>NC_142773.1:23590131-24915683 GCF_988280905.1 Pimephales promelas
ATGAGGAACATGAAATTAGAAAATTCCATGATTACATAGCTTTGGCATAGACTTGAGCATATATTTTTAATATCAAATGTGAAACATTTACTTTGTATATAGATTAATATATTAAAGTTTCCTTTTTATTTATTTACAGTAAAATATTCCCCTTAACTCTGAATGAACAAATAAATAATTGGTGGTGAAAATATTTTTTTTCAATTTCAATTTTTTATGAATTGAATCATTCATGCAAACAATTTGTTCAAAAACACGGAACAAAACCTTTAAGATAAAGTAATTGAATCACTCACTCAAATGATTCGTTCTATAAACATTGATTGGTTCAGAAGTGAAGTAACTGACTGAGTGAGTCACTGAATCAACTAATTTATTCAAAACACTGGCTGAATTCAAAAGTGCCTACTATTTCTTACTATTTATTTATGCTATTTAACTATATTGTGGAAATAGAAAGAGAAGTATACGCAATTTTAAATTCAGCCTGATTCATTCATGAACAAAAGTGAGTCCTTGAATCATTCTCAGCAGATATGAGAGAATTTAATCAAATGAATCATGTAGTAATTTGGTTAAAATTTTGAATTGATTGACAGCCCTAATATAATTTTGCAGCTCAAAGACCTGTTCTGACTGTAGCCTCTGGCTTCACACTATAATATTGATGAAGTGCCTTTGCAGTTCACAGGCTGTTAGAATGCCATCTGAGAAATAAACAAGGTTTCATTCATACCTGTACGAATCTGCACCTTTGCATTTTCATGTTTTAACAGTATAGGACACAAGTCTATTCCCCATCCCTGCCTAAAGCTTCACCCTATTCAATCTCTTCATCTCTCTTCATATCTCTCTCTCTCTCTCTCTCTCTCTCTCGCTCTCTCTCACACACACACGGGCAGTGGGCATGGTTAAGTAGAGCGGATGGCCAGCCTCAGCTGAGAGGATTCAGAATAAATATTAGCTCAAGGTCATGCACTGTATTCACACTGGACTGTGCATAATCATGAGTTAACCCTCTGCAAGACCATTCCCTGTCTGAACATGAGCAAAGCCTTACAGTCCTCCAGCTGCACATCACTGACAGCGAACTATCTCTAAAGCCTTCCCTGGTAAAAAAGAAATATACTAAGTATGCTTGCAGCCAGAGTAATTATCAGTATACGCCAAGTGTGTTAATGATTAGTTAGTGTGCTATTTTGAAACATTTAATTTTTGTATTAAGTGTATTTTATTTGTAATTAATTAAAATTATACTTTCAAAGCATAGTTACACTGATAATTTAGCCTAAATATAGGCTAAAATATATTTTTAATAAAGTGCGAATAAATACACTTTAAAAAAAAAATCTAAATAATTTTCACTTTTTAAAATATATTTTTAGAAAATATACTAAAGTACAATTATTTTAAAGTGTGTTAAAAGTTGTATTGTGAAAAAGGTAAAGGCATGATGCTAATATACTTTTGTTAAAGTTGTTGTTAATATATTTGCAATTTAATATTGAAAAAGGGAATTTTAAAAACAATAAAGTGTTGTTGTTGTTTTTTCCACAAGGGTTTATACAAGCCGCAGACATGTGTAAACCTTATGTAATTTCTTCACTGTTGAAACTTGCCCTCAGGGTTTCCTAACCTGTGGGTCACAGCATATATTTGACCTTAGAGAAAATTATTATGATTTTACTCTGAACCATATCAATAATAAAAAATAAATAAATAATTTGCGCCACAGACCGAAAATAAACAGAGCGAAATCCATTCGCAGGGCCATTCACAGTGTTTTTAATGGTGAAATAATGCTGAAATAAAATAAAATATAAAATAAAAATATGCAGTGATATTCATATGCCAATCACTAAAATTGAAGGTGCAATATGAAATAGCAAGTAATTTGGTCCATTTAACTGTTCACAGATGCATGAGGATAGGGGCTTTTAAAGCATATTATTTGTGGGGGAAAACATTTTTGTTTTTTGTTTTTTTAGAAAAGGGTTACTTATAGGAAACACTGATCTAGAGTGTCACAGTAGATGAAATATACTCAAACCATATTTTAAACAAGAGCAATGCAACAAGTAATTTGTCTGTCCGAGCTGAATTTGAAACTGCTGCCGATGTGACACAATCACTATGGGCCACCAAGTGTAAGCTGACTGATTTCATGCATCGTATGAATTGCATCCCACAAAATGCAGTATTTCATGATAAAATGCTGTTACACCATAATGCATTTCATACACAGAATGACAAAATCCAGTTGCATTTTGTCAGTGGAACCTCTTCGTTTAGTCTGCAAAAGGTGTTTTCTGTTATTCAACAATGTTGATAAAAAAAATTAATTCACTGTTATATGTGCAAACGGAACGAACTTGCATAAATTCCATGCATGAAATTACTGGTTTAGAATATTGTGTCCGAAATGAATAGTGGATTTTACATTTGACGAAAAGCAACTGGTTTTTGTGTTTCTGTGCAAGATGAAATGCAGCAAAGTGTAACTGCATTTTGTTTTGAGATATTGCATTTCGTGTCATGGTTCACAAAATTAGTCAGATTACACCCACTGTAAAAAATATTGATGGTTTAACTTAAAAAAGTAAGTAACCTGGTTGCCTTAAAATTTTAAGTTCATTGAACTGGAAAAAGTGAGTTAATACAATGAAGGAGATTAATTTAACCATCAGAAACTCAAAATTATATGTTATCTGAACTAAATAAAGTATTTAAGTTGATTTGACAAAAGAAAAAATGTTGTGATTACTACACTGTAAAAAAAATATTGTTGGTTTAACTTAAAAAAAGTAAGTAACCTGGGTTGCCTTAAAATTTTAAGTTGATTGAACTGGAAAAAGTGAGTTAATACAATGAAGTAGATTAATTTAACCATCAGAAACTCAAAATAATAAGTTATCTCAACTAAATAAATTATTATAAAGTTGATTTGACAAAAGAAAATATGTTGTGATAACAAATCTTGAAAATATTTTTTACAGTGAAGTCAGTCAGAAAACATTTGATGTTTAACAGTTACACTATCGTTGAAACATTTAGGGCTGGATGCATTTGCAGTCATTAGTCTTTAGTGTCACATGATCCTTCAGAAATTATATGCCAATTTGTTGGTCAAGAAACATTTCAAATCAATATAAATGTTGAAAAAAAGTTGTGCTGATTACTTTTGAGGGAATATGACGATGCACCGTATATTCAAAAGCACAAGCAAATGCATTCTTTTTTATTAAAAGTATTAATTTCTGTGAAAAAATAAAACATAAAAAAAATTTAAACAGATTTTGAACGGAAAAACTTTTCAACGTACTTTTGGACCAATGAGATTTCACAGTGGGTGGGGCTACAAAGCACAACCCTACAGAAATAGAAATAAAGCAATCATCAAAATGTCCTGTTGCTCATTGCAGTCATGACTAAAGGAAAAACTCTACAAAGACTTGCATGCAAAAGATCGCATTTATCGTTTGTCAAGTTATTGCATCGTGTTACGCGCGCTGTTTCTCTGTTGTGTGAGAGAATAACAGTCAAAATGTCCCTGGAATCAAAAAACTGCAGAATGCCATGTGATAGCACCATTAGTTATAGAAATTAAAATAAGTTCTTTACGTGTGATGAAAGTCTGGGTAAAGGAAGAAAAAAGCACAAAAGGTGCTCGTGTGTGGCATTATCTTGATTTGAAAGATACACAGGGAGAGGCAGGGAATAGAATAAAGAGAGAGGAGAGAAGAGAATGGCTTAGACATGTTCTCTTTGAATTTCACTTATAAAAGACTCTCCCTTCCCCCTCTCCTCTACTTCTCCCACTCTCAGAACAGAAGCACATTTGAATTTCTTCTCCACAAGGGTTTATAATAAAATGGTATTTAACCACGCTCTCATTCGCTCTTTCTTATAGCCCTCCTTCTCTTTTGCATCCTACTCTCTCCTTGTTTGCTGTGCTTTATCACTGTGCTTCTCTCCTATTTTTAAAAAAAATAATTTTGCAAGAATCCCTTTCACAGGATTTCAAGGTCATGACCTTGCATACAGTGGGGTCAAAAGTCTGAAGATACACTGAAAATCTGGGGTTTAAATTCTAATTTAAAGGAACAGTTTACTCAAAAATAAATACCCTCTGTCTCACCTTCATGCTGTTCCAAACCTGGAACACAAAGAAGATATATTAAAAAATATTCTGAACAGTTTTTGTTCACAATTTGTTATTATTTTATTTTTATTTTTTTTTTCACTTTAGAATACTGATCCAAATAATTGGTACTTCATTCTAAAGGATTTGGTAATGCTTGAGTCATTACTAGTGGGTTACAATGAGCTTCACTTTAGAATTAATTATACATTGTGCATTATTTATGTTAATTATGAACCTGTATATATTAGTTATTAGTAGTCCTCTGGGAGGTATGAAAAAATAGTAGTTATTGATTAGCTAATACCAAATTTGACTAAGCACTATTTACTAATTCATTGGACTTGTTATATGTTCCAAACCAGTATAAGTTTCTTTCTTCTGTAGATATTGTAGAGTGTTGGTAACCAGACAGTTTATGGTAGCCATTGACTTTAAAAATACTATGGAAGTCAATGGGTACCATCAACATTCTTTATATATTATTTATACTATCTTTTATATACTAGAGTGTTAACATTGCATTACTCATTTTATTTCATTAATGATGGAACAGTATTCTAAAATGCTACATACATTTGTGACACTGACCATGTTCGACTAGCCTGGGTTTCCCTATACTGCGATTTTATTCACGCTGTAAGGCAGTATGGCAACCTTGCTCCTTATTTTCGCCTCATCTAGGGAACCAATCACAGAACGGGGAGGGAGCAGCAAGACTATGACGACGTCTTTGCGACACACCGAAGCAGTTTGTTTATACTTACGGATCCAACATGGCAGGAGACGCAAAGTTACCTTTCGATGCACCCATACAGCTGTTTCACACATAGGTTTCACACCGCAAGCATGAGCGGCACTTGAACAGTGTGTCAGAGTAACTACATCGTCACTGCAGCTGCAGATGTATGAGGGTATTCACACTGAAAGCGTTTGTACAGTGTCACAGCAGCGGCTCCATAGCCTGTATAAGCTAGCAATTCTTTACAAAGACAACTATACATTTGTTTTAGAAGTTGGTCATTTATAACATTGATAGTCTTGAAAGTTTGTAATGGGGAGGTGTACAACATTCGCATAAACTGTAAATGTTAAACAACAAAACAACCCAGAAAATGGCTCCAATCTATTAGTTTCAGTCTTTATTGAATTGTATTTGCTTACTCAAGTTCTTGTTAAAAACAGACATCCTTATTCTGTGCATTTTTGGCACTTTTTGTGTGAAATCATATTTATTTTTGTCCATAAAAAGTGTGCTTTCACTTGAATTGAGCGTGACAAGTGCAGCAAAAACAGACTCAACGCCGAAAACCCCAGCTTCACATATATATCCAGCCCGTTCTCATCCTTTAGCGTCACATAGAACGCTATATGACAAAACGGTGCAATACTACGAACATGGCACCCTTTATTGTTAATATTCACGCGAACCCAAGGCGTCATAAATCCTTTAGCGTAATTTCAGACTACCCTACCCCACACCTAAACCTAACCATCACAGCACGTGTTATATTAACGATAACGGGTGCCATGTGCGTACTATAGCGTCGTTTTGTCATTTAGCGTTCTATATGACGCTAAAGGATGAGAATGCGTTGATATATCTGCGTCTCATATTGACGCTAAAGGGTGCCATGTGCGTTGGATGTATACACATTGTCAATTAAAAGCGTCAGTATATGACGCCTTGAGATGAGAACGGGCTCAAATCTCTGACCCATCGTCTTCTTCCTGTCTAATTTCTGTTGCTCAACATACGTCATCTGGTACAATTGAAACGATTGGCTATGAGCTACGTACAGGCGCATTTGATAGACATTCTTAGCACCCAAATAACGGTTCTGGGGTTTTGTAAACCACGCCTAAAATACGAGAAAATTAACGTGGTTCCTCATTGAGACTTGACGTTAGCAAGGCTAATGATCGACTTATTTGTACAGACAATCAGAAGTTTTTGGTTCCATTGAAGTCCAAGATGCTCTTTGGGTTGTTTTCAAATCGCACTGGAGAATATGATCATCAAGTTTGACAAACATGTGCCGTTCGTGCAGCTCGAGTGCTGCTGTCATCAAAGCAAAAGTGACGACAAAACCAAATACGGAGACATTCTGCAAATGCAACTTTTCACTATTATTATGCTGATCATTTTCACTAATGATCTGACTTTTGGACCCCACTGTTTGTGTTTTCCGCGTTGACCCTCTCTTCCCCTCTTGCGTGCATTTCCAGCTCATTTGCTCCGCGGCATTAACCTTCCAACATTTTCTCATTCCTAGCCCATCTCTCTGTCCATCCGTCATCTCCGCCGCCCACCCGATCGCTCACCTCGGCATCTCAGCATCATTCCTGCATCTTCCTTTATCATTTACCTGTGTGCTCCTCTTTTTCTCCTCTCCCTCTTTGTCTCTCTAATTGCTCTCTCTCTCTCTCCTGCTGAGCTCCAGCCTGGAGGCTAAATGATTTTCACTGCAAGAGACAGAGTGAAAGAAAACACAAAGCTGTTCCGAAAGAGACATTCTGCAATTATTACTGATGATCTCTCTCGCAGCGTGTGTGTGTGTGTGCTGTAACTGTTGCCCTGCATGCTCTCTTTTCTGTCGCTCACCCTCTGTGTCTTATTCTCACTTTATTCTCATTTTCACTCATTCCTCCTCCCTTGCTTCGAAGTGATATTTAATTCTATTTGGATGTGCAGTGTTTTAGAACAGCTTGTTGGCCATGATTTTAGGAATGATGAGAGACAAGCTGTGTGTGTGTGGCCAGATCATGCACGCTACGCCATATTGGCCCCCCAAGAGACCCACCCCATTAAAATGCCAGTGACAGCCACCATCTACCCCTGCCAACACCTAACATATTCAAAACGCTCCCCGAGTGCTCAAGAAATGAGAAATGTAATAACCCAATGTGTCAGAGCAGCAAACGCATACACAGCACGAAATGTGCACATGCTCCAAGGTTACTCAAATTCACCAGCTTGGAGCTCCATGGTGGCATCCTAACATCATCTTTTTCATCCCGAAAATGCGCTTTGTGCTACAAACGTGCTCCTGTTGAATTCGATTGTAGGTTTTATCAACAGATTTTCTAAGATCTTGGTGTGTTTTGTGCAAACTAAGCAGCACAGGTGGATTCGCAGAGAATCTGCGAGGATCCCTTGTGACAGTCCTGGGCCCTGGAGCTTGCGGAAAGTGTGCAGGGGTTCAGGCAGCTGGTTGATGATGTAGCGTGTTGTTCCTCCAAGCAACAGCTTGAAAGGAGGGTGTATTACATTACAGGTTGCCTGTAGGACCCACCAGCACCGGAGCATACGGTAAGAACACAAGGGGATCAACACGCTCTATAACAGACACAAACATGCTTAACATTGTGAAGCGACCTTGGGTTCTTGAAAAGCGCTATGTAAAATAAACATTATTATTATTATTATTATTATTAACATTAATTCATGACAAACAGGTTGATTTAGTCCAGGGATGGACTGGGACTCAAAGTCCGACACCGGACCATCACAACCCACAGCGAATAATTTCCCACTACACAAGTCCCACACACAAAAAAAGTCCTTTTTTCACTTCAGAGGAAGTGAATTGAAGTGAAAATTGTGCAATAAATAAAAAATAAAAAAAATGATTTTTTAGATATTAAAGAAGAGTGCTAGAAGTCAGATTTTGAGATTCAGGTAATTTCACACCTGCACTAAATAACAACAGCTTTTTTTTAGATATTAAGTCACATTATGCAATATAAAGTCACATTGTGAGTAGTCATAATATAGATATAAATTCACAACTGTGAGATATAAAGGCACATTTTTAGAAATAATCTCATATTGTAAGATATAAACTCACATTGTGATAATTCACATTATTTAAGATATTAATTCACATCATGTGATATAAACTCACATTGTGATAATTCATTTTATTTCAAATATTAATTCACATTATGCGATATAAATTCACATTGTTATAATTCATATTGTTTCAAATATTAATTCACATTATGCGACATAAAGTCACATTGTGAGAAGTCATAATGTAAGATATAAATTCTCAACTATGAGCCATAACGTTTTCAAACATAGTGCGTGATATAAGGAATTATTGTGGCATTACTCTTCCAAATCTTGGGAAATAAAGTTGCAATTGTGAGAAGTAAGCCACATTATGCAATGCAGAATCATATAGTGAGATATAAATTCATGATCTTGGAAAATAAAGTCACAACTGAGAGATATAAAGTGACAATATGGTATATAAACTCACATTGGGAGATGTATGGTAAAGCCACATTGAGATAAGTAATATTATCAGATATAAATTCATATTGTAAGGTGAAAACTTTTTAAGTCACAATTATGATATAAAATCACCATTTTGAGAAAAATAGTTGCAATCGTGAGATGTAGTCATGTTATACAAAAAACAAATGTGTGAGATAGAAACTTACAACTTTATGTCTCACAAGTCATATTCATGTGACTTTACATTGTGTGATATAAAGTAATCTTGTGAGAAATAAAATAAAGTCACCTTTTTAATGCATTTCCTTAGTGGTGGAACCAAGATTCTAAAATCACATGCATACTGTAACACAAACTTTCAAACTACCTTTCCAGAGATTTCATTTGAACATTTGAACCCAACAATGATTTATGTCTTATATAGTCTTTTACATTGCAAAGGCAGCACAAAAATATTCAATAAATGAAATATCATTGAAATTATTGAGTGATTTTCGATAGACTGGAGACTTTGACAGATCAACACAGTCTCATATTTAAACATAATTTTTCAAGAAACTACTAAAGGGTGCGTTTGATTGCTTCCATTATGTGCTTTCACTGACTTTATTCAGCTGACCTGTATTGTACGGTGCTATTAATATAACACCATACCCCCACCCAAAACATTTGGCTTCTAGCAGGTGAGGAGATTCATGGACAGACAAATCGCAGCAGAAAAGCGGTGGGGCAGCCAGTGGCAGGAAGGAGTATAATACCCTGTGGTCAGTCAATGAATGATGCCTGGTGGTAACATCACAGTGTGCTACAAGGTCACTTTCAAAAGCCTCAACACTTCCGATGAAACAAACTCCTAACCATTGATCAAGATCCATGGAACTCCTCAAAACAAACCTCTTTTGAATGCATGAAACAGAAGTAGTGGATAACCCCAGTCTAAACTAAGATCTACACTCAGTGAGACCCGAATCTGAAATGTCAAAATACTATTGGAGCAAAAGGTTTCAAAAGCCACCCGACTGGAGATAGCTGAGCTGCCATGAAATTGCAGAAATCAAGTGTTTGTGAGTGTTTTTAAATGGATTTCATAAAGCATTTGCAACACATTTTATGGTGTTTTGATGCACTTGCCATGAGAGGATTTGAAAATTCGAAATGAAGAAAGTGAAAGATCAAAGCTCAAAATGCTGTTGAGAGATTCACCTGTAAAGCGTTATTTGTGGTCTGATGAGATTTCTATGTTATTTAACAAACAATTATTTAGGACTAATGGCTGCTAACTCTCATTTTTAGCTCTCTGTTAGACTATCAGGAATTCATTCAGCTGGAGGAATTACTGTACATAAAAACATCACAGCTGCTTGTGTAATTAACTTACAGTAAAAGTAAACTTAAACTAACTCTTCCCAGGCCTCCTCACTTCGCAATTTCAGTTCTATCAGAGCTTGAAGTGGGGAAAATTCGATTTCAATTTGCTTTAAAAATTGGTCCGAAATCTACCTACCTACAGTATCTATCCCATTCAGAATTTAATTGAAGTCTTTTAGAATCCAATTTAACGGCAGATGGACGGACAGACGGAATAACGGATGGAAGGACAGACTGATAGAAACCAGATAAATAGATACCAAACAAGTTGCTGACAAAACAATTTTGAATCTGATTTGTAAACCACAGCATTTCGAATCAAAGCTAATCAAACTAAATTCAGAGGAGGGTAAAGGGCTGAGGCATAATCAAGAGAAACCAAGCACCAAAACATCACTTCCACAAACACAAAACCTCACAGAGGAATGATGGTGTTTGCAAACACTTCAAACCAAATCTCAATCATTTCACTTCATTTTGTATCCAAATTATGCCTGTTAGCAACAGGCTATAGGGAGACCCACGGCTTTACGAGACCACTCTTCTGATAGGTTCAAACGATACGAGTGCAAATTTGTTTTCCCCATGCGTCACACTCTGCCACTGCTTTGGAATGCAAAATATGTGCTAATTTATGTCCATACATTAAGATCAAGAAGGGAATGCATTCATTTCGGAGTTACAGAGGAACATATATTGTTATCATAAAGCCCCTGCATATGCTCACCGGCAATGAGTCCTCTGACATAAACATATGGATGCTTGTTATGCCAACCCCCCAATTTGATTATCATTTCACGCAACCATAATTGCGTATAATTGATGTTATCTTCCATAAAATATGTTAAAATGCATAATGGGCCAGTGCTGTATTTATAGACGCCGTAATGAGTATATGAACGCACACTCCAAATGCTGAATCTGTGCTTAGCATCACGCTGTAGATTGAATACGCAGTGGCACTTGGCACGTCAGCCGCGGGGCTACATAGTTCACTTCAGCCCTTTATTAAATCATAATCATCTCAGTTATAAGGCGCAGCAAAACACGTCCCCGTTGATTCGACAGGCAGCAGGGCAGGCGGCTCTGCATAGGGCCGAAGCAGCAAGACTAAACGTCTGTAAGAGCATTAGGACCATAGACTGTAAAAAATTGTACAAAGCGTTTGTATCAGAATAACGGTTTTGATGCCGTTAATGGAGGTATGGACGGTCCCATCTTTTGAAAATATTGGGAAATCTTAACCCCGCCCACGTTCTGGGCAATCCATATATGGGTGAAGGGGCGGGCTTTGTGTGAGACTGAGCCGGCCGGTGGACGCGCCTCTTCAGCCAAGCAGCCTCAGCTATCGGTAACCGGTTATAAGCGTAATTTGCAGGTGGGACGGGTGGGAAATGTCCCCACCACTTTTTGCCGGGGTCGATATTGTCCCCACCAATTTTGAACTTGGACACGCGCTTTAATCCGTTGTAGAGACTCCCTATTCGTTCTGGTGAAATCACAAAGTAAAATGCACACAAATGTGTCCCTGCTTGATATACAACGACTGATAAACATAATCGATTTTAAAAAAAGAATTAAAAAACAAAAACTATACGAGTGCGGATTAGAACCCAGAGCCCAGAACGCTTGGCAAAAGTTCTGCCACTGGACCATTAGAGTGCATGCATGTAATTGTCAGATTTATGTATATATTCACGTGAAAATTCTCACCAACAACTACATATTAGATCTCATTAAACAACAAATTAAACACAATGTACTATTTAAATCGATTGCTGGGCATCAGAATGTTATTGTACATACTGTAGGTACATCTGATTTATGATTTAGCATTGTATTCGCCCCCCAAACCCCCACATGTCCCTACCTCGGACGCTAACTTATCTGAGGCGATTTAATGCTAACTGTTACAGTGCCACTGTCCACAAACATTGATGCTAAATAGTGCAAGTAGTCCCCAGATTATGGCCGAGACAAAAATTTCAGGAATTCCACTCGGCGCAACCCGTTATCAGCTGTCAATCAAAGTTAACCCAACCTTATTTGTCATAAATTTTAGATCTAAATACGATCTAAAAAAATCACCCCCTTCACAGTTGTCAGTCACTCGGAACCTATCGAAAAATATAATAAAAGTCCATGGGACCAACCTGTAAATACATGAATTTATGCTGTGAAAACTGACATTTGAACATGGGGTCTGTGGATATTTGCTCCCTTTTGGGGCCTCCCTCTAGCGGATATTCGATGTATTTCAGTTTTTTGCACACTTCCGTGCAGGCTTCATTTTTCAGATTAGAATGTTGCCGCTTGATTAGGACACATATAAGGGCATTAGGTGTGTACGTACACACACAGCACATGCTCAGGCTCTGAACAGGTCAACCGCACTGTTAGATGCCGTGAAGGATGCTCAGAGAGCAGGGAACTATCAGTGCCACCTGTTAAGTACACCATATTGGCTCTAATGACATACAGGACTGTCCATCTGTAATGGTCAACAGCACATAAGGCATTTACCCATTCTTTCTTCCCGCTGCTTTCTTTCGCTCTCTCTTATTCTTTCTGCTGTCCACGAGACCCTAATGAAGATCAATGCTTGTCTTCTTACCCACTCTAAACAGCCGTCCCATTTGAGTGCAGTGATCAAATGTGTCTAAAACTATTGGGTGGATGTGCCTGACTCTGAAGCTGGGTTTTCACAGCACAGGGGGTTCCATTAAATGCTGCAGGAGATATCACACAGACAGGAAGACGTCCCAGAAGAGAATGCATGGGTTTTTTTATATCCCACAGTGCCGTCTGACTGCCTCAGGCAGACACGCAGAATCATCATTCATTTACTCAATGTATTACCCCACCAACTTCCCCAGCCACTCAAACTGCAGCTCAGGGAGAAAGGAAGAGGAAAAAGACGAGAGAGAGAGCGAGAGAGCGAGAGAGAGAGTATTAACTAATATGAACTAATCATGAGCAATACATTTGTTACTGTATTTGATCATCTATACTGTATGTTAGTTGATAAAATTAAGCGGTTCACAGTTCACAGTGCATTAACTAAAGTTAACAAAATGTTTAATAAAGTATTAGTAAATGTTTAAATTAACATTTACAAAGATTAATAAATGCTGTAGCCTATTAGTGCAGGGTTTCAAAACCTAAAAGCTAAAATCCAAATTATGAAAGCTAATAAAGAGATTACTGATCCCATTGATACTTTTTCTGGTTGTAAATCTAAAGCTCAAATATAAAATAAAAATTATTCTTAAAAGAAAAAAAAATAATACTTAATACTTTTTTAAATTAAGCTTTTTTTTCCTGAAATATAATCTAACACAAAAAAGTAAATGTACCTAGAAAGATGTTAAATTTTTTTTTACTGTTTTTAGTAACAATTTAGCAGTATCTGTATTAATTCCTACGGTATATTACAAAAAATAAATATTACATTAAAAATGTAATGACAATTAAAAATAATATATAAAAGTGTAAAATAATACTTTATATATATATATATATATATATATATATATATATATATATATATATATATATATATATATATATATATAAGCTTATCAAGGAAAATGGTGGCGAAAAACTATGATATAGTTTATAGTTTAGTATATATAGTTTTGTTTGACATAAAAATACATTTATGTAATTTCATAATTTTGATACTTAATTATTCTAAAAATCGTGATTAAAAATGTTTGTCTAAGGTCCTAAATTTTGACTGGTACGAGTCATGCACACAGTTCAACACTTTAACCTCCAAACTGGGTCAGGAACAGAGAATGGGGGTAGGTAACGCAAACTTGTCATGCTCCACCACCAGGCTTTTGATATTCTGATGAGAAGAGCAATTGTTCACAGCACATACTGTAGCTTTAGCAGACTAGAATCAGTGGCTGATTAAGAGACTGATTGAAACATTATTCTGTGACCTGCAGAGTTCGGCTTCCTCAGTCCTCAGTATTCAAACAGACAAAGATAGCAAGAAAAAAAGACTGGTATAATGTGTATAAAGCTATTTAGATCATTGATGTGATAAATGTTAAGACATGATGTTCTGTGGGAGACGTCTTTCAGTCTCAGTGTGTGAGCTTTTTTTCTCCAATCCGCTTTGTTGAGGGTCATACTGGTTAGTGATCTTTGATTTGATCAGCTCATTATTTAATTAGGATAAGTGGTTATTTAGATATATTCAAAATAATGTCTATTAAAAGTTGATAACAATGAGTTGTGTCATCATCAATTTTTTTTTACAGAAGAATGTTTTCGTTCATAAAATGATTTTTCAATGGGGGCCAAAATAACACTGGACCTCAGTTTTTCATTTTATGGGGTGGAGGGTAGGGCACTTCCTTTCTTTGTGTTTCACATAAGAAATAAAGTCACTATAAATACTATTCTTAAAAATTTTGGGGTCAGCGAGAATTTTTTTTTTTTTTATAATATTTTTTTCAGCAAAGATACATTAAATTGATCAAAACTTCTAGCTAAGGCATGTATAATGTTACAAAATATTTCAATTTCAAATAACAGCTGCTGTTTTGAACTTTCTATTCACCAAAGACTCCTGATAATAAATGTTTCTTGAACAACAAATCAGCATATGATTTCTGAATGATCGTAACACTAACGACTGGAGCAATGGCTGCTGAAAATTCAGCTTTGCCATCAAATAAAGTAATAAATTACATTTTGTAATATATTAAAATGGAAAATAACTTTAATTGTAATATTATTTCACAATATTATGTGTTTTACAGTATTTTGATCAAACAAATAGACTTTAAAAAATAAGAAAATTCTTACTGATCCCAAACATTTGCTAAATGCCTGTATTGACGTAGCAGTGAGAAAATAAAATTTTAAGAATTACAATTTTTGACTAAACCATCCTTTTAATAGAATCATAATGGGTTCTTACCCTTCCGATGAGCACTGGTTCTGGACCAGCATACTCCTCAATGACAAAGAACTGGTTCCAGATCCAGCTTCGTCGTCTTCTAGATCGAGCGATTTCCCCTTTTTGTTGATTCCGCCCCTCATCATCATCCTCATCCATTTCCTGGAAAACAAGGCCCTGTCCACCTCTGCCATGGCGAGAGTCCACAGTCATCTCTCCGCTCTCCTCCACCTCCTTCCTTCCCGATTCTGGATCTGGTGGGAGTTTTAGGATGTGACTGCTGTCAATGGGTTCTGAAATTTTAATCAATGAATTCTGAGTGACGCTGAATGGCATAAGAGTGCTCTGATCTGATTCATCTTCAACATCAAGACTCCTCTCAGTCAATGAGCTGAAAATGTCAGGCCGAAGTCCTGAGTCGATCTGAGACGGAGTGTGTGATATGCCCATATCTCTCTGACCAGCGAAGGGATTCGTCTCGGTGCTGGGCATGATCTCACTTTGAGGAGTTGATGCTATGTGAGTTGTGAAGTGCTTGTACTTCCATGAAGCAGTTACTGGAACACCTCTCACCTCCAATTTTCTGTCCTCCTCTCCATGATCCCCATTGAATCCGCTAAATTGTTTAAAGAGAGTGTGAACTGCTTGATCCGAATTTAGACTGGCATTTGTAAAAGTGCTTGAATGTAGCTCGGCAGTCTGGTTATCCATGTTATAAAGTTCAGGAGTGCCGTTCCTTTCTTGTTTTTTCAGTTTGATTGCCTCCGTCTGACTGTGATCCATGTTAATCAGATCCCTTTTCCTGCTGTGACTAATTTTTCCCAGAATATTTAGACCTGGGACACTCTTAAGCTGGGAATTCACAATCCGTACAAGGTTTTCTTTAGATATTAGTTTTAATAAGCTTCCAGTGAGATTCAATTTTCGAGGCAAATCTGGAGTGACTATCTTTGTACCAGCTGTAGTGTGAATGGCAAAATTTGAACTCATTCTGGATCTTGAAGGGATTTTGAATCTTGTTCTATTGAAGTGCATGCCAGAGGTTGGCCTGTGGTGCTTTGGGATCCATTTCTCAACTCTTCCACCTTTCCTTGTGTTATTTCTGCTCCTTTTTAAATCTAAAATGTCTCTAGAGTCATCAATTGGTGCTTGTGCCTTAAAATCCGCTTGACCAGAGTCTTCACTTATTTGTACAGGTGGTTTGGCATTGAACCCAACAAAATTTTCCTTGGTGAAGACGGGAGAAGCTCCATGGCTCTGGTGAGTTGTAATCTGCTCTTCAATTTCCTCAGGAGCAATCAGTTCTTTGAGTCTTGTCATTGTATTTCCATTCCTCTCCAAACTTGCATCCCATTGGTCAGTTGCTCCATTTCCTGTATGCTGGGTCTGAATTGAGCTCACCCCTCTTCTCCGGATAATCTTACTGACACAAGCACCTCCAACAAAACAGAGGGACACCAATAGGAGCAGCCTTCTATCAATCATGTCGTCTTATTATGATGTATTAATTTGAACAACAACTGATGAAAAGACGTGTTCGCTTTCCAGTTGTCTTCATTATTTCGTCTTTCTCTTCTCAGTCTCCTTCACTCAGTCCTCCATAACACCACCTTCATCCAGCTCTGGAGAGTGTACGTCAGTCACTGTTGTGTTCACTTTATCTATCTCCCTCTATCTAGCAGAGCGTCTGTGTTTTAGTGCCGGTGAAATGTTTTACTCAGTTTCCCACAGAGGGTTGGATGCCCTGAGAGAAAAGATAAAGATAATTAAGTTAAAACTTTAATCATTGCGGTATGTTAATTAAAAGTGGAACGACATGGCAAAGTAGCAGAACACACAGCCAAGCTGATTCATTAACGTATGAGTAATCACAAGACAGTAACGTCGGCATCATCATTACAATTCAGTATGAGCCAAGGTGGCTGATATTTTCTTGTACTGCCAGATGTCTAAGGCATCATCAGAAGGCTTATAGGAAAATTGTGTTATGGCATTACATTTGTGCTTATCGGAGACAGGTCTGATCGGCAGCGCACACAGTGGTGCTCCGGATCTTATATCTGAGTCTACTGTGTAATAAAAGCAAAATTGTCTATTGTAGCAGGCGTAGTCAGCGGGGCGCTGTGGTACCATGGATGATGCGTTACATGAGAAAAAAACTTTAGCTTCAGGTAAATATTGCTAAATTTAGACCTTCAAAAATTGAATATAAATAAATAACAAATAAATAACACAAATAAATAAATAAATAAAGTGATCCACAAATAATTGATGCTCTTATAGGCTTGTATGTTCAATCCCTTTCACATCAGTGGTGCTTTGACATATCTTGGGTCAAAGTACAAGATGGCTTAAAATGATTTACAATAAGACAAAACAAGCTTGAAAATTAGCTCAAACAAGCAAACCAGGGATCTCATGGTCTTTGAAAACCTGTACATATGAAGGAATTTTAAGGAAAAGTAATGGAAAGTAATAAAACCTTATAAATGATAACAGGACAGTGCCATTAACACCAGTGATCATGTAGCGCCTGGAAAGACTGGTCCTCAATTACATCAAGACTGCTCTCCCACTTACAGTTATCGCCAGTACCGTTATATTGTGACACCCCTAGTGTGAACAGTACCATGCAATGACAATAAAAGGGATCTTAATTTTTTTTATTAATCTTAAAGTTATGGAAAATGTTCCAATGGACACATTTTTCTACTTATGTCAAGCTCTTTGGGGATAGATAAAACCATATAACCACAAATGACTAGAAAAGTCATAAAAAGTGTAATTAAAAAGTGTAAAAACTGAAAATTAATCAGTTATTGAAACTTCTGGAATAGAACTGTTTTATTAAATTATCTTAATATACTTCCACTCCCAGTTTCTTTAAATAAAAAGGGTTTAAAATGAGCTATTTTTTTTACAGTAAAATTATTATTATACTGTAGTTGCTTTCACAAACAGGGCTTAGATTAAGCCATAATTTGGCCATAGTTCATTTAGTTAATAGCTTTTTGTGGCGATCAGGACGGGGCAGAGGGCCGTAAGAGAACGGCGGTGGCATGATTAATTAATAATGAGCGACACCTGCGTGACGCACCGGTCTCGTATCTCTCACAGAGGAGCGGAAGCATAAAAGGAGGAGCAACGACAGTGAAGGATGAGAGAGGACAGGCCTGGACTTTACGTTGTTTTGTTTATGTTTTATTATGTGTGTGCACGGCAGTCGGGCATGAGGGGCTGCCGTCTTTACTTTGTTTTTGTATTTGTTTATTTATTAAAGTTGTTAAATGTTCACTGGTTCCTGCCTTCTTATTCCTATAACAACAAACTGCATTACATTTTTATAAACATGCCTTAAAAAAATATTCAAACATGTCCTTACTGAGCTCCTCCATTTTCCTTCAATGAATTCAACTTAACACCCAAAAAAATACACCAAACATTTGAGTTTATTTTTGGTGAAATGAATGACAGACTTCTGAAGCATTCAAGCATGCAGTTGGTGATGCATCATTTCACAAGTTGATTTTTGCAATTACCCGTTACCGAAGCTGTTTCTACCACAATACATTAGGAACTGTGCAATTTACAGTTTAAGTTTGATGTTGAATGAGGCTGTCTGATTCGTATAGACATGAACAATGAGGCACTGCAGTGTGAGTTGTGTTTATGAAGAGTAATGAACAGTAAGTTGAATGATGGTAATGGTAAAAGTGCATAACATTGCATGGTGGGTTGCGTACACTGTAAATGATTTCTGTTGTTTTCACAGGATTATACTGTTTTTCTCAACAGTTTCTTACTGTATAATCTATGTACAGTAAGTTACAGTAGATTTAGTTGTTTTGACAGTATTAAATTGTTTTTTCAACAGTTATGTACTGTGCACACAGTTGACAGTATGTTACTGTAGAATTGCAATGCATTCTGGGAAATTATCGGTTACTGTTAATCTAAATACAGTGCAATTGACCGCGAAAAACACCACACACAGTTCCACGGGTAAAATTGCTAGCCTACTAATGTTATTCTTACATTTAAAATAAAAATGTAGCACTGGTTGACCATTAACAGTCATAATTTATGACATAATTTATGTCAGTGGGGTGTGCATGAGAGCATATTTGACTTTGGAAGTTTCTCTGTCGTGTCAGTGGTGCTGCTGTCTTTTCTGCCGACCTGCAACTTCTTCATCTGGTAAGTAATAATTCTTATAATGTGTATGCAAACGGATTCTAGCTAATAATAACTTTAAAGTTATTTAGAATAGCTGACCACGATTTCTATATTCAATTTAATATATTCTAGACATTTTAATATAATATGATAGGCTACTCTTCAATGTAGCCATTTGGGATGTTACTGTAAATTCAAATACATTAGTACGAAATGACCGCGAAAAATAACCACAACAAGCTGCCATTTTATGAAGAACTCTTCAGTTCCCTTCCCTCTGTAAGAACACGCAGGCCGTGCATCGCGTCGCTGTCGGTCGGCAACGTTTTCGCCATACATCTGGTTAGTAATTCATATTTTTATGCAAACCATAGAGTTAACAGATTACCGTTAGAAAGAAGTGGCCGCGGAATGTTCGATAACGTCTAAGTCAGACGCGGATTTCTTTTATGTTGATAGCCTTACTTGATTAAATGTGATTTTATTAACATATATTTCATATGTAACCTCTTATACGGTCAAAATGGTCTAATCATTTTGTTATTATTTACCACGTTAAGTCGGTGGAAGCGCCTGCACGTTCATTATTTTATGACTTACAGGGGTTAGGAATTGATAATCGATAAATGTATCCTGAAATCGGACATCCAAGGTTAGGATTCGGATTTATTGTTATAAAATTAAAGTGCCGATTCCTCTTATTGATTTTTTCACGCTTATTTTCGTGTAAATCCTGACCTGGCGTTCTGCCATTATAACGTTACCTCAGTGATAAAGTTGGACCGCGGAAAGCGCCCAAGGTGTATTTTTGTCCAAAATACAAAGCTATGTGTGACATTTACAGTATTTGTTGTGGTCTTTGTTAATCTTTGGTTATCATTAACGACACATACACGAGGGAGTTAGCCTGGTGTTGACCACTTTACTAGCGAACTTAGAATCAACAACAACAAAATAACCCCGGGTCATACCAACTACACAAACTGCCTGGGGGTGTTCCGGTAGCAACCATTCACTGCATATACTACAGTATTGTCGGCTATAATATCATTTTTTTTTTTTTTTTTTTTTTACTATGTGTAAACTGACATGTACTCATTTGAAGGGAACGATGCCTTGTCAATCTTTTTTTAAGTCATGTAACTTAGTATCACACAAGCAAGATTTAGCCTACGTTTTCACGTGATCGTAAATGAATTGATTTTAAACAACAGTCCAACAAACAAGATTTTAGTATTAAGTGAATTACACTTTAGACATCATTTTGTCTGTTTTTGCTGTTTAGCCAAAACAACAACAAAAACGTACTATATTTTAACTGTCTTGTCTGTTCTCCTTTTCCACAGGTGTGAGCTGTGCATGTTAAGAAGACCCCTATCCATCTTGACGACCGATGAATTGTAAATCTAATCTAATTTAATTATTCTATTTATCTAACTACTACTACTATACCTTGGTCCAGTACTGACCCACTGAGAACATTTTAAACGGATTTTTATCCATCTGTGAATTTTGTCTATCTGCAAGTTGTTTAGAATTGTTGTGTGAAAATAAACGTTACAGTACAGTTTAAGGTTTAATTGCATAAAAGCTTGGATAGAAAACTTCCTATTGCAAAAGTTAGAACATAAGTCTGCATATAAATAATTATTGATACCGTAATGCAAGTTTTTCATGGCACATGTGCATGATGAGGTTGTTTTGTGTTTATTTATTTTTTTTTTTTAAAGGACACTGGATAACTTGTCATTTTGTTATACTCATCTGGATTGGTGGTTTACTCGTCAAAGCTTTTATAGTTTATAAGTTTATATGTGTCTCCCAGCCCTGCAAATCTGGTCCCTTAGATAGAAAGCAGCCAAAAACCCTTTAAAATCAGCAACTGACCAGTTAGACAGTCTATCTCAAACCAATAGACAATCTTAGACTAGTTTAAGCTGTTTTACCCCAGCAGGGAGTGGGTGGATGAGTTGTTATGAACTATCTTTCTAATAGATTGATCAGATAGCACCCCTTTAATCTTTTCTATTTTACCTGTTCATGATAATTTTTGCATGTATTTATGCATAATTGTTCATGATTGTCATGCATGATTTTTATTGTATTATATTACATTTTTATTATTAATGTATTTAATTGTATTAATGTATTTAAATGTATATTATGTAAATGTACTAATGTGTTTGAAAATACACAATAAACCTTGTGCAGTTAAAGCTTCAATTGTTCTTTTTTCTATTTCCCATTAACAGTTAAAATAATATTTCTACAGATTTTCTACAGGTTACACAGTAGCACTATAAAATAAATACAATAACATTTCATACTATACAGTATTATTAAAAATTAACAGTGTAATTCTGTACTTCAATATGGTAAGAAATTACAGTAAAATAATGTTATTTAATTTGCAGTATGCTTAACAGTACTGTAGTTAGTGTTACGGTAATTTTACTGTTAAATGAAATACAGCAAGTACTGGATAATTGTTGCCAGTAAGTTACTGTTAATTTGACAAGAAATTTTTTACAGTGTATGTGCAAAGAGAGGGCCGCCCTGTGGGATTGCAAAACCATGAACTGTGGACCATATAACTACAGAACTACTTTCACCCAAGAACAGTGTGTTATGATTACAGTCCTAGAAAGTGCATAAAGCCATCCATTCAGACCACAAATGGTGAATGGTGGAGAGTTAGCAAACGGACATGATTAGAGATTTACCTGCGGGGGAATGCACTAGGGCTTCTAAACTACACTTAACCCTGGGTTAATGTCTTTATAAACACCAGGTAACGTCCAGTTTTAACTCTGGGTTAATCAACATTTCACGTGTGATTTTTTAAAGGGATTTAGCAGTAGTTTGCACCCCCAAAATATTGCACTAAATAAATACAATATGATGCTAGAATGCCATGGGGAGTTGTTTAGCAACAGACAACCATTCATAACCAGCCTCAGTACTTGCCTCTTTAAATATTCGTGTGCTTCGTACAGTTGCAGAAAATACCCATGCCCCCATATCTAAGGGAAACAGTTGCGACAAATGTGTTTAAGTCGACATAAAATTAAAATTCACCCAATCATGTTATTGCTCTTATTGTGAATGATTCATTCATGCATATTTCATTTTCTTCATGACCTCATAATTTTTAATCAAAATATCATAACTTTATCTTTTGTAGTATACAATTCTGAAGAAAAGAGTGTCGCTACTTCTGTTTTATCACAATTTTAACTGGATAGATAAAGACACACGTATTATTTTGAGGTACTACAGTATGTTTAAGAAGACACAAGACAACCCGAGCAGAGACACGATGACATTCCTACAAATAGACAAGCAGTTATTAATACAGGTCATGTCCTGTCAATCAATGTTAATGACCTCATGCATATGCAAATAAGAACTTTAACCCAGCATTAACAAACGCACAGTGTGAAATCTATGAATTAATAACCATGAATAAAGTATGCAGTGTTGCCAAGTCCATGTTTTTTTTTTCCATGGAATTAAGCTACTTTTACACTATTGCCGTGGGTTGTTTTTATATTCCGTGCAAGCGACACCCCACCCCCGGAACACAATCATGCTAGTTTTGGCTGTGATTGGGATAGTTTTGATTAACAATTGGACTGGCTTTGTTGTGCAGACCTGGCAACCCTGAAAGTATGAACAGTGTGAAACATGAATAAAATAACCAAGGATTACATTAACCAAGTGTAAGAAGCCCAGCTGTGATTCACATAATTGCAGAGCAATGCGTTGTATGTTATGTATGTCTGCTGTAAATGCTATGACATGCAAGTAAAGTAGTGGCGCTCTTGGGTTTGTCAACATGCCCACTGAAGCATAACAGAGTCCTGCGTATCCTCACAGGATCCCCAAAATTCCCCTCCTGATTATTCACACAAGCCTTCATTCCTTAACAAATATTCCTCCCATCTCCTAAAAGCTTTTCTGTTCATGTTATATTTTCTCTTTCGTCACCTCCTCCCACTCACCACCTGTCTCTCTCTGCCTCTCTCTTTCCATTTATCGGCATTGTTTTAATATGTTATCCTCTGCCTCTCTTTCCTTTTCTTCGGCTACCTCCACGTCAATCATGATTGTTCTTTAACCTCTCTGACCTTCTGCGCTTTGACTTGCTTCGATCAATCAGCCAATCTCCGCATTGACGTTGGGATTGACGGCTGTCTGGCACCTGCACTGATTCCTAAACGAAATGAACCTGAAGCTGGGAGTCTTACCGGTGATTCTTAAAGATTATACAAATGAAAAACACGTTAACATGCAACAATGGGATCCAAGTCTGCAGTAGCAGATTTACACAATGGACAAACTAAACAGCTGTTTGTGGGGTTTATGGCAGTTGAGGTTCATACAAAAAGGGATTTGTTTTTGCTGGAACAACAGATGAATATGTGTCAAACAAATCATTCATCCAGATAGAGATAGGAAACTGCTGATAGATTGTTGTGATTTGAATTTAACAAGCTTGAAAACAATGGTGAAGCAAAAATTGCAGAGGCAGTGAAACGTTCTTGCCAGCAGTGACAGTTTCTTTAGATTAGATTCATTAGATAGGAACTTTTTTCACGCTGGCTGACTTATTATTGATGGCTAGACGGTCATAACTTGGGCACAGATTTGGATATGGACAGTTTATAGGCAATAGACTGTAGAATAGAGCCTAAGAATATTTGTATTGATGTTGGCTGAATATAATGCAATAAAAGCCTGGTGTGTCATTTTTCATAAAAAAAAATTCAGTTTTTTTTTCAGCTACAGTACAGATGTTACATTTTATGATATCAAACTGACTTTCTACATAGATACTGTATAGGCACTGTATAACATAAACAACGAGAACAGGGATTTTTCTAATATGGTCAATAAACTCAAGTTTATTATTTGGACATTTAAAGGTAGTAATAATTAAAAAAAATATATATGATACTTAATTTATCCAGAATTGTGTTTCACTAATTCATTGAATAAAAATAGTTTATTTGTAATCTTTAACCTAATTGTAATAACTGCCTCTGAAACAACTTTTCTTTGGTGGTGGGAAAAAAAAAATAGTATGACATGCATGAATGTTTCGCCAATCATATTCGGGTCCTAAGCAACCCAGATTTATGTCTAACAAGGATGGATTTCTACAAGTCGTGACGCATGATTATATAAAACTCGCCTGGTATTATTAGACAACAAAATAATCATATTTACTTTTTGGTGCTTGGAAGGGTTTAGTTTGTGAATATGTTTGTGAAAGTGTTGGAAAAAAAACCCTACATGATTAGAACATATTCTAGTTAGCAGCTCCAGACCTACAATAACCTATCATAGGTGGGAAAGAAGTTTAGAAAGATCTCCAAAGATAAGGTTTTTAACACAAAGGTTGCTGGTTTATTTCCAGGAAGGTGTGTCCCACTGGACAGGTTCTGTGACAGCACTCTTGCTCTAGCACTGCTGTGCTCCTGAGTGAGACACTTAACCTCGCTCTGTCCCTGAGTAAGGCTCTTAACACCAGCTTGTTTAAGTGTCTCTGCTCCAGGCAGACTGCCCCTCCAATCACAGTGTTGCTTTAAATAAAATGTCTGCAAAATGACAAGTAAACCATGCTGAATACATTAAAAATCGGTGTTATCTTAATAAGACAGTTTTCATGCTCCAGTCCCCAAAATACGCACACAGAGAATCATAAGTAGCTCAAATTTCGCTCAGCCTATTTACTCATCCATCTACAGTATACAATGTAAGTCCAAATCCAGACTTTGAGGGAAAAAAGCTCCCATTTGTGATTCAAAATTCTGCCCTGAGTTAGCCTAAATAGTTCAAGTAAGCTAACAAATCTTACTTCAGCAGAAAAAAGGTTATCCATTACAATATTTCTGGAAAATTTGTTTTTTCATTAGATGTTTTGATGCTGCTCTGCCTACGCTCCACATATAGAGCCAAGCAACAAAAAAAGAGGAATTTCTTAAGGCTACAAAAGCTATGAAGAGCCCTTTCTAGGGCAGAAATCAATAAAGCTGTTGCCAACTTGAAGAATGAAGAAGAATTAAGCAGTAAAGTAAGCAAACTCAGCAAACTAATACCTCTGCTAAATGTTAATCACTCTTATACTCATGGGCAGCATTTTGTATGAAAAGTGGATGGGATGATGGCACCTGAACAGTCATGGAGAAAGCTTATGAATATTAATAAGGTTATGCTAAAATCATTTAAAATAGAATATATGTTCAATTAAAAAAATAACTGATTTAAACAACAATTTCCACCAAATGCTGAGTGGTAATTCAACATAAAAATGAATCTATATAACAAAGCCATCATTCTTGTCGACCAATTCAAGTGCTTCATTTAAAATTATGATATATAAGAAAACCATGGAAACATTTTCGCTTTGAATACATGGGTTTGGGGTTCTGATTTGCCCTAAAGTTAGTTTTTGTTTTAATAAACAGTAACATTTATTTTAGTGCTGTCCATTTAACCACGTGTTAGTGTCGTTATTTGATAAGAAAGTAACTTGCTTTGCCACATGACCTGTGTGTAAATTTCATAATAAAAATTTGCATTAAAGCCAGTCAAGCTTGAGGTAGTATTTCATTCCGCTGCTACGGACAAACTATGATAAATATAATATTATATAATATTTTAAAATGTAGAAAAGCAATAGTGAGTGAAGCAATAAATAAGCATTAATTGTCACACATAGTTGTGTGTAAAAGGCAAAATTGCTACTAGCCACAATTTCCATTGTATTAAACACATCCCTGTTGCAAGCTATTTCATAAAGTGGTGGGGATGTGAAATGATGCCATGCTTATTCCCGTTCAATAATTGCTCATGGCTCTTGCCCACATGAAGGGCGTAAAATGCAGGTGGTTGGATTTTGCTATTGTCATGGCACCAGGGCAACATGCTGAGAGCGTAGAGTAAACTAGCGCATGAACATTGTCACATCTGCGGTGGGAGTACTCCTGCTCGACACGAACAGCATATGCGAGGGAGACAGACTAAGCATAATGTACCCTTCACTACGTGGTCTCTGATCCTAAATCAATGCAGGGAAAAAATGTACGGCTGAAGTACGGGAGCATACTTCCCGTACTTCAGTTTGTGTGTGTGAGTGTGAACAGCATCCGATCACTTCGAGGCTTTTCTTTCACTTCATGCGACATGCATCCATTCGCCCTCTGGACAATCAGAGTATCTCACTGAACTGATTAATTGGGGCCATAAATAGTTTTAATACATTTTTCCTTTCCCCGGGGCTTCGGAATCCCATGGTTCGTTAGTATTGGAGGCAGATCTTTTTTATCGATCGCTGGAACCCGTGGTGCAGTGAAGGCTGTCACCAACTTAACGAGACTGAAAATTTTAATTACGATTCTCATCCGTATTCCTTGCTCGCCATTTATTTCTCACTCACACACATAACACCTACCCAAAAAAACACAGTTCTCAACCAGAAAGCCAGAAACACATTCAGTCGGCAACATATACGCTCCGTTCCAAAACATGCTTTGGACGTGTAAGAAGTACGCATACTCTCAAAGTGAGGGCTGTTAAAAAAAGTAGGAAAAAGTAGGAAAGGTTTATTTTGTTATTACTTACACATCCTCATGTTGTTCTAAACCTGTATTTCTTTCTAATATTGGACACAAAAGAAGATATTTTGAAGAATGTTGGTATCCAAACAATTGACGGCAAACAGTTGATTTTTTTTCAAGTTTTTTTTTTTTTTTTTTTTTCCAAGTCAATGCGGTCCATCAACTGTCTGGTCACCAACATTCAAAATATCTTTTTTTGTATTCAAAAGAAGAAAGAAACTCATACAGGTCTGGAACAACATGAGGGCGAGTAAATGATGACAAAATTTGTCTATCCCTTGAACTATCCCTCTAATAACACTTCCTAGCTTTGACCAAATTTTAAGCAACATCACAACATGTATCCTTCCCAAATCCCAGTATGCACTATAAAGTTTAGAAAAATCAAACCCAAGATGACAGACAAAAAAATAAATAAATAGGGATCCACTACATTGAATGAATTCATTCTGATTAATGAATCCGAACATAGTGTTTACATGAACGCTACAAAAATTGTTCGAGATGATGTGTGCGTTTATGTCACAAGCTTTAAATAGGAATTACATTTTTGACATGAGCACAAATATACAGTTTCCTGCTGGTTGCGCATCCTATCCATTTTCCTACAGTGCCAGTGCTTCATTTCTTTGTTTTAAAGAGCAGACGTAATATTTATCTAATTCGGATCCTAATTAGGAAACGACTAGCACATGAACTGTTGAGCCTTGCAGCTTATATTTATCAATCATTTAAAAACGCCCCTTCTCACGCTCAAAACAAGCCGTCTGTGGATGAGAGTCTGAAACAAGGATTTGTGGGACGTTGTCCTTCTCCACTTTTTTATTTTTATTTTATTTTATTTGAAATGCATGTACATTTATAACACTAATCCCCGGTTTCACAGACCAGGTTTAGCATAAGTCCCACACTAAAATGCATGTCTAAGCTGTTTTAACTGAAAGCAACTTGCACTAAGATATCTTAAAATATGTCAGTGCCATTGTTTTGTTGTTGTTTTTTTCTAGGCACGTTTATAAAAGCTACTTAAACATGCTTATGCCACATGTCTGTAAAGCCAGTCCTATACTTTATATTATATTTAGGGTTGTGCAAAGATTAATTGTGATTACTCGCATCCAAAATAAAAGTTTGTGTTTACATAATATGTGTGTGTGTGCTGTTTATAATTATTTTGTATATATATGAATACAAATGCATGCATTTATATATGCATGTGCTATTTGTATGATGCACAGTTGCAACCGACCTACATTGAAGCTCTCAAAATCGGTCACTTATGCAGTATTTCAGTTAGTAAGTAGGCAGCAAGGCTGTTTATGGTGTTCTTGAAAATAACACTCTTCATAATTCACAATCCACAGAAGATTTCAGATCAAAAATACACAGCGCACTCTAACTCGAGGAAACATTATCCCACACATGGCAGGGGAAATAAATAAATCTAAATCTTTTTTTTTTTTTTTACCTCTCCTGCTGTAATGCTCCAGGGAAGAACCTTCTGGACCAAAAGGGAAAAATAGTAAAGAAAAAGCCTCTTTATTGCTACTGAAGAGGGAAAAAAAACAAATATAGGCAAAGTAATGCTGTGCGGAGTGTATGGTGGCTGCAGGTGCCCCCTGCTGCGAGACCTTCAGCGGCACAAAAGTACAAAAATGACTTTGAGAGAGTCGGTCTTTCCTGACTCACAAAAGCTTGAGTGTGAAACAAGAGATCTGAGAGCAACGGGGGGAAATCTGCCAAAGCGCTGTGGGATAATGCATGAGGCATTCTGTTTGCAAAAGGAGGACGTATCTTAATCTAAATGGATAAAATCCATCCTCCTACATTTGTATTTTAGCTCCTAAGGTGAAATTGTCAAACCGCTGATCAGTATTCTGTGACTACGCCAGTGCGGGGTGTCGGCGGGGGGCCAGTGTTTTTAAAAATGTCGGCTCCCTCGGGACACTCGAGAAACATGCTGGAAGGGGTGGAAAAAACAACAACACGATCCTCGACAGAAATGGACAGAGGGAGTATAATCTGGATGGTTTTTACGTTCCGATAAGTGGCAAGGATAAGTCCACTTCAGGGTGGTTCCCGTCTGGAGGATTAATATAAAAGGATCATTTAACACAAAAGACAAAAAGGGGCTTAAAACCGCACAGGGCCTCGGCACGCTGTGAGCGTTTCCGTCGGGGCGAGCGGAGGAGAGGAAATGAAAACTCAGCAATCGGCAGATGAAATGGGACATGAGTGAAACAGATAAACAATCTCTGAGCCCTCTGTTACAAAACAGCCTATAAGAGACAATCAATCTGCCTCCCACAATCCAACTGGAGAAATCTCGCCATCGGTAATCTGATTACGGCGAATGGCGCTAAAAGTACAGTGGGAAAATGATAAACATGCCCTTACTCTGACCCCACTGTCATAAGCACCTCATTAATAACATAATCAGTATTCACACACATTACTGAGCTTTTAATTATTCATACACATCATCAAGAGATGCATAGGGTTAGATAAGAGACATTTTGGTATTTGACAAAGCCAGGTATTTTGCATTATTTTAATAATAAAAGTGTAACAAGCCCAAGCCCACTTTCATTAATCTCAAAATCCTCATATTGCCCCCCCCAAAAAAACTAAATGAACCACTTTCTTATTTGCATAAAATAACAAATTCAAAGTTCATATCTGTTTAAATCTCAAAAGGTAGAGTTATGAATAAAAGCTGTTAGAAGATGTGTGAGCCATCAACATTTTTAGCAATTTCTTTGTGCTAATGACACAAGCATTTCAAATCAATGACATTTGTGTCATTTACATTGAGATTTTCACCAAGTACATGTATTATGTTGCAGTTCCTGTAAAGTTAGCATTAGTAGCACAAGTTAGCATTCGCCTCTGTGTTATGGTTTTATGGTTTGTCTTGTGATTCTAATAGAGCCGACTGAGATTAATTGCGAGGAGTTACGATTATATTTTTATGCTGCATTATACACTGGAAAATGGACTTTCAATCTGTCTAGTTACATCTTATATTGATAACTTCTGCACAGTCAATGGTTTTAGCGACTCGTGTATGTCAGTGTTTCACAGACAAAGAGTTGCCCAAGAGGATTTGCTGGTGAGTAAGAAAGTACGGAAACATTTGCTGAAATTACACCTGATGCCCATCAAGAGTCTTTCTTCTTCTTCTGCCTCAGTGGCTCTTGACATCAAAAAGCTATCTGATCCCTTCAGAACAGCGCCTGACATTTTACCGAATGGTCTGCAATCTTTGCCTCCACTCAGCAAAAGCTCTATGTATGTGTGCGTGTGTTTGTGTGGATTCACTACATGCTTACACAAAGTTAACAAATATGTCAAGATGATGTTAATTGATTACATTTTAACTGAATTATTTATATGGTTAATCAAGAGCAATTATTGTATATCAATATTTGCTGAGAAACACCGACCCAATGAAGACAATTCAAATACTTTATCTACATTAATGCAGTAGATTAATCCATTGAATAGACAGCCTGGTATCATGAGAAAATGTAACTATTTTACGAGGTGGCAATTTCATATTTCTTAGATGTAATTCATACTGAAACATGCCATTCTTTTAGAAACAAAACCGTAGAAATTCATTTCAATGAGAATGTGTTGGAATAGGCAAAAAGAAGAAAAAAAATAAACTAGAATGTCTAACCTGGTCTTCCAGCCTTGCAAAGCTGGTCTACAAAAGCTGGTCTATCTGAAATCCCGGCCTGACCAACTGGAAAATGTCCAAAACCCCCCTAAAATGATCCTACAGACCATTCTGACCATGTAAGTTGGAGACCCAACCATTTTAGGCTAGTTTAAGATGCTTTTTAGGTGTGTCTTTAAACTTTTGAACATTCTCTGTATGTGTGGTTAACATTGCAAAAACATGAAGAGGGTATTTAAATTCTAATTGTGGTGTTTTAGAAATTTCCAATGTAATGGGACATTTTAAATTACATTATTAATTTATTTTACCTTATTTATTCTCACACAATTAACAAGTTAAATTGACACACCTAATTAAATATGAATGACCGCAGTCTCTAAAACACATGTAAAATACTTGACCCAACCTCTAAAGAGAACATAAACTTCTTCAACCGATTAAAGTGCCTTCATTCAGTTTATTTCACTCCACTCACCACAACTCTCTGAGAAGCCTTTCTTACAGTAAGCGTTCTTGTAGAAGCTCAGCTGGACAGGCAGATGAATAGGACAAGTTAACCAATACATTTTAACATTTACAACACTACACTCCCTAAGAACAAGACAAGACCCCTGTCATAAAGCCTGAAAGAGAATTAATAGCTCATTTTACTAATTACTACTCGTTTGTCATTAAGCTGACGGTTTCATCCAGAGCAATTTACAATACGCTTATTATGGAAGGTCCCCTGTGGTGCAACTTGGGGTAAAGTGTCTTGCTCAAGGGCACGATCCATTGATCAATCCTTACGAGGTTTCAACCTGCAACCATTTTGATTACCAGCCAAGATCTTTAACCCCAAGGCTACGCTTTCTTTTTCAACCACTCTCAAGTTCATTTAACAACAAATGCTTCCATTGTAGCCTTACAATCTCTGAGGCCTTTATGAAAAGAGCAACACCAAAAAAAAAAAAAGGCACTACAGTATCTCAACAGGGCACATCCTCTAGCTGAATGACAATAAAGTGAACTTCTTCAGCAAACACAGATCGATTGGCTTTGTTCAAGTTGTCTGTTGGATAGCCTTGCTATCAACGCTCAGACATCTTACGTGAACCCAAATACAATCGAATCACACGCTCTCTTACTATATCACAATTTACTAGTGAGGGGTTCTGTAGCCTAGAGCAGGTTTTTGCTCTGTCATTAAAACTACCCTTGCTTAGTTCAAAGCTTTAGGGATCTGTGATGGCTGCAGGTACTGATCAAGCTAACAAGCTCAGAGCAGTGCTATATAAATGCTACTGTTGTGAGGTCTGGGGTGTGGGGTCTAAAAAATAAGACTTTAAGTTTGTTTGGGGGTTTTGTGAGATGCCTGAGGCGTTTTTGTTTCTATATTGCTAAACCCTGCCTTGCACCACAAACCACTAGTTCGTGTGTGTAGCAGGTTGCATGATTATATTTGTTGTTCAGGTTTCGGCTGGAGCTGGTAGAACCGGAGTTGAATAAATTGAGCCTTTGAAAAAAAGAAATAGTTGTTTGTTTAGAAATGCATAAGAAAAACAGTTACTCAGCTGCCGTTGTTTATTTAAATTTTATTTTAAGTTTAAGTAATTGTTTTCCAAGTTTTTTATTTAAATTTTAGTTTTATTTCAACTTCAACTTATTTTATTTCAGTTTGACGCCAAAGCAACATTTCTAATAATACATTATTAATTTTATTTCATCTTTTTTTTTTCAATTGTTGTTCAAATACATAATTTTTCCATTTGCTATTTAATATATGAGGGAGCCATTTTGAAGACAAAAGTGTTTCAAAAAAGATTATTATATGCTAATTTTGATTTTATAGCATTATTGAGAAGAATATACATCTTTGATACCAGGGGAAAAATATAACCATAAACTGTTTAGGTAAGTTTAGGTAGAACCTAAGAAGAAAAATTAAATATAAGAAGAAAAATTATTATAGGTCCTGAACGGATGGACACGGAGTAAAGAAATTGGAAGCGGGTGGGTGTGGAATGAAACTCGCAGGAGCGGGAAAACAAAATCAGTCTCACGCAGACCTCTAGGGTAAAGCTAACGCTCTCTGAAATGGAATGTTAGCATACTGGCGTGTTGACAATCCTGCAGCGTCAGCTACAGTGGAGTGCTATAGCTACTAAATATCTGCAGTGCTGTCTTCACATCAGATGTTCAAGCTAAAAGTCAAAGCTGAAACACCTCTTTAGTTCTTTTAAAAGCTTCCATTCAACTGTCATATTAAGCAAGATGAGGAATTTCAGAGTAATACGCTAAGTAACAGAGTGAATTAGACCCGTTAAAAGGGAAAGTGCAGCTTCATGATGTGCCATACTGGTGATTGCTGAAGTACGTGGTCCTTTGTACCTATACAAGAGCTTACACAAGCTACGCGGGGATATTTGACAAGCAAAAGGAAGCTAGGATTATGTTATACATTCATAAATGCACAATTGATACAGTGGTGCTCTCTATACTCCACAAAACGCTATACTGTAGGTACAGTGCTGCAAAGAACCGCAGCATGCAGGTCTATAAAACTCATCTGCTTTCCCTTTTTAATCCCCCTGGTTGGAGTCACAGCGCGCCCTGCCTCATTAGCATATCTCCCTGTACGGGTGACTTTCATTCTCTCCAGTCCTCTTGCGCTTTAGCAAGCTGTTGACAGTTATTTTTGTAATTCTAATGACTTTGCCCCAATCTCTAATGCATTTACTGTTTTGTTATTTTCCGTATATGGGTCATTTTCGGGAGGTACATTCTTCTTCTGTTAGGCAGCAAAGATTCATTATCTTAATCAGTATTTTTGTCTTGTTTTACTTAAACATCCTTAAATCAAGACTAATGTACTGTACTAGAGAAGCAAAACTGTGTAAGATAACAAGGCTTGTTTTCAAAAAAATATATTATTGCCACCGGCAAATTATTTTCGTTCGCCTCGAGCATTAAGCTGTTTATGCACTGTGCAAAAAAAAAAAAAAAAAAAAAAAGCTTTTCTTACTTAGTATTTTTGTCTTGTTTCCAGTTCAAATATCTAAAAATTATTTTTATCAAGATGCTTTTCATAGATAAGCAAAATGGCAAAAGTTTTCTGTAAAAGTATTATGTCTTGTTTTCTGGATGGGAAAGAAATCAAAATGAAGTGAGTTTATTGGGTGAAAAATCATCTTGAATTAATATTTAAAAGCAAATAATAAGCAAATTTATAAGCAAATAATATTTTTTTCTAGCTTGTTTTAAGCAAAAACAAAAAACAACAACAATATCTTATGTCATTTTACTTGTCTCAGAATTGTTTGATATTTGGACTGGAAACAAGACACGAATACTAAATAGGAAAAGCATTTTTTATTTTTTTTTTGCAGAATTTGAACAGTTGTCGAAAAAAAAATATTAAACAGTACTGTATAACTCTTATTATCTTACACAGTTTGACTTCTCAAGCAAACTTATTTTGCCCTAAAGAGATTATCGCATTAGAGAAAAATACTTATTTAAAATAGTTTTTCAGTTAGAGCATTTTTTGGTTCCAAAAGGAGAAGAGGATGCATAGAAAAGCAGAGAAAGAAACATAATTTGGAAGACATCTCAAAAAAGATTTTGATTAACAAAACAGCTGATAAAACTAATAATCTCACATTTAAGCTCTTTTGACGGTAAAAGCTCCTTTGGTTTGTTCGCGCAGATGTAAATTTACCAAATGATCCGGCTTGCTCTTTGTCATTATTCTTTGATGTATTACAGTGCATTGAGCCTCGGGACGGGTTTGGCCGGGCTGTGTTTCAGCTGATGTACTTTGCAGTGAACTAAGTTATGAGTCATTCTAATAGCCTGCTGGTTTTATTTGGATGCTTTTATATCTTTAGTAGGTTTTATTTGTGGACAGATATAACACATTGTGCAGAGCAAGGCTTGGGTTTTTGTTTTGTTGTTTTTTTGGGGGTTTTTTTTTTTTTGGGGGGGGGGGGTTGGGTTGGGGGGTTCCCGCATCAAGCTTACACGTATTTGCACAACCCAAGCATGCGACTCAATAAAGTACAGTTCTGTTTCTTTGGTTAGCGTAGCGTTTTTATTGAGTTGTTTTGATAGAGATTTAAAGGGCTATATGGGAGCCGAGGAGAGCTTGTATGGGGTTTTGTAGATTCATTTTTATGTTGTGCTCTGCTGTGCAAGTTATGCTGATATACTTTCCCGCAACCTTCTGCAACAGTAATTCAGTTTAGCGAGACCACGGCAGCCTCAGTTAGCGTGTGTTCGGTTGTATTTCAGGGTCGTTTTCAGAGTCGTCTTTTAGTCTGCCTCGGCTTCAGCAAGAGGTAGTAACTCTGCCGTAGACGTCCAGACAGTGTCCTCCTCCTCCTCCTCCTCATCGTTTTCTCATTTCCTCTCACCCCTTGAGCGACTCTCTCTGACCACTCAAGGTCATCCCCAAGCACACAGGGCAGCGGCTGATAAGAGAGAGCAGCCGGCGGTCACGTGGAGGGAGGGACACATACTGCATAATGCACAACTAAGCGCTCTTTGATGAGGAGATTCCCCACCTTGGGAACACAGAGATCACAACCTATTTTTCCGAAATCCCTGTGCTTTGTTTAGCCTTCCTTCGCTTTTTCTTGTTTATAAAGCCACATCCATTACTGCGGAGAAGCTTACCCGATAATCCCGCATAATGGATGGACTCTGCCGTTCCTTTTGATGGATCCCCCTATAATTTTAATGTGAGTGCTCTCGCCCGCTCGGACAGGTATTCGGCTCGCTTTTGGCTATAGCTTATATGAATGGGCAACATAAGAGCTTTGTTTTTAGGCCCCTCTTTCTCCATGCGCATATCAATAAGGGCATTATAACGAGGGTATCGCTTCTTTTTAGTACACCGCTGCCATTAAGAGTCTTTGGAGTCAGCTTTTCTCTACTTCTCTAGATCCATCCCTTCATCACCCATATATCCCATCTCTCCCTCTCTCGGCGTATTAGCCATTCAAAGATCTCTCTCTCTCCATGGCATGCAGTAAAAGTTATCTCTCCATCTCTCCTGCCGTCGCTTTATCTCTCTAATCTTCCTTAATCTTCCAGCCCAGAGTGAAGTGAGAATTAGTTTCTCACTCTCTCTCATCAATCTCTCACACCCTTCCAGCCAGCTCTGTACCTCTCTCGCCATTTAACTTTACTCTCCCTCCCTCATTTGTACTTTTTCGCACCGTTATTATAAATTGGTCTTGACTCTCCACCTTTTCAGGTTCTCACTCAGATCAGAGATCTTTCTCTCGTGGAAACATACATATCCATTAGTTCTACCTTTCTTTCTTGCACTAACACTCTCTTTGTCCTTACCCCCACACTAAAGTTCTGAAGAAACATGTTCATTTAATCCTGTCAATCACAATACAAGGGCATTTGAGGGTGTTTTTTTCAACTATGCTTCACTTTTGGCCCTGAACTAAATAAACAAACATTCTGAACACTTACAACAGTTGTTTCAATCACATTTCTAAATGTGTATTGTGTTTAATGCATTTAATATAATGAAAACTGTATCAATTTATTGTAATTGACACTATTGAAAAGACAGAATAAGTCAATTGAATTGAGGTAAATAATGACACTGCAGCTTTTATAATTCATTTGAATTAAGTGAATTGAATTTACTGTTTTATTACGATAAAACTGCTTTAAAACAATCTATATTCTAGTATTTCCAAAAGTATTTGAAAAAAAATTATAGAAACAAAATAGCTCGATTATCTCTAATCAAACTACAAAAATGGCCGAATGGGGTGGAGTTGAACTCAGCAACCCAGAGAGCGGTCGGGGTATAACACATCTCCTTTTTATTTAAAGAGGCCGCATCAAAACGAGTTGACCACAGACGCACATCAGAAAAGGGGTATAAAAGGGGCATGTGGACCTATAACAATGAGGAATTCAGTCCCAAGCATTGCAATTTCACTTTATATAGACCACAAATGTATGATTTAAATGTGAAAAAGGAATGATTTAAAAGCATGATATGTACCCCTTTAAGGTTAGAAGTTGCTTCCTGAACACCATCTAACAAAATACTTGCAAAACTTTACAGTAACACTTATATTATGACCCGCAAACAACTGTGTAAGTAAACCGAAATTACAGCTGTACTGTACGTAATTACAGTGTACTTCCGTGTAGGTATAAGGGAACAATATGTTAAGTTTTGGGTAATAAAGGGGTAACAAGCAGATATACAACCTGCAAAAACACTGTAATTTTGGTTTACTTACGCAGTTGTTTGTGGGTCGTAATATAAAGTGTTACCAACTTTACAAATGACACCAAAATTGCAACGAATTGCACAGACTCTCAAATAATTAAAAATGGCAAAACTTTATAAACAAAACCAAGCTGAAGCTACTCTCTCTTTAATTAAAAATCTGACGAATGTCAATGTTTCTACAAAGAAATGATGAGAACTCAAAAGCTCCACGTCCTTTTTTAGATAAACCAATCCTCACAATCCCACTAAAGGGACTTCATAAATAACAAACCTGGCCTATATCCCAGGAAAGCTATCATATCGCTGTGCTTTCTTCTCTCTGTACATTTTTGTTGAGTTTACTGCTGTGGCCTGGATTGAAGGTACAGAGGTGACAGACAGCACCTTTGATGTGCGCAGACATTTCTTTTAAAAATGACTATGCTGAATGAATACACAATTTGCTCAGCAGCAGGTACACAGATGCACTTCTGTAGCAAAAGTAGGAGTGCTCCATTGTTTATGTTGTTTTTCTTTGTTTGTTAATTACATAATTGAGGTTGATGTATATTTATGTGTATATTAAGCAATATTTAAACATTGCTTTATATTTTTAGATAATTTCTTTTCCAGACAAAATAGATAGAGAAAGCCAAAGACAGACAGATGAGAGCCATGAGAGGTATAGACCGGCGCAGGAGAAGTAAGAGAGTGGACAAAACAAAAATAAATCAAGATTGGAGCAAGAAACAGCATTAATGCGACGAGCGGGAGAAAGAAGATGAAGATTAGAGGTTTAAGGATAAACAGATAAGGAGAGCATTGAGCAAGCACGTGGCAGGCGACGAAGCGAAGTAAAAAAATAAGATAGAGAGATGAGATGAGAGACTGGCAGCCGATAAGACGTAATCCTCCCCCTTTCCCTGTCATTCCAAAGAAAACAGAGAGCACTAGCAGAAGAAAGAGAGAGAAAAATGTGAGGCCACCTCATTTACTTAGCCGCTTACATGATCCTTCCATTTTCAGCGTCCCGGTGATTAAACGTAACTCATTTCCCTTCACCTAAGAAATCTAAGAAAGACAGTAGCTATATGAAATACAATTCGGAATAATTTCTCTCCTCAAGCTCCCCCTTGTGCAGACACACACCTTCTGTTACTGACGTAAAATAAAGATGTGGCAAGTATAAAAGAATATGAGAAGTGTATTGCATCGTATTGCATCTGGAGTAGTGCAAGTTGAGAGTCTGCTTCCCAAATACTTCTAAGAGTGGATCTGTTAGGATCTAACTAGGAGAAGAACTGCCACTTTAAATGCTACTGAGAGTCTATGAGCGGTTTACATTATTGACTGTGTGGGGCCCTTAAATACTGTCTCTGGATCTAGTGACAAAAGTCCAATTACACAATTTCCAGCATTGGTTTTGCCCATTGGCGTCAAAAACCAAGTTCAAAACCCAATTCAATGAGAATACATTTTTGTGAATTTTATCCTCCGAAACTTACATTTTAATAGGCCTACATTTATTTTATTTTGCTACAGCTTTTGAGTAACAAATAAACACAATAAATCCACACTGTTTTGAATATAAATTAAAAACATGATTGATATAACTGAAATATTTAATTATTTTCAAAAATGTGTTTTTTTTTGTTTTTGTTTTTTACAGTGGGGCATGTTACCCTCTTCTGGGGCATGTTGTGAGAAAAGTGAACTCGTTAGAGAAAGTCCTCTCATCCACACCTCGATCTACACCCTCAATGAGAGGTGGTCCTGTACTTCGGCTGGTGGCCAGGGTGGCCTGAGGGTGAGAGTGTGGAACAAAACGCTGACTGTTTGTCCGTTGACCACACCCCCCTCTTCAGTGACACAACCCACTAGTGTTTAGGCGATTCCCTCAGGCCTATTTTTGAATGCCCCGCGGGTTTCCCTTGATGTTCCAGATTCAGATCTGGGGCCGTATTCACAAAAAATTTTAAGGCTAAGGGCCAATCCCAATTCTACCCCTTACCCTTTCACTTTCCCCTAGCCCTACCCCTTCACCTTCCCCTTGACCCTTGAAACAGAGTGGCAATGTGTAGGGGTGAAAATATTCCCCTAAGAAATGGGACACCACTACGCCTCAGTTAAACGTCATTATAAGTCGTCGCTAACGCCTACCTCACAGGAGATGCGCCGATGTTTATCACAACTTCCAAGATGCCGTCGACAGCTGCAGTTATCTCAGTCGCGAGTTCGCAGGAAACAACGGAGACGACGAAAATATGTTGCGGGACTATCGTTAGCAAACTACAGTAATTTTAGCGATTTTTTTACAAACGTTTCTGTGAAGAAACGGACCGTAAATATGAACACAATATTGAATGTAACATAAAGCAAATCATTATTTGTCGTTACAATACTTATTAAAGCCACAAATACTTACATTTATGGGTCTCCTTTTTCACTTGGGCAGCCATTTTGCGTCTGCAGCCTGGGTTAGCAGTGACACTTCTCATACCCCTTCGTTTGAAGTGTGCTTCCAAAAAATCTTCGTTTGAAGGGCTATCTGGCCCTTCCCCCTAGCCCTCCCCCTCCAAAAAAAAAAGAGAATTGGGACTGCCCTACCCCTTCAAGTGGACGCGCAAAACGGAGGGGAAGGGGAAAGTGAAGGGGTAAGGGGTAGAATTGGGATTGGCCCTAAATGTAGCTCCTAACTGGTGAATTTATCAGCAACTCCTAAAAATAATGGGCGTGTCACTCCTAACTTTAGCACTGGACGATTGGTCTTTGAGTGCGGCGGCCGACCCTCATCCACGGCCAACCCCTATACCTTTCTTCCCTGATGTGCATGATGAGATCTCAAAGTCCTGGAAGAGCCCCATGTCTTCTTGGGACCGCTCTTTGATCTCATCCGCCTTTCCTCCCATCGACGGGGCCGTTGCCCATGGGTACACTGTTGAACGCTCTGTAGAGATGCTACTGTGTCCTCAGAGTGCTTCTTCTCGGTGCGACCCTAAGTATCTGTCCGAAGCCTGTAGTTTTTCATCTATGCTTGTAGCAAGATCCTTTAGAGCCCATAAGAGCGTTGGCCAATCACGGAGCTTCTTCCGTCAGTGTGAAGGTCTGAATACATCAAACACGGACCAATCAGGACATGGAGTCATCAAGACTTTTGACAGCTCCAAGGCTTTTGTGGAAACTATTATACTTTCGCATTTTTCATGGACAATCGGAGCGACAGGGGGTTAACAGAACAGTTATTGTAAGGGTAGGTTTATCACTGAAAATTCGATTGTACTTTGTCTACTCTTTTAACAGCATTATGGTAAAAATAGAACACTATGGCAACCACTTTCTTACCTGTATGCGACGGCGTTTTACTTTGGGTGTTGGGCGGAATAGGCAAAAGGGAAGACAACACCCTTTTTTCTCTATTTTCTCTAGTCAGAAAGCACCGATTTAAAAAAAAACAAAAAAAAACTACTTTATAGGCAACGCAGCCGTTTTATTGAAAGTCCATTTTGCCAGTGGTGAAACAGGCTAGCCCTTAAAGGTGTGTTCATACACAAAATAAAACAGAGCCTGAGAAATAACCACTGAGATAAAACGTGTGACAACTAACACCAGTCTCGTTCTATATAATCCATTGCATTTGATTGGGAGAGGTCATTATAAATGACCCCTATAGCATTAAGAATATAACTATGAGACATAATTAATCAAAGAGCATTTAAAACAACAGTTTTAGACTTATTATATTTCAGTGAAAATATATAAACATATAATTGAGCCAAAAAAGATTTATGCGAATAAGATAACATAAAATAATTGTACATCAAAAAAATCTGGCTGGTGTAAGTAGACAAGTAGGAATTAAACTCATGCTGGAGATGCAGATCAGCGATCTGAGCAATTAACCTGAATTTCTCTGGTGAAATCCCCAGCTGTGCAAGCAGGGCACGTGTAAAGATGTAACCTACAAAACGTCTCCATGGCTAAGGGCATCTGCCAACAAAATAAGCAAAGCACTGTAATCAAAATGAGCTAATCACTTCAGCCTAATTTACCACAGCCACACACACAAAAAAAAAAGCTTCTCCGGAAGAAATCGAGAGAATAGAAAGACTGAGGCAGTGTGGCAGAAACATGATCACAGAGATGTGTGTGTAAAAAATGAAAAATAAAAAATGTATATATATATATATATATATATATATATGCATATATGCTTTAAAAAGGCCAAAAAGCACCCCGAAAGTATTATAAAAGTAGCTCCGTATGAGAAACAAGCTTTATTCTGAGAAAACCTTGGCATGAAAATCTTGCTTGTATTGTAAAGAGCACCTTGACATTCTGCTGTAAATAACTCTTTCTGTGTTCCACATAGGAGAAAAAGTCATGAGAGTACATAAATGATGACAGAATTTTCATTTTTGGCTGAGAAGCAAAGAAAAGTGAGAAGAAGGAAAGACAGAGATCTACGAGGGAAATGATGGGGTGAAACCACAGGAGGTGCAGGCAGAGAGAACGCTGGAGGCAGAAAGGAGACTGGCGATACTATACGTCTCATGAAACTTCACTGCTTCTAGCTCACTAATTCAATCTCTGCAATCCTGGTGAGTGACTGAACACTCCGCTCTTCCCATTCCTCAGCTCCCGCGTGCTAATCCGATGCCTGCATCCACTATATGCGCAACGCAACATAACATGACAGAACAGACAGGAAGGGGAGAAAGATGAAGAGAGGTAAGAGGAACTGAGTGGAGTGAAGGGACGTTTGTGGCACATGTGAACCAACAGTTATGCTAGCCCTAATAAATTTGTCTAATTAAAACTCTAAATCCCCCACACTTTAAAGCCATTTTTATAATTAACACTCTGATCTAACCCTCCTAAATATAAAACAAGAAAACAATTAAAACTTTTATGATTTTTTACTTCAAAAACCCTTTAATTAAAAATGCAAACGAACAATGGAAAGATATTGAGACGGACCCCTCTTTGCTCATTAACTCTTGGCTAATTGATCCAATCCGGAATGTTTACCATAGGGAAGGCAAAGAATAAAATGCTCTCATTTTATTCACTTAATTGCATTTTTATTTTTTATTTTTTTGCATTTCTCCACTTTTGAAGATTAAAGATTGGTTGAAATAACATGAAAAGGTTTTCTTTTAATCCCTACACTCTTTAATATTTTGCCCAGGTTTCTATAAAAATGAATTTCCGACTTTGAAGTGCCCGATGAAGGGTTGAAGACGTTGGGGGGGTTTTTGTAGAAAAAGAAGATTATTCGAGTTCTGGCTGTAAGTGGTGTTCAGCATTTGGTCAAATAGTCATGCCCCTCACCATGACCCTGAGAAAGAAATGATGGACTCATCCATCAAAACTACAATACCCATGATCCATCAGTGCAAGTAGAGATAGCAAACCGACATCGCCTTAAGACACACAAGCCATTGCAATGGCAAATAAGCCATAAACTCACTCATCCTTTTTCCTACTCCTCCTTTGCATGCACTTCATTTCTACTCTCTCCTCAAGGCAAAAGGAACTTTTAATAAAAAAAGCATTTTAGCCAAGAACATGGGTGTTATAAAAATGAGTGCGAGAAGGCCATCTCGCCTTAACATGGTAGTGAATAATTGAATGACAGAAATGCTATGTGCCAACCTGCCAAAAGCCTAGGAGATTTCTTTTTACCATCATTTAAATAATTCTTTCATCTAACAGTATAAGGGCCAAAGTAATGGCTAGGCCTCTTCTTCTTTTCCCCCCTCAACAGCACTTAAACAACGCACATTATCACATTCTCATCAATATTCATCAGTCTGTCCCTTTTCCTGTGTCACCTGACCTCTTCCACAAATTGTTAACATCTCCATCTTCCTCATAATAGTCTGACTCCTCCATAAAGCTTTTACTTTCAAATTTGTAGGCTCACCAACACCTAGTTTTCCTCGCTCTATTTCTTGTATCTGCTCAGTGCACATATTGATTTCTGGGAATATGATGGTTTTTATTACGATAGATATCCACCAATCAAAATCAAGTATGCAGGATATAATATTTAATATTTTATTATAACCATATTTTGGTTTATTAAAAAAAAATGAATCGGTTAATGAGGTTTTACAATATACCATTTATACTGTTCACTTTGCTCATTGAATTTATTATCTTGCATCTTGCTTTTTAACCGTTTTATTTTGTCACAAATAAATTAATTCATTAATCTTAGCAGATTTAATATTTCCAAGGCTGTGGTTTGAGTTGACTCCATTAAAAATTAAGAAAAAAATATGCAAACTTATTAATACACTGTAAATAAAAAAAAAAATCAAGATTTGTTACCACAACATTTTTTCTCTTGTCAAATCAACTTAAATAATTTATTTAGTTGAAATAACTTATTATTTTGAGTTTCTGATGATTAAATCTATCTCCTTCATTGTATGAACTCACTTTTTCCAGTTCAATCAACTTTAAATTAAGGCAACCAGGTAACCTAGTTTTTTAAGTTAAATTTGTGGCAGAAACATCACAGAGACTTTATGTATGTGTAAAAAAATAAAAAATAGAAATGTGTAAAACGTTTTTTTAAGGATATTGGGGAATTTATTATCTTGCATGATCTGCGGCATTTTATACATCTTTTTTAAATGTTTTACTTTGTTACAAATAAATTAATGAATTAATCTTAGCAGATGTAATATTTCCAAGGCTGTGGTTTGAGTTTGACTCCATTAAAAAAATGAAGAAAACAAATATGCAAACTTATTAATACGTTTATGGTTTTTGCATTAATTTGCAAACCGTTTGTGTCCTAACTACACGCGACGCGATAAAATTCCAGCGACAGCAAGTGTGTCTGTCCACACTAGACGAGACGCGGCTGTGATATGCCACACATTCAGAACAGCGTGTGAGCCCATGGTGTGAGCAGAGTCTCTCTGTGAAAGCGCACTGTTGGCCCGCACTCGCATTGGAAATGGGTAAGGACATAATCAAATCAAGAAATAACATTATTAAAAATCAAAACATTAACAAAATATACTCATTGACTAATTTTGTTATGAAGTACAGTTGTATGTTTGCATAGAATTCATTTTGAACGCTAAGATTATAAGCTTTCAAAATCTGAGGTAAATTATCCGTTATCGCTTGTGGCACAGTGACCTGTTTTTAACTAAAAATAAATAATGTATACTCATAACCAGTGTAATTTCTTCATTCTGTCAGCCGCGACGTCGCAGAAATAGGAACCGTTTCTAAATTAGAAACTTCGCGTGTCGCCGTCGCGTCTGGTTAGGACAAAAGCTCTGATTAACATGGAAAAGATACCTTTTATCGCGTGTCGTCGCGTCGCGTGTAGTTAGGACACGGTGTGATGCACCAATGTGCATATGGTTAGTGAATGAAACCCAATGAGGTGTTGTCTACATGTTGCATCGATAACTAGTGATGGTTTCAGAAACTTTGTGCCCTAATTTCCTGAGCCCTTCCACCATCGCCCCAAAAGGTCAGATCTTGTCCCATCACACCCGCGTTGGTTTTGTATGCGTCTGATCTCTCAGTCCCTCATCAGGTCGTGTTGCCGCGGGCACTCTTCATTCAATTACGCCTTCCACTGTTGTTGTTATTGTCCTCACTAATAATAGAGCACCTCTGTCTTTGCTGTCACGCGAGGAGCCATCAATAGTGCCAGCCCTTATCTCCATCTCAGCAATCAGCCATAGCAGTGCCACCCTAGACTAGAGGAAAAATGGACGGGGAGGGGGAGGAAAGGACAGCCAAACAGCGTAACTGTCATAAATGAGAGAGGGAAGAGATGAATGGAAACCCCGGAGTCCTGGAGAGTGAGATGAGAGTGGGCTAGCTTATGAGTGTTGGTTTGTGTGCATCATTTTGGGCTCTGTGTGTGTATGTTTACAAGACTTAGAAGATGGGGCAGAGGAAATGGAGGAGAAGCAGTACAGGGACAGAGAAAGATTCAGAGATGAATAAGGGTGTGACAGACAGAATTGCCCTGAAGGCTCCGGTTACATTTGGAATTGAGGACGCACAGTGTCATGGATGTAATTGGTAGAAACTAGCTTAAGAAGAGGGAAACGGCCATTCTTGAACGAAGGAGGCCCCTATTGAGTTACTGGCAATCCCAGCTCTCTTCCTTTTAGTCAAATTTTCACCCTGTCATCACAAATCCACTCATTTGCTCATTTGTTGACCTCTGTGTTTAATGCTTTAATCACAGTTTAGCTCCACTCCAGGTTTTTCATTTCCTACTCAAGCTCATCAATGTAACCATATATATAGGGTTAATGTTAATTATATTTTACATTAGTTAAATCCAAGTTAAAATCCATCTGGCAATCCATAAACCTTTATCCATAATTATACATTTTCCGTCCATGAGTAATATAAACAACATTGCTTATATTTGCTAACAGTTATGCTCCCGTACACAGATGTCCCTGATAAGTTTAAATAGTCTGTATAGTTAAAATATAGCCCTGTCGTTCTGTCTCATTTGTTTTAGGTCCTTTAATAACTTGGATCTCATCTGCAAGTTTCTCTACACCTGTTGAGAAGAAATCCCACCCTTTGCTCCAACTCTGCACCATTCTCATATGACAGTCTCAGACATTTCTGCATTACAAGACCATGGTGAGCTCTGTAATTGTAGTGACGCGTTTATAATGTCTGATAGACAGATGGCCAGCAGGGCTGCTGAGATTAATCTGTACAAAAGCAAAAGCTTTCACACCATGTGTTCACAGCAAGAAACTGGATTTTACAGACACCCGGTAATAACATTTCTAAATCTCTCCGAGTTAACGAAGAAGTTCAAGGCCAAAGCCGAAGTCAGGGTGAGTGTGAACCTTTGGCCTTGCACTGGCTAGGCAAAAGTGGTGTTCTTACCTTAGGGAGCAGAGGAACTCAGACTCAGAAAATAGGGCGTTAATGCAATTTAACCACAATTTACATTCAATTTTCATTTGTTTAACACGTCCCCTCTGCCTCGCAAAAGGCCGGTGATATCAAAAGTACTAGTCTTGCATACCGAGGAATTTCCGAATCTGTGCCGAAGTTAAATTTTTTGGGGCAGAGATGCAAAAAGTAGCTGTCGGGTTTGTTTGTTTGTTTTTTTTCCACAGAGAATAAAAAAGAGGCTAGTTTAATTTCATATCCGTATCTGTGAGGAAGTTTGTGGTTAAGTATATTGATTGAGTGGGAATTTTATGTCATGAAATTGCATGAACTCTTAAATTATATAAAAAGAAAGGGAGAGAAAGTGTGTAATTTGAGAGCAGAGCTTTCAATCAGACCAAGGTCATTAGCGAAAATGAGAAGGTCTCTGCGTGTTACTTTATTTGATTAATTTGAAGCACGCAGACATGAGAATGAAGGACTAAAGAAATCACAGAACTCCAAAACTCTTTGTCTTTAGTATTGTGGAACACAAAAGAATACATTTTGAAGAAATATCCATACAATGAAGGTCAAATGTTGTTATGGGCCACACTGACTTTCACTTTATGGACAAAAACATTTGAAATATTCATCCACCTACATGAACCTTTTGAAAGAACCAATTGTGTGATCCTATCAAGCACACCCTGCAAACACAAAACAATTTCTCTGCCCCACATGCACACCTACTCACTCTTCATCATCGGCTGTGCACGTATAATATAAACCTGAGCCCGCGCACACAACCCCCCGAAACCTCTGCTGAAATGGAGTAGATTTGTGCGGGAGAGAGTTCGCTGTCAGCATTGAAATGAATCTAGTGTTAAAAATACACACAGGCACTTGGGTTTTCAAAATGGAAAAAAAAAAAGAAGGGATCTAAAAAAGCAGCATTTTTCATTTAACTTTTCCCCTTTCCCCTATGGTCCTTTGAGGCCATGTGGATTAAACCTTTTTGTAAGTAAAGGAAGTTGGTGCTGCCAAGATTTCTAAATGAAGGGGGCGTCTTAATTGGGAAAAGGCTTTAGATATTCCTGAGTCTGATTAAACAGCTCTGCACAACAGAGATGGATGAAGGGAGTGAGGAAGGGAAGGATGGATAAGAAGAAAGGGGGAAGGAGAGAGACAAAGGAGTGAAGTAAAAAAGGAGATGTAGCGGAAAGAGAGCGAGTGAAGTAGGATGTGAAGGACTGTGTGTTCATTGAAGTAGGGAAATAGACGTGAACGGAAGCTGATGAGTTATCCTCCAGGCTTCAAGTGGCCAGAGCGGAGCTGAGCTCTGCAAAACACTCTTAATGTCATTATTCACTGAAAATCTTACTGTCTGCGGAACTCTGGAATAAACAAAATGATATAGACTATAAAAATGGCAAAACTGATGCCTGTTTGTGACCAAAAATCACACACTCAATGTTATCACATGACTTAGGAAGAATCAGAATATTGCTCATGAATCATTCTTCTATGGTGTGCTTTTTTGTCATTTTGAGGCTTATAAATCACTGACCATATAGGGTTTGAGGTTGATAATAGAATTGTATTGTATTGTAACAGTAGTATATTTAGAATTTAAGAATGGTTGCATTGCAAAAAAAAACAAAAACTACATGAAGGGATCTGCGCCCTCTTTGGAGACTGGGAAAATAGGATCTCACTGCATCGTCCCCTAAGGACCTCTTCATGACAACTCCACAGGGGCATGATTATAAGCAGGCCAATTGAAACATCTGCTGTCTGTGAGTCCAAAATATTAATCATAGCTTTCCTTGATATTTCTAGGAAATATTTATCATAAATATTTCTTGCACCTCTCGTGAGGCTGAAATATTTATGATTCTCAGAAACCGGGAAATTGACAGACGTGTGAGCGCATCTCTGAGTGCCACTACACTATGTATGTATTTACTTTTTTGCGTTTATGCAAAATTCCCGACTTCTAATCATGCTGATTTTGATTGTACCCAAGCATGCGCGCACATATCTTATTAGCAAACAGTTAGTGCTCATAATTAAAAGAGTGTGTGTGTCGACACGATACACATGTGGATTAAAAGATTTGGCCGTGCTCCTCCAAACCTCTAGGCCCGATTAGCCTTCCCTCTCCTCTTTTTTCAAAGAGCCCTTAGGTGGGCTTTAGTGTAGCAGATAATTCACCCTTCCTTAGCTTCCCCCTGGGCTGGCTGGCTGGATGACTGGCTGGCTGGGCATGAGGGCCAGGCCATGGCCGCTGGAGGGTGTGGGGGTGCTTTTTCCTGTGGAGGTTCTGCTGAAGCAACATCCAGCTGGTTTGGATAGATCAGCGATTACCTCAGGCAGGTGGTTAACACAAAACTACAACTGTATCTGGTTCTGTTCCTTTTACACAATGCATTACACTGAACAACACTAAACCTAGAAGGTTGGGACTGTTGACTGCTGAAAACCTAAAAACTTATTTTTTGATTAATTGAAATAAAAAAAGACTAACATAGCTGCGAAAACCCCAAATAAATAGAATTCTGCAAACTAATATAATGTGTAAAAAGATTTTAAATGAGATAGTGCCTTAACTGTGGCCGCATGTATTTATTGTAGTTTTAAAATACTAAAACTACAATACAAAAAATAATTCTACAAAAAGGTAATAAAATAAAACTAAACCGTGATAGAATGAAAACTAAAAAGTACTAAACAATAAAATAGACAATTAAACCACATCCAACAAAAAACAAATATAATTAAATTAAATTAAAATTAAAATTCTAAATAAAATACAAATAGAATACATTGTATAAATAAATGAATACATAAAGAGCATAAGGGTGATGGTTCATGGCTTATTCCTTGAGATCAAACTGGTAACAGTTATAATCAAAGATCTTTAACTGGCCAAGCCACCCTCACGTATTAATAGATTCTCGGCTCTGTACTGAGATGGCAGGATCAGGCTTTTACAGCATGTTTTAACAAAGCGTGACTTGATAAAGTGACAAGCGATAAATCCTTTCCCATCCATGCCCTAACCAGTCATGACTGCAACATGTGATGTTTGACAAGACATTCTGTCCATCACTTGGTTTCTATTTTTGCTGACTAGCTCCATCCACAGTGAAATCTACTAACTTAAAGTCCCGCTCCCCCATAGCTGTACATCAATTTTTTTTTGATAGGCTGTTATTTATAGTATGTCACATTGAAAGTTTGCTGTCGCTTCACGCCTGTTGACAATTTCCTTGAAAGAGGAGAATATAGTACCATTTTGGACACACCTATATTAATGTTTCTCGTCTTAAAGATCATTTGATCATGCTACAGTCTTAAGATAAATGTCACAAGTTAGTGTTTTTTTCGGTACAAGACTAAAAAAATGTACAAGGAATGAAAGTGGATTCGAAAAGGAAGGAAAAGCAGAAAAAGTCTCCAGGAGGCATGTGAACACCTTCACTCCTTAATATTTAACTTATAAGTAACATATGTGGAAAAATGGAGGATCTGTGACCCTAAAAATAACTGCACTAAACTACACTAGCCTGGATGCCGAACTTATCCCCACCCACAACATTTGAGGATGGGAAGTTCGGTCTGGACTTGATCCGTTGAGAAGCAAGTATGTCCGAACCAAAGGCTGTTCGGACCAATCAAATTGTCAGGGCGGGCTTTATACGATGATGGACTGATGATCAAACGTAACGTAATCATCCACGTCACCAAAGAGTGCTTGGGTTGAATTTGTTTACAACAAAGAATGGCTGCCACTGGAGAATTTAGATGTGTAGATTCAGCCATCGAGTCTGTTATAGGAGATCTAGACAGCGCATTTTAAAATAGGAACAGAGAACCGCTCTCAAGGCATTTGTTGATCGGAAAGATGTTTTTGCCGTACATCTTACGGGATTCGGTCTATCCAATTGAGTGCAGATGCACTTTTTTACCTGGTTCGGTTGAAACACGCCCATAATCACAGCCCAATGGAGCAGTATCAGACTCACATTCTGACTAGAATCTGAGTATGACGACGTCAGGCTACTACTAAACTACATAGAGTGGGGGGAAAAAGATATTTTCCTAACTTTAAATACATTTAAAATTATTCGAAAAACTGTAATAACCAGCTTTAAAGAAGCTAAAATATAAGACTATTTTGTCTCTTTGCTATTTTACTCACTGCCATACTTATATTTCGTCTCTTTTAAAAGATTTTCGTTTATATCTTAATTTTGATCAATGTTTTATCAACCAATTGCCTGTATTTAATAAATAAGAAGCAAACATATAGCAGAATAATAAGGCACTGGCACAATCACTTGCATTGCACGTGAACTTGGGGGTGCCGAAACTCAGCTTGTGCTACGCTGTCCATTGATCACGCTTCATCAATAATCAATCACGTAAAACGAGAGGCCAGACACAAACATCACTGTGTGTCAAATAAAATGTTTTATTTTCGATAATAGTGATTGTCGGATGAGATTGGATGCCTGACTTCCCTTGGCATCCGGTAGAAAGCGCCACTTAGAACTGCGATGTGATAATATGTGAGAACACTAACTAATAATATGACATTATTTGAAAAATAAAAATGTAACTAATGTCATATTTAATCACTATACATGCATATTATTTAGGGATGGGCTGCCCAATGCTAGCCTCAGGACTACGATTAATAGGCAACAGAATACGGAAATAAATAAAGCTAAAATGCTTGGCGGCAGTATGTTTAAAACCATTTCTTACCTCTATTTAAAGTGCACCAAACATGGCCTTGCGTTTTGGTGTGTTTCTGAGGAATCTCCGAACAAGAGAGATTCAAACGAGTGTCAGGTTACGGAAGCAACTGAGGAGGAGGCGCAGGCGTAGTAGTATATATCGACGATTCACAAAATATTAAAATAATTAATCATTAGTTTATATCTTATAGACTGCCCATTATTTTTTCCCATATCAAACACCGTATCTTTTGTCTATTTTACATTTTTTTCTCACGTTTTTAAGTATAATATTTATTATAGTTATTATAGTCTACCACAGCCCCTCACCAGTGGGGGCTGATGCTATGACGAGGGGGACTGCTGCCCCCCCGCAGCACTCCCCTTCCCGCGCCACTACTAAAATTAGATGGAAATTATGAGAATAACACTGAACTTTAAACTTGTCCACCAAATCTGATTGGTTGATTGGAATATTGTTCCAGAATCAACAAAGATGTTGATCCAGGAACATGTTGCACTTGGTGAAATCAGGTTCTGCCACAGTGCAATGCCAGTCTAGCAAGACCCAAGCTATGCAGAGAAAAAAACACTCACAGACGTTGCTTATTAAAAGGCCTCCCATGGCAAGGCCTCAATGCTCGGAAATTTTTCACAGTGGATTAATGGGAGGTCATCCCATTATTCTACACAGAAAACCAAGGCGCGTCAAGATGAGAGGTACCAGTCGGGCCTTGACACTCACAAGCGCTCAGTCAGAGAAATTACGGGAGAAACGGATAAAGGGAAGCTGAGACTGAGAGATGAAGAGGTGGAGGGGGTGGAAATAAATAGGGGAAGCGAGTAAAAGTGAGGGCTACGGAAACGAACAAAGAGAACGGTAGAGAATAGAAAGGGAAAGGAAGAAAAGTGCCACAGATCAGCAAACGAGAAAAAAAAGAACATACAGGCAGATTGATTCGCGAATGGTTTGATTTCAGAGACAGTCGGCGGCTGAATTACACCTTAAGACTGACGGGGTGAGAAAGGGAGAGAAATCGAAGGAAATGATAAATTATATAGAGTTATGAAAGTACAACTGCGAATGCAGCGAGCCAAGAGAAGAGAAGGATTAGAAAGAGGATCAAATTAAGGCCAGAGGAAGTTAAAGAGAGAGCGAAAGATTGAGCGAGCTCTACAATGTGAGAGAGCAGAGAGAGAGAGAGAGAGAGAGAGGGAGAGATGATGATGGTGGTTGATTCACCGATGTTATCTCAGTGCAGGGAGATGTGTGTGACACAATCTCAAATTGGAAATCGCTGTTTCAATCTCTCCTCACTCTTTGCTCGCCGCTCCACTGATAACGAGACGAGCTTAATTCTATTAAAAATAGCCGGTATGTGTGGCAGGAACAGAACCGGCCCAGGTTGCTAAAAGATGCAGGGTCCCTTTTACTGACAGCCAGCATTATAGCCCACTTTGACAATCCCCCCTACCAGAGCCCCCGCTGGACAAACTTTCATCTCAATCTCGGCATCGCCATCTCTCAGCATTCATCTATCTATCTAATTATCCATCTGTCCCTCTATCACTCTCACCCATCTGCTGTACTCTATCTCTTTCTTCCAGACTAAGACTAGCTCTAGGGATTCTTTTGTTTTTCTTTTTCCGTTCTCTCTTTCCTGTGAGTTTTTACTTTTCTGAGCCTAGTGTTTTCTTTAAACCGCTCTTTCTTGGTCTCGCTTTCTCGCACTGTGTCTTCCAGACCGTCTTAATCTCTGCACGCTTCAGCCTCCTTCGTTCTTTCTTTAGGGCAGGCGGTACATTTTCGCCATCTCATCCTGCTCGTAGCGCCGTCCTTCCGTTCGGAAGCTTGAGCGACATTTGGTATACTCTCTCACCCCTCAACTTCTGACCCTGGCGACACAGCCAAGCCACTCTCATGCATGCTAATACCTCCAACCAATCATGTCTCAGCAGGTAGCCAAACGGCCAATCAGAACACGGTGCTCCATCTCACAGCGGGAAGGTGAAATGAGGCTCATTAAATTAGCAAGGGATGTTTTTTTTTAGAACCATGTATCAGAGAAACTATCTTCAGCGAAGTTTCCCAGCTGGGAAATAAATAACACAAAATCATAATGAGCCTTGATATTGGGGGAGGGGGGGATAAAGATTGTACTCGTGTTTTTTTTGTTTTTTTTTTAAGTTTACTATCAAAAATATGTGTGAACAGTTTTAATGTCCAATCAAAAAACCAAAATTGTGTTTTGTTGCTTATGTCTGTTAGCTTTGATGATATGTACTTCTAATGCCTGGTATTTGCACTTCTAATGCCTATGATTTTGAGCTGTCCCAGATGGAAGATGATCAATCGTGGTGATTTCTGTAGTCGTAGTCTTTATCGTTTAGTGAGAGGTTCAAAGACTGCCGTTATCACGGCCCTACAACTAAAGATAGCCTGCGATAATTTTTGGACAGTGTCAGAAGTTTAGCATGATCATTAATAGTGTGTTTGTTGCTACGACTTACGTCTACTAACTAGACAATAAAAATGCAACATGAAATGGCATATTGATCAATGCAAAATAAAACTCAAAACTACTTACCTCAAGCTCCATTTTTAAGATTTGCATGTCAAATTGGCCTCTTTTCCCTAGCAATTGCCTCTTTCACTTCCTCATCTTTTCTCTATTGCTCTATTTGTTCACCACAAGCGCATACTGATGATGTTTTAATCTAATATACTATCTTGTGTCGTAGCCTACGATTCCATATGTGCCATCATCATACAATCCATGTTACACATTGTGATTTGTAATGATCTTATAGAATTGCTGAAATAAAAATTGCTGGGTTTTTTTAACCCAACTTTGGGTCAAATATGGACAAACCAAGCCATTGGGTTAAATTTTTATAATTACATTTTTAACCCAATGTTTGGGATTGTCCATATTTGACCGAAAGTTGGGTTAAAACAACCCAGCATTTTTAGAGTGTAGTCTGTTGCAGGCACAAAAAAAAAATAAAAATGTTCAGTAGATAAATGCATTAAAAATTTCCTGTGAAATGGACCAAAAAATTTAATGACTCATCCTGCACTATACATTTTCTTGTCCAATCAAATGCTCTCTAAAATAAGTCCCACCCTCACCTGCAGCTGGCTCGCATGTAGCAGAAGATTCATGGTTGTGACCTGATTAAAGCCTAATAAAGATTATCAACTCAGGATCGTCAGGACCGTTTGAAAAATGTGCCCATGGCGACATTTCAGCAAAATGATTTTACTGGCTTCTTGCACATTTCGTGGACAGTAAGATGCCCAGTGAGTTGTTCCAAAAGCATGTTACATTTTATCCAAAACAACTGAAAAAAAAATTACTACAAAATACTAAAAATTAAAAAAAAATTACCCTGAATTTTGAATTATTATAAAACGTATTGGAATGCCTATACAATGAATGTATGGAACGCCCTTGGTGACGTCAGATTTAATGTGGGTGCTTTGCGCCCACAACGTCACGGCGGGCGTGGCCTAGACCTATAAATATAGCTTGATGGGCTGATATAATCTGTTTTTTCATTGCTGAAGCGAATCAGAGTGTGTTAGAGAAAATGGTAAAGATACGCAGTACTCGTTCCCTCTTCTAGAGAGAACCGAGGTTACGTTAGTAACCGAGGACGTTCTCTTACAAGAGGTTCTCTCATACTGCATAATATCTTATGCTAGGGGAACACAGTGTAAAACTCTGTGCGTGCTGGGATCCAACACCAAAGTCTCACTCCAGATCCAGCAATGCATGAGCTTCGGGGCGTGACATAGTGGGCGCGAAGTGCCCCCATTGGATCTGACGTCACGAAGGACCTCTCTCGATAGGCTGCTGAAGTTGTCTCATTTCAATGTGTTGCGGGAAAAGAGGTTTTCCCTAGTGTAAGATATCATGCAGTACAAGAGAACCTCACGTAAAAGAACTATTTATGGTTTAAAAAAAAAAGAGCCCTTCCATCGGTCCCATCCTAACTTCCTGTTTTAACAGGAAAAACTTCTTCAACAAATGGAAAAAATGCACTCTTCAAGCAATTTCATAGAGAGATGGCTATTTTTCCCAGAATGCCCTGCTTCTGGATTGAAGTAGTGATGGGTAAATGGGTTTGCCCACATGAAAGAGTAAGGAGGGTGTCAGGCTAATGAATTAATCAGGCGGTCATTAGTTTATATCTACTGCAGCCACGCCAAGCTCTTTTTTTTCCACAGAAGGAATGGAGCAGAGAGAACGAAGAAGGCAAATCATTCAGGCGTGAGAATGAGGTTTTCTACAGTGTGTGTGTGTGTGTGTGTGTGTGGAAGGGACACGGAGAGACCAAAAAGAAAGAGAGAAAATGAAGGAGTTATGAGCGTGTGTAAAAGCATGCTCTTTCATTCCCCTTAGCTAACTGTATTCATTTCCCATCAATGCCAATAAAGCCAAACTTGATTTGAAATTAAATCGGGTGAAGGGATGTATGACTTTAGCAAGGGCAGACAGATAAAGAGTTCGAGGGAGACTGAAGAAAGAAGAATGTTGTTTGAATGAAGGAGAAGGACACGGACAAGTGCAGGGGGAAGTTATTTACACAATCATAAATTAAAACCTTTAATTTGCATAGTACAAGTTGGACGCTACAGTTATGAATACAATACAAAGTTCAGCTTTCAGCATAGGATAAATGTCAATTACCATACAAAATTATTTAAACTTGTACTTCAGGGTTTTTTGTTGTTTGTTTTTTTTTGTTTTTTTTGTTTTTTTTTTTGCAAAAAAAAAGAAAAGAAAAAGAAAATGCTAACTTTACAGAAAGGTATCCTGCACATATTTTAAAGCAGTTGCGTTGTTGCTCATTTTATGTCCCTGACATTCTTTCTCAAGAAATACTCACATACTCACACAGGTCAGTGTGCACTACTCACAGACATTTTAATTATTATTATTAACAATGATAATAATGGTGTGTTACTTAAATAGCATTTTAATAATAATTTGCATATATTGTTAAACTAATTTTAATAGTAAAATAAATACTATTAATACATATAATTTAATTATTATTGTTATTATTAATGAAAATGATAATAATGTGTTAATAGTATTTATATTAACAATAATTCATATTAATATATATATTGTTTACAAACATGATTCTTATAATAATAATATTTTTATTGTATTGTAATATTGTATTGTTGTTGACAAAATCAGTTATTATAAAAAAAGTGTTATTTAGAACATGATTTTATTTGTAATAACAATAATAATACTTATGTGTTATTTTAATTCTTGTTAGTATTATTATTGTTGGTGTTTTTATTTTGTTGACAAATCATTAATGATAAAAAGTAAAAAGTACTCAGTACCTGACCAACCTGCTCTGTCTGTGCACCCCGTCTCGTACCCTAAGATCCAGTGACTACTGCCAGACTTAAACGAAGCGAACATGCATTTGCGACTGCAGGCCCAAAACTCTGGAAGAGTTTGCCTCTCTATATCAGACTGGCTCCCTCAGTTTCCATATTTAAATCCTCTTTAAAGACTTTTTTATTCTCTCTTGCTTTTAACTCTCCCTGACTTTTAGTTGCTTATTTCTATAGTCCTGTACTGCATTGCATATCTTCTCCTTTGTACAGCACTTTGGTCGGCCTTGGCTGTTTTGAAATGTGCTTTATAAATAAATATTCTATTGTATTGTATTGCATTGTATGTTAGAAACATGCTTTTAACTTTTTTTTTGCCAGTTATCAGCCATGAGGAATCAATAAATCATCTACTGAATAGAAAGCATGTTTAACTCTGCTTAAAACATCAAGCAACAACAAGCTTAATCTTGTGGTAGGCACTTTCCTTTAACCAGTTGGACTGTAACGTACGGGTGACATGTACATGTATATGTACACACAAGCATTTTTTTCAAGAGGTGATAGTTGTAAGTGAGAACATCACTGGCTCTGGGTTCCCTCCAGGTGCACATCCTCAGGTCCCAGAAAGTACGCTGATCGATGCTTTGAAAGTCCCTCAAATGAATAACTTGCCTATAGTCCTTAAGGGAGATGCTACTAGAAATCAGGCTTAGATCAGCATGTTCAGGCTAAGAGCTAAACTGTATCAACCCAGAAATCCTGCAGTCAGAGATGTGCTCTAAATAGAAGGCACCCTAACTTACACAATTTAGAGACGGTGACCTAAAAGCTCCAGAAATAGTTATCCATTCTTTCTGGACAGACAGCTACCATGTAACCTGAGTAAAAGTGGAGAGATGCCCAGTGAATGAGTTGGCCGATGCATTAAAGAGTTCACTCTGAGAGAAGATAAGGCTGTTACACTTCTGTTTTAGAGAAAAGTGGTGCATAAAAGATGCTCGGAGAAGCACTCGCATGCGTGAGGTGTCAAGATTTGTCCCCATACCTGTTCTGAATCAAAACCTTGTGATGCCACATAGCAAGCCACCACCCTTCTGACGCCTGTTTTATGCTTTTGCATCGAATCGACGGTGTACCCCCACAGACCCCTCTGCTTTGCTGCGAACCCCTCTCCGGCGTAGCTCGACATGCACCTCCAAAAAATTATAACTATGCGTCGAGGTGAGGGCTGTGATTGGTCAGATTATACTGATTATACAGAATATCACTGCCAGTCTCTGAGCGAGGTCAATAGGTATACTGTGTGTACCCTGATGCTGTATTAACAGGTTTAAACGACGATGAGCAAGATCGTAAAATCGACCTTTCGACATCCGAAAATACTTTAAGTACATTTCTTTGTCCAAGCCCCTCAGCAGTCGAACAACCGTAACAAATTTGCCAATCCTTTCCCTGTCTTCGTGGACTGGTTGTACAGATCACCGTGGCTGACATCTTCTTTTTCTTCCGCAATTAAACATTTGCAATAAAATCATTTGTTGTTCAACGTCGATTAGCTCCAGCTGTAACAACATTCTCTCTTTTGCTCGCCATCGGAACTGGCGCATGGAACCAAAACAAATTGGCAAAGAGATTCGCGAACCACACACCCCCTAGCGTTCTGGTGGTGAAATGCAACGCAACGCCGCAGGAGTGACGGCGTTGCTACGCCATGGAGTTTACGCAGAAGCATAATGAGGCCTTGAGTGTATGTGATGGATATAAGCAACTAGCTTCTAATGATCGGCAACATTTAGTTTGGGTTAGTTTGTGACTTCAGGGCTCGTGCAATGCTTCAGAGAAATGCTAATCTACTGATATCAACTGTGGCGGTGAGGGGAAATTGAGTCTGATTGGCGCTGGGATGGTCATGATGATCAGGGTCCTTGAATTATCATAATTTATGTCAAATCTCAGGTGAAAAAGGAAGCGCATGCGTTAGTTCTACAAGACAGACATGTAGCAGTAATTTTGTTGTGTCATTCTTATGTCATTTGTTGCTTCAGCATGCCAGCATTTGCATATATTTTAATCACTAAATAACATTCAAATTCAATTCAATCTCTGTGGTAAAATTGAACAGAAGCCCAAATCTCCAACAATGTTTTGTCCCTTCTTCAGATAAGAGGATGGTAACAGTTAGGACACAATCGATTTTAATGCATAAATGATTAGGTTCAATCAGTAACAATACTGAATGCCAGTAAAATGATTTACTGACAGACACCGAAAAGCCTAACCCCGGCCTTCATGTACGGCAGACATCTAAGGAGTTACAGCGCTATAATGAATCACTCCGGTCTCAGAGTATTGAACCTCAACAGTCGCTATCCGATACAGGCAGAACAGCTTTGCTGAAATGAGGGCCATAAAGTCTTGAGCTTTGATCAATGGATTAACTAAAAAACTATGACTGATCGACATTTGCCAAGTGTCTGATTTATCAGGCTAACCTCTCTCTGTGTGTGTGTGTGTGTGTGTACGTCCTGAAGAAAAGAAAACCGGATCAATGAGGTGATCGATCGTCCCAGGCCCCTCGCGCTCTCCGTCGAGTGACATTAGAAATTGATCAAGTGCGAGCATCTCGGAACACGTGAACTTTAGACTACTCACGACAGAAAGCATTCATACGTGAACTTGTGTTTGCCTGGCTCTATGTTTGTTGAAGGTTAGAGACAAGAGCGGGAAGACGTCCCGCTGTGACGAAGAAGGAAGCTCTGAGCTGAAGTGTGGGAAAGCAGCAGCGTGTTAAGGAGGCAGATAAGCAGAGACACATCGACAGGAAGCTGTGACAGAGCGGCTATGGTTAATAGTCAATGGGCATAAAGCGAAGAGGGCAAAGTTGAAGCGACATCAAACCGCGAAGCTGAATGCCGCTTTTGGCACGAGCTACAGATACTCCTATTTTTCACCACACGGGTCGGCTTTATGCTGCTGACAGAGAAATGAATAGACGTGTGTAAAGACCCAAGAGATTTGCCACTGGATTAATCCTTTCATTAAGGAAAGCGAGAAGTTAATTGCAGCGACAGCTGCGTTTCTCAGAGTTTACTCGATTGACATTTTAACGCCATCCTTTTAAACGGAAAAAAGCAATTATCAATAAATGCAGGGCAATCTTCACATGATGAATCAGGCAGAAATTAGCTTTTATTTCTCTTTTCTTTGGCCTGGAGGCGTGTTGGCAGCACAGGCCTGGAGTGAGTTTTCGAGCAAACCATCACGCAAACGAAAATAAACCACTCCATAGTGCTGTGATGAAACGTCAGGCACAGTTTAGGCAGCAGATCAAAGGTTACGATGGAGCACCATGCTGAAGTCTGATGAAAAAGAGTACAGATAAAGATAGATGGATATGGAGATGGTCCTGGGTAATTACTTTTGAGCAGTGGTATTGAACTACTGAAAGGAATAGTACATAGAAAAAGGGAAGTTAGGCTTTGAGACTATTCAGAAATAATGCGGATAATAAGATGAATGTGAATGACTGTCCAGAGACCAGTTATGAAAGAAGATGCTGTGCTGATGACAATTCAAGAATGAGACTGAAAAAAAAAAGAAACCACTAACTAAAAAGAAAAGAGTGAAAGGGTACAGAGACTAGGTAAGAGCTGTTAATGCATACTTATTATTAGAGCTGTCAAGTAACACATTTAATTAAAAAAAATGTAATTAATATATAAATTATATATATATATATATATATATATATATATATTTTTTTTTTTACTGTAATTTGTTAAAACACCTTAAAACTAATGTTAAAAAAAATTGTTAATGGTAAAAAAAAAATTATAATAATAACATTGAGAAACATTTTAAAAGTATCAATGTTCGTACTTTAATTTGAATCGTTTTAAAAATATATATTAAATATAATAAAAAATTGTATAAAATATAGTATAAAATACCATTGCTGTACATCATCCCATTGCAGCATCATTCAACAGACATAGGCTACTCCGCAAAATATAGATAATATGTATGCAATTAATATGTAAATTGCTGCAAAAATAATTTTTAAAGTTTTTAATTCATTGTTAAAATAAATTGAATATACTAAATTTAAAAATATATAGAATTTATGTAAAGTATTAATTCATGTCTTTTCCCCAAAAATCATTCAGCAAAAATGTATATTGCATGTGATTAATTTAATTAATATGTATGTAATTCACAAAATGCCCTAATATTTATACAGTATACAGCATATACATATACCATGATCAAGAACTCTGTTCGCAAACAGCTGTCTATACGCACACTTATATTGTCACAACCATCTGGCTCTTAACCAAAACTCGCCCAAGAATGTGTCAAAATCTCAGCTGCTCTTTCTCCTTCCCTCGCTTCCATTTCTGTTTCCTTTCTTTGCTTTGCTCAGATTCACTCTCTTTTCCTGGTGATGACAGCTATGGCCTGGTGTCACTTGTGCTTTTAACAGTACAGCTGTAGATGCAACAGCCAACGTGTGGAAAACGACAGATGACAAGACACAATGCATTGCAAGACTCTTTACCCAGATCTGTCAGATCCACACACCTACCAACCCACATCTGCCGCACAATGTCTTTTCCACGTGCGCACAGATGTGCATGTGTGCGATGTTACGTGGACATGTGCAGGTGTTCCTCATAAAACTTTGTCAGGTGAAAGGAACAAGTTTGGAACAAGACTCTCAGGTTTGACTAGGATATTGGTTATTGGCTGGCGAGAGGAGTCTAGTGATTTCACGTCTGACTGGACAGGGGGACAGGTCTATTTCTCTATTTCAGGACTGCAGCTCAAACCAACCCTGCTCCAAAGGCAGTTTTAACCAAATCAGGCTGCAGATGTAATGTTCGAATGCAGGCTCTACAGGATGCTCACAATTGCAATTACATCTAGTCATTTAGCAGATGCTTTTTACTTAAAGTGACTTAAAAATGAGAAACATCACAACCAAGAGTCAACAATACTACTCACATTATCTTATTTTAGAGAAATTCCAATTTAAAATAAGTTTCCGTCCGAGAAAAAAATGCCACCTATCAATGACGCAATATCTGCGCTATCCTCGGTTTCCATTCATACTGCCATAGCCATGACATAACCATGGTGACAGACATGGACAACTGCCTAGTGCGTAATGTTTACCGGCACGCAGTTTTTTCTTGTTTCTTTCAAACATAGACCATGGCAAGCAGACTTTGGGACAAACAAGGGAAACTAAAATGAGTATCAATATCAGCGTTGCGTTTTTGAAATGCCGAGAGCTCCACGTTCACAACTAACTTGGACTTGACAGAGCTTCACAAGTCACGACTTGACAGCTTTATTAGACAGGTGAGCAAATAAACATAAAACAAATCACTGTTATATTACGTTAGCTCAACATGATGAAATGTTAGAATATGGTCAGTATGTTATATTGATCTAGCTCACTGCTAGTTTCGTATAGCAAACAAACTAACACGTAGAATAACATTATATCTTTCAACACACATTTAAATGCCATTTACAACGCATTCTCACCCCAAGGCGTCACCTTTGACCATGCTTCAATATTTGACGTTTTAGGCGCCCTTTAGCGTCACTTACATGACGCGATCCTACGGCGTCATCTAACTGACGCTAAAGGAAAGCGTCTGTTAGAGGACGCGGTTAGGTTTAGGTGTGGGGTGGGGGTAGGGTACACGCGATCCTAGGGCGTCATCTAACTGACGCTAAAGGGCGCCTAAAGCGTCAGATATTGAAGCATGTCCAAATGCTTCCCAAGGCGTCAGTTAGGTGACGCCTTGGGAGTGAGAATGGGCTGCCATTTAGTGTGATAGTGTAACATTAGACCAAGTAAAGCAACACTGCGTTACCTCACAAGTTTAATTCGTCTAATAAACTGTCCTTATTCCTTTATATCCGTGGGACTCGCGTATGATATCTTTAGCAATCACGACCTGCTTCATACCACTGTAACATTAAAAAACATGAATGTTTGCACTTATTAGAGCCATCAGCTTGACAGAAAGTCCCATCATTCAGTTTATCACTGCATCATCAACCTACGCCTTTGTTATTGTTGGAAACTGTGCCCTCTTGTGGCGAAAAAAAAACTACATATTGTGCCTTTAACAAAAGTCTTAGCCTGACACAGCATGCCCAATTTCCCATGAAATGCCCACTGAACATTCATGACCCAACTAATGCATAATGCAAGTAATGACTGCTGAAATTTCTGATTTGCCATCACAGAAATAAATTACATTTAAAATAATTTTCAAATAAAAAAAAACAGTTGTTTTTATCGAAACAATATTTCACAATATTATTGTTTGATCAAATAATAGCCTTGGCGAGAGCCTTTTTTTTTTTCTTTTCTTTTTTATATATATTAAAAAAAAATAGTCTTGATTATTCCAGTCTTTTGACCGGTAGTTTATAAACATTATGAATACGTACAGAGATTTGAAGAAGTTGTCAAACATATAGTACTTTAGGCCATTTAGTGTATGTTATACAAGTCAATGGCATTCTCTAGAAAGCCTGTTTATTCAAACAGCTCAAACCTGGGCCCCAGGGAGATGTTTAAATAGTCTTTTCAACATGTAGCTTGTGGCAAAATATGTGTATCGCATTGCATTTAGCAGCTTTTATTGCACTGATGAGATCGATAAGAGTTTTCCGATCTCAAATGGGAAAAGAATTCCAATGAGCGTGCGTTTGTGTGGCATTAGAGTTGATGGAAATGATATTGAAACTCTGTGATGTATTACTTCTGAGCAAATTTCACCCTCGAGTGATTTGGACAGAGCTTTCTGTGTACGCAACTGTGTACATAACCGCTGGTGTTCTCTGATTCTGATATTATGTTCTGGTTGCATATAAATAGCGGAGAATCAGAAGGCTATGTACTAAGGAAAGCAATGCTTTGCGATTACTAGATCTTTGAGTCAACAAGCACAAGATTTTCTCTCTACATGAAGTCATTCACACTCAGCTTCCTGGAAATTGACTGTAGATGATGATGGTGGAAAAAGACAATGAAGCATTTAAGAAATCCCCCAGATTAAGGTCACTGCAGAGCCCCTCGCTTTTGACCCATCGTAAAAATATTTGCCACGCCAAACTACCAGGTAAGATGGATCAATCAAACCTTTGAAGTCTAGGCTATTTGCAAGCAAATGAAAAATAAATTAAAATCATCTGCAATTATACAGTATGTCTGTGATTGTGCATTTAACTTGAAAAAGCAGAACACTACAAACAAAATTCAGTTAGAACCGCATTTAGGTCCCTTTACCAGTGGTTTTCAAAGTGTGGGCCGTGCAAAGTGTTCGAATTGTGGTGCGTTCATGTGCGAAATATGAAAAATGTAAGTTCTCGAATTCAATTAGCAAGGTCATTGGTGGGCATACCTTATATTTACATATTTCACACATGACAGTACCTGCATTGCAGTGCTTTTAAAGGAATGGTAAACCCTAAAAAATCCTGTAATCATTTACTGTACTCATCCTCATTCCAGACCTGTATGACTTCCTCTTTTTCTGTGGAACACAAATTATGTTGAATGTTGCTAAGTAAACTGTGAAGGTTCCTATTGATTTCCATGGTGTAGACAAAAAAAATAAAAAATATTATGAAAGTTAATGGAAACCAAAACTGTTTTCTTACCAACATTATTCAAAATATCTTCTTTTGTATTCTATAGAAGCAAGAATATCATACAGGTTCAAAATGATTGGATGTTCAATGTTAAATGTATTTATAAAGCAAAGGTTAGTGCTGTACATGAGATAACCATCATAAAATTACAATTAAATTCTAAACATTCTCACAGACATCTAAGCGCCATCAATAATAACTTATTACACCAACACTCATAAATGATCAAAACGCCAGACTGAAAAAAGTTTTTAAACGTTTGCAGTCTGACTCACAAGCAAACAGCTTTTTTTATGATTTGGTCTCACAAACTAGTACTTACAGGTTTGAATCAGTCTGATGAAAACTTCAATAAATGAACTAATGAATCATTCAGAATGGCTACTGAATCAACACACAACTCCAAGTTCCCTGTGAATGCATCATTACTTCAATCAATTAGCCTGTTTTTGCTGTGATACCAAGAAAGGTCCTACAGTATGTTTCATTATTATAATCTATTTTACTTTTGGATTTTATATCCTACGAATATTTATTTAGGATCTATAAATGATCCTCTTTTCTATAGCTTAAGCCTTATATAGTAAGCAAGTAGGCATACTCAATTTAAAGTAAATCTAATCATAATGTTTCAGGGGTGTGTAGTTGCTGCATGTATTTCACCTCTGTAAGACAAGATGTTCCACACAATAAAATAACCTCATTATTCTTCTACCCTTACCACAATAAAACAATTGCAATTACTGTTGGTGAGTCCTCCCAGCACCTATCACTGGCCCCATCACCACAGCAGCACCAAAGCCTAATAGAATTGCCCCTTGAGCTTCAGTCTGCCATCTTCATCATTCTATCAGCTTCAGTGTCTGAGGAAATTGAAATGGCATTACTGAGGGAATTACTGAGCATGGAGGATAGATAAATGTGTGCGTCACATGAGTGTGCCATTCGACCGGCTGGCTTAAGCACAGTGGTGCTTTTTCGTTTCTCCGCAAAAGTTCAAACAACTCATTCACTTTATCCTCTCTCCCAATCTGTTTGAATCAGTCCCATCTCAGTGGAACACACAATATAGAGGAATGCAAGCAGATTTCTCCTTTGAACATTTAGAAGGCGGCTGTTTATTGCGTTCCTCTTTTCCAAGCAGGATCATCAATTATGTATAATATAACACTTTTACGATTAAGGCCTCAAAAAAAATGAAGCAAGAAACGAGATTTAAGCCTGCCATTGAAAATCACACCCACCACCCCCTTCTCTAATTGAAGTGAGTGATGAGCCTTTTTAATAAGAATCAATCTGAGGGGGAAAAAAGGAAAATACTGGATTGTGAGACAGGATTAATGCATCAGAAAAAGGAAGAAAAAAAGACTCAATTAAGACTCTGCCAAACTTTGGCAAGCGATAATGCATTAGCATTAAACACAGCAACCTAGAGACATCAACATTGAATCAGATCCAGGAATTATTCAGGTATAAAAACTCGAAATGTGTATTTATTGATGGCTTCAGATAATTCACTGCAAATGTAATCAAGGGCCAGAAACACACACACATATAACTATATAAATTTACCAGCAGTTCGCAACACCCTATTACAATTAAAATCACAGGCTCAGCGTTCCCTGGACCCAGGTATTGATGATACATTTTGCATTGTATCAGAGAAACAGAAATGCGGTTAAAAGGAGATCAGTTAGGCAGCAGACATAGGGGGGCTCTCTCTAATTGGCTATTCATCAAAAGAGTTCCTCAAGTATATCCAGAGCTGAAATATCACGCATGACAACTGAACCGCACTCCATTAATTATGTTTCCAATGAACCAAGTTCACAACACTCCTCTTCTGGTTATTAGAATCTCAGTCTCTCTCTCCACTGGAGACTCACATAATCAGAGTCATACTTTAACAAACGAGGATAATCATTCACACTGGTAAACAGAGCTGTAGGAATAAATCCTCACGGCTTGGGCTCACACACGAACTGACAAGGCACATTTTCTACATCAAATTGAAAAAAGTGGTTAAGGAGGGGGGTTGTTGGTACTTCAACACAGTGTTAAACAATAGCGTGGATGACACATTTGTGGTTTTGTACACATTGCAAACAGAAGACCATGTAATAGCACAGAAACTCTGTTTTACTAATGCTCGCTATGAATGTTGGAAAACAAATGAACAATTACTGACTTGTATCTTTGAGCTTCTAAATGATCTTTGTCAACTTCAAGTCGACGTTGTCCCTAAAACCCTGGTGCTGCCCACTAAACCCTGTAGAGAATCTTCCTTAGTGGGCAGGGTTTATATGGCTGTAAGTAGGGCTGGTGCGAGTCTGCATACAATGGCAGTTCTCTAGGATGACCTTCTAAAGGGTATTGACAAGGGCGAGAGTCCAACTCCCGATGACATCGCGGAGTTAAGGAAGGCTACAGAGGCTATCTGTCTTTCCGAGTCACCAAAGAAACGGCCTATCGGCCATTCCATGGCAGAAATTGTGGTTTTGGAGATACCTTTATGGAGAAAGACAGGGCTTTCCTACTTGATGCCACGATTTTGCTTTCTGGCCTGTTCGGCGACGACTTCAACACAGTCATCGACAAGTTTCAGGAGGCAAAAAAGCAGTCTGCAGCCTTCAGACAATACCTCCCTCACCGCTCAAAACCTTAGAAGTCTGTCCCCGGTGGGCAGCTGCAGCCATCCTCCAGCTCCTCAGCCTACAGACAGTCACAAAAAGAGAGTACCTCTTCTCGAGACCCTCCTCAAGGAGCTTTGGGGCATAGACGGCACGGGCGAAAGCCTCAGTCTAAACAGGGCGACCTGAGGGCCGTCCTGCAAGCAAAGAAGGCTTCCTCAAAGTCCTAGCCAGTGGACGAGAAAGAATCCCGATTAATACCTGAAGCCAGGCTCGAGTGCCTGGTTCCCTTGGTAAAATATTTCGATGCATTATCGTGAGTCAAATTCAATCCAAGAATTGGTTTGTCACAATAGATCTGAAGGACGCATACTTCCTCATATTGATCCTTCCATCTCACAGGAGATTCCTGAGGTTCGTTTTCAGGGCAAAGCGTACCAATATCGGGATCTCCTGTTCGTCCTAGCTCTCTCCCTTGCACATTTACCAAATGTATGGATGCAGCTCTAGCACGTCTGAGGTTTCAGGGCATCAGGGTGCTCAACTACATTGACGACTGGCTGATATTGGCCCAGTCGCAAAAGCTGGCAGTTTGGCATCGAGATGTCGTCCTCGCCAACATCCAGAGCCTAGGGTTGAGCCTCAACACAAAAAAAGAGCTTGTTGACACCAGCCCAGAGAACCATGTTCCTGGGAGTGGTGTGAGACTCGGTCACGATGCGGGAACAATTGTCTCTGACACGGATCGAGTCCATCTTGGCCACAGTGTCCAAGCCTGGGCCAAGCCATCCCTATCAAACACTTTCAGAGAGTGCTGGGACTCATGGCAGCAGAATCCAACATCATTCCTTTCGGCCTGCTGCACATGAGGGCCCTTCAGTGGTGGCTTTACCCTGACCTTCATTTACCAGACAGTCATTTACCCTGGCATATAAACTGCCTGGAAATGTTGGCGGTGTTCCAAGCTCTGAGGAGCTTCATGCCGGGCCTCAAAGGTCACCATGTCCTTGTGAGGTCAGACAATATTCCGTGGTGGCCTATAAAAACCTTCAGGGGGTCCTTTAAACCTTTTGTGGTCCCAAGGGAAACTGTTGTGTCTCAGAGCAACATGCATCCCAGGGGTTCAGAATCAGGGAGCAGACATCCTGTCGAGACAGGGGCTGAGGCCCAGGGAATGGAGACTCCAACTTGAGGTGGTGGAGTCAATATGTTAGAGGTTCGGCCCAGTGCAAGTGGATCTTTTTTGCATCTTGAGAGATGACCCACTGTCCACTGTGGTTCTCCCTCACACATCCAGCCCCGTTGGGGTTAGATGCCATGGTGCAGATGTGCCGAGGCTGCGTCTGTATTAATTTCCCCCGATTGCTCTGCTCCCGGGAGTTCTGGAGAGAGTCCGTCGCGACAGAACCAGTCTACTGCTGGTAGCCTCATTGTGGCCGGCCAGAGTATGGTTCTCCGACATAATATCACTCATGGACGGCCCTCCATGGGAGATACCCATTAGGAGGGACCTGCTGACACAGGCAGATGGCTCAATATTTCACCCTCGCCCGGAATTGTGGAAAATGTGGGTCTGGCCCCTGAGGGGGTACAGTACCGAGAGGCCGGCCAGTCAGTAGGGGTGGTGGAGACCATACTCAGCTCTAGAGCTCCCTCCATGAGGAAACTGTACAGCTTGAAGTGGAATGTCTTCAACATTTGGTGTAGAGAGTTTGAGGTGGACAGAGTAAACTCTCCAGTGGCTTCAGTGCTGGAGTTCCTCCAAGATTGCTTCTCTGCTGGTCTTACCCCGTCCACGCTCAAGCTGTACATGGCTTCCATTACAGCTTTCCACGCTCCTCTGAGTGATGGGCCTCTGGGGAGAAACCAGTTGGTAGTACAGTTCCTCCGTGGGTTTTGACACAGTTCAACTTCCCTCGAAAGGAAACATCCTTGGGTTCCCTTTCTGAGGGAACAAGGGTTACAGTCATAACCGGAGGACGATCATTCATTTTGATCTTTTACCAAACCTTAGGAATTATTTATATAGTCAACACAGACATTTAACCCCCAGGGGACCAAAAACGCACCCCCGCGTTTTGATCTTTTTTTTTCACACAGCTGCAACATAGACTTAAAATACTCCGTCATTAATGGTCATATGAATAAAATCAATACATGATTATAAACTATAGAGGGTCTTCTTTTTTGTATTCACTCTTATTAACATCAAAACCTTGTGTTTTTGTAAAATAAATCAAATAAACAGGGTGCGCTTTGAGCTCACTCTGTCTCCGCAAAAATCTCCGCAGGATTGGACACCTCTAGTGAAGAAGAACCAGGCTGGTTAAACACACAACACTGTACAGTATAAATTGTGTAATTTATTGCTCTTTATCTGCTAAATAAATATCTCACAATTGTCCTAGTTGTCCTTAACTTGTCTGTGGAAATCAAGCAAACAGTACATATTTATTTTCATCCAAATTAATTTTGCATTGACAAGTTTTATTTTAATACTCAACTTCTCTACGTTTGTTTACGGAACTCTTGCATTCATAAATGCTGCTGTCTAATTCCATCCCTGCAAGCAGCTGCAACTGCTGACAAACTCATCTGTCATTTGCCAGTGTAAGTGTGTACACAGGATACATTGTGCCTCTGGGCTCTTGATGTTAACTAATTGAGCTCAGGCCTCATTTTTTTATTTGGATTTCACTGCATTGAAAGAAATATTACAGGTTCAGTACAAGCTGAGCTCAGTCGACAGAATTTTAGGTGTAATGTTGATTACGACAGGAAATTATTTTGACTTTTCATTTTTTTTTTTTTTTAAAAAGATTATGCTGCGGCACTTGCAATGAAAGAAATTGGGGCCAATTTTTTAACGAATGCGAAAGTTGTTTTAGGCTTTTAGGTGTTACGTTATTATGGTAACAAAGTGTAAAATTGTATATAACTTTACACTGAAAAGGTTAGCAATAATATTTTCATACAAAATCATGTTACCACAAATATAATGTTGCTATACTATTGAAAAAGTATGTATGTATAGTAACATTTACATGTCCGTGCCATTTACTTCCATTGTAAGTGACTCACTGTAACCAAGGGGGGGCGTGTTTTGAGTCAAAATTACACCACAAGTACTGTCAATTGAGCTTAAGTTGTAATGAACTGAAATATTCCTTTAAATGGTTAAAGCATGCTTGAGAACACACACACACACTTATCTAGAGGCTCCTTGAGGCACAAGAATGATGAGGAAAAAAAATCTTCAAAGCCATAAACTGAGGCCTGCTCTGTTCGTTTGATGTGGAGATAATGATTAAGGTACATAGAGAGACAACATTTCCATTCGACTGCAAATTGGAAAGATTTTGAGACGGATGTCTGAAACTCAACACGAGGTGAGGAAAGATGATTTTCAGGGTCAGTGGAAGATTGACTCAGAGTCAATTGTGACATAATTGGGACTTCAGGCACTGGAGAAGGCTGGTTGTCGAGGTTATTATATGCTTTGTTTAGAACATTGGATTTGAAATGCTCAAGCCGTAGCTAGCATACGATCCCAACTAGGGGGGAAAATGCAACAGACATTTTTTACCTTTTCTACTTTCTATTAAGACCAGGTAAATTGGTGGGTTGTGTTCATGACTGGTGTGGGTTTCTGTAAGAGGACAGGACAGCAAGCAAACAAGATGAAGTTCAACCATCCTCGTATATGAGCCAAAATGGCAACTGAAAATGACATTCCACATATAAAATTCACCAAAGTCAGCCAGGCAGCCATCTCACTGGTGATTTGTGCTCATCCAGAGAGGAAGGCATTACTGTGTGTGAGGGGGAATACATCTGTCTGTCTGTCTGTCTGTCTGATAAAGTGGATGCCAGTCTATGTGCCATTGCACATTCTTCCTCTGCTTCAGGCCCTCCACAGCTATCAGTCCATCATTGTCATACAATAATTCTGCGTGTAATACCCGTCTGAGTCCCACAGAAACTGACATACTGTGTCTGCAGTGAGAGCGTGTTAAACCCACTCAACATCCTGTAGAACAGACCAATTTAACACAGAAATAAGCCAATTATCTTCGAAGAGTAGGCAAATTTGCAATAGGATTTTCACAATTCCTGTTGGACATTCATGTCAGAGGTTGGGCTCTGACACATTAGTCTCTTTCATGACCACACACATTTTTCTAGACAAAAATCTCACTTTCACACATTCATACAGAGAGGCTTCAGTCTAATGCAAACATCACACGCTCACTTTCATAGTCAAGCACAGATTACACGCCACTAAAGGGATATTGTCAATACAAGACATCTGGACATCTACCGATGGAGATTCTGTAATGTCCACATCTTTCTGCATGAAACCTCAGCAATATTCCAGATTAAAGGAATATTCCGGGTTTCATGCAAGTTAAACTCAATTAATAGAAAGCGTGTCATGATGTTGATTACTACAAAACTTAATTAGATTTAGAACTTTTTTGCCAAGACAAAGCAATGTCATAAACATTAAACAGCTTTACAATCAATACAGTGTTACCGGAATAGTTAATGCAAGTGCTTTTATAAAAGTATATACTTCATATTTCTACTTTTAAGTACTCCAAAAATAGGCCATTTTCACAATTGCAAGTCAATAATCAATAACAATGATTTATGCCTTTGCTTTAAGTAATTAACTTGTTCTCAACTTGTAATATTTCTTTAAGATTTGAGTAGCCTTGGTGTCAAAGAGATTGTGAATGATATCTATTGGATTATAATACAACATCAAAATAGATGATACTTCTCGCTTGGTAGAGCAGCTGATGTTTGAGAGCTGTATTACAGAGTGGCACTAATCATAGTGTCGGATTTATAGTTGTCATTCAAATGTTTGTCTGACTGCTAGAATGGCATTAACCAATCAACCAGATCATCCTCATTCACAGCCCCTGTGAGATTAGGCTACAGCAGACAGTGTAAGGAGAAAGAGATGGACCACTTGTAGATAAATCCATTCATCTTCTATATCTTATGTCGGTCTCACAGGAGTGCTGGAGCCTACTTGTAGATAATTGAATGGGTGAAACCACAACCCTCAATATTTGCGCAAAGACATAAAATGTGTGATACCACTTTCGACAGATTTTATTGCTGATTCGGTGTTATTGAGGCACAAACAATTTTGAGGATTTCCCCATTCAAGCAGACATGAGTTGAATTAATCACAATAATCAATAGCTGCCTGGGGTCATTGCCAAGATGGCAGCACAGTGAAATGACTTGCCTGGAAAGAAGATACCAGGGAACAAGGACCAAGGTTTGGGATAGAGAAATTCTTTCATGACCAGACACCAAAGATGTTCCCCAGTCAAACTCGAGAATGCCCCTCAATATAAAACGTGTTCCAGGGTGGTGTTGTCCTTTATCGTGACGTTCCCTGTGTGCCAATCCGCTACACCACTGGGCCTTTAGTTGGTTGGATGGATGTATGGATGGACAAACACATACTGTATCATTCCCCAGTGTGGTTAGGTCCATGGGAATACATTGTTTCAGTTTAATTTCTAGTGGAGAATATTCACTCTCCGTGCCAATAGCTCTTACTTTATTTATTTTCACTTCAACAGCACGCAACAGTCCCACTTACTGCCTATCAATGGAGACCACTTCCTGCCTTTGGCATGAAAAACTGCTCTGGCACCCACAATATATTCAGAAAAACATTAAAATTACAAAAGAAGTTTGAACAGTTTGAAGTGCATCACAATAATACGCAGATTCTTGCAACCAGCACACGCGCTTTTTACTTATCACAGCAAGCTCTCTAAAAGCCAGAGAGATCGAAAGTATCACCTCATTTGCTCATTCCACCTGTCTCTTTCTCATGGTGAACCAAGGAGGTTATCACCCTGAGTCACGCCAACAAATTTCAAAGGGACAATTTCTTTTAGAGAAAGTTTAAAACATCTATTAAAAGGTTTTTGAGTTTAGTTTGCTGGTTATGTTTCACTAATGAACACACACAAAAACAACAAGCTAATACATTGCTGACACTAAGTGCCACATGTCAGAGAGATGCACAGCAGTCTGTTAGTTAGTATCCAAAGAGACAATCTGCATGATACTAATCTGATTCAGGATGGTAAAGAGAGCCCCATGTTAGCTTTAATACTCGCTTTAACTTAGTCTCTGAGGGCCTCTTATCTGATAAAGCTTGTCGACTTCATTTTACTCAACGGCCTGCTATAGATGGAAGCTCTTTAGAGGAGCAATCCCCTTTTTTTCTGTGGAAATAAAAACACTTGCTTTCCAAATTGCAAAGGGCAGAGGTTGTGTAATTGGCCCTTTTGTTTTTGGATCTTACAACAAACACATTTACAATCACAAGTCCTCATTTCTTTTTATTCTTTTTCTTCTCTTTGCATGTGCTCATAGCTGCATCTATTGTAAATTAAAGTAATGCCTAAGGCTGTGAGTCAGTCAGTCTTCCCTGTGACAATACTATATTTCTCTGCGGTCTCTTGCCAGGAAAGCCTTTGTCCAACATAAGTCATTGAGCCAGTGTCTTGTCTATTTCAACATGGATGCCTCCACATTTCCTCCTCAAACCATCTCTTCTTCTCCATTTCTTCCTTGGTAAATGCAAGAGCTCCTTGTGTGTAAACAATCACAAGCTTATTGCTGACACAGATTGCTGGAGTCGCGTTAAATAAAATCAGAGGAGTGTTTACCCGTACTGCAAGCTGCCTCCTGCCTGGCCCATTTTGTAACAGTGAACCTCCCCTTGCTGAAGCTTAGCCAAGCTGAAAGGGATTTTGTGCATCAAAAAAAAAAATCTGCATATACTCACATAAAAACAACAACAACAAAAATCAATGTATCTGCGTCCCTTTGATAGAGCAATATCGTCAAAGGAGAAAAATGCATTTTGCTTCAAGGCACACACAGACAATTACTGTACAAGAAAGAACCACATAGAGAAAAAAACGAAGAAAGGTGTGTATATGTACATCATAAGCCCGCAAGGTACATGTAGAAACACATTTGGAGTGCAGAGACTCGATTATTTGTCTTCTTTTTGGCCCTTAAGCTTCCTTTTTGCTCAAGTGCATTTCTATACACGTTTTTTTGTGAGAAATAGTGTCTATATTCTAAGACTCCCCAAATCTCTACATCTCACAAATGTATCTAATGCTACAAGTCATTAAATAGTATTTCCTTGGCGAGTAATATAGCTAACCACACAACAGTTTCAACTTGTGCTACCTGCTTCATTCAAATAAAAACAGACCGTTCTGTCAGAGCCATCAACGTGTGGGAGAGCGTCTCGGACATGTAGTGCAGTTGCACTTTAAGGGACTCGAGTTCGTGTTCCGGCAAAATGTCTTTTCTTGGTCAGAACACCCCTCTCACTAGTCCTCCTACTGCCCTATCAAAATAAAAGGCAACAATCCCAAAAAATCTAACTTAAAACCAGAAAATGCAAGAAGATAAAAATTAAAATTTCCTCAGATTTAAAAAATATCTATATTCATCCCCTTGTTTAGAGATGTGTAAAGTATGACGTTTCTGCCTCTAGTGACAACAAACAGAAATGCATTCCCTTCATTTACCAGTGATCGGACTACCAGTCTAGTCCCGCCCACTATTCACTCCATTGTTTGGGTAAATAGTTTTGTGTCCAGCTGGTCAAGATGCTAAAACAGTGTAAAGCCATAATGTTGGGAAATCCACCATGAATTACTTATTGGACTTAATATAAGTAGGATTAGTATAAGAATAGATTATTTATGAATATATATACAAGCATATTACATTTAAAGTCGCTAAGAAATGGAAGTTGAACTTGAGATCATCTTTTTTTCCTACTGTATATCCAAGAGAAATGGCTTCTCAAACAAGAAAATAAAAAAAAGGACATGATTTGTTTTTGTCCATCGAATAGATTGGATAGATCAATTGTGGTTTGAGGCAAAAGTCTTGCGCCAGTAAACATCATCAGAGAAGGGATGTTGTTTCAAGAAGGGAAGTTATTTTTGATTGCAGATTAAGAGGGAAGCTTGAAATTAATAAATAATTATGTGCACAGATAAATCGTTTTTAATAAATATTGCAATTTATACTGATCAATTTTGATTTCATGCTGACTTTAAGTGACAGACACTCAACCAATTCTGATGATACATATAATCACAAGTGTTCAAAATATGAAATGACTTTAGCCAAGAGATTAGACTGTTGTTGTTGTTTTTTGTTTGTTTTTGTTGTTTGTTTTGTTTTTTGTGGTAGCTTATACTTATGTTTTGTCGATGTACCGTACCATATCGAAAAGTGATGGACCAGCCTGTTGTTGCTATGGTAACCTTCTCAAACGAACGAGACTTATTTAGTAGGCTCCTCTGACTAACTCTTTAACTTTTGTGTTTGTGAATCTTAACCCCCAATAGGGTTTTTTTTTTTTTTTTTTTTTTTGACTTTTTTCTTGGGTTTAGATTTAATCAGAAAGGTCAGACCTTTTAAGCGCACTTAACCCAAAAACATCGTATGACGGCTCGGCCACTTCACGCAACCCATGACCATGGGTAATGAAAGCGGCAGCAAATCTACATACAGCCAACTGTAATCATTATTACAAACAAAAACATGGAAGAAAAAACAACGTATGGCATAGCCTACTAAAATGGCATTCGTGCTAATAATATATTTGGGGAAACACATGGAACGAGCAGCAGAGCGTGCGGGCTTGCCGCCGCGCGCTCGTCGCGCAGCCACACTCACTTAATTTGCGACTAAAAACATTATTAGGGACTCAAATGAGTGTCGTCAGTGAAGCCATCGTTAAGAAAGGACTAACTGTTTAATATGCCCCGCGAACACAGGGGTGTCGGTAAACGTGTATGCTGTTGCCCCGCGAATCCCTCAACGGTAACAGACAGAAGAGCGCGCGCCATCTGCTTCAATTCCTTTGCGCGCCCAGTCATGTGGAAAGTCCGCGTTTCCCAAGAGTGAGTCCAGAATTTAATAACTCATATTTCACAAAACCACCACTTATAGCCTATAGGAAGGACAGCATGCATGTATGCATCACCCAGTTAGTCCGTCAGGAGTAGTCTACTGGAGTTTTTGGACATCGTCAATGGGAAACATCGGTACTTTGTATTGACTATGTGTTGAATGATATACATTGTTGAAAAAACGTAGTGGACTATGGACAATAAGAAATGCAAGCGGACACTAACTGAACACAAAACGATAGTGTTTCTTCTTATTCACAACGCTTTAAAGCCAAAATAATAAATTAACGAAATAATTACAAAAATATATAGGCTACATGTAGCCTATAGCCTACTTCATTTGAAATTATTTGCAAATAAATCCCTCGTGCGGCGCACTGGGCTGCTTATTCCTTAACCCAACATAAAAAAAACTCTAAAATATGAAGGAGACAGAAGCTCTGGCTTTGATGGCTCGTGTTAAATTCATCCCGAGCGATCTAGGGAAAAATGAACATTTTACCTTGTAATGTCGATCTTAATGCGAAGACTTTCTTCCTGCGCTGTGTGAGTCTGTCGGTGTTCAATGACAAGCACTGAGTCAAATATGAACAGGGCAAACGCTGTTATTGAATCTCTCTCTCTCTCTCTCTCTCTCTCTCTCTCTCTCTCTTTCTCTCTCTCTCTCTCTCTCTCTCTCTCTCTCTCTCTCTCTCTCTCTCTCCCCTAATAAAACGACTGTTTTAAAATCCCTCATCACGTACTCACTCTCCCTCGCTCTCGGCAGTCTGCAGCCTATCACAACAATCATGACAACTATATCTTACAGAAATCCAATGTATAATAGAAAATAAATCCTATAATTTTGCAATCATCACAATTTACAACATCATTACTCCCTTATTATGGTAATAGACTATCGGGTAAGTGCAGTTCTTTGCATTTCCCCACACATTTTTATAATTTCTCTAGGCAAGACAGCACAACAGAAACATTATGTGAGTCCAATATTAAAAAGACTATCCCTCCTCTATCATAGAAGCAGAACTGAGCCAGTCAAAGCATAAATGGGCATATTTATCCAAGCGGGAATGTTTGGTGTTGCTGCCAATGCTTCCTCTGTGTGTGTCTGTGTGTGTGAGCTTTGAAGGGCACTGTTTAAAAAAAATTAAAAATAAAAAAGTGATGGAGTCTCTGACCCACATCGTCCTTCAGCTCCAGTATCACCTCCTTTATGCCTGACAATTGTTTAAAAACATCCAAACCTGCATATCACAGAAAAGAAAATGTATTTCAATGTTATCCAGCACTTCTGCTTAAATAGATAGTTCACCCAAAAATACCCAATCCATCATAATTTACTCACCCTCATAAGTTCCCAACCTGCATGAACACAAAAGGCAATGTTTTGAAGAACGTTTCAACTGTTTTTATTATTACAATGAAAGTCAAAAGAGCCTAAAACAACATTGGACCACTTGGACTTTCTTTAATGGTGCAGTCACATTAGCGAAAATTGGTTACACTTTATTTTAATGTCCTTGTTACAATGTCATTATACATTTAAGTACTGAGTAATAATAATTAACTACATGTAATAAAGGAAATTCTATTGCCCTCACAAAATTTCACCCGACATTGGTCATATATACCTTGGGACAGTTTGGAACAAAGTGAGGGAGTAAATTACAGAGGTGGGAGTAAGTCACTAAATGCAAGTCTCAAGTCAAGTCATTCTGTTGTAATGGTCAAGTCAAGTGATACTCTTTGTCAAGTCAGGTCAAGTCGCAACTTAGTCATCAAGTCATACCAAGTCGCAAACAGGCTAGTTTTACACATTTTTTGGGGACTTTTTTTGGGAACTGTGGGACTTTTATTACTTTATTTAGACACTTAACTTGTGTGTAATAAATAAAATATAATTAAGAAGCACTTTAAATGCTCTAAAATAAAAATAAATTAAATGAACACAAGTAAACAAGAATTAATACAACTTTTTCCATCTTTAAACAAAAAACCTAAAAAGATATTGCATTCTAAATTACTACTGTATGCCAAAGTTTGTATGTTCTCACTCTAAATACCCAGGTGATTTGATCCCATAACACAAAATATTATATGGACATTTAAAAAAAAAAAAAAATCTAATCATTTGAATGATTTAAACACGGCTATTTTTTAATACGTGGGTCGTCGTTATAACTGACGTTCTCAACTACTTTCTATATCACTTTCTCCCATTGCGTTCAAGAAAACAACACATTTGACAGTACACAGCTCAACTTATTCTCCCTCAACCCGCACACGCAGAGTGCATTACCGCCCACGCTCCCTCTTATGATGTATTAAAACAAAACAAAAATCACAATAATTGAGAATTTTTTGTTTCTTCCACAAGTCATTTCAAGTAAATAGGCACAAGTCCGAGTCATTCTAAAGTCAAGTTGAGTCTTTTCAGAGATCTAGTAAGTAAGTCTCAAGTCCAGAAAATTGTGACTCGAGTCAAGTCATGTGACTCGCGTCTCCCACCTCTGGTAAATGACGACAGAATTTTCATTTTTGGGTGAACGATTCCCTAAAATATGGGAAGCAATGACAGTGGGAAATTCAACCAGCCAGTTATTTTCAAGAGTCTTCTTACAAGACAAAAAACACAGATTTACTTCCAAGAAAACAGGAGACAACATTTCTGATATCTCCTGTCCTCCGTCTCTGACGAGCATGTTGTCTCTCTCCACCTGTCAACCTGTAGCTGTCAATGACAATACTAAGGCTTCGCCCATAAGGCCTCCTTGCCTTGATCTCCTGCTGACATTTACCATTTGAAGTCCTGTCCTAAGAAGCAGACAATAACACAAACACGCTGACTCCTTCCGCATTTGTGCTGCCGTGTGGGTGTGTGGACGTGTTTGATCCGGGGATGGTTTGTTGTTGAGAGGGCGATGCATTCAAAAAGTTTCACGTTAGAGAGGGGTGAGGAGGATTATTTGCGTTCGAGCAGTGGGTTGTAAATAATAAATGTGCTGGTGCAGACCTCTGTGAAATATTTTCCTCATGTTTTTCTTCTTTTCCAGCGGCTATCGTGCCCTCATCGGATCTGTTACTCTACCGACCGCTGTATATTGAACAGTCAGATAGGAATAGGGGAAACCGGCTTAGAGGAGATCTCATTGAATCTGACACATTTAAACACGCTGACCTGTCTCTTGACCCTTCACAGCTCCTGAACAGGGCCAGGGGCTGATGATGTCAGCAGAGCCAGAGGTCACAGGGTCAAATTATCTCTTAAAAAACTTCAACTCTTAAAAATCTAACTGCAACTTAAAAACGTATGTTCAGCTGCAGCCTTACATTGTTTAAACTTTAAAGGAGTAGTTCACTTTTAAAAAAAACTCTTGCTGATAATTTACTCACCCCCGTGTCATCCAAGATATCCACATCATTTTTTCTTCAGTCAAAAAGAAATTAAGGTTTTTGATGAAAAAATTCCTGGATTTTCTCCATATAATGGACTTGAATGGGAACCAAACGGTTCAAGGTCCAAATGAGAGTTTCAGTGCAGCTTCAAAGGGCTTTAAATGACACCAGATGATGAATGAGGGTCTTACTAGGACCCTTTGAGTCATGACTCGAAAAAAAATTTGTTACCTTAATTTGTAACTTATTCATTTTCTGTAACTTAATTTCTTTGCGACTGAAGAAAGAATGACGTGGATATCTATGGGGGTGAGTAAATTATCAGCAAAAGTTTTTTTTTTTTTTTAACTAATCCTTTAAGTATAATCAAAGACTGTACAAGAAATTTCAACTTAATTTATATTTTGAAGTTGAGTTAAAAAAAACTGGTGAAATGTATTTGGGGGGGGGATAAAGGGGTGATGAACTGAGAAATAAAATTTTCCTTGAGCTTTTGACATTTAAGAGGTCATCACATTATATGAATGTCCTGTAAGTTTCAGAACTGAAAATGTCTTTGTTGGTCCAATAAAAGTCTTTATTGACACCAGGTCCAGTAAACGACTCGGTTTTCAAACTGGGAACTATGACGACAAAGAGGATAAAACACCACCCCTGCAGAAGAAGATCAATGCCTACTTCAACATGGCCAGTTCAAGTCGACCTCAGACAACAATATAATAAAATTTAAAAAGCAAGTTCATGACCCCTTTAAAATGATCCAAAATACATATTTGAGAAAATACACAACCAGCCAGTGTTCAATGCTTTCTGCTTGCCTTAGTTCGATTCTATTAGACATTGGTGGATTTCCGTGGGAGATTCGAGCTTGTCTTTGCGCTATTACGTCACATCTGTACATATAAAGAAGGAGTCTCGGCTTGTAGGCTATATTGCATGCGAGGATGCTGGAGGTGGAGATTTATAGCCTTTTCTCACAACACTAGATATAATTAAATTTGATGACAGATTCAGAAAGGTTCAAACGACAATCACCAATACAACAGATTCTCCCATTGTAAAATTCAAAAGACTTCGTTCGGACTTCGGAGTAGCTACAGAAAAAAAGAGACTGCAACCGGACCCATGCGAAAACAAGGATACCTATCGGATGGACATTACATCTTGTCACGCAATGCTGACGTTGTTAAAGGGTTAGTTCACCCAAAAATGAAAATTCTGTCAGTATTTACTCACCCTCATGTTGTTTCAACCCCATAAGACCTTCGTTCATCTTCGAAACACAATTTAAGATATTTAAGATATTAAGATCGCTCCTGCATACAGTCCATAGGCTTCTTGAGGTACTGGCTCTTGCTGTCCCCGAAAAGTCATTAAAGACATCGTTAAAATAGTCCAAGTGACTACAGGGGCTCAATCTTAAGTTTATCAAACGACGAGAACACTTTTGTGCGCAAAAAAACAACAAAAATAACGACTTTATTTCAACTATTCACTTCCTTCTCCATGAGCCTGTAAGTCAGTTAACGTAGTGTGATTGCGTAGAGCTACGTCACACGTAGGCTCACTATTGGCCGACGCTGGTCATGTGTGTGTGATGCGTGTGACGTACAATAACAGAAGCTTTCGCTATTAAACTAGTAACCTGACTCGCGCAGAGGGAGAAATAAACGAATAGTTGAAATAAAGTCGTTATTTTTGTTGTTTTTTTGCGCACAAAAGTGTTCTCGTCGTTTGATAAACTTAAGATTGAGCCCCTGTAGTCACTTGGACTATTTTAACGATGTCTTTAATGACTTTTCGAGGACAGCAAGAGCCAGTCCCTCAAGAAGCCTATGGACTGTATGCAGGAGCGATCTTAATATCTTAAATATCTTAATTTGTGTTCCGAAGATGAACGAAGGTCTTACGGGGTTGGAACAACATGAGGGTGAGTAAATACTGACAGAATTTTCATTTTTGGGTGAACTAACCCTTTAATATTAACAATTTGAGAACAAAGTATAATTTGCACGGTTTTGCGTGATATGATTAGTGATTTTTAGATTAAATCAGCGCGATTTACTGCAATCCTTTTTTTTTATTAGATTGGTCAGAACAAAGGTGGATGTAACTTTTTCCAGTGAAAATTATTATGTTGGTCATACTTCCAAAAAGTAGAATCTGTGATTCTGAATGCCAGTATCCACACTGGCGCCGCGGCTGACAGCCTCACAGGCTCCTCAAACATTGTGTTCATCCGCGCTGTGCCGTACGAGTTGTGCCTCGACACAATACAAGTAAAGTTGATAATTCCGCAAATAAATGCAATTGCATATTTCGAACAGAGATCGAAAGCTTTGATAAAATATTATTAAAGTTAAATTTACTTGTACTGCCAAGATGAGTCAAAATTAAGTTGAAATTGGTTAAATTATTCCAATGAGTTAAAGTAATGGAAAAACATACGCTGCCATGATGTATTGATCGTAGCTCTTGAAATGTCAAGGTGCTCTTGTGTTCATATGAAATTATTTATTTATTTATTTTTATTGAGGGGGAAAAGTAAAAGTAGTGTGCTTAAAGTAATAGAAGCGATTTTCTATAGCTATAAAAATGTGCACATATCTGCCACACAATCAGTTCATGCTGAACAGCACCGGTAATCATCATTACCCGAGTCAAGAGAATAATCTAGACAAGAAGATTTTACAGTTGTTTAGATAGATATTTAGAGATGGAGACAGATGGAAAGTGGAAACTGTAAAACATTAAAACACTGAAAATGTGATATATACTCTAGATATCACATCTTTATAATGAGACCTTGTTCTCCCACGTGAACAATTTATACAAATTAAAAACTGTGTGTGTATCGCCGTCCTCAAAATAGGTCTATTTTTTCCTTGCTGATGTGCTCTATCTTACATGGCTGGCAGGCCAAGAGGGGTGCAATTTAAGGTGTATTCAAGACGTTGGCTGCCTAGAATAAATTGGGATCTATTTTCCTGACATCTGGTCTTTTAGAAAGATCATTACTTTGATCTTTTTAAACTTTACCACAAGAGACGGTTCTGAGACTTGTTACTTTGCACTCTTGTCGTTTCATTCCCTCTAGCATAACATATCCTGTCACTCCTCTACTTTCTCCATCTGTCCCTTCACTTTGCCTCTCCTCTTTCTTAACCTTCCTTCTCACATTTTCTGCAAAAAAATATGTCTGTAAATTAAAGTGAATCTATAGTGAATGAAAAAAAATAGTTTTAGTTTCTTTCTTCTGCGGAACACAAAGGTCATACTGCAGCTCACAGATCATGACTTTATTTTTTTTACTGTTGATTATATAAAAATTTTGTTGTACCTTTCTAGGGAGTTTCACCTTGCCAGTCACCTTTATCTTTGCTAAATCGCAATATTCTCAGTAAAGCTGCTTAGTAACAATATGCTTAGTAAACAAACATATCAATTTAAACTGCATTTGGGATTTCACATGTTTTTACATAACAGATTCAAAATCTTTCGGCTGCCAGGTTCAAAATCATCATATCATATTCATTTTGTGCAATTTTACATACTACATGCAGCACAACTCGCCATGCTTCCCATATTCACATGCACCAAATTCTCAGGAATATCTAACACACACAGGCCAATCTGATGTTTTCATACCTACTCATATATATTTCCCATGGATCTCTCTCTCTGCCTCTCTCCAGCGCTCCCTCCTCCTCTCATCTCCCTTCCTTTTCTCCTTCTACCAGATGGCTGACCCATCTGCTCCCTCTCTCTTGCTATCCCTGCCTTTACCTCCATCTCCATCTCTCCTGATATACCCCTTGGCTTTTGGAGTGTAGGTCCAAACCACATAGTTCATACATTTCATAAATGTCAAAGTCACACCAAATTAACCCCAAGGTTACACATAGACACAACAGCCTCTGGAATGGGAGAAAGAAGGAGAGAATAATCTATGTTTTGAATCTCTTTAGCTTTATCTCAAGCGTCTCTCATGCTGCGTCATGCTGCATATCTCAAGCGGCGTGTTGGGCTATAAGCTGATCTGATCGTAGTGAGGTTTTCCATCTCTGCCAAAATGTCTCTCTTTCCACCCATACGCAATTTTAGCCTCCATAATCTGTTTGTGCAAGCAGGGTTTCAGAGTATTCACCAAGGTAGTTCCAGACATAAAATGCTCAAGTCATACATGTTTTATTTAAAGGAATAGTTCACACAAACTAATGAAAATTCGGTTAAAAATGACTCATGTCATTCAAATCGACCATTACTAGTTTTTTTCTTTTTTCCCCAGGAGGAAAAAAAAACTCTTTTCAATACAGTAAATGGTGACTGAGACTTTCAAGTTTCAAAAAGGGCACAAAAGCATAATTCGGTTCATAAATAGGCAAATAAGCATAGGGGAGGATACTTGAATAACGACTTGCATTTTGAATGTTCCTCACACAAAGCTATCTTATGACTTAGATGACTTAGAATATAGTGCATGAGTCATATGGGCCTCCTTTAAAATGCTTTTGTTTCCTTTTTAAAGCTTGGAAGTCTCAGGGCCCATAAGGACTAATTGCATTGAGAAAAGTAGGCCTACCTAATTCATCAATTTTATGTTTAATGGAAGAAAGAAAGTCATACAGATTTGGAATGACACAAGGTTAATTATTTTTAGGTGAACAAGTTTCATAATTATATCCCTAAGGACCACTTTTCATGTAACTGTTCGTCCTAAAAAGAACCATAATTTAGTTTTTCGCTGCAATTTTCCACCCTGTTCTTTCCACTGGTTTATAAAAAAAATCTCTTCTGAAATGAATGATTAGCATAAGACAATGATCATGGACCTTGTACAACAAAAAATGGCTTAACTGAAACGGCGACATGACATGACGACATGACTTCACTCAAATGACAACATGGCATCATGACTTAACTAAAACGGCGACAAGACATGATGGCATGACTTAACTAAAATGGCGACAAGACATGATGGCATGACTTAACTGAAATGGCGACATGACATGAAATGGCATGACATGATAAAGATACAGATTCAAATCCTATAAGCTCTTCAATTAAATATTTAATTGTGTTAGTCTTATGATTTTACTGACCTGAAGCATAATTTTCTTAATATCCACCTCCCTCTTTGTTCGGGTTCTGGAAGCTGCGGAGACTTAGATAGTGTGAGACAGTTGGAGAAGTGTGATGATGATGTGGCCAACCTGCAGTGAGAAAAGTATACAGTGGATAAAGAACCTCTACAAACATATATCACTATCAGAAGCCACAATCCTGTAAAACTGTGGTTAATCTGCAATAGATAAGTGAACACTGTGGAGGCCAGAAGCTTCCTATGATTAGTCCATAATAATAATAATAATAATAAAGAAACAATTAGTCCTTGTAATCGTTTAGTGCTGATATTGTCATGGTTCTGTCACTTTTGTTACTAGTTCTGTGTGATGACAGAGCTGTGACATTACCTGTCTGTCTCATGTTTATGTTAGTTTCATGTGAGCACATGGCTGCTGATTATTCCTGGTTCAGGGCTGGTTCGTTCTGTCACGGAATGGTCAGGAAACATAAGTGAGGACTCAATTGCAGGAAAACAAAGGTGCAGTTTTAATTAACCAAACAAACAAAATACAAAGTACAAACAAAACTCCCACGTGGGGGAAAACCAGAACAAATACTAACAAGGAAACCCACTAGGAATCAGAAACATGACTTAGACAAACGAACCAGCCCTGGACTGAAACACAAAGGAGGCTATAAAGGAAACACACACAGGAGGGTAATGAGACAACAGGTGAGGAATGTTAATACTAAACAGATAACAAGAAGGGAGGAGCTAACAATTTGACAAAGCACATGGCACAGGAATAATCAGCAGCCATGTGCTCACATGAAACTAGACTAACATAAACATGAGACAGACAGGTAATGTCACAGCTCTGTCATCACACAGAACTAGTAACAAAAGTGACAGAACCATGACATTTATACATGAATTTATTTGACATCAAAAAGCTGCAGACGGTCAGAACAAGTCGTTTTTACGGTTTAGTTTTAATGTAGCAAATTCAATAAAGGACAATAAAGCAGTTTTGAGTCCCAAAAGTTATAACATGTTTCATAGTACACAAAGCTCTTTAATATAAACAATAAAGAACAATTATCCTTAACTGTATACTGGAAAAAGTATATTCATGGAATTTGTGAAAGCCATTCAAATATATACAGTGACTACAAAAAATACTTGAACACTTAAATTACAATTACAATGTAAACAGGTTTTTGCACTATATATAACAAAATATCAAAAAGTGGCATTACTTTAAAGAAATATCGCACAGGCACACTTTTCAATCAAAACACTTGAAGGAGCAAAAATGTCAGTAGTTCAGTATGCTGTTCAAACTGAATACAAAAAGTCTTGGACACTTGTGTAGAATTACACAGGCGGATACTCTGCTAAGACTTGCGTGTACTAAAAGCATTAGTGTCATTTCTTTTACAAATGCCATTGATATTTTGCATACTGCCATGAAAGCCAGACATTTTTGTGACTTAAATGTTCAAAAGCTTTGAATCATTTAAAAAACCACGATCATTTTTTTTTCAGGATTATTTGATGAATAGAAATAGAAATAAAGTCTCATCGCAAAGTCACAGAAATAACTGTTGATTCATTTCATTTGTCCTTGATGAATAAAAGTATTAATCTTTTTTTTTCTTTTTTTAAGTACGGACCCCAAAAAGGTAGTAGCTGGTAAGCTTATTTATATTTTCCAGAACAGTGTAAGGTCATCTATAGGAGAATAAAGCGCAAAAAGCTTGCGTTCACACCACGTCTGTGTCATGGGTCAAATGTCAGGACAATTAGCCACTTCCAGGTCAATTTAGCCCATTTACACCAGTGGTGATAATGAAACTAGATGAACAGTGACAACATCTATACCCTCGAGGCACAATTTCCCAAGTATTCGGCAGTGCTTCCATAGAGTCTGAGACACCTGCGCGCTGCCTCGCAACCGTCTCCAGTATCGGCCTCTGTTTATGAGCGCCACTCCAGCTGTCTCGAGCATATTGAGGGAGGAGGAGGATGAGGAGCATGATGAAGCAGAGGACGTCTGCCCCTTCATCTCATTTCCCACGCTGACGCATCAGTTAGGCATCCGGAGGCATTGAGCTCGAGGCTTGGTACCCAGCCCAGGCCTTATGGTGTTCCTGAGAGCTCTGAGTGCAGGACAGATTTGCCAATTAATGAAATGAAAGCCAAGTCTACATGGGCACGATCACAGCAAAGAATTACCGAAGTCAGGTGATGCAAACAAACAAACCGTTGAGATAAGAACTGAAGCAGACATCGAGCTGTAAGTGGATGCATGGCGGGTCGTATACAGCAGAGAACGATTGTGCACATCTTCAGCAGACACCGGGACTTAGTAAAACTAATTAAAGCAGCAAATGGGAATGAAGACAGAAGCGGCAAGGGTGAGAAGCAGTGGTAAACAGCAGATTAGGAGTCATTCTGTCTTTATTAAACCTCATCTCTCAGAAAGGGACACTCTAGTCATCACATTCACACACCCGCTAAGTACTACACTGTGATTTAACAGCACAATTAATTACAGCACAGATGCACTACCAGACACTTAATATCTACTAATAAGGTAAATAAATCGGAGAGCTGAAGGAATGCACCCTTTATGCTTTTCTCTCAAATACCCATGGGGTGCAACAGTCCAGATCTTCTCAGCTACAGAGACACACACTGCCAAGACGCTACAAGGTTGACTTCCAGTGTTTGAACTGTGTGGAAACGCTGAGCACATCTGACTTTCTGCATCCCTCCACAAACAGGATCTAACTTCTCTGCTTGGCTTGGTGTATTTTTTTTTTTATTTTATGTTGCCGTTTAGAACTCCCTGTTGTCAGCCTGCTGCGAGCCCTCTCACCCTTCTCTCCTCCATCTACTGGACTGACTGTGAGGTGAGTTAACACTCTTCTTTCCAGTTCGATTAGCTTTCTGTCGGGTTAGGTAGCTTTCCTCTCTGTAAACTGTTTTAGATGTTGCGATTGTTGTAGTCCTGGCTAACATGATTTTGCTGACAGCTGACTGTGTTTGGTTTCCCTTTTTTTTACTGGGTTTACCTTCCAACATGGATATTAGTTACCTATCATGCGAACTCAGGGCGCTTAATCTGCACTCACGTTTCGACTTCGTAATGTATGAGCACTGCTGCTCGCTAGGGATCATCTGGTGCCCGCGCAGCGTGCATCGTTCAGCAGTGTTGTAGTCGAGACCAGCTCACTCGAGTCCAAGTCGAGACGGAGACCAAAGAGAGTCGAGTCCGAGTCAAGATCGAGTCCAGCGAGGGTCGAGTCCGAGTCGAGACCGAGACCAAAGAGAGTCGAGTCCGAGTCGAGATCGAGACCAGAGAGAGTCGAGTCCGAGTCGAGACCAAGACCAGAGAGGGTCGAGTCCGAGTCGAGACCGAGACCAAAGAGAGTCGAGTCCGAGATGAGACCAAGACCAGAGAGGGTCGAGTCCGAGTCGAGACCGAGACCAAAGAGAGTCGAGTCCGAGACGAGACCGAGACCAGAGAGGGTCGAGTCTGAGACGAGACCAAGACCAAAGAGGGTCGAGTCCGAGTCGAGACCGAGACCAAAGAGGGTCGAGTCCGAGTCGAGACCGAGACCAAAGAGGGTCGAGTCCGAGTCGAGACCAGAGAGGGTCGAGTCCGAGTCGAGACCGAGACCATAGAGGGTCGAGTCCGAGTCGAGACCGAGACCAAAGAGTGTTGGGTCCGAGTCGAGACCAGAGACCAGAGAGGGTCGAGTCCGAGTCGAGACCAGAGACCAAAGAGAGTTGAGTCCGAGTCGAGACCAAGACCAGAGAGGGTCGAGTCCGAGTCGAGACCGAGACCAAAGAGAGTCGAGTCCGAGTCGAGACCGAGACCAAAGAGAGTCGAGTCCGAGTCGAGACCGAGACCAGAGAGGGTCGAGTCTGAGACGAGACCAAGACCAAAGAGGGTCGAGTCCGAGTCGAGACCGAGACCAAAGAGGGTCGAGTCCGAGTCGAGACCAGAGACCAGAGATGGTCGAGTCCGAGTCGAGACCAGAGACCAAAGAGAGTCAAGACCGAGACCAAAGAGAGTCAAGTCCGAGTCGAGACCAGAGACCAAAGAGAGTCGAGACCGAGACCAAAGAGAGTCGAGTCCGAGTCGAGACCAAAGAGTGTTGAGTCCGAGTCGAGACCAGAGACCAGAGAGGGTCGAGTCCGAGTTGAGACCAGAGACCAAAGAGAGTCGAGTCCGAGTCGAGATCGAGACCAGAGAGGGTCGAGTCCGAGTCAAGGCCGAGACCAAAGAGAGTCGAGTCCGAGTCGAGACCAAGACCAGAGAGGGTCGAGTCCGAGTCGAGACCGAGACCAAAGAGAGTCGAGTCCGAGATGAGACCAAGACCAGAGAGGGTCGAGTCCGAGTCGAGACCGAGACCAAAGAGAGTTGAGTCCGAGTCGAGACCAAGACCAGAGAGGGTCGAGTCCGAGTCGAGACCGAGACCAAAGAGAGTCGAGTCCGAGTCGAGACCGAGACCAAAGAGAGTCGAGTCCGAGTCGAGACCGAGACCAGAGAGGGTCGAGTCTGAGACGAGACCAAGACCAAAGAGGGTCGAGTCCGAGTCGAGACCGAGACCAAAGAGGGTCGAGTCCGAGTCGAGACCAGAGACCAGAGATGGTCGAGTCCGAGTCGAGACCAGAGACCAAAGAGAGTCAAGACCGAGACCAAAGAGAGTCAAGTCCGAGTCGAGACCAGAGACCAAAGAGAGTCGAGACCGAGACCAAAGAGAGTCGAGTCCGAGTCGAGACCAAAGAGTGTTGAGTCCGAGTCGAGACCAGAGACCAGAGAGGGTCGAGTCCGAGTTGAGACCAGAGACCAAAGAGAGTTGAGTCCGAGTCGAGATCGAGACCAGAGAGGGTCGAGTCCGAGTCAAGGCCGAGACCAAAGAGAGTCGAGTCCGAGTCGAGACCAAGACCAGAGAGGGTCGAGTCCGAGTCGAGACCGAGACCAAAGAGAGTCGAGTCCGAGATGAGACCAAGACCAGAGAGGGTCGAGTCCGAGTCGAGACCGAGACCAAAGAGAGTCGAGTCCGAGACGAGACCGAGACCAGAGAGGGTCGAGTCTGAGACGAGACCAAGACCAAAGAGGGTCGAGTCCGAGTCGAGACCGAGACCAAAGAGGGTCGAGTCCGAGTCGAGACCGAGACCAAAGAGGGTCGAGTCCGAGTCGAGACCAGAGAGGGTCGAGTCCGAGTCGAGACCGAGACCATAGAGGGTCGAGTCCGAGTCGAGACCGAGACCAAAGAGTGTTGGGTCCGAGTCGAGACCAGAGACCAGAGAGGGTCGAGTCCGAGTCGAGACCAGAGACCAAAGAGAGTTGAGTCCGAGTCGAGACCAAGACCAGAGAGGGTCGAGTCCGAGTCGAGACCGAGACCAAAGAGAGTCGAGTCCGAGTCGAGACCGAGACCAAAGAGAGTCGAGTCCGAGTCGAGACCGAGACCAGAGAGGGTCGAGTCTGAGACGAGACCAAGACCAAAGAGGGTCGAGTCCGAGTCGAGACCGAGACCAGAGATGGTCGAGTCCGAGTCGAGACCAGAGACCAAAGAGAGTCAAGACCGAGACCAAAGAGAGTCAAGTCCGAGTCGAGACCAGAGACCAAAGAGAGTCGAGACCGAGACCAAAGAGTGTTGAGTCCGAGTCGAGACCAGAGACCAGAGAGGGTCGAGTCCGAGTTGAGACCAGAGACCAAAGAGAGTTGAGTCCGAGTCGAGACCAGAGAGGTTGGATAACCTAAGGTTGGGCCTCAAACCAGACTCAAAGATATCTTCAAGAATATGTGAAATATTTGGTGGTAACAATAAAATTGGCACCATACTCAAACTGTAAACCAAATATACCATGGATGTACTCTGTAATGGTAAAAAGACCACATAGTGGTGTAAAGGTAATTTTATTATAATTATGACTTACAATTATTACAGTCAGTAAGTGCTCTTTCACATAACATTCCTGCATACGAATTCTGTGTGGCTTTTAAATGCAAACTGAATTATAGATGATAAGGTAGACATTTTTAATACATAGTTGAGCTAGAGGCTCCACATCACATCTGACCTGGGTCCTGCTGCATTTGCGTGCCGCGACCATTATAGTCTCAAGACATGTTCAGTTGCGCACAAGAAAGTCAGCAATCATTGGACGTTTCAATCAAACAACAATTTAAAGAAATATTAACATACAATAATAATCATGACATATTTTGAATGGGACTCGAGTAGACTCGGGAATAAGTCCGAGTCCCAAAATGTTCGAGTACGAGTCAATTCCGAGTCAAAATGCACACGAGTCCATGACAAGACCGAGTCCATTAAAATATGGTCTCGAGACCGAGTCCACACAACACTGTTGTTCAGTCCAAAGGATTTTTTATCAGCAAACAACACCATCTGTTATCCCATGCATCTGGTCAAATAACAGCTCTGGTCAAACCAAAACGCATACTAAGAGACTGTCGTCCACCGTGATCACTTGTCTGCGTAAAAAAGTCAGACTTCAATGAAAAGTCAACTAAAAATACAGATGTGTTGCAAAACCATTTCGCTCTGCTGAACTGTCGCTCTATCTCGGACAAGGGCCTTTATCTTAATAAACTTATTACACACACAACCCTGTATATGATATTTTTTACTGAGACCTGGCAAACACCCAATGATTTCATGCATCTCAATCTGCTAACACCATACGTATACCAGCACCTGTCTAAGCCGTGTTTAACTGTATCACAACTCCAGAACACTTGCTCAACGGGACTTCCATAATATTAAGACTCCTGAATATATGGTTTTAAAAGTTTCCTTTCACAGCCCCCAAAAAATCCTAATTTATAGACCACCTTAGTGAACAAACTTAGTGAACTACTAACACTAGCCTGTGCTTCATCATCCATAGTCATCTTACTTGGTGACTTTAACATCCACGCCGACACTCCCTGTTATAATAGCACTCAATAAAAGACTGTTCTGGACTGCTTTGAACTTTATCAAAATGTTAATTTCCCAACTCATACTAATGGCCACACACTTGACTTAGTTTGAACATCTGGTTTGAATGATTTCTCCATCAATGGTCTAGGCACTCCCATCTCCTGTCTTTCCTGTTGCTCAAATAGTAGAGCGTTGGTGCTTGCAATGCCAAGGTCATGGATTCGATTCCCAGGGAAAGCAAAGACTGAAAAGAATATAAATGACTACCTTGAAATGCAATGTAAGTCGCTTTGGATAAAGTCATCTGCCAAATGCTTAAATGTAAATGTAATCTATTAATGTATCACTGATTATGAGCTTATTACACTTGATTTTACACGAATTTGTCCAACTAATGCATTGACAATACTACTTTTATTGTAAGTTCAGTGCTACTGTATTAATGCTGACATGTTTGCTGCATCTAATTGCTTCATCTGCTATTTCTGATGTTTTTGATTACACCTGTCCATCTAAGATATTTGATTTATACCATTGTGCTATTTCTGGCATTTTAGATGAGCATGCTCCAATTAGGACAAGGTACGTTCCCCTTTCCCACTCCTCAACATTTCCCAATGCCTGTCAACAAGAATCTGATGACTTGTGCAGTTCTTTTTTGCACCACTTTCAAGGAAAGTTGGATGCTTTGCGAGGGACTTTTGGTGATGAATCGACCGATTCTACTTGTGAGCATGCTCAGTCTATAAAAACACTTAATAACTTTGTTGACCAACCCCATCTTAATGCGTGAAATAATACAGAAATTCAATTCTTCTTCCTGGCAGTTGGATACCGCACCAACAATCCTTTTGAAACACTGTACCTCTGTCATTTCTGCTCTCTCTCACATCTTGGTAAATATGTCTCTTCTGTCTGTCTCTTTTCCAGTCTTTCTGAAGACGGATGCAGTAACACTTATCCTTAAAAAAACAAATCTGGACCCAACTGACTATGCTAATTATCGCCCAATCTTCCGTATTTCTCTAAAATCATGGAAAAGGTGTTTGCCACTCAACTGCTCTTATATCTATCTTTCAACAATAGCGATTTATTATGATTGGTTTATTTCAGTCTAGTTTTCGCCAAAACCACAGAACTGAAACTGCATTAGCAAGGGTTATGGACAACCTCTTACTCTTTGGTGACTCTGGAAACTGTATTACTCGACCTCAGCTTAGCCTTTGATACTGTCTGTCATAAATTTCTACTCATGCGCCTCTCACAGATTGGTATCTCAGAACCTGTGCTATCCTGTTTTTCCTCCTATCTGACAGACAGAAAATACTATATCACCATGCACAATTATAAATCTCACACTGTCATTCTCAAACAAGGTGTCCTCAGGGATCAGTTCTCAGCTCTTATTTACCTGGCTCAATTTAAATTTTCTCAGTTTGAATCTGACTGAAACAGAAATTTTAGTTACTGGTCCACCATCTCTAACAAAATCTATAACTAATACTCCAAGACTTGACCTTGAAGCAACATCAATTCCATCTGCCACTGTCAAAAACTTGGGTATCACCTTCAATACTGACATTAGTCAACTCTGCAAAGTTTCAGTTTTTCAACTCCACCATATTGCCAAACTCTGGCCCTATATTAGCCCAAAAGACACTGAATCGTTGGTATATGCGTTCATCACATCTCGCCGCCCTCGACTACTGTATATTATTTTTTCTGGACTACCAGCACATTCTATCTCACGTTTGCAATATATTCAAAACTCTGGCACAAGATTACTAACTTACACCAAACAAACCGCTCATATCACTCCATTTCTGTTCAAACTCCACTGGCTACCCGTGCCATCCCGTATTACTTACAAAATTCTTATACTAACCTTAAAATCACTCAATGGTCTTGCTCCTTCCTATCTTTCTGACTTACTCTCTCCTTCTATTCCCCTGTGAGCCGAGCTTTCACCTATCATCTATGGGTGGCAGGTCTTTTTTTTTTCGTTTTAGCCCCTAAGCTATGGGACTCTCTTCCCCTGACTCTCAGGACAACAATCACGCTGCATGAATTCAAGTCTAAACTCAAATCCCATTTGTTTAAACAGTATTATCAGTCATGACATGTTTTTCTTGAACATTCTTCATAACTCTGTACAGTCATAATGTTAAATTGAGTACCGTTAGTCTTTTGCATCTTTACTTCAACTGTCCACCTTCCTGTCTGTATATAGTGTTGTTTTTGTTTGTATTTCAAAATGTAATGCGATATGCAACTGAAATTGGTCGGACTGGGCAAATGTCTATTGTCCATTCATGTGTGAACTGACTGTTTTTTTGTACTGTTATTGTGAAGCGTCCTTGAGCTTGGGAAAGGCGCTATATACTCTTATTATTATTATTATTATAAAGTAATAAACCTGTCCTTGATTTACTGGATGAGATGAGCAAGCATTGGCTAAAATAAATCCTCTCAAGGTAAGGCTGCATCAGCTTGATTGGAGGATTCTGTCTTAAGGAGTTTCATGGGGCAAAACAAAAGTAGATTTTAGAAAAACAAGAGTAGTGACAAAAAAAATCCTGCCTACTTAAAAAAAGCATCATCTCATCGTCTCATCACATCTTATTTCTACCATATCTTATTCCTACCACTTTTATGATTTAGATTTAAGTGATCCCAAAAGGACTTTTCAAACTGTGCTTAACCCTGGGTTATCATCATTCTGAAACCCACTTTTAATCCTGGGTAAAATAACATTTTACACTTGTTATTTGGAATTGGGGTTAGCACCACTTTTTACGCAGGGGTTATAAACCGTACTCCATAGCAACGATGGCACCTCTTTTGCATAATATGAGAACATGCAATGAGCCTGCAACTGGTCGCATGCTGCACTCGTCCAAACAATGACACTGACACACCAAATATTCTAATAAGGATGTTAACAGGGTTTAGGAATGTATGGTGTGACACATCTTGCTGGGATTAATTGTTAACCCTGGGTAAATTATGAGCAATGTAAAACGTGAACCAAGATAACCCAAGATTCCATTTAACCGGGGTTTAGAATGACCCAGGGTTATCTATTTCACATATGAAAAGCCTTAAAAAGTACTAGCCACAATTAAAAATTACTTAATGCCATTGCATTAACGAAATAATAAGTTTCTAATGTGGTATAGTTATTTTATAATTATATTATGTTTAAAAAATGATAAATGAACTTTTGAAGTGTTAAATATCCACAGACTATATTCACAGTTAATATGATATACAGCAGGAAAGGAAGTAGATCACATGTGAATTTTTCTCTTTTGCACATTTTGGGGGAAAATCTAAGGGGTGAATTTAAACAAGTGCCAAATAAGCTCACGGTGGTAGATGAACGCATTATCAAATTAGCTAAAATACTTCATAAAGAATTGTGCGAGGGACAGGGAACATGTAAAACCACTCTATGTAAATGCTATATTTGCAGGGGGCACAGATTATGTGTGGGCACAAAAACTGAAGTTAGAAAACATCACTTAGTTTGATATTTTGTTATTTGCTGTAATGGCAAACATTTTTAGTGTAGCTTTACATGTCCAAATACATTTAGGGGCACTGTATAACAGTCTCTGCCAGAGGCATTTTCTCCAAAGAGGCAAATAAAAAATCTGGATAAGAAAATAATAGACACTGAAGAAATAAAACAAAATGAATATAACAAAATATTAGATGAAATAATGCGTACAGCAACAGTGAAACACGTTTCACATGGAGACAACTTCACTTTAAAGACAAGACACAGGTGAAAAGTCAAGTGAGAGGAGGCAGTGCCACAGTCCCGCTTTGATTGGCCTTTTACCCTGTCATTGTGATAATGTGTGCCTATTATGTTCTCTTCATCACTGATTGGCTTATTACACTGTCAGCGCAACAAAGGCCACATTTCATGTTGACAATCAATCTACAAATTGGCCTGAATAGGTCCACTCTCCAAAAACAAAACAGCTGTCATGGGGCAGGACAGTGCATGTACCTTAAAGCAGTTTCGGCTCCTGACCGTAAATTTATAGGAGTAGGGTTACAAATTTATTCAAATGTTTAATTTAGGTTCCAATATTATAGTATTTTAACTGAGAAAGTTCTGTACACTGTTTTCCATTTTGAGGCAATCAAGGTGTCGGACATTAACCTCTTGTCACTTCTCAAAGTTCAGCTGGGCTTTTTGTTGATCTAATCAGGCTGATTGGATTCGCATCTCAAGGCTTTGAGGTACACTGTTATGCTGATGAAATCAAGTGCTTTGTTTCAGAGTGTCACCACCTCTATATAGCCCCTCCCCCTTGAAAGGTATATGAACACAAGGTATTTTGGCTTAGGTCAGACTTGGCCAAGATTTTTGGACGAAGCAGACTTAGGGATACTACAGCGATGCAACAGCAATAAAGAACCCTGCTTAAAAAGATACACCCGAGTCTTCCGAGTTTCAAACACTTTAGAAGAAAAAAGTTCACAACATAGGGCAAATTCTGGGTCTAACTAGCACTAGTCTCTAGCACTAGAGACCACTCGGTGAGATTAACGTCTTTGTAAACTATAGTTTATGTATGCAACCACAGAAACCGAAAATACTCAGGACAGCAGCATGTGTCCAAATTATAATCTTAACCGTTCTATTTCATCAGAAACTACCTTAAAACAGCACTTTAAGTGTAAAATAACAAACTTGTCCTTTATGTCTGGAGTAATGGTTGAAGAAAATTCAGCTTTGCATCACAGAAATAAATGATAATTTTAAAGTATATTAAACCAGAAGGTAAAATTACGTCTGTAATACAGAATCAAAGGTGAAATGTGCTTCACTCAATGAACAAGATCAATAGATCTTGAAGAACAGAAGAATAGATCAGTCAATCACATTTCATACTGTAAGAATAAATGACACCATGCTGAAATCATATAGCTATACAGTGATAAATACATTACACAAGCGTAGGTCAAAATTCAAAGTGGCTCCATTTAAAATTTTAAATCATTTTCAAGGTGACTGGAATGTGGAGATATGGCCCTAAAACTACATTGCCATGGCAACAACAGTCTTTCACACAACATACTGTCTATTTCACACTAAAGGGGGAAGTAAAGGCCAAAGCTCAGTGTAAAGTGAGTTGTTTGATCCTAAACCTTGCATGAAGGTCAGGTGCCATTGTTTGGTAACGCACTAGACACCCTAGGTCATGGAATCGAAGTGTCTCTTTAGCCAAGAGCGCGTGTAGGTGTGTATAAGCAAATTTGCGGACAGAGGCGTCACAGTGTGCCCTTGAACAGACAAATGGTTCATGAGCAGACTACTGAAAAAGCCCTTAGAGAGGCACTAGGGAAAGAACACCAGTGATCTGAATCATCACCATCACCATAATGAGAGGAGATCTGTCCTAGTCTATAAAAACGATAGAGATCATAAAACGAGAAAGGGTGCATGGGTAGAGAAGCAAGAGCATGATCAAACAGAGATTCTAGGGAGAATAACCAAAAGGAGTCAAATAGAGACAAACACCGGGGTAGATAGAGGACATGGGAGACAGAAGATAATGTAGTTATTCTGGGATTCTGCTTCAGCCCTGACAAGCCAACATTATAGACTATATAGCAACTGGCGGGATTTTAACACTGCTGGATATTTGAGCTTGTACTCAATTAGACACAAGGAAAGGAAGAGAAAAGCGAACGGAAAACAAGAGCAGCCAGGTAAACAGGATGTGCAAAGGACACGACATGGGCTTTCAAGGTAAAGGACGAGCCAAAAATATGCCTGGAATTTGCATAACACATTCCCCTACCTCAGCCCGTTGTATACCACACAAAGTCAGTTCATTTCCATAACATGATCTATTCATTTCTACACCAGCCGACACGGAATAAGAATGATAGGAATCTAATCTCTTCACCCACTGACCTTGTCACTCTTCCCAAATCCTCCATCCATCCCATCCCGTCTATTCCTACAACATTCACACAATCCACTAGATTCGTCAATTATACCCAATCTTGTCCAGTGGCTGTCAATCACCGCCCTGACGTCCTGCCCACTGGATCATCCATCAATGGTGGCAGGCCGAACGCATCCCTTCTCATTACCCTCATGTCGCTGGCCTGGAGAATTACAAGTGCGGCGACAGTGGAGAGGCCAGCAGCGGAGGGGAATGGCTTGAGGAACGAGCTGGAGGGCCTTAATTAAGGCTAGTCCTCCACTGCCGTGAGGGGGGCTGAGGCATTGATTAGCCTGAACAGGAGCGCAGGGGAGATGGCCAGTGAGACAGGGCGCTCACGGGAGATTAAGTAGGAAACTACAGGAAAGGAGAAGACTTCACGCCTCAGAAACTTGTTCCTTAGGTGAGCAGGAGGCTGCTTCTGCACATCTAATATCCTTGTCACAGCAGCCACAAAGATGGTAATCTATCCAAACTAACAGCAGAAATGCACTTTGTGAAAGTACAGACATTAATGATCGGCCTAGCAACTTATTCTGCGGTTATTGTGGCACCAACAAACCTCAGTACTTAAAGTGGCGATGTAACGGAAGTTGCGACAGATCTTTTCTTGCGTATTGCGATGTACTTCCGAGTGAAACGGATTATCACAAATTAAAAATAATAAAGTAGGGCAGGGACTTCGTTCTATCCATCAGGCCAATCTGAATGTAACCTTTTAGTCAATTGTGAGAAATTAGTGGTGTTTAAGCACACTTAGGCCCTGTTTACACGAGAACGCTCACGGCTGAAAACGTAAAAATATTTTGTCGGATGTGCCTTTCGTTTACACGGTGACTGCGTTTTTGGGGCTTAAAAACACAAAAAAGTGAAACCACCCCCAGAGTGGAAATCTTAAAAACGCTCCACCGCCGCGTTCCTCTGTAAATGTTAAAAACGCAAAAGTCTGCTTGACAGTGAAGGTTGTACGCAGGTGCGCGGACTTGGTGTTGTTGTGTGGCAGTGCTTCACGTTGCCACCTAGCCGCCTGGAGTGCATACTACATTGAATTTCACACTCTTTTGCATCACCTTATGCAAGCGGATTTCCCACCAAAAACGCTCGTCTAAACGTAGAATAAAAAGTGATAATGCAATGCCCCTTTATTACGTTTTCTCTTCAGAATCGTTTCCGTGTAAACATAGCCTTAAAGTATTGGTCAGTAGACACTTTAACATATCCTATGAATAGATGAATCATTTAGATTAATAACATGCATTTAGAAAAGGTATTTCCATTTCATACCAAGTTTAAAGGTAGAATTAAACGGAAGTCACAATAGGTGTTGAGTGGATGTGGATTGCTATTGCTGTGATCTCATGTGATTGACACGCCCACCCTCACGCCAGTACACGCACCTAAAGGATTATTAAGAACACCTGTTCAATTTCTCATTAATGCAATTACAAGTGGACAGTTGGAGAGTTGAAGACTGGAAAAATGTTGCCTGGTCTGATGAGTCTCGATTCTGTTGAGACATTCAGAATTTGGCGTTAACAGACTGAGAACATGGATCCATCATGCCTTGTTACCACTGTGCAGGCTGGTGGTGGTGGTGTAATGGTGTGGGGGAAGTTTTTTTGGCACACTTTAGGCCCCTAAGTACCAATTGGGCATCGTTTAAATGCCACGGCCTACTTGAGCATTGTTTCTGACCATGTCCATCCCTTTATGGCCACCATCCTCTGATGGCTACTTCCAGCAGGATAATACACCATGTCACAAAGCTCAAATCATTTCAAATTGGTTTCTTGAACATGACAATGAGTTCACTGTACTAAAATGGCCCCCACAGTCACCAGATCTCAACCCAATAGAGCATCTTTGGGATGTGGTGGAACAGGAGCTTCCTGCCCAGGATGTGTATCCCACAAATCTCCATCAACTGCAAGATGCTATCCTATCAATATGGGCCAACATTTCTAAAGAATGCTTTCAGCACCTTGCTAAATCAACGCCACATAGAATTAAGGCAGTTCTGAAGTTAAAATGGGATCAAACACAGTATTAGTATGGTGTTCTTAATAATCCTTTAGGTGAGTGTATATGGCCGTTGCAGAAAAAAAAACTGCCTTTGACAGCAAAAAATAAAAAAGATTTAGTAGGTAATTGTCAGGAGACTAAATCTGTCCAGTTCAAATGAAATTGCACATATTGTATCTTTCTAGAGTCAAGAAAAAGCTTCTTTGGATCCACAATGCCACACTTAAACATAATGACTAAAGTTTTGACTTGGCTCAACTGTAAGAGACTGCATTCTTCTGTAAATAGGAAGTGGCACTGGTCGCTGAAACAGCAAGACTCTCTTAACTATTGCCGTACCATCACAGTAGCTGACCTGAAAGATAAAAATGCACTTGCACAAAGTATGTTTCGAGCCTAAAAAAAACAGAGATTAACACAAAATACTTACAAATAACGATAAGGTTGGGGAAACGATTGTACAGATTGGGGGGGAAAAAAAATCAATCATTTGCATCTGGTTTCATACATGCTAAACACATGTAAATAAGATCCAGCGCACACTTAATCTATACACTTAGAATTGTGAGTATTTGGTAGTGTTATTTTGCTCAGTTCTCTACTCTCTATAGCTGACAGCAGAACACTAGCCAGCCTATGCGATTTAGCTTGATCCACAATGCCGCATACTCGATGACCCGCTGTGAAAAGCAATAAAGTTTTTTTGTTTTTTTTGTTTTTTTGCCGTGGGGCATGCTCAAAAGGACACAAAGAGCAAAGAAACAAAAATACACAAAAGCAGTGACCACAGCAGCAAACATCAGTCTTAAACTCTTCTCTTCAGACACTGGCTTCGCCTCGCTTCACCTTCTCCCTTGCAGGGCTGCCACATGCTTGAAACAGAGACGCTGATAATAAAACAAACAGACATGCTACATTTATATGGTCAAGTGTCTTGAGCAAAGGTGAACGGCTTGTGTCAGTCTAAGTTACTCAGAAGACAGATGATGACTATATGGACCTTTCCCCACCTTGTTCATAACCATCATCTGAAACCTCCATCATTGAACACAATTTCAGAGATATTAAGCTTAAACAACCACAAAGGTGTCTGATTCTGCCTGCTATAAGGTGCATGGTGTTACATTTTAAGATAAAGCTCATTTCAAAGGAGTGGTTTTGGAATCTATGATTCTAGTCAACATTTAATTTATGCAGTCAATATAAATATGTAGTCTATAGGCTACTTTTGTGGGGGGGGTTTGTTTGTTCAGCAAGGATGCATTAAATTGAACAAATGTGGTAGTAAATGCATTTATAATGTTAAAAAACTAATTCAAATAAATGCCGTTCTATTAATCAAAACATCCTTGGGGAAAATTATTATATACAAGATATGCATTTCTGAACCAAATCAGCAAATTAGTAAATAAAAAATAAATGATTTTTTAATTGTAAATATATTTCACAATATTACTCTTTTACTGTATTTTTGTTTATCTGTATGGTTCTTCTCTTAGTGAGTTGACTTTTAAAAATATTCAAATAAAATCTATAATAAACATTTACATTTTAGATACTGTAAGAAAATTGATACCTTGGGTAAACGTAATCCAATGGGTTGCCTTTTTTTTCCACACTGTTTATACTTGCCCTGGGTTACAGTAAATCTAGGCAGGTTTCAAGATTTTACACTGCACATTTGTAAACCCTGGATTAAAGTTGTTATTTGCATATTTATAAGGTTGATAACACTGATTGAACAAACACAGCATACATTGAGCATGTGAACTGTTTCAATAACTGCTTATCCATCTGTGAAAATCTTGTTGATTTGCTCTGGAAAATTATTACTGTAGTGTAGCCTATCCCTCCGAAGACTTAGGATCAGATCAGACATGATGTTGATTGCCACTAACCCTTTAAGTAAAAGAGCAAAAATCTGCACTTACATTTGAACTGAATAAATTAAATCTGTAAACATTAAAATAATATTTCAGTACTAGTATTAAAGAGCACCTATCATGGATTTTTGAAAATGACTGTTCATGTAGTGTGGAATATAGCTCTAAGGGAATGAAAACATCCTGCAAAAATGTATATCTGAAAGTGCACCGTATATAAAGTTATTGTCTTTCAAAAGTGAGAGTCGACTCCGAGTCTATGAAATGAATTGCTTTTGAAACGAGTCATTAGCTGTTACATCGTGACGTAGATACAAAACATTAGCTCATTGGCCGCTCCCAACAACTGCGTGCGCAGATGGGAGTGTAAACTTGAAGTGACGTCTAGAACACATTCAAAAACTTCAGCTGAATAGCGTCATGTCGAGAAGACGCTGTGTTCTACATTGCAAAGACAGTTCAGCCACTTGTTTCCATTGCCCAGGGACGAGTATGTGAAGAATCAGTGGTTAGAGTTCATATTTGCAACGATACCACAACAGTATAGCCCGAACCTTGTGTTCTCATCATTTTAATGAAGAATCATTCAAAAACATAAATGAATTCAAATGTGGATTTGCAATCCGGTTGTTCCCGAAGGAGGGCTCAGTATCCAGTGTATATGGATCAGGTTCGTCCTCCTTCGAATCACAATCTGTAAGTATTATTAATAATGTTTGCTGTTACCAGACATTCTTTGGAAAATGGCAATTACCTCCTAAACGACTTAGCCAAATATGACTTCGCTCTATATAATAAGCACTGCCCCTCAAAAGCCGCCGCAATGTGAGAGCTCTGTCAAGTCGAAGTTAGTCGCGGAGTGGAGCTCTTGTCATCTCGAAAACGCCACGCTGATATTAATCCTTGTTTTAGTTCTCCTTATTTTCCCAAAGTCAGCTTGCCATGGTTCATAATGTTTTAACGAAACAACTGCAGCTAGATGTAACCAGAGCCGCTCTGGCAACGTTCTTGTCCACGTCTGTCGCCATGGTTACTATGCCAGGAGAGTGGGCCTACATCAAGGGCGGAAACCGGGGATAATGCGGATATTACGTCAGTGACAGGCGACAAGTGAAAATTCCAGTGAAAATTCCCGGACGGCCAATATCTAAAATTGGAATTTATCTGAAATTACAAATCTTTGGGAACTTTTGGGATTTTGAAACTGCAGGAAATTTATCACACTGTGGCAAGTGATTTTTGGATAATTTATTACAAAATTATTATATATTGTAGCCTACCTTTAACATGCTTTTTGTGTGAGAGGAAAAATGCTCACACAAAACTACTGTGTGAAGTTCAAATTAACGTCATCATGACAACATAACACTACAAATGCCTGTAAAAGAATGATATGCTAGGCAGTTTTAAAACTGAAAAAAGTTGTTACATTTATATAAATGGTTTTCTCGACACTCAACACGCTTTACATATAGAAAGGGGGAATCTCCTCAACAACCACTATATATTATACAAGTTATTAAACAGAATAATACATGTTTTTCCAAATTAAAATAATATTCTTAGAATATCCTTTAACTATTTTAAAATATGCAGCAAAAATAGTGTCTCTTCACTTCCAATTTGCACATTCGAGGTTGCTGCACAAGTTTTAACTGTTCCCTTTTAAACACAGCGGGAAAGTATGACTGACTTCAATATGAATGTTTAATTAGACAAGAACTGAGGCGGTTTATGATAGGTTGTGTCTCTAGGGCTGGGTTTCATAACCAAGGGTAGAAAATGCTGCTGCGAACCTCGTTAACTCTTTAAAGCCGAAGTGTACCACCGGCAGTAAAAAGGCTTATTGGGAGGGGGGGGGTGAGTTTTCTATCGAACGATACAGGGTTCCAGACTGCGACCAAATGGTCGTATTTTGCGACCAAAATTGTGTCAAAAACTTGTTTTTTACACAATAAAAACTCGTTTTTTACTCAAAAAATTGTGTGCGACTGAATTTTACATCCAAGTGAACTTATATGGTCAAGATAGACACTCCCAGTATAGTGTAGGCCTACTGAATCAGCTCTGAATTGAATAGTTTTTGTAACTTTAATAAGGATTAATCTTTAATTGATATAGTCAATTATGCAATGTTATTTTACATTTGATTATTTCAGTCTATTTCTGTACATGAAAACTAATGTTATCTACCTGAAAACATTTTTTTTAGATTGTTGCTCTATTGTATTTATTTGTGCTTTGCTTGTGGTTAGATTATTTGTTCATATTTTCTTTATTTTATTTGACATTAGTCTTTTTTCCCTGAATACATACCGAAACTGTGAACCTAAACCTGTGAGACAAACTGAACCGTGATCCATTGTACAGTGTCACAGTCGGAAGATGATTCAGAGTGAGAAGTTTTTGTGGCTAAAAAGGCCAAACCCACCATTTTTGTGAAGACTGGCTGCGAGAATTCATCTGGTTAAGGTAGGACTGTAATGAGTCGCTACCCCATTACTGCGGGGAACACGAAATTTGCCGACAGTGCAGGCACTTCACAGTTTAAACACAATATGCTAGTTAAACACAATCTTATCCTTAGGCATAGAGTATGCGGTGACATGTTAATAAATCAAAAAGCAACGCCACTGCCGGTTGCTTTTAGTAGTCAAGAGGTTGTAACGTTAAATCAGAGTTCAAAGGCATTGTAATTTCTGCATCTATTATCAAAGTATTTATTAGTAATACACTGGGAATTGAATTAGTAGAAATGTTAATATTTGATTAGTATGTTGATTTACTGTGTGTGCTCCTAAATTTTCCAGGTTGTGCCCCTAAAATATTCAGTTGCATTTTCAAGTTAGTCTGGAGCAGTGCGATGTCAACCTTTTGACTTTCCTTGTTATCTAGGGATGAAACGCTGAAAAATAATGTCTATTGTCACAGACAGACAGATAGTTGAGAGGGAGATGAAAGAAAGAATTACTGAAGCCACCAAGATAAGACAAAACAAAATTTCATGCAGAATTATGCCCAAGGTCGTCTGATCATGCTAGGTTTTTTACATAGGCCTAGGCCTATATATTTAAATTACAATTAATTGGAATTAATGAGCACAGCCGCAATTAGAATGAAAAATTATGAAACTGAGGGGGGAGAAGAAACAAGGAGGGGTGGGCTAATGGGGTATGCAACAGGAATGATAAGAGCGTGTCCGTTGCACGCGGGGGGAGAGAGAGAAAAGAATGCGCGAGTGGCACCAAATGCTATTACACGAGGGCGAGCTTGAGGACTGAAACACGCTGATTACATAACGTCTCGAGAGTCTTTAGGCGAACACTGTATCGAACCAGAGTGATTTCCTGACAAATTGACCTCTCATTTGTTTTCGATCCGGGAACAGCTACCAAAGAGGGGGAAAAAACTGTTTTATTCTTGAATATTCAATCAGAACCACAAGATTAAATCAAAATCCACATTTCTTATTTTGATCTATGCTTACATCTTCCAGTCCAGAAGAATTTTTTTTTTCTAGAATTTTGATTTGCTAGTTTTAGCCGGCATCCAATCTGCATTTCCGGCCTGACCAGCTGAAGTGTGTCTAAAACCACTATAACCTGCTAACACTTGCCTGACCAGACTGAGTGACCAACAAACCATTTAAGATCAGTATGGTGAATATCTAAAAGCATCTCAAATCTGCTAGATCACAGGGGTGAATCTATTTATTTTATGGTTGGCAGGTTGTAGCAGGTCTATGCTGGTCATATGGTTTAAGATGACCTTGCCAAATAAAACCAACCAATAGACCAACATCATCAGAAGAAAACCATTCAAAAAAAGGTGGACCTGCTGAAAAACATCACAAATGCCTTTCATTATAAGAGCAGGCTCATCTTAAGCTGGTCTAAAATGTTTATTTTAATCAGAGTATATTGTGAAATTTGAATTCTAATTCAAAGCAAATTAAATAAAGCAAGAGAGATTTGTCATGTATGCTATGGCCACCTGACAGATGGTGGCACGTGGGTGCAATGGGGTTATTTTCTGACACTGTGAAAATCATATCGCTGGCACTTAACAAACTAACCAGCTGGTCTCTCACACAATCCTATTCTTCATTTTGGCTTTGGTTTAAATACAGTTTGACTATCCAAATCACTACAGACTTACGTGGATTGTATCACAATGCTTGTTGTATCATAGGACAAATAGTGTGAAGATGATCCATAAATATCGACAAAGCACACTGCTGGTATACTGAAACTTCAAGTGGCTCTTGCTACATTTTTAAACCTTGAAGTGGAGGCTTAAACTATATCTATTACTCATCATGAGAGATTCAAATGGTAACTTCTCCCATTGCAATGCATCCAACATTATTTTGTTATATTGCATGTGAATTGCATTTTCTAAAAGCTAACCATTTTGGATAATTAAGGTAGTTGATGAGTGCTTTCAAGAGTGACCAGCCCAACATCTCATTTAACCACTCAAAACAAATGTGTTTGATGCTGCAATAACTAAATTACTTCAAAAACATGATTTGTAGTCATTTCGTATGTAACTCCCTCATCTCTTAATTTTCTCCAAGCAAAGTAATGGAGAAGAGCACCCAATTTACATTTATCGAAATCCCATTTGCTTTCCATCTGCTAACTAGCCACCTGTGAAACTAGTTTTTAACAATCATTGGGGCTCAGGGCCACCACATCGTCCCACAGCCTTTATTAGTGTTTGTTTTCAGCTATAAAACTACTGAGGGGGGCTACAGTGAATCCTTGCATTGTAAAGCAATGTGATAATGGACATTTGGTGTTGGGAAACTAGGTGTGCTGAAATTAAAATTGGAAATAAATTCCCCCTCTAATTAAAAAATAAGACAACCAAGGACTGAGTCCATAGACCCGAAAGCCGGAGGACGATTGCAAAACAGCACAAAAAAACAATTACTATATTCCTTGTCAGCTTAAGGTGCTAGAGATTGTTTACTTCTGTTCAGCAAGCACTAATAGCCCACAAGACGAGACCAATGCAGACAAAGACACAATGCACTATTTGCATCTCTAAAATACTATTACGAAGCAGTGATGGCAAGAGGAAGGAAAAGGCAAGACACTTAAAACAGGGCCTCAGGCAAAAGTGAAGAGGAAAATCTAGTTCTTGTGCTGATGGAGACAAATGGGCATTATGGCTGAAACGAATTCCATTGCAAAAAATATATATTTATTTTTTAAGCCATCTGAACCGATATTAAAAGGTTCACCTAGAAATAGATACTGTGCTCCCAAAAATAGTTGGGCACAAATGTAGGAATGGCACTAGATATAGGCTTTCAATTTAAAAAATAAAAATGATTCATTCACAATTACACAATATACCAATTTAATCCTATTTAAGAGAAAATCAATTAATTTGGAGGCTTTTCACAGATAATATTGATAAATTCAAAGACATACAACATTGTGGCAAAAAACATAATGGTGCTATATATGAGTTTACGCACAGGTCAGGGGGCATGACCATTTTGCAAGATGTAAACAACACTGGGTCCAGAAACACTTCCTGATTCAGTTTGTAACCGTTTTCTTTATTTCACATGTAAAGAAAACATCTTAAAGATGTGTGTTTAACTTTTTGATTCAGTTTTATATGTTCTGTTGGTTGTATTTTATCCCAGCTTTTGTGTAGTGTTAAAAAAACTGAAACAGGAAGTGCTTCTGGACCAGTGTTGTTTACATCTTGCAAAATGTGGTTCAGTGGTTCTCAACCTTTTTGACTGAACTATCCCCCATTGGCTAACACAATATTTGAAGGCCTGCTATGGGTGGGCATTATAATGGTACACATGGTAAACGAGAATAAATTTGTCAACCGGTAGAGATTTTGAACTATGGTCTCTATCACAGTTATGCTCATGTGGCGTTGCACGTGGATAGCACAAAAGCTTAACATTTGCATGCATCTTTAATCATTGCTGTTAAAACCAGGTGATTTGAAGCATAATTAGGAATTTCCACAATTGTATTTGCAACTAAACAGTCATTTATGAGGAACCCCATTGGCTAACCTCTGGTGTTTCTGATGTGATGACATTGTGAATAGAAACTGGGAGTGTTGATATTAAATGAACCAGTTCACTTTATGGATATCCATGATTCTTTATGTTGTGCAGAATTGATTTATTGGGGGGCTTTTTTTAGCATTTTGTTTTTACATTATAATCTAATTATTAAAAAGACATCATGCAGCCCAAATGATCTTGGGACAAGTTGCCTTAAAGTAACTGGACAAGAAAAGTATAGTTCTGAGAAAAGATATAGCATTTTGTTGGCAATTTGAAGATGCCGCTGGTTTGATATTTTGTAATGTAATGCAATGACATTCACACATTAGGTGTGACTCAAGTTTCCAAAAAAATTTTAGAGCCACTCCACAACTTGTGAACACCTGTCAAAGCACTTACCAACCAATACATCAGGATGAAGAAAAAGAACACTTAAATAGCAAAATTTCAAGGTTTTATTGAGAGTAGGTTTAGTAACTGTGGTAACTGCGGATACATGTGAGAAGAGAAGAACAGAAGCCCACTCCCACTCAGCGAGAGCTGGCCAACAGGAGTTTTGGCTTGTCATAGTGTCCACTGGGACGCAGCGCCCCCTTATTTTATAAATCACAAACAACAAGTGGAACTGCAATGGATGGGTTTGTAATACTACTGAAACTGTGGCTGACAACTCAACGAATAACATACGTGAGAAAAAAAACGGTAAATTATTTAACTTGAAGAGAAAGAGATGAGGAAGAGAGAGACAGCTTTGCTTGAGTATCTCATGCGCAGAAGAGCAAGCTCTTACAAAAGAGCTGGCATTAACTTTCCTGGAAGCGGATCTGATTTCATTAAGTAAACTGAAGTGCCTTTCGGGTTATATCAGCAATCTGCTATTCATTCTTCATCTGACCAGTCTCACCCTTCCTTTTGAAACTCAATTGATGCTGTGGCCTCTTCCCTCATCCCTTTTCTCCATCCAATCCTTCTCTCTATGCTTTCTCACTCTGGTATTTAAGGTGCAGCTGAAGCACGTCTTCCTGAGAGATCCTTTCCCAACCCTTGCTGTGGACGTGGTAGAGATTGACTTGGCCTCCACTGTAGGCATCACGGTAAGTAGCTTGGTAGATGGCGCGGCGGCCTAGGTCGCAGGCTTCCTCTATGGACAGGTCGTTGCGAAGGCCACTGTCAACGACACCGTAGGCGTACATGGAACCCGAACCAACTGCGAACAGGTCTCCGCACACGCGGTTGCCCTCTGAATCCACATAGTAGAGCCCTGTGATCAGAGGAAAGCAGAAAGTAGAGGAAGAGAGAGAGAACATCAGTACTGCTTTACATCATGCTGTGCTAAAAAGGCAGGCGCCTCCACGAAAGTTAAAAGCGTAAAAAAATTATATAAAAAAAAAAAAACTTGAGAGAATTCAGTAGATCGATGAAATGAACATAAATAATGTTCTGAACTATACAAGGTCAAATCCATCTCGGTGAATACATGTGAGAAATGGGAAACAGTTGGTTTATTATTTTTTTCCTGACAGCCGGATGCTCGATAGCTCAAGCTCAAGATTACCTAAAGGCTTCAGCATAAAAGCAGGAGGGAGGGGGAGTGTGATTTTGTTTTTGTTTTTTTACAGAAGAGAAGATCTTGCTAATATTAAGGAAGCTAAAGAACAAGTTATGACCAGGTACAAGCAAATATAGCATCCAACCCGGGGCGGTGCCTGAGGTGCTATTGAGCGCTCCAAAAACACCAGAATTAATTATTGATTTACACCTGAAGACCTGAACTCTCCCCTAACATGATGGACAACTCACATCACACTTGGTGAACTGATGGGTCACTATCTAGTCCAGCAGCAGATCACCTCAAGGCAAGTTTCAAGTGTCCAAAAGGCTGCGCTATGACAAAACGCACTGCTAGAGTAATGGTGACTATGTCCCATCTGTGCTCCAGCAGAACCAGGCAGCAGATGGACCGTTAACCGGGTAGTTCACCCACAAATTAATAACGTCATCGTTTACTCACCTTTTGGAACATAAAAGATATTTTGAAGAATGTTTTAACTGATTTTGTCCACACAACATGAGAATAAAATATGTTTTGGAAATAGGGCTGCACTTTGTCGAAATTGAAATATACCAAAAAATATTGAAATTGCAATATGCATCTCACAAGGTGTGCAACAATCATTTTAAAGGAGAACTCCAGCGCAAAACGAACCTTTGGTCTAATAAAACATTGGTACCTAGTCAACTGTTCTCTGAGATTTGTTTTCATGACAATCGAATGTAAAGAGTTTTATCTCTAAAAACTGTTCAGCGTATAACGCTAGTAATGGGGGCATTTACTAAGTAAAAAGAAATCACTAGTTTATACCACTAACAAGGCTCAAAATAGCCCCACACTAACACAGTAACATAATGAGGGCCCATACATGCAAAACAAAGCATTGAGAGCTTTGTAAGTGTACAGACCGTTTAATAAGAAGATACTTTATAAAAGACAGTTCACTTCAGTTCACGCCATCTTGGGATAACAGTCACGACAAGTCGAACCACGAACGACGTGCCAAGTGAGCTGAACTGTATGAAGTTCAGCGAACTTCTGAACTGTATGAACAGTGTTCATGGTCTTTACATTTGATTGTCATGAAAACAAATCTCAGAGAACAGTTGACTAGGTACCAATGTTTTATTAGACCAAAGGTTCATTTTGCGCCGGAGTTCTCCTTTAATACTTCAGAAAGTTACGTAATGTCAAAGATAGCATAAATGCAACTTATTTTGAATTAGAGTGTGCTCTCCGATGACACGTGCGAGACAAGCTGTTATGACGCTCTTACTCCTAACTAGTCAGAGAAGATGAGTTAGCACAAGGCACCAAGAGAGCAGAAAACATGTTGGTCCTATTATATCAAATTGATTTTACACACTTAAAGCATTATTGCATCAACACATACTGCATTATTTAACAACAAAATAACATCACATTGTCACGTTTGACTCTTTCGCCGTCGTCTTGTCAGTCAAGAGTGAGGCAATATGGGCGAAGTGAGGTGAAATTTGACTCCTGCAGCTGATCTGTGCTACGACTCTATTGAGCAGTTATAGTAATTTCTACTATAGTCTAAACAATAATGGGGGGCGGAGCCACAGTGGGCCAGGGATGAAACCAGTGTTGCTGCTGAACACGGTCTAACACCTACTATCGCAGCAAGCCTACTGAAAACGTAATGGTAAGTTTGAGACTTTGAGTAAAGTTCAAGAACCCCAAAATCAGCTAACAGAGACATTTCGTAGGGAGTAAGGCTGAGGCGTCTTCAAGGAAATTACACTCTCTGTACGCACTGTTAGCTCGACCTAATAATCATTACTGCTCCCTGAATATGTGCAAAGTGTGACGACTAAAAACAGGTTAAAAATGCAAGACGGCAACTCTCTTTCAGCCGCAAGGCACCAGTTCTCATTAGGAGCAGAGTACGAGGGTACTTCAGCAGAGTGGATTTTTTTTTTTTTTATGTACGACACCTGGGATCGTTTTATCACACAACGGCCGTTGCATGCTACCTGCGTCGCTGGAAAGGGGTGGGGAGGTAAAGGTGAACAAAACAGGCACTTGAATTTGCGAGCCCTCGTAAAGCAGAGGCGCCAAAGCGGGAGCGATCTCGGGATGCTACGACAGCCAGACTCATTGCACTCCATCACAAAGGTGACAGGCAGTTAGATGTGCATGACTGAAAGAGCGGCTGTCTGCATGTATGAATGGCAACTTGAAGACAAAAGGAAGGAAGGAAGGAATATACACAGGTGATGGGCTGACTGCTTTGCTGATTGTCACACAGCCATGGTTGGTTAGGAGAGCCACTGATGAGCGCAGCTGCTCAGAAAGCAAAGCATCTCTGTGTACAGACGTCTAAGCATGCATGCATATCACCAGTCCGTGTATACAGAACATGAAAAGATGGCAGTTGAAAGAGCTTCATATGTCTTTGAGACAGCAGTCCTGCTGATATTTGCATCTTCTGGCAGGACAGCAGTTGTCCATATTTTCACAGTTGGTGCACAATCCAACAGAGAGCAAATGTAATGTAATCTAGAAAAGTTGCAGAATACAGATCATGATTGACTGTTGCTAGAAATAAGACCATGGTGAAACGCTTCTTGAATTGCTTGACCAAAGGTCAGGTTGGCCTTATAAACACCTGCATCTCAACATGAATCTCATGTAAGCACTTGCATGATGGCAAGAGAGTTATTTAATAATCTTTAAACGTCATACAGTCCCGAATAATGTTAAAAGTGGTTTTAGCTCACTGCTTAATTGATAGAGTAAGCGACTGAATCACACAACATTTGGACCTCACTGTGATTGAATCACAAATTAATTTTAATACCAGTTGTAAACAGAGTCCATAACTCAACCAGCAAGGAAAGAATGCATCTGTAGTAGAACTGCTCTACAGTAATGACTCAAGGGCTAAACAAGGGCGTCAACAGTGGTCTCATTCTCCATCTTGAACCATGTCACAGATTTTTATTTAAAAACAAAAAATCCTCAAAGAATGACACTTAAGCCCCTTTTACACAGAGATTCCAGAAAATACACGGATAATGTGACCCGGCATTTGTCCCGGGATTGTTTGATTTCGGTTCATTCACACTGCCAGTGATTTGCCGGGATCTGTGAGTGCGTTCACACACAACCCGTAAAAATCCCGGCAAGACACATGACGTCAGGATGAGACGTATAACGGACGCGTCAAAAACATGTACACGCTCATACCGTTCCACAAAGCTTCAGCACGGATAGTGAGGCTCCTGGTCTCTGCTTCGCTCCAGTTTGCAGACATTTGTTCGTCCTTTCTTTGTTGATGACCAACACAAACTTTCTTCTAAGAGCAACAGAGTCGCGCGATGGCATGAGCGTCATCACTATGACACACCCTTTACGCCATTGGTCCTGGCTTGTTCACACAGCGCGTGCTCCGGGACTGATCCCGGCAATGTTACTAGGTCCCCAACCCGGGATCAGTCCCGGTATCAATCCCGGGTAGTGTTTGTGTTCACACAGAAGGCTTTCTGGCAATTTCAACACGCTGTGTGAAAGGGTGCTTTAATCACAGGAATAAGAGTGCCCGACATTGTCAAGGCAGTAAATGTGCTCTGTTTAATCGAGATTGATTTAATTTGCACAACATTTACCTCTCTATTGAATCACAACACAGCTAGTGCAGCTATCGAACTTCTAACAGCAATCACTACTTGCAAAATTGATTGTAAGATTTACCACATAGTTTTATTTATCCGCCAGACAAAGGTTGTTTTTTGGGAGCGGGGGACACGCTTGCCTGTGTCACCGCATAAACTCCAATTGATCGAGCTGACAGGATTTTGCATGCGACCCGATTGCCCTGGCTGAGAGCCGCGTCCATCATGGTGTGGCTCCCTCCTGGCCCAAAGTCACCGGCATATTGATTTCCCATTACTGTGTCACTGTGCAGGGCCTCTTTAAGCACACTGGCTGTGATGTAGAGCAGTTACAACACCCCAGTGTCTGCAATTGAGGGACGCATCAGTATCACAGAGCGCTATGTCGCCATCTGGTGGTACTGGCTAATCTAAATCCCTGGTTTGCACACTCATAAACTGCATTTTGCAGCAGCAATTTATATTAGTCTTTCTCAATCAGGTTTGCTTAATTTAGGCTTGCACTCTTCATGTTAGGAAGAAACAAAATAAACTGAAAATGGGCAGAGCTCACCATTAAGACCATTAAATTAAAAGCCTCTTATAGATCTAAATGCAATATCCAATTAAGAAAAATGGACATCAATCATTTTCTAGAAAAGCAAAACTCTACTAGAGAGTCCATTATTGTGCAAGTTTGTGATTCATCTCAAAAACAATGCCATGGTGCTGCATATTAAAACCAGATCCCGGCTACCGATGGAGTCTGGCGGGAAATTATGGTGATAGAGCTATTTTTACAAAGCTGTTTCCGCAAAAAGGCAGGGTCAAATAAGCAGAGAAAATAATCACATAATTTGTCCCCATGCCAACTACAGCAATCATTCAAAATGGTGAAGAACAATTCTGACAAACTTTCACATCACAAAGCTATTCCAGATGCAAACAGATTACAGCTGGAATGTTTCCGCTCAATGCCTTTAATGGAATCAGAAAGCAATCAGAATCAGAAAACCACCTTTAATTAAAAGCAAATATTCTTGTAAATACCATTACAAAATATGTAATTACCATAATCCTCAATCCCATGGCTCACAAGACAATTTTATAAGAGAATATTAACAAGGTAGAGTGTATTAATAGCGGAGAAAGTTTTTACATGAAATTTTCGTATTAACAACAACGGCGATTCTTGAAATTTGATTTAACTAGAATTTTTTTTATTTTCGACAAAAGCAATACCAATATCACAGCACAATTACTGGCAGCTCCAAAAAACAATTACATAGGCAATGCGTTTATAAATATGTATTTATTATTACCAAGTGTGTGTGTGTGTGTGTGTGTGTGTGTGTGTCAGAATTATTTTTTTATTGTAATATAATATTATAATAAATTATTTAAGTGTGGCCAAATGCAACACAAAAATACAACTTTGTCTAACCAAGTTGTTGTAGTCCAATTTACACATGAGTATAATATTTACCTGGCCCTCTTTTGTCCCAGCCGCAGACCATCGTCCCCATGCTGAGGCCCATACCTTTGTACTGATACACCATGTTAGCCAATAGCTTGGAGGCAGCCGCCACTGAAATGCGCTCTTTGTTGCGCAGTTCGTAGATGCGGCACTGCCTGGCCAGCAGACGCTCCCAGAAGCTGCAGTCCGCGGCTCCTCCTGCCATAGTGCCAAGCAGGTACGGGTTGATTTCAATCACCTTCTTCACTGTCTGTGAAGCGATATAGGAGCCGGCTGTAGCTCTGGAATCCACAGCCACAATGACACCATGCTGAAACTGAGACATGAGAGAAATATGTTAATGAAGCTTGCACATTTATTCATTTAAATTTCACTTTAATTTTATTGATTTTACATAAGACAACAAAATGCTGATATATAATAACTTTAAAGTGCCCCTATGCTGCTATGGTTCCCAATTTGTTTTGGAGGTCTTCTACAATGCATCCAAGGACAAAAACACTTATTTTCCCACAATATACATTACGCATCAACTCATTATACTGAACTCATTACTCAAAGTCTGAAAACGGTTTGTTTAAAGATTCAGTTGCTCTAAACCCCTCTTTTCCGAGAGCCTCCACTGCTCTGATTGGTCAGACGGCCCAGTCTGCTGTGATTGGTCTACAGCTTTTTTTATAGTATTTTTTTTGCAATACTATAATCCCTGATATTTTATTATATTAAAATTTTTAGTAGATTATCAGTGCTTGTTATCCAGGCTTATGTTATCCTGTCTGAAGTTTCTCATGTCACTAGTATCATGACTAGTTTCATCAGTCAGTCATTGCTGTCATCATTTTAGAGAATATTGTTGACTTCACAAACAGAATGACACTTTATGACATCATAAGCTATAATTTGTTTCTTCTAACAAATAGACTAATGCAGGTTTGTGAATAATCTATTAAGACAATTCAATTTAGAGCCACCCACTCAAATACATGCCAGTGAAGACATTAAAATACATGTAGTGCCAAAATACAGGTGTATTGGCAGGGAGTTAAAAGGAAAATTAGTAAAGATTTAGGAAGAGATATACCAATGCAATTTGTCTGCTTGATGGATTCCCCCCCAGATCAGTTTAATAAATCCCAATTATTTATATTATTTATATAATAATACATCTATTATTAATGGCACCAAGGAAGATAATCACTGTGAACTGGATGAAATTACACAAACCTAGTGTGACAGATTGGACACAAAGAAAAACATATGTATTTATTTGGAAAAAAATGACTGTGGAATTGAAATGAGACATTTTTCATTTTTATCTTCATCATTTCATTTTTAATCATTTTTAACAGAAGTGGGTGCTAATTGTAAAATATTTGCTTTAAATGAAATAGCTTTAATCTAAGTTAATGTATGAACAAATGGACAAAGGATATATATATATATATATATATATATATATATAATGTTTAAAAAAAGTTTTTTAAAAAATCACAGGTAGTGACATTTTAATAGGAGTTTTAATATATAAAGACTCAAGATTGTTGCTACTAAGCTGTGAATATACAACTGACTACTAAACAAAAAGTCTAAAAAAAAAAGACTAAAGAATAATCTTGTGTCTGAATAACATTCTGACAGTATCACCTGCTCAGGATCACACATGTATGTCAACAATGAAAAAAAAATCATTAATTGTGTCATTATGGGTCTTATTTTGACAATCTTCACTTTGGCATACAGACCCAACTTTACTACAGTATCTATTCATACTGTAATCAGATCCAATTTAAACGTCCATGCATGTAAACTTTTAGAAACTTCGTTCGTAACACTGTAAATACGTTTTAACTCTATTTGAAACATGTTTACAGTTCTTGTTACTGAAACGAATTAGGTTGTCTTAAAAAAAACACTAAAAACAAAATACGTTTATCAGTGCATGTCTTTTTTTATGCGATAGAAATTAACCTAAAAGTAGTAATGTTGGTACACATGGTACAAATGCTCCAGTTGGTACAAATGGTTTATTTAGCAAGTCAAATAAACCAGTTAAAGGAGTAAACATTAGTATACTTAGCCAAACTGCCTAGTCACTCATTCTTTAGCCTTTATCTTTTGATAACAAACACGGTATAAGCATCAGGGTAACGCTAGTTTTTTTTATAAAAGACACACTTCTGAATGTGTCATGATTATTAGGTTTGGTAAGGTGGACTAAAATAGTAAACTGGCCAGATGCTATTAGCTGCTGGCTAAATGAACTCACTTTGAATGCTAAGGTGGTCGTGCCATGCAGAAACTCGATTTTTCTCTCCGGTTCATCCCCTTCACCCAGTGTTTTCACGGCAAAGTTCAGATTTTCACCCAGTGCATCTCGAAAGCCGAGATCCGTCTGGTTCATGCCACAAGCATGCCCAAACGGCCGGTCAAAGCGATCTGAAAAATCCGCAGACTCACTCCGCAATACACTAGACAGCGCCATGTTCCAGATAATAACCAGAAACGGAGTTCTGCTTCTTCTATATTACATGGTGACGATACAAAGGATTTAGCGCCGCATCGCCATCTAATGCCCGGGATGACCATTAGTACCAACATTACTACTTTTTGTTTAAAGCCGTTATAGTAGCGGCAGCCTACTTACATTTTACTACATATGCCTAAAACTACACATTAGAAAGTGTCTGACACGCTGTAATGTAGTTTTAGGCCTGGAAAAGCACAAATTTAATGTCACAACTTGATAAATTCACACAACAACTATTGACCTACCGACATCCGTTATAACACTGTTGCTGAATTCAGACCCACTCTGACTATTTTTGCCTGTTTCACAGACAGAGATTTAATTGGTTTTGATTGGTTTTAGTAGTAGGCCTAGAAGTCAGAGCTAGCTAACTGTATCAAACTGCATAAACTAAAATACATCCCTGTAGATTTAATAGTTTTTTCAATCCACAAATGAATGTTTCTCCTTCCAGTTATAAACCTAGCCTACTGGGAAAAAATTACCTTATCCAGCTTAACGCAGAGTCACGGAACTCTGTTCAATCTGTCCAGGTAAAAACAGAATTAACTGTATGTATGTCTGATTTTGAAGGCAAAGGTCCAGCTGATCTCATTGATTTCCTTCAAAAATGGAGAGCATGGGGCAGCTGCATTTATTTTGCTGTCTGCATTGTTTGGCGGTGACTGTCCTGTGCCAGAAATACGACGGGACAGACTCGACTTTTAGCATGAGCCTTGGTAAAATACAATTAAAATAAAAAGACTCATGTTGGAATTCTTGAGGAAAGAAATGATAGATTTTGTGTAAAAATAATCAACATAAAGGCCTAGGTGTGAAATGCACTGCCCGCCACTGTTAAAAAAAAAAAAAAAAAAAAACACACATTCAAGGAGAAAAGAAAAAGCGTCATCAGTGTCAATGCTTGGGTCTCCAGATAAAAAATTCTGAACTATCATTTTGGACTATAAAATTGTTTATTCTTTTTATCTAATTGCCCAAATGGTTGGACATTTTAAATATGATTGTTTAATTGATTTATAATTTTCTCAAATTAATACTGAATTACATTAACTTCCATACAAGGCAACATTTATTGCAAGTACATTGTTTTTCACTTTAATTAAATTGGTGAATAATATTGATTTAAAATACAAAATCAATCCATTCTCATTTTTTTTATGATTACAATTGTTTGTCTAACAAAAAATGCAGTGTATTGATAAAATATTTTATTAATTTGGTTCAAATACGTTTACGAGAACTAGCTTTCGCTGAGCATTTTGTATTCTTTTTATCTGTTCTGTCAAATGAACTTGTTTTATTCACTCCTATTTCAGTCCATCACATTCACATTCCATCCATGTCTTTTTGTTTTTCCACCTTTTAATTCCCTACGTATTTATATACATATATATATACCACCTTTCTTCCCCTTCAAACGGCTCATCCCACAGTTTTCTGTCTCTCTTTCTCCCTCTGCCTGATCCTCTCCTTCTCTCTCTCCCTCTCTCTGTAGTACTCTTCCTTCAGATCTTCTCTATCTCTGCGTCTGCAGCCATGGGCAGAGATGTGGAAAATGTCTACATTATTCCCAGAGTAGGCATCCCAGTGAGTGGCTCTGAAAACAGCCTCCCGGGCCAGTCCCACCGCCTCATCCACAGTCATTCCCCATTTCCAACCATCATCAAGCACGGCGTATGCATAGGGTGACCCTGAGCCCACTGATATTAGTTCTCCTCTCAGTTGCAGGCCATCACTGCAAACATAGCATACCCTGGGACCAGACCGTCCTCCAAAAGTAGACAGAACATTTTTTGTATTTTGATCTAAGGCAGTTGCGCGAGTGTCCTTCAAGATATCCTCCTGCTCATTTATTGAGGCCATTTTCTCACTACCTAGAGCAGATTTATCTGAAATTGCAGTGGTATCCTGTTCCAATGCTTCCTTAACATCTGCCATTTCCACACTCGACCGTAGGGTTTCCTGCATCTGAGTTTCTTCTCCATCCCATCCACACAGAGTAGCTGCCACACACACATTAGTGCCTTTGAATGGATGTAGCATCATGGAGAGCAGCTTTGCAGCTCCATTAACACTTAGTCTCCTGCGATGGCGAAGCTGGTAAAGCCTCATCTCACGGGTGAGGATCCGTTCCCATAGCATACAATCGGCACCGCTGCCCGATGTGTTGACCACCAGGTGAGAGTGGATGGGCATAATCTTCTGACTTATCGGACAGCAAATTAGACCCTTACAGCTGGCGCGAGTGTCCGCAGCGGCTATCACGCCATCCTGAAATATAAAACCCAAAGTCGTTGTACCATGTGATAGCTGAAAGGGTTGCTGATGAGGTGACAGACATGAGAACGTTGAAGAGAGAAGAGATTGTGCCTTGCTTTTTCTGCTGTTCTGCTGAGGGGGGGAAAGAAAATGAAAAGGACTGTCACTGTCAAACGGTGTCATCCACATGTATCCCATCTCATTTGGTAGATAAGTGCACGGGCTGCTGTCATCCAGGGTCTCCAGGAAATCACAAACATCCTCGAGAGCCATTTTTTTTTTTTAGTGAGAAAGCTAGTGAGTTAATGCAATGTTGAGCCTTGGAAGAAGCACAGACAAAAAAGACCCTTCTGAGACCTGTGATTTATATAGGAGGTGGAGAGTATTCATATTCCCGTGTACACAAGCATGCACTTGTGATGTCTCAGCAAAAATATTTGCTGCCCTTTTTATCTGATATGCTTCCGTGGTAATCATTGAGGCACAACACTGAAGCGACTCTTCAAACATAATCATAAAAGTGCTGAGATGAGCTCAGTCTGTTATTCACACACATAAAAAGACTCAATTGCAAATCTTACAAAATATTCTCAAAAAGGTTTACGAGGAGTAGACTTAAACCAAGTTTATTACAACACTAAATTTAAATTAAATGCTTAATTGCCTACTTGTGTATATAACAGATTTAATAATAATTTTTTAAAATAGCAAAGTGGATTCTCGTTTTAGTTTATTAACTGTTTTTTTTTCTTCAGATTTTGTTTTGGCTAATTCTGAAGGGCAGGTACCTTAAAAATGTAGTAGGCTTATAGCCTGGTGGTGCGTAAAAAAAAGTTAATTTCACATCTCATGTGGTTTACTGGTAAATGATGTGAATAACTAATTTAATATTATGTTTTGGAGAGTTACTCAGCTTGAGGCAATAGTAAATACCTCAAACAGCACTATTCTTTTATCTGTAAAATTCCAGTGCAAAATCCATTTGTGACACGACAGGTTTAATCTGGAAGTGTTTAATTAAAATAAGGCGTCGTTGCCGTGGTTATATCCTCAGTTTATGATAATCATGTAGTATTAGAAACAAGCTGGGTATTACATAAACGACACAATCCCTTAAAACCACTAAAAGTTAAACATTGTCTCAAAATTACTGGAGCAAATTCAAGTTCGCCTCTTTCTAGTCTGCAGCATAGCATCACGTCTCGGTAGTGTCTGCTGACCTCAAAGCCTGAACTCGTTCTGATTCTGTAGTCTCGCGAGAGTCGTATGAGAAAGAGAAACTGCGATTCTGACCGTCACCATTTTGGATCCACCACCGCATGTTTGCTAGGGTGCAGGCACGCTTGTATTGAGCCAACATGACTTCAGTTTCTCCGTAGTCCTCTATCACTTTAATTTCCCTCCCACCCAGTCTCCTAACGATGGCGTCCGGCAGTGCAGGTAGCAGGGTCTCCTGCGGGAGAGATTTGAGTTGTGTTCCCGAAGTGGCGGATACACTCGCCGCGGTCGCCAAATTAGGGTAAGCAAGGGGAGCTTTCGGAGCAGTAACTGTGAAAACATATTTCTGAATTGAAACTATATGAAGAGCAGTGTCTTCAGTTGTAGTTCACTCGGCTAGGTCTCTGCACGTGATGCTCACCATAGTGCACACGAGCATTTGCTAGCTTAGCGGCTTCCTCAGATCTGGTATTGCACACACGAGTCTGCTCACCATTTTTGCCAGTGTGGCTTTCTTTTGAAACATATATGGATACCTCTAGAATGAGTCTTAAAAATTAAATGGGTTTTTATTATTTAATAGATGTTTTTGAATGGACTTATTCAATCGTGTTGATGTAATAATTGTGGCAGAAGTATTACTGAATGCAGATTCAGTCCATTTGTTATTTAAAGTGGAGGTAATTGCAAAGACTACAATTAACACCATTCCAGAAAAGTGATGAAACTTTACAAGATTTGTTTTAATGTCTTCACTTTTATTTTTGACAAAAAGTGCATTTATCAGTTACATTGCAGTATTTTAATAAATAAGAGAGCATTGTAGACTAGGCTTGATTTTATGCAGGATTTAAAAATGCACAATTTTATTGGGAATGCAATATTTTTATGGTAATAACCAAGTTTTCCTCTACTGAATGTCATCTATTTTTTAAACTGGAAAGAATATTGTAAGATATTCATAAAACTTTCATATGACAGAATGTCACCATTAGGGTCTAATAGATCAGCAACAAAAGTTATGTTTTATTATAACATCCTTCAGATGAGACGTTCTGGGGTCTCTGTGGTCATTAAAATTCCCAGGACGTCCTTCGTTAAAAGAATAGGAGTTTAACCCCGGCATCCTGGACGAATTTGCTTGTTGGCCTCTGTCCATCATGGCCTCCTAATCATCCCCATATACACTGATTGGCTTCATCACTGTCTCCTCTCCACCAGTATGCTGGTGGTTGTGTGGTCATGGTGGGCATTTTGGTGCAATATGGCTGCCTTCAGATCATCCAGGTGGATGCTGCACATTGGTGGTTGTTTAGGGGATTTTCCGCCCTTATGTAAAGCGCTTTGAGTGCTGAGAAGTGAGCTATATAAATGTAACAGATTATTATTACTTAGCAGCCAATATCTGTTTTCTTTGTGTGCCTGTTTATCTAAATACATGTCATTCTGTCCTATAGCTTTGATTTCCTGTGCATGCCGTTGTTCCACCCACGGTTTCGTCGGGAGTTTGAACTGGACCCTGCTAAGTCACGACCCGGAGCCCAAACACGTTCTGACCTCCTGTTATGTGGCAGAGGTGAGATATAAAGAAACTATTGCATGAGTGAATATTTACATGCAGGACACTGTCAATTGCTATGAAAAGATGGATATCCATGTGCACATATATCAATTATGTATCATAGATATCAATCAATGAAAACATATTGTAACTTTCAGAACTCAAAAACATCGGCATCTTTTTGATGTCAGATAGAAAAAATCCCTCGCATGTGGCCGCTGACGTTTACACATCAAGATGACTAGTCTATTCCGTAACTTTCCCTGTGACAGGAAGATAATTTGGAGGATGTTGTATAGATATTAATCCTGACACCAGATGAATCAATGATAAAAGTAAAATGAGGTCAAGCGTCACTTGCCCAATCGGACCAGTGTTGCATCACAAAAGTTTATAATTTGTGTGTCTTTTTTAGCCTTGGCAATTTAAATATTCAAGTGCAAGAAGACAGGAAAGAGAAATCAATTCCACAGTGTGAGCAGTTTTGTGTGCGCGCACATCCGAAGCACGTACCCGAAAAGCCGCTTCTCAGAAGTTATATCTTAAATGAATCTAAGCAGTTGAGAAATAAAACACATGTGTAACAGTATATTGGATCCATGCAGCTCTTAAAGTGAAAACAGCCCAATAAACCTGCTGCTGTCTTTGTTTTGCAAACAAAAAAGGACAAAGAAAAAAAATCACTCGCTGCTGAATCACTTTTGTAACTTGTAACTGAATCACTTTTGTAACTTTTAATAAGGTTTAATATATATATATATATACATTTTATTATTTTTCTCTACCTGAAAAGTACTGTTACACTTTTAAAAGCAGTTTTTAATTTCTTTGTATGTTTGTTTTGTTGTATTTGTGCTATTGCTTGTAATTTGATTATTTGTCCTTATTTTCTTACTGACAGTTTACTTGTCTTTAACAATATTTAAAATATTTGAGTTAGGTTTGTAGTTTTTGGTGTCACACAACCTTATAAGTTTATTGGTCAAAAACAATGAAGACAGTAACTAGGCCTATTTCATTTATTTTGACTTTTTTGTGGTGGAGCCATTGAACATTTTGTCAGGACAAGTAAAAATTTTGGGTCTGTGAAAAAATCCTTAGTGTTGTGCCCTGGCTGTGAAGTCACATTTCACATTCAAAGAGAAACTTAAAAGTGATCTATTAAATTTTAAAGGTCAAAGGTTGGAAAATAGTCATGAAACCTAAATCATGACTATTTTTGCCACAAAGTAAATTAAGCGGACCTCAGCGGACAAAATAATAGGAATAAAGATTGTGTGAAAAGACCCCATTAATGTTCCTTTTTAAGAAATTAAAGCTTGAATAACTAACATGTTCTACATTCATCCATGATGCTCTGTGTAATTACATTTACAGAGTTACATACGCTTAGACATTATGATTAAATCTTTGTAATAATAAGATATAGAATAAGAATATAATAAGAATAACATTCTTTCTTCATTAGATTGGAACACACTTATCGTGGGAAAGCTGTCCTCCTGGATTGAGACAGACTCAGAGTTGACAACAGAGCGCAGGAATTCAGAAGCAGTATGTTCACACTGTCATCTGTTTATTATTATTTTGCAATTATCTATATGTTTGAGGTCCTTATGTATTATTTTTTTTTCTTTTCAAAGTTTTTAAACATTCCTCATCTAATCTGAATTCATTAGGCAGATATTCATTTGCTGTAACCTACTATTGTCACAAATGACGTGTATAAATATCTTGACCCGATTGGGCTCCTTCAGACACACTGCAGTATTATTGTAGATGTAATCAAGAGTCAGATGGAAAGAGGACCATATATTGGAGATCGGCCCAACAGAGAGGAAGCTAAGCAGATTTGTTGATTATTTTGATGTGATCTCTCCTTCTAATTTCTTTTGTGCCCTTGCTGCAGGCGGTGGTACAGGAGCTCAATTTCTGTGCTTATCTCGGGCTGCCAGCTTTCATGATCCCCCTAAGGGGTCCGCACTATGCCAACCTGGCTCGGATCCTGCTCAACCACATCCACACAGGACATCACTCTTGCATGGTAATGGCAGTCTGTAGCATAGAATGAAAACAAATATGCTCCGAAACACACCATTATTCTTTTATGTATACACCCTGGGCCTATGATTTACACACAATCTTTGTTCCAGCTGCTTCCCACTAATGGAAATTTAATTAGTGGTGTGAATAGACCAATTATCATGTTTGCTTGCGGTCCATCTGTTTTTTTTTAAATAATACTATATGTATTATCCAAAAAGGTCAAGGGATCAGATCCTTTTGCTATACTTAAAGGGGCTGTCAGATTAACACATTCATGTGCTTAATTGTATATGAAAAAAAAATGTTAAAGGTTGTATCAGCAATTTCAGGCCCAAACATAAACGATCACATTCATCAAATTCGGTGAATGTGATCATTTATGTTTGGGCCTGAAATCGCAACCTTTTAAGAACTTAAAGTGCCGTCTAAATCCAAATAAATGCTTTTATAAGTCCAAAATCGTCTGTTTGTAATTTGAAATGCTGTCTTTTAAGCACAGTGGTCATGGACACTGAATAAACATTAAGATCTGATGTAATTGTCAGAAAATGAATGGTTACATCTCATCTAATCTGAATTCATTGGGCAGATATTCATTTGCTGTAACCTACTGTTGTCACAAATTACATGTACAATATCTTGACTTGATTGGCCTCCTTCAAACACACGGCAGTATTATTGTAGATGTAATCAAGAGTCGGATTGAAACGAGGCCCAACAGAGAGAAAGCTAAGCAGATTTGTTCATTATTTTGATGTAGATCAACAAAATTAATGCATTCAGTTTCAAATAAATGTTGTTTATTTGAACTTCCTATTTAAAGAAGAGTCCTGAAAAATGGATTGCTGTTTCCACAAAACTAAAGTAGCACAACGGTTTTCAAAATTGATGATAATAAGAAATGTCTCTTGAGCACCAAATCAGCATATTAGAATGTTTTTTTAAAAGATCATATCGATTATAAATATTAATGTGGGATTTAATTCTGCATATCATACAAATTAATGAATTGACTGCATTAGTTGTTTATGATTTGTAATGATGGCATTAATAATGGCATTAATTCCACACCTCATGTACATTCAGGACAGACATTTTCCTGTCATGCTTGCTTATTAGAAAGTAAGTTATTAGAATTTGTTCAAAATACAAAGACAACCTCTGTTCCAATAAGGACACAGCATCAACTCAATTAAAATGCTAAGCCTCTTGTGTTGCATCAGTGTGCAAGCAGAAATAAATCCATTGGGTTTTTCTCAGTTGGTTGCTCGTAATGCTGCTTTCTTTGTTGATTGGGAATAAATTGGTTCGATGGTGATTTTGTTTTTAATTTAATAGTTTTGGATACGAGTTCCACTGTTGGCTGCTGAGGACACGCGTGAAGATCTCATTGAGAACGAGCCGTCTAAACCAATAGATGATGGCAGCAATGATGAGAAGACTTGGGGATGGTGAGACGGCTAAAACAAAGCCACTTGTTCAATTAAAAGCAGATATTAAATAAGTTATCTAATGAAACATCCCATCGAGGATGAATGTGACAGTCTCTCCTAGTCTATATTTGGGTCTGCTGTGAGATTAAATCACTCGGTTGCATGAAGTACAAAGCAATCTTCGGCCTCCGTTCATTTAATTTCCCGTTTCCTCTTCAGGTGGCACTCATTCAGAACACTCTGTGACTATAACAAGAGGATTTGCCTTGGTAAGGGCATAAAAGCTCACATTTCCAGTGCTTATAATTGTCTATTAAAAATTAAGCTGTGAATGCAAACACTCGTTTTTTTTTTCTTCTGTGTGCAGCAATTGAGATTGGAGAAGACCTGCCATCTGACACGGTGGTCGACAAGTGGCTTGGAGAGCCGATCAAAGCAGCCATTCTCCCCACCAGCATATTTTTAACCAATAAAAAAGGATTTCCGGTCCTTTCAAAAGCCCACCAGCGAGTTCTCTTCCGCCTCTTCAAGGTAAATGCTACCGATATTGTGTCACATTCATTAGATTCAATGCGTTATCTAACTATCTAAGGTCTCCTCAGCTTGAGGCTCAGTTTATTTTCACAGGGGCGAACCGCCATAGTGAGAAAGACTTGCGCTCGTATCTGCAGTATCTAGAGTACCTCAACCAAAACCGTCCCGCACCTAATGCCTACGAGCTCTTCGCCAAAGGCTATGAAGATTACCTACAGTCACCACTGCAGGTACGTCTGCCAAAGCGTAAACTTTTTGCCTTGTGCGTTTGTATTAGCACAATATTGATTGGTTTCGATTATGCTAATGTGATGCCTAATTGTTTTGTCAGCCTTTAATGGACAATTTGGAATCACAGACGTATGAAGTTTTTGAAAAGGATCCGATTAAATATTCTCAGTACCAACAGGTGAGTTAAAAGGACTTGCTAATAGAAAGCAGAATCTTATCATCAGTTAATCATCAGTTAGTTATTTTCATTAGAGCTGTTTGTTGCATCATTAGAGTTTATATTAAATTGTCAATAAAATGGGCAAAAAAAATCCCATTGACTTGCATCTAAAGAGGAAACTCAGCCATTCATGTTCATCACAGTGTAATAGTGTTGAGGAGGAATAATTTTATTTGGGGTAATAAGGAAACACCTGTGCAACTACACAGAAATGGGTTAAACAGATCTGAGCACTTTAGGAATTACATACACTACTGTTCAAAAAGTTTTTTAAGAAACAAACTTTTATTCAGCAACGACACATTAAAATCTTCAAAAGTGGCCAATAAGACTTTTGCATTGTTACAAAAACAATTCTATTTAAATAAAATTATCTCTGTTTCCACAAAAATTAAACTGTTTTAACATTGATAATAAGAAATGTTTCTTGAGCTCCAAATCAAATAAGCATATTAGAATGATTTCTGAAGGATAATGTGACACCGAAAACTGGAGTAATGAAGCTGAAAATTCAGTTTTGCAATCACTGGATTAAAATATATTCAAATAGAAAAAAAATTATTTTAAATTGTAATCATTTTTCACAATATTATTAGTTTTGATCAAATAAATGCAGTCTTGTTGAGCAAGACCTTTTCTTTCAGAAACAAAATCTTACTGACCTTAAACAGTTGTGAACCAGCACCCTTCGTGGTAGCGAAGGAAAGGCACCACATGAGAAAAAAAAATGTAGCGTGAACTGTTGTTGCTACCATTGTTGTATCTATATTAATTTTGGTGAATTATTTTTTCGGACAGGCTGTATATAGATGTCTGCTAGACAGAGTTCCTGAAGAGCAGATGGAAACCAATGTGCAGTAAGTTACTTCACACATTAACAGGTGTCCCCTTTGTCAGTTCTTAATGAACTAGGCAGAAAATTGCAGAGATATGATGTTTGCTTGGCAGACTGTCAACGCTGAGTTTTCTTTTCAGGATTTTGATGGTACTAGGTGCAGGCCGTGGTCCACTGGTAAACGCCTCACTTCGTGCGGCAAACCAGGCTAAGAGGAAGTTGCGCGTATATGCTGTTGAGAAGAACCCTAATGCTGTAGTCACGTAAGTAACTTAACACTGAAGTGTGACTTTTTCCATTCTCCCTTTCCCTTAACAATAAAATACTAGAATTTCAGGGGGTTTTTATGTTTTTGAAAGAAATCTCACCAAAGCTGTAATTATTTGATCTAAAATACAATGAAAACAGCAATATTGTGAAGTATTATGACTATTTAAAAGAGCAGCTTTTTATTTTAACTAATTTTAAAATAATCTTTTCCTGTGATGAAGCTAAAATTTCAGCCACTACTCCAGTCTTCAGGGTCACTTGATCTCAAATGATATGTATTTTTAACTATTTGCTTTCAAGTTACTTCTATTTCTTGAATACATAAACCTTTTCTGAATATGCAAATGTGATGTTTCAAGTTGCACTGAAATTAGGCACTTCCAACCCAGTACGCAGTCAAAGATAAAAAAAAATAATTTTCAAGTTCAATAATTTCTATGGAAATCAGCAGGGCTTTGTTTTCCCCTTCTCTTTCTCAGGCTGGAGAACTGGAAATTTGAGGAGTGGGGTGATCAAGTGACTGTTGTGTCATGTGACATGAGGGAATGGACGGCTCCAGAGAAAGCAGATATCATTGTGAGCGAGCTTTTAGGGTCATTCGGGGATAATGAGCTTTCACCCGAATGCCTTGATGGAGCACAGCACTTCCTCAAAGGTTTGGGATGATATAAATTTTGGCTTTGTTGTAATTCACCGTAATTTGCATCTCTTGATCAGCCCATAAAGTCTTTTTTTCCTCCTAGATGGTGGTGTAAGCATTCCCTGCTCCTACACGTCTTTCCTGGCTCCTTTGTCCTCATCTAAACTATACAATGAAGTACGAGGCTGTCGGGAACGGGACAAAGACCCAGAGTGTCATTTTGAGACGCCGTATGTTGTCAGACTACACAACTTCCACCAACTTGCAGACCCCAAGCCATGCTTCACCTTCGTACACCCCACCACAGGTATGAGATCATGCAGAGACAGACACATAGATGCCAAGAAGACCAACCTCTAGTTTCTTTTTTTAACACTTTCTACAGAGCCTTAAACTCTTGGTTTATACCTTGCACAGATATGAATAATAACCGGTATCAATGTCTACGATTCCCCGTGGGATGTAATTCAGTGCTTCACGGCTTTGCTGGATACTTCGAGGCCACACTCTACAAAGATGTCACACTCAGTAAGTCTCATGTTGTAGCAGTGTTTTGGCACACGCCGGCTCAGTTTAAAGGCACATTTCACAATGTAAACCTTTTGTTGTTCATTCACACTTGACTATTCATATTTAAACAAAGTAATTTCTGGGTTACCACATTGAGTATTTTAATGGCCACAAATTGGCATGGTTATTGGGAGAGGGCAATTAAGAATCATTGCCTTATCTTATAATCATTGCCATTAAAATCAAATTTACATGAGGGTGGATCACATTTACATTCAAATGTTTATTAATCTACACAGAATCCATCAAACTGTAAAAGTGTTTAAATTGTATCAAGTCAATTTACTGAACAAAAGTGCTGTCAGTGTGGTATTTTCAACAACTTAATATCTCTTTGTTCATCTTTGCAGGTATAAAACCTGAAACACACTCTCCTGGGATGTTCTCTTGGTTCCCCATCTTTTTCCCTTTGAAAGTAAGTGCAAGACGGTAGACCTTTTTTACTTAATGAAATATAAGCATACATTTCTGTTCAGTAAGATTTTTGTAGAAAGAAATGAATACTTTAAATCAGCGAGGAAGCATTAAAATGATCTAAACTGACAGTAAAGACATTTACAATGTTATGCAATGTTAATGCTTTTGAACTTTCTATTCATCAAAGCATGAACTTTTCCTATTTCATCATTTCCATTAGTCGCTAGGCGTTTTAGGAAGCTTTCTCTTGAAAGTATGCATGCCATGCTACCTTAACATTGAGTGAATTCTTCACATAGCTTCATCTTAGCAGTCAGTTTATCTTTATAATTGACTTATCTAACTGTACAGTTACACAGATACTGTATTATTAATGCTGCTCTGTTTCACCTTAGTCCTCCAATGCTATTTAAATCATCACACAATGTATGAATATTCTTGTAATACCATTTGGTAAGAGTGCGTCATGGACATAAATACAGTTAAAACTTTTGGTTTGAAGCCAGTAAAGCACTTTCAAAGCGTGGCAGTTTATCAACTCCAGTTAATGCGCTAAAGCGTACAGTCACGTTGGGAATGTAATCCTAACACCTATTTCTTTCCCTCTCTCCCCCCGTGCAGCAGCCGATCCCGCTGTCCTGCGGTGATAACGTGAGCGTGAGGTTCTGGAGGTGTAACAATGGAAAGAAGGTCTGGTATGAATGGGCTGTGACTGAGCCTACATGCTCCGCCATTCACAACCCCGCCGGGCGCTCTTACACCATCGGCCTGTAGCAAGACTCCCACACTAACATGGGGTTACACTGACTTATTTTGGTTCTTTTTAGTCTAGTGGCAGGTTTAAAGGGCCCACCTACACTCACAGAGATCGTTCTACGTGACAGCGTAGGTCATTTATGTAATGTTCGTAAGGATGGAAATTAAAACTGCACTTACGAGGTATCCTTTAAAGCAAAGTGCGATTGTCATGGTGCTCTTTCTTAGTTCAAACACCTGATATTTGGAAAAAAAAAAATTAAAGAGTATTTGGCACTTATTAACAAAAACATCTGTTAGTTTTTGAAGACCATTATTTTCTAGAGCTGATTATGTAAGTCAGGTGGTATATTTTGACATCGTACATAATACATCAGCCATATTTCCCTATTGTCCACCAATGCCCTGCGATGCCCTCGTGTTTAGAACAATCATAGTATGATGTCCCCAATCAGGACATGTTAGGAAACCTATTCCATACTTTTATACTGTTTTTTTTTTTCCTGATAACATCTTACAACATGAATAATAATAAATAAAAATTCTACAAAATTATGTGGTGATCTTTCTCTTTATTATGATTGCACCGCTCTAAACCCAAGCTCTTGGTTGAGCCCAAGTTCTTTTTGTTTGCTTTTGTAGAGTTATGGTTACAAACTCTTTCTCCATCCCCCTACACTTCTATTTTTTATTATATCTTAGTATTAATTCTTTTCTACACCAAAAAGAAAGTGAGAAAAGCTAAAGATGAATGTGCTTATTATTTTTAATTGTAAATCATAATTGATAAACTTATGATAAAAATATTGACTTGTCATAATTATTTCATGCTCCATATGCATCATCTTAAAAAAACTTTTAAAATTATTTTTTTATTTATTATTATTTAATATCAATCTTAAACGGTATAAGAAAAGTCTTTTTTTCAAGGGGTCTTAAATGAGGGCAGAAAAAAAGAATTTTCAGGAAGGGCATCCAGCGTAAAACCTATGCCAAATCCACCGTATGAACAGTAATGCGTCTTGAAAGAAGGTCTTTAAAAAGGTTATAAAAAGCTTTAAATTTGATTTTAAAAAAATTATTCTACAGATACAATCCAGTGTTGTTGTGTTGTGCTGGTCGGGATGCTCAAACAAACCCAACATTTTTACATGAATATTTGAATGCAAAATTAAAAACAATGTTTATGTAAACATCAAATTGTTGTATGCAATCAAAGTCACTGTAGCTGTTTAAATGCATTTCAGAGAGGGAATTATTTTAGCTAAACAATGATAGACAAGGGAAACCATCAGCTCTGGTTTTGTTTAGATTCACTCATTACTCATTAAGAGAGCACAGCTTATGAACAACATAGATTTTTGCCAAGACATCTGAACCTACTGTATTTGCTAGCATCACAGGGAATATTCACAAATAGCTGTTCAAGCATTGTAGTTGATTGTGACCATCTTCTTTGAGACCAACTTTGGAAGACACTTCAGGAGACATTCTCTTTCTAGTTGAATTATGAATCCATTTAGATCCTTTCATGTTTTTTTTAACTATTCAGAAACAATATTTTCTTTGGAATTAAATTTAACCAGCCATTGCATCATTATTCTGGTCATCGTAAATTACTCTTGGCTGCTTCTTCGGCTACTTCAACATCTTTGAGTTTCTTTTCCGCCACCGATGCCTTTGGCTAACTAACTGGGTGGTTTGTGAGACATTTTCACTTGTAAATCAGGTTTGGAAGGGTATGCGTTGTGAGAAAAACTATACAAATATATTCAAATGTAACTATTGGAAAAGATATTGGTTTGCATGGCTGACTGAGAAGCTTTGTTCTCTGGCCAGAGAGTTCATTTTGTCACACGGCCCCTAGCAAACACAATTCTGGCACCATGAAGTGCTGAAAAAATTGTGCCCTCAATATCTGTTCAGTGCATCGAATTCTAATTATCCAAATGCCAAACAACCCAACACACTTTTTTTGTGTGTGAATTTACTTATTTTCTTTTATAATTCTTTTATAATTTTATAATTGTGACTGCCATAATTGCAATTCTTTTGCAATTGCAACTTTTGTTGTCATGAATATGATTTACCAAAGCATGAGTTTTTTTCTTAGATGACAGAAATGGAGTTCCATATTTTTGTAACTTTGATTCTCACCTTAACAGGTTTTAATCTTTTATTGTCTTGATAATTGTTGGTCAAGAGGTCATAATATTTCCTCTGTTACACTCATCTACTAAACTAGACCAAACCAGAGCAGTGTAGGCAGGTTTATCAGATTAATACATTAAGTTTGGGGTGGGAGGATACAGTTACGGAGACTCAACACCAACAGCACAAAGTCGCTGCTGTCTGTGTGGAAATGTGCAGTAGTGGTGCCCGACGCAGGGCTTCATCAGTGCCGGAAACAGCAGTAGCCTTCAAGAAAGAGATCTGTGGGTAAGTCTAAGAAAGTGTCTTTTATGCTGTAAATTTAGCTCTATTTATTGTCCTTCCACTTTATCTAGTAGAACAATACATGAAGATGTATGCATATATTGTGTACTCTACATATAAGATATTTTGAGAATGGTTTAAGTGTTTTTGTCCATACAATGAAAGTGAAGGTGGTCCAATGTTGTTCTCTTATGAGAGGTTCTCTCGTATTGCGTAAGTTAGCTTAAAGGAATTTAATTGCCTAATCTCGTATTGAGTGAGTTAGCTTACGCTACGGGAAAGATTAATCTTTTTGAGATATTGAGAATTATCCTTAATGTTTGTATTCATTGTCAAAGTAGTTATTATTTGCGTGATCATTTTAAGATTGATATTTTTTTCTCTTGTTTGCACACAATTAACATCAACCCCCAGTTTCACAGTCTAGGCTTTTAACTGAAAGCAACTTGCACGGACATATCTTAAAATATGCCAGTGCTACTGTTTTGTCTCAAGAGCCACACTCATGTTTTTTTTTTAAGGCATGTTTCAAAAAAAGCTACTTAAATGTCCTAATTGAGCTAAGGCCCAACCCTGGCTTAATCTAAGCCCTGTCTGTAAAACCGGGCCTTTGAGCCTATCTGATTTGGAAAAAAAAACTTAAAAAGGATTTTTACTCATACTCAATACAGTAAGTAACATGCTATTGAAAAACAAGGAACGTTTGGTTTGTGAGGAGAGGAATCACGTTTATTTTCTATCACCTCAATATTGCAATCGACACAGCAGCCTCTTAAATATCTGCAAAGTCTCAGTTAATCTCAAATTGCCCATTTTATATGCCCAAAAATGGCATTCTCAAACCAATATCCTACAAAAAGGACACTTCGATGTAACAGATAAATAAAATAATGTTAAGTAAAATTAAATAATCAAAGCCTAATTGTACTGGGCTTTCTGGTTTCACCCTGCAGCCATGTTCAGTATCTGCGTCTCTGTATGAAACGTGATTCACAACTACCTGCTAATGCACTCGTGTAAAGTCGCCTTGTTGACATGTTTGGGCGTGCAAGGGTGAAATGCACAAGATATAGTATCTTCAATGCAATTGTCTTCTGAATAGGTTTCTAAGGCTGTGGACTGCAGTGTTGGTGATCTATCCAACTAACCAGGCTGTGATTGCCCTCACATTTGCCAATTACGCATTGCAGCCCCTCTTCCCTTCATGCTTCCCTCCAGAGAGAGCTCTGGGTCTGCTCGCTGCCGCCTGCCTGTGTAAGTCACATTTAGAACATATACATTACAACATGACTGTCCCTGACAACAGCTTTTATCCAAGATGCTTCCCCTGCAGATCCAACCCTGCTTAACCTGTTTAACCATCTAAAGACATTGGGTGCGGCTCCCTAGTAGTTCAGTAGTCAGGACACTTTAAGGGAGTGAGCGGTTCAGTGCACTGGAAGAATTTTTGCGATTGAGACACTATTTTTTGTGATTGAACTGATTCTGAGACATTTCAATTCACTTAACTGAACTGTCTCAATCGCATGTGTTCACTCCCTAATGTCCCACAATGCACTGTGAAAACAAGGGAGAGTTGATGTTTACTATGAAAAAAATTGCTGCAATAAGTTGTAACAACTCAAAATGTGTTAAATATCAATTTAAAAGAAATATTAAGCTTAGTTAGTTAAGTCAAGCACGAACACTTACTTTTAGGTTGAAACGGCACATTATTTGTTACTGTTGAATTTTCAGTCACGATAATCATATTTTTTTGCATAGTAGGTTCTCATAACGGAAGTTCTGAAGCATGAAAAATAAATCATGTCAGCCAACTCACTACTCATAATGACACGTGATAGATGATTTTCAAATACAAACCATTATTTAATTATATTTCAGCATAAACATCACTAGGCAGGTATTGAATAAAATCTAGCTAGCATTTATAATTTATTTATGGCTGAAATGTTGTACATGTATCAAGCAAAGTGTTTATCGTAATGTACTTTAAATATTATTAAAACATAATGTCAGAGAGATATCAGTTATGCTTTTGTTCATAAATACCAGTTGTACAATGAGGACGTTGTGATTTCCCCGCAAATAGTCATAAGTGTCCCAATGTGTAGTGAGCCAGGGTCTTTGCTGTCCTTACCAGTGCCCGAATTTGTGAACACAATATTCTGATTCACGGCCTATGGAAGCTAAGGAGCTGATTGAGACACACTCCTTGATGTGTGTTCAATAAATGTGTTCAGAGTTGAAACTATGGACTCTGATGGAAGGAAAACAGAAGCCCATAAATCTCATCTATCAAGTTACGGAAATGATTGCAATTTTTTATCACATACCTAAAAAAACTATAAAAATCACTTAATACAAAAATATTTTCACTTAGTAAGCCTTGGCTTGACCGCAAGTAACACATTCAATCAAAAAAACATAACCAATCTTGCTTCTTGCTGTTTCTATATATATTAATAAATAATTGCGGTTAAGGAACTGAAATGTCAGCTTTGTGACTCATGCTGGATTTTCCCCAAAAAACATACTCACACAGGTAGGGTTTTCTTTCACAAGAGCTTAAATTGTACATAATGTGCAGACTAAACCACGTGTTTCTGGCTGATTCCAAAGCCATGAAAAACAATATTGTCTGGCAACTTTAATCCTTGTGGTAGCTTAAACCTGTTGGCTGTTCTTGCATTATTTTAGTTCTTTAAACTAAAGCTGTTCTTTTCATGGCCGTGAATCTTGCAGCAACATATCAGTATTGATATGAGAGTGACATATCAAGCAGAAGCTTGTTTTGTGTTTTCTGAATTTTAGGTTAGTCAATATATAAAAATATGACTGAATTCCTCTTTTCAGTGTAAATTTGCATGGTTATTGTCATCAAATTGAATTTGAATGTTTATAATTTGTTGTTTTCCTTGTAGTGCTGTTAACTTGGATTAACTGCTTCATGTCCGCTGGGCGACGCGTGTACAGGATGTGTTCACCACGAGCAAACTCATCGCCCTCTGCCTCATCATCCTCATGGGCATCGTACAGATCTGCAAGGGTACAGTCCATGGTGCAATAAAATTCATTCATTAATGCTGCGTTCATGTGCTATGGTAATTATGGTAAATACCAAAAGCCGACGTGGAAAATGCACATGAACACCCCCTCATGTGGTATTTTCCACTGGGCAACTCGTAGAATATTTTGATGGACGAGTTGCTGAGATGAGATAACCTTTGATCTTTTCAAAATGGCGGAGAGCACCGAGAGAGTCATGAATGGTAAAAATATGTACTATTCATGATCTAGAAAATATAGGCTACAGCATATTATTTACCTTTTGAGTTTTGATAAATCATTTTCTTGCTGTTGCAGATGACTTAAGCAATCTAAAATAGTTTTAGCTAAATAACAGGTCTGGATCTCCATCACCACATTACGAAAACAAAAGCACTTGAACGCAACACACTGGTAAATACCAGTTCAAAAGTGGAAAATATCCTATTTTCCATAGCACGTGAACGCAGCATAACATCACTCAGATAAACATATTTTACTCATGCTTTACTAATATTGTTTTCCATATTTACAAATAAAATGTTTGTGTGCGTGCAGGTATTCCTAAACTGTCCCCAGGCAGTCTTTGATCTTTGACATTTTTGAATGCAGAGCATTTACTGTGAGGATTGTGTTAGGGGATAGAATATGCAGTTTTTACAGTATAGAAATATTATGCAGTATAGTACTGTAATATTAAATGTCCCCATAAAACATAGAAACCCAACATTTTGGTTTTTGAAAGAGTCTCTTTTCCTGCAAGGCTGTATTAATTTGTTCTATAAATGCAGTAAAAAATACCAATATTGTAAAATATTACGATTTGTAATAAATGTTTTTTCTGTCATCAGTGTCACATGATCCTTCAGAAATCATTCTAATATTCTGATTTGGTGCCCAAGACTCATTTATTATTATCAGTGATGAAAACGGTTGTGCTGTTTAATATTTTTGTAGGAGTTTTTTACCTAATTATTTGATTAATATGAAGGTCAACAGAAACAGCATTTATTTGAAATAGAAATCTCTTTTGTAACATTATACATGTTACAAAATACAAACATCATACAATGTCACCTTTATGTGGTCTCGCACATAAAGGGCCCAAAGGCCTCGCAATTATGTTAAGTGCCCAAAGGCCTCGCAATAGAATTTTTTATTGTTGTTACTACTGCCATAAACATATTAGCACAAAAAAGACAGTCTAAATTATGTATCAGAGCAAGGAAACAATAAAAGCTTGTTTAACACATGTGCAGTATTAGATGTGAACATAAAGTGCTTGAATATAAGAGGGCAGGCATTAAGCTTACAGTATAACATGGGCATACTTTTCATATTTGACCTATTTTAGCACTATAAACAAAAGAGCACAAATCCATTAAGCACAGACAAGCTCACATATAAAGTCGACTGTCATGCTGGGCCGTTTGTAGTCTGCTGCTTTCATGTGCTTGATGTCCCAGGGACAAAAAAGGAGCTCTGAATGTCTTTAAAAAAATCCTCAAAGAAAGAACTATTGATTTTGAAAATGGAAAGTGTACTGTACAGTGTATAATACGCTTTTCAGCTGTTACAAAACTCATTATGCAGTAGTTAATTCAACTTTCTCCATTCATTTGGATACTCTCTTCATGTTAATTCAGGCAAAACACATAAATGCTTCTCTGTTGTGTCTCCAGGTCATTATTATTGGTTGGAACATGCGTTTCACCCTTTACAGCCCTATGACATGGGCCGCATTGCTCTCGCTTTCCTCCAGGGCTCCTTCGCTCATGCAGGATGGAACTTTCATAACTATGTAACAGAAGAGCTCACCTGTATAAACTTGATCGGTTTTCACCATTCTCTTTAACCCCAGTGCCTTCCTTTTCTCTTTTAATCTCAGTCAGACATTTGGTGAGAAGCTGATTGGGATGATGATGTCATGGATCATGCCCATCTCTGTGGCTCGGTCTACATTCGGAGGGGTCAATGGATCCCTTTTCACATCATCTAGGTCAGTTTTAATGTGTTATTTCTTATTTGCTCCTTCAGTTTGCATTATATTTTGAATTCTCAGCTTTATCATTATCAAGTTGATTGACATTTGGTCTTTCACAGGTTGTTCTTCACAGGTGCGAGGGAGGGTCATCTTCCCCGTCTGTTGGCAATGATATATGTTCACCCATCCCAGCTTTGCTTTTCACTGTGAGCTCTTTATTTCTTTCCTTAAGTTATGTAAAAAGCTTTTTACGTGTGTGAATTTAAATCAAGAAAGGATTTATTTTATAGTGTATATCAACTCTGCAGATGTTGTGCACCAACATCAGCAGAGGTTTTGTCAACTACCTGTTTTATGGGGTCACTGTTGCCGGGCAGATTGTGCTTCGCATCAAATAGCCAGATATGCATCGGCCAATCAAGGAAAGACTGATTCTTATTGACTTTTTTTTTTTTTTTTGTAGTTTTGACAGTGTTAGTGAGCTGTCAGAGCCAAACATTATCCAGTGAACATTAATTATGTATAATTATAGATTTATTTATTTATTTTTGAACTGTGCATTTGTAGTCCTTTACTGAAATCAAACAGGTTTCACTCCACAGGTGAGCTTGGTGTGGCCAGTAATTTTCCTGATTTTCTGGGCATTCCTGCTGATCTTCTCTCTGTCCTCGGAGCCTGTGGCGTGCGGCATTGGCCTGGCCATCATGTTTTCAGGTGTTCCTGTGTATCTATTTGGCGTATATTGGGAAAACAAGCTCCAGAGCTTCAGTTCTTTTGTTGGTATGTCTTAAGATGATTTACAAATGTCAGTTACATACATTTGCATTAGACTAAACAGATGATTTGAAATGAGGCCTACAGAAACTACTAAAGACACTGATCTGTGGTTGTCTGTCTTTAGCTAAACTGACACACTTGAGGCAGAAACTGCATGGTGGTTTATCCCGGTGAGGACAGAGATGGAAATGAAGACAAAGAGGACGCTGAATAGAATTACAGAAGTAAATTTACAGGTTTATTAATGGATATTCATTCAACTGCTAAACTTAAGCAATATGAGTGTGGTAGATTTTGAAAATGCAAAACAAACATCCACACAAATGTGGAGACTAATTTAATAATTAAAAAAATAAAAGAATTTATTTTAATTTGTAAGACTGGCCTTAAGAAACATCCTTAGTGCAACACTGCCTCCCATTGGCAATATTATTAGACCCAATATCAATTGCTGTTGCCACTGTTACAGAGAATTTTTTATTTTTATATTGAGCATATTAGTTGATGTTGTTGTCTTGATCATTCTCTGGTGTTTGTATCCCCTGAATTGTATTATCTATATAATACTATCTGTACTATCTGTATAATAAATGTCTTTACCAGCATGGAATCTTGCCAGCATGGAAAATGTCTGTAATTTAGGAGTAAATGGGAAGAATTAGCGAGCTGTGTCATGTAACCCACATCCTACACCCTGATTTCATGGCAAGGACAACAAAACACATCCAGATTTCTGTTACACTGTTGGCCCTTTGCAGGATAGTGAAGGTACGGTAAACCAGCACCATTTGTTTACTTGTTAACTTAAACTTTACTTTAAACTTGCCTATTTCCACTGTAAAATATTATATAATCAATAGGTTATTACAACATTTTTACATTGCTTTAACTTATCAAAATGAGTTTAGTAATTTTCAACTTTTTTAAGTTATACAAGATTCAGCTGTTTTTTAAAGTCTGTTTATTGTAAATTCAAGTTCAAATAAATACATTTAATAACAACTAAAGGCAAGTTCAAAATTAACATCAAAATGTGATGGTTAGAATTGACTAGAATGTGTGACTACAGTTAAAATACTTTATACAATGTGCTGCTATTATACAGACTCCATTGTTTTTAGTGTGACTTTATTTCACTACAGTCCATTGTCCATTCTTTATAAAACAAGTGGTTGCTATCCTTCAATGCACAGTGCTTTCTAGAACAGAGTTGGCAGAGTTCAGCTCCTGAACATACACTGGATAAATTAATGTCAGCTATGTTTCTAGCAATTTCACAAGTGTTTCATTTAGACACTACTTTTTCTTGATTATCCCAACATTGTGACAATTAGCCTATTGCTCCATCAACAAATTGTCTTTCTATATGGATCTGAAATTCAGATATCAACTTTTCACTTCCTTGTATATATTCCAGTTTACCTAGATCCTTTTTATGAGAGACTATCTAATTTTTCTCAGTAGTTTTTACCTAATACACTGTTCAAAAAAAATTTACGTTTTTTTTTTTAAAGAAATAAAAAAAATTGTATTGAGCAAGGGTGCATTAAATTGATCAAAAGTGAAAATAAAGACATTTATACCAGTATACAAAATATTTATTTGTCAAATAAATGCTGTTCATTTTTCTGAAGAAAAAAAAATCCAACTAAAATATTAAGCAGCACAACTGTTAAACAGCATCAATAATAAGAAATGTTATTTGCGACAAATAACTATTGGTAAATCACATCATGATTTATGATAAATTGAAATTTGACTTTAACTTTAGAAATCATTATTTTAAAATATAATGAAACATATTTATATAAGGCCAACGTTAGCAGTACTACAATACTACTATTTTACAGTATTTTTTATCTAATAAATTGTTGGTGAGCATAAAAAGTAAAATATTTACATTCTATATAAAACATTTTCAATGAACGGATTCAAAGGAATATAAAGGTAACAGAATTATTTACTAGTTTAGGACTACTTATAAAAGTAATAACATAAAAATGTATAGTTATTTTTATTGAATAAATCTGTAAGACTACTTTGTAATATTCATTGAATCACTTACGGTACTTTACTCATAGACAGTAAAAGAAAGACTTTACTTTACTTTGAAAAAGGACGAAACGTCAGGAAATAGTTCGCGGGTCCTTTAAATACACACAAATCATTTTCTAGTTCCCGAGCAGCTGGACGGGAATGAATGGCACACCCGGATGGCGGAAGTCGCGCTGTACTATGAGGCTTATGCACATTTGTATGCATGCTGTTACTGCGTAAAGTTGCTCGTAAAGTAAAATATCTTCTCTGGTTACCAACGGATACATCGTAAGGTTAAACAGAAAAGGAGGAGCGGATGAATTAGTCACTGAGCAGCCAGCTGGCTTTGGCGATTGGAATTACTGCGCTGCCTAAGGTAAGACGATGAGCCCGGGATCACTTGCAGGAAACGTCAGCGGATATAAACACAGGTTTACAACACTCGGGAGGTGTACAAACTTAACTTTTGCCACCGAAAAGTATCCTAAGTAATACTCAGTTTAATCACAAACAGATGCAGTGCATCACAAAGCAAGACATGTTTACATCTCCTGCAAACGATGAGAGCGACGAGCAGCACAAATTGATCGCCGTTTTCGGATCATTCAAGTGTCGTTATCTATTGACTGTTGACGTTTTATCAGGATTTTATTGCATCTAATTTTAATGCACATACAGCGTTTGTGTTTAAAGGTGGTGGTTCGAGGAAACAGGCTATTTATGAATTCAATGACTGCGCTGTATATATGAAAATGGCTCTGTTAGATGTCAAAACTATAATGAGATCATGTGGAAATGTGGAATGCATTAATTTGTAGATTAGTAACGTCACAGCGACTGAAGGCCGCGCAGCGCGCGCGGTGCGCATGCGTGAATGGATGTAGTCATCATGGGAAGATCTGAAATGAAAGCAGGTGTAAAGTTCCTCAACTGGAGGTCGAGAAACCAGAGGCAACAGGCCCAAATAACCTTTAAACTATTTAGGTCCTTAGAACAATTTTAGAGGAAGAGTACACTCAAAAATGAGACATTTCGTAATGTTTACATTGTTCTTGTTCATATAATACAAGTATGTAATGACTATCAATGTTAAACCATTGCTTTGTTCTGGGTATATGCTGGTTCCTCTTTCAATTTCTATGAAATCTTAATTTCTCTGATTACAGATACAGTCATGACTCCATCAGTGCGTTTACAAGAAATGATCCGGGTCATCCGAAGTGCCCGCACACAAGGCGAGGAGAGGGGTATCATCCAAAGAGAGTGTGCAGATATCCGAGCACAGTTTCGCCATGGTGACAATGGGGAACGTTCGCACAGCCTTGCAAAACTACTCTACGTGCATATGCTGGGCTACCCTGCACACTTCGGCCAGGTGTGCTGTTGCATTGATTGATAACACGTTTTTACATCTCCAATTATGGATACATCACATCTTAGCACCTTAATTCTCATCTGTGCATCCCTTTGTATATTCTCATATTCGTCTTTTCACCGTTTATATCTTACTATGGTGATGATAACTTTAGTATTGACGACTCCTGCAGATGGAGTGTGTTCGTCTGATTGCCAGCCCCAGGTACAACGAGAAGCGGATGGGTTACCTGGGAGCCATGATGCTCCTGGATGAGAAGCAGGATGCTAGCTTACTGATTACCAACTCAATCAAGAAGTAAATGCTGTATATTATTATAATATATGTTATTTATATTATTACTCGATTCCAGTTTCAAATCGTTATTCTGTCTGGCCATTTTTCTCTCTGTTGTAGTGACCTTTCCCACAGCAGTCAGTATGTTCAGTCTCTGGCTCTGTGCACTCTGGCCTGCATGGGTTCAGCTGAGATGTGTCGAGACCTGGCACCAGAGATCGAACGGCTCCTCAGGGCCTCTAATTCTTATATCAAGAAAAAGGTCAGTTCATGACATTTCATGCCAGTAAACTTATTTAAGTATAGTTAAAGCATGGGCGCAGAATATGCGACCCACCAATATCCAGCGACTACTGAATTGTCCCTAGATATGATTTTTATGTCTTCACCAATGTCAAAATCAAACCTACGCCCTTGTGTTTAAGTCACGTCCTCATCCAGATTAACATAATCCTGCTAAACTGTTATGTTTTGTTTTTTTCTGTGTACTACTGATAATGATGCCTGCTTTAGGCCACGCTGTGTGCCGTCCACATAATAAGAAAGGTCCCAGAGCTTGCAGAGCTGTTTATTCCTGCTGCAAGGTCTCTTCTGTCTGAGAAGAACCATGGTCAGCTACATTGTTTCTATTTATAACTTGTGTTTCTTACACAAAACAACTTTGTATTATGTGCAGTATTTTTAATATGATGGGGTCTTGTAACTGCCTGATTGTTTTCACAGGGGTTTTGCATGGGGCTGTAGTTCTTATCACTGAATTGTGTGTGCAAAATCCTGACACTCTTGATCAGTTCCGCAAGGTAATTTAATTGAATTTTCTCCAAAAGATGTACATTAACTACTCAGTTATACAGACTACTAATTATTTTTTTGCTTCCCATCCCATAAGGCTGTTCCTGAACTGGTACAGATCATGAAAGGTCTTGTGACATCCAGTTATTCTCCAGAGCACAATGTAGCTGGTATCAGCGACCCCTTTCTGCAGGTACAGTCAAGCTTAATATCAGGCTACAACATACTTTTTACATGGTACACTGAACTGTATGAATATCAGGACTTGATTGGTCTATTTTTGTCCCTCAGGTGCGCATCCTTAGATTGCTAAGAATTCTGGGTCACAATAATGACACCGCTAGTGATGCCATGAATGACTTGTTGGCACAGGTATAATAGAACAAACACACCCTGTGAAATGCAGTTAATCATATTAGTTATGCATTTTTAAAGCAGAGTTTTAATGCTTGATCTTGGTGATTCTTTTGCATAGGTGGCTACAAATACAGACAGCAGTAAGACTGCAGGCAGTGCTGTGCTGTATGAAACAGTCCTAACTATCATGGACATCAACTCAGAGAGTGGGCTTAGGGTTGGTGTCAATTTCATATACGATTTAATATACAGTTTTATGATTAGTAGGGTTGTTTGGGTTAAACAGGAGTGGAATATGATGCTTCTGTAGTTTATTTCAGGTCATTTAATGCATATAATTTATGTCTTTTAAGGTGCTAGCAGTAAATATTCTGGGGAGGTTTCTACTTAATAATGACAGGAATATTCGGTAAGTTTCTTCTTTTTTAAATACTTTTATATTTAAAAGCATTGGAACTCAGTGTTGTAGTACTCGAGACTCGGACTCGGTCTCGAGACCATATTTTAATGGTCTTGGTCTTGTCATGGACTCGTGTCCATTTGGACTCGGAATTGACTCGTACTCGAACATTTTTTTTTTAGGACTCGAATGAATTATTCCCGAGTCCACTCGAGTTCAATTCCAAATATTTTTCATGATTATTAATGTATGTTAATAAAATATTTCTTTAAATTGATTGACACGCCCAGTGATTGGTGATTTTCTAGTGCGCAACTGCGCATGACAAATTGTAATAAAATTACTTTTAACACCACCTACTATGTGGCCTTTTTACCCTAAACTGATCATATTTTTTAAACTCTAAGTAAATTCAGTAAAAAAAAAAAAAAAAAAGGATTTCTCTAAGTAAATAAAAGTAAATTAGGTAATCAACCCTCACTGGTCTCGGTCTCGACTCGGACTCGACCGTCTCTGGTCTCGGACTCGACTCTCTATGGACTCGGTCTTGACTCGGACTCGAGTGAGGTGGTCTCGACTACAACACTGTTGGAACTGTTAAATCAGTCTAATCAATCATAGGATTTTATTTTTTATAACACCACCACATACTACTTTTGTTTCTCTCCTGCTGTGACCTGATTGTACACTTAATTCATATTTGAGCTGACTAATCAGAATGTATTATACAGAGACTGTCTGGGTCAGCCTGTTTTTCTTGTTCTAGTAGCTTCAAAAGTTTGGGATCATTTAGCACAACATTCATAATAATGATATCTGAAGGATCATCATGTGACACTAATGGCTGCTAAAATATCACAATAATAAGTTGCATTTTAAAATATATTAAAATAGAAATAATTGTTATAATATTTCAGTTTTCACTACAACCTATGTGAGGTTCTTTCAAAAACATTAAAAACTCTTACAGACTTCAATCTTTCAAATGGTAGTTTCTTTCATTTTGCAATAAGAGCAGATCCATTTCAGCATTTTTATTTAATTTCTAAAATCATTACATGCTCATTTTCTGTCTCTCTCATCTATTACAGCTACATATCAATGACATCACTCCAGAAAATAGTGCAGACTGACCACAATGCAGTGCAGCGGCACAGAGGCACCATTGTGGACTGCCTGAAAGATCAAGACACCTCGGTGAAACGGTACTATAAATTATATAAAAAAAGAGAATGCACAAACGACACAGATGTATATAAATTGAGGTTTAATTACAGTTATTCATCCTGCTCTTTTTCTTATGCAGTCGTGCATTGGATCTGTCACTTGCCCTTGTGTCGGCTGTGAACATTCGCTCAATGATGAAGGAGCTTCTCATTTTTCTTTCAACCTGTCCCCTAGAGCTTCGATCTCAAACCGCTTCTGGCATCTTCAACGCTGCTGAAAGGTATCATCAATCCTTTGTACTTTGCATCTACCTGTTAGTTTCATCCATTATATGTCTGTGGTTCAGCTCCACTCATTTGTGTATCTCTCCTATTAAACACAGTCATTCATATCTAAGTATTGTCCTGTAACACATACCTACATTCAATGCCATTTTCCATCATTTGGTGTTACCTCTCTATGTAACCTCGAGAGGTAGCTAAGGATATCAGATAATGTGTGGTGCTAAATCTATATTTAACTTAAAGAATCTGTACATTTGAATTGATGTACTCTGGAAGGCAAAAGATTATCAAATAAGGTATGTTACATTTTTTTGGGCATGTGTATTGAGCAAAAAGAACAAACTTCACTCTTCATAATTTTTAGGAGACACAAATGTGTATTTTAGAAATGTAGTTTTTACCCATATCTTCATGGTAAATTATTAAGTCCTACTACAGATTTGCTCCCCCCGATGAATAATTAATTAATATACAAAATCAACATGTAAACATATCCCGGCAAACTAGCTCAAACAGCATGTGGAACGTCTCAGTGCCAAACGTATACAAGACCGTGACTCAAACATATCTGTACACATCAGTCTATAAGAAATACCAGGGTTAAGGTTTGGCTCTTGAATATTAATTAGACAATTGGACCATGAAGATTAACTGGCAGTGGCCTTCTGAGCTAATTAATATTCATGAGCTCAGTCTTTGCAATCAATGGCTAACCCATTCTAAAATGTGTCATGTGGAGGAATCCTGATTTATTGCTATGTTGTCGTTTTTTGTGTTAACCTGTCTATCTTTGTATATGTGGCAGCAAAATACAGGCATTGAACAGCACTTTGTCTTTGTGTGTCTCTCACTCTGTGTCTTGGTCAGGTATTCCCCTTCTAAGCGCTGGCACATTGATACCATCCTGCATGTGCTCACTACGGTAAATAGCCACTGCTACACAACCGAAATGGTTACATGCCTCCCAAAATACAACAAAAAGTCTTCCCATTTGCAAATAAGCAATAATGTGAAATTATATTTGTTGTGAAACACAACAGGAAATCTCACCCACAATGTTTGGCATCGTTTTATCGCTTTTCCATGCAATAAATGTAAATGGTGTTGTTGTTTTTGTTAAATGCCAAGCTCGAAAAATAACAACAGAGGATCATAAAAGTAGCCAATATGACTGATTAGCTTTATTTTAAGCCTTCTGGCACCACAAGATAGATTTGTATAGAAAACATATCTCCTAAAATTCATCAAAAAAAGAAAATGATACTGGGTTAGAATGTATTAGGTGAACTACTGTATCAAGTTTTAAATGTAGTACTTTCTCTTTCAGGCAGGGGGCGATGTAAGAGATGAGACTGTGCCCAACCTTATCCAACTCATCACTACTGCTTCTGAGCTCCACTGTTACACTGTTCACAAGCTCTATAGAGCGCTTGTAAAAGATATTTCACAGGTAAGGATATGTTTTTGCTTATAAGGGGCCATTTACACAGGTCTTGCGTCTCTACTAATAAGTTGAATCACGTGTGTTTGATTAGGAAGGCCTTTGAGCATCTTTGGGCAATGACATGTCATGTGTGAACATTTCATACGTTCCTGTTTGTGTGTAATAGATGGTTTATTTTCATAGCAATCCTTGGTCCAAGTTGCGTGCTGGTGTATAGGGGAGTATGGAGACCTGCTGTTGAAGGGAGAGTGTGAGGAGATTGAGCCTATGCAGGTAAACAGAAATAAAATGATGATACATGTAAAATTATATGGGGAGCACATTTGGTGCACTAATTGGTGTTAATACTGGATCAATGTGAATCTGACATGTAAATTAATACATATAGAATATTTTATGTTGCAAGGCACTAACAAGGAACCAGGGTAGCTCAAATGTTTATTTTTTGATGTACCTTGTACAGTATCTCACGAACGTGAGTACACCCCTCACATTTCAGAAAACATTTTAGTATATCTTCTCGACAATACTATAGAAATAAAGTAGTCAATGTGCTGCTTGTATAGCAGTATATATTTACTGTCCTCTGAAAATAACTCTACAGCCATTATTGTCAAAATAACTCGCGTTCCAATCCTCATGTTGTTCCAAACCTGTATTCATTTCTTTCTTTTGCTGAACACAAAAGAAGATATTTTGAAGAATGTCAGTAACCAAAATAGTTGATAGGACCCCTATTGACTTCCATAGTATTTTTTTTATTTTTTTATCATACTATGGAAGTCAATGGGGTCCATCAACTATTTGATTACCGACATTCTTCAAAATATCTTCTTTTGTGTTTAGCAGAAGGAGATTCATACAGGTTTGGAACAACTTGAGGGTGAGTAAATGACAAAATTTTCATTTTTGGGTGAACATCAACCCATCTGAGAAGTTGTCTCACAAACTAGATTAATTATACTTTACAATAATTTCTATCCTTAACCAATTAGTCAGTTTTGAAAACGTAGTTTTGGACATCAATTACACCATGATAAATAAAACAAATTGCCATGGTACTGATATCTGATGCCTCCCCTGTACCACCACAGTACTTGTTGTTTAAGTTGTGTTTTGGGGCTCTTCTGCCGTTAGGTTACAGAAGATGACGTCCTGGAGGCCTTGGAGACAGTTCTTCAGTCTCACATGTCATCACCAGCAACCAGAGGCTTCGCACTCACTGCTACCATGAAGCTGAGCACTCGGATCACTGACAATGTCGAGTGAGAAACGTTATTATGAAATACTGGCAAAAAAATGCACTGTGAATTGAATATGAAAAATAATGTAAGAAGTATTTGTATAATTCTACAGTATTTTGTCTAAATGAATTTAAAACACTGAAAACTAAACTCAATCATTGTAAATGCCACAAGTGAGTTTAGACATCACAATAATATAACGTACAGTATAAAAAAGGACATCCATATTGAGATTTTCTGAAGATTACATTCAACAGTTATTTACATATTAGTGTTTTGTTTTTATGCAAGTTAAAGGACAGCATTTGTACTCTAAAAGAAAAATAGGGGAATTGAGCATAAATAATTATCTATCCAATATATATTGGGGGTCAGTAGTTTTGTTTTTTTTTGTTTTTAATAAGTTAATACTTTTATTGGGCTTGGACACATTCAATTGATCAAAAGTGACAGTTAAGACATTTATATCATTACAAACAAAGAAGAATATTAAGCAGCACATCTGTTTTCAACATTGTAATTGTAATAAAACTACATGTTTTTTGGGACACCAGAAAAATGTTACCATACTAAAAATAGAAAATTAAAATTTGAAACTAAATTAGTGCTTTATAACAATTATGGTGCTGATATTGTACAGTACATCTGCTCTCTCAATGTATTTGCTTGTTTCTTTGAGCCTGTTTTGTCTTGGATCTTTTTAATCTTTCTGTTTTTCTCATAATCAGCCGAATCAGAAGTATTGTCAGTATTTATGGCAGCTGCATTGACCTGGAACTTCAGCAGAGAGCGGTCGAATATAATGCACTCTTCAAGAAATATGACCACATGAGGTACCGCTGTGTGCTTTATTAGCCTATTATTTGTCAGTAAAAAAAAAAACCCTGAGATCATGAATGGTGCAGCTCTTAAGCAATTCAGGATTAAGCAATCACGTTTGCTGTCTTCCTCTCAGAGCTGCAGTGTTGGAAAGAATGCCTGTAATGGATAAGAACTCACCTGGACACACAAATGGAGACACATCAGACGAGATTAAGGAGCCTGACCCATCCAAACCCAAACTAATTGAGGCAGGTTTGCTCTCAGAACCAGCAAGCCAGGTAATTATTATATGATATTGTATTTAGACACTGAACTGTTGAAGAATAGATAGACATTTTTTGTATTTATTCTTTTGTTAAAGGTGTGCGACCTTCTGGATCTCTTGGGTGGGACCGACATGCCTCTCCAGCCCAAGCCTGCCCCAACCATCACTCCAACAACTACCTCTAGTGCCGATCTTCTTGACCTACTGGGAGGACTGGAACTGACACCAGGTGAGAACATGGACACCTGAAGCACTGATGATTTCTTCAGTTGTGTTTGACCTTTAAAAAAAAACCCCTGAAAGATACATTACCACTAACATTTTGGGATCAGTTTTTATTTTTAAAATAAAATATTTTTATTACGCAAGGAGGATGCATTAAATTGACCAAAAATTGCATTTCTAATGTTACAAATTCTATTTCTATTGCAAATACATCCTGTTTATCCAGCTGAAAATTAAGCATTGCCATCACAGGAATAAATTAAATTTTAAAATATATTTAATAAAATAGAAAATGATTATTTTAAATTGTGATAATATTTTCACCTTGGTGTTGGTGTGTTTGCATGTAGTTCCCACTGTGACGGTGTACGAGAAGAATGGATTAACCCTGAAAACCCAATGTGACAAACAGACAGAAACAGATGTCACGGTCACCCTTATTGCCTCTAACTCCACTCAGAGTGACGTCACCAATTTCACTCTTCAAGCAGCTGTACCTAAGGTCTGATATTAATTTCAGCTCGTTTTCATGAAAATTCACTATAAACCTATTTGTCAACAGTGTTTTATAACATCATGTTTTTTGAGTGTGTACTAGAGTGAACAACTCAACCGTTGTTCAAAAAGTGACAGGCACACAAAACAATTTACTGAATCTGAAAGATTAACAGTTTTTTATTTTATTTATGTTCTTATTTCTCAATACTTTAGTCACTTTTAAAAACTTTTTGCACATTTTTCCTAACTAACTTTCAACTTGGCACAGGAGTTTATTGCGCATTCAAAATGCACTTAAACTACCAAAACACTTTATACAATACTTCCAAAACACTACCAAAGTTTTTCACCCAACACACTTTGTCACTATTCAAAGAATTCCCTATAAAACTCTAATCACAAGTAGGCAGTAGCATCACAAAATGTTTTTCTTATGTAAAATTTCTTTATAAAACAAAAATGACAGGTCTCCACTGTTGAGAATTCACCGTTAAATGATCCATGTTCACATTACAATATAAAATTGTCCTCTGTTATATTGATGCTAATCCAATTAATAGACTAGGTGTAGGTGTTCAGCTACATATAATTGGTTTTATAGTATTTGATTTATATATATATATTTCAGTATGGTATAGCTGTAGTAATTGCTGTCTTAGTTCACACAGAACGCGGTTTTTTTTTTTCATTCCAATGCATGACTTTTCCATTGCTTTTTTATGTAAATGTGCTAGACGGACACGTATAACAGTTGCTCTTGCATCTTTCGCAGCGTCTCATGCAAGACACTGCGTTCTAATTACGCGGCACTCAAGTTAAAATTAGTAAGAGTTTTAAAAAACATTTCTCGAGACTGCGTTTTTTCCCCATTCCACAAAGTGTTACTCACTGCAGAGTAAAATGACGACCTCTGGGGTGGGATTAGTCCAGCTAATAGCATTTGGACCCCTTAGTGCCAATTGGATATCGTTGTTTCTGACCATGTCTCCATCCCTTTATGGCCACCATGTACCCAAAGCTCTAATCATTCACAATCAAATTCACAAAGCTCTAATCATTTCAGATTGGTTTCTTGAACATGACAATGAGTTCACTGCACTAAAATGGCCCCCACAGTCACCAGATCTCAACCCAATAGAGCATCTTTGGGATGTGGTGGAACGGGAGCTTCGTGCCCTAGATGTGCATGCCACAAATCTCCATCAACTGCAAGATGCTATCCTATCAATATGGGCCAACATTTCTAAAGAATGCTTTCAGCACCTTGTTGAATCAATGCCACATAGAATTAAGGCAGTTCTGAAGGCGAAAGGGGGTCAAACATAGTATTAAAATGGTGTTCCTAATAATCCTTTGTGTGCGTGCATGCAATTAAGTTGGTCAGTGAAAACAAGTTTGATAATTAAAGCACACATTTTTGATTTTGAATTTAATTTTTTAAAATGTCCCAATTTTTCTGGAAATGAGGTTGTAAATTTGAAAGAAAGAAATGATATGTTTGTCAGAATCTATCATGCGCTGCTATCACATGAAAAAAAATATTATTCTCATTTTTTAGAGTGTTCAGCTGCAGATGAAGGCTCCAAGCGGTAATGTGATTCCTGCACATGGCCTTGGTCAAGTCACACAGACGGTTTTACTCAACAACCCTAACAAGGCAAGTCCATCCTGCTTTAGTTTTGTGCGACTGTGTTTCTCACTAAACTTAGCGGTGCTATATATTAACAAGCTTGACTGTACTTTTATTTCCCCCCTACAGGTCAGCCTTAAGATGCGAATTCGAGTGTCTTACTCGCATCAGGATGCAGTGCATCAGGACACAGTACAAATTGACTCCTTTCCTAGTCTGGGCTGGAACTGTTAGCCATCAATCATCCCCTTGCGACCAAACTACGAGTTCAGAATCTGTCATGACATGACTGTCTCTCAAATTAAGATCTACGGGAATAGGCAGCTGTTCTATTATGTCAACCTTTCTATTATGGACTGAACACTCTCACGGCAGATTTGATACAACAGGTGTTTATGAAGTGGTATCTTGGTTTGAATTGTCTTGAACAAAGTGTGGTTTGATGTGCTGTCATTACTGCACAAAAGTGAACAGTCAAACTAATGCACACAGTCATTAGATAAGCTCCTTAGTGCACGGTCACTAAATAGCTCTGTCAACAAGTTTAAGAATTTGAATTACAGATATACTTCTGATGCCCTATTTAATTCATTTGAGCTCCAATTGCCTTTATCATTAAGCCTCTCATTTTTTTTCTGTTTACTGATTTTCTTGACTGAATGTGAACTTACCATCTAACATATTGAGAATGTTATATTCATATTTCTCAAATAACCTTATTGTGTGTGTGAGAAGCCACAAATATCCCTTTGTCCAATTTGTTTATTCCTCTTTTATCCAAACAATACAATAAAACAAATATATGGTATAATGCACCACATTCAAGAAATTAGTTTAGGAAGATGATGGTACACGTGAGCCTCTCTTTTACGAAATAACATTCGTTAATGCATGTTTAACAGTTGAATGAGAATTTTTAAATAACAAGAAATAATGTCAACTAATTAATGAATCTATATAAGGGACCGGTGTCTGTCTTAAAACATCAGTAAACAGTTTTTAACCTGCTTAAGTGTATATATACCATCATATACCACAGAGCAAAAAGGGCAGAAATGAATGTCAACTGATATTTAGGTTGTAAACTGTTCAGAATCACAATAACATGACTCAGAGTGTGATGTATGCAAAGCCAAATGTCCACTTGTGGCTTTAAGCAGCAGAGCCACCTGACCGGTCTGCTTATGAACATAATAAAACCGATTTCTACTATTTACAAGTTTACCATAATAGACTAGAGGAAAGACGGAGATTACAGGGCTAGTGCAGGTTTTCCCCTCCTCGGAGAGCCAGAACTAAATGCAGGACAGATCCTCCCTGAATCTTGTAGTCAGCAGCAGTCTTCTCATCATTCCTGAAATAGAGAAAAATAGATAAGAACACTATCAATTTTTTTAACGCATTCTTTTCCTCGATATTTTAAGGTCAAATTGATTCATTTAATATTAATGGGGAACTTTACATTTGTTTTCCACTGTAAATTAGTCTTTGCTGTTGTGGTGGGATCCCCTCCTTTTCTTCCACCCTCTCTTTGATTCTTTCCACCTTGTTGGGAAAAAAACGCATAATAAATATCCAAATATTGCCAAAGATACACAAATATTATTCGCATTTCATGTACATTAACACTCATACCTTGTCCGTGGGTTCGATGTCAATTTCTATTTCTTTACCTGTGAGTGTCTGAGAGACACGATTAAAAAATAAATATACACACAATTTTTTACACATCTGAATCACTTCACTTGTAGTTGAAAAAGTCTGCATTTTGAGAGGATTTTAAATAGATAATCGGTTAATCTTATATTTAATAAAATAGTTAGAAATTCAACCCAAATCTAATACAGTTTAATTAGTCTAAGCATGTTATTAACACTGAAACTAATAAACCAGGTTATAACAATATGGAAACACAGCGACAGCTAAAATGCGTGGAAAAAAATCGCTCACCTTAACTTTAATCAACATATTGAGGGCTGTATTTTAACTCATACAAGGTTAACAGAAACTAGATAACCTGATATCATCTGATATTTTAAACAATAGTAATTGCAAATGAACCGGTTAAAACGCTTCTACGAAAGAAAACTAAAATTCTAAAAACCAGTCTGACTTCCCGTGTATCCGAAATAAACTCCGGGTACTAGTTTGTTAACTAAAGCAATGGTACAATGGTTCCGCTTTTAGGCGTCTTGTTGGAGCCTACGAAATAAATACCCCCAAAAAACAAAAAAAAACAAAAAAACCTGCTCAAAATATAAACAAAATTGTAGATTGCTATTGAACTAATTACAATGCAAATATACAGTAGCATACATTCCAATTAGTGAATAAATGCTACTTTTTTTTTTCATTTCCTCCCCTGTCAGGTGTTGTAAATTAGCAACTGATAACTGACGAAGTAGCAGGATTCAGCTGCTTATAGACAGCGTTTGGTATACACCTCATTTGGTCTGCATCTGATCATGAATTACCTATGGCAATGTTTGCTTGTTTTTTCAGTAGCTGCAGCATTTGTGATGTCTGAAAATAGTAATGATGGTAATGTTTATTATGGCGCAAGAAAATATTATGCATTTTAAGTTCTTAACATGTAATCTAACATCTAAAAGAATCCAGCTTTAGTGGGAAATTGTGCTTTAAAGCAGAGTAGTTTATCATTGGCTGGTAGATGAAGCATCATGTTTTAAACTATTTTTTTGTTGTTGCTGGTTCAAGATGGTCTACTTACTAACAGCCTACTTTGAGACCAGGTTCTAAACATGGATAGGCTATTAGAATTGTTCAGTTTTCTTCAATCTTGAGGCGTACAATAAAGTACTTCCTCTCTCCTTTTACTATAGATATCCAAGTTACATGTGGCGAACATTCTGTTCACGTTCGGTGGAAAATTAATGAATCGATGTCTGGAAATCCTGCTCGTCTTTTCTTGGGGAGTTGCTTTCCTTCACAGTTCTTAAATGTGTCAAGTGAAGGAGCAGTGGCAGACTTTTACTATCCACTTAGTGAGTGTGAGTTTAGACGGACGGTAAGTTCACTTCCTGACTTTGGTAATCACAGAATCCTGAAAACATGGTGATGATAAATACTTTCCCCTCTTCCTTACAATTAGGCTACATGGAAATACTTGCTGTATGAGAACAAGTTAACCTACAGGCCATTGCCAAAGCCAAACCCTCCTTCTTTCACTTATACAATCAGATGTGTGAATGACAGGTAACATCACAACTGGGTAGCCTGCAGGTCTTCAACTCTCAATCCCAAATCATTCACATTAATGATGTACAATTATTTTGATTTTGTCTTCAGGCCAAAGGGTTGGACTCCTGCCTTCCATAGCTCTTCTTCTGGTGCCATACAAGGTCATGGAGTTCTGGACTTTCACATGGCAATTCTCAATCGTATGTAGGCCGATCTTGATTCATTGTATGTGATTCTTGTTCTAACAGTAACTCTCCTATCATAATCTTCTTTCCAGATGATTTCAGTGGTCCTGCAGAATCCAGTGTGTTTCCACTGGGATCTTTTGTCCCTATTTGGGCTGGTGTTAATCAGCAAGCCCATCAGCCCCTGGTATTGCTTCTTGAGGAATGTGTAGCCTCTACAACTCCCAAAATCTCCCCGGATAGTCTTACGTACCCACTTATCGCCAATAAAGGGTGTGTATATTTTTGATTATTTGAAATATCCATTAGTCAGTACATCAAATGAAGTTAGACCTTCCTTATTTGCTCCAATTTAGTGGCCATATTTTTATAATTGACTAAAAGTGAACCCATTATAGGTGTCTTGTGGATGGTAAGAACAGTTTATCTACGTTTTTACCAAGATCTCACTCCTCCTCAATCCTGCTTCACCTTCAAGCATTCAAATTCGCTGTGGAACAAGAGGTGAGGCAGTGTCTTCATTGTAATGCGGAAAGTTAATCATCTGAATGTGTTGCTGCCTTTTCTCTCCCAACTCTGCAGATCTATATCCATTGCAAATTAATTGCATGGGACCCTGACAACCTCAGTGATGTGAAGAAGGCCTGCAATTATAATAAAGCCAAAGGAGAGTAAGTGTATTCTTGATTTGCTCATAAAATCCTTCAAAATGCTGACATGATGGGAAAATATCCTATAAACCTTCATTAACAGATGGGAGCTTTTAGATGACCCGTTCCAGAGTTCTATTTGTCAATGCTGTGATTCAACATGTGGAGTTCGTGGAAAGAGGGAAACGGATTCCGGTAAATCAAAAGCATAATGGCAAATAAATGATCATGTTAAAATTGCAAACCCTTTAACATGGTTTTAAGTTAACATGCAATGTGTTGGGATTACAGCACCTCAAGGACTGGTACTCAAGTCTGTTTTAGGACCTTTGACAATTACTGATGATTCAGCATGATTTTACTCTGATGTGCCATCCTTTATCCTTTAGAAAGGTTTGTAATTATGCTAATAATGTTTTAAACTGTCCTATGTTTTTTTTTTTATTATTATATTATATTATTATGGGATTGTTGGTCATGTTGCAGTGGTTTGTTTTTCTCATTGGTAGGGTGAGTGGCTGTCTGGTGATGCAGTGGTTAATTGACAGGTCAGTGGTGATTACTCTCTACATTCTTGTCCTGAATAAATAACCATAATGTGGAATGAACTGATGTTTTCCATCTTTTCTGTAGGAGCTTGATTTTATGGTCTGGAGTCATTAGGAGTGGCCAACGAAGTAAATTTGTATGACTTTTTTTTGTTCATTAAAAGACTGTGAAACATCCTTTTAAGTCTATTATTTGAAACTTTGTCTCTGTTATGATCTCTTTGACCAAAGTGATAAGGAAACTGGCGTCATCAATGTTCTCTTCATAAATTGCCTCTATATTTTCTTTTGATCATATAATTAAATTGATTATTCCCAGCTGAGGGAGCAGGTTATTGAGGTTGTCATGCATGTTAAAGTCCCCTATAGTCAATAACTGTATCCCTTCACCAAAATTACATGTTTTTTTTTTTTTCCTTAAAATTCTTCATGCCTTAAAATAGCTTTAATATAACTCTACACCCTTTTCTCATCTTGTTCACGTTTCTATGAAAATGCAAATTTGCCCTGCCTCCACTAACTCACACCAGAGATCCACTTGTTGGATTCATTCGGTCACATGTTGATAATTGGTTACATTGTGGTTTGTGACGTCAAAAACACCAGCTATTTCAAAATGCTATTTTGAGCCCGTCTTTGGTTCACTGCAGTGCATTGAGGTTGTCCTGCACCGTGTTCCTTTCTTGAAAGAAATTATAGCTGCAAGGATTTTCAATCAGGATTTAGACCACATCATAGTACCGAGACAGCTCTCATTAGTCACAAATGATCTGCTCTTATCGTCCGATCGTGGTTGCTCTCTATTTGTGTTACTTGATTTAAGTGCTTCATTTGACAATTGACCACAACATTCTTTTAAATAGACTAGAAAACTATGTTGGCATTTGTGGAACTGCATTGTTTAAATCATACTTATCTGACCATTATCACTTTGTAGCAGTAAATGAAGAGATGTCTCATCGATCACAAGTTCAGTATGGCGTACCACAAGGCTCACTACTAGGACCGCTGCTATTTACTCTGTACATGCTACCATTAGGAGATATTATTAGGAAACATGAAATTAGCTTTCACTGTTATGCTGATGATACCCAGCTGTATATTTCTTACGAAACTTACCAACTCACAAAAGTAACGGAATGCATAGCTGATATAAAAAATTGGATGACTACACTCTAAAAAATGCTGGGTTGTTTTAACCCAACTTTGGGTCAAATATGGACTAACCCAGCCGTTGGGTTAAATTTTTACATTACATTTTTAACCCAACATTTCGGGTTTGTCCATATTTGACCCAAAATTGGGTTAAAACAACCCAGCATTTTTTAGAGTGTAGTATTTCCTGCTACTAAATTCTGAAAAAAAGAGATTCTAATTATTGGACCAAAAACTTCCACATGTATCAGCCTAGAATACTGTCTAACACTTTGGTTCCTTGCCACTGTTGCCTTGCTTTTGGCTTGCTTAGTTGGGGGCATTTAATATTCAATATTGATCTGTGTTGTATTATTTTCATGTTATCACTGTGAAGCTGCTTTGATACAATCTGTATTGTAAAAAGTGCTATATAAATAAATGTGACTTGACTTGCAGTTTTAAGAAGAAAATACTTGGCAATAGTGCTGACTTATGAATTAGTAAATGGTTTGCCTTAAAGCATATTAAAAACACCCCATAGACATATAGACATTGAAAGTGTGTGTTCCACCACATGGGGACTTTAAAACTCCTTTAGAAACTTGGAGTATGTGATTTGTGAAAACATACAACTAGTAATTGTATGGTCAGATGTGTGCAAAAAAAAAAAAAAAAAAACACAGAGCCTAAGCTTGTAAAAAAAAAAAAAAATGTGTTTTTTCAACCTGTTGCAATACCGCCGGGAAGCTATTACAAAGACTGGGGTTAAAGAGTTGCCACATTTATGGGTTTAAAGCAATGCCAGAAATGTGAAAATGCTAGTGAGTTGGTTGTAATTAAATTTATGTGTTACAAAAGCCCTTTAGCTGGCATTTGTAAAATTCACAACCAAAATAAATGCCATCTCTATACAGCTAACACACTTGATATGTAGTCAATACAAAGTTATTTAAGGTTAAATACATTTGAAAATATTTTATTTTGCACTCATCTCTAGAATACTAATATTTGCCACGTTTAACATGATCAGAGCCAGAGCATCAGCAGCTGATGTACATTAAGCTCATCCAAACAATGTGTTTCAGGTGGGAATCCTTTAATTAGGTTAGCTATCAAAGCGCATAAATTAGCTTGAAGCAGGCCACAGCATATTGTCAAAATGTCTTCCTTTTTGATACTAGTTTTTTTCAGTTTGGTTGTTTTCTTAGTGGCGCAAGCAGGTAATGTGACACTTATAGCAGATAGGGCTTTTTAACACCATGTTTTGCACACTATTGCTGAATTTTGCACACACCAATTCTAAAGTCATCTTCTCCAAATTCACCTCCCTTCAGAAATTACTGTGGAATGTGGCAAAAACTCAATGTCTGTGCGATGGATTGAGACAAACTCTCAAGTAGATCCATCCCTTCTCCGTCTGGGCAGCTGCCCTCCAACCCGGGTTAATGTAAATCCTCAAGTGTCTGAGGCAGTGTTCTATGCTGAATTTGGGTCATGTGATATTAGGAGGATGGTAAGTTCAGTAAGGAATTTTATTTTAAAGTATGACTGATTTGCCATTTAATTCACTGTGTTTGGATAAATCACTGGGTTGTTCGCTAATAACTTGGGGAAACAAAGTTGTACTTCCTAGTTAATTCACTGAGTCATACAGAAGTACCTCTGACACAAAGATGACTTGGGGTAAATTGGCGGTGCTGAGAAAAGTAACATTTCTTCACATGTGGTGCAATGGCAAAGTTGTTTAATGTACTGAAATGGCACTGCATTGTGTATAGAAAATACTTAATCTATTCATTAGTTTTTTTTTTTTCTCAATCTCTTTCCCTTCATAGGTGACAATCAATGAGCTTGTATTTGAGAGTGAAATCACTTATACAACATTCTCAAAAACCGCACCACTTTTTTACCCTGTGGCCTGTAAATATGAAAGGTGACATTGTGCTCTATTTTAATCCATCTTCTGCTTGAAGACCTATGTCAAACTCTAAATAAAACCTGCTGTCTTTTTCTCAGGCCAGAAGATTGGACGCCGCCCCTGTATGGTCCTCTTCTATTTCATATACATGGCCAGGGAGATCTGTCCTTTCGTTTGACTCTCATGAAGGGTATGCATATGTACTTATTGTAAATAATGAAACATTGACTATCTTCTTGAATATAAAATTTTCTTATAACAGATTTTCTAATTATAGATGACTTTAGTGCTCTGGCCACTACCACAACATTCCCACTAGGCTCAACAATCCCAATAGCTGCTTCATTTGACCAGATGACCCATCAGCCATTAATACTGCTCCTGGATGAATGTGTGGCCTCCACAACACCAGAATTGGGTCCAGATTCTCACATTTACCCACTCATTACCAACAAGGGGTATGTGCTAAGACGAGGTGTGCTCTTTCTGGAGCGATAATGTTTTCTTCCACAGCAGTGGAATGATTAGCACAGTTCTTGGTCTTAACCTTTTTAAATTGATTACGGTGTAATTACCTCTCGTTTTTATTTGAAGGTGTCTGGTAGACAGCAAAAAGACAAACTCCAGGTTTATGCCAAGAAACCAGTTGTCAGAGATCAGGCTGAGTCTTCAAGCTTTTAAGTTTGCCATCGGAGAAGATGCAAGTCTCTGTCTCTGTCTCTGTCTCTGTCTTTGTCTCTGTCTCTGTCTCTCTCATTTTTCTTTTGCCCCATCCTCAGGTCTACCTGCATTGCAGACTTGTGGCATGGGACCCAAGCGACCTGAGTGGTAGCAATAAAGCTTGTCAATATGACCGGAAAAGCTCACGGTATAATAATTTTAAAAAATGAATTCTGAATACACTCTTCAAATAAAGGTTCCTAAAGAGCCATACAACAATTTCGGGTTCCCCAAAGAACATCCAATGATCCGTTCTTAAAAGAACTTTTTTTTTTTTTTTTTTTTTTTTTTGTTAACTTTAGAGAACACTTTTTCAAGGTTGCATTGATTTAGTTTCTTCATGACACAACCGATGCCAGTTGGCTAGAAAAGAAACGTGCATGCTCTTGTTTTTGCAGGTGGGTGTTGACTGATGATCCATCCCAGAGTTCTCTCTGCAGCTGCTGTGACACTGACTGTAAAGGAAGAAAGAAAAGAGAAAAAACAGCAGGTGAATGTTCCCTGTTTTTGCTTAAAATACAAACCATGATTACAGTAACTGAGACCTCCATTAAAAATAAAATATTTTGGCACCATTTTAGGAGTTTCTAGGATCATTTTGAGTATTTATCTGACTTATACTAATTGGCAAACTGATTAATTGACAGATTACTATACTTCGACTTCTGTGCTTGGGCCTCTTGTCGTTGAAAACTAAGCACTGGGTCATGCCTCATGGATTTGGCAAGGTTTGCAATCTTTGCTGGTATTATTATTATTATTATTATTATTATTATTATTTTCCATAATGTGACATGTTTCCTGTTTAATTTGTTTTCAAAGATGGGCTCCTCCAAGCCACTGGAGTTGTTTCGGATGTCTTAAGGATGGAGCTCTCTGTGCCTGTTCAACTGTTTAAGCAAAATAAACTATTATAAAATTGATGTTCTCTATTCTGTGTTGTGAAAATTAGCTTTTCTAGCTGCTCAAACTTTTTTTTTTTTTTTTTGCGTGAATGATTGGGAAAGAAAAACTTAACAATACGAAAACTGAAGTGACACTGCTTCTCCTGCAGTTGTAAAGAACATGGGATAATGAATTTGAGAGACTTTTTAAAAACCAGGGTTTCTAACTTCTCGGACCACGAGATGGCGTGAGATGGAGAAAGTTCTTGAATTTATTTTACTTACTCTGGCGCCATCCAGTGACGTGACGCCTACGTGCGTGGCTCACTCGACGCCAGTGGGAGAAGTGTGATCCGTTACTCAACCAACTACTGGTGAATGTGAATTATTCAGATAAACATCACTCATAAAACTTGTTTAAACTTTGAAAAATTATTTAAGTGGTGTTATGAACTGGTTTCACTGTAACAACTGTTTTGTGAGCGAAGGAAAACAATTCGTTGTGTCTAGCTGTGGCCATATATTTTGTGAGACCTGCGAAAATGCAAGTGAGTCCGGAAACGTTTTTTTCGGGATGTTGTGATAATTGTACCTTTGTTATTTGCGCGAAGATAATGTGAATTCAAGTTTAATGTCTTTCTGAAGGCCAGTGCAGCGTTTGTCATGCCAACTGTAACTACCAACGCATATCTGATCAGGTGAGTCGAGTCCACTGAAACCGGATGATGAGCAGGCACATTTTACACTGCTAGCTCTACTCAGGGGGGCCCTGGGTGGGTCTGGCCCACCCCCCAACTTTCTAGCCCACCCTGAGGGTCCCATGGCTCCCTTTGGAGCTGGACCTGGTGGTCAGACTTGTTTTGAGTGCTAAATACAGTTCTGTCCATACACTGTTTTAAGAGTGTCATTAAGTTTTCAAGCCACAGCTTAATTATTGAGTTCAGTTGATGTAGACAGGTTTCTTTCATACAGCACACAACTAGTCAAATGTGACATATAATGAGGGTTTTTATTTATTTTATTTTTTTAAACTGTCGACCTCTTAAGTAATAGAAAACTGGATAAAATAATCGTATAGTGCAGATTTTTTTTTTTTTTCAAATTGAATAAAAAGAGGATGAAAGCAGAGTTTTCGTCCAGAGTTTCAGAGTTGTCTGAAATGACTTAGAATAAAAATGAAAACCTTTAATGCATTACAAACCTTTAATGCATTTTTCACTATGGTTAAAAGCATTATAATTAGTTAGGGAAAATAACTTAACCTACCTATACAAACAATTATTATCTATTTCTTCCAACCTCTGTGTTTCTTACTTATTCTTTTTGTTTTGTGAAGATGAAGCCTCAGGAAAAGATGTTTTTCAATGATCCAGTGAAACTCGTTCAGACTCGTCTGGAACATATTGAAAAGGTCTCAGTCATTTTCAGCTTTTCAAAATACATTTCATTTGTCCCAATTAATTTATAACCGAAAGCTTTTGTAAGACTGGAAAACCCAAGCATTTGCTGTGAACTCTGGTACACAAAATCATGTCACAGTGACATCAAATCCTAAGCAAACACAATTCTGCCAGTTATAAATTAAGGAGATGTGTTTGTTTCAGATAGCTAAATTTCAGAAAAGGCAGAAGGAGCGAGTCATCGCTTTCTTAAGAAGCAAATCTGCGGAACTGGAACGAAAGCTGAAAGAAGTTCGTGATCAGTGCCACAGGTGGTGATTAGATCTGAGATATATTCAGTGGTACTTAAAATGGGACTGTTTAGTAACTTGTGCTTTGTTTAAGGCAAGTCTCTGAGCTGAAACTAGAGAACGAAGAACTAAAGAAGCCGCTTTCTCAGAGGAGGGTGAGAGTTTCTTATTGCATGTCCCTCACTTGCCTTCTAACTTGCATTCTCTTCAGATGTGATCATTTTTTTCCCCTCCACACAGACATCTCCTGGGCGGTTTCCGATTAATGGGTAAATACAGATAATTGCCTATGTGCATAGATATGTGCCATTATATTATATAATATCAACATTTAAAATATTTTCTCTCTATATATAGAGGAACTCCAAGAATGATTCTTCCTGTGGCTGTCACATCACCAGGTAGCAAGTTTCATTTGAGACAGAAACCTCACTGTTTATAAACACTATAAAACTCTTTTTATTTTGTTCTTATCACATTTCATTTTCCATTACATTTCTAGTCACACCTCGCTCTAGACCTGTCAGGTAGGTTGTATTTTATCATCTCAATTTCTATTAAAACAGCAGAGTTGCCTTCCCTCAAATAATACTGTCCAATTCTGATTGTCATGCAGTTCAAGTGACACTTTGGAGAGGTTTAGACATTCCAGACTAGGCATGACAGTGAGTTAGCTGCTCTACTATATTCTAGTATATAGTTTATTTAATTAAAATAGTTATCTGTATAAGCAAAATATGCAATCCTTGTCTGACTTTTTTTTACATCTTATTTATTCTAGACACCCCCAGGGTCATCTATCTCAATGTCAGGCATGAGTTCAGTACATAGTTTCAGTAAGTGAGGAATAGTGACATTATTAATCATATCTGTCAGATATCATTATTTGAGTTCATAAAGTATCCATGGTGCCATTCAAGGTGGACATTCTACTCTCTACTGTTTGTATGCTTATGTTCTCTTTTTATCTTAAAGGGACACTCAGCTCAGTTAACACTCCTACAAGGTAATGCAATCACCAAGACTAAACATTTTTAATGCCCCAAATTGAACATTTTCACAATAGGAAATTGCACTGTCCATCTTCCCTTCTCATATTTTTTAGGTCCCAACAAACAACCCCAAACAACTTTCAGTTCCAGCTTCTGGCTAGACCTACACTCCAGTCTCCACGGCCATAATCAATAACCATTTGTAGATTATACAGGTCATCATTAGAAAGTGACTTTATAACTAATGCAGCAACTACATCACCCAATAGATGGGTGCCCAATATTCTTTGCATCATATAAGTAGGAAAACAATTATATTGGCCTTCTTTTATTTGAAAAATAATTTTAAGTTGAATTAAATGTGACAAATAAAAGTCATAAATGTGTTTATTTTTGCACCTCAGTTTTTCTCATTTTTTGAATAAGGTTTTTTCCAGAATTGAAATGATACATATAGACAAAACGTAACTTTCCCAATAGAAATGGAATTGCAATTCCATTCAACATATTTGTTGAACGAATCAACATTTTTGTAAGCTTGGCTCAGTTACAAGAAGGATGTCAGAAATAAACGAATGAAATGCATTTTTCCCCAGTGTACTATAACAGAAAGCAAGTCAAACAAAAGCTACAATATGAAAGGAACGAGAAAGAGAAATGTCTTTAATAACTCCAGCATTATTGATTTTTTTGTATAATTATAAATACTAGCGGCATTATGGTCCCTTTTTATAGATGGAGTTTGATTACAAAACTAAGACCTGGTTCTACAAATATACACTTTAGCCTAACAAAAGATCTGAGCTTCTAACTCACATAACCAACACTTATGTGTCTGTATTGATAAGTGAAATACTGATCTAATTTAAACCTTAGTTTAATACTAAATATTGTTAATACTAATATTAACTCCAAGTATTGTGAATAATTTTATACCCCATTTGCCTAATTCAAATGTAATGGTAACACTTTACAATAAGGTTCATTAGTTAACATTAATTAACTACATTTATTAATCTTTGTAAATGTTAATTTCAATATTTACTAATACTTTATTCAAATCTTGTTAACATTAGTTAATGTGCTGTGAACTAACGTGAACAAACAATGAACAGCTTTATTTTTATTAACTAACATAAACAAAGATTAACAAATACAGCAACAGATGTATTGCTCATGGTTAGTTCATGTTAGTTAATAGATGAACTAATGAACCTTATTGTAAAGTGTTACCAATGTAATTAATACCACATTTGATGAGACCTATTTGATAATGTTAGGAGTGTAATTGGACAGAATGCAACAATGAGTTAAACATAATTGGTCATGTTTTATTTTGCCACCCTGAAACACAAATTTACAGTCAATAAGGCACAAGATTTTACAAAAGCCATGGCTTTTGTTGTCTTTTCATTGGACACTGAACAAATCTGCAGTGAAGTAGGGATGTATTCAAAAGAAAAGTTTATTCACAATGAAGTAGAGAGATTAGAGAAATGGATCCATAAAACCTAAGTGCGGAATGTTAGCTGATTTGAAATGGAAAAATATATTGTAAACCTAAGGTTTAAGAGGGAATCAATATACAGTGCCATATGGATCTCTGAATTAAACAAAAAGTACTCAACATTGCTAACAATTCTGGCCCAAACATCTAAACTACAGTACTTAATAGATAACCAAACCAAAGTTTCTGGAAATAAACAGTTTGAGCATGATGTCAGTTCTAAGAAGCAGCAATTCAGGCTCTAAAAGATTACTAAAAAATAATAGCATAATAAGGGTAATACTTCGCAGTGAAAGTAGTCAAATAGTCAATAAAGACCAAAAATACATTACAGTTTAGCATGTTCAATACTGCATGTCAAAAAAGGTAACAAACGATGTTGAGACTGTTGAAGAAAATACTTTTGCTATTTTTTAACAGTGGAAAAGAGGGCATTGCATGAAGTGATTATATACTGTGCCTTCAAACAGGTCTTGCCTAATTACAGGACTCACAGCAGATTAACAGACATGATCACAAATGGTTTTCTGTACATTAATCAATAACTGTGAGCTCTGGGTCCAGTTTTGTACTGTCTTTAGACGCAAACCAGTCTCGCACCTGTTGGTAACTCATTTTTGACTTTCGGCAGAGATGGTCAAGGTCCTTCTCTTGTAGTGGTCCCGTCTGTTGATAATACATCTCTAACGGACTGATGTCTACAGAATCCGTTGCAGACTTCTGTGTTTTTGTTGTGCTGTTCCCTTGTGACTTACGTTTCCTGTTGCCTTCACTTCCTGGGGTTCCACTGGCATCGGCAGCAGCCCCTCCACTTTGTAACAATGCTATCTCGGCAAGCACTTGTCCACGTACGTCAGCATGCACCCAGCGTACATTGCCATTTTTTACAGCATAACGCGTGTCCCCAAACCACTGGATAATGTCAGCACGAGGCAAAGATGTTATTTCCACTAGCTCTGTGTATAAGTCACTCTTTGGCCATGGGCATTTATGGAAGTATTCCTTTAGGATGGCCAGTTGCTCCTTTGTTTTTCTTGGTCGTCCAGCCGCTGTTAATACTGAAGAAAGTGAAGAGTTGTCCAAGGGGTTTAGGGAGTTGTTTATGGAAGTGTTTGCTTTGACAGTGCGTGCTGACTTCGATGACCTGGCTGAGTGTTTTTTAGATGGGGTGATGGATGGAGAAGAAGAGGCAGTGGGTGCAGCCGGCTCCGGAGGTGTCACACAATGTCCCTCACTTTCCTGTTCACTTTTAACTTCATCATTGTTCTGAATCTCACTTTCCTCTGAACATTTCTCCTCATCTTCTCCTAATGCTCCATCTTCAAATGCCTCAAGAGTGTTAGACAGGAAAAGCTGGAAAAACTGAGAGCGCCTCTGCCGATTCTTTCGCGATCCTGTTCTTTGCCTGGTCTGTTCTTTGCCTTCGTTGTCAGCATGCTTTGTAGTTTGCTTTTTAGTGGTGAGGGGAAGAGGCTGAACCTCCTGAGACTGAAGTAATAGACTACAGTTGGGTTCATTTTTTTCTCCTTGAGAAGCAGAGAAGGACGTTGTCAATCCCCTACCATTTCGCAGCTGGTAGCGACTGTCACTGAACCATTTTCGAATCTCATTACGAGTTAGGCCCGTCTCCTCTTGTAAACGCTGTAACTCTGTCTCATCAGGCCAGTTCTCCTGTAGGAAACTCTTCCGCAATGCAGCTAACTGGGCTTTGGACTTTTTGTAGCGGCCATGCCGTGGTTGCTCAGATCCAGCAGGAGATTCTGTAGAAGTAGGTGGGGTAGCTGCTTGAGGGGTTTCGGGCATTTCTACTGGTTGTCGGTAGTAGTATGAATCCTGAGGAGGAGGGAGAGATGAACGGAAACGTGAGGGAGCAGGAGAGAGCTTTGCTGGTTCTGTGCTTTCAATTTTATGTTTTTTGCGAGGCACTTGTGGACTTTGCGCTAGATCTTCTACATGGTCTTCGGTTTCTTTAAAATCCTCAATTCCCTTTTTCCTCTTCATAGGGCTCTCTTTGAGTTTCTCACTTGTTTCCCCAGGCCTAGCCAGCTTAAGCCGTGTCTCTTCAATGTCCTCCGATGCCCAGCTGATTCCATACTTGATGCGTTGCACCATGAACCACACTTTAACTTTATCTAGGGGAAGAGCACAGACACGGGCAAGAGTGCTGACCTCTTGTGATGTTGGATAGGGGAAGGTGTTGAAGGCCTGAACAAGTTCAGGGACACTATCCAACTCACGTGTTTGATCGGACTGGGTCCACACTAGCTTCAGTCCTTCAGATACCAAAGGAAGACATACTACAGAGTTATTATTAGTGCTGAAGCTTACTGCAGCGCTGCCATTGCTTTCTCTTGGTCTGCGATTAGAGGGGCTTGCATGTTCCTTTCCGTCAGAATTGTGGTGTGGTGATTTTTGCAGCCGTGGACTGGTGAGGTTTCCGTCTTGTCTTTTTGCTGCCACCCCTCTCGGAGAGATAACTTTCAAGTCATGGTCAGTGTGCGTCGCCATCAGAGATGTCACACCTCTATTGCCACAGACTGAAAGAATGACAAAGAAATTCAGAGTCAATGGACAATGAATACAATTTAGAAAGTATTTTAAAATATATTGGCAAGTATAACAAACAAGAAGTTTATTGGCAGAGTAAGATACAATGGATAATAATTGATTGAATATTACTGTATGATCTGGATTTATAATCATTTGAGTGTTTTTTGTGGTTTGGGGTGTGTGTAAAACTGGTAAAAGTGCAGTACTTTATTGATGAATGAAAGTCAATCAAGGCCCAAATTGTGACTTTTACATTGTGAAATGGCCAGATTAGGAACTACAGTTGCCCTCATAATCACAATCACACAGCATAGTAGGGCATTTGCTCTACCCACCATGCCTTTTCTTAAACAGTTAATTTTTATTAACTTAAAATCCTGCTTGTTTGTAAGCCAGATTTGTGAGGGGTGAAGAGGTTGGAATGCTGGGGGGTGGCGGGCTGTTGCTGGCTGATGGGTGCAAGGATGATGCTTTGGGGAGGGGGTTAATGGGTGGGATTCTGGTCAGACTTTGGTCAAATCTACAACAGAATCGTTCAAAGCATTTTCAAGATCCAGCCAACTTAACGCCAGGAAATCTTACATTATTAATGCCTGTCCAGAGACTGAGTTTCAAGGAACACCATTCATCAAACTTCCTTAAAGTCATTAAACTGGAACTTTATGGTCAAGTCTACAGTCCATCCACTGACTTTACTCTCTAGAGTTGAAAGAAGGACAGATGTCACCCCCTTCCCCCTGCCGTTCTCTTCCACACATTAGCCTTTTATTAAAGCCTGTCGTATACTCTACACCAATGCACACCCAACCCCCACTTTGGCAGACTTGGGCAAAAGAGATGGGGGCCCTGCCCTTCACAGCTCTCTTGCCCCTTTCCAGTGCACGTAATGGTCCACTTCCCCCGTTTGCCTAACCCCATAGAACCATATAGAAGTTCGTTTAACCTTCCAACAGATGGCCAAAAGGATAGTAGGAGTCAGTCTCGGTTAAATAACGGTAACAAAAGTTAGTGCAATTTGTCAAGCTGGTTTGTTTGCCAGTTTTGCTGTTTGCCTAGATGCCTACCCAACACAGCTCAGTCTACATAGAACATGTTGGTTAACTTAAATTGGGTCTATGCTAAAAACATTGTCTAATCATGACATGAGATGATTTCTCAGTATTTGTCCTGACTAAGACAGCTTAACTGCTTATGGTCCTCATTTTATAAATGAACAACACAGGACCTTAAGGGGTTAGTTCAACCAAAAATGCCGTAATTTACTCACCTTCAAGCCATCCTAGGTGTACATGACTGTCTTCTTTCAGCCAAACACAATCAAAGTTATATTAACAAAATATATACTCTGGCTCTTCCAATCTTTATAATGGGAGTGAATCCATTCATCAAACAAAAAAAATCTATAAATCTCCAGGGGGTTAATAAAGGCATTCGGATGTGAAACAATGCCTTTTTGTAAGAAAAATATCCATATTTTTAACTAAAAAACTATAAATCACTGGCTTTCGGTAATGGCCGTACACAAGTCGAGTTCCGGCGGAAGAGTGACCGCTGACCTGACGAATGACATAGGATGTAGAAGTAGCGTAAGCTTAGGTGCGAGTAGACCCCTTTCGCAGTTTAAACAAATAGGGCTGAGCAACAAACTCAAGCTCATCTTCTCTTTTATTAAAATCCTTAAAAATTCTCGTTTTAGACTAATTTGTGATCTTCTGCGCTTCCGTATGCATCAATACGTTGGGTCAGAGTTCATTCAGACTTGTGTACGGATGTTACCGGAAGCCAGTGATTATGGTTTATAAAGTTATGGATATTGTTCTTATAAAAACACATCGCTTTACTTCAAAATGTCTTTATTAAGCCTTGGAGCCATATGAATTACTTTCATGATAGATGGATGAACTCTTTTGGACTTCAAAATCTAGGGTATCATATCATTCACAGGATATTTTTTAATATGACCGATTGTGGTTGGATGAAATAAGAATTCATATACACCAAGGGTGGCTTGAGGGTGAGTAAATGTTGGGATAATTTTCTTTTTTGAAAATCTGTAATTTTCAAATTTCAATTGCAAATCAGTTTTTGTGGTTTTGCCAGTAGTCTACATGAGCACAGTTAGGCAATACTGATTCGAAAGGCTTTTTCGATTGGCTTTTGACTTGGAAAGGCAACAAGCAGGCCAGTCATCAACGAAACAAGTTGGAGGTGAACTTGACAGGATAAATTCCAGACCGCCTGTGGTGACCTCATTTATCAGATGATGACTTGGAATGACTCGACTAAGCGTAAAGTCCCTTGAAGTCAGAGTAGCTTTTGTCATCACATTGTTTAGCAGCATTACCATTTGTACTTTAGTGTCCAGTTTACAAATATATGAACTTATGAGATATACATTTTACAAATTCATTCACAAGTTCACATATTTTCCAAAGTTTAGTCTGAAATATGAGACACTCAATATTAATATGGTCCAAATTAATTAATAAATTATGTGAGACAATTAATTTTAATATAATTTGTAAACATGAACAATTGTGTATCATACATGCACTGTATAAAACAGAAATACATTGCAGTTTACACTAAAACTCGGTTAGACTTGTTGGAAATTGCGTCATTGGCCGATGTTTGTCCATGGCCTCTATTGTAATCAGCTTATGTGGGGAACTTTTGACGTAGGTCGTAGGGTGTGAGATGAGATCACTACAGTGTGTATTTATCCAACAAACAGTAAGCAGGTGTAAGGACCATCGTGGGCCAAATGCTTCTATAATAAACCAGGTTTTATGCCAAACGAGTTCTTGAACACAATCCATTTCGTGGCGAAGGATCAGCTCACGCTTCAGTTACGTACATAAACAAACTCCCGTTTTTCAATTTAACCACACATTCCCCGTTGAACCTCGTTCAAAACAAATGCTTCAAATAATGTGAAAGCGACGCTAAACAAGAATCGCCTGACCCATCGCGTGGCTTTCAGGGTCTAATAACAAGCCTCGTCTCGGCTACGCTTTAAAAACTTCACGAATGTAAATTGTAGCAGTTCGCGTGAAAAAGGAACTCACCGCTTGAATTTCTCTCAAGGTTGTATGTGGATACGCCACTTCAGCTGGTCTGTATTATACGTTGTTGCTTTTGTTCTTGAAATCTCGAAGTGGTTTTCGCCTGTCCGGTCAGACCGAGGCTAGACAGAGAGGATCAGGAAACTCTCGGACCAGCCCCCTCTTTCTCATGAAACGACGGTGCAGTGCTCGAGCAGGTCCAATCCGGGAAGGAGAGGGATGGTAGGAGGAGCACAGCTGAAACTTGGCCCCTTGAATGCACTTCCCATCTGGGATGTGATTACCATGTGAATTGTGCCATATGAAAAGTTCTAGGAGTCTCCAGGTAAGGCTGCAAATTATTATTCTTTGATCAGACATGTTATTAGAGATAACTCTATGAATGTTAGAGTTCAGGAAACAGCAATTAATTGAATCTACAAATTAATAAAACAACCCACTTTAGAGTAATACAACAACAGCTCATAACTTTGCATAGGGGTCCTTATCGTCCTTATTTTGCTTACTTTGACTGTAATACATGGCTGTACCCACCAAATATATAAATAGACATGAATTGTTGATTAGAGGTGAAGTAATTTTGAATATGATAGAGCCAAATGTCCAGGAAAACTAAATGAACTTATTACATGGGTGTCTACTATTGATTTGATTTACAGCATTTAGCATACTTGTAGAGAACGGAGAGGCATAGCATGATTTCCCAGATGAGTGGACAGTTATGAAGTGTTATCCTAGTGTGGCTGAGTACTGTTGACCAATCAGAATCAGGTATTCAAGAGCAATATTTCAATCTCTCAAAAATACAACACAAAAAAGACTAGTAAAATGGTTTGGTTAGAATACATTCATTTATTACAAGTATTATCCTCTTTGAAGTTAAAACCACCAGTGTATTTAAAAGGTTTTTATTATTATTATTATTGTTTTAGAAAACAATATGTTGTGACAAAAATTGTGATGAATTGTGCAAAAGGTGTCTTAAATGACTACTGCAATTTTAATCATTCATTCATTTGTTATTTATTAACAAATGCTTCAGTCCTTACTCCTATGTTAAGATGGACAATACAATAATTTTAGAAACAATTAAAAAAAGACAATTATTAAAAACAAGCCCTGTTTCTGCATGTTAAAATTTCCCACTGCCAAGACTCAGCATGGAACGAGGCACTCTGATGAATGAAGGAGTGAATACGGAGAGCCAGGACACATAAGGTACCTGGGAAAAGATGAACTTCAGAGAGGTGTAGTCCACAACACTGCGGCCTGGAAAATAAATATCATAAACACTGTGTAGGATTTTGGAACATCTACAGTACATCCATGTATCTTTGGAAGTACCAACACTCCATCATAAACATCTATCACCATACCATCAACATCTGTGAGTCCATAGCGCCGAGCCAGGTCACAGGTCATCAACACTTGACCAGTCATGGACATCAGACTTGTATCTGTTTGTCGCCAAGAAGCAGAAAATACCATGAACAAGAGCCTCCAAGTAATACATTTTGCCTTTCATGGTCATTTATAACCATGTTAACTTTAACCGCTCATTAAATCTTTTTTTTTTTAATCCAACCTTTGGCCAGCTCAACTAAGCATCGTCCACTGAACTCCGTCGTCTCACCCTTACTGAAAACTTCCTTGAACTGAGAAACAAAAAGTAAACAAACATTTAGCAAGATATGTTTGTTATATCATAATCATACCCATTTTATATGAACTTCACAACCAATCCACATTAATATCTGGGATACAATTAATATGGCTTACTTTGGGATCCAAACCTGGAGGTGCCTCAAGAGATACATACTGATTAACTAACTCAGTCTGAACTGCCCCTGGCCAGAGGCTTACAGAAACCACACCTTTCTTCTTCAGCTCTACTGCCATATCTGCTGCCATTCTGTCACACTGAAGAAAATAAGCAAAAGTAAGATGGAACATAAATGCTCTGAGAATAATAAAAATTGAATGTAACTGAGAATGCATACTGTGCAAATGAAATAATCTGGCTTTCAAATATGATACGCTAAAAAGGACTGCAAATATACACTCACCTAAAGGATTATTAGGAACACCATACTAATACTGTGTTTGACCCCCTTTCACCTTCAGAACAGCCTTAATTTCACCAGCCAGAACAGCTGAGTCTTGGCAGTGGGAAATTTGGAATCTTCTCCAGACTGAGATGAAGTTAAAAGAAATAGTATCTTGTGGTCAATTTAAATATTTATTAGATAATCATCAGAGTAAATTAATTGTGTGTAAATGTTTGTAACTAGGTGCATTTTTTTTTATATTTTTATTTTTGTAATGAGATTTGTTTATGTCTGTGTGTTGTAACTTTGATGTTAAATGTCCATGTAAACTAAGCCGCTTATCTTGGCCAGGACACTCCCGAAAAAGAGATTTTAATCTCAGTGAGTTTTTTTTCCTGGTAAAATAAAGGTAAATAAATTAATTCAAAGTGGCACTGATTCAACAAGGTGCTGAAAGTATTCTTTAGAAATGCTGGCCCATATTGATAGGATAGCATCTTGCAGTTGATGGAGATTTGTGGGATGCACATCCAGGGCACGAAGCTCCCGTTCCACCACATCCCAAAGATGCTCTAGTCTATTGGGTTGAGATCTGGTGACTGTGGGGGCCATTTTAGTACAGTGAACTCATTGTCATGTTCATGAAAACAATTTGAAATGATACAAGCTTTGTGGCATGGTGCATTATTCTGCTAGAAGTAGCCATCGGAGGATGGGCACATGGTGGCCACAAAGGGATGGACAAGGTCAGAAACAGTGCTCAGGTAGGCAGTGGCATTTAAACGATAAGCAATTGGCACTAAGGGGCCTAAAGTTTGCCAAGAAAACATCCCCCACACCATTACACCACCACCACCAGCCTGCACAGTGGTAACAAGGCATGATGGATCCATGTTCTCGTTCTGTTTACGCCAAATTCTGACTCTACCATCTGAATGTCTCAACAAAAATCGAGACTCATCAGACCAGGCAATATTTTTCCAGTCTTTGACTGTCCAATTTTGGTGAGCTCTTGCAAATCATAGCCTCTTTTTCTTATTTATAGTGGAGATGAGTGGTACCCGGTGGGGTCATCTGCTGTTGTAGCCCATCCTCCTCAAGGTTGTGCGTGTTGTGGCTTCACAAATGCTTTGTTGCATACCTCGGTTGTAACGAGTTCTTATTTCAGTCAAAGTTGCTCTTCTATCAGCTTGAATCGGTCGGCCCATTCTCCTTTGACCTCTAGCATCAACAAGGCATTTTCGCCCACAGGACTGCCACATACTGGATGTTTTTCCCTTTTCACCCTATTCTTTGTAAACCCTAGAAATGGTTGTGCGTGAAAATCCCAGTAACTGAGCAGATTGTGAAATACTCAGACCAGCCCGTCTGACACCAACAACCATGCCACACTCAAAATTGCTTAAATCACCTTTCTTTCCCATTCTGACATTCAGTTTGGAGTTCAGGAGATTGTCTTGACCAGGACCACACCCCTAAATGCATTGAAGCAACTGCCATGTGATTGGTTGATTAGATAACTGCATTAATGAGAAATTGAAGAGTTGAAAATAATCCTTTAGGTGAGTGTAGAATCTGTAATGTTGTGTGCACTGACTTACTGCAGCCTTGCCGACCCCATAGGGTACATTAAAGAGATAGCGCATGCCACCCATAGATGATATGAACACAATCAAGCCCTTGCCTTGAGCCACCATCATCCTTGCAGCATACACTGAGCAGAAATAGTGACCCCTGTAAAAACACAGTGACCATGATCTCTTGTTATGGATCTGAAAGGACTAGGTAAATTAATTGTTATGAAAAAGTCATTTTGGGATTTTTCAACATGATTCATTTCAATTCATTGTGCAGTATTGTTTTAAGGGTACAATTTTGATGTGGTTCAGTCCTAAATGCCCCAATATACTCACAACAAAGTTCTTTTTCCTCTTTCCCTTTGAGGTAAAAAAATACGCAAGCTGTGGTATACTGTTAGTTAATATTCCGTTAGTTAGTTAATATTATATTGATTTGTTCAAAATGGCTCCAGGGTCAGACCAGTTCATTCTTTGATTTTGCTTTAAGCATGTCATTCTACCATTCAAAATTTGGGGTCAGAAGGATTTTATTTTAAAGAAATAAATACTTTTATTCATATAAATATATATGATAAATATATTATAAATAATTATAATATATTAAAACAGAAACGTTATTTTAAATTGTAATAATATTTCACAATATTGCTGTTTTATTGTTTTTTGATCAAATAAATGGAGCCTTGGTGAGCATAAGGGACTAATTTTCCAAAAAAAATATATATATATATCTCCCAAGGTCCTCAAATGTATTCAAAAATGTTTTTTTTTTTTTTTTTTACATCGGTTCATATATTTTATTTCATTATGTTATTTGGAGTCACCTCCAGATCTGTACTGTACCTGAGTCCAGTGTTGTTGATGGTGTCCCAAATATCTGGTTCCACCTCCCAGAACTTTTTATTCATGTTGTCGAAAATAGCCTAACACAAAGACATAAACAAAACAATAACAACAACAAAAAAAAAGTTATTTAATGAAACAATCAAAAGTAAAAAATAAATCAAGTTTACAAAATCAAAATATTTGTTCCATTGTTAGCTGTAACTGACCTGTACACCAGCATAAGCATTATTCACCAAAATGTCAAGCCTGCCATTTTGCTCACGCTGGACACGTTCAAACAGGTCCTTGATGTCACCCTCCTTAGATGAGTCACAGACCACAGGGAGACACCGGCCACCTCTCTCTGTTACCTGTCATCAAGAAAATAAAAGAAGCATGAAACCTGTATCACCTTTCCCAAGTTGCACAAATAACAGGGTTATTGATGTTACAATCAATAGCCAGTTTCCAAACCTCAGCTGCTGTCTGCTTTAAAGTTTTCTCCTGTCGACCAGTGATGTACACAGTAGCGCCAGCCTCAGATAACTGAAGGGCAATACCTCTTCCAATTCCTCTGGAAGCACCAGTCACCACACAAATCCATCCTGATAGTGCCATCTGATAAACACAGATTGATGTCTGATTCATAAAGCGGTTCTTTTGAATTGGTTCACACAATCTATATAAACTATTTGTTTAAAGGCCTGTTCACACCCAGGACGATAACTACTGGGAATCACTTTCAGAACGATTTTTTTCCCAGCTGATGAAGATAAAAACATTGACAGCCAATCAGAATCCATCCTGTTATAAAGAAAGTGGTGCTCACTGCAGAGCAAAATAACGCCCAGCTCCCCCTTTCTGGACGATATGGGTGAGGACTCCGTGGACTTCATGGAATTAGCTTGACCGATTTAGGGATAGGGTTATGGGTAGTTTTAGGGGGGCCCTTTAAGCTCCACCCATTTATACATATAGCGAGGGGGAGCTGGATATCAAGCTCCACCCATTGGCTCTGCAGTGATCACAGAGCTTGAGCATTTAAAGTGGTAGATGACAACTGCAGCACCTGCTTATAATAAACAGAATGTTATCAAGCGATGATGTGGGCACTATCATAGTTATCTTCATGAATCATGATATCACCTTTATACGGTTTACACTGTCTAGTTCCAGCAGATGACCTATGACCCAACGCATGCATATTGACAAACATGAAAGTTCAGAGGTTAGAGCAAAACAAAACACCAGTAACAAATTAAAAGTCTAAAACAAGATTTTTTAAAAGAAAAATGTCAGAGGATTTCGATAAAAGAAAAGAGGAGCTTGAGTTTGTTTCTCAGCCCTGTTTGTTTGAACCACGAGAGGCGTCTATTCTCACCTAAGCTTACGCTACTCCTGCATCCTAAATTGGCCTTAATACGTCAGGTCAGAGGTGTGTCACAAATTGGTTGTGACATCTAAGGTTGTATGCATCATGGTGTGATCAGTCAGATGATGATGATCTTCTACAATGCAATCTATATGGAATTAGTGCATGGTTTGGCAACTTAACAGTTGCAACATGCACAAAACAGCCATGAAAATTATAGGGAGAAAAGACTATGAACATTCCCTCTTTCCATCTTAGCATGTTCACTTTACACAAACATCAGTGCAATGGAGAAATGTTCAATATCCAGCACTTGCACTTTATTTCATGGAACTATTATGTCAACAATGTCCTTTTTCTTCTGTCTATTTTTTCTTCTCTTCTCAGGTTCTTGCTGATGTGTTTTGTGATGTTTTTATTATTATTATTTTATGAAGCAACTCGCAGTGTCCACGCAAAATATCCCCTTTGGGACAGTAACGTTAACCGACCTACCCAATAAAGTTAACCTATTTGACTGAAATAAGAAAGAAACACCTAGGATGGCTTGCGGGTGAGTAAATTATGGGATAATTTTGGGGTGAACAAACCATTTAAATGTAATATCAATTATTTAGGTTGCACGTTAATTCCAATGAGTTGTATCATGGCTGATGATCACAAACTCAACTACGTGAAATTACAATAAATATGTTTATGATTACCTAATTAAAAAACGCATTTTTGGCCAATGTGTTATGTTTTAGCATTGACAGTGCGTGTGTCATGCCGTTCCGGTTCCGTCCGAGACACGCGATGACGTAAATGCGTAAATGGCGTAGTGAACAGTCGAATCGTTATCTGTAACGAACTGTTCCCAAAGAAACGATTCGCGAAAATGAGTCACTAGTCAGTAACAACGTCAAGGGAACGGGGAAGCGGAGAGAAATACAAGCCCGTCACCCTGTGGTTATATATATTCATTGCAACCTTCTTCACAACGACGAATAATTGGCCCGGAATGAAAGTTATGCAACATCATCACAAACTAACAATTATTTAGCAAAGCGTCGTGCAGATGGAAAGGTAGGCTACATTTTAATTTCACGTTTCACTATTGTGACACCTCGACTTGTCTCGAAGGCTGTTCGCTAATGTTACGCCAGAGTGACGATGTGTTTAATGCTATGGATAGAATTGTCTTTTTTGTGACATTTACATAGGCTACGTATTTATGTAAACGAGACACGTACCTGTTCAACGCCGCGTTTAAACTCCTTATGAACGGTAGCTATGTGTAGCTCGGAAACTCTTGCCTGGACTTGAAATCTCCAACAGGAAAAGTGTGTTGAAATGAACGAACTGCTACACATATAACGTGCAGATAAGACAGTCCTGTTTATGGATATCCTCCCATTCCCGTAATACGTCTAATAAAAATCCACCAAGTTTTGCAAATGTATACTGCTTTTACAAGCCTATTTAAACTATATGAAATCACCCACCCCACAAACATAAACGTACAATAATGCAGTTCTTTTCTATTTGTTCAGCTTTTGTTCAACTTTAGCCTAATCACAGCAGGAAATCAAACCCAATGTTACTTTGTTCAAACCATTTTGTTTACAGCATGGGAAGGTTATGTTCCTGTTATCTGCCAATTAACGTTACACTCTTAAAGAGTTGCAAGGTTATTTATTGGCATGAGTGGTTCCTTTCCACAAAAGTTTTATATATAAATATATATATATATATATAGTGTAAAATGTTCTTTAGACTATGTACTTGCACACTGAGAAAAACATTGCTTTTAACTGTTCACTTGGGTACCAAAAATGGTCCATGCAATGGAATCTATTGTGGTATTCCCTGAATTGTTTAATGCAATCACCTCATTTCCCCAACAGAGCTTGGATTTATGATTGTGGGGCACCCAAGGAACTTGGCCCCAATTACAGATTGTGCAATTAGCCATTTGTTATTTCAATATAACCTTTGATCTAAATCTACTTTGATGCCAGTCTGCAGTCACCATTGCTTGCATGTTACAATTGTTCGAGAAGTAAACATCAAAAATCCTAGTCGCTGCTCACAGTACCAAAGGCCACTGGAATTTCACTTTTTAATAGTCGCAATGTTGCATCACAGTCTCCCATTAACCCCTTTTCATTGTTTGGTTTTGTTTGAGGTACACAGGACACATGGTTGATTCTTGATGCCCTGTGTGTTTCCCTCACACAGATAAAGGTTTAATAAAAAAGATATAAATAGTGATTTAATCTTTTTAATAACAACTAAGCAGTAAACCATGTTCAGAGATGTTAATTGGTCTGCTCAGTGACAAGCGACATCATTTGAGCAGAGTGTATACATACTGGCATCACTGTCATGGAAAATAATTATTTGATCCCCTGCTGATTATGTACGTTTGCCCACTTACAAAGAAATTAAGGATCTATAATTTTTATGGTATTTGAATGGATAGAGACAGAATATCAATCAGAATATTAATTTGCATTTCAGTAAGTGAAATAAGTATTTGATCCCCAAGCAAAACATGCCTTAGTACTAGAACCCTTTGTTGGCAAGCACAGAGGTAAGATGTTTCTTATTTTATTAGTTATTAGCAAACCTGGTTTGCACACATCTCAGGAGGGATTTTGGTCCACTCCTCTTTACATATACTCTCAAAATCCTTATAATTTCTTGGCTGTCACTTGGCAACTCAAAGTTTGAGCTCCCTCCTCAGATTTTATAAAGGATTAAGGTCTGGAGACTGACTGATGGGCCACTCCAAGACCTTAATATGTTGCCTGGGCAGTGTGTTTTGGGTCTCTGTCATGCTGGAAGACCTATCCACGACCCATCTTCAGTGTTCTGGCTGAAGGGAGGAGATTCTCGGCCAAGATTTGACGGGACATGGCTCCGTCCTTCGGCCCCTCATTAAAGTGAACTCGTTCTGCACTCTTACCAGAGAAACAGCCCAAAAGCATGCTTCCGCCTCCGTGCTTGACTGCTGGGATGGTGTTCTTGGGGTCATAGTCAGCATTTCTCTCCCTCCAAACACGGCGAGTTGAGTTGAGGCCAAAGAGCTCAATTTTGGTCTCATCTCATCTCACCACAGCACTTTTTCCCAACCCTTCTCTGCGTTATTGGATATTTATTGGCAAGCTTCAGATGGGCTTGAACATGTGCCTTCTTGAGAAGGGCTACCTTGCGGGTGCTGCTGGATTTCATTCCATTGTGGTGTAGTGTGTTACTAATGGTTTGCTTGTATTTTTGCTAATTGTAATTGGTAATTGCTTTATAATGATCTAAGCTAATCATATGACTGTTGGTTCCACTGTGTTAAGCACTTTTTGGGTAAGTATATGGTCTCTGACCTGAACATTCGTCTGCATTTCTCTGTACATTTAAAGTTGAAAATACCCATTACAAATATAATGGGTATTGCTATTTTGCTATCAAAATATTGCTATCACAATACACAAACCATAGGTGACTGACTCGCATTATTTTATTTATTTTTTTGCAGCCCTGATAATTCCAAACTGTGAGTCCATGTATGATGCCAAATAAATTCAAATGTAAGTAACATTTGACATTTTAAGTAGTATTTTATCTTAAAATTATAAAAATTTCAAAATGCTTGATCACTGAAGCAAGATGCTGTTTTTTTTCTTCATTTTTGGAAACACTTTTAGTTAACTGCGGATGAACTTGCATTACAAATAAAAATACCATGTCATTGACATTTGCCACACTCAAAACCACTCTGTTATCACCAAGCTCAGTGTTGGGTGTGCCTTATACACATATCTTCCTCTTGTGCAATATGATTTTTTTGCAATAAAGTCACTGTCAGTGTTACCACAATAATGACATTTATTCTGATACAGTACACTGAAAATGTGTTTTTGGCAGCATATTTTTGATGCTCAAACTTTGTGGTTTATACAAATAATCTTTAAATAACTCTGATGGTGAAAATAAACACAAATTCAATCATGACATCACAATTTTGACAAAACCATATCTATGTAGTTCAAATTATGTCATCATTTACTCACCCGTAAGTTGTTTCAAACCTGTATGAATTTCTTTCTTGAACACAAAAGAAGATATTTTGAAGAATATTATAAAAGAAATTCATGTTTTGAACAACTTGAGGTTGAGTAAATGATGACAGAATTTACATTTTTGGATGAACAATCCCTTTAAAGGTGGTCATGGTGCAGTGGATAAGACACATGCGTTTGGTGTGAGAGACCCGGGTTCGAATCTACAGCGAGACACCAATGTGTCCCTGAGAAAGACACCTAGTTGCTCCAGAGGCGTGCGACCTCTGACATGTATAGCAATTGTAAGTCGCTTTGGATAAAAGCGTCAGCTAAAATGTAAAAAAAAAAAAAAATGTAAAGCCAGCTAAACAACATATTTAATATAGCAGAATAAAACTGAATGTACGTGATCAAGACATGTAACATGTTGTGACAGTGCAGATGATAAATGGCAAAATAGATTTGTGTCATTTGGCCCAAAAAAAGTCTTTGGTTATATAAGGAGTTAGTCAGAACTACTTTTAGCTAAGTCAATCTACCGAAGCTTTCTTCCGGCATGAGAGGTAAAATAACCAAGTAAAAATGAGAATTGGGCAATAAGGTCCAGTGCGCTTTCCATATATAAAGCACACAAGCTCACTGTAAGAGTACTTGCACACACAGTAATGGGGTGGATAGATAATCTCCTGATTTGTTCTTTCTTTGTGTCAATTTACCTGCTGACACAGGCTAAATGTGGTAAGCATGTTTCCTTTCTTCCAGAGTAAGGAATAATTGTAAGACACAGAGTGCATTGATATTTTGATTGTTATTTAGGTCCTGTGAATGCAGCCTCATCTATGAGTGATGAAAAAGACACTTCGTTTGTGGTAAGTTTCAAGCAACTGGTTAAACAGACATGCTTTTTTCAGATATGACTTCTTATATTGTCATATGACTTCAGTTTACAAGTATACTGAAGTATATGAATCAGTATACAATCACACCTTTTAAATGTTTGGTGTCGTTAAAATTGTAAAATGTCTTTGAAAGAAATCTCGTCCTCATAAAGGCTGCATTTTTTTATTGAAAATCATTTCATTCCAAATGTATTTATTTGTGTTATTTTAAAAATGTCATTTATTCCTGTGATGGCAAAGCTGAATTTTCAGCATCATTACTCCAGTCTTCAGTGTCACACGATCCTTAAGAAATCATTCTAATATGCTGATTTGGTAACATTTCTTATTATTATCAATGTTTTGCACATTGTGCTGCTTAATATTTGTGTAGGTACTGTGATACATCTTTGATGAATAATAAAACATTTTTTTACATGAAATCTTTTGCAACATTATAAATGTATTTACTGTCACTTTTGATCAATTTAATGCATCCTGCCTAAATAAAAGTATTAATTTATTTCTACAAAAAACACTGAACCCAAACTTTTATGCCAAGTCAAGTCACCTTAATTTATATAACGTTTTAGATTGTTTCAACATGGTTTCAGTATAAACATGAAAAGGACAGAATCAATTATGCAAACTTTATAAAAATATGAGATATTATTCAAATTCTGCTGTAAAGCAGCTCTGCAAAGACAACAGTGCCGTTATAGTGGTGTGTATAAGAAGTTTAACTGGTAGTGTAAATGGCTAGTATATAAATTTTTTATGATATTTTTATTTTACATTACAATATATACAGTATATATATATATATATATATATATTGTAATGTCTTTCACAGTGTAAAAACTAAACAAGGTCACTCATTTTAGTCTAAAGTAACATTTTCCACACATTTTAGGCACGCAGGGATTTCACCAGACAAAGAAGAGCCGTAGAGGTGAGGCAGTTTTAAATCTTTGTTTTTTGTATAATTCATTTTAAGGGGCTTGTACTTTTAAATGTATGTTGTTAAAAAAAAACTTTAAATACCTTTTTTCATTATCTTTCTGTAAACTACTAAGGATTTTTCAGGTATGTGAATTATATTTTATTCAAAACTATTTTATTCAGATATTAAACCAATTTGGAGATTAGATAAGTTTTAACTCCAGGCCAGTTCTACCAGCTTGGAGTTTCCATCCCAAAATATTGAACACCATGACTAAAAAGTGTCAGTCTTTCCATCTGTACTTATTTAGGCCTTCAGAAAGATCTTGACGAGATGAAGATTAAATGTGAGGATTCTTACATAGTAGCGAAGGATAATATTGATGGTGAGTCAGCCATCTTCATCTACTCAAACTTAAAAGTATCAACCATGCAGTTCCATCTTGCACTCATATTCATCTCAATGTTTATATCGGTGGACATGTTTTCAGGTTTTAAAAGGCAACTGGATGATCTTTTTAAACAAGTCAGTGCCACCAAGAGTCCAGCCAAGGATGGTATGTGGAAAATGATATGTATACACTGAAAAAAATTATTTTGTGGTGAAGTAAATACTACAGAAAAACAATTTTTCACTGTTTTCCAGCTGTATTATTTGCTCTATTTTATCATTGCTTTTGTTGTTAGGATTAGTAACTTGCCATTTTGTGACATCTGGAGTTGATTTTCTACTTAAAATGACACATTCAAACACAAAAACGATCCATCAAATGTTACCGTCATTGTGTATTGTCTACCAAGTATTGAGTTCTGCGTTCACACATGTAACTTCAGAAATGAATTTACGGTGACACACACTATATATATTGGTAACGTATACATGCCTGAGTAAATCATATACTTAAAAAGTGTGGTCTAATTCAATGTTATATTGTTTGAGTGAAATGATGTACAAAGAAATATTCAATATTTTAGCAGATATTACTTAACCTTTAATAAGCTAAATAAAAATGACTTCATTTCTTATGTTATTTTCACTTAACTTATAGTTAAGTATAGTTTACTTAATTCTATGTGTGAAATTTACTCAAAAAATATCAGTGCCGAAACTTGCCTTAAAAAATTAAGTAAATTTTACTAATTTTTTTTTACAGTGTATCTGCTTTACAATAATGAAATAAATCTCCTTTTTTTGTAAAATATTGTGAAAAGACAATAGATTGACACTTATTACCCTTGTTTTCCAACCATTCAGTCTTAAACATTCTACAGAAATTCATCGACATACAGGAGATGGATGCGATAACAAACACTGAGAGAGATGGCGCAAGGATTGAAAGTGCGTTCCAACAATACTATATTTTATTATTAACTTGAAAACCTGTAAATGTCCTGTGTATAGTCATGCAGGTATTTTCAAATTCAACAGGACTGGAGAAGCGTCGAAAGGAAGCAGAGAGAGACTTGTCAGAGATGAAGAAAGAATTTTCAGGAAGTGTTGAAATTTTCAAGCGTGCAGGTATAGATACACATGGAGCAATACCGCTGACAATGCACTTGTGAGCCCTTGCTCAATTCTTAACCAGCAGGACTAGTTTTTTTTTTTTTTTGTTTTTTTTTAACTTTTTTTGTTTTTTCCTCTAGTTTCACAGATAAGCTCAGAGACATTGAAAAGTGATAAGGCAACATCAACCCTTCTTAATGGTGTGTATGATGAAATTATGTATGAATAATACTTTACAGTCAGTTTTTCTCATTCTTATGTATCTAATCCACAGAATTAAAGAAATACCTGGAAGACAAGCTCAAACAACCTAAGGAACAAGGTGGCATTGCAAAGCAAGGTGAGTGTAACATGGATGAGAACAGTGGAGCCTGAAAACGTGGCATTGCAGTTTGAGTCTTTTCCTCAATAGATGACTCAGTAGAGTTTGTTTTGTTGTTTAGTACTGCGGATTGTTACATTGCAAATAGAGGCAATAGAACTAAAGACACGTCTCTCTGGTAAATATAAGATGCAAGTGCAGATTGATGGTGAGTGTTCAGTCTTTGATATTTACAAAATCCATATCAGGCTAGGAATTGTGAAGATGCAGCTGTGAGATGATCTGAATGGATCATTTAAATGTGCACAATCATTTCATCTCATTTAACGTTTGCCAGAAATTATAAGCAAACTGGCGCGCAAAAGTGGCCTTCTGTCAGATTTGAAAGAGGAGCGACAAGAGAGGAGAGAAAACATACAAAAAATTGGTATGTCATTATTCCGTTTTTTTTTTTTTTTTTGTAACTCCACAATAAATGTATAGCTTCTATAATCTATGTTATGTGACAAATAAGAGGTAACTTGTGACATCTGCAGCATTTCCTTCCAATTTTCTGTTATGGATTCACAGATAAACTCATTGCGACACTGGAGAAAGAAATATTGAACCTGAATGCTGAATTATCAGCACTTAAACAAACACTTGATCAACTTCTTGGTACTGGAATCAAACTAGTATTGATTTATGTATTATTTTGAATTTAGATATGGGAATCAATAATACATCCTGCCAATGACTTGTATCTTGTAGGACAGACAAAAATATTTCATGGGAAAAGAACTGAAGTAATTGATCAAATTGCCAAATTGAAGCGAAAAGATGAGTTAAGTAAGTTTCTTTCATTTTAACACACCTGATTCTCATTTTTCATGAATTATTCTATTTTGTGAATTCTAGTTTTACTAGGGGTGTAACTATATATCGTGTCTCAATATATCTCAATACAAAAATGCCACAATGTGTATCGTGACAATATATGTATAGTTAACCCAAAATAAAAATTACTGTGTTGGTCCTGATAATGGCAAATGTCTTATGTTACCAATAAAAAGTGGCCTACATTATTTCAAATATATAGTCAGTGACAGAGTGCAAGCATGTTTGTCTAAAATAATTCTCATGAATATTTGAACATTTTTATTATGGTGTCACCATTGTCCTGTACATTGGGTAACCAGCACCGCGTTCAAGTGTATTCATTTCCACCCCAATGTAATACCAAATTTAGCATTTTAATTACCAGTACATTTATTAACAAAATATATGTATCAAATTGTGACATGAGGGTATGGTTACACCCCTACGTTTTACTGTAGCATCATCAATAATATTATATTTTCTGTGCTATTTTTAGTTTCTAGAATTCTTACACTCCAGTTTGAATTTATGGAGGCGCTAATCACTGCCCAGGGACAAAAGAAAGCGGATAAATTTAAAATAGCTGGTGAGATCTGAATGTTTTTTAATTATATATACAGTAGATATCATTTTGATTGATTGATTGATTGACAGGCTTTAAAAAGAACCTTTAATAGAATTGTGATGTTTGTGTGTGATTTTGGGTTATCCCTTCTCAGATCTCCAGAAAGAGCTTGAAAAGGAACAGGACAGGGCACTTTATCTGGATTCTGACAACAAACGTAAGATTGATATCATAGGAGCCAACAATATTCATTGTATATTGGGGTCCTTATTCCAAAATCAGACATAGATTGTTGAGTGATCTGTAGTCTTTTCTACACCCAGGTTTACACAGAAAGCTGATCGAACAGACAGAACAATGTGAAGACCTGATGAATATGTGTATGGGTAAGACATTTTACTCTCCTTCCCTCCCAGTAAGTGACAGGAAGTATGAAAGCTTTGTTGACATGAAAGCAAACAAATACATTTGAAATGCAGATTCAGTTAAAAACATAAAGGTCCATCTCACGATTATTGTGTTGTGATTCTTATTTATTTATGTATGAATCATCCTTTCCAGATGCAGAAACTGTGGGTGATCAAGTAAATAAAATAACAGATTCAACCTCAAAGACAGGCAAGTTGAGTGAAATTTTAGAGACACATGGAATATAATATATATATATATATATATATATATATATATATATATTACACCCATTATTTTCAGTTGAAATTAATATACAGTTAATTTAATATACATGGCAACATTTCATTTCCACAGCCATCCAGATTATTTTGCTGAGCTTTGAAATAGACCAATTAACGAAAGAAATGAAAGCATCTTCATCTAATGATGGTATGTCTCTCTGAATCTTTTTTGTACAAGTCATTTTAGTGTGTAATAAAACAATATCTATTCTATTTTTGTACACACAATAGATTTGAAGCGAACACGGGACGGAAAACTCAAAGAACTGAAGGCGAAAAAGGAGGAACTTCAGAAAAGTGACGCTAGCTTTGTGAAAAGTGAGACTGGTTCTCTTAACATGAATATTTGCCATAAAGTTTTGTCTACTGATTGACTCTGCTTGTCAGTTCTTAAGGTGATATCGCAGATGGAGGAAATCTGGAAGCTACAGACCAAAGATCCAGATAACTTGAATCAAATCAGCAGTGAGTGTATACAGTACAGTACACATGCAGTAATTAGCTGCTAATGGGAAAAATGAACAGTCAAATATCAACTCATGTTCTATTCTGGTTTCAGATCTGCAGAAGGATCTCTTGAAACTGATTTCAGAATTAGATGATAAAATGACTGCAAAACCAAGTGAGTGGAGAGTTATGGTTCTTGTTAGGACCTAAGGCTCATGTTATTTGCAGTTATGTTTACTCATATTTGGCCAGTTTCACAAACAAAGCTTCAGACTAAAATGCATGTTTGAGCTGTTTTAACTGAAAGCAACTGTTTTTCCTAAGGCACTTTTATAAAAGGTACTTAAATGTCCTAATTGAACTACTAAGGCTTAATCTAGGCCTCGTCTGTGAAACCAGGCCATAGATATTTAAATAATAATACTTTCTGAAACTTTAAGGCCAGTTCACACCACAGATGATTACTATAAAGATGTAAAACAATAGCTGAGTCCACACCACAACTAAAATGATAACGGCACAAAAAAATTATATTGTTCGAATCACAACATTTTTTTTCCAACCGATGAACAATAAAATCATTGACCAATTAGAATCCATCCTGCTTTAAAGAGCTCAAGCATTTAAAGCAGCAGACAAAATAACTGCAGTGCGTACTTGTATTAAACAAAACATTATCATGAGTTTGTTGTGGTTGCTATCTTTTATAGGTGTGATCATTCGTGGTGTGAATGTGCCTTTGTGAGTATTGCAGTAGCTTAAATCAGTTCATCTAAATTGTTTTATAGCAAATTCATAATTTGTTCATATATTTTTGGCAGAACAATCAATAATACTTTTTTTATTTTATGTTTGTCTCAGTGCTGAAAATCATGGCTCTCCAGTATGATGTAACCTGGATAAGGGAAATGCTGAAAACAGTGACTACACAGGCTGAGATGAAGAAAACTGGTTGGCACTGATACTTTAAAGAACTTTTAAAAATGTTGATATTTCTTAAAGGGATCATGACATGAGAAATCAAATTTGCCTTTACCTTTTGACATGAGAGGTTTTTGTATCATTAACTCTTTCCCCGGCCGTGTTTTTATTTTTTTAAAGTTGTCATTTTGACAAAATTTTCATTCCCCCCATAATATTTGGCTGTATGAATATCTGAACATACAATATATTCAAAAGAAAGAACAGGGCCTTTTAAACAAACGTACACACACACACAAAACATTTTATTCTAGCTTCATGCATAATTTATTTCTTATCAACACTTAAATGTGGATAAGTTTCATTTAAAAAGCAACATTTTGAGCAAAAATCTGAAAAAAACTAATTTTTGAAGATGGAGATGGAGTAGGCTACATAGAGTCCATCAACACCTCCAAAGCTTCACAGTCCTATATAGCTCGTCCTGGGTCGACATTTCAGTCGACGAAATACTGTTTAATGTTGATGATCGCCTTAGTTTACATAAGCATTTGCTTACATATGATATCACTTGTTTCGTCTTCTTTTTTCCTGTTTTGATGCGGAGGTTCTGTACTCTTTCAGAAGATGTCATAGCGTCCCCACCCCACCGTATAACAGAGAAAACACGGAAATACTGAAAATTCTGTCAATGGCGGGGAAGCGTTGTCTCATAAATGAGGATTAAAACATCCTCTTCATTATAAAGCATTTGTTTAATCAAGCTCCAAAAGCTCTGTCTTGTTTTGATATTGCAGGATCTGTGTCGTCACACAGGCAAATACATTTGCATACGACTGCATCCAGAGCAAGACATCGACGAATAGTCATACATCGTCACACCATAGGCCCCGCCCAGTGACATTTGCCTACAATGGATATGAGTGTTGTGTCGGTACTCATTATTATAATCACTAATGCTTTATATACTGGAAACAGTATACAGATTTGCGATTCGTTTCTGACATAGTTTACGCACTAGTCTGTCGACAACAGGACAAACGGAAGAGTGAAAAATTTATTTTAAATCCCCTGGATCGCATCAGGGGATTATATGTTTGTTCGGAGCATATTGTTTGGTAAACAAGGCACAGTGTAATGGAGAGTTCACAAAGAAACTTGTTGAAAAAGGTGTCAAATCTGACAGCAGCAGCATCACAAGCCACAAGTAAATTATTACATGATGCTTTGTCTGTAAATCACGGTTTTATATGGATGATATGTTTTCAAAACACTTACTCGCGTGCAATAGGGAGTGGGTATTGATACTTATTCCTATGCAGTGACTTTAGCCAATCATAACAGTGGCTGTTTACTGACATGTCTTAAAGGAGCCGCCCCTTAAAAACTGATCATTTCAGACAGAGGGTCAGAATGAGGATTAAAAAGAATTGTTTTCCGCATACAGTATATATGGTTTGTTTGTTTTTGTGAAAAAAAAAAACTTTATTAACATTATAAGTGAACCTCAAAGAACTTAAAAAATCCATTTCATGACCCCTTTAATATTCTTTTTACATGAGCAGATTGTAACTGTACACTGACTTCTGACAGAGCTCCAAAAAGAACTTGATGACGTGGAACGTACGCTGAAGGAAAAAAACAAGGAGCTGGCTGCTGCGACCGGTGACATCAGTCGGCTACGTGAGTGAAACCTTTCATTTTGACATTTGAAACAGTAACTAAATGGAACTTTATAGCGACCATTAAAATGCTTGGTTTGCAGAGAGAGACATTGTTCTTCTGAAGAAACAAGTTTCGATGCTGAAAATGGAAAAGGACACAGTTGAACAGACTGCAAAGCAGAGGATTAAAGGTTTCCGTTTCACCCTGTACAGCAGTTGAAGTGGATCAAAACCTTTCATCAAAGTTATATATGAATTTTTAACAATACCCAGGACAACTTTGATTTGCTTTTTTGATCCACTTCAAATGTTGACCATGAATTGATTTTCATTATTATTCTTTCTTTGATTAAAACTTATTACTCAATCTGTCACAGATCTTGAAAAAAAACTAAAAGAGCGCAACAAGGCATTGGATGATGCAAATAAAACTCTGAAAGAGAAGGATGCTACACTATCACAACAAAGTAAGAGATTCAGCCAATCAGAAAATGAAATGGGTTTGCAATAATGATCAGGATTGGAAGATAAAACATGCATTTGTTGATTTGTCTGCCAATGTCCTGTCAGAAAATCAGATCATTGCTTTATAACATTTTAACCTCATGTCCCCCTAGTTACAAAGATCAATGATCTCATAGACGAAGCGAGAACCTTGAAACAGCAAGAAAAAGAAAAAGAATCGCAAGTTAATTCTAGAATAGCTGGTGAGTTTAATTCAATCCACGTAACCATCAGATACAACCTCCCTCACTTTTAACATTAAAGCATATACAAATTGGGCCTTTCCATTAATTCAAGAAACACAACTTGATGTTGTTCTTTTAGAACTTGAAAGGAAACTGACGAAGACAGAGGAAGAAAATGCCAAAATCCGTGACGATAATGAAAGTAAAACCCTCAGCAATAAAATCTTCAACAATATAGGGTATTTAAAGTCTTTGTCTAAAGAACAATTTCCCTTCTTCCCGATTCCGTCTCTCACTAGAGCTGAAAGAAAAATGTGTGGACACCGATTATTGCCCTGAACTCCAGGAGAAATATAAAGGTATGTCTGCTGTAAAGAGATAGTCCTTTCAGAACTTTTGGATAGTTGTATGAACAGGATACTTGGTGTCTGTGTGTTACAGAAATGCAGGCTGAATATAACGAGACCGTTTCGAAATTGAACGATGTACTTCTTCAGAAGGGTGAGTGAAGCCCTAATTTGTAATTAAATTAATGACAAAATTCATCACAAAACATTGTGATTAAAAAAAAAACACATCATATTGTGTAAACCTTATGTAAGTCTTCTTCACTATTATTTTGACACATAATTACTGTATCTCTCTCTCCAATGTTGTTGTCGTTTTCAGTTTTTATGATTAAAAACCTAATCGATGAAGTGGAGTATCTGGATAAGAAAGCTGCACAAGGATTAGGTAATGAAGGATGTATTTCTAATGATTCTGATATCGCAAACTGCAATACTTTTAGACATACATATAAAAGAAGTCTTTTCTGCTTACCAAGGCTGCATTTATTTAATCAAAATATACAGTAAAAGCATTACAATTTAAAATAAATGTTTTCTATTTTAATATATTTTAATAAAATGTTAAAATTTGAAATGTTAAAATTCCTGGCAAAGCTGAATTTATGTCTTGTTTTTGAGAATACTGTGATCGTTTTTGAGGATTCTTTGATGTAAGGAACATTCAAATAACAGCATTTATTGAATCAAAATATTGTAACAATGTAAAATTCTTTACTGTCACCTTTAATCAGTTGAATGTGCCCTTGATAAATAAATCTTTAAATGTGTTAAGTTCATTTAAAAAAAAACTTTACTGACCCCAAACTTTTGACATTGAGAGAGAGCTTTACTGACCCCAAACTTTTGACATTCACTCCATCTGGTTATTTTCAGGAAGGATGGAAGAACTGGAAGAAAAGAAAAAAGAATTGAAGGAGGCAATGCAGCAATTGAAGGCTGAGGGATCTATATCAGCCAAAAGTGAGTCAAACCCCATTTTTCTGAATTTTGCATCTTCTTTATTTAAAGAGAGACCATTTCATACTTACACAGTGGTTTGTTACAGCTCTGGATGTACTTCAGTTACTAACTAAGATATGGAAGCTGCAAGAAAATCCTGTAGAGAATTCAAAAAAGATTCACCGTGAGTTGAAACAAATCCATTTCTTCCCTTTAAAAGCATGTCATTCATTAGCTCACAATTAGTGATTTTCTTCTCTTAATTTAGAACGGGAAGCTAAATTAAATGGTTTGCTGACTGAGTTGCAAAACTCTGGAGAAAAGGGGCTTGAACTAAGTGAGTTTAATTTCATTTCCTTTTAAATTGCAATAGAGTAAAAACCTGGGGGTAAAATAAAATGTATAGCTTGAATGCAATGTAAGTCGCTCTGGATAAAAACATCTGCCAAATGCATAAATGTAAATGTTTTTCTTATAATTAAATTCATACAGCCTTGAAGATAATTTCTATAAAGGAATCAATGTCCAAACTAAAACAAGCACAAGGACAAATGCAAGAGGAATACAAAAGAGAAATCAATGGTAAGCCCATCTTAAATGCATCTATTGCTGATTTTTCATTTAAAATTAAAGGGGAAACAACGACTATTAAACTTTCTTTTTTATGTTGTTGGTCAGGTCTAAATAAGCAAATAGAGGACAACAAAAAAGAGATTTTGCTTTTGAAGACTAACTGTGATCAGTCCACTCAGCTGAGTAAGTTGTGTTAATTCCTATATATGTAATTAGCATTTTAACCCAGTATATTGTTAATAAAAACATGCTGCTTTCCAGAGGACAGGATACAACAACTAGAAAATGAGGCTAAAGAAAGCCAACAAAAATTGAAAAAACTACAAAAAGAATCAAAAGATAAGATTGCAGGTACGTTTTACACTTGATGTGCTATTAAGTTGTATTATGTATAAGTGTAATAATGTTGAGACTCCTAAATCGTCATTAGAGGGAATACATCCTTTGGAATACAATTACAAATAACTTGTGAAAATTAACTGTGGGAAATCAGAGTTTTATTAAAGATGAAAATAATTATGATGCTTAATAAACATAGATTTGTGTTATTAAATATTATTGTTTAATTTTTTTTCTCAGCGCTAGAGAAACAAATTAAAACAAAAGACCAGCAGCTGACAAACACTGAAGATAAACTCCGGGAGATAAATGCTGAAAATGCTGATTTGGGTAAGAAAAAAGATTATTTATCAAAAATATTGTTTGTTTCCATATTATATTGTCACCTACACATGACTAGTCATTCCAAGAATTTCAGTTTTGTGTCTTTTGTTTTAGTCAAAAAGCTGAACAGTCTGAATGATGACATAAAGAAAATCACAGAGGAGAAAAACAATGCACTACAAAAAGCAAAAGAAGAAATCTCCGGTATGACGACACTATAAAAACTATAAAAACAAGATGTGCTTAAATTCATTACCAAGTTCACTTTTCCAAATAGCATACAATATATGTTTGTATTTTAAAATGATTAGAGGTGCTGTTCTTGATAAATATATTTGGGTGTAAGCAATGGTAGTTTTCTGTACAGTGAATGAAAAATATACATGGACCCAAGCTTTCTTGGGCCAGTGGTTCCAATCAGAAAACTGCTTTTTTAATGCTGACATGCTGAAAGACGTTCCAAAACAAAGAATAAAAATGACATAAAACGATTCCAAGCAGCATGTGAGAAATAAACAATAGTGCTATGATGACGTACAGTACTTCTAGTCCGTGTGTAAATTGAAGAATGCATGTCTATTGGGGTTCTCTCTAATCCTCATTTCCACTGGAGACATTAAGTCTTCATGTGCTTTTAAATATTTAACCTCAAATTCTACTCATTATGTGTGCAATTTGCTGCATCATTTTATATCAAGGTTGAATCGATTTGACCATTTTGTTTTAAATTTCTCTAACTGCATTTCTATGCTCTGTCAGGTTTAAATGAGAAATTGCAAAGACTGGAAAATGAGCTTGCTAAACAGGGCCTGAACCTGAAGGAGAAGGATGATACCATTGCTAAATTGAAAGAGCTACGTGAAAATAAGGAGAGCGAGCTTGAAAAGGCAAAGAAGAAAAATGAAGGTCAGTGAGAAGAGATTCAAAGGGTTTTTGAATATGTGGTTCATAAACTGGGGAAAATTCAGAAAACTGCAGTCAAATTATCTACAAATAATGATGCTGCTGCAAATTGCACTCTTGATGCATCATTTTTTTTAAATCTTTTTCTTTTTGTTGTTGTCCAGAACTAGTGACAGAACTTAAAACAAAGTATCAGCAACTTGCTAAAACTGAAGCCAAACTTAAGGAGATAAATGCTGCAAATCAAGACTTAAGTATGAATCAAATATAGTAATGAATGACAGAGGTGTTCCAATATAAAATGTACAAAATGAATGCCTTATAGTAATTGATTCTTTCTTTCTTTCCTTATTTATTTTGTTTTAGTTCGGGAGCAGAAGGAACATGAAAAGAAACTAAAAAAAATCAAAGAGGAGAAAAACATTTTGCAAAAAGAATCACAGAAAGAAATCTCTGGTATGACAAAACTGTCAAAACACTCCAAGTCATGATAAAGTTCACATGTCCATATTTTTTTTTTTACACTTAAATTGCATTACAATGATTTGGATTTTATAATTTGGTCTTTTATATTGTATTCAAACCTTAAGACTGTTTTCTTGTTTTATCAGATTTAAAAAAGACCCTGGAAGCACAAAAACAAGACCTTGCTAAAAAGGACCAGAAACTCCAGGATAAGGACAAAGAAGTCGCTGAATCTCAAAAGGAGTTAAAACAAGAGAAAGATAAATTAAACGGTGAGTGGGGTGCCACTATCTTTTAGTACAGTCAGTAAACAATGCAAATAACATTTGGTCAGGGACCAAAAAACATATTTTGCATGTATCTGCAGAAGGAAATCTGACAGGTTTTAATATTTTCTCAATATTTATAGGTGTGGTCCGTGAGAATGAGAAACTTAGAGAACAACTGGTTGAGACTAAACAGAGAGTGGATGAACTTGAGAGTGAGATATTTCTTTTTTTCCTGAGCAAAACAAAAGGAGTATTAGCATTATTTATTATCAGAATTAACAGTGTGCTTTTGTTTCTTTTATAAATCTCTTTTTTCCAGAAACTATAGAAGAAAAAAAAGAACTTCCTAAGGAAGGTAAGTTTGTGATTTCAGTCTGGTTGTAATTTACACATGGAAATAAAAATCAATTAGTTACAGTCTGTAAAAATGCAATTAAATGGAAAAATGTCTGCCTGTGTGCCCATGCCAGAATGGCCAAAGTTTGACGCAAACACTGCCCACCGCAGACTCATCTTGTCAAAGGATGAGAAAGAGGCACGCACCTCTTTATTGGCTCAGCCTGTACCTGACACCCCTGAGCGCTACGACACAGCTATTGCAGTTCTGGCAAAAGATGGATATAATTCTGGAAAACATTACTGGGAAATTGAGGTGTTAGGAAGAAATTGTTATGTTGTGGGAGCAGCCAAATCGTCCGCTCAGAGAAAAGGTATTCTGACATATGGCCCTTCGGCTGGCCATTGGGTTATTCTGAAGAAAAGAGGCGGAACCCTTTTTGCCATTGCAGACAAGCCGATTGAAATAAACGTTCGTAAAACACCTTCTGTAATTGGGGTCCAGGTGGATTTTAAAAATAAAGAAGTTACTTTTTATGATGCGGAAAATAAATATGAAATCTATAAGTTCACTGGCAATGAGCTGCAGGGTAAAATTTACCCATATATTGAGACCTGCAGTGATTCTAATATTCATGACCCTCCCTTGATCTTAAAGCAAGTAAAATCCATAGATTGGCTCAAGCAATGATCTCCGTATATTAGGAGTCTGTTTATGTATGCAAAGAAAATACCCGCTGTTTTGAGATTTCGGATTGTAACGACTCTCAAGTGCATTCTTGAATGTCTTGCATCTTTCATTTTAATAAAACATTTACATTTGAAAAACAATATTTATCCTATATGTTGGTGTCTTTTAACATTTAAAAGGAAAAGTCACTTTCATATTGATCCAAACCTGTCTCTTTCTTTATAAAAGAAGATATTTTGCAAAATGTCTTTTTTTTTTTTTTTTTTTTTGTCCATACAATGGAAGTCAATGGTAACCAAAACTGTTTGGTTACTTACATTCTTCAGAATATCTTATGTGTTCCATAAAAGAAATAAATGCATACAGGATTTGAACAACATAACAGTGAGTAAATGACAAAATGTTAATTTTGAACTTGAATGTCTGGAGCAGCAAATCTACACAGAGGAAACATAAATGAAAAACATTAGTTTTTATTTTAGGGGAAAAACAACAACAGGTTTTTGCTTCCAAACATAAGATTTTTAAGAGTAAACAAGCACTTGAACTAATGGTCACATGCATACCAAGTTCAGCTTTTCAAAAAACAATTTAAGAGTATAATAGTCCATAGGAGACTTGATTTCAGTTACATTTTGAAGAGTGAAAAATTGTATGAAGACCTCAATCTCTGCCTGCTGTTCCAGCAACCCGGCTATAGAAGTATGCAACAAAGGTTGGGTCCTTTTCCTCCAAGCTGTTCAAAAAAGCATTTCTCTCCTCTTCACTCCATGAATCAAACCACTGAGTCCACAGTCTTAACTGGCATTCAAAAATGTTGGGTGGGCGATCATTCACCTGAAATTAAGAGACAAAGAGGATACCTGTGTTAACATACAGATCTGCCTACAAAGCATCTTTTGATATGGATGGATGGAAAAAATAAAACACCTGTAGTGTGTTGAGCTGGTCCAATAAACTAGACACCTTTCCAGGCACTGCCTTTGAGATCAGATCTTCCAAAAAGCGTTGCTTCTGAGCAGCGTTCCATCCAAAATACCAACCAAGTACACATCGTTGCTCCTGAAGCGTCACAAAAGACAGCGGCAGGGAGTTTTCTCTGGAGCCCATGTTGAGGGACGTGCAGGACAGAGCTTCCAGACGTTGGGGGACGATTCCTCCTGAGGCAGGGGGAAAGTCTGTGATGGATACTGGAGGATGGGTGGACCAACCTTGTCCATCGGACATTCCTAACTGTGTGATGGTGTGCTTAGAGACCTGTGTATGGGGCAGATCTTCCACGGCGGTAGGGGGCATCATGGATGCATCTGGTTGGCCCGAGCCTTGTAAAGCCTGGTGGAACCAAGCCATTTCTAAAAAGGTCAGAAAAAGGAGGATTTCAGCGTGCTTGATTTTGATGGTAGCCTACTAAACAAAACTACAGCGTTAAAAGAAACAGGTTACCTTCATGTTGAGCATTTCCATAACTTCATAAATAAACTGAAACACTAAATAAGGCACCTTCATGCATTTAACATAACGTTATATCATTAACTTACATCGGTTCAAAGGCTTCGTAAAACTGTTAGCTTTGCATCGTATCATCACGACTGCAGTAAGCTACACTTCTATTCACTTCCTTGTTAAGACACACAGTGCTAACGTCAGATTGCTAGCTGACCAAAACAAACGGGTAAACTCCGTTTTAAAACATTACTTGAGTCAGAGTGTCATTTTAAATAAGACATCACCTTTTCTTAGATGGATTTGTCACCTTCGGTCAAAAAAGCATGTTGTTACTCTCAAAATCGGAAATAGTTAAAGGGTAAATAATCTCGATTGAGTCGTGAAGCTCAAACGGAGCCGCTCGATGTGTTCTGTTCAATAAACCGCTCGGACACCAGGGGGCTGTGCATGTTATGGTTGTTGTGATGTCCTATTCGTGAAACGCACTTCGCCTCACTAGGCCATGATATGTGATACACACAATCTCAAGATCCGAAATTGCATCTATTATATTATAAGGCCTATATAGAACAAGGTCAATGTGTATTTAAGACGGAGGAGATTCAGCATACATGTTATTGATGATGCACACAAGAATATAAACAGTATAAATCAATGCAAAGGCTTAATGCATTTATGTTAAAAAGGAAAATGAAACCACAAGAAAAAATAAAATGATGTGACAAGAATACATGTATATTGCCTGTTACTTTGTAAAACATCAGACAACTTTGATGTTCTCTGTCTGAGCTTCCACCCCGCCTCTTCCGGAAGCGCTCGTGGCGCGCTGACGTCGGTGAGGAAGGCGTTGCGGTCCGTGCGAGCTACAGAACGAGCGAGGGGAATCAAGATGGCGGACCTCGAAGACGTTACGCTGGACGGGAGGCCGCTCCATTCGCTCCGGGTAGCGGATTTGAAAGCGGCATTGGAAGAGAGAGGGCTTCCGAAAAGCGGACAGAAAAATGCTCTCATCAAGAGGCTCAAAGGGGTGAGTGGGAGTTGCTGTTTTCTTTGCTCCGCAGAGTCCGAAGACCGTGATTCGGAGGCCGAGCGTCGGTGGTCTCGCTAGCTGCTAGCGCGCACTAGCTGGGGTGTTCATGCAGTTTGTAGTGTGTCATCATGCCCCCCCACTGTTGCTTGTTTGTGAGTGTGTATGTGTGTGACATGCAAAAGCGGCGTTTATTTTCTGTACTTGTGAGTTTTGGGATGGAGCAGATGTCGCAAAGGGTTCAGGGCGATGCGGTTGTGTTTACAAGTCTCTGGATGGCTGTGAACTGTGGATTTTTTTAAGTTGTCGGCGGGTTCGCGCTTTGTTAGTGCATAAGGTGTTGGGGGGTGGGGGTTATTTAACGGGTGCGCGCTTACTAAAAAAAGTCCTTCAAATATTAAGTTTTCGTAAGATTAATAAACACGTTTTACCCCTTGAATATCATGTGCTTTTGCTGAAATAAATACTGAGGTCGGACTCGCATCGCAGTTCCTGCGTCGGTGGGAGGATTTGATTGATTGATTGATGTGCCGCGCGCAGCAGCTGTTTTGAAAGTTACTGTTAGGTACTGACCAGATGTAAACATGTCTTTCTGTCAATTTCCTAATTGGATTCTGTATTATCTTATTTCGTGCACTTGCTTATTTGATGCATGATGAAAAAGGTAAATAAATCTATGTGCGTGATTTATTAATAATCAGTAAACAATCAATGAATCAATACATGATTTATTTTTGTATTTTTACTGGCTTTATTATTAGGTCGTACGCTCTGATCCATACAAACCTTAATATTCATGAATAATCACTTTTGACCACTAACTGTACATCATGAGCAGTTATGGCCTAGATAAAATTGACATCTAATACAAATTATTAAAAAGTGTGCAAAATATTTTGTACTTATAAGCATATTGCATAGTTGTGATTAGAGTCAGTTGTTTTATTTGTAATAATGCAATGTAACAAATTCCAATCCAAATTGTGTGGACATAATTTTTGGCCAGGCTGACAGAAATAAATTATGAACACATGGAAAATCTAGAACCAATTAACTATTAACATAACAATTAACATAACATACTATTAACATAACTAATAACTAATTATGATAGTGTATGCTTTTTCATGTGAGCTTTGTTTTCTATGCATTTTTTTTTTTTTTGCATTGTGAAATAAAACTGTAGTGGCTGTAGTATCCTTCATATATGGATTTTTTTTTTTTTACAGATACCAATTATTTTTATGTTTATGTTCCTAATTTACAGAACTAATATTGATTTATTGCTGTTTTTGACAAGTATATAACACCACTGAACTGAACAACTATTTTAACACTTTTTAAATATGTAATTGCTGAAATTTCACTCCCTTCTTGTAAACAAAAGCACACTTCTGCATCAATAAACAAATAAAAAGAGTCTGAAAAGTGCACAAAAATAAACTATTTTTAAAAATAACATTTTTGATCTTGTAAACAAACATAGATGGAATATAGCATGTAAAAATAATAACAAATTTAATTCCCCATAAATATAAGCATTCATTTTAAACTACAGTTTTAAAAGGTTAATGTTTGATATAAATGGGCTGAAGAGTGAAGAGGATGGAAAACACTCTAATAATCGATGGAATACGCAAACATTGTCAGAAAAGTAAACAAAACAGTGAATGCATAATCACAATTACTGAGTCCATTTCAATCTGGCATGTTATCAGAATTATTAATACTGTCGGTATAAATGATAAAATACCTGCTGAGTCTGACAAAGTGCTGTCTAATAAACAACTTCACTCGCTGAGAATTAATTTCCTCAGAGCTGTATCTATTTAGATGTGTATTAGCTAAATAAATGTTATATATTAGACATTATTATAATTTAAGGAGTATTAAACAAGTGGATTGTGATAAATATTTCTAAACCTCAAGCCAGTCAGGGTTGGAGCTAAACTCTGCAGGGTCACTGGCCCTCCAGGACCGAGTTTCGGGAACCCTGCACTAAAGTTTACCATTTGTACGTCTTTTTCAGTTTTACTAGTTTAAACATTCAGTCGATTTTAAACTATTCAGTTCTTGTGCGCTCTCTGAGAGTTTTTTTTCCTGCGTACATACATACAGTAAAGCCACCTCACAAACATCTTACAAGTAACAAAAGTCAAAAACGCAGAAAATTTAAGTCAAATTTCTAGTCTTGGTGTGTATCCTCGTAAACAGTGGGTTATGTCTTAAATAAGCATAAAACTCATGTGACAGTATAATGAAAACAATAATAGATCCATGCACTAGCTCTTAATGTGTTAGTCGGGACTAAAAGACTATCCAGTATTATTTCACATTTGATTACTTTATTCAATTTCTGTGGTATTTCTGAATACTAGTTAGACCTATCCAGAAACATTTTTTTCTTTATTTCTATGTCTTTATTCTATTGTGTTTATTTGTACTACTTTTCTCAATTTAGTTCAAATATTGAAATCAAGCTTCCTCCTTGTGTAAACTCTTAACAACAAAATAAGCCCATTTTAAAAACGCAATGAGTGAGCAAATATTTTGGTGAGATAAATGTAATAAAAAATGGTCTAACCCCCTAATTGTTGTCTAATAAAAAAAACAAGTCCATTCTTATGGTTTATGCTAACTTCATACATCACCTTTGGCCTCTTCTGTATGTGTCCACGAAGTTAAGATATATAATCCGCTCTATTGTTTATACTTGTGCAAAGTGTATGTAGTATACTATAGATGATAAAATGTTTGTCATTCTGCATGTGCAACAGGCTCTTATGTTGGAGAACCTTCAGAAAACCTCCACTCATCACATTGGCCTGCAGCCTAACTCCCGGGTGAGCCAAACTGAGATGTTTTACAGTAGAAATAAGCATATTAATGTTTATTCTTGTGTGGATGACGTAACTGCACTATAACAACCGTGCCATTTTGGATTGCATGTGTGTTTATTTAGATTGGGGAGGAAATGAGTCAGAACAGCTTCATTAAACAGTACCTGGCCAAACAGCAAGAGCTTCTCAGGCAGCGATTGGAGAGAGAGGCACGAGAGGCAGCTGAAACTGATGGTAAGTATCTGAAACCAAATAACGCTAACAAACTTAAATTGTATTAGTGTATGCAGGTTTAAGTTTAATGTGTATAATAATGATGTTAGCCAACACAAATGCTGCAGCATTGTATAAATAGGGGTGAAGGTGAACTATAGAAGCACTGTTGAGTCTAAAATGTACATTCAATTTATGCTAACATGTAGCTTTTGTTAATATGAAGAACGTTTTGGTATTGTATAGTGATGTGGACACACCTAGGCCTTCAGTGGTGTCCTATGTGAATTAATTCCACCTCTTAGTCCTAATAAGCTTTTAACAGTGTAGTTCATGACTCTTTATAATTGTTGTGAAATTGCTGTTTTATTTTGCACCTTTCAATTATAGGATTGATGTGGTGAGTTCGGAAAAGGCCGGGTAGAGAGAGAGAGAGACGAGGATGGTGCATTTGTGTACAGTTGTTCTTGCGCTCTGATTAAAAAGTTCAGAAACGGAGTCTCTCTTGACTATTGACATTACAATTGTATGAATGTTTGGGAAAAAGTTTTGATTATAAATTTACAAGAAAAATTAAGAAAATCATATTCAGCAAACAAATTCAGCATATTCAGCATTATTAAAAAAAAACGGGACAAAAATAAGCATCATGTTCACCAAAACTACACAATCCATCCTCATTTCCTTTCTCAAGAAGACTTTAATTACTCTGTTGAACAGATTATCTGTGCGTTTCAGTTCCAACAAGAAGTCTTTTCTATCAAGGCTAATACTGAAAGTTGAGTCTGTCCCGTTGTATTTCTGGCATAAGTTTTAATTCACTTCAGGGCTGAGAGAATGTCCACTCAAGAGAAACAGTGGACACGGGGACAGTCACCGCTAAACATAACGATGGCAAACATGACAAACATTAACGCACGGATCTACTGGGCACTTTCCTAGGGCACTGGGCCAGCAGGGGGCCCTGTCAATTTTATATTCTTTTCAAGTAATTATTATTATGAGCAGGGCTTTAAGTATTCAGGGTCTTGGGTAAAAAAATTGGGAACTTGTATGTGGTTTATTATATGTGTAAGGATAATTAGGAGCAGCTGATTAATTTCTCGTTAATGCAATTATCTAATCAACCAATCACAGGGCAGTTGCTTCAATGCATTCAGGGGTGTGGTCCTGGTCAAGACAATCTCCTGAACTCCAAACTGAATGTCAGAATGGGAAAGAAAGGTGATTTAAGCAGTTTTGAGCGTGGCATGGTTGTTGGTTGTTGTTGCAGTATTTTGCAAAAAATTGTCAAAAATTATTGTCAAAAGTGGGCTGAAGACCCTGTCAGATACCACTCATTTCCACTACAAATAGGAAAAAGAGGCTACAATTTGCTAGAGCTCACCAAAATTGGACAGTTGAAGACTGGAAAAATGTTGCCTGGTCTGATGAGTCTCGATTTCCGTTGAGACATTCAGATGGTAGAGTCAGAATTTGGCGTAAATGGAATGAGAACATGGATCCATCACGCCTTGTTACCACTGTGCTGGTGGTGTAATGGTGTGGGGGATGTTTTCTTGGCACACTTTAGGCCCCTTAGTGCCAATTGGGCATCGTTTATATGCCACGGCCTACCTGAGTATTGTTTCTGACCATGTCCATCTCTTAATGGCCACCATGTACCCATCCTCTGATGGCTACTTCCAGCAGGATAATGCACCATGTCACAAAGCTCGAATCGTTTCAAATTGTTTTCTTGGACATGACAATGAGTTCACTGTACTAAAATGCCCCCCACAGTCAAAAGATCTCAACCCAATAGAGCATCTTTGGGATGTGGTGGAACAGGAGCTTCATGCCCTGGTTGTGCATCCCAAATTCAATAAATGTACTGTTTAGACCAGAAATGGCTGTGGACATGTCTATTGTCATTTGACTTAAGTCAATCATTATTTATTTATTTTTTTTTACTTATTTTTTAGGAATAGACCATGAAGACCACACAGAAGCCAATGACAGTATCTGTACTGCCCCTAACCAGGTTAGAAATATGATCAATCCTCTGCTTCTACAATGTTTGCTTAAGTTTGGACCATGAATTCTTTTAAAATTAATATTTTGTTTGTAGTCAAGCAAGGTAAGGAAAATTTTTATTTCTTTGGATATTTGTTGCATGGCCTGAACTTACCTTCCATGTACACATGTATTTCCAATAGGAGGTTGCTCCCTCCTTAGTCGACCAACACAAAGGAGGTACAGCAGTTGGGGTGACTGCAAGTGAGAGTGATGAGCTCAAAGAAAAAGAAACACTCGGGCAGCCATCCCCCTCCGCACCGGCCCAGCCTGGCGCAATAGCCTCTTTGTCGGTGCGGGTTGTTGGTGAAAGAGGACCGACTTCAAGCCATGTAATGGCTGACAGTGATGATGACAGTGAAGGTGGGGATGACAATGATGGCGAAGAGGAAGAGTGGAACGTCAAAGCTCAACGAAGTCGTCGAGCACAGCCTCCAAAAAGCCAACCGGTGAGGGAAAGATCTGGTGGCTCGCAGCAACAGCAGCAGCCACCCCCCCAACATATACCTTTACTTTCACAGCAGCTCAGACAGCCCACTCCTCCCCCATCTCCTCCTCCTGAACTTTCTTTCCCACTCCCAGACACTCCTAAACAGAGTCCCCCTAGTCCTGGAGAGCCCCCGTCTAGGCAGCGCATATCTAGCTCTTCGAGCTCTGCTAGTTCCAGTAGTGACAGTCGTAGCAGTAGCCCTGAACCAGCAGGGGACACAGAACGCAGACCAGGCCCATTGACCTTACTGGCACGCAAAATGGAGTCTGAGGGAGCTTTCTCTGGGGCAGGAAAGCGTGACAGGGAGGGAGGCCACCAAGAGGGAGTTGTGTCCGCAATTACCCACACAGCTAATGCAGCGTCAGTTCTGTCATACCCTAGTTCAGTGATCTCCAACCAAGGTGTTAGTGTTGTTAGGACAGCAGTGACGGATGAGAGTGATGGCACAAAGCGGGATGAGGGTAGTCATCTTTTATGGGAGCAAGAAAACAAAAAGAGGGAAAGGCAAGGGAAACAAGGAAGACTGAAAGCCCTGGAGAAGGAGAGAGAGGAAAGGGAAAAGGTATTGGAACAAGAGCGAGCACAAGTTTTGGAAAGGGAAAGACTGGAACGAGAAGAAGCTCTGAAACAGGAGAGGGAGAGGGCTTTACAGCGAGAAAAGGAAGAGAAAGAAAAGGCCTTACAGCGGGAGAGAGAAGAGCGGGAGAGATTGGAGAGAGAACAAGCTTTGGAACGAGAGAAGCAAGAAAAGGAGAGACTAGAGAGAGAGAGGCGGGAAGCAATGGAGCAAGAGAGATTGGAGAAAGAGAGGCTTGAGAAAGAAAGACAAGAACGAGAACAAGCTTTAGAGAGGGAGAAACTTGAGAAAGAGAGACAGCAAGCTATAGAGAAGGAGAGATTGGAGAGAGCGCGGCTTGAGAAGGAAAGACAAGAACGAGAACAAGCTCTTGAGAGGGAGAGATTGGAGAAAGAGCAGCTTGAGAAAGAAAGACAAGAACGAGAACAAGCTCTAGAGAGGGAAAGATTGGAGAGAGAGCGGCTTGAGAAGGAAAAACAAGAGCGAGAACAAGCCATAGAGAGGGAGAGATTGGAGAGAGAGCGGCTTGAAAAGGAAAGGCAAGAACGAGAACAAGCTCTAGAGAGGGAAAGATTGGAGAAAGAGCGACTTGAGAAGGAAAAACAAGAGCGAGAACAAGCCTTAGAGAGGGAGAGATTGGAGAGAGAGCGGCTTGAAAAGGAAAGACAAGAGCGAGAACAAGCCTTAGAGAGGGAGAGACTCGAAAAAGAGAGACAAGAACGAGAACAAGCTCTAGAGAGGGAGAGATTGGAGAGGGAGCGTCTTGAGAAGGAAAGACAAGACCGAGAACAAGCTCTAGAGAGAGAAAGATTGGAGAGAGAGCGGCTTGAGAAAGAAAGACAAGAACGAGAACAAGCCTTAGAGAGGGAGAGACTCGAGAAAGAGAGACTAGAACGAGAACAAGCTCTAGAGAGGGAGAGATTGGAAAGGGAGCGTCTTGAGAAGGAAAGACAAGACCGCGAACAAGCTCTAGAGAGGGAGAAATTGGAGAGAGAGCGGCTTGAGAAGAAAAGGGAAGAACGAGAGCAAGCTTTGGAACGAGAAAGACAGGAAAGAGAAAAGGCTCTTGAGAGGGAGAGGCAGGAAAAAGAAAGGCAAGAAAGAGAGCAAGCTTTAGAAAGAGAGAGACTGGAAAGAGAAGCTGCTTTAGAGAAAGAAAGACGAGAAATTGAGAGGGTCAAAGAACAAGAAAGGCTGGAGAGAGAGAGGGCTTTGGAAATAGAAAAAAACGAAAGAGAAGCTGCTCTGGAACGCAAGAGGCAGGAGCGAGAAAGACTTGAAAAGGAGAAAGCTTTGGAGGAAGAGCATGAAAGAGAAGTGCAGAGAAAAGCAGAGCAAGAGCGAGCATTGAAAAAACAGAGAGAGGAGCAGGAGTCTGCTTTAAAAGAAGAGAAGCAGAGAGCCTTGGAGGAGAGTGAAAGACTTTTGGAGCAAAAAAGAGTGCAGGAGGAGAAAGAAAAGGCTTTGAAACACGAACAAAAGGAGGAACAAGAGAAAGAAAGTCGTCTTCCTCCATGGAAGCGTGGTCGTGATATCGGTGGTTTCTCGAGTCCATCGGATAAGCCAGATGAAAGTAAGGCTGGGGAACCACAAAGGGCCAGCAAAGATACTCAATCTTCAGAGTCTTTTCCACAACAGTCATCCACACTCGCAACACCACCATCCCCTCAATCTTCTTCCAAGAAGTCCCGCTTCCTTAGAGATGCCCCTGTTACAGTTCCTCTCCCATGCTCGCCAACGTCTGTGCTAAAGAGACCTCGTACTTTCTCGGACAGTCCGATGTCACAAGCCCCCTCAATTCCATTAGCATCTAAACCTGACGAACTGGTGCAAGAAGATGCTCAGCCCCCTCAAACATCAGTCCTTGTTGCAGCACCCCATGAGGTTGATAGCAAGACCCCGAAGGTGGCCACCCAACAACATGCACCACAAGAGGAAGAGAAGATGGAGACATCCAAGAACAGCTTGGCAAGCAAAGACACTAAACATGAGATGTTCAGAAGAACCGAGGATGAGAAGAAAAGAGGAAGGGAAAGGGTAAAGGAGGTGGAGAAAAAAGAAAGAAAATCATCATCATCGTCGTCTAGCGATTCCTCTTCATCCGACTCAGATTCTGGGTCTTCATCCTCCTCGCGCTCCTCCAGTTCATCATCATCATCATCAGAGGGGAAAAGTCGTTCCACTTCAGGTGGTAGGAGGGTGAGTTGTTCAAATGTTCCTCACCTACTTTTCAGTCTTGCTTTCTCTCTCTTTAAACACTTTAAAGACATATCATGACTCTATTTGATCATATCATGACATTTTTCAACCATTGTCATAGTGTTGTCAAAAAACTCGGTACTTCGGTACCAAGTCGGTACAAAAAAAAAAAATGTTACGGTACCAGCTTTTCTAGGTACCGAGTACCAGGTTAATCCAGTTCTGTTCTAGACGCGATGTCTGAAACGTGCACAGTTGCGTCCTCTTTAACGCTGATATGGCTCTCTCTCTGAATCCACTTGTTGAAACGAAAGGAGGAAAGAGCCACATATGGAAATATTTTGGATTAGGCTAATGTCACGTTGCCATAAGAGGCCGATTACATGCAAATTCGCAATTTCAAATATAGGCGCGATTCAAGCGCGCTCATAATAAAAACTCGTTGGCGTTGCATAGCAACGACAGACGCCGCGTGAGAGCAAGCGCTTTGGAAAGAATAAGCACGCGCAAAAATATAATAAAAAACACGCGCGACATGTGAACGGCCTCCAAAGTGCTTTCGGGGTAGTTTTACAAGTACATGAGCACAGTAGTATCCACCCGACACCAGAGTACTACTGGTATTAGTATTGTCATTTAATGTCAGTGCCAGTACTAGGCATATTCTTGCCTTTATAACTCAGCAGGTTTAAAAAGCCTTTTTAAAATTAAATATGAATGCAGTTTTAGATTAAAGAAAAGGACAGTCAAGTCAAATAAAACATGTTTTATGGTAATGCTACAAAGATACCATTCATCAACATTACTTAGCCTAGTTATCAACACATTGAGTGAACAATATATTTTTACAACATTAATTAATGTTTGAAAATGTTATTTATTACAAACACCTGATTGTTCATGTTTGTTCACTTAATTCATTGTGCATTAAATAAATAATGGATTAAAACTTTACAAACAACTTTAAAAATGTGTTAGTGTATAGGCTACTATTGTTTATTTTAGGTCATTTTATCTTTTCTAATCTTTTTCTAAAGTGTTTATAATACAAATGTACAGTTTCCATACTTGTAACCGTGATAAACACTTAAATATATGTAAATTTAAACTAAGCTTTGGTACCGAAATTGGTACCGAGAACCGTGAATTTTAACTGGTATTGGTACCGAATACTGAAATTTTGGTACCGTGACAACACTACATTGTCAGTTGTTTTGTCTTTTGCTTTCCTCTACATGCGTAAATTAAACTTTGCTAGTTGCTCACAAATAGGGACGGGACGCTTACCGGCTTCACGATAAAATATACTGACGGCCAGTATTATCGTTTAAAATTCAATTATCATTATTTGATTATCATGATTTAATTTAGCTCACTTAATTTAAATCCCGTCCAGCCAGCAAAAGTCTGACGCAGGCGCAGCAATATATTTTTTTAAATTATTCGAGAAGGAATGGCGGAAGGCAGTGACTGTGCTCGGGAGATTTTTCAGCCTTGTAAGAGTCAAAAGTCTTGAGGGAAATTTAATCGAGGATGGTCCCCCTGTCTGCTGAACAAAAAGTCGCTGCAATAGAAACACTTCAAATATGCAGAGTCGTCTTGTGTGACCATCACCCAGTGTTGTAATGTTATAGCGAACATAAGGCAAATTAACTTTGAATACCAAAACTACGTCTGGAAAATAATTGGGCACAAAATGTTGTTTTGAGTTGAAATATTTTGTCACTCACTTGAAATAGACATGAAGCTTCCGCGAAGAAAAGTTTGCAGCAAGTTTTTTTTTTCCTTTATTTATTTATCAGGGACAATGCACAAAATACATTAGTCTTACGAAGAGATGTTTTGTGCCAGAGTTAGCCGAAGCTAATTTTCATCCGCAGTCCCCGGGCAGGTGCACAAGTGGCTTTGAGTCAAAGACAAACAACTTGAAACAAGACTATTATTAAGAGTTACATTTTAGGGGATAGTAATGTACAGATTCATTGTAACTTACACTTATTACATTGATATTTTTTTCTACTAATAATAGGGTTATATTGAATTGAGATTAATGTTTTAAATATTACTTGTTTTTAAATCTATTTTGTACAACTTACAAAACAATCGTCCAGACAAAATGATCACAACAATGTCAGACTCTGTAAACAATAAATCAACTCGGATTTTGTTTTCTAGACAATCAAAAATGGAAGACGCAAGAAGACGCGTTGCATTTCAATGAAACAAGACCACACGCGCATCTGTTGTGATCACAGACAGTAATGCATGTGCGCTCTGTAATCATGCGTTACTAATTGACGAGCGTCATTATAAGGGAGAAAATGCCACAGAATAGAATCTTGCTTAATAAACTGCATAGAGCTGCTTGTTTTTTATGTTGTTTGTGGATTTTCAAATATAAAACTTGAAATGTTGAAATGTTTTCAGTGTGAGCATCAGTTCTTTTTGAACTCTTTCATCTCATTTTAACAAAACTGTGATATTAATAATCACAGTAATTTTGGACACTATAATCGTGATATGAATTTGAACACTGTCCCATCCCTACTCACAAAGCAAACAAATGTCTTCCTACAATGGAACTCTGAGGCCAATATGGGATATTTGCCCCATAGACTTGCATTGTAAGATTGTAACTGTCCGTATGTGTTGTGTTGTGGTTTTTTATACTAATTGCAAAGAAAATAGTCAATGTTCTGTGATAATTGAGCTAATGTTATATGATGTAAGTAACCCAGAACATACTTTTAATTCAAGTGTGATAAATAAGCTTTCATTTTGATATAATTTCACTAATTGTTTATAATGCACTTATATTGGATTGAATTGCATTGTATTTTGCTTACATGCAACTCTTTTGTATCCCCACAAAAGCATATCTTAAACATTTACTTTCCATCTTCCTCAGTCTAAACAGGCCCAGAAAGATTCTTCATCTCAGCCCACAGAAAAATTTGGTCAAACTGTGACTGAAAAGCTTCCTACATCCCAGCGCAAAAAACGGGTCCTCTCAGACCAGGAGGAGAAAGATGTTTGCAATGAGGATGTCATCCAAACCAAGGTCAGTAAGCAACCAACTTTTGGTAATATAACTTGGTTCTTAAACCCTGACTAAGCCTAGTAGCAGTAATTATTAAACACTTTCTTTGATTGTCATCTGTTTGTCTCACTCTACTCTAAGAAACTGGTCATAAACATTTTTAAATACAGTGCTTTTACTTTACACTTTAGAAACCCTGCCTTGAACAACAATATGAGAAGATGGAAACAAGAAGGAGAAAGGATGATATTGAGGAAGATGACACTAACAAAGACACTACCAGGTCTGTCTGTTCTCTACTTTGATTATGCCTACTTGTTACGCACCAGAAATGAGGGATTGAATGAACACATTACTAAGCAGGTAAAAAGGGATGGACATCTAGAGCTGCTGTACAGCAAATCTTTGTTGCATTAATTTCCTATTATCACTTTAAAGCTGTTTTGAAACAATCTGTATATTGTAAAATGCGCTATATAAATGATGGTGACTTGACTAGATCCAAACTTTAGTTTGGTTGGAGGGTGAGATAAAATATGGTCATTATGGGGTGGTTTAAGATGAAATCATGTGATTTTACAGTTGTAAGGTTTTTAATGTTTGGGCTGCTCAAGTACTTGTATAGCCTATTTTTTCATTACTGTGTTTCATTACTGGATTAATCAGTGTTTTTGAATTATTTTTTTAGCAGTCACTTGTTGTCACCTACTGGTGTAACAATGTAATTGATACAATCTTTGTTTGAAGTTATTTTCAAAAGGTGATTTGTTCTAATTTGATCACTACCTTAGACATCAGTGTTTATAGCCGAACTTTAGATGTTTATCCCAGTACTTCTGTGATAATTTGAATTATGGTAACACTGAAATGATAATACTGTGTGGTTGAAAACTGAAGCAGTTTCATACCTTTCATAGACAAAGGCGAATTGGAATAAGTTAGCTTAAGTTTTTGAATCTACATCACAATCTGTTGATGATTAATCTTCCAGCTCTAGCTACTAATTTTAGACCACAGAATAATTCTATTTCATGTTTTTATGGACTAATAAAGGAACCAAATACAACATATAAAGCTAGTAAACACAAATTATCTAACTAAGTTAAATATTTTATGTTTTGCTACGAAACTGAAGGTTTAATAAAATAAAATAAATCAGCGTGTCATTTTTGTACTGTTCGTCTTGCATGTTCGAACAAACTGATTCACCTCACGATTTGGACTTTCCAAGGCGATCCAAAACAACACAAAGGTTTTGCACTGTTTTGAACAATTGCTATTGCGCTACTAATGTAGTTAAGTTAGTTGCGTCGCTAGCTTGTTTGATCCTCCCCAAAACGGCACTATCTTCACTAGTTTATTTTAAGAGCGCGTAGTTAAAGTATTTGTGGATTACTGACAGGCAATCAGTGCGGCTGCCTCTCAGCCGGTGATAATGGGGTCCTGCTGCAGTGAGTCTCGCGCACCTCCCTTTTTCTCATCCAAACATGGCTTTACTGCGCGTTTGACCAATAACACGGGGCTCAGTGTGGCCCGTTAGCTTTGGACGAGCGTTTTTCATTGAATTCGCGAAGTCTCATCCGTTTGTATTCATTAGGGAGGCGCTGATAGGTGCGTGATCTCACTGCATTGTGCTGCTCATCGGGGAGGAGAGAGAAGATGCTCGCGCTACGCTCATGTACTCGCGTCTCCCACAATGCGGCGGAGCGTTGTTTTTCTTATGCATATTTATGTGCTATCGATATGATAGTATCAGGGGGCACTTTATTTGAGTCGATTAGTATATATGATAGTTTTGTAGGCTGTTCGAACGATCTAAAAGGAAATGAGAGTAAAACAGTGACGCCTCGCCACGCGTGTCACTCCGCTTTGTGGGATGAGCTCTGATATGTAGCCTCGAGCTGTAATTTAAACGGTCAATGTCAATGATAAACTGTATTAGCAAAGTAGACAACTCAAAATCCCTGATCCTTCTTTCTGGAGCTCTTGTTTGTTGTTAAACCAGCCCTGTAATTGTTGCGAGTGTTTGTTGATGTGATTGATCAGTCTCTGTTATGGCGGTAGTGGATATTTAGGGGTTACAATACTTAGGTGTGTTTCTGGATACACTGTTTCTTTTTAGGTATCTAAAATTATCATCTTTTTCCCCCACATCTGCAATTGACTGTGAATATGACTGAGCAGATTAGAAACACGTTCTTTTAAAAGTGCAATTTAAAGAGGCGGCTCACCCAAAAATTCGAAATTATGTCATCATTTATTCACTCTCATGTTTCAACCTGCATGACTTTTTCTTACATGGAACAAAAGATGAGATGTTAGGCAGAATATCAATTGTAGTCACCATGCACTTTTCATTGCATATTTTACATACAATGATAGTGAATGGTGACTGAGATTGTCTAACATCTCCTTTTGTGTTGAGGGTGAGTAAATGACTTTTCATTCCTTTAAATTCCTAAAACACCTTTACTGTGGGGGCTTTTTGCTGTTGCTTTTGCGAATTTTAATGACTTCTAAAATGTACATACCACATTTCCCCCTGTTCTCTTTGCCCTTGTCTTTCTTAGAAGTGAGGTGAAGGAGGCTGTCATGGCGGAGCCTGAGAAGGTTACAGAGAGCAGTGAGGAGGTAAGAGTGCAGAGTGCTAGGCTGACCCATCTCTACCATTCGCCAGATAACCTCCACATAAAGAGGCAAACAGCATTTTATAAAGGGCTGTCACCCTTCCCCCTTATTAAATCCTAATGAATTATTACAGGTATATGCAGGCATTACTAAGCACTTGCATGTAGTTAAAATCTGGCCACATCCTAATTTAGCAGCTCAATGTTTTGTTTGTCCTCTTTGTGGTCACAGATGATGTTTTGTGAACCTTTGCTGAAGCTGTCATAGACAGAAACAGCAGGGGCCACTCTGTCACTTTGGCTAATGTTTAAAACCCCCTTGATTGCTTTGTTGTAAAGGTGCTCATGACTCTTCCATTGCCCTTTTTGGTACCTGCATACAACTACTACTACTTCTACTACAGCACCTGTTCCACTGTCTCCAAGTCCCATGGCTTTACCTGATAAGTCTTGAGTCTGCTCTGAAGTGCAACACACCTGGCAAATATGGCCACACTTCCAGAAAGGCGTTGGCTGGAAGCATCTGTTGATTGGACTCATAATGAAAGGCTGTGCAATGTGGGTTTGACAAATCGCTGAGTGTCTCATGAGCCTGTGTCAGTTTGGCTCAAGATGGCGGCAAGTGTGGAAAAGACGTTGTTAGAAACCATAAGCTGATGCATGGACTTCTTTCGGGACTGTTTGATGTGACTGCCTTAAATGGAGACGTTTTCCAGTGATTGTTCCAGTTGATCGCTTTGTCATGGGACTAGTTTTTCTGTTTATCCTGCCAAGAAAACATGTTTTCTTTATTCCCAAGGAGACGTTGGATTCTTATCATTGCACTGCTGCCTTGATGGCTGGATGTGCTGGATTTTACAGTTTTCTCATTTTCCTGTGGAATATCACAATCAAACTTGTCTGTTAGTTTAAAAATGGACTATGTTTTGCTGTTTTGTGGCTGCTTGACTGAAACCCCATTCAGCCTTAACAGACAAAAACCATGTGCAATTGTGGAGCTTCACGAATATATCGGCGGGGAGATTAAAGTGCCTCAGTCTTGGGAATCTAAAAACATTTCGCAGCAGTTTGTTTGAAAGACTCCACTCCCGTTCCAGTTTCATACCAATACGATGGACTTAAAAAAAAAAAAGACACTCAGAGCCTCGCAAACTCTACCCATGTTGTTCTACGAGAGCTCTTCTGCCATCCAGCTCTCAGATCTCTGCTCAAACTTCCCAGCCGCCTTTCATTGGACTGTTGTTTCCTAGATACAGTACATACAGACGTGCGATTGGGCCATTCCCTACCCAGTGAAGAACATGTCAATGGTACCGGGAAATAAGTAGTCATTCTCCATTTTCTACTTTAAACATTTTGCCTAGACAATGCAAAAATTTGCCCAGACTCCCTGGTAAAATGGAGCTATTGACTACAGGATAAAGAGTAGATGTTTATATGTGACCCTGGACCACAAAACCAGTCAATGTTTTTATGAATAAATAAGCTTTCCTTATGATGTATGTTTGGTTAGGATAGGACATAATTTGACCAAGATAAAACTATTTGAAAATCTGGAATCTGAGGGTGCAAAAAAAAATCAAAACATTGTGAAAATTTGCCTTTCAAGTTGTCAATTTATGTCCCCAATTTTGCTGCATTCTCTCACAAAAATAAATGTGTTATATATTTACAGTAGGAAACTTACAATATATCTTAATGGAACATGATCTTTACTTAATATCCTAATGATTTTTGGCATATAAGAAAAATCTATAATTTTAACCCATACAAAGACATAGTTGGCTGTTGCAACAAAAATACCCTTGTGACATGTGACCGTTTTTGTGATCCGGGGTCACATATGTAAGGCCACTTCAGAGCTAATGTAAAGCAGTGCTTTATTTTAATTCCACACTACAGTAAAGTAAGAGAGGACAAGACCGCAACTTCAGAGCAGAAATAGACCTTTGAAATAGTCAGAAGACCTCTAACCACATATAGAACATGTATACTGTGACTGAAGAGGCGGTCTTTCCAAATAGATTTCCTTTTATTTCTTTAATCAATTATTTGTTGATGGCTCATTCTATTTTGGTCTCTTTGTCATTCAGTCTTATTATCTCCCTCATGCATACGCACATTTCCCCCCCGTCAGTAAACTTTGTGGTTTTTCCCTATTTATTCTCTCCATCTCACCTTCTCCCCTGGCTTGGATGTGTTTATTCTCTTTCAGAGCACCACGCTAAAGACCTTCTCGGCCCGAAAGATCTCTCTTGGCAGTAAGTATTTCCACAGGTTTCCCCTTAAGTGATAAATTTGGAGAGATCTTTCACTGTATTCACTGTTAAATAGTTTTTGGTTGGTAAGACTTTTATGAAAAAAATCTCAGCAGCGCTGCATTTATTTAATAAAAAATATAGTACAAACTTTAAATATATAATTTAAAAAATTAAAAATATTTTCTATTTTTATATAATATATTCATGTAATGGCAAAGCTTTATTCTTAGTCAATTTGTGCCAAAGTGCCAAATCTCAAGTTTTAGTCTTAAACACTGTTCAATGTGATTGCCAAATCTCAAACAAAACCTGTCATTTATGCCGTCATCACCCTGGAGTTGAACCCACAAGCGCAGGCGAGACCTGAACTGCAGACGATACCATCGGTTTATTTAAACTAAACTAATTTAAGTTTTGCCAATGTAAACATTCAAAAGCAAGACGTGAAAGAACACGCGTCTAGAAGATTTGTGTGTGTATGTGTGGGCTACTCATCTCAGACAGCGTGTAAATATTGAGTTCTCTTTCAAGTCTTGCACTTGAATAGACAAATTCACACAAAAAGTATGTCACCATAAGCGTCTTGATGAGTATCCTAGCAGTCATAGTCTGTTATGCTTTTAGTGAACTTATATGGTCAAGATACACTTATAGGCCTACTGAAAAAGCTGAATTTGCTTTTGTAACTTTAGGGATTCATTTTTAATTTATATAGTCAAATATGCAATGTTACTTTACATTTGATTATTTTATTCAATTTTGTACCTTATAGCTAATGTTAGACCTACCTGGAAAGCATAGTTTATTTTATTAGTATCTTCGCTCTATTGTATTTATTTGTGCTTTTGCTTGTGGTTAGATTTGTTCATATTTTCTTTATTTTATTTGACTGTAGTCTTTTTTTTTTTCCCTGAACCATAGCACATACCGAATCATACCGAAACGAATCATACAAAGTGAACTGTGAGCTTATTTGAAACGTTGTAGCCATAGTACAGTGTCACAGTCGGAAGATGTTTCAGAGTGAGCGGTTTCTGTGGCTAAAAAGGCCAAACCCACCGTTTTCGTGCAGACTGGCTGCGAGAATTCAGCTGGTTCAGCTTGTTGCAATTTAATGCATCCCTGCTTAATTCAAGTACTAATGTCTATTTAAAAAAACAAACAATCTCACTAACCAAAAACTCTTGACACGTAGTGTTTAATTGGATGAGTTTTAAAAGCACAATGCTTGTTGAGTTTGAAATAAAAAAAGATGGCTGTATGCTGGCTATCTTCAGGCAGCAAACCGTCTCCTGGGGTGGTGAGTTCGGAAGGGGAAGCGGAGACCGCAAGCAGTGCTAGTGCTGGCAGGAAGAGAAGATGGGGCTCCAGTACAGCTGTCACTGCCAAGAAACCCTCCATCAGTATCACCACAGACTCTTTGAAGGTCAGAGAAATATAAAATAAAAATGAGTTTGAAAGATGATTTAATGCAGAAAATGTCTCTCCCAATAGTCTATTCCTGTCTTGCTTCATCGGGTGAACAGTGAACGGTGCCATAATGCAATCCTTACTCTTTACAGTCTTTAATACCAGACATCAAGGCTAGCTTGGGTCAAGAGGCTGTGTTAGACCTGCATCCGGAGGAGATTCATCTCTCTGGGGAAGAGGAAGGAGGAGAGAGGGGTGACCAAGAGCTGAAAATTAGACGAACTGTTACACAGGTGTGTGGTGTTCTTCTGCTGTAAGTAAAAGTGTGTTTGATTGCTTGCATGTGTTGGAATAACATTTTGGTAAACACAACAGGTTGTGCCCTCTGACACACAAGAGAATGGACAGAAAGAATCCAAAAGAAGTGAGCATGAGGATGAGGAAGAAAGAAGTGAAGAGCGGGATAGACTTAGCCAGGAGGAAAAAATGGAAGGCTCCAATCAGGTTTCCATGGAGACAGAGCCGCCGTCCCCTTGGCGAGATGTAGATATGAAGACAGGTGAGAATTACAGAATGAACAAATTCAAATTTATTAGGGTTATTGGTCGATAATTGTTTTCTATAATTTGATAAGTGGCTTTTATAAAAAGGCTTTTCAGATGACGCAAAACCCGCAAGATGATTTTTTTTTTTTTAATTAACCTAGCTTTTAAAGGAGGGGGATCTTGAGTAATTGTCTCTCTATGTTGGAATGATGCATGCTTATTGTTATTGGTATTTTTTGTTATTTATTTACTTGTACACTCTTCTAAAACAATTAAGTTAGTTAATTAAATAAGTTGAAATTAAAGTAAAATTGCTTCACAACATTCACCGGTCTCATTTGGCAGTTTTACCAGATGAGGTACTTTTGGTGGGGGGTGCATTTCTTCTTTATTTTTCATAGCGGTGCACTTTTGTTCCACGTTCTGAAAGCGCACCAAGTGCACTTTCGTTAAGTAAAGTAACTAAATAAAGAGTTAATTAAACTGAGTTAATTAAATTGTTATATAATTGATTAGCCTACTTTCTGTTGATTAAAGACTGTTGTATTATTTATTTATTTTATTACTACTAATTTCACTGGAAAGCTGTGTTTGTTAATCTCTTAAACTGTTCCTAACCACCTCTAAGAGTGTTGCGTGCCAATAATTAAAAAGTTGATACTTTCTAATCTTATCGATCTTAAATTTTAGTTAACATACATTAAGAATAGCTAAGTAACTGCCTTGAGTCTATTTGAGGCCTTCTATTTATGTGCTTTTCTCCTGTTCTCCCCCACCCCCCTGCTTAGTCGCTCCCAGTGACACGCTGATTCGTCGTTCGATTAGTCAGCAAAAGTCTGGCGTGAGTATCACCATTGATGACCCGGTCCGCACAACCAAACAACCCTCTCCTCCTCGTGGCAAGCTGTCTAACATTGTTCATGTCTGCAACCTGGTACGTATATATACACACACACACACACACACACACCTTGATGATTCTGAAAATGTTTTAATAAGCTAAAGATGCTACATGCATACAGTTTTAGCTGTGCCTGTGTCATTGTCCCAGGTTTAGTGACCTAAGATTTGCTTTGTGATGTTTCTAAGGTGAGGCCGTTTACCTTGGGGCAGCTGAAGGAGCTGTTGAACCGCACAGGGACTTTAGTGGAGGAAGGTTTCTGGATTGACAAGATAAAATCTCATTGTTACGTCACAGTAAGTCTCTTCCCTGCATCCTGCTGATTTGTTTCTTTTTTTTTTTTCATAACTGCTTACCCTTTCACCATCTCTGCTTGCTTTCACTCAGTACTCAAATGCAGAAGAGGCGATGGCCACTCGTACAGCATTACACGGGGTTAAATGGCCCCAGAGTAATCCAAAGTTCCTCAGTGTTGACTTCTGCATGCAAGAGGAGGTAAGGTCTTTTTAATATATATATATATGTGTGTGTGTGTGTGTGTGTGTGTGTGTGTGTGTGTGTGTATATATAAAAAAAAAAAAACCTAATTCCCTTTCATTCCTGGTACATCTTATCAGGTGGACTTCCACAGGGGTTTGGGTCCAGCAGGAGAAAAGCCAACAGAGGAGCCCCGTGGGGCGGCAGCAGCTGGACCTGGCCGTCCAGTACCCCTGCCTCTCCTGCCGGAGCGTGACCAGTGGGCAGAACGAGAGAGAGAAATGGAAAGGAGGGAGAAATCGCGTGCAGAAAGGGAATGGGACCGAGATAAGGTGAGGGACTTCAGCAAACCTGGAGATGAAACTGGCGCCAGAAGATCACGTTCACGAGATCGTGAGAGGAGGCGCAAGGAAAGAGGGAAGAGCAAAGAGAGGAAAACCGATAAGAAGGGTGAGGAAAATGTAATCTTTTTTTGCAGTATAGTAACTTTTATTAACTTTATTTGATATTTAAACGTATTTTAATTTAAGTATGTTTTATTTAATTTCTATTTAAATTTGTAAATATGTATTTTATAAATTATGAGTACTATTATTATTTGTGAACTTATATATCTTAAATGTATATATTATATAAATGTTTTATATTTATAATTTTACTTTTTTCTTTTTTTTTTTTTTTAGAAAAAGGACCCGAAGAGCCACCCGCTAAACTGCTGGATGACCTCTTCCGCAAAACCAAAGCCGCTCCATGCATATACTGGCTCCCCCTCACTGAGGAGCAGGTACATTTCTTTGTACATTTTAGTTACTTATAAAATGATAAGGTTAAAAAACTGATTTAATAATATACTTGTACTCATTACCTGACGCACTTTTAATTGCAGGCAGCACAGAGGGTAGCGGCTCGTGCCGAGCGCATGAGGGAAAGAGAGAAGAGGTGGAAGGAGATGGAAGAGGAGGATAAGAAACGTGAGGAGGAGCACCGGGAGAGGATGAAGACCAGCGGAGCAGCCGGAGGAGACACTGAGAGAGACCGAGACAGAGGTCGAGAGAGGGAGCGAGAGGGGGACAAACGGAAGGAAGGATATCGCAGGCCTGCCGGAAACAGTGCAAGCGGGAGCAGGAGGTCCCGAAGCCGCAGCGGTCCTCTGCCCAGAGATCGGCGACGCTAAGAGAAGTCTGGAAGCGTTCAGTTTGTAACCCCTGTTCTTGTATGTGCTGTAACAGCTCTATGCCTACCTTCCTGAGGACCAACTCAGACTTCATAGAAACACACACACTGCGTAAAGACACGGGTGCACACACACACACACATTGGGACCACGGTGGTGCTGTGTCTCCATATAGACTCGTCTCAATGTCTTTTGACTGGGCTTAAAGACTCCTGGTGTTCATTTCTCCTCCTCAGTGTTAAATGGACTTCTGGTATAAGTGGGTCGGACTGCAAGACATTCTCCAGGTTTGGTGACGTCCTCTATCTTCTTCAGTGTAACGTCAACACAGATCTAAAAGAGTGAAGCTGCGTTCAGAAAGAGACGCTCTGAAAGCCTTTAGTGTCACTTACATTTTCCTCTTCTGTTTTCCTCACATTCCTTGTATCCTTTTTCCCTTCTATTGTCTGCTTTTTGACACCTTTGTTTTTACCAGGTTGCCATGGATAATGGGATGCATATTTAACCTTTTCACATTTGGTTTTTAATTTTTTTATCGTTTTAGCATAAAAGCTTAATTTTGTTTTCTTTTAATTTTTTGTTTACTCCTGTAAGTGCTGAATGTACAAATAATAAAAAGGTTACATCTAAGGACTGGAAAAGAAGTTATTTGTCGGTTCTTGTAGGTGGTCATCTTCGACCATTTATCTGGAGCGTTCAGCCACTTGATTTTCCCGTTTGTCAGAAAAAGAAAAATTAAGATCCCCGTTTACCATTTCACTGTTGCTGAAGTCCGGGAGCTCACAGCTGATTGGTTTGTTGGTGAAGGGGACACTTCCATTGTGAACGCTGATTTCGTACTCGAGAAACATTTCTTCTCAGTGTTGAAAATATTTGTGCTGCTTAATATCTGTGAATCATAAATCGGGATTATTTGATGAATAAAATCTCCACAGAACAGCATTTATTTAAAATATAAATCTTTTCATCACTTTAATTAATGGGTCCTTGCTGAACTAAAACATTGTACTGACCCCAAACCTTTGAATTGTAGTGTAAATACTAATACTGTTACCAAATCAAACATTAAGTATTGAGACCATCATTGTTATCACACCACAAGGAGGCAGGCTTTCCACAAATCTAAATCTACAAGTCGCATGCCTCTGCCTCACTGCCCTTTTAGTTCTGAAGGTTAAAGCAGCTCCTTTACCTCAATTATAAGCAACAAAACCTTGCTGATGTATGTATAGGCTAATGTAATTGTGTTCTTTATGCAGCTCGTGATTGGTTGTGTGACGAGGAAGGTATTTTGTAATGGTTCCAAACTCATTATCTCTGAAACCTATTGTTGTCTGGTTACGTATTGCACACGAGCCTGGTAAATATAATGCCTCAAATGTTTACACCCTGTCTGTCTCAACTCCCACCTTTTTATTTTTATTGCATTGTTAGCTGCTTCCTCGCTCCGTTACTTTGTAATCTCTCTCTCTCTCTCTCTCTCTCTCTCTCTCTCTCTCTCTCTCTCTCTCTCTCTCTCTCTCTCTCACACACACACAACACACACACACATCATACAGTATTGCCAAAGCTTGTAATGCATAGAATAATTATAAAGACATCAAAATAGTAAAATAATATAGCATTGTAACATCTAAATGTACAAATTAAATTGATTGTACAAAAGTGTTTTCCCTCTCTCTCGCTTCCCTCCATCTCCGTCTTTGACGTCCTTCCTGTCGAGCTCAGCAATGGTCCTCTGTAATTAGCGCCCTGGTGGCTGAGTGGAGCATTTTTCCGGCCTGATGCAATGAACTGCACAGGGCAGCTGAACTGGGTCGACCCTCCCGTGCCCACACACAGCCCTGCCCCGCTCCACTTCTGTGACCTACAGTTCCTTCTCGTAAGTTTGTACTCTAGATACTGTAAGATGAATTACTTTTGCAGTTGTTACATTTCTTGATTAAGTCGTCCATGATGTTGGTGACTTTTTTTTTTCTTTTTCTTTTTTTCAGTAGAACAGTAAAGAAGATTTTTTGCTGAAACCGTGGTCCTCAGTGATTCATATAATGGAAGTCAATGAGTTTCATCCAAAAACATGTCAGACAAAACTAAATTAAAACCTGCAGCTACTGATGATACATTGACGTCACTGAGGAACAGTAAGTATCATACTTGAAATCCATTTCCCAGAGTTCATTTTTGTAGGGAGGTTGTGTGTGTCAAGACGATAGCACTTGTTGCATCATTCTTTTCAGAAGTTCTGAAGAATCTGTTTTTTTGTTGTTGTTGTTTTTGGCCAAAATAAGTTCAGAAGTGGGTTTGGTTATCAGTCCAGCGGTGTACAGTAATTCACAAACCACAAGGCAGTTAAATCATATATAGGACATATTCCATGTTCAGTTCAAGCTGTCGACAGCATGTGGCATACAGTCGAATACCAGAGATTTACTTTGGCTTGTCTCTCATTGTATAAAAACTAGTAAAAGTTGTGTTTACAGTAATGCATTTACAATGGAGGTTTGTAGGGCATGGCATTCACCCAAATGCCATGCCCTACCCATTTTTTTTACTTCTGCAATAAGAGCAAAGGATATGAGAGTGAATAAATAGTGGCATAATTGTAATTTTTGGGTGAACTATATCCCTGTAACTTCTTTTGAACCTGAAAAAAAAAAAAAATTGTCCTAAATCTTGTCCAGGTCGGGTAATGTAAGGATAGCACACTCCCCCACTGCCCTGGCCCTCAGATCAGGCTACAGTACCACATCCTGTCAGTCCTGTGATAACTGCTGATGAATGAGCAGTGTAAACAGATTTTAAGCAATCTTCAGCAGACTCCGCGCTGCCTTTTGTGTCCAGCATTTGGAGAAACTAACCACAAGGCTCATTTTTCAAGTCCCCCCTCTGATGTGGCATCTTAGAACTCTTTCTAACCTCCTTTCTTTCTCTCACTACCCCCAAAGCCGCTTGGTTCAAGCTGTAAAAACCTTGAATTCTTCATGCAAAAATTCTGCTTATAGCACGTAAAGCTGGAAACCGCTGCTCTTCAGACGTTTCACGAACACGCGAAAGAATCAATGTAAACCTTCTTGTATTGGTGCATGTTTCTCATCCGTTTCCTTTGCTTTAAGTTCGACTTTGATGACATAGATTTATATATGAGAACCATATGTGGTTTAGTGTTGGGGGAGGGGCGACTGGATGTAATGCAAGTCAACCTGACGAGAATAGAGGGAGCACGGGGGAGGAAATATTAAATGCAGACAAGGAGGGAAACATATACCTCATGCTTCTGATGTGGCAGTCCAGTCATTAAAGTCATAAGGTGAAGAAAGAGTCCAGTTAACTGTTGCAGGCCTGAACTGGAGCTGGGGGGTTTCCTGGAGGATGTGACTGGGTCAGAGTGAGGCTAGCAGGGTTTGGTGCTGTAGTGTAGTGTAGGTAGGGTGGGGGGAGGGTAAAAGACTGATTCAGCAGCTCCTGGTGGGGAGTCTTTTCCTGCCCAGTTTGGAAGTGTTTGCCTTTTAAAGAAGGAGGAAAAGAACCAACACTATGAGTTTAGAGATGTTGATTGTTTTACTTCCTATAACCTGTTTTTTTTTTTTTTTCCCCACATTCTCCTGTCTGGAACAGCGGGAAATAATTACTCACACCACACCCTGTCTTAAGTGTAGACGGTAGGTTTCCCATAGCTCAACACGTTAATGCAGGTGCCTCTTCTTTTATGCACATTTCTAGCACACTCAGCATTCCCTAACTAGATTTATTCTGTACTGGCATGTAAGAAAATGCAAACTCTCAAGAAGAGATGTAATTGTGTTTGATTAGTAACAGAACATATATGGTGTGTTTGCATTGATGGTAGCTGGAATATGTTCTAGGTAGACATTTTTTTATTTATTTATTTATTTATAGAAGTCTATTATGCTCACATCCATGGCTGCATTTGCTTGTTTAAAATAGAGTAAAAACATTAAAAGACAGAATTTTATAATTACTATTTTTTTCTTCTATTTTAATAATTTAAAAATGAAATGTATGGTGACGGTTGTATTTTCAGCAGACTTCAGTGTCACATGATCCTTCAGAAATCATTCTAATTTGATGATTTGGTGCTCAAGAAACATTTCTTCTCAATGTTGAAAACAGTTGTTCGCTTATTTTTTGTGAAAACCATGATACATTTGAATAGAAATATCAGAAGAACAGCATTATATATGTCTCTCTTTTGATCAATTTAATCTTTCCTTTCTGAATAAAAGTCTTAATTTATTATTTTTTTTAAAAAAATCTTACTGACCGCAAACTTTTGAACTGTAGTGTTCATTAAGACTAGTATTTTTTATGTTAATTTACATCCTGTACAGGATTTAAAGTTACTGGCTGTGGAAAAACATGTGTTTGCATTTAGGATCATCACATTCACATGGCCAATATTTATTCCACATTTTTACCCGTAACATCAGAATCTTTTACTTCCATCATTAACAGATCGTTGTAAGCGTGATAACCTTAAAATCACTATTGTGGTCCAGGTTTTGTACTTGTTTTCCCTGCAAAGATTAGAATTTTGTTTCCCTTTTTTCTCTCTCTCCATTAAAGAGGTAAAATAGCCAAGATGCCCCTTTGGCTATTTAACCATTAACCTCTTTAATAAAAAATAAAAATAAAAGATTATTTCAGGGTTATTGTATGAAAAGAAAGTTTTCCCCCCACTTTAAATTCTGTCTTTTCACATTAGGCTTGGAAAGAGAAATTCTCTCTGAAAGAAGTGGACACGACCTGTCAAGTCAGGGTGTTAAATAGCATGTGACCGACTTCATTCGAACTAGCAGAGCACCGTGAAGACGTAAAATGGATCACAAAGAGTAGGCAAGTCTCCTAGAGACCTTCAAAAAAAGAGAGAATGTATTTCAAGAGAGAGACTTGAAATGTTTGTGGTGATACTAATGTTTTCAGTTAAGACTTGTTTAAGAAAAAAAGTGAGTCACTTAGCAGAAACTGCAGGAAACTCAACTCTACTCGCCTGGAGAAAAAGAGAGAGAGAGAGAAATGGAGGGAACTGTGGGCAGAGCAGAAAGTGCTGAGGTTGTTTTTCGTACTGCAGAATCAGCTGGGAAAAGATTGAACTTGCTTAAAATGTGTGCACAGAGGGAAATAGATTGAGCGCTCGTGTAGCAAGATATGCTCTGGCTGAAATACATACACAAGTCAGTGCCTTTAGGAACAATTCATCACTAATATACTTTATTATACATCTTTGTGGGCCTGTCATTTGGTATCTTATTAGATTGCAATGCACATTTATGTTTAGACATGCCTGATTGAAAAAAAGATCAAGATCATTGGTCATTAGTATTACATCAACAGTGTATGCAGCACAGATAAGCCATGTTTTTCTCTCTCTCCTGCAGTGTGCTGGTAATAAAGCAGTTTGGATTCCAGATGTTGTTGATGGAATTCTCCTTGATCGTTGGCCTCCGAACGTCCGCCTCCTGAAAGCCTTGTGACTGGACCCAGAGTGCCAAAACATCATCCATCTCCTGACGCTTATTCCAAACGGCAAATACATACGGCTGTCTTCACTAAAATGTACATTAACACATTGGATTGAGTGTCATCTCTGATTTACATGGATGATTTTTCCTCAATCAGTATCTGGAAGTGTAATTATTCCCAAAGACGCACACGCTCGCATTACAACAGAGATATGTTTCCTTGTGAACAGTGCCAAAGGGGTTTGCAGAATTATAATCATTCCTGGTTTCGCTTAATCCTTGGACCTAGCCTACTTTTTCCGTCCCATTTATATGGCCAAGTGTTTCCGAGTGCCAGCAAAAGGGAGGAGAAAGAAGTATGGACTGAAATGACGAGAAGAAAGGTAGTTCTATGCAAAAGAAATAAGCTAATGTGGGGGTATCAAATTGTATGTGTGAAAAAGCAGGATGTTTGTCTTATTCTGTGTGGTCATAACTTGAGCAAAATGAGATGCGCTAATGCGAAATATGTTTCTTACAGGGAGTTAAAGTAAAAGAGCAGTTCGGAAAATATGGCTGAGGAAGGCAAGAAGTCTTGGAATCGGATGCAGGTTAAGAGGAGCAGCTGGAGATTAGGACACAGAGATGCGTTTCCCTTCCCCTCGCTGTTGTGCAGGAGAGTGAGTAGGCTAAACAAACATGTTACCAAGGCGCAGTTCACCCAAAAATAAAAAATTCTGTCATCATTTACTCACCCTCATGTTGATTCAAACATGTTTGACTTTCTTTCCTCTGCGGAACACTAAAGATGTTATTCTGAAGAATGTTTTGGTAACCATTGACTTCCGTTATAAAGAATAAAAACATTTCTCAAAATCTCAAAATTCTCGGTGTTCCTCAGAGGAAAAAAAGTCATACAGGAGAATTTTTATTTTTGGGTAAGGAATTCAGCTTTGACTATGCCATATGTTTTAAAACAACATAGAAAGTATAAAAAAAAGAAAAATCTGACAGCAAAGAAAACTTACAAAATATTTTATTTTTGACTTAAACATAAAAAAAGGTTTGAAACAAGCACAATTTATTTTTAGATAATGATCATCATCATTTAAATATTATTATCATTATTGTTTTGTTTTTTTATCCAGCTTTAAAATTCCAATTAAAAAAAAGCACCACAATTTATCAATAATTGTAAACACAATGTTATTTTCATATTTAAAAATTTATTTCATTTCAAAAATACAAACCCACCCATTCACTTTCCCCCAAATTAAGGCCACTTCATAAGACATACATTATTGCCTGTCCAGCAGGACATTTTTAATGACAATTGTTAAAATAAAAATAAAAAAAACACATTCTTGACACGGAGAACAATAACAATAGTAATAATCATAATGATACTGACATCATCATTATCAATAATAGTAATTATTTGAAATACAGTACAATATAAAGCCATACTACTGAAGGACACAGACAGACAGCACAGCTTTGCAGGCATTGTTAGTGGGATAAGTATCAATTATCTTTGGAAAGGCACATGACTTTGGATTCTTAACCTGAGTTGGGAGTTACATGGGGTGGGAACAGACCCTGTGTTGGTTTAGTTATAAGAATGACCTTTCATGAGCCAATGCAGATAATGTTTCAAGATATCTGGTGCACATGGAATCACTTACACAAGTACTATGGTGGTCCCATGGTTCAGAGATGGTAATACCATGGTACAGAATGATTAGTTTATTCGGTAACGCTTCCTTTTAAAGTCCTGTTACCCATGTACATACTATGTACTTATTGTAGTAATTACAATTACTGGGTAATAACTAGGTACTAACCCTGAACCTACCCCTAACCCATGTACTTACCTTATATTAGCCAGTACTTTCTAGGTAAGTACTGTACTGTAAAAGGAAGCAGTACTGTTTATTCATGCACTGTGGTATTTATATGGTACTATAGAGAATATCATATCATGGCACTAAAGCACTTTTTGACTTTTCTAGTCTTATCCTGGAAGGTTTTTTTTTTAATTACATTTTACATTTTATTATATTTAGAGTATAACTTTAAAACTAAATTGACATTTTTCCTAATGATATTTCAAAAGTATTTTAAGTTTAATATACTTTCCATCACTGTGAGGACCCTTTACCATGGTACCACATCCAAAAACCATGGCTGTACCTGGCAGCGGCACTTTTTTGTTATTATGGTTGCATGGAATGCAAAATGTGATAAGCATCGGCTGCAACCTGAGATAAGTACAAAGTCTTCTGATTTCTGTTTTCGACAGTGGGTAGGAATTCACAATGAGTCAGACACACAACAACAATCATAACTTTAAAAGGACTTTTACAAAAGGCTTAACAAACAGCGATGAGCTGGCGTCATGTTCTACACCAGAAGGGAAAGAACAGAAAGAAATTGAGAGAAGAGGGGAGAGATGAAGTGAATGTGACACGGGGTGGGGGGACAAGTACCAAATGCCTTTGAACAGCTCGGCACAGGTGTGAAAGCAAAATGTTCAAGACCACTAATTACAAAATATAAAAATGCAGAGATTTGTCTGAGTGGCATCATTTCTAAAGTAAACAACAAAGGGTCCCTTTTTGACCAAAACCTTTTCTTTTTTTACTTTTTTTCTCATTTTGGTTTTGCTTTGCAAGTAAGTCTCCTTCTTCCATATTCTCAATTCTCTCCTTTCCTCCCCTTCCCTTTCTTCCATTATCCCTTCTTAAACGTTTAAACCTTGTCCAGTAGGGAGCGTTGGCAGTAGAGCAGGCGTCTCGGTGTGCCGTACCTGCGGAAGAAGAGAAGTGCTCCGAGCGTAAGGATCACGCCTACCAGCAACATAAGTGGCACCACCACGGCAGCTGCTCCTCCCCCACTGTTGGTTGCATCGTCAACCTCGATTATGATCACCTCCGTCTCCTCCTTTTTGCCCTCTTCCTCAGTCTTGTCTTCTTCATGTGTGCGGTCACGTTCACGTTCCCTTTCACGTTCACGTTCCCTTTCACGCTCCCGTTCCCTTTCACGCTCACGATCACGGTCACTTCCTCCGCCACTGGAGTCTTCATTAGGACAGCCCATCCAATCTTTGAGTGCCGACTTGGGGTATCCAGGCTCTACTTTTAATAACTGGTTGTTAAACTTCCAGTACTTATTGGCTTTGTAGAAGTAGGTGTAACCTGTGAATTTAAGAGAGAAAAGGTCAGGACTACACAATAGTAGTGATATTTGGCCCAAAGCCTACATCCTGACTTTTTCAATAAAACTACAGTAATTAAAGTTTTTTGGGGTTTTTTAGTACTAAACAGGATAGTAGAGAGGGGTGTGGAAATATTTGGAAAGAGGAAGTGATGGGAGTCAGGAAATGACAAAGGACACAACTTGTGTCCTGATAAATGTGATAAATACTATTTTATATAAAGGTATATATATATATATATATATATAAAGGTGTATATATATATATATATATATATATATACCTTTTTTGGATATATACACACTATATATATATATATATATATATATGCTGATTTGGAGCTCAAGAAGCATTTATTATTATTGTCAAAGTTTCCACAAAAATATTTAGCTGTACAACTGTTTTTAAACCATGCTTTTTCAGGATTCCTAATATGAATAGAAATAAAAAACTAAAAAAACAGCATTTACTTCAAATAGAAATCTTATGTAACATTATCAGAGTAAACAGAAAACTTCTGATTGCCTGTGATTTTACTACATTACGCAGTGTTTTTGCTTTCTGTATGGACAGACAAATTGCTTAGAACCGTGCTGTGTGTGTTTTGAACATAGTAAGAGGTTACGAGGATTTTATTTTCTTGGGTTTATGCAGAATTCTGTGTGTCTGGTTGACAGTATCCTATACAGAATTGACAAAGAACAACCATGTCAGAATAAAAAAGCAGATTATAAATCAAATTTTAGAAATGTTTGTGAAGTGAAAGCTAAAACAGCTCAAGCGCTTAGACTGGAGGTTGATTTTTTTTAAAAGCAGAAGATGACAAAAGACTTACTTTGATCTTGACTCATGAAGGCAGCCTTTATGTTATCTGGAACGCCTTGCCATGTGCTCACAGGTTTGGGGTAATCTGGATCCACTGACTGCGTGTCTTCATTGTAACGATAATATCTGATTGAAGATAAGAAATGGTTTCAGATCTAAGCTCCCTTTGTGCTCATGCCCTATATAATTAGATATCAAAGCCACTAACTTGTTTCCTCTGAAGAAGTAGGTGTAGCCATTAGGTGTGTAGAGGAGGGCTGCGTCTAGTTTGTCCTTCGGAAGACCCTTACCCATTTCTCTCAGAGTCTTCGGGTAACCTGACTCCAAGTTCGACTCAGTGAACACCCAATGCCTGTCCCCTGCAAGCCAGAGATGACAAAATACATTACTTCTGGAGAAAGAAGCTGGCCTGTTAAAGCCAAATCCCCTTTTTTTCCATTGAAATCATGATAGAAGACTATTAATACCTTTAAAGAAGACAAATTTTCCATCCTCTCTTTCATAGGCAGCATTGAGACCTATAGGCAGACCTCTCCAGAAATGTCCAATTGGCATAGGGTAATTTTCCATAACCCGATTATTACGGACGCGCCAGAACCACTTATCCTAGAACACAGGTACAGAAATTGTGATGAACACACATACCGCATGATCTCCAACCCGATATGTACACAAATATTCTGTTAGTACCTTAAACACAAACATTTCTCCTCTGAAAATGCCAATGGTGTCAAAATGGCCCTCGCAGATGTCAGGTCCAAAGCCAGGTCCCCCGGGCCTGTATGGTGTGGGATATGGAGTGTGGTGGGGGGTCCGAGGGGTGACAGGTGGTCGTGGTCGTGGCCATTCTCCCGTGTTTGGTCCTGCAGAGAGTACAATTTCAGCTTAGTGAATTAGGTCATAAATTAATCCTAAATATTTAGTAAAATGCTGCTATTCATCACTGTATTTTCCACTGTTATTTACATTTCATTAGTTTCATTAGTAGTCAGTGCTTAATTAGCTTGTTTGCATTTACATTTATTCATGTAGTTTTTATAAAATTAAAAAAAATAGTTTTCATTTTTCATTTGTATAATATTTTGTAATTTTATTATGTGCTATTGTATTTTTTGTTAGTGTATTATAATTTATTTATGATTGCTTTAAAAATTACAATTTAGGTTGGATGTATTTTTATTTCAGTTTTAGTTAATTGCATTTTGGCTGTTAATACACAACAATGGCAATTTAGGGGACTGAACTAATTTTTCAAACTGATTTCTAAGCATACGTTTTTGAAACTGATACCATTTCTCAATGTAAAGTACAAAAATGCAAATTTGTGAAAACAGACATGCTTGACACGCAGACATGTTACGTGTTCAGTCTGCAAGCTTGTAGCATTTCTTTACAAAGTTACATCGTCTGTACGCGAAAAACACAAAGGAAAAACTTTTGTAATTTTAGTACACTGTTGTCATGTAAACACCCTGAAACTCATTTCAGTTAATTGCCGAGGTAACACTTCTAATTTTAGTTTAGCCTGTTTTTCAATGAAAATTCACTTTATTTAACAGTTTAATTAGTTTCAGTTAATGATAATAACCCTGACTTGACAGAACTATGGTGTGGTTTAACAATTAAAGTTGTGAAGATATTGACTGTTTTACCATAAAGCTGCTGAATCCCTTTACGGTCGTCTTCAGGAAGCTCAAAGTTCTCTGTGTCCATCCACTGGTAGAAGGGAGCCATGATGGCCGATGGGTCATTTGAGTGTTCCAATCCCAGGGCGTGACCCAGTTCATGAACAGCCACCAGGAACACATCATTACCTGAATGAAAGTAAGAGAACTATGTCAGCTGAGGATAAATTTGGCTAACCTTAAGTAGCATTCAGTATAATTGTGTAGTGCACATTAAAAACAACAATTTTAAGACGCAAAGAATAGATAGCACAGAATGACTGCTGGGAGATCTTATTCTGTTTCTTTCAAAGCTTGTTTTTAGGCATTCAATCCACAGCAGGGAAACGTCAAAGAATGAATAAAGCTTTTCCGATAGAGGCGTTCCAAACATTCTCATGAAAAGGTAAGGCTGATTCAAATCAATTCAATAAAAGTGCGCACAAACAACACTTGCTTGGACTTGCCTTACACTTTCTAACACAAATATTCAAACCAGTAGGCTGACCAACTAATTTATGCATGTCTAAACAGGAACCACCATCCATACTGACACAAACGAGTGAAGAGAGTATTCCCAAACTTCTGGTGGTGCTGCTGCTTGCTTACCCAACAGGTCACGATTGCCAATTGTCCAAGGTTCTGCTGCATCAAAGTGTGTGTCCCCTCCTATGCCATTGCCTGGGAAGTAAGCATGAGCCAAGAAGCCTCCTTCACCATCAAACGGACTGGGGTCTCCGTGAAAGCCATCAGCGAAGATGAGCATGATGTCGGCAAAGTCTTCAACCTTGTTTCTAATGTCACTGTAAGGGATCTCTCGGAATCGCAAAGGGGTAATGCTTTCCCACACTTTAAAGGCTTTTCTGATGGCCTCAAATGTCTCGTATTCACCAACTTTTGGTGTGTAGTTCTGTATGCTTGAGAAAGAGATAAGAAAGAAGAATTGGAGAGGTAATCAGAGAAAGTAGGCCATAGGAAAAACAGGAATATAGAAAGGAGAGGGGGAGAGAAAGTGATTTACATTACAGACAAGTCACACAGGAATCTTGGCCCTGGCTGCAGTGGAGCAGAATCGTATAGTAAGGCCAAAGATGACTTTTCCATAAGTGTGGTGTGTATTTACTAAAGCATAGCCACAGCCATATCTAAACGTTTATGACAGCAAACCCCAATTAATTGGTAATGGCTTGGACGAGAGTTTTGCGCCTAAAACGACTGCAGTTCTTCTTTATTGATCCAGCAGAATAGAGTTAAGGTTGTCTCTTACCAGAATGTGAGCTCATTTTTGTCCCATTTCAGTCCCTGGATTGCGTAGCGCTTCTTTCTCAGGTTGCTTTTCAGTTCGGCTCCGAACTTGTCTGGGACGCCACAGCGGGGCCTCTTCATTGCCCTGGCGATCACAGTCCAATACATTAGATCATTCACCGCACAACAGATTTAATTTCAGTGATTTTGGACAGGACGGCCGTTAATTTGCGTCCTCGTATATTCTACATCTTCCGTGCCTCATTGCACACCAGTGGAGGATTGCTGACACAATTCTCTAGTTTTCCATACTCTCCTTCCATGACTAACAAGCGCATAACTGATGGGCCAAAATAATTCCACAGAGATATCCATAAGCTCTTGAATCTCCTGAACTAGCCACAGGTGTTCAGAAAATGTGACACTGATCCAATGTAGGAAATAATGCATCATCTAGACCCATTTTTTTGTCAGGAAAATATATATATATTATTTTTTTATTTATTTTTAAGAAATACAATATACTCATGCTGTCTCCACAACCATGTGGGCATCTGACTTACTCTAGAGTAGTAGGATCCATGCTGCCAGTGATTTTCAGGCCATAGAATCTCTGCATGGCAGCAATGGCAGAGGAGACGGAGTGAGGAGAGCGGGCCGTGTGTGTGCGGAGATCACCAGGTGGCAAATAACCATATTGCTGTAGCCATGCCTAGAATGGGACAGAAAGAGAGACAAAAATATTCATTACTGAACAATATTTCACAACTATATGAATAGATATTAGAGCGATGTCGTATGAGGACATACTGTCATGCAGATCTGTTGTATGACTGCATCATTAAGCTTGCTAAAGTTTCACCTGGTTAGTTTTTTATAGGTATCTGTATAAATGATTTTCTTGATCCTTATTTTCTCTCGTTTTACAGTAAATTAAATAGTTAAATTTTAGGACATTATTATTTTTTTAATGAACACTACCATTCAAAGTTAGTTTTGGGGTCAGTATGTTGATCAAAAGTGATGATAAAAAAAATCTGTTTCCAATAAATTCTGTTCTTTTGAAGGCCCTGTTTCCACCTGGTATTAAGATGCATTTTGGTGGATGAGGCAGACACACCCGTTTACACCTGGTATATTTATCCATATTTTGTCCGCTTTCAACCACTTCTGTCCCGATTTCTTCGAGGTGAGGGTCTATGGGTGCGTAAAAGTATGTTTTTGTTTTTTTAGATCTTTTGATCAAATGGACAAAATAATCTTGTGCAATTTACATATGAACGCGCCCGGAGACAAAGAAAAACGGAAAGCATCAGCTTTAGTTTCTGCTCTGATAGCCACAAGACCACAGCGAACGCGGTGAGTGCGTTTTAAAATCAGGAATGGTTAGAGAACATTGTCCTTAGTACGTTTTTCGACTACCTCTGGAAGTGGTTGAAAGTGGACAAGCTCAAAACGTTTTACACCTGTATTTAGCATCGTCCACTTTGGATCCTATCAACCAAAATGAATCTTAATACCAAGGGCCTAAGAATCCTGAAAAAGGTGTATAAAAAATATAAAGCAGCAGAACTGTTTTTAATATTGAAAATTATTAATGTTTCTTGAGCACCAAATCAGCTTATCAGACGCATCATGTCTAAAGACTGAAGTAATGATTTCAAAATTCAGCTTTGCCATTATATAAAATATATTAAAATAGAAAACCATATATTAAATTATATAAAAACCAAGTTAAAAAATAAATTGATCAAATAAATTCAGTCTTGGTGTGCAAGACTGAACCATTTTAAAAAGCCGTACTGACCTGTGTATCTTAATTTTATTTCTCTTGCTCAATTCCAACAAAACTTTGCTAGATAAAACAAAAAAAAAAACGTATTTGTAATAGCTTAAGCTAAATTCAAGATATGTTTTGTTTATTATTATTTTATGCAATTTTGATTCTCAATTAAATGCTAACTTGTTTTACTGGACAACCAGACAAAATACTGATTAAGAAAAAGATTTTTTGATATAGTATAACGCATATAGCTTAACAATTGATATTACTGTGCATTGAATAAATAGCTTTGGTGAGTGTGAATTAGAAATTGAGTTGACAGAACAAGAACTTTCACTTAAAATAGAAGAAGAAAAAAAAGAAATTCACTTAAAAAATACTTCTAAACAAATCTATATATCAAGTGTGTGTCTAGACTGATGTATGACCTTGCTTTCCTTTGAGACAGCAGAAATGCATTTCTGTTTGTAGCAATATTGGATGATAGATGAGATGATGAAAGGTGAAATGTTATCTTTCTCCCTTGGGGAGACAAGATACTGTCTCCAGTTAAACCAAACTGTCAGTCAGTAATTTCCCTGGGAATTTCTGGTTAATACCATTGAAACCTCAGAGACAGAGAACTTATCCCGTAATCCCCCTTTCCCTACCTCCTCCACCTCTCTCTCTCTTTCTCTCTCTCACAAACACACACACACACTACAGCAGGAATGAAGGGCAACAATGTAGACACACCCTATGGGGCCTCACTACACCCTCATTCAGCTGTAGGTCATATAGAGAAAAACATGTGGATCACATGATTTGGTCTGTCGTTGCTTGTGTGGTCTTTGTGAGTAAAGTGTCAACAGAAAGAGGTTCCTCAGCGTGATCAGCATGTTTTATGTCTATTGTGGTGCTCTCTGGCTGAATGTGTTTTTGAGTGTTTGTTTTGGCAGCAGATGCGATTACGTCCACAGTCAGATGCTTCAGAGAATGTATTCCAAGTTGATGTAATCCTGGAAATTTAGTTTTTTGTAAGAACATCCTGTTTTCTTGTACTCTTTATTCCTTTATTTTCCTCTATTTTTAATCATCTATTTACTCCGTTCCTGCATCCTTCTGTTGTCTCAGTATCTTTTCTCGTCTGGTTTTTCCTAACTTCCTCTTAATGCTTCTCCATTCCTTTCTATCATCAGACAGTGAATAGTGCAGTTTATCTGGATGCCTGTGACTCGCTCTTAGTCCTCCAAAGCGCAAACAAAGCTTCAGTGTGTTATATCCATATGAGGGAAGGAAGGCTGTTCATGGGATATGGATTGGTGGGGGATGTCTGAGATTGTGATAGATGTAAGTAGTGTGTAGTGAACTGAAATGGGATAAACATCATGTGTGATTTACTTGCTGTTCCGCAACATTTCTTTCAACTCCCTAAAAAACAAGTTCGAAATTGGAGCTCAAACCCATCTCGGCAGAGTCTACCTCTGTTTTCAAATACTAGCTGTCTTCCTCAAAGAATAAATCATTTCCACGAAAAAAAAAAAAAAGGCATTACATTTTTACAGGAAAGTTAACTCATTCTTCCCTAAAGTTATAAATACAATTTGGACATAATATTCATATGAATTACTGCTATGCCATTCTCGACTTCTGAGGTATGCTAAAGTGGTGGTAACAGATTTACAAGATGACCGGTCTATGATTATGTCATTATACTGAGAATCAAGACTAGGGAAAGCTATTTGTAAAGATCTCTGTTGGGTTGTGTACTTGTAAGTATCCAAAGTAGCAAATGTTTTATCATTTGAAATAGCTGACATCCCATGGTTCTATGAGGTGATCTTGTCATAGCCATCCATATTTTTTTCAATTACTAATTTTATATTAATTATAAAGAAAACAAATACCACCCCAGGAGGGTCTAATAAATCACTTCCAATGCAATGGAGAATACAGAAACAGTCCTGCTTGTAGTCATAGCTTGCAAATTGTATTAAATAATTTCAGTCAACATTAATTTTTGCCCGACATGCCAGAAAATACCTTTTCAAAACGTTTTACAGGGTATGACAGCATGCAATACCTTTTATAAAAGGAGCAATAGGCACCATTTTGTGTTTGCACCCATATGCATAATACAATCAGAGAGACTTGAGAAAGACATGCAATTTCAAGGGAAAATGAGTCACAACTTCCATTTACTCTGGGCCAATGGAATAACACAGAATCTGGGTGAACATGTGGTGAATCCAAATCCAACGAAGCCAAATAATAAAAATGTAGTTCAGCTGCTCAGGTTACGCCATAGAAACTCAACAGCTGGGTAAATGTATCAATGTCTTAACATCAACAGAAATATCCCAGAAAATAAATGGCTAATGTCATTGGAGTTTACACTACCACGAGTTTACAAGTGAAGTTTACTTATTGCGAAAAAATATCCAAACTATGCAAATTCGTGCACTGTGATACACCTAAATCCCTTGGAATAAATTATATTCTTTAGTGGTAATTTATTTATTTATTTATTTATTTTTAATTTTTCATTTTTTTATGAATACTGGTGAATGGATGGTCTGTTGAAAAAAAAAAGAAGATTTACCAGTTATAATTGTATAATAACAACAAATTTTTTACACCTGGGGCACTTGGCTGTTATAAAAAATATATTTATTTTTAAATGGAAAGTGCATAATAGGAACATTAGGGGACCTTTCTGACTCTTTCTGACTGCAATATTCTGTGGATTTTTTGGCCTGAAGCGACAGGAACTGGACAATTTGTAGTCCAATTCAGTCTTTCATTTCTCTGTTATTCTATCATTTCTGAAATGACATCACTTCTCAGCCCACAATAACTTCTATTCTTTATGCAGACTTGCATCATACGCACCCCACCACATTTCCTGCCTGAAAAGATCAATCCCATTTTATTCCCATCTCTTTGTGTCTCTTTTCTGTAACATGCCACCCCCTTCCTCATCCCACTTCCTTCCTTATACTTTGACACCACGTCTCTAACTGTTGGCATCATCGTACATCTGTTCTAAAGCCGTGTGGTCAAGGCCGTACGGAAAATCCCCTGGCAATTTCCTCTGGTTTTGTCCTATAAAGGATGTGACTAGCCATTATTTGCCAAATACGCATCCAAATAAAGTACAATGATGCAAAACTCCCTGAAAGTTCTTCATAAATGTAGTAGCACTCATCAGGTGACTTATCCAAGACCTGTCCATTGCTGTCAATGACGAGAAGTGCATCACAAAAATAACATGCCGTGGTTAGTGTGGGAGTATATATAACCATAGTCTGAATTTCAACAACAAAGGGAGGTGGATATATACAGATGCTAATGTTGTTTAAAACCACAGATGTGCATGAGTCTATAGCATAAGGATATCCTTAAGGAATTAGAAAAACTTCCTGCAGGATTGTGATGACTTCCTGTAAGCCAAAGTGGAGAACGGGAGGAAAAAAAGAGTCCATATGAAGTTTACTACCCTGTATAAACCCCTCCTCTCATTTTTGACCATAACCAAGGACAGATGTCATCCATAACAGAAAAAAACCTTTCCCCCCAATCTCATCCTCAGCATATCCTTCCACCCTCTGACCACAACATTACAGTCAGGACTTTTCTTCCTGTTTTCTTGTGGTAATTGGTCGTTCTTTTTTTGCATCCTCAGCATCTTTCAATCTCTGTGGTCTCTCACTTGACCTTAATTCAGAATCATCCACTCCAAAGTGTTTACTTTGATCACTGAGCAGCCAGAGAGATCAGACATACTTAAATCTAAACATCTGTGACTGAATAATGCTATTGACTGTAAGCTAATAAAATCTTTCCCATATAAAGATTTCATTTCAGAACCTTACAATGTTAATAACAACATGATAACTTTAAAAGGAAATTAGTGTGTATAAAAGGATCTATAAATTAAACCGTTTTCATTTCATTTCAAATAAATCTAATGAAAACCTGTCACATTATATTTTTTGAAGCCTATTTTAGGACTATTGAGTTGTTTTGCATCATGGCATTATTTGCATGACACTTGAGCATGTTCCCTCTCAAATGTCTTAATGTGTATTTTGAAAGGACGATTTTCAAAATGACTAATTAAATCTTTTTATTATTAATAATTTAATAAGCAGCATACATCAGATAAGAGGGGTGAAATAAGACCTCGGCATACATAAGCACACGAATATATACACATCTTTAATGAGAATGAGATTTTTTTTTTGCTTCTGAAAAGAAAACTTGAGATTTTGTTTAATGCCACAAATCCCACAATGCAAAAATGTTTCATTTTCTTCATGCCTTTCTTTCTTTATTTCCTGATTTTGTAGTGAAATATGACCCCTATATGTTCTTGACAGGTATTGTCTGATTCACATGATTAAGGGCCCTTAAAGAAATAGTTCACTTTTTTTAAGAAGATTTTTTGAAGAATGTCGGTAATCAGACTAGTATTTTATTCCTACTATGATAGTCAATGGGGTCCATCAACTGTCTGATTACGGACATTCTTCAAAATAACTTATTTTCAGAAGAAAGAAAATCAAACAGGTTTGCAACAACTTGAGGGTGTAAATGATGACAGAAATTTAATTTTTAAGTGAAGTCTCCCAAATTATGTGCACGAGTCTCATATCATACAATCTGTTTGTTAAGCATTGACCAACTTCAATGAAGGTCACACATGTGCATGCATGTATTATAGTAGTGTTGTACATTAATTGCCAATTAAAGTGTTATCCACTTTAGAGGTATGTTTGATTAAAAAGTGTTTCCTTTTGAGTTTTATTAGACTATTTTATGGATTTAAGCAATGCTGCTGCACAGCTTCTAGTATGCATTGGTGATCTTCAAGCACAAGGTAAAACACTTGCCACCGCAGAATATCTGGGTGCCTTATCAGTGGTAAATATCTGTAATAAGTCTGGACAATAATTCAGGATACTCACCTCCGGTTTCATGTCTTGTTTTGAGGACGATCTGTGGGCGCACACAAATATTAGGAGCAACAGCTCCGTTAGCCCGCTCCAAATCATTCTTCAGTCGATGAGTCCTTTGTTGAAAAAAGTTTATTTCTGTTAATAAAGACTGGCTGCTCTTTGTAACTGTCAAAACATAACCACGCTTTAGAAAGAAAAAAAATAATAACCGGCTAACGTTAACGTTAGGAAATCGACGAGAACGTTAATTTCTCCAGGAGAGGGGAGAATACTGAAGGTTGTCAAAATGTAAACAATTACTGCTATAGATTGCTATTGCATCGCATTGACTGGAACTCTAAGCCCTAAAATCATATTGTTTTATGCACTGCATAGAAATATTTCATAGAGAGAACGCAGTGTAAATATAAACAATGATCCTTGGTAAATATCTCTTGTCTTATTTCTCTTTCATTGCGTTGTTGGATCAAATCTTCGGTTTCATGTGCACAGCAGCCCCTTTCTCTGGGCTGTAGACGTGGTCACTCGATAGGTGTTGCCAAAAACTGATCCTGAAAAGTCAAAGCCCTGCCTCCTCAACATTAGTCCATCCCGCTCCCCTCCAACTCGAACTTAATGGCCTTTGCTGACTTCAACCGCTTTGGTTGGCTCGACCTTGTGGACAAAGAAAATACTTCAACCTTTTTCCTTTTTTTAATTTTTTTTTATCCCAAACCATTGTAATTTTCATGGTTTTGCTTGACATTCGTTTGGTGACCGTGTTATGTGATAATATTGCTTGAATGCGGCGGGTCAAAACATTTTGAAAGCAAACAGCATGGGCATGATTGAATGGAAAAATATGTGCATAATGCCAGGGCATTGCTTTAATCTAATTTATGGTATTGTTTGTGTTGACAGTCATAAATAAAGTATGAGTGTATGGAAGTCATTGGAAAGTCCCTATCATTATAGAAAAAACAAATAGGTCAATGTTTATTTCATTTGACTCAGCTTTACAGGAAAGGGAACATTATGATTAATTTATCGCCTATTTAATTTTTTTTTTTCATTAGGTTAGCAATGGTGTATATTTTCCACGCTCTTTAATTTGTGACAAATTCCCACAGTCCATTATTGTATGATGCCTTAGATGCACGTAGCCTACCCCTTTTATTTGTTTGTACCGATTTTTTTTTTTTTTTTTTTTTTTAGGAGCGCCATGAACAAACGGTCAATAGCAGCTCCAGATTTTAAAAATTGTGCATCCGAAATCTCTTGATAGCGATTCCGTAACTGTGTACCGATTTTATATCTTTCTTCGGTCTTTCTTGAGCTAAGCCAAGGTTTAACACTGCCGCCCACTGGTGGGATTCTGACATTACGTGTTGCTTATTGATAAAGAAAAAAATATAAATACTGTATCAAGTGTGCAATCAGGTGCCTATTTTTTTACTTTTAGGAGCTTCAATATTGAGTGATTTGTGGAAAGAGCAGGTGAAAATTTACTTTCATAAAATGGTTAAATTGTCAAGGTATGTTGACTAAGACATGATGTGCGTTTTGAACTCATCATGGTGTTTCTGAAACTTTAAGTTCTTTTTACGAATATCTATGTGCCATTATCAGTCTATCATTATCATCTATCTTGTGTTCCACACATCCATACATGTTGAAACCACCCTTGACCTTCTCTTATAGTAAATCCATTCAGTAGGTAACAAAGTAAAAGATTATTTATTAAGCCATATAAGTTTTTCCATTCCTCAAGTCCAAGTTTTTGCGCTTAGTATGCCATATTTTGCTTCTCAGTGCGTTGGCCTTGGAGACTGTATTTGAAATGCCACTACGGCAATAAAGTCCAGCTTTGTGTTTACGAATAGTGAGTGAATACACGACGTTACCCACTTTGCATTTGTAACTGTAATTCTGAAGCCTTTTTATAGTTCTCACTTTTAAAACCCATACATCACAGCAGAATACACATACCCCTGCAAACAAACATGTAGACTATACACTTTCCCCCCTGTCCGCCTTATGTGCCTCTGCATGGTTGTCATGGTGCAAGAGATTAGAGGCCAGTGCTCAGACAGATTGTCAACGCTTCCTCCAGTTTCTCCCTCACTGCGCTTGATGTGGCACACACAGAAGCAGTGCAGAGGAGTTTGATTGTGTTAGGGAGTGAGCGGATTAGGGATGCCTATATGTGAAGAAAACTGTTTCCCACAGACCACCAAGGAAGAGTAACATCACTGTAAACGAGATTTATTTATACTCTTAAAAAACGTGTGCACATTAAAAATAATGCCATATTCTGGTTATTGTCGTGTATACACTGATTTTTATTTCCATTTTGATCTTTTAGCTGTACCATGAAATTACAACTCACAGTCAGACTCATACACTCAATTCATTTCTATGGAAGATACATGAAGAAGTATCCAGACAAAGAACAAACATCACCATAGAAACAAACATTTCCACCAAGAAATATAGAAAGGATTATCTTTTAAGCTAGATAGTGGTCCATCTCAGAATTTAGTCAAATTCTACCTTTTTCAATAACTACACTGACAATATTAAAGTAACAAGAGTTTACACTGACTAACATACAGGCATGTTAAACAATCTTTCCCGACTCTTTAATCTAGTTGGTGTTAAGAGCAGTATATTGTATAGTACTGTACAGCTGGACAGGACAAACATGTATACAATGGACATGGGTTGTCAGCAGGTCATATTTACAGTTTGGTGTTTTGGTGCTTTTCAACTTTTAAAACAAAAATCCTGATGATTTAGTACAAGTAAAGAATGTTTAAGTACAAGTCAACAAGATTTTATGTGAATTTGCTTAATGTAGATTTTATGACGTGTATTAAATATCAGCTTGTCAAAAGCACTGATTGGATCTAGGAAAACAATTGTACATGCATTTCCTCTGGACTCCAGCTGTTCTGTCTATGATAAGCATTTTGAGAAGGATATCTTTTTAAACATTTGATCTTATTAAGAAAATTGACGAGCTTGAATTTTTGGTCAAATGTTGATTAAATAGTCCATTTTGCGCACGACTGACCCTCCAAAACATAATGGAACAAGGTATCGACATAGTCTAACAAGATCTTTGTCCAAATAAAGACTTTCTCAGAATCTGTATTTAGTGAATTTTATACTTCTTAATTTGAAATGCACTCCAAAGTTTGCCATCCTTACAGAGTTAATAAAGAAATAGTACATCAATACAATAACTTTTAGAGAGGAACTAGGCTAGTCTATTTTCATCATTGGCTTTATAAATGTTACTCTGTTTCTCACCCAAAGCTTTTGTTTAAATCCTTAGCTACCTTCAGATCTTAACTTTGGAAGAGTAAACAAAACCATCATGAAAACCTTGCACAGACAAAATAATTAACATTCATCAAAAAGAACATCACATAATATTCAAGGAAGTACTATAAGATATATTTAGACATTATTACATATATTAAAATACACAATGCAGGTATTTTAATATGAAAGATCGGGAACATTTTTTTTTTAAACCAAGTTAGGACCCTCAATGTGATTACTGTGTGTACATGTGTAGCATTAAGAGCTGTTTTATTATTTCTTTTTTTTTTTGGTTAACAGTCAACAATCATAAGTATCCTTTATAATTTCCTTTTTCTTGTCAGCTATTAGACTGATTGGTGGAGAGGTCTCTGATGCTTGCTGATGTTTTTGAAGGGCTTGGTTTAAGAAACTCATTGATGCCCTGGTGGCAGGAACGATGCAAGGTGGTGAGTTTGTGACCGCTCATGATGCAACACTCTCTCTGGGCCCTTGGTCCTTGCAGGAGTTCGAGGTGCCTTGACAGCTCCTCCATGGTGCTTCATATGTCCCTAGAAATTATAGTAAGAGATGGTATTTTATTTTCATGTATCGCTCAAATTGCAAGACATTGTACCATGTTAAACTGAATATTCACATTGAATGGCACATTGTTTAGCTTACTGAATTCAAAAGACCACTCACCTTGAGTCCACTGCGACTTGCATACTCTTTTCCACATTCGGAACAATGGTAGATTTTTTTCTCTGGCATGGGAGGTGGAAGACTGGGAGTCAGTGATATGCATGCAGTTGATTCTGTTTTGTCCATTTCAGTTCCTGTTGTATCTTTAAGGTCCACTTTATCCTTTGAGGTTGAACTAGAGTGAGTTTCCTTCTTCTGCATATGTATGTCAGGCCTCTCAGTCTCAGCTGCGTCCTCACTTGTCTTGTCCACAGTGTCTGACCCTATATCAGCATTAATACTCAAATCTGGAGTTGTCCTTTGACCATTCTTTGGTGTTTTATGTATATCTTCAGTCTTTTCTTCCTTAGGGAACTCTTGGTGGATTGATTTGGATGTTTGGACAAGGCTTTGGTCAGGCTCATCTAGGCGTACAGTATAAGTAGACACACTATCAGATCTCAGCGCGAGAACAGAAGGTGGTGTTGATGTTGGATGTGGACGAGGATCCCTGGATGCATTATGAGCTTGTATACCAAGAAAATCCTCTAGATTTGATCTGGATCCAGAGCAAGACATGGGTGAGAGAGATGTATTTTCACTGAGTTCACAGTCATCTCTTTGTGGACTGCCTTTCATTAGAGCAGAGGAGCATGAAACAATTTTGTCTTCCAAGGTGGCAGTGTTGCTGGAAAGTTCAAAAGATAGTTCATTAGTGGCAGAAGGACCAGTTGTTGCTGATGCTGACTGAGTGGCAGGAGGGACAAGGGTTGCAGATTCAACTGGAGAAGGTATACTGAGAGAGAGGTCAGGGGGATCAGGTCTGAATGTTGGAGGTGAATGAGGGGTTGGATTCAGGGAGGGGTCAGGGCTTAGGTCGAAAGGTGGTATACGACCTGAGCTAAGTGAAGCAGGTAAGCTGGAGGTTGCGGGACATACTGTGGGACCAATAGTGTTACCAAGGGATTCAGTGTGTCTAGAATCTGATACAGTTTGTAGATCAGAATGTAATAACTGAACATCCATAGTGCTAGGGCTTATCTCTGAAGCAGACAGCTCAATAGACTGGGGATGGGACAAAATATCACATTCTGTTGAAGTATCAGGCATGTTCTCTGGTGGTAGCTGTCCTCCTAAATGCATGCGGATATGATGTTGCAGCACAAGGGCATTGGTAAACTTCCGTTGGCATAAGGGACAAGAATTCTGGGCACGACTGTTTGGTGGGCGGGCTCGATGGGTGGCAAGGTGTGCTCGCAGGCTTCCTTTAGTTGAGAAGGAACGACCACATAGCTTGCAGGGGAAGGGTCGCTCACCTAAATGGGTAGCTTGGTGCAAACGCAACGCTCTTGGGCAGCTTAAAACCCGCAGGCACACACTACACTGATTTGGGGCAAATGTCCCAGCAGAGTTCATAAGTCCCAGGTAAGGTGACTCCTTGCTGAAGAGGGATGATGGTATTTGGATTGTAGATGACGGAAGTGAGGTGACCACATTTGTACTGAATGTGCTTGTGCTCATTAAACCACTGCTGCTATAGCTTAATGCACCTGCTACACTATGGCTGCTGGTAGAAGTCTCCCCAATGGATGAAACCCAGTGTGACTGACTGTGTGGTTCTTTCTCTAACTTTTCCACCAGTCTCTGCAGCTTTGATGTGTCCGAGGTTGAAGTTGAGATGGAAGGGGCCGTGGATGAAGCTGTGAATGGGGATGTGATTTGTTGTTGCGGGGACGGCAGAAATGATCCGGCTGGAGTTGTCTGCCTGAGAAACCCATGGCCTGGAAGATGGTGAGTGGAAGATGCTGGGAAGAAGATTTTGGGTAAGTTGGCAAGCTGTGAGTAAGCAGAATGGGGCAGCAGAGTAGGTATAGGTGGGGTGTTCTCATCAAAGTGCTGTTGTTTCACTCCTTTATATACCCCAGCAATGGAGGCGGTGGATGAGGCAGGAGCTGAAAGAAGGGTGGAGGCCAGAGAGGATGTAGATGAGGATGTTATTGAGGAGGTAGTGGATGTAGAGGCAGCAGCAGCAGCAGCAGCAGCAGCAGCACGGTTGAGCTGAAGGAGAGAGTGTGCTGTGGTCAGCAGAGCCAAATCAATACTAGGAGGCAGAGATGAGGTTGTGGCGCGTGTTGAGGCAGTAGTGCCCTCAAGACTGTCACCACACAGATCATCCTCTTGCTGGATCTGAAGCTTCTGAATAGCATTCGTATTGTTGGAGGTGACAGTTTGAGTTTGTGCTGATCCTCCCATTGATCCACCAGTTACAGATGCAAAAAGTGAACAGGGAAACAATGAAAAAGAAAGTTCAGGGTTTTGCTCACGGTGGCGTAAGAAGTGGACCTTGAGGTTCCCTCGTGTGGTGAATCGACTGAAACATACAGGGCACTGGTAAGGACGCTCCCCTGTGTGTGAACGCAAGTGTATTTGCAGGGATGAGTCGCTGCTGAAGAGCTTCCGACAAAATCGGCATGCGTGATGCATACGCCCCGATGACAAGACAGGCGTACCTCCTTGAGCAGAGAGTTTTGGACCCTGTGAGGGGGCAGTAGGGACAGCAGCTGTTGATATAGATTGGTTCGGGAAGGTAAGACTACTGTTTCCACTGGCTGCTGTGGTGTTGGATAGTTTTTGAGAAGATATGCCCAGGGAAAGTGTGAGTGGATAGCTTGAGGCAGCAGGTGTGGGCATTGATGAGGATGTGGCAGCACTTGTATAATTGGTGAAGTTTGCTGGAGTAACTACCCCACTATCATACTGTGCCTTATGGGGGCGTAAGACATTCAAGAGAGGGTGGGAATGTTTGGAGGACTTGGAGGTGGTCTGAGGTGGAAGCAGGGATGAGAAACAGGCCAAAAGAGGAGCCACAGAGGTAGGGGGAGGTGATGACTTTGGTCGGGAGGGTCTGGGGTTGTTATCAGAACCTTTTAAACAAAGCTGTGGCAGAGATGGAAGTATGAATGGCTTTGAATCCACTTCACAGGATCCTCCTCCCAGCCTCAGTACTTGCCTACAGATTTCCTCAGTCATCTGCATTTGATGGATTTGCCTCTGCTGCAGCACACGTAGCTCCTCCAAGATGAAAGCAATACTGACGGGTGCACATGCTGGGGCTGAAGGAACTGAGCTTGGGCTGGAAGAGGGTGTAACTGGACTTGGGGGACCCTGAGGCACAGAATTGGGGCTTCCAGGATGTGGAGGGACACAGAGAGAAGCAGCAATGGAGGAGGATGAAGAGGTCGTGGTTGCTGACACGCCTAACTTTGGAGAAGCCATGGGTGAGTGAGTGATGTTGTGGGTAGAGAGCACGGTTGGTGCAGTAGTGGTGATAGGCTGATTAGTAGAATGGGATGCTATGTCGGGAATTTGGGAAAGGTAAGACTCTGTTAGGTTTAAAGGAAATTGAATTGGCTGGCAGGGGATGTGAAAGATACAATGGCTTGGTCTAGTCAGAGAAGGTGTTGTTAGCCTTTCAACAGGTGGACTTGGGTTTAAGGTAGATTGGCAGCTTTGAATTGTAGAGTATGAGGAAGAGCAGGAAGAGTTCTTTGCAAGAGTAGAGGTGAGGGACTTCACTGCCAACTGCTCCTCTAAGAAATCAGAGAGAAACTATTTATGCAACAATTTACGCCATACAGATAGTAGTCTAGTCCAACGTTTAAAATCCAAGTCCAATAAAAAGTTAGAATAAAACGGTAACAGGTCAGGAAACTGATATATTATAACTGATGTATTATAGTTGAAAAGGCACTCATACACTATTCATTTCAAATCATGAAACTGTTTAAGGTAGCCACTACAATACCTAATAAGACCTACAATACCTATAATAGAATGTACAATTTGATTGATTAATCATTCTAAATGTATTATTGTAATTAATTTAATACATTCATTATTTTAAATCAGTCATTAGGTTATTCAGTGAGCAGAAAATAGATTGTATAAATTCAATTACACAATTAGTTTAGTAATTTAATTCATTTTATTCTCGCTAGGTTTTTAAATGTTTATTGTTTGTTGTCTGCCACATTATTGTTGTTATTGCACTTGTGAACTGACAAACCCAAGTGTTTTTAGCCTTATGAACCTCATAACCCAATTTCGAATCTTTAGTTCTTTTCCTTTTATTTAGTTTGTTGTCACCTTGATTGCTTCCAAATTGTTTTTACACACTGTTTACACAAGCATCACCAAGGAAACATAGCATATGGGGAGGGAAGAGGAGAAGAGGATACCTCTGGCTGACCTGGAACACTGTATTTCTATTAAATGCCAACCAAAGTGTAGAATTGCTGTTCTAAACAAGGCTCCCATCAATGGGACCTACGGTGCCACTTGAACTCCCGTTATCATAAATCTTTTTTTAACATTTAACTTGTAATATTAAAAAATGTATCTGTTATCATATCTCATAATGCATGATGAACACAATTTGTACTTTGTACTCATTTTTAAGTCAGTCTTGCACATGGCTGTCTTCTCCTCTCTCTCTATCCCCTCACTCCCTCTCATCTGAAATCCCATCCCTTGACCAGCTTACATTGCTTTTAGCACCGCTAACAGCCAACTTTGTTTCCACAGCAACAATGAACATGGACAATGAACCTCGCCACAAAATTCCCAAACCTCTTCACTGAACCACCTACCCACCCTCTAAATTGTGTAAGTGAATATATTCCATTACATCCCATATATATTTACAAAAATATATCTGCTCTCTTAACCCAGCAAATCCTGAAAGGTCAGCGAGCCATAGTTAACCACTAAAAACAACTAGATTGCTTAAAATTAATGACCTTTAGCGTTGGAGCCATATCCAGACACCAATGTGAATTTACAGAGGACATAATAGCATGAATCCAAACTTAAATAGTGATACATACACACTCATACTAGGGAGAGATGCAGTGAGAGTTTCCTGTACTTAAAGAACTCTAGAATTTAAGTCACAGATCAACACACTCTTATGCACGTACTTCCTGGCAGTTAATGCCTGACTGCACGACCACAAAGGCTCACAGAGACAATTAAGTCTCATGCCATTCCCGCTCAAGTGGCTCCTTCTTTTTCAATGTTGCCCACCTTTTTCCACAACCTTTTTCTAATTCCCTTTTCAAAACGCAGTTCAGCATATTGCACATCTCTGTTCCCTTTAGGTTTGCTTTGCTATTTGGTCTTCTCATTCTCACTAGCTACATACAATATCGTGGGTGGTCTAAATTCTTAGCTTGGGTCAGAAAAAGATGAAGTACTAATTGGATATTCAACGGAAGCTGTTGGGGTCTATTTTTATGTAAATATTACTGACATTTCATTTTATTTTTACTCTGCTTCATTGACTTTTCTTAAAACTAGATCAGATATTTTAAACGTATGAATCCATTAATGTCACAGCAAATATCTCGAATGGCATTTGCAAGATGGCTCGCTGGCAGAAACAATTGAGCTTCTCTTACTAAACGGTAAAACATTTCTCACCATGTTGAAGTAGCCACGAAGTGTTGTGGATAGGTCTGAAAAAGTGCTGAGGTCTTTTCTGTTTCCGGCGTGACATGATGCAGGGGAAAGTCAATGGCTAAATGGCCCATGGGTTGAATCAGACTGAAAATCTTTCTCTTTAAACTAAATTACAGTAAGTCTCATTGCATTAGTTCTGAGAAACAATTAAAAATCCATGTTTCATTTATATAGAGAGCTACAAGGCGGAAGGCCAAGTGCATACATGAGCAAGCAACGTCTCAAAAGTGAACTAAGCACTTGGCAAACTAAATCTGTGTCTATTCAGTGTCTAACTAAAATCCAAAGACATCTCTCCACCTCCTTTTCCCTGTTTCTCTCTCAAACACAGTCTCGGCTTGTTCTCTCTGCATTTGCATTCAAATAACGCAGAACACCACCTACTCATGCATATACCCCTCCTTTCTCTTACACCCCCAAGTTTTAAGGCGTTCCCCTAAACATTTTTTTAAGTTTCAGTATTGAGAATTTAATAATTAGATAATTATTATAATAGTATAATGTATGATATCTTGTAACTTGTTGCCAAAAAAAATGGCAGGGGACCAAATGTATTCATAGTTAATGAATAGTGTTATATTGTTTTATAATGTCATATTCTCATTGCCTTTTTTAATTAATCTCAAACATGACTGTAAACTTTTGCTCGTTAATGTAATGCATTCAACAGGCCTGAATTAATTTCATTAGAACTTAAAAGGACCTGCAGAGATTCTCATCTCAAAGGCATTATAATTAAAATTGAAGCCAAATAATAGAATTTGAAACTATATCTAAATTTTGATTGTCTATAGGCTAATATAGATGTGTCATGTTTTCTGGTGAGTCCATTTCAGGAGCATAATCCAATGTCATGGAATTTATTTTAGACAATACATCCTTGTCCTCCTTAACATTATGATGTATTTCATGTGCATGTTTTTTTTTTAACCGCATATTCCTTACATATTACATTTATATAATAATGTAATTTGTATAAAAACTCAAGACGTTATTATTAAAATAATATTATTGCCAAAACACAATAAAGTGTTTAGCTAGCATTTCAATTTATGCTATCATCCACCTCGTAAAATTCTTGTACAAATGTCATAATTACGTCAGCAAAATGCACGCGGGAAGTACAGCTCTACTGTACGCGCGACCTGTTGCGTCCTCCGGCGCGCTCTATGATCATAACCAATTATGATTCATATTTCTTATGACTACATGAAATACTTTGACGTAACTGACATTTGGAGTCTACGGATTGTAAATGGTATAAACACTTACCAGCAGTCGATAATCTTTTTCGGCTGTTTGTGAAATTGGGTTAGATTACGTCGTACAGTGTCTGGGTCGTAATATCATCATTGCTGTTCCGGCATTTTGCCACCGTGATGCGCAGTCGGCTTTGACAGCAGGCAGTTCGACATCTAAATTATTTATTTGCTGTACTGTCGTTACACTGTATTTTGTTGTAGTCGTGACTGGTCACTTCTCACCCATTGTTCAGTGTTTGGTTTGATGGCACATTGCGATTTTGTAAAGTGATATTTCGCTATTCCTGTCATTCCCACAGTCCTCCCCTCCCTCGCTGCTCTGCTTCCTTTGTATTTGGTAAAAATGGCCCTCTCCCCGGCCTGAGCCTTTGTTGAGCACACTAGCGCTGCAGCATCGACGGGTGTCTGTCTGTGAGTCTGTCGGTCCAATCCGGACACTGATCTCCGCAGAGTAATTAACCAGCCATTACGAATCATGTTTGACTTTTAACTGCCTAAAGTGTGCGAGGCCTTTACGTTTGCATGAGGTCTGTGACCATTTTCTTTTTTAGATGATGTAATCTAGTAATAATTCTTAGGCTATTATGGGGGGGAAATGCATTTTATATGAGAATGGTGTCCCGTTGTTGTTCGCGTTGAATTGTAACGTAACATGTGTTAGCCATAATATTGGAGTTGTTAGAGTTACTGTGTGAGAATACAACTGTTCAGTTTACTGTCACACTGTGTAGCTACGTTGCTAACAATTTGCTAAAAAAGGACTACAACTACCACAATTATGTGAATTTATGTGTTTGATGAGTTGGACAATGGTTGTAGTCCATGAGTAACATGAAATCCAGAGGAGAGCAGGGCACAACACTTTTTGTCTTTCTCAGTTTGTGTAAATCCATTTGTTGTTGAGAGTACCCCATGTGAGGAGCACTTTGTTACACGACCCTATTACTGTTTAAAATGTTACCTATCTGATCTAATAAAATCCTACACCGGTCAAAAGTTTTAGATCGGTAAGATTTTTTATGTTTTTAAAAGAAGTTTCTTCTGCTCACCAAGTAATGATGTTGAAAATTCAGCTTTCAAATTACATTTTATAATATATTAAAATAGAAAACAGTCATTTTAAATTGTCATAATATTTCACAATATTACTGTTTGTCTTTTTTTTTTCAGCAAATAAAGCAGCCTTGGTGAGCAGAAGAGACTTCATTTAAAAACATAAAAAATCTTACTGATCTAAAATTTTTGTCTGGTAGTGTATAAGGCAAACTAAAACATTTAGGCAATAAAAAACAATTATTGGCTTTTTTTATATAAAACAATGGACATTTTCAAATAATTAAAAATACGTATACTTTTTGAGTTTGGCAATGAACATACCAAAAACACAGCTATAAAGTTTTATCCAAAACATAATAATTATTTCTGAACATTGACACTCAGTCTATACTGTTCAGAAGTTTGGGGTCAGTAAGATTTTGTTCCTGCGTTTTAAAGAAAATAAGAAATTAATAATATTATTCAGTAAGGATGCATTAAATTGATAAAGTGATAGTAAAGGCACGTATAATGTTGCAAAAATTCCTGTTTCAGTTAAATGTTTTTCTTTTGGGACTTTCTATTTAACAAAGAATCCTGGAAACATTTTTACAAAATTGTACACTGTTTTCAACAAATCAGCATATTAAAATTCAAAAAGCAAGCCTTTAAAAAGTAGACAATTAAAATTTGAATATCCAATGTGGATTGACAGAAGCAAATGAACGAAAACCTCATACACACTTGAAAGTCTTTGGATCCACTGAGTGTCAATTCCCTGAAAAAACAACAACAGAGCTATAGATTATGTTTTTAAATATCAGGAGATTTTTTTTGGCCTATTTGGTTATTTATTTATTTCATCCTTTTATTATCTCATATGTTCTACAAAACGCTTACAATGTTGACCTTGCATTCTTGATTCTTGTATATCAATGCAAATCAATTTGTCCAAATGTGAGTGACTGACTGACAAATGTGAGAAATGCCTGAATATTCCCTTTCATGCACTGTACAATATGTCTGTGAATGTTAACAGTCTGCAAGGTTGTAAAGTCACAATTGCACAATAAATAAAGTTATTGTCTCCCAAGACAGTAGTCACACTGAATTGACTACATGAGTCGTCAGGAATTCAAATCCCAAACAGTTTGATATTGTGCATATCACCGGCTTACCGGTTTCACTGTCATTCAGAAATAGTTAATTAAATTTTAAATAAAATTGTGTCTATTATTATAAATTGTGTCCGAGTGAGTGGACGGGCCGTGGCTTAGCCATAGGTCCATTGCTGAGGACTGAGGAAGCCTAAATTCAGTTATGTTAATGGGCGTTTAGCTCCAACAAGCACTGTAAACAGTAGACTAATCACAACAACCGACTTTGACATCTGGAAGAAAATAAATTGTTTAATTTACAATATTGTTTTGTTTTTATTTCTTTTTTTATTTAAAAAATATTTTTAAAATCCAGTTAATCCAGATTGTGATAATTTGTCATTTAGTCATGTAATAACAAGTTTTTTTTAGATGTGTCAAAGTATTTTTAGTTTCAACTGACCATAGAAATTTGATTTGTTCAAAAAGTAAATAAGTTGAAGTCTTTTTTTTTCTTCTTTTTTGTGTGCTTAGAATACTGTTCTCCGGACCAGATCGCAGATCTGATTAACTTCTTCTAACAGACCTCTGAACCATCCTCTTTTTCATCTCACTCTCGACTATTTCTTTGCCCACTTTCCAGTCTTTCACTTTCAGCATTTGCATTTGTATTCCAATTTACTACCTATGATGACTTTTATCTCTGGAAGTGTTGTACAGCCTGCATAAGAAAACATGAAGATGTTATTTTTACTTTCAGTTCAAAATGATAGACTTTAAAAGTCTGTCAGCTGGTAACTTTTTTTAAAAGGCTATTTATTCTAAAATGTCCATAATTACACCCTCGTTATCGTGATCTTTACATAGCACATAAATATTGTGCACTTTGACCATTAAATAATATTTATCCTTACAAGTTTCAACCAAATGAAACCTACCGGTATTTTGAAATTGGAAATAAGGAATTCTTATCCACGAATATAAATGCCCATAACATATTATATTTGATTATCTTTTACTATTATTTACCTAAACATAACTCAATTTATGTCTAATATTATCAAGCTGTAGTGACTGAACTGGGTTATATATTTTTTATGATTTTGTGACAGACCATCCACAGTAAAAAAAATAAATAAATAATGTATTTAAAGAAAATAAACTTACCATCAGAGCCCCCTTTTATCCTCAGCATGTGTTGCAGGCTGTTAGTGTGTGAATGCTCAAAATAGATCTGGATGTCTTCTGCCTTTATATTTCTTGTCTTTTCTCGCATTTTTTTCTTAGCCATCTCTCGCTGTGATGTACAATCTTTTCTAAATGGTGCTATATAAAGTTGTTTTTTTGTCACTGAAACATAAATGACCCTTTAAAGTAATAAAAAGACACCAAATAATAATTTCTTTAGCCTTTTCTCTCAAGTGATTTGATTTTTTATAAACAATTTTAAGCAATTATTTCTTAATCAAGGAATGCAGCCTGGCTAAACATTTAGAAGGAATCAGAAAGCAAAAATACATTTGTAATAATTATAAAAGCTTTAGACTGTCAAAATGCTCAAGAATTTTTTTATAATTTTTTAATTTTTTTAATTTTTTTTAGAAATAAAACTTGCCTGGCATCATATTAAATTGTGACTGTTAATTAATGAAATTTCTTTAATAAACTCTTTTAAATTTAAAAATGCTTTGTTTTATTCAGTTACATTTAATGCAGTTGACAGAATCACCTTAACACGTGATATATGTGTAAAATATCATATGCTATAAAATACTTATAAAAAGTAAAGGGCTTGAGAATTATTTTCTGTTTGTTCTTGTGTAAGAAACATCTCTATTAGTGGTTTACTGTTCTGGTTAATCAACCATCTTTAACTCCATTGTACCCAACATATGTGCACGGGTAAACACATTCACTCACTCAAGGTTATTCAAAGCAGTTTGTTATATAAATTAAAGCAGATACAGATACATCAGGACAACAAAATTGAATGCATAAAACACACATGATCTATGTTTACAAGAAGTTTTTAGTTTACATATGGCACTTTACAATGTGTACCATGATGGTTGTAGAAACACAATCATTATAGACATTATGCAAATAAATAAGTTTGTATTTTGCAGAATACAATCTCACGCAAGTTTCCTGGCTTTGTTTTGAATATGAATAATGAAAGATCAAATCATATAAATTTCCAGCACTCTACAAAATCACATACACACTAGGTTTTCAATCACAATAATTATGTTGTTATATTATTTTGAAGACTTTTGTGTCAGATCATCCACTCACTAAAATTAATATAGGGTTCATGTCAAACTTTTTTTTTACCCTTTTTTAACTGTCATGACTCATGACGATCCTCTCCTGCCTCCATTGTGCGTCAAAGACAGTTTGAAGTTTGCTTCAATATGCTCTTTCTGTCTCTCAGTTCACAGTATACATTAAAAATAATGAATCTTCAAGCATTTTCTGTCTGTTCTTGTGAATGTACTAAATGCATTTCTGCCATAGACAGTAAAAGGTTTCTGTACTTGATAAACTTGATAAACTAAACGCTTTGAAAAAGCCTTTTAAAAACAAAACAAAAAGACTAGGCCCTATGTAAGTCAGTTTTATGTCTTTTGTCAAGCTTTGGTGTGTATATTTGTGTAGTCACGACAAAAAGAAACTTTTTAGGCCTGTTACAAAAATATACTGTATGTTCACTTCATGAATAATATTATGTGCCAAATGTAATAGAACAATTTAGCTGCAAGCAGCAATTAAAATAACACAGTCTCATCCCAAGACGTCATATAACTGATGTCTTGGGGTGTATTTTGACCATACGTCAACCATATCGCCTTTTTAGGGTACCCTTAAACGTCGGTTAAATGACGATCCCGGGCCGTCATACGATTGACGCTTTACCTTTAACGTCAGATAGGTGACGGGGTAGGTTTAGGTCTGGGGTAGGGTTAGGATCCGATATTCCGATAAGGTCAAGGTTGAGCACACAAATGCACACTGTAAGACTGGATTGGTTTGGTCAGAGCACTGCTGAATTTAAAAGGCTTTGTGTCCATTTATCATTGTTTATATAATGACTTTTAAGGAGTACTGTAGGTCACCAAATCTATGCACCAAATGTAATTCTGATATAATTAGATACAGAGACTTTGATCAAAAAATAACCTCTGTCACAAGTAGCGCTTCCAATCTACACATTAATTCACTGTTAGCACTTTAATGTATTGCTTGTTTGTGTCTTCAGTAACTTGTGTTGTGTATTAAAACAGCTAATTAATAAGAGAATACTTTATTGTACTAAATCTTAAATTTATTCTACATAGATATCAGTGTTGATTAAACAGTCACCAGGTGACATTTATTTGCTTGAATTTATTTTCCTCACAAATCCCCCATATTGCTTCTGTAAAGAACAGGTCATGTGATGGCTTAGCTGTTCTCTGTGTTGAGAGGTCAGTCAGTCTGGTTAAGAAGACACTGCAGGATAAGCCGGCTCTTACATGTACATTTCGGCTGTGCTTCTGTATGAAAACTTCCTGCTTTCACAAAAGGCTGAAGGACACAAAGGGTAAGTTTTTTTTTTTCCCCCTCAGTTTTTATAGGTTATAATGCTAACCATGTAATTGTAACTAACTAATTCAGGTCAGAGTGCCACTGAGTAGTTGATCTCTTGATTCCCCAGTTGGATCGGGTGTTGTCTGCAGAGAAACCTTTAGGGTGAAATAGGGCAGCTTTGTTATAAATCAAAGGTGAAGTGTCATTTCTGCATTTCTGTGCCCTCAGCGAAACCAAACAGAATTGCAAAATGAATCACCGATTTCAAACAGTTTTCGAACACTCTTCCATTGCTCTTCAAACAAATCTCATCCTGAACGTTGGGATAGAGCCAGTGTTTACACTTTTTGAGGAATAAACCTAAAAAATGACTTAACGTTGTCTCAGCATATTAACAAAATAGTAGGGATGTGAAAAATTTAATTGCGATTAATTGCATCCAAAATAAAAGTCTGTGTTTCCATAATATATTTGTGTGTGCTGTATATAATTATTTTGTACCTATGCATGCATGTATATAGTTAAGAATTATTTGCGCTTAAATTCTGAATATATATATATATAAATACATAATCCATATTATATAAATATAAATATTTTATATATGAATAACACATTTTCTTAAATATATACATGCATGTGTGTGTATTTATATATACAAAATAATTATACAGCACACACAAATATATTATGTAAACACAGACTTTTATTTTGGATGCGATTAATCGCAATTAATTTTTTGCACAGCCCTACAAAATAGACAAAAAAACACCTTTTATATCTTAATGACTTTAATAGAAATTCATATGAGATTAACTAATTTGTCTGCTAGTCAAATAGAAAAGCTTTCTAAAAATAGTTGATCAGGAGGCAGATTAACTAAATAGTAAGCTACAGTAATTAGTTTGTGCCAAATGGCTCTGTATAAATCCGTGCGCCATGATTTGACTTTGCTTCTACTTAAGTGGACACTATTAAAATCAGTAAATTATCATAATTAATTTATTATTAAAATGAATTTTTCACAAATTTACAGCTGCAATGGGCTCCATGGAGGAGGAGCACACGTGCCCCATGTGTCGTGACCTGTTTAGTCGAGCTCAACCCTTTCCCTGCGGCCACAGCTTTTGCCTGGCTTGTGCGCAAGAGGCCTGGAGCCAGAGGGGTACGCGAAGATTTGTATGCCCACAATGCCAGGAGGAGCAGGGGCTGGTTATGTGTGACTGTTGTCCGGAAGGCGAGGGTGACGAGGTTCAAGCAGCTGTGAAGACCTGCCTGCAATGTGAGGTCTCTCTGTGTGAGCAGCATCTGCAGCCACATCTGCAACGGCCTGCTTACAGCACTCACCTGTTGGTGGAGCCATTGATGGACGTAACCCGCCGCAGGTGCCCCACCCATCAGGAGGTGTTCCGGTATTACTGCATGGATGATCGGGAGTATATCTGCCAAGACTGTATTCTGGAAGGACGGCATGCTCGACACCAGGTCAAAGGGGTGAGAAAAGTGGAGGAGGAATACAAAGTAAGTTATTAGATCTATTGCTGTTTAATAGAAAGTCCTGTTGTAGGATTTTTAATAATGTCCTCCTGGGACTGTTTCTCTGTTTTACAGTGGTTCATTGTCTTTGTAAAATTAGACATCTCACCCTTCAAAAAGTCATTTCCAAGACTTCATATGCCCTACTCAAATGAAAAGAATAATACTACATTATTATATTACATTAATTATAGGTGATGTAGGCTAGAGTGTCATGAAATAAGAGAAAGTGGTCACTGGAGACTCATTTGAAACGCATTTCTTGCTCAGCAATTGTGATCGGATCACCGAAAACTCATCTTAATAGGAGGTTTCTCACTCACTCGAATTCTGAGATATTGTGAATAATTTGTAGGCCTCAGTGAGCCACTATCACTAGCTGTGTCCCAATTCAAAGACTGCATCCTTCAAAGGCCATGAAGAGCGTTGTTAAATGGGGCAGTCTAGCCTACGGAGGAGTGTAACTGTGACCGCTGTCATTAATGAGTGGCAGTAATGTTTGCATTGGACTTTTTGGAATATTAAACTATCTGCAAACAAAACAGGGTTCACAAACTGTCCATAAAGAGTAACTTTATATATAATCGCATCTTAGTAACATGTCAACATTTGAATGGCTTAAAGATTTTTATTTTTACATTTTGTATCATTAGATGTTTGAGTAAGCTGAAAACCTGTCGTCACTAGTGCATGTTGATTTCTTGGGTATTTATAGGTCAAATTACAGAGCCTGTTCGAGAGAGCAGAAGAGAAAGTAAAGAAAGGTGAAATTATGCTTCAAGAACATCAAAATGCTTGTGCGTCAATCATTGTAAGTTCAAGCGTCTCATATCAAATAAACAAATTATCCCTATCCTGAAGTATAATGATTAGGTCAGAATTTCATATAGCCGAGTGCATGTATTATGTGTGTTTATTTTAGGAGGACTCCTCTGTAAGTGATGTTTCTAAGGTGTTACAGATGGGCTCAGCCCTGCAGACTCGCGTGGGACGACTAGTGTCGGCTGTAATAAACATCACTGAGCAGGAGAGACAGCAGGCCATGGGCAGGGTGCAGGAAGACTGCAGCAGGGTGAGAGAAGATCTAAACCAAACTGAGAGCATCCACCGCTTCCTCGGCTCCCTGCTGGAGGAGAGAGACCCCTTCCTGTTAATCTGGGTATGAGGACATGCTTATCATAATAAAGGTGATGATATGTGGAGGACAACTAAAATTAGGAGCCAAAGTGTCCTCTCCATTTACATTTTTTCCACCTATTTGATTTTTACATGATTCCAGGTTAAATGTGCATAAACCCTCGTTTACCATACGCTGAGAACAATATAATATTTTTGTATGTTTGTATTATCATCATTCTTTTCAAATAAAGATACATCAAAGTCTAATGAAATGCATTTTTAAACTATTTTATTCCTTTACATTAAAATAATAAATAGAATAATACAGTAAAAGTATTTTGCATTATGTATTACATATTTTGTGTCGATTTTTTTCATTATAGGGCTATTGTTAATCATCTTTTATGGTCAACAAATGGCCCTGAGAATGGCATACATAGCCATCAAAAATTAGATGACAAAAGACATTGAAGAGCGCATTGTAAGGCCCTTTATAAAACTTTGTTACCGTTAAGTTAATTCGTCTATTGCCTTATTAAATTTTGAATTTATCCACAGGCTTAGTTATGGCATCATAATATCACTTACTCAAAGGGTCTTTACAGATGTCATTCAGAAGAGACTAAAATGAGAGATACTTTTCCAATTGTTCATACAGTACTTTTTCACAGGCATACCAGACAGAGGATTCACAGTGAGTCTTTAGATAAACTGTGATTGTTTTAGTGTGTCGTAGAAATAACTTGTGATTTGTGAATGCAGTTGTATGTTAGTTTTGAATTAGTTTTAAAAAATAGAGCAAGTGTGTGTAGCCGAGTTTAGATTAAGCCAGTATTAGGCCTTAGTTCATTTAGGACATTTAGCTTTTATATACATGCCTTAGGAAAAAAAAAACACCACTGTACCTGCATCTTGAGACAAAACAATGGCACTGACATATTTTAAAGGGACACTCCACTTTTTTTGGAAGTAGGCTCATTTTACAACTCCCCCAAAGTTACACAGTTGAGTTACAGTACTCAAATTCATTCAGTCGATTTTCTGATATTTAAAAGAATGTCAGTAACCAGACCGTTTCTGGTCTCATTGACTTCCATAGTATTTTTTATTTTTTCCTACTATGGAGACCAGAAACTGTCTGGTTACTGACATTCTTCTAAATATCAGAAAATCGTCTAAATGGATTCAAAAACGGTAAAACTCAACTGTCTAACTCTGGGGGAGTTGTAAAAGGAGTATCCCTTTAAGATATGTTAGAGTTGCTTTCAGTTAAAACAGCTCAAACATGCATTTTAATCTGGGTCTGTATTAGTCACTTTCTTCTTTCTTGCAGGATGATGGCAGATCTAAACTCCCCTCTGTTCACACCGCTTCAGCCCAGCATGGATAAGAAACATGTTTTAGAGAATGTGGAAAATAAATACAGAGAATTCATATCTGATACCCTGCACTGCCTAATTGAGCTCAAGAGAGATCTCTGTGCGTATTATCATTCATACAAGTCCATGAAGCCCCCATGATTTAATTCCAGCTAACCTAAGCAGTCTGTTTCAGTGTGTTGTAACAGTTTACAGTAGCATTATTGCTTCATTCGCCTTGCTCACTAGTGCCATCTAGTGGCTACATGTCTAATGCCTGTTTCTCTTTGTTATTTAGTAAGCAGCCCATTAACCTTGGACAAAAACTCAGCCCATCCACTCCTAAAAATATCTGAAGACCTACGCTCAGTGATGAGGGTGAAAAAACGTTTGCCTGTCCCTGAGCATCAAGACCGCTTCGACCACTGGTCTCAGGTGATCTCCTGTCAATTTTTTTCTTCAGGAACCCATTATTGGGAGCTGGAGGTGGAGGGTTTCTGGGATATAGCAGTGACTTACCACAGCATTGGGAGAAAAGCAAAAGAGGGCACGGCCTTTGGCTGCAATAAGGTATATTATGTGTATTAGGACCCTAAAACGGGGGTTTTCAAACTTTTTGATGCCACAGACCCCCGAATATGTAGATCTCCAAGATGATCTCCTTCTTAAAATATAAATGAATTTATGTTCATTCATGATAATTGTATGCAATTTTTAAATCTCATTATATATGATCAGTGGATTGAAACCAGATGAATAATGTCTATTTTTTTAACACATTTTAATAATTATTTTTTTATGTAACATTTAGGTTTTATATTTGTATTTCTCTGAAAATGTACTTTCATTCAAATTATATACACATTAAACTTGTTTATAAGCATCTAATGTCAATTTTAGTTCATTTTCTGTTATCTTGCTCAGATATCCTGGAGCCTGACACAGCAGCATGACAGGAAACTTGCTGCCTGGCATAACCGAAAGAAAACCCAACTCTCCGTAAAAATGTCGGGCAACCATTTGGCAGTGGCTCTGGACTATAATTCTGGCTCCATCACCTTTTCAGAAGTAGGACCTGCTTCCACCCTGCTCCCCTTGCACAATTTCAGCACCAGCTTCACCCAGCCCGTTTGCCTGGGCTTTGGCCTCTACAAACCAGAGCTGAACAGCAGGGTCACCGTCCTCAGGAAAACATGACTGCATTTACCTCTCGAATTTGGGTGAAGATGGGGACTGTTTATTTTATAAAGACTTTATTTCTTGATGGATATATCATGGTAGTTGAAAAGGTAGACTTTATTTTTACAATTAAAGTCTTGATGTTGAAAAAACCTAGTCTAATCTTTTATAACTGCGGTTTTTCATCATCATGTTTTCACTCATAGGGGAATGGAGATCCAGTGCATCTTTCTCCATTTGGCAGCAATTCAAAATTAGCAACATATATTAATCTCTAATATTTACTTCTAGTATAGTATATATTTCTCCATGAGTGCAGAAAGATTTCTTCGTCGCGGTTCGTCTAGTGGATGTTGTTTTTTAAGTGCTTGCACATGCGCTGTTCAGTGCTGGGTAGATTACTTGTTACTGATAACAAATTACATGATGAAAATTGTAGTTAGTAACATAATCTAGATTGCTCATTTTAGGTAATGTATTCTGACAACTTTTAGGGGCCACATTTACATGACACCGCTTTAAACTAAATACCGTTCATTTTCACCACAATAGTGTTTTGGGAGCCTGAAAATGCAAACTTTTGAAAACGGGGTTCACAGTGCAAGTTTTTGAAAACAATATAATTATTGTCTCTGTGTACACTACTGCACAAAAACGTGAATTTGTGAAAACGGTGATGTCAAGCACCTAGTTTTTCTTTACAAAGTGACATCGCCATCTACTGTCCTGGCATGCATAATAGCGCTTTTAACAGTTTTCGCAAATCCATGTTAACATTTTCATAACATTGTCCTCTCTACACGAAAAACGCAAAGGAAACACCTTTCTGTTTTAGTACATCATTGTCGTGTAAACGTACCCTTTTACTTTTTTACCCTAGATTACTTTTGACCTTACTCGTTTATCACTTATATGAATGGTATTATTGTGTACCATATTGATACTACATAAATAAAAAAACAAAGAGAGAGAAAATATTTCCCATTCTTTGTTATCAACTACATGAAATGCATTAATCATTACTTTATGCCAGGGTTTCTCAAACGGGTTAGTGAAAGAACTGCAGGGGGTTTAAAAGAAGATAAAAAGAAGAATTGGGGAGAATCAACAAATTATGAATATACCATTGTTTGAATAACAGCCTATGTAGTCATCATGTAATCCATAAAAAGTAACTGTAATCTGATCTAATCTAAAATTTTAAAATGTAATATAATCTAAATTACAATTACTAAATATTTGAAATGTGATTACATAATCCAGATTACATGTAATCAGTTACCCAGCACTGGCGCAGTTGTATGCGCACCGTCCGCGCGGACACAAAAATTGGGCTGTGCATGGACCCTCCTGCTGCCAGAAAATTACGTCACACGCACAGTTGCAGAATGTGTTTGGGGTTTAAATGCCTAAAATGATTGTGTCCATTTTCCTTCCCTATGATCAACCGCATTCTCATCCCAAGGCGTCATATGCTGACGCTTTTGCCAATGCGTTTACAACCAACGCACATGGCACTCTTTAGCGTCAATATAGCACGCTTCAGTTATGATAGGTTTAGGTCTGGGCTGGGGTAGGTTTGGGTTAGACCACTAGGAGGCGCCTTCTGGCCCATGGGTGCTATGTGCGTTGGCAAAAGCGTCAGTATATGACGCCTTGGGATGAGGCAGTGCACCCATGATGAAATACTTTGTTTTTGAAAATGCACGCTCAATTTAACAAAATCTACGCACGTTCTTATTTTATTCATTGGTTTCATTTGTTGTGATAGATTTTCAAAAAATAAAAAAATGACAATGTTTACTTGTATAAAATGAAAGTTATTCTGTTATTTTAATGCCATATTTTCTTTTATTATATTAACCTTTGTGCCCTTTGATGTTCAAGATCCAAGTGGATCAATCATGTTTTGTGGGACACTGGGTCATGTTATGGTTCCTGTTTTGGTCATGCTTTCTGCTGACTGTTGGCTATCGTTTACAGCTACAAATGCCAGTTTGGCCATTCTGTTTACATCAAAGAATAATTGCATGGATGGGATTATTAGAAAGTGAGAAAGGGAGAGAGAGCGAGGTGAAGCTGGTGGAGTGGGTGGGAAGGGGAGGGTCTTGAGAGACAGGATGAGTAAGGAGATCTGTCAGATTCAGTGTTTCTCTACAGAAGCTTTGACACCTCGCATCATTACACCTGGGAAACCGAGGAACAGCCCACTAAATCAGGTGATTTTGCTATTTTTTCCTATTACAAAAGCTTATGAAAAACTTAATTTCATTGTGTGTTACTCCATAGGAAAGAGGCTTTAGTAAAAGATAGTTTAGGTCTCACACACACACACACACACAAATATTTTCTTATGTATTCTGACTGGTTATGTTGACTTGAAACCTCAAACCTCAGTATATTTTATTAGATTTATACTTTAACAAATACAAACTATTTGCTAAGAAAGTAAGACATCTTTTTAAAAAAATGTAAAAAAAAATCATCTTTATCATCTTTTGCTTCTCAAATATATTAGGATATAAGGATATTTGGATATTTTTACATGAAAACAAGGCAAAAATGTTAAAGTAATTATTTTTGATTAGCACTCTAAAGGGAATTGAGTGAAGTTCCCTGAGGAAAATAAAGCTGCTGGCTTGTAAAAGAGGACATCACTGCACTGAGGAGAATTAGTTCTTATTGAAAGTGCACAAACACTGCGGTTTCACTCAAGACCAAAGAAAGTTGACCTTTGTAAATGTCACTGCTTCATAAAGATTATAAACATGTCTTGAATAAGTTAATGAGGTGAGTGGAGCCAATTAAGACCTGATATAGATACCTATAGTACTATACCTTAATATTCCAAAATGAGCATTCTTTGGTTTCAGGACTTGCATATTGTTGCCGTTGCATGCCAAAACACAGAGGAGAGAGATAGGGTTCAGCTAAAATGCATAAGCAAAAGAGGGAGGGATAGAAGATCTGTGTGGGGTGGGGGGGGGGTGGGGGGGGAGGTCTTGCATGTTGTGGAACGTCAGGAGGGAAGTGAGAGCGTGTTAAAGACAGATGGTCTCTCAGTGGAGTTGTTCTTTTTTCTCTCTCTTGTTCTCACTCTCTCCTGGACGCTATACTCCCCTCAGCTGAAAGAGATCCAAAGTGTTACCTCATGATCTTCATCATTCACTGCTCCTCTTCCTCCTCCCCCATACACACAAGCTTACCTGTTGGCTTGCAGAGCTCCTCTGACTCCCCCTCTCTCTTCTCACAGGTTGGCTATGATGATGGATTCTTTTTGGGGGATGATAAGAAACCTCTAAGTGTCCTTGTCTTTGGTCCCCTGCAGGCAATTTAACAAGATAGCGCAGAAGCAGATCTTCATCACGAAACTGTGACAGACAGTGGGTGACTGCAAAATAGAGAGAAAGGGTGAGGGTGAAAAACACAGCCAAGGATTTAAAGATAACTTTTAAAATAGCTCATAACATCTCAGGGTTTCCAGGATCCTTCACTTATCTCTCCCCAGTTCCCTGCGGAGGACATACCTGACCAAATCGCAGGAAGCATTTGCACGTAATTTCATCTGAAATATTGCGAGGAAATTATAACAAGACAATGCTGCCTTGCTCTGGGCTGCCAATGCCAATACTAGCTCTACTTTTGCTAGTCGGCCCTCTACTGGTCAGAGGGCAAAATGACACGGAGCCCATAGTCCTGGAGGGTAAATGCCTGGTGGTCTGTGACTCAACACCCTCCTCAGAACCATCAGGTAATGCGCTGGGGATGTCTGTGCGTTCAGGTACCGGCCGTGTGGCCTTTTCTGCCACACGCCAAACCAACCATGAGCCCACAGATATGAGCAACCGCACCATGATCATCTATTTTGACCAGGTTAGAAATCTTTTCACATAAAAAAAATACACTCATGTATTTTTGCTCTGTTTAATCAGTCAGTTTTTGTCAGATCTTGGTGAACGTTGGCAGTCATTTTGACCAAGAAAGCAGTGTCTTCCTTGCTCCGAGACGAGGGGTGTACAGCTTCAATTTCCATGTGGTGAAGGCATACAACAGACAAACCATACAGGTACAAATGTTCACTCTTTAAAATATAGGTTCTTTATAGGCACATATGGTTCCATGAGACCTTTCCATTCCTTTATAGAGAAAAGGGGTTCACTTTATATTCTAACGTTCTCCACACTGAGAAATTTTGTTGTTGTTGTTGTTGTTTAAAGAGGCTCACTGAAAGGTTCTTTGATGAACCAAAATGGTTCTTCGATGGGAAAACCCCCTTCTGGAACCTATAGACACATAGCAACTGTATTTGATGAGCAATTAATCCAAAGAATTGACAGTGTTTTCCATTCACAGGTGAGTTTGATGTTGAATGGATGGGCGATGATCTCAGCCTTTGCTGGAGACCAGGATGTGACACGGGAGGCAGCCACAAATGCAGGGCTTGTGATCATGGAGAGAGGGGACAAGGCTTACCTCAAGCTAGAAAGGGGCAACTTAATGGGAGGCTGGAAGTACTCTACTTTTTCAGGCTTCCTGGTCTTCCCCTTATGAAGGACTTACGTGTGGGGAAGAGAAGAGGTGGGAGACGAGAAAGAGAGAGGGTGACATGCTCTCTGAGGATTTATGAATGCCATAGAAAAGATCATGTTTGTTCTTCTCTTTCATTTAACTGGTGTCAGAGCAGAGAAAAATGCATAAAATGGAAAGTTAACTAAATGAAATATTATTTATCTTGGATCATTTATATTGTTTAGAAATATTATTATAATAAAAATAATATTCAAATTAAATATCATTGAGATGAGGATTTGAAAAAAAAAGTGAGTTTGAAATGAGTTTTAATGTTTTTTTTTTATATATATAATGTATTTCAGATGATATGCTCATATGGTTAAACTGAAAACAGTCATTAGGGGAAGATACAATGTGACTGTCCTAATAATATTTTTGAAATTATGTATTTACATTTTTTTGAGAAAAATTCCATTTCTAAAATCACTTTTAATGAAACGAATAATTAAAATATAGTTGTTGCTCATGTTAATGTTTGCCTGCTTATGGAGCTGTGTGTGTATATTATAAAGATAAATCTCATTAAATTGACTCCCTTAATTAAAAATCCACATTCTGTGTGAAATATGTCCTCAACCTGTGTTCCTTCTCTGAATGAGGCATGTTACCTGTAACAACAGCTGTTTGTAAATATAGCTCTCAGCATCAGAGCTGGCATGGTTTACAAGGAATCGTCGCAGATAACAGCATAGGCATAATGGATAACGGATACGAACTACAGTGGCACTGGTCGAGCAAGGCAGATGGAGTTTTTGGCAAGCAGAAGTGCAAGTGTACGCTGGACTCCTATGGACTATGCAGGGTGGGCTGTCACAATCAATAATTTACACTGCATTGGTTTAAAGACACACTTATTCACATACAAAACAAGGAAAGAAAGAGAGAAGAAATTATGATAAAAACGTGTTAAAAATGTATGTTTGTGGATGTAAGTTATTTATGATGTCCTAGCACATGTTATAAATATTTATTTTTCATATAAATTTTAGTTCTATTCACTAATTAATAATTTGAATTTCATTGAAAGTATTTTATGTCATCCATAAAGCCTGCTGTTTCAGGTGAAATAGATGAAAGTTATTGATTAATTTGTCCTAGCATATGTTATAAATATTTATTTTCATATAAATTTTAGTTCTATTCACTAGAATTAATTATTTAAATATCATTGAAAGTGTTTGTACATCATCCATAAAGCCTGCTGTTTGAGATTTAACCAGGTGAAATAATGTAGATGAAAGTTATTGATTAATTTGTCCTAGCACATGTTATAAATATTTATTTTTCATATAAATTTTAGTTCTATTCACTAGAATTAATTATTTAAATATCATTGAAAGTGTTTTTACATCACCCATAAAGCCTGCTGTTTGAGATTTAATCAGTTGAAATAATTTATATAGATGAAAGTTATTTATTAATTTGTCCAAACACGTGTAATTTAGTGCAGTGTATATTAATAAATGCATTATTTTTGTTTTAATCAAAATAATGAATAATACAAATAATATTGAAAATGTTTTAACATCATCTGAGTGTCTTGTGGTGGCATTTTAATAGGCTATCTTTATTTGTAATGTGTTTTCATGTTAAAATCGATTGATATCTCTGATAAAACAGCCCTAAACCCATCAACTAAATTTTTTACATATTTTTGTATCCATCTGAGACAAATTATTGATATGCTAAACAATAACATGCGAGTATTCATGATTCATTCAGCATCACAAGCTTGGGACATTTGGATACATGTGGAAAAATACGATTTCTTAAAATTATACGACATTGTTTTCCCCCTAAATAATAGTCATTAAGAATTTTAAAATTTTAAATTTTAAATTCTAACAAGCGAGCATCTCAAACCCGGTAATAACAAGTAGGCCGCATTTAGTGTAGCCTCAACCAAACTACCCAATACGACCGATACCCATTAATGTCTCCCGCCCTGTAATTCCGCACACTGGCATGACAGACATTTTGTTCCACCAATTGAATGTTTACCTTCTGACAGCTCTTCTGATGATGGGCCAATCAGCAAATAGCAGATGAGATGGGGGCTGCACGTTCAACCTAGCGCTGGCAAGAAGTTAGTTCCTGCTCTACGCTGGCCGTTTCCTGTAATCGTACAGTGTTGTGAGACGGAGAAAGCCATGTGTGTCGATGCAAAGGTAAATTTAGCACCCCGAAATTATTGCGGGGAAAGTTGGGGCAGTGGGTGGCAGCGTTATTAGGGCATATTTTAGTTAAAAATACGCCCTAGCCAAGTCGAAACAGCTTTGCGGCCTTGTCCATGTCTGTTCGTAGTCGGGCTATGGTTTTTGTAGCACGTTGCCTTTGGTTTGGTCCGGTTTGTTGATGAGAGAGATTGAGAGTCCGAACGAGAGACTGTGAGGTGTATTATGAATGATGGAGGGTCACTGATACAGCTTAAATCGGCCGTCAGACAAAAACAAAATGATCGAGCACATATTTAGCATTTATAGCAATAGGAATCGCCATTGTGAACATTGATGAGGTTTGTCGAGTGTCTGGTTTAGGACTGTTGTTCCACATTGATGGCAAGTCAAGGAAGACCGTATTGATATATTTTATCTAAACATCAATTATGCGATCTGCGTTTGACTTTAAAGAACATGACATTAGAGACAATACTCATTTGCACTCTTTGACTTTTAAAAACAACAGTATGGTAATTAGAGATCAGTCAGACCGACATGATAGCATGTGAAGTGATGGCACTGATATTCCATAAGATGCTGCAACTATTTAGTGTAAATGGTTTAATTAATTTGTTTTCCTCTCCTGTGTTTTCTCCAGAGCATCAATACACACATTTATTGATGGCATGTTGATGATGATGTTTACTCCTACCAAAGAAGCTAAAAGTAATCTCAGAGAGTAGGAGAGGATAGAGGGGAGGAAGAGAGAGAGTGAAGGAGGGTAAACCGGTGGACTCTCTCTTTTCCTGTTCCTCGCTCCCTTATCATTCATTTCAGGTAAGTTTACCTGTCATACTGCAGAATTCAGTATATTGCATTACTGACAAGCTAGAAGTGTTATGATGTATAAATGTGGGAAAATAATAATATATGATATTTTTTATATTCAAAATGTATTATATTCTTTTGATTATTAAGGCCAATTATCACATTCAATGTTTGCTGCATAAATTTAATCTCTCTTCCTTTCTTCAACAGCATACCTACAGAATCTCTTCGGACTTGTTGGATGTTTTTGTACCAACACTGGATATCACACATTCTTTGCTTTTTTTCACAAACTATTTAACAATATGGCAGACCCTATAATGGATCTCTTTGATGACACACCACTGTTCAATTTGGATTCCCTGCCTGAGGATGCGTTCTCCCAGGGCTCCTCAGACCCAGTTGAGGAGGCGCTAAAGTTGGCACTGGGCCAAGTGGACCCACCTATGGACCCCACACCGGATCTTGGTGTCCCTGTGCTCAGTGATGTTGTCACAGTTCCTACACCTGTCGCAACTCCTGTTTCCGTCCCACTGCAGACCCTTCCAACACAGCAGCCCACCCAGATGTCGCATGAAGTCTCTCTTAACCCAGCTCAGATTTCAGTTCAGCCCTCTCTCTCGGTGGCCAGTAACAGCAGTGGGGCGGCAACGGTCCTGCTGAGCTCCCCCCTTGGAGTACCTGTGTCAGGGGCTCAAGTCGCCACCCAGCAGCTGCACACTCAGCAAATTGCTGCGGTTACGCAACAGGCGGCAGGGCAGTCTGCTCCAAAAATTGTAATTCTGAAAGGCCCTCAGGGTCAGACTCAAGTGCTGCAGGGTGTCACAGGAGCCACAGGCTCTCCAGGTAAATTCACTCTCTCTAGAGTTCTGACAGGGACCCCTCTTAGGCCAGGGATGACGGTTGTTTCTGGGGGGACAGTATTAAATGCCACATCTCCTGGGCAGGGGCAGGTCAAAGTGGGCACTGGAGTGCAAAGACTTGTTCAGACTTCAAATGGCCCGATGAAGCAGGTGTTACTGACCTCAATGCCTCAGACCCAATCGCAGGTGCAGTCACCATCACAGTCAGCACAGATTCAGGCACAGGTGCAACCTCAGACGCAGATGGCATTACAAACCCCAGTACAAACACAGGCCCAAGCGTCAACCGCTACATCCCCTGGAACGACAGCAGCGGCCGTCCGACCTCAAGGTGTCACCCTTTCAGCGGTGCCACAGCAGGTCAGTCCCTGCCAGAGTTATTAGTAAATAAATAGTATATAAATGATACTGTAGTAACACTGGTCTTTGCACTCTTTATAGCGTTTCCTCTTGTTTTTTTTTTTGCTTTCAGAATCCTAATAGCTATTTAACTTTTCAGGGTGAAGCAAAGAGGATCACTCTGGTGCTACAGCAGCCTTCGCAAGGTGGAGCTGGCCAGACTGGTATGGTGTCCCTAGGGGGAACCTCAGCTGCAGGTGTGGGCCAGCAGGGCCAGCAGCACAGGCTGGTGTTGGGCTCTCTGCCAGGGAAGTTGGTCCTGCAGGGAGGCCAGCTGGCAGCTCTCGCCCAAGCTAAGGCGGGTCAAACGGGTGCACAGCCGAAAGTGCTCACCATTCAGCTGCAAGTTCAACAGCAGCCCAACCAACAGGGAGCCAAGGTGAGTTAAAGGACAAGTTGTGTGTGTTGGAAGATGTGCTTTTCCTTGTAACTTGGTGGTGATGGGAAGTTCTTTTCTGTGTTTGCAACAGTTTCAATTGGTTTCTGGGGCAGCTAATATTGGTGGCAGCCCTCAAGTGGTGCAGATTTCTCAAGGCCAAGGAGGACAAAGACTAGCAGTACCTCTTAAACTACTGCTGCAGCCACAGGTAGGACATTTTCTCACGTCTGTTTTATGCCACTGTGATGTACTTTCATGCTATTATTTTTTCTAAAAATATGAAGTCTCATTTTAAAGTTATTCAAAAATGTTTTATATGTATGCAGTTTTTTTTCTCATGATTTTGATTCCTTAATGGGTCAACATTGTTTTTAGTACCCTGAAGTAAAAAGGTTTGGTTAAAGAAAATGCAATTGCCAAATGAGGAAGTTGAATTAATTTCTTGCGAAAGGGACATTTACACAGACTTTTAAAAGAAAAGTTTTAAGAATGATTTTTTAATAATTAAAGCATAAATAGCTTGTTTGATTGCATTGTTGCTGCATAAATGTAATAACTGGCATTATGTAAATAATTAAAATATACGTTAAAAAAATACTAAAATACTTTCTTTGCAGTACTACTGACAAAATGTATTATGTATGTATTTTGTTGTCATATGAACAATCAGCCAGTAACTAGACAGATTTAAGTCCTGTACTTAGTTGTAGCTTTATGTAACTCAGTCATAGTCCTATTAGAGGAATTTATTTTCTTTTTTTATGGAACCCATTCTGAATAAGAACTGATACTCTTTTTCCAACCATTTTGTTGAGATGCTAGCAAAATACAGTGCTTGAAATAAAAGATCACATTTTCTCTGCAGTCGAACACTGTTTCCAGTGCTGGTGGAGCTGTTTCTGTGGTTAAAGTTATCAATACCTCAGCTGGTGGCTCTGCGTCCTGCACCACCACTACAGCTGCGTCTTCCGGTGTGCGTTTGGTGAAGGCACAGGAGCCCGTGCGGAAAGTAGAAACCCTGTGCAAGCAGGAGAAAGCAAATCGCATTGTTGCTGAGGCCATCGCACGAGCCAAAGCCAGGGGTGAAAGGAACATCCCCCGTGTGCTCAACCAGGACGAACTGCCTGCTGGACAGACCTCAGCAGACATAGAGTGTGTTGCAGGGGCTGCTGGAGCAAAAAAGAAAGGAGGTGGTGGTGGCAGTGGAGGGAGCAAGAAGAAAAGCCCAAGTGTGGGAGGAGGGAAAGTGGTGGTCGGAGGAGACAAGAAATCCAAGGCGAAGACTCCGGGAGTGGTTTCTGGAGGTGGAGGCAGTAAAAGTAAATCCAAGACTAAGCTCAAGTAAGTTGAGATTTTTTTTTTTATCCTCCCTAGAAGAGTTTGAATCATTGATGTATTTGCATCTTTCTGTTTTGTTCTTACACTTTATTCCCTCTATATAGCACCATTACGCTAGTGGGTGGTAAGAAAAGGAAAAGAAATCCATCCTCTGACCACTCAGATGTAGATCTAAGCCCACCTGTTTCGCCCCGCACACTTGAGGAAGAAATGTCACAGGTATTACTTGCATATTTACCTATCACTGTCATATAGGAGCTATTTTAAACCACTGAAGTGCTGCACGTGTGGGCAGGTGTTAGAAGTGCATTATGTGACATCGAATTTTGAATATAGAGCATCCGATCAATGCCATAAACCGGATTCGTTGACTCTACTGTGATTCTCCCAACAGAAGCGGCGTTCTAACCGCCAGGTGAAGCGGAAGAAGTACACAGAGGATTTGGACATTAAAATCACAGACGATGAAGATGACATGGACGCAGACGTTGATGTGACCACAACTCCTGTGTCCGCTCCAGGGCATGTCCAGTCTTTGGGAGTGGAACTACAGCAGGAGCTGGATGGGGACGGTCTTCCAAGCATGCAGTTTTTTGTGGTGCGTCAGCACACTATTCATTTCCTTTTCGTAACTGGTTTTGTCAGAATTTTTCAGATGTTTACAGTTTGGCACATTTCCACCAGTCATAATAAAAGAATGCTTTTATGTTTGTTACTTTGGTAGGAGTATTCTCTTTATCTTCATGTGTGTGGGCATGTTTCTGATTTGTGTTTCAGGAGAATCCAAGTGAGGAGGATGCTGCTATTGTGGATAAAATATTGTCTATGCGACTGGTCAAAAAGGAGGTAAGTGTCTGTTTCTCACTGTCATTCACAGAAATCTTGTTCTAGTATATTCTGACTAAACCTTCATGGTATTTTCTTGTCCTGATCCAGGTGTCTCCAGGGCAGTATACTAATGTGGAGGAATTTTTTGTCAAATATAAAAACTAGTAAGTCACCAACTGTTTTCTCAACCTTTATTTGTGGCAATGTCATTTGTTATCCCTTGAAAATATTGTAATGTTTTTCTAGCTCATACATGCACTGTGAATGGGCCAGTCTTGAGCAGCTGGAGAGAGACAAGAGGATCCATCAAAAGATGAAACGATTCAAGACAAAACATGCACAAATGCGGAACTTATTCCAAGAGGTGAGGCCCGATAAAGTTGAAATTGAGCAAATATTCCTATGTTTGGTTAGTAGTACAAGTCATATGGTTTTAGAAAATCTCCCTAATTTTGAGGATAAGTATATCTGGAACTCTTTCCTGTGTTTTAGGAGGAGGAACCTTTCAATCCAGACTATGTGGAGGTCGATCGAATTTTGGATGAGTCACATAGTGTTGATAAAGACAATGGAGAGGTAAGGATTTATCGACCACAGACCCAATTTTCAAATGTCAGATGAGAGACTTGCTTATTCAAACTGATAATGCATGAGTGTGTGGGTCTGTTTGATTCATTCATTAAAGTAATTTATTCTTGAGTCAGACTACACCGGCCTACTGTGCATAGCCAGCAAAGACAGTGTGATTTAAAAAATATGTTTTGTTTGTTGTTTCTTTAACTCTTATCTTATCACATTTAATTCAAACTGACTGCTAAAAACACTGTTTTCTTCTCCCAGCCGGTTGTGTACTACCTGGTGAAGTGGTGCTCTCTGCCCTATGAAGATGCTACATGGGAGCTAAAGGAGGATGTTGATGAAGGCAAAGTGGAAGAATTCAGGAAGATTGAAAGTCGTCAGCCCAGACTCAAGAGAACTGTGAGATACTGTCTTATCTACCTCTTCCTCTCTCTCTCTGTGCCTGGTTACCAGAGCGTTTTCAACCCTGTCTGTATTCTTTAGTTTTCATTAAGAAACAGATGAGACAGTGGTGAATTATTAACAAGACTTCCTCTTCCATCAGCCTCGACCTGCTGCAAGTGCCTGGAAGAAGCTTGAAGAGGGCAGAGAGTATAAGAATGGAAACCAGCTCAGAGAGTACCAGCTGGAGGGAGTTAACTGGCTGCTCTTTAACTGGTACAACAGGTAAATACCCTGCTGATTGACTAAGAAGTGATAAAATATAGCTTATCAACTAAAAAGGGTGTTTTAAAGACATCCACACCTTTAAAAAAAAGTTTTAACCTGCATTTTGAAGACCCTTTCACACTGGTGAATGTTTAAAGGTCCCTTCAATTTTTAGTTTTGTTCCCTTTAGCGCTGATAAATCTTTAGGCTAAGGTAATCCTAGTTGACTAAATAAACACACGTATGCGAATTCTTAAATTTGCAAGCTTTCTCTTCCAGAAAAATGAACAAAAAATATTGATGATTCATTCCCGAGTCAGGGGAACATAAAAACGATGAAAAAACGAAAAAAGATTTTTCCTTCCCACTCAATTATAAATACCACCTGCCATTGATCAAATGAAACAGCTGTGAGCAGACAGTAGCTCTGAGATACAAAACCAAAGTAAATAATTTGACAGCATACTATTTGGACACATCAACAGCCTCCTGATGAGGATTGTGGGCGTCCTTAACAGAACAATCACCCTGGCATCCTTGTTTGAATTATGGCCTTACTCGAATGATAAATGCAGGCTCATTTCTTCTTTATTACCATCTGATTCTGGCAGGACTGCAGGCATAGGTGTAGATTTGTTTAAGTATAGACATTTGTTTAAGTATCTTCATTGATGTTGTCCATAGTACAATCTATTGTTGTCACCCAAATTGTATGAATCAAACAATTTGGTCAAAAATAGTTATTTCAGTGCTGAGATTGAATGGTTTGTCAAAACAGTAGACTATAACTTTTTTTTATTAATTTTATAACTTTTTGGGAAGAAAATGTTGTTCTCACCCTCTTTTCTGTGTTCATTATTTCACACACAGGCAAAACTGCATTCTGGCAGATGAGATGGGTCTGGGGAAGACTATTCAGTCCATAGCCCTGCTATCAGAGGAGTATGCTACAGGGGTCCAGGGGCCGTTCCTTATCATTGCCCCTCTTTCCACTATCACAAACTGGGAAAGAGAGTTTTCTACCTGGACTGACATGAATGCTATAGTTTACCACGGCAGTCTGGCCAGTAGACAGATGATCCAGCAGTATGAAATGTACTGCAAAGATGACAAGGTTGTTATAGATGCATTCTCTGTTTCTTTTTTCATCAGTTTCATCATTACAAGCAGGAGTGTTGCTAATTTTTACTAGTAGTACTAAAATTGCTAAAACCGAAAAAAAAAAATACAACTGTACAATAGAAATGTTAACAAAAACATTAAAAATGAAAAAGCACAACCAGGATAATATAAAACTATTTGAAATCAAAATAGGAATAAATACTATAGTAATATAGCCTGACTTTGTCATACTCGTATGTGAAGAATGTGAGTCTGATGCTGCTCCATAGGGCTGTCATTGTGAGGCGCGTCTAACTGAACCAGGAAAAAAACCTCTGCACTCAATTCGATAGAACTACAACCAATCAGAGCAGTGCAGTAAGTGGCGTATGTTGAGATATGCATAGTTGTCAACAGAACTCAACTGTACGCACACAGGAACTAGTAGTAAAATGAGTGTTGTTTTTTTACTTGGTCCTCCATGAGTGCAACCAAAGGAGAAAACACAACGACCACAGGTTTTTGTGTTTCATCTTCTTAGCGACCATCAGAGCCAGCTGATAAATTAATCTTTAGCCAAATCCTGCAGGAAGGACGGCAAACACGTTTCTGATCGACAAATGCCTTGATTGCAGTTCTCTGTTCGTCTTGTTCGACAGTTCGACTTAAAATAAATGTGCTGTTGATTTCTAATTTATAAATATATTAATATATAAAATAATACATAAATGTGCTGTCGAACAGACGTGATAGTGGAATCTATACATCTCAATTCTCCAGCTGCAGTCATCTTTGAGGGAAACCAGTTCAATCCAAGCGCTCAGGCTGGCATCCAGGCTAATAGTAATAAATAAATGACACTACAGTAAAACTGCTGAGCAGAAAGTTGAAATTTGTTGGATGTTGAAATGTTGTTTATACCAGTAAAATATTTTGAAAGGGCCTTTCTAACTTCCTCTCTCCTTCATGCTCTCTTCTGTCTTCTCTAGGGACACTTTATACCAGGAGCCTATAGGTTTGATGCTCTGATCACAACCTTTGAGATGATTTTATCAGACTGCCCAGAGCTGAGAGAAATTTCTTGGCGCTGTGTAATTATTGATGAAGCTCACCGTTTGAAGAACAGAAACTGCAAACTTCTCGACAGCCTCAAGATGCTTGACCTTGTAAGAGTTTATCACCTTTAATATTTTGCCCTCCTTAAAAGAAACGGAAATATTTGTCAGTTAGAAAAAAGGGGTTAAGCGACGTGTGAATAATTAGCAGCTCTCTCTTTATTCCCTTTTCAGGAGCATAAAGTGTTGCTGACAGGCACTCCACTTCAAAACACAGTAGAAGAGCTGTTCAGTCTGTTACACTTTCTGGAACCAGCCCAGTTCCCCTCTGAGATAGAGTTTTTGCGCGAGTTTGGAGATCTTAAAACTGAGGAGCAGGTAGAGAAACGCTGTGATTTTGGGAGGTAACATTTCCTCTTTTGAAAGTGTCAGCAGTTCTCAACATTCTGTCTCCGTCTGTGGTAATCAGGTCCAGAAACTGCAGTCAATTCTGAAGCCCATGATGCTGCGTAGACTGAAAGAAGATGTAGAAAAGAACCTTGCCCCAAAACAAGAAACCATTATTGAGGTGTGATTGAGCAACTGGACTGTTTCAAGTTGTTTAATTCTCTCTGCTTTTGTAAGTTCTGAATGGATACATTTCTCTGGTCCCCAGGTTGAGTTGACTGATGTACAGAAGAAGTATTACCGAGCTATTTTAGAGCGTAACTTCAACTTCCTTAGCATGGGAGCCACGCACAACAGCAATGTACCGAATCTCCTCAATACAATGATGGAACTTCGAAAGTGCTGCAACCACCCGTACCTCATTACAGGTATGGAATTTATGGCTGTCCTCTTGGAGTAGGGTTTGGTGCAGTAGTCTGTGTCATCGGCATTACACGGTGTTTCATCGATTACGTTGCATTACTTGCCCACCGTGGAACAGCCACTCACTTTGTTTTTTTTATAGAAATAAAAACATTTAGTTCAGTTGAACAATGGATGCCACAATTATAAATTGAAAGGGTCTGCTCTGCTCCATACAGAATGAGCTGCAGAGTCGCAGCATGAGAGATTTCACTCATTGCATGTCGAGGTGAGATGACTGACAGACGATGGTAGCAGAGGATTTGGTGTGCAACAGATCCTCACTCGTCATTGACAAATATAATGTAAAATGTGCGGTCCGTTCCGATACTCCCTGTAGAGTACATGTTATTGCGAATGCGAAAGTAAAAAGCGATCGTGCATTCAAAATCCATTTCAGTACCCTGATAGCGGCTCCCTGATGCCCGCAAATTATAAGCCTAAATACAAAGAGTATGTGATTTCACATTGAATAAAAAACTACCTCACAGTAAAATCCCTACATTTTTGTTCCTCTTGTTTATCTTGGTTTACATGTTGTTGAGCACAACAGGTTTCAGTTCACCTGTGTGTCAACTTTGGTCTTGAAGTACATGAAAAAAAAAACCTAATGCTTATTGGTTGAACATACAGACTTTTTTTATGGCTCATCTTTTTGCTCATCTGCAGGTGCTGAGGAGAAGATAGTGGCTGAGCTGAGGGCGGTATATGATCCTATGGCTTCAGACTTTCATCTCCAGGCTCTAGTGCGCTCTGCAGGGAAACTGGTCTTGCTGGATAAGCTACTTCCTCGCCTCAAAGCTGGCGGGCACAAAGTACTCATCTTCTCCCAGATGGTGCGGTGCCTCGACATCCTTGAGGACTACCTCATACACAAAAGGTACAGCTTTAGAAATGTAAAATGTGTGATTTGAGGAGCAACTGTTGCCAGTTTTCATTCTACCATCTGGTTTGTAAGATTGGTCTAAAATTAGATGTGTTCTTTCTGATCAGATACCTGTATGAGCGCATTGACGGGCGGGTCAGAGGAAACCTGCGACAGGCAGCCATCGATCGGTTCAGTAAACCTGATTCAGACCGGTTTGTCTTCCTACTTTGTACCCGGGCTGGAGGTTTGGGCATTAATTTGACTGCTGCTGACACCTGTGTCATTTTCGACTCTGACTGGAACCCACAGAATGATCTGCAAGTGAGGATCTCACACCATGTTTTTCTTCAATGCATTAAAGAAGATTTCTGTTCTTGTTTTCTCTCCCAGGTGTTCAGTTTCATAATTTTTCTTCACTTTCATACAGGCTCAGGCACGTTGTCACCGCATTGGTCAGTCTAAAGCGGTAAAGGTGTATCGTCTCATTACCAGAAACTCCTATGAGAGGGAGATGTTGGACAAAGCCAGTCTTAAATTGGGGCTTGATCGAGCCGTTCTGCAAAGCATGAGTGGAAACAAGGACAACAGTGTTAACGGGGTAAGAATGAAAGAAATCTGTGTTTTATGTTGCTGCATTAGAGGATGGTTTACCCAAAAAAGAAAATTGTTGTTCAAAATGTATGTTTGGGCGAGTTATTGCTTTAAATTGTTGAGGCAGAAAAAGTACATTTGTGGTGGATTATTTCTCAATGGTGTGCTATAAACATTCTTTAGATCCAGCAGTTCTCCAAGAAGGAGATAGAAGATTTGCTTCGTAAAGGTGCTTATGCAGCCATAATGGATGAGAATGACGAGGGCAGTCGTTTCTGTGAGGAGGACATCGATCAGATACTTCAGAGAAGAGCAACTACCATCACTATAGAAAGTGAAGGCAAAGGGTCCACCTTCTCCAAGGCCAGCTTTGTGGCGTCCGAGAACCGCACAGATATTGCTCTGGATGATCCCGAGTTCTGGCAGAAGTGGGCCAAGAAAGCAGACATTGACATGGACACTTTCAACAGGAAGGTATAGTGCAGTTTTTTTTCAAAATGTGGCGACTGTATCCTTTATTCTCTGCCAGTATTCCCATTCATAATTTCTCTTGATTTTCTTTTTTGCTAACTCAGAACACTCTTGTGATTGACACACCAAGAGTAAGAAAGCAAACGCGTCAGTATTCCACCCTGCGTGGTGAGGGTGGTGATCTGTCTGACATGGACAGCGATGACGACTACCCACCCCATAATTCTCGTCAATCTCGTGCCTCTCGACGCTCTGACCGGCATTCTGGTGGAGGTTACGGGCGCACAGACTGCTTCCGAGTGGAGAAACACCTACTTGTTTATGGGTTTGTGAACTTGTTCTTCGTTATCATATGTAGCTGTTCTTAGGAAATGGATTTTAGTACACCTGTTCATGTTTGAAACTTCATGTGATTATGATTTCATACTTTTTATCAACTTTCTCTCTTCAGATGGGGTCGCTGGCGGGATATCCTGTCTCATGCTCGCTGTAAACGGCGTCTCAGTGAACGTGATGTGGAAACCATTTGTCGTGTCATCCTGGTGTTCTGTCTGATACATTATCGTGGAGATGAGAACATCAAAAGCTTCATCTGGGAGCTAATCACCCCTCCAGAGAATGGACGAGAGCCACAGGCTCTGCTTAATCACTCTGGTATTACTTTCTCTCATTATATTCTTAAATTGACTCTTTGATACTACCAGCAAAGACCCTCAGGTAGTGGTAGAGCTATTTTGATTTTTGTGAGTCAACATTTCCTCTTAAGCTGCCTTTCCACTGCCTCTGACATTTGCCTTTGATTGTTGCATTTCTCACTTTTAAATTGGTCGTGAAGCATCCATTACCCTCCATTTAACAGGGTAAAATGAATGAACAATGAATGTGTGACAATATCCACACAAAATAACTGACCATTATTATGTCTGTGGAAAAAAAAACAGTTGGTAATAGTTAGTTTAACAGTTAGTTCAATAATTGTAAAATAATTAGTTTGGATTATTCCTACATTGTACTACTCTCCTTTGTAATTGAATGACTTCTGCTCTTTCGTTTCTCGGAGATAATGAAAAGGAGCTTTAGAATGCAACCGCTTATGTAGGTTTTAAAACAGAGCATTACTTTCATACTAGGTGCTTTTATAGAGGTGCATAATGACTTCTTCCCTTTCCTTTAGGTCTGTCCATCCCTGTCCCTCGTGGCAGAAAGGGGAAGCGAGTGAAGGCTCAGAGCTCTTTTGATGTGCAGAAAGTTGAGTGGATCCGCAAGTACAATCCTGACAGTCTACTGCTTGACGACAGTTACCGAAAACACCTCAAACATCAGTGCAACAAGTATGTTACACCCATCAGTGACGCTGTTTGATGACGCTGAACTAAATATTAGTTTCTTCAAGTTTCTTAATTTCATTCTCCCTCTTTTTCAGAGTGTTGCTGAGAGTACGTATGCTGTATTACCTGAAACAGGAGGTCATTGGAGAGCATGCTGATTCTGTATTAAGGGGAGCTGATGCAAGGTATAGTCATCATCTGTCTTCACTGCTTTTAATAAAAAATCACTTTGTTTAAAAGGCTCTGCTACATGCTTTAATATTCATCTGAACTAAAAAAAAATATCATTGCTTTGGATAGAAGCATCTACTAAGTGAAAAAAAATAAAATTCATGAAATGGTCATGTACTGAAGAACATAAACTAACAATTTAGTTGTCACCAAATCTTACATTCTTCCTGGATGTTTTTTAATGCCCAGTGAGCTTAAAAATTAAGTTTTCTTTGATGCATTGATCATATTTTTTTTTTTTTTCGCTTTAAATTAGTAAGTGTGTTTCCTTGCAGGGATATTGATATCTGGTTGCCTGAAATGGAGCAGCAAGATGTTCCATCTGGCTGGTGGGATGCAGAAGCTGACCGTTGTTTGCTTATCGGAGTCTATAAGCATGGTATGGGAAGGTTAATATTAACTAATATATAGTTAATATAACTTCCTTATAATATAAGATCTTCCTGATAGTTTTGCCCCCATGTTACTATTTTAAAACTGATGTTTGTAGTCCTCTAACAAGTAATAAATTAGCCTGGTCTTGGTGAGGTATGTTGGAGATTTCATCTAGTTTTAAGTCATCCTGATACCTGCCAAAGACAAAAATATGTAGGTTAGCATATCCCTGATGTTTTTCTCTTTACTCTGCCATTTCAGGATATGAAATGTACACCACCATGCGTGCTGACCCCTGCTTGTGTTTTGTTGAGCGATGTGGCCGTCCAAATGAGCAGGACATTAATGCGGAGCAGCAAGCAGTAGACCCAGAGCTTGGGGAGGGGTCAGTTTCAAATAGAGCTAATCTCTACACATACATTATAGTATTACAGCTTATATGGTTGACTGGTATATTTAAGCTTATTGTTTTATTTATTTATTGTCTTAGAGGAGACTACGACAAGTACTCTGAAGATCCAGAGTTTAAGCCTGCGACAAGGCACACTAAGGAAGTGTATGAGGAGGTATGTGCATTTTGAATCACTAAAAGTTTTTTGTTCTTGTGTATGTGTAATTCTGGCACGTTTATTTTGTGGTGGTGTTATTAGGAATTTATATATTATTATAATAATAATAAATGTGGGTACTGTGCTCCTCAGGCTGATTCGGCGAATGCAGATGGTGATATTTGTGTGGAGGATCGCTCTGTTCCTGTGCAGGTTGAGGGGCCGTCTTCAGGGTCATCAGATTTGTGTTATTGGCCAACGAGCTCATCGCTTACAGCCAGACTACGGCGTCTTATCACTGCCTACCAACGCAGTTACAGACGAGAGCAGCTTAAGATGGAAGCAGCAGAGAAGGGCGACCGTAGACGTAGACGGTGTGAACAAGCCTCTAAACTCAAAGAGATAGCCCGACAAGAACGACAACAAAGGTATGTTCCTCAAGAAACCCATTACTGAAGCTTCCTCTTCAGTCTTCTCATAAGCTTCTCTGTTTCAGGTGGACTCGTAGGGAGGAGTGTGATTTTTACAGGGTGGTTTCGACCTTTGGCGTTGAAAGGATAAAGAAAGAGGTAGACGCTCTAGAAGGGGATGAGCATCATATGGACTGGAATAATTTTCGTTCGTTTGCTCGGCTTGATAAAAAAACAGATGAAAGCTTGACGCGTTACTTCAAGTGCTTCATGTCCATGTGTCGGAAAGTGTGTCACCTTCGGCCTGCACGTGGAGAAGGTATTGAATGAGAACCTGTTTGGCATTTAAGTTGATTGGCCAGTATTATGCATTTTAATATTAGCAATAGTGATTTGATATTGTCAGTTTAATTGTGAATACTCGGGTCTCTTAATTTTACGTTTAGATTATTTTTGCCATTTATCTATTGATCTTTATCAAACACCAACAACATGCATCTTTAGCTAATCCCATTTTTTAATGCTATACATTAGTGTTGTTATTGTGAACTAAAACTCTTTTGGTAACTGAAACAAAGCTAAAAGAAAAACTAAATATCAGATTAAAAACTTGAAGATTAAATGGAAATTTAGGAATGTTGCATGTTAACTGAAAGAAGTTAAAGAACTAAAACTGAAATAAACACGAAGCTATAAGCTCTCATAAGTTCTAAAACAAAAGTGCTAAAACTTAAACTTTAAAATGAGCTTAAAAAATGTAAAGCCTAATACATAAATCGTTTTGAAAATTATTAATTGTTTTCATTTATTTAGACAAAATAGTATAGCGTTTTAATTTTGGCTATTGATTGTGTATCGACTACAACATTAATGTGGCCATTAAAGTTTTTTTTTTTTGTAGTTTAAAATGACAGCTTTTTTTAATAACACATTTTCTACTGTTATCTCTTCTTCCTCTATTAGAATCTCAAGATCTGTCCCAATCCCTGGCCCCCATCACAGAAGAACGAGCCTCTCGCACACTCTACAGGGTCAGCTTGCTGTGTCGGCTACGTGAACGTGTTCTTCCTCACCCCTCGTTAGAGGAACGCCTCAGTCTGGCACCACCCAGCTCTGATCTGCCCAACTGGTGGAGCTTCCCACAGCACGACCACGAGCTGCTCTTAGCTGCTGCCAGACATGGCGTCAGCCGCACTGAACTCTCCATCTTCTCTGACCCACAGTACTCATTCAGTCAGGCCCGTCTCGACTACCTCCAGAACCAGCAAGCCCAAGCTGCTTCACAGATTCAATCGTTAAGTCAGTCACAGGATTCGACCAGTATCAAAGAGAGCCTAGATGACGAGTCTCGGCTGCTAGGGTTGGAGACCCTCTGTCCATCAGACTCCCCAGCTATGCTCCTCTCCCATTCTGAGGGGAAAGTTGGAGTTCAGGCTGGATGGGCCTGGAAGAAGAGCAAAAACAATGGGCCGGGTGAGAGAAAAGGAGGAGGAGAGAGAGGTGAAGGGCCATCAGACTCTGATTCCGATTCAGACTCTGGCTCGTCGTCTTCCTCCCGTCATTCGGGCAGTTCGGATGATAGCGGCGACAGTGATGCAGAGAGAGAACGAGGTGAGGAGAGGACGCTGTATTTAAATCAGGTTTATGGTATCCTGCTGCAGGAAAATATTATTACTTAGTGTTTAGCCCATTGATGATGTTCAGGATGCACCTTTTTTGGGCAATCCAGCGAAATCATTACCTATCGAAAATTATAGTCAAGATTTTATGAAAGTAAAAATACAGTAAAAATCAGTTTGGTCAAGGCAGTATTTCCACAATATATCATTTCTTTCAGAATTTACAAAAAATAATACTTCAGCAAGGATGCATTAAATTTTGATTGCTACAAAAGGTTTTTATTTCAAATAAATAATGTTCTTCGGATCTTTTTATTCCTCAAAGAAACCATAAGTTTTCACAAAAATATTTAGCATTCAAATTTGCCATTACAGGAATAAATCATATTTTCAGAAAAAAAACTGTTATTCAAATTATTGTATTATTTCTCAATATATTGTTTTTACTGTATTTTTGATTAAATACATTTTTGATTAAATGCAGCTTTAGTGAGCATGAGATTCCCTTCAAAAACATTTTAAAAAATCATAATGAAATCTTTAGAACGATACAGATAAAACATTTGAATACGTAAAAAATTACTTGAATTAATAAATCATTTTTTTAATCAATTCCGTTCCAAGATTCATTGAGTTTAAACAGATTCATAGAAATAAATCAAACATGCCAGCTCATGCATTGTTTGTTACTAAGCTGAAAGGAATAGTTCACCCAAAAATATTTTTAAAAAATCTACATTTTCAAAAATAAAACATTCAAACATGTATTACTTTGTCTTCCATGGATTTCTTTTCTCAATCATTCTAATCTTCACTGAGTGTTGTTTTTTTTTTCTTTGCCCAGCTGTAATGGTTAATGAGTTAATTTGGGTAGATTTTAAATGAGATTTATATTTATATGAGATTTAAATGACAAAACTAAAATTACTGATCTCTCAGCAGGAGCTCTTAAGATGTGTGACGGTGATGAAGAAAACAGCCTCCTCTCACTCACACCATCTCAAGAAGGCGCCCCAGCCGAGTCACTCACTGACCCTCTAAGAGTCGATTGGCCCAAAGACCGTGTGCTGATAAACCGAATAGACAACCTTTGTTCGCTGGTTCTAATGGGACACTGGCCGTCAGGTCGCCGCTACGTCTCTGACATCCAGCTCAGTGCTGCATCTGACGAGCGTGACCTTAGCGATGACCTGGGTTACCCCCGAGTGGGACGCAAAAGCAACAGTGCCCTATCTGCAGAAGTTCTTGACGGCCAGGAATCAGAGTTCACAGTAAAACTCCTGAAGGTGAGGTAGTGTTCAGACATTTAGGAACAGTTATTAACCTCAATGGTGTCTTTTTCTTCTGCTTTAATGTTTGTTTCGTTTTCTTTAGGAGGAGGGGCTGAAGCTGACATTCTCTAAGCAAGCTCTGATGCCAAACGGTGAAGGGAGTGCACGTAAAAAGCGAAAGGACCACGAGGTACAGAAATGCAGCCTCATTAAACTTACCCAACTAGTTTTGGGGAAGAAGTAACATTTAAACTGACATGAAATACCTTTATGTCCAGCTCTATAATGTGCTCTTTTTTTTTTTTTTTTACCTTTAGCTGGTAGATGCCGAAGGGGTTCTCCATGCTCCCCGCAGGAGGGACCTTCCCAACTGGCTCAAAGAAAACCCAGATTATGAAGTGGAGGGAGACATGCTAGAGGTAAGTGAATAACTCGGGTTGAGCTCTTCTTTTTGGACTGACGCCTGATTATGTTCATCTCGTTGTTGCAGTTACTAGTGAACCGGACCAAAAGGAAGAGGAGGAGGAAGAGGATAGAGAAAGGAGCAGCACTTACTGGCAGTGAGAGAGTGAAGGTCATAGACATAAGGACGGGCAAGAAGGTGAGGGAAGACCTTTGGCAGTTCTACCATAATTTACACTAACACAATTAGATTTATTTTTTCAGCAAATCAGCATGTTATAATGATTTCTGTAGAATCATGTGACACTTAGACTGAAAATTCAGCTTTGTCTTCACAGGAATAAATTGCATTTTAACAGCCTAAAATAGAAATTAAGTAATTATATTAAAGTTTTTTTTTTCCCCTGTATTTTTGATCAAATAAATGCAGCCTTTGTAAATATAAGCGAGTTTATGCGTTCATGGAAAATGCAAAAAAAACAAAAACCTACAAATCTACAAATACCCCCATCTACAATGTGGTTTGTCTTGGACAGTTATTGTTTTTTTTATGTATTTGGTGCTTTTCTGTTGGTCTTAATGATTTTTACTCCCCTGATTTTCAGTTTGGTGGAATTTATGGACCTGCACTACAGGACCTGAGAGAGCACCTGGAGGAGAATCCTGACCACGCTGTAGCGCCTGAATGGTCTGAGACTGTTCGCAATTCGGTTAGTGTCTCCTTTTATTAGCTCGGTGGTTATCAGGGTGGCCGCGGGTCATTAAAAAGTATTAAAAAGTCTTACATTTAAATTGTTTATACCTGTAGCCACCCTGGTTCTACTCATCTACCCAGGTTGTATAGCGTTAGACCAATCATAGTCAGTTGTCAATTTGATTGAAATTAATGTGATCCTTCTCAATCTCAGGGGTTCTTGCCTGAGAGTTTATTCCACAGACTGTTGAGTCCCCACGCTTCAATCCCCAAAAAGAATCACCATTACCTCTCCACCCCTTCGATCCAGACTGATGACCCTCTCCTCGGAGGCGGCGAAGGCGAGACGTTAGTTTCCGATGGCGCTTACATGATGGACGATGAGGACCTGGAAGACGGTGGTCACCTCACGTCATCTCACCACTTCCTTACTCCAGCCTACGATGTGAAGATGGAGCCGAGCGCTCTTGATATGGACGGAGGTGACAGTTTGTCACAAGGTGGATATGATAGTTCAGACAGAGAGGCCATTTTGGATGATGTCATCATGGCACCGAAAAATTCAGACTCTTCCTCAAGCTCAGAGGATTGACCAAATCTCATGTTAGATGTAGTAGACCGAGATCATGACAGTCTTTTATTTTATTATATTCTGCCTTCATTATTTTTATAATTATTGTTGATGTTATTGCTTAAAATATGGAGTAACAGATTTTTTTTCTTGGTTTGGATTTGTACTCGACTGTTTTGTGTAGATTGAGGAGATACAGGTTTTTTTTTGTTTTTTTTTTTCGTTACACCTCATTCAGCACGCTGTGCTTAATTCCAGATGAAATATCAATTTGTCTCACATACCCACAGTAAGCCCCTTTCATCCTGTATTGGCTGGGAAAGGAGCTGTTTGTTTCTCACCCTCAGGCTGAACTGTTTAACAGTGTGCTGGAGGATCCATAGTCATGCACTGAGCTGAGCCATCGTGATGCCTCGGTCTGGTTAAGAACGTGGAGGGTTTTTTTTGTTGGATGTATATCTTTTTTTGTGTGTGCGCGCGTGTGTGTGTGTGTGTGTGATGGGGGGTGGGACAGGGTAGGATATGGGGTTTAGGGTTAGTTACTGAAACAATGTTAGACAGATGATGGCTGTATTGTACAAAGTAGAGTTGGTCCTATGCCTGCAATGATGCAAAAATTATGCGTTTATTCCCGTTTCAATAACTGACTCCAACTGTCTCTGTGATATAAATATGAATAGCAGTCTACAGTGGAACTGATGTCTGTTGAATTCATTTCATCAAATGTTGGTATTTATTTCAGAAATGACCACTCAAGGCTCTTTTTATTGACTGCCTGGAATACATGCTGAGTAGTAAAGCAAGTTTATTCTCTCTAAAATTTTATATTTGGATGTGGAGAAATATAATCATTAACAATTGTTTGAATGAACAAGTAGTTTCAATTTGCTGTCTTGTAGCTTATGTTGACATCAGTAACTTGACATTAAATCACAACTTTGGAGTAGTTTCAGCAATTCAAGTAAATTTGAAACTAACACATTGAAAGAGACAATAAATATGACACAAAAAATCAGCATATGGCAGGGTTAACTTTTTTTGATACCTGCTGAAGGTAAGTCAGGTTATTTGCCAGCAATAACAAATAAAATTAACGTGTGTCTTGATAATGTTTACAAATGTTTTCCACAAACCTGAATGTAGGATGTGGGTTTTTATATTTTAGAACAACTGAATTTGCTTGTGGTGCAAACTGCCTTCTTTGTCCAGTGTGTGGTTTAACCATTGGGTGATCAGTATTACTGTAGTAGGAGACAAATATATTGATATTATGTGGTGCCTTTTGAGCTCTGTAACAAAAAAAAGTTAATGCATTTTGAAATGTTAGGAAGTTTTTTTTTTTTTTAAAGAGATGAGGATTAAAGTTATCAAATCCATTGCGAATATTTGGAAATGTTTGTGCCATGTTTACCCACTAATTTTGTTACTTCCAGTTAGTGTTAGAACACAGGAGAAAGCTAAATTGCCCAATTAAAAGATTCACAAGAAGAAAAAAAAATATTTTGTTAGACATTTTACTAGAGAAAATTAATGCATTGCACCCTGGGACATGGCACAATAGAAACATCAGCAACTCAAACTAGAATAGTTGTTATATGATTACGAGTTTAATTTTTATTTGTGCTTTCCAACAGGTTTTATCGGAGTTTTGTCCAAGTCAAGTCAATGGATTTGGACAAAAACTACGATAAAACCTGTTGGAAAGCGGAAGTGCAACCACAGAACAGAAGCCGAAAATGCTCGGGCCAGCAGCATGTGTCCAAATTTCAATCTCGTTATATTTAATCAGGAACGATCTTTCAGGGCTTTGAGTTTAAAATACCGAACTTGTCCTTTATTTAACTAATATGAAAGAGACTTGAAATGTAATTCATGGTAGGGTTAAGCTAAAAAAAAATATATATATATATATTCCTCTAGGAGCACATGCATTACACTAACACAATTAGATTGTTTTTTTTTTCCAGCAAATCACCATATTGTAATGATTTCTGTAGAATAGACGCATTCAAATTACAAAGCCATTTTTTGTTTAATTGAAAACATTAATGTAACTCCATTGCTTCAGTCTGTGTTTAGTCTCTATGAAAAAACGACTGTGATTGGTCCAGCTTGATCTTCGCCCTAAAAAGTAACGACTGTCATGTGACAATCAGCGCAGCGGCGCTCTGGAATGTTTTTTTTTTTTTTTTTGGTGTTTATCGAATTGGTAGTCGAGAGTAAAGGCTCAAAACAGATGAACTGTTATTTAAACGTGCGGTGTATTACCAACTAGAGACAACGTGAGTCGCATTAAATATTTTCAGGAAAAGGTTTCATTTTCAACTACGAAAAAAAAATCCATAGAAAATCTATGATCGGAGTGCGATTAATGTGACTTCTGAATGCAAACAGACAAACGTAACAGAGCACCGATCTAGTCGGTCCATTTTTTACACTGGCAGCAACTGTCTTTGCTAGTGCAACTCGAATACAAACTTAACTTTCTTAAATCAATTTGAATATATTTTCACAATATACAGTTTATTGTGTTATGTAATGAGACACCAAGTCTCTCCGCGAGACCTAGGAATGAAACCTCACGTTGGGTTAACAGCAACACCTTTGTGAACTAGCACCACTTAGCCATTTAACGTTAGCTGCTGCTAGCTGGCTGAATTGGTAAGCCTATTAATAAACGTTTTTAACTAATCTGGTACTACTTGCGCTGCGTGTGGGATCGTGTAATGAAGTTTACTGGCATAATTCGGCCGAGCAACACATACTATAACGTTACCTATAAAATTGGACAATACCGAGAACAAGATGTTTTGTTTCTTGCTTCTTTTCTATTAGTGAATGGTATTTTTTTCTTTGATGACTTTGCTTTTTAATGTGGATTTTTTTTTTTTTTTTGCTTTTGGCTCGTTACAAGGTCAGCCTCTTCTCTGATATCAAAAGACCCAATTGATCTATTTATATAGTCTTAATATTTTCCTCATGGATCTGAATTTTTACTCGGATCTCTCTGACGGGACTGGTCAACATGTTGATTCTGAGTTTATGGAAAACTCGTCTTACAATGGATATGATTCAGTGAACAAGGTAAATCAGACTTTGTTTAGTTAACGTCTTAAGTTGAATATAAAACGTACTGTATTTAAAATTGCAGCATGTCACGTAGTGTACGTTTGATCAATATGTCTGCAGGTAAATAATACACTTCTTAACCTCTGTTTATTAGTTTGCAGGTGCCAACGAGTCATACCTGACCATCAGTGGACCTGGTCATCATTTTCTTGAGGTAATGTTACTTTTGGTTTACTTGTATGTGTATATGTGTGTTTCTGTTTATCATTTTATTTATGCATTCACTTTGGCTTGCAGAAAACATTCCATACACCCTGTCTGGGTGATGAAGAGTTTGAAATCCCAATCTCCTTGGATCCAGATTCTGCGCTCACCATAGAGGATGTGGAGGCCCATTTTGGAGAGTTGGCCGAACAGGCTGAGAGCTCAAGGGGTCCTGGAGTTGGAAATAGTCTTGCCAGTAATACTGTAGTTGGGGGGAATGATCCCTCTTTTTCCTCTGCTTTCATGAATCCGTCTTCTCAGGGCATAGAGCATCTGAGTTTGGGTGTGATTAACCAGCCTGGAGGAAGTGCACTACTGAGCTCAACTCTGGGTGTGGTAAGCTTTGTTTTTGTTTTGTCAGTGATCAATTATTTTCTTGCTTTCAGCTTGTTATGGGCACTTGAATTGCTGTTAATGCAATTAGATCTTGAGTGAAGTATAGATTGGTACATCAGATAATGATTTTTTTTTTGTCTTGTTTTTTTTTTCCTGTAGGATCTCAGCCATTCTGTTGGCTCCCATTTTAATAGTTCCTCCTCCATGACTATTGATGTTCCAATAAACGACATGAGCCACAGTCTCTTAGGACACAATCAGCTCACCACCATAGACCATTCAGATCTAAGTGCTCAGTTAGGGCTCAGCCTTGGTGGTGGAGCCAAGTCACCTGACCAAACGCTGTCAACCACACCATCTCCTTCTGGGTCATTGCAGGATGAAGACATGGATGACTTCAGACAAGTGAGTCTTTCAGTGCTGGGCTTGATTTGTGGCACATTGTCTTTCTTTTTCAATTTTGCAAGCTATCCCTATTTCCATTACAGAAAACCATGCTGGTAGACTACTCTTCAGCCTCTGCGACGATCATACCGCACCTCCCCAACTTGACGGGTTCCACCCAGCTCTCTTCTGCTCCTCCAGTTGTGGTGAGAAGGGTTGGCGGTAAGCCGGCCATGGTGCCTGTGACCACAGTGGACACGGGAGCAACACTGGGAGGCAAAAAAGGAAAGAAGAAAAAGGATCCCAATGAACCACAGAAACCAGTGTCAGCCTATGCTCTGTTCTTCAGAGACACCCAGGCAGCCATTAAGGGCCAGAACCCCAATGCTACATTCGGAGAAGTGTCCAAGATAGTGGCATCCATGTGGGACAGCCTGGGCGAAGAGCAAAAACAGGTGGAGTATAGTTCTTAGAAGACTGACAGTGTTTGCAAAAAGTCCAAATTCAATTATGCACAACTGCTCAAAGATTTGGGGGCATTATTTATTATATTAAAAAAAATTAATACTTTTATTTAACAAAGATACTTTGCATTCATCAAACTTGACAGTAAATACATTATATATATATATATATATATATATATATATATATATACATATATATAATTCACCCAAATATGGAAATTCTGTCATTAAGTTGTTCCAAACTTGTATGAGTTTTTCTTCTGTTGAACACAATTAAGATATTTTGAAGAATGGTGGCTGGTATATATATATATATATATATATATATATTTCTAAGGGTTATATATAATGTGTGTGTATATATATATATATATATATATATATATATATAATGTCAATTTAAATTAGGTGAACCATCCCTTATAAGAATGAAAAGGTTATTGTGGTTTCTACAAAAAATATTAAGTAGTACAACTGTTTTCAACATTGGATAAACAGATTGTCCCACCCCAAATTCACACCACTGGTGTCTACTGTATATACTTAAGGTTAATTATTGTAATTACATTTGTGTAAAAAGACTGAAAAGTCGTTAATAAGTCTGTAGAGACACACTGTGCTGGAATTGCTTTAGATTTATAATATTATTTCATAATTTTGACAATGGAGTTGCATTTTATTTTTCCAAATAATCTTTCAAAATATTACATTAGTTAATATAACTGATAAACAATTGAATCTGGAAATGTTACATTTACTTTCACATGCATTTTGTCACATTGTATTTTTATAAACATTTGCAGGTTTACAAGAGGAAAACCGAGGCAGCTAAGAAAGAGTATCTGAAAGCTTTAGCAGCATACAGAGCAAATCAACTCTCAAGAGTGAGTGAATTGTCTCTAGTTCTTCTTTTGTTTTTTTTGTTTTAATTTGCTGCCCTATCTTATACTTTCTTTCCTTTTATTTCTCATCCAGCCATATTCTGAGGTGGAGGATAGCGCTCCTTCCACTCCTCCCTCTGTCCCCTGTCCTGCACCCGTCATCCCTGCTCCTGCTGCCCCTGCCCGTCCACGCCTCACCCCCATCCCTGAGCAGAACACCATCACCAACATCTGTGCATCCAATATTATCCTCGACCTGCCTCAAGTCACCACCCGTTCCCGCACGGGTTCTCTACCCTTGGCCATCGGCCAGCCCCTGACCCCTAACCCCAGCCCAACACCCACCGTCACAAAAATCATTATCTCCAAGCAGATGCTACAGGGAGGTTCTCAGCTCCACCAGATCCCCACCTCCATGGTGACGGTGATTCCGGCCGGAGTACGGGCCGTGCATCCGGCTTCTGCTGCACGACAGCCTCCACCACTGCAGCAGATGCAGGGCACCCCACCTCCACCACGTCTGCAGCAGATGGTACAAACCCAAGCCCCGCCGCCTCTTCAGGCCAAGCCCCGTGGAGGGGCAGGAAGTTCTGTGGCCGTCACGGCTACGCCTCCACCGCCTCTTCAGATAAAGATTGTGCCCGCTTCTATACACTCTGACCTGTCCACGCCAATTATTGTTACTACAGCAACAAGTGCCAATACAGTTATTTCCTCATCCACCATCTCAGCCTTAGCACATCCTGCCCCTGTTGAGGTGAAAGTGGAAGAGCCCAAAGAGGAGTTGGCTACTGGGACGGATGAGGCTCTGACGGAGGAAGCCGAAGTGGTTTGTTTTTTCAATAATTAACATCAGCAGAGCCACTGTGGTTACACTTTATTTCAAGATGTATTTCCCTGTTACAGTGTAATTATAACAATAAGTACTGAGTAAAATTAATGGGATAGTTAAGCCAACAATTCTTTCATTAATTACTCACCCTCATGTCATTCCAAACCTGTAAGATTTTTGTTCATCCTCGGAACATGATCTATAAACCTATATAATTCATAATTTAACCTATATAAAACCTATATAATTTAAAGTGGCATCATGACTTGAATAGAGTGTGGAATTGCAGAGCTTTTCCAAACATATCCACATCGCTATGATCAGATGCTTTCTTAACTGCTTTTTTCTCGCCGATGTCAATTTTATTGATTATTTTGTTATTGTATTTACATATTAATCTGTGTTCACTACCAGTATACAGCTGTGCAATTATTTAAACTTTTTATCTCTAAGCAAAGAACAAACAAGAATACGATGTAATTATATCTGGGCCTTAAGAGATCAAACACAAGTACACAGCAAAGTAATTCTTGAACTTGCTTTATTCTGCATTTTCAGATGGAGATGGAGGTAAGTGTTGCTCCTGCGGTCTCCTCTTCCACCCCTCCTGTGAATCTCTGTGTCCGTGCTGGATGCACAAACCTGGCTGTGGACAGTCGAGACTGGGATAAGGAGTATTGCAGCAATGAATGTGTGGCCACACACTGCAGGTGTGTGTGTGTTGTTGTTGTTGTTGTTTTTTGTATTTTTGTTTTTTTGTACAGTCAGAGTCCATTTACTAACCGTCCCTATTTTTACTTTCTTAACAGGGATATTTTCATGGCCTGGTGTTCAATCAAGAGCCAGAACTCAGCCACTGTCAAATAAATGAAACAAAATCCTCCTGATTCTGGGTCTTAGCATGCCTGGATGTGTCTTTTTAATAATAACACAACAGAATTTTACTGGAATTACTAGTGAAAGTTTAGTGTTTTTGTTGTAAATATCTAAGGCATGAAAATGGTAGTGGAAAAATCACTCTATGAAAGGACAAATTATGTCTTTGTTACAACTGCTGATAATATACTGCAAACATCATGTTTTGACATTTGTTTTCCTAGTTGAAACTGTCAGAAAAGGACGTATGGACATGTTTGGACCTTGTATTGTTTCCACTCAGGTTTGGGCCAGTGGTTTGTTTTATTTTTTATATATATGTTACTAGTTAATGTGTTAAAGTGAGACAAATCCGAACCATTGTATTATTTTCGAATGCAGTCATTTTTGATTAAGATGACAAATTTAAGAGTATTAGTGGACCTCAAACAGTAATGCAATCAGTCTGCAATTCTATTATATTTTCAGTTTTCTTGTGTTTGTACTGACAGTGTCTTAGATCAGTGTTCACAAGTGCTCTTGTGTAAAATCTTTTTGCCTTAGTTATGGGGTTTTGCTGACTTTTTTTTTAGATTGTGTTACAGAAATGACTTGAGTATTAATAAAAGGCAGCCAAAATGGACAAAGTTTCCGAATTCATTTCATTTCAATTTAGTTCGTAAGAATTTGTAATCTGGAAAACATGACTGAATAGAGATCACTTTTACAAGTCGCAAGCTTAAAAAAAAAAATCTGTAACAAACTATGTCATTTCTTGGCCATTACGGTTGAGACTCAGTGATCTCGTTAGAGAGAGAGTCCCCTCATCCACACCCCGATCTACACCCTCCACAAGAGATGTCACGAAACCCGCCTCCTTGTGGATGTTCTGAAACGCTAACATTAATACATTAGACTGATATTAAAAGAAATAAATGATATTATCACACTTAGTAAACCACTATACTAATAATGCATACTAAAGAAAAGCAGATGAACACAGAATATGACGAAAGAAAGCAAATTTGTGTTCAGTGCAAATAAACCAGCTGCCTGTGTTCTATTAATAATGTATAATGAATTGTGTGAATTGTTTTGTTTGTTTTTTTTTTTTAAATAACTGTTGGTCCATTAAGGCTCATTGAGCTTTTTCTTGGTTTTCTATGAGAGGAAAATGCTTAACGTACGATTAAATGAGTTGCGTCCATATTCTTCTCAGCTGCTTTTCTGTATGCTTTATTTATGGTGTTTCCTGAGTTTTGTCTTTTAATACCACTGTCTTAATCTAACGTGTTGCATTCATATTCTGTGTTCATCTGCTTTTCTTTCTTATGCATTATTAGTATGGTGGTTTACTAAGTGTGATAATATCATTTATTTCTTTTAATATCAGTCTAACCCCCTCACACCTGAATTATGTTTCAAGTTTCTGAAAAATATAAAAGTACATTTTCCCAGCTCATGAGGTTTCTATAAATGAAAACAAATGAATATATATATAATTGCTTTCATTGTGATTTTTTTTTTTTTGCTCATTCCAATGGACATCAGGTCAAAACAGGTGTACTGCCCAAAAATGTACCAACATGAAATAAATTAATAAACATAAAATTGGTTTGTCTATACTTTAAGCTTTTTCTCAAGGTCAAAAAAATTCCAGCAGCATACCATTTCAACTATAATTTTGGGGTTTTTGTTTTACAGATTGCACATTGTTTTTAACAAACTAAATATCTTCGAATCAATCAATCTGGTCATATTAGAGTCATTTTCTGTGTGCACCTTTCTTTTTTTAGAACAAAAACTTGAACATTGTAACATTACAACTTTAATTGTAAGGTTTTTCCTTTATATTGCATATTTGTTTATTCATAACAAAATAAACCAAGGAATCAATCAATGCATTCATGTTAGAGTCATTTCCTGTGTGCATCGGACGAGTCCCCGGACACGCCCCTGTCCCACGAACCCACTATTTGTCCAATAACCCACTATTTTTGAAAAGTACTAACCCTGGCCTTCATGCAATGAGCTGCAATTGGACAGAATCCCGCCTGCAATCTATTGAATGGGGATTTGGGTAGTGTAATTTTTGGACATTTTGATTAAAGTTTCTTTCATGGTAAAACTATTTTAATGCACTCAGCTGGGGCCCCTGAGTCTGTAGCACCAAGCGCCATCCCGTAATTCCACCATCCACGAACCCACTATTTTTGTAATGGCATAAATGCTACATGGTATCTCAATATCTTGGCTCTGGAAGGGTCTAGAACCTCCATTTTTGCACTCAGGTCTAAGTCTCATGGCCCTCTATCAGAATCCAGAGTTTTGAGAAGATTGGAGAAACGTATTTTTTCGCACCGGAAAAAACGACAGGGGTACCACTGTTGTTGTTTTTTTGGGTCGAAATTTTGAGTTTCTCTGATCTTCTTGAAACTCTGGATTCTGACAGAGGGCCAAGAGACTTAGACCTGAGAGCAAAAATGGAGTCTCTAGACCCTTCCAGAGCTGAGATAGTGAGATCCCACATAGCATTTATGCCATTATAAAAAATAGTGGGTTCGTGGGATCACAATATCTCCGCTCTGGAAGGGTCTAGAGCCTCCATTTTTGCACTCAAGTCCAAGTCTCAGCTCTGGAAGAGACTTGGACTTCTGGAAGCTCTGGAAGAGACTTGGACCACAGACTTGAAAACACTGTGGGTTTTTTTTTTGGGTCGAAATTTTGAGTTACTCTGACATTCTTGAAATTCAGGATTCTGATAGAGGTTCATGAGACTTAGACCTGAGTGCCTAGAGACTTAGACCTGAGAGCAAAAATGGAGTCTCTAGACCCTTCCAGAGCTGAGATATTGAGATCCCACATAGCATTTATGCCATTATAAAAAATAGTGGGTTCGTGGGATCACAATATCTCAGCTCTGGAAGGGTCTAGAGCCTCCATTTTTGCACTCAAGTCCAAGTCTCTTGGCCCTCTATCAGAATCCAGAATATCAGAATTAGGGTTGGGAACCGAGAACCGGTTCTTTTCCAGAACCGGTTGTGTTTTTGAAAAAATACCGGAACCGTGCAAAATTCCTAAGTTTCGGTTCCGAAAACGGTTCTGATGCCGATGCGATATCATCATGTGGGCGAAGTGCTGGGAGTAGAAGACGCCGTCTTATTCCTAAATGACAAAAACTTCACCACTGAAGTTGCGATTTGCTCTCACACGCGCTGCATTTGTCACACACAGACACACGCACGCTGCGCGCGCCGACCGCCGAGTCACTCTAGCCTACATTCAAATCTGTTTGCGCTGAGAGAGAGAGAGCAGTTGTCTATGAGGTGCCCCTAGGGACATTATTCAGAAATGCCATGCATATACATGTACTTTTCCTCTCACATACACATATGAAACCAAATTCATTCACATAATGAAATGCTCACACACATACAAGTGAAATGCTTTTACACACACAACTGAAACGCTCTCATACATACAAGTAAAAAATATACGCTCACACACACAACTGAAACGCTCACACACACACAACTGAAAAGCTCTCTCACACACAAGTGAAACCCTCACACACACACAACTGAAAATATTACGCTCACACACACACAACTGAAACGCTCACACACACACAACTGAAAAGCTCTCACACACACAACTGAAACGCTCTCACACACACAACTGAAACGCTCACACACACACAACTGAAATCCTCTCACACGCACAACTGAAATCCTCTCTCACACACAGCTGAAATGCTCTCTCACACACAACTGAAACGCTCTCACACATACAAGTGAAATGCTTTTACAAACACAACTGAAACGCTCTCGCTCACACAACTGAAAAGCATTTCGGTTGTGTGTGTGTGAGAGCATTTCAGTGTGTTGTATGCAAGCATTTCAGTAGTGTGTGTGAGAGCATTTCCGGTATGTTGTATGCAAGCATTTCAGTAGTGTGTGTGAGAGAGAATTTCAGTTGAAACGGAAGCACATTTCAGTTGAAACGGAAGGTGGTTGAAGTCCCCAGTCCAGTTGGTGGCAGTAGTGCACCTCAAGACGAAGAACTAGTTGTGTTACCCCTGTCGTTTTTTTTTTTCGGTGCGAAAAAATAAGTGTCTCCAATCTTCTCAAAACTCTGGATTCTGATAGAGGGCCAAGAGACTTGGACTTGAGTGCAAAAATGGAGGCTCTAGAGCCCCCATTTTGGCACTCAGGTCTAAGTCCCGTGGCCCTCTATCAGAATCCAGAGTTTCGAGAAGATGAGAGAAACTCAAAATTTTGACCCGAAAAAAAACGACAGTGGTACCCCTTTCGTTTTTTTTTTCGGGGCGAGAAATTAAGTTTCTCTAATCTTCTCAAAACTCTGGATTGGAAAACTCTGGGGGCTCTAGACCCTTCCTGAGCTGAGATATTGAGATATTTATGATGGCATTAATGCTATGTGGGATCTCAATATTTCAGCTCAGGAAGGGTCTAGAGCCTCCATTTTTGCACTCAAGGCTAAGTCTCATTGCCCTCTATCAGAATCCAGAGTTTTGAGAAGACTGGGGAAACTTAATTTTTCGCCCCCCCAAAAAAAACGTAAGGGGTACCACTGTCGTTTTTTTTTTCGGGTCGAAATTTGGAGTTTCGATATCTCAGCTCTGGAAGGGTCTAGAGCCTCCATTTTTGCACTCAAGACTAAGTCTAATGGCCCTCTATCAGAATCCAGAGTTTTAAAGAAGATTGAAGAAACTTCATTTTTCGACCCCCGAAAAAAAACTTAAGGGGTACCACTGTCGTTTTTTTTTTCGGGTTGAAATTTTGATTTTCGATATCTCAGCTCTGGAAGGGTCTAGAGCCTCCATTTTTGCACTCAGGACTAAGTCTCATTGCCCTCTATCAGAATCCAGAGTTTTGAGAAGATTGGGGATACTTAATTTTTCGCCCCCCCCAAAAAAAAAACGTAAGGGGTACCACTGTCGTTTTTTTTTTCAGGGTCGAAATTTTGAGTTTCGATATCTCAGCTCTGGAAGGGTCTAGAGCCTCCATTTTTGCACTTAGGACTAAGTCTCATGGCCCTCTATCAGAATCCAGAGTTTTGAGAAAATCGGGGAAACTTAATTTTTCGCCCCCCCCCCCCCCCCCCCCCAAAAAAAAGTAAGGGGTATCACTTTCGTTTTTTTTTTCGGGTCGAAATTTTGAGTTTCGATATCTCAGCTCTGGAAGGGTCTAGAGCCTCCATTTTTGCACTCAGGACTAAGTCGCATTGCCCTCTATCAGAATCCAGAGTTTTGAGAAGATTGGGGATACTTAATTTTTCACCCCCCAAAAAATAACGTAAGGGGTACCACTGTGGGGGGGTTTTTCGGGTCGAAATTTTGAGTTTCGATATCTCAGCTCTGGAAGGGTCTAGAGCCTCCATTTTTGCACTCAGTACTAAGTCTCATTGCCCTCTATAAGAATCCAGAGTTTTGAGAAGATTGGGGAAACTTAATTTTTCGCCCCCCCCCAAAACAAACGTAAGGGGTACCACTGTCGTTTTTTTTTTTCGGGTCGAAATTTTGAGTTTCGATATCTCAGCTCTGGAAGGGTCTAGAGCCTCCATTTTTGCACTCAGGTCTAAGTCTCATTGCCCTCTATAAGAATCCAGAGTTTTGAGAAGATTGGGGAAACTTAATTTTTCACCCCCCCAAAACAAACGTAAGGGGTACCACTGTCGTTTTTTTTTTCGGGTCGAAATTTTGAGTTTCGATATCTCAGCTCTGGAAGGGTCTAGAGCCTCCATTTTTGCACTCAGGTCTAAGTCTCATTGCCCTCTATAAGAATCCAGAGTTTTGAGAAGATTGGGGAAACTTAATTTTTCACCCCCCCAAAAAAACGTAAGGGGTACCACTGTCAGTTTTTTTTCGGGTCAAAATTTTGAGTTTCGATATCTCAGCTCTGGAAGGGTCTAGAGCCTCCATTTTTGCACTCAGGACTAAGTCTCATTGTCCTCTATCAGAATCCAGAGTTTTGAGAAGATTGGGGAAACTTAATTTTTCGCCCCCCCCAAAAAAAACGTAAGGGGTACCACTGTCGTTTTTTTTTCTGGTCGAAATTTGGAGTTTCGATATCTCAGCTCTGGAAGGGTCTAGAGCCTCCATTTTTGCACTCAGGACTAAGTCTCATTGCCCTCTATCAGAATCCAGAGTTTTGAGAAGATTGAAGAAACTTCATTTTTCGCCCCCCGAAAAAAAACGTAAGGGGTACCACTGTCGTTTTTTTTTTTCGGGTCGAAATTTTGATTTTCGATATCTCAGCTCTGGAAGGGTCTAGAGCCTCCATTTTTGCACTCAGGACTAAGTCTCATTGCCCTCTATCAGAATCCAGAGTTTTGAGAAGATTGGGGATACTTAATTTTTCGCCCCCCCCCCCCAAAAAAAACGTAAGGGGTACCACTGTCGTTTTTTTTTCTGGTCGAAATTTGGAGTTTCGATATCTCAGCTCTGGAAGGGTCTAGAGCCTCCATTTTTGCACTCAGGACTAAGTCTCATTGTCCTCTATTAGAATCCAGAGTTTTGGGAAGATTGGGGAAACTTAATTTTTCGCCCCCCCCAAAACAAACGTAAGGGGTACCACTGTCGTTTTTTTTTTTTCGGGTCGAAATTTTGAGTTTCGATATCTCAGCTCTGGAAAGGTCTAGAGCCTCCATTTTTGCACTCAGGTCTAAGTCTCATTGCCCTCTATAAGAATCCAGAGTTTTGAGAAGATTGGGGAAACTTAATTTTTCGCCTCCCCCAAAAAAACGTAAGGGGTACCACTGTCGTTTTTTTTTTCTGGTCGAAATTTTGAGTTTCGATATCTCAGCTCTGGAAGGGTCTAGAGCCTCAATTTTTGCACTCAGGACTAAGTCTCATTGCCCTCTATCAGAATCCAGAGTTTTGAGAAGATTGGGGATACTTAATTTTTCGCCCCCCCCCCAAAAAAACGTAAGGGGTACCACTGTCGTTTTTTTTTTTCAGGGTCGAAATTTGGAGTTTCGATATCTCAGCTCTGGAAGGGTCTAGAGCCTCCACTTTTGCACTTAGGACTAAGTCTCATGGCCCTCTATCAGAATCCAGAGTTTTGAGAAAATCGGGGAAACTTAATTTTTCGCCCCCCCCCAAAAAATACGTAAGGGGTACCACTGTCGTTTTTTTTTTCGGGTCGAAATTTTGAGTTTCGATATCTCAGCTCTGGAAGGGTCTAGAGCCTCCATTTTTGCACTCAGGACTAAGTCTCATTGCCCTCTATCAGAATCCAGAGTTTTGAGAAGATTGGGGATACTTAATTTTTCACCCCCCAAAAAATAACGTAAGGGGTACCACTGTGTGGGGTTTTTTCGGGTCGAAATTTTGAGTTTCGATATCTCAGCTCTGGAAGGGTCTAGAGCCTCCATTTTTGCACTCAGGACTAAGTCTCATTGCCCTCTATCAGAATCCAGAGTTTTGAGAAGATTGGGGAAACTTCATTTTTCGCCCCCCCAAAACAAACGTAAGGGGTACCACTGTCGTTTTTTTTTTTCGGGTCGAAATTTTGAGTTTCGATATCTCAGCTCTGGAAGGGTCTAGAGCCTCCATTTTTGCACTCAGGTCTAAGTCTCATTGCCCTCTATAAGAATCCAGAGTTTTGAGAAGATTGTGGAAACTTAATTTTTCGCCTTCCCCAAAAAAACGTAAGGGGTACCACTGTCGTTTTTTTTTTCTGGTCGAAATTTTGAGTTTCGATATCTCAGCTCTGGAAGGGTCTAGAGCCTCCATTTTTGCACTCAGGACTAAGTCTCATTGCCCTCTATCAGAATCCAGAGTTTTGAGAAGATTGAAGAAACTTCATTTTTCGCCCCCCCAAAAAAAACGTAAGGGGTACCACTGTCGTTTTTTTTTCGGGTCCAAATTTGGAGTTTCGATATCTCAGCTCTGGAAGGGTCTAGAGCCTCCATTTTTGCACTCAGGACTAAGTCTCATGGCCCTCTATCAGAATCCAGAGTTTTGAGAAGATTGAAGAAACTTCATTTTTCGCCCCCCGAGAAAAAACGTAAGGGGTACCACTGTCGTTTTTTTTTCGGGTAGAAATTTTGATTTTCGATATCTCAGCTCTGGAAGGGTCTAGAGCCTCCATTTTTGCACTCAGGACTAAGTCTCATTGCCATCTATCAGAATCCAGAGTTTTGAGAAGATTGGGGAAACTTAATTTTTCGCCCCCCCCCAAAAAAACGTAAGGGGTACCACTGTCGTTTTTTTTTTTTGTGGGTCGAAATTTTGAGTTTCGATATCTCAGCTCTGGAAGGGTCTAGAGCCTCCATTTTTGCACTTAGGACTAAGTCTCATGGCCCTCTATCAGAATCCAGAGTTTTGAGAAAATCGGGGAAACTTAATTTTTCGCCCCCCCCCAAAAAAAACGTAAGGGGTACCACTGTCGTTTTTTTTTTTCGGGTCGAAATTTTGAGTTTCGATATCTCAGCTCTGGAAGGGTCTAGAGCCTCCATTTTTGCACTTAGGACTAAGTCTCATGGCCCTCTATCAGAATCCAGAGTTTTGAGAAAATCGGGGAAACTTAATTTTTCGCCCCCCCCCAAAAAAAACGTAAGGGGTACCACTGTCGTTTTTTTTTTTCGGGTCGAAATTTTGAGTTTCGATATCTCAGCTCAGGAAGGGTCTAGAGCATCCATTTTTGCACTCAGGTCTAAGTGTCATTGCCCTCTATAAGAATCCAGAGTTTTGAGAAGATTGGGGAAACTTAATTTTTCGCCCCCCCAAAAAAACGTAAGGGGTACCACTGTCAGTTTTTTTTCGGGTCAAAATTTTGAGTTTCAATATCTCAGCTCTGGAAGGGTCTAGAGCCTCCATTTTTGCACTCAGGACTAAGTCTCATGGCCCTCTATCAGAATCCAGAGTTTTGAGAAGATTGAAGAAACTTCATTTTTCGCCCCCCGAAAAAAAACGTAAGGGGTACCACTGTCGTTTTTTTTTTTCCGGGTCGAAATTTTGATTTTCGATATCTCAGCTCTGGAAGGGTCTAGAGCCTCCATTTTTGCACTCAGGACTAAGGCTGCGTCCAAAACCGCATACTCAATGAGTAGGTACTTAATTTCAATAAGTACTTACTCAACGAGCGCTAAAAGAGTAGGTACTTTATAGCCAAATCTCGTTGAGTATGAATGAGAACCGGACATCTGCCATGTTGACGTTATCATGTGACCTACTACGACGCGTTATCATCATATCACAAGCGCAAAGAAATGAACAGCGACACGTTTAATTCTTCTATCTATAAATATCTTGACATTGATGAAACTTTCTCATTTTGTTGTGGTATTGTTGAAGAAACAGCTGATATTTTTTTTATTAAGAAACCCCCAAATCGTCACCTCTTGAATATATGTTGTTAATTTCTTTATTTTATACCCAAAACGTTTCTCCTTTAAGTTTTCCTCCTTTTCTTGATGAATTTACCTCGTTTCATCCCTCAGACCTATAACAACAAAACAACAACATTTTTCATGTATTATGAAGAACTATTTAAAGATATTTAGCCTTGTTATTGTTCCTTTTTCCTGTATTATGATGTAAACAAACCAATGATCTTTATGTTTTCTGTTTTGTCATTATGACTATTATGGTATCTTTCCATGATCTTGTATGTAATACGTTTATAAGTTTAAATTATGAGTGACAGGTGTACTAACACTTCATAACATCAGTGACTCGACAGCACAACCTAGAACAGTTTTCCTCTGCGTTTGTAATGTCTGCACAAAGGAGACGGGCAGCTGCTCGAAGATCTCTTTTGGAGAAAACTGTTGATTTTATACTCGAAAAATGTAAGTATCACTCCTTAAAAATTAATATTACCTCAGAATGAATTGCATTGTTAGCCCACCCCAAAACTTAAACAAAATAATAATATTAAATGCTGACCAATACTTAATTATATAACTTTTTTATATACTAAAAATATAATTTAATATAACAAGCAAAATGTAATTTGTTTTGTCATATGACAGTTATGCATGAATACATTTATATTCATAAATGCAGTGAAACATCTCAATTATCAGTCAATCGATGAATTAATGGATACATTAATTAAATAATTCAATTTTATATACTGACAACAATAATAAAAATGAATAAATGAGTAAAAGAACAAATAAAAGTAACCATCACAATAAACAAATGCATTATACAAGTCAACAACACATGAAACAAAGCTTTATTCAAACTACAAGCATGTATTTACAGGGCTGAACACCACATCCTAATGCCGTCTCAACACAGCGGTTCCCATTCTGCGGCTTTATTCTGATGAATTCACCAGAGGGGACTGTGCCTTCGTCCCGGAGCTTGTTGCTGCGCTGCGCTTCACAATCTGAGGCAATAAGGGCAGGTGGAGAGATAGAGGGTCTTGTAAGGGCAGGTGGAGAGATGGAGGGACTCATCCATGGCACCACTTCCAGGATGCAGCTCTAGGCTCCTCATCCTCAGTGCTCACACCAGTCTGCAGACATTTCAGATCCTACAAAAATGCACAAACATTATACAAAAGCAGTAATTTTAACACAATGTCATTTGATTTATGTATTAAAAATAACCTTACTTTATATTTGAGTAAAATCCCTAAAACAAATGCTGCCATCATCTTTCCTTGCAGGTCTTGCTCCACCACAAAAGCTATGCAGCAAATGCACAGAAATCAAGAATTAAAAAGTGTTGTAATTTCTCTACTTGAAATTTGTACAATAATTCAAATAAACTACAATTTAAGATTGAATAGATTTTGTTATCCATTTCTGTAGTATACTCACTCAGAGCCTTTCATGACAGCATTCAGCATCATGAGCCTCTCTCCAGCAGATAAACACACGCGTGTTCTTCTGTCCCTGTAACATACAGACAAGATTCACATTACGAGTTCAACACTGAATTTACATGCTGAGGTTGATGTGTTAACTCACTTTTAATCCAACTTAAATGTTCCTCAATATATCAACACTAATAAGGGACAAATTAAATATAACATATTTAGTTACTTTATAGATTTGTTTATTTACCTTATTTACAGTACATTTGTGTAATGTAAGTAGTGTTGACAACAGTGAATTATCCTTCATATTAATAGCACACATAACGTTACATCACTCAGATGTATTTTTCATGTTGGGATGTGCTCATCTGCAATACTTAAACAATATTTTCATTTCAGATGTAAATAGACATTTTAAATAAGCGTATTTAAGATGTAACGTTATATGGTTATGTAAATCCATTTTAGAAACTTACGTGTAGCGTACTTACTGGAGCTCCCCAGTTTAACTAACTAATAAAACATGTGTTTACAGCAAAATCACAACTATACTATACTGTCTAAGTCCTTTAGACCTTCAACAGTTAAAACGTTTACTCTATAGTAGTTTAACACATACGATTTAAACACAAGAAACCGTGTTTACTCACATTTGAAAACCCCTGCTGATCTCCGATGTTGATAATGACGTATGCTCTCCCGTGGCCTTCTGGGATAGAAGAGTATCCATCGGATGAACACTCAAAAATCGGGGCGAAAGCAGGAGATCATCCGGGAACTTCTCGCCTACTCTTTTATGAGTACTGAGGTTTCGGACATACTACTCCTTTCAAATACTGTTTCCCCCTACGATATAGTACGAAAGTAGGAATATTCGGACGTACTATAAGTATACGTATGCCCGAATCTCGTGATAATTAGTACGTCACTCTGGTAATTCTCGCCTACTCTTTTATGGATACTAAGGATTTGGACATACTTATTCGCTCGCCTACTGCTTTTTCCATACTATATAGTAGGGAAGTATGCGGTTTCGGACGCAGCCATAGTCTCATGGCCCTCTATCAGAATCCAGAGTTTTGAGAAGATTGGGGAAACTTAATTTTTCGCCCCCCCAAAAAAACGTAAGGGGTACCACTGTCGTTTTTTTTTTCGGGTCGAAATTCGGAGTTTCGATATCTCAGCTCTGGAAGGGTCTAGAGCCTCCATTTTTGCACTCAGGACTAAGTCTCATGGCCCTCTATCAGAATCCAGAGTTTTGAGAAGATTGAAGAAACTTCATTTTTCGCCCCCCGAAAAAAAACGTAAGGGGTACCACTGTCGTTTTTTTTTTTCGGGTCGAAATTTTGATTTTCGATATCTCAGCTCTGGAAGGGTCTAGAGCCTCCATTTTTGCACTCAGGACTAAGTCTCATTGCCCTCTATCAGAATCCAGAGTTTTGAGAAGATTGGGGATACTTAATTTTTCGCCCCCCCCCCAAAAAAAACTTAAGGGGTACCACTGTCGTTTTTTTTTTCGGGTCGAAATTTGGAGTTTCGATATCTCAGCTCTGGAAGGGTCTAGAGCCTCCATTTTTGCACTCAGGACTAAGTCTCATGGCCCTCTATCAGAATCCAGAGTTTTGAGAAGATTGAAGAAACTTCATTTTTCGCCCCCCGAAAAAAAACGTAAGGGGTACCACTGTCGTTTTTTTTTTCGGGTCGAAATTTTGATTTTCGATATCTCAGCTCTGGAAGGGTCTAGAGCCTCCATTTTTGCACTCAGGACTAAGTCTCATTGCCCTCTATCAGAATCCAGAGTTTTGAGAAGATTGAAGAAACTTCATTTTTTGCCCCCCGAAAAAAAACGTAAGGGGTACCACTGTCGTTTTTTTTTTCGGGTCGAAATTTGGAGTTTCGATATCTCAGCTCTGGAAGGGTCTAGAGCCTCCATTTTTGCACTCAGGACTAAGTCTCATGGCCCTCTATCAGAATCCAGAGTTTTGAGAAGATTGAAGAAACTTCATTTTTCGCCCCCCCCCCCAAAAAAAACGTAAGGGGTACCACTGTCGTTTTTTTTTTCAGGGTCGAAATTTTGAGTTTCGATATCTCAGCTCTGGAAGGGTCTAGAGCCTCCATTTTTGCACTTAGGACTAAGTCTCATCTCCCTCTATCAGAATCCAGAGTTTTGAGAAAATCTGGGAAACTTAATTTTTCGCTCCCCCAAAAAAAAACGTAAGGGGTACCACTGTCGTTTTTTTTTTCGGGTCGAAATTTTGAGTTTCGATATCTCAGCTCTGGAAGGGTCTAGAGCCTCCATTTTTGCACTTAGGACTAAGTCTCATGGCCCTCTATCAGAATCCAGAGTTTTGAGAAAATCGGGGAAACGTAATTTTTCGCCCCCCCCCCCCCCCAAAAAAAACGTAAGGGGTACCACTGTCGTTTTTTTTTTCGGGTTGAAATTTTGAGTTTCGATATCTCAGCTCTGGAAGGGTCTAGAGCCTCCATTTTTGCACTCAGGACTAAGTCTCATTGCCCTCTATCAGAATCCAGAGTTTTGAGAAGATTGGGGATACTAAATTTTCACCCCCCAAAAAATAACGTAAGGGGTACCACTGTGTGGGGTTTTTTCGGGTCGAAATTTTGAGTTTCGATATCTCAGCTCTGGAAGGGTCTAGAGCCTCCATTTTTGCACTCAGGACTAAGTCTCATTGCCCTCTATCAGAATCCAGAGTTTTGAGAAGATTGAAGAAACTTCATTTTTCGCCCCCCCGAAAAAAAACGTCAGGGGTACCACTGTCGTTTTTTTTTTTCGGGTCGAAATTTTGATTTTCGATATCTCAGCTCTGGAAGGGTCTAGAGCCTCCATTTTTGCACTCAGGACTAAGTCTCATGGTCCTCTATCAGAATCCAGAGTTTTGAGAAGATTGGGGAAACTTAATTTTTCGCCGTCCCAAAAAAAACGTAAGGGGTACCACTGTCGTTTTTTTTTTCGGGTCGAAATTTGGAGTTTCGATATCTCAGCTCTGGAAGGGTCTAGAGCCTCCATTTTTGCACTCAGGACTAAGTCTCATGGCCCTCTATCAGAATCCAGAGTTTTGAGAAGATTGAAGAAACTTCATTTTTCGCCCCCCGAAAAAAAACGTAAGGGGTACCACTGTCGTTTTTTTTTCGGGTCGAAATTTTGATTTTCGATATCTCAGCTCTGGAAGGGTCTAGAGCCTCCATTTTTGCACTCAGGACTAAGTCTCATTGCCCTCTATCAGAATCCAGAGTTTTGAGAAGATTGAAGAAACTTAATTTTTCGCCCCCCGAAAAAAAACGTAAGGGGTACCACTGTCGTTTTTTTTTCGGGTCGAAATTTTGATTTTCGATATCTCAGCTCTGGAAGGGTCTAGAGCCTCCATTTTTGCACTCAGGACTAAGTCTCATTGCCCTCTATCAGAATCCAGAGTTTTGAGAAGATTGGGGATACTTAATTTTTCGCCCCCCCCAAAAAAAACGTAAGGGGTACCACTGTCGTTTTTTTTTTCAGGGTCGAAATTTTGAGTTTCGATATCTCAGCTCTGGAAGGGTCTAGAGCCTCCATTTTTGCACTTAGGACTAAGTCTCATGGCCCTCTATCAGAATCCAGAGTTTTGAGAAAATCGGGGAAACTTAATTTTTCGCCCCCCCAAAAAAAACGTAAGGGGTACCACTGTCGTTGTTTTTTTTCGGGTCGAAATTTGGAGTTTCGATATCTCAGCTCTGGAAGGGTCTAGAGCCTCCATTTTTGCACTCAGGACTAAGTCTCATGGCCCTCTATCAGAATCCAGAGTTTTGAGAAGATTGAAGAAACTTCATTTTTCGCCCCCCGAAAAAAAACGTAAGGGGTACCACTGTCGTTTTTTTTTCGGGTCGAAATTTGGAGTTTCGATATCTCAGCTCTGGAAGGGTCTAGAGCCTCCATTTTTGCACTCAGAACTAAGTCTCATGGCCCTCTATCAGAATCCAGAGTTTTGAGAAGATTGAAGAAACTTCATTTTTCGCCCCCCGAAAAAAAACGTAAGGGGTACCACTGTCGTTTTTTTTTTCGGGTCGAAATTTTGATTTTCGATATCTCAGCTCTGGAAGGGTCTAGAGCCTCCATTTTTGCACTCAGGACTAAGTCTCATTGCCCTCTATCAGAATCCAGAGTTTTGAGAAGATTGAAGAAACTTAATTTTTCGCCCCCCGAAAAAAAACGTAAGGGGTACCACTGTCGTTTTTTTTTTTCGGGTCGAAATTTTGATTTTCGATATCTCAGCTCTGGAAGGGTCTAGAGCCTCCATTTTTGCACTCAGGACTAAGTCTCATGGCCCTCTATCAGAATCCAGAGTTTTGAGAAGATTGGGGAAACTTAATTTTTCGCCCCCCCAAAAAAACGTAAGGGGTACCACTGTCGTTTTTTTTTTTCGGGTCGAAATTTTGAGTTTCGATATCTCAGCTCTGGAAGGGTCTAGAGCCTCCATTTTTGCACTCAGGACTAAGTCTCATGGCCCTCTATCAGAATCCAGAGTTTTGAGAAGATTGAAGAAACTTCATTTTTCGCCCCCCGAAAAAAAACGTAAGGGGTACCACTGTCGTTTTTTTTTTTTCGGGTCGAAATTTTGATTTTCGATATCTCAGCTCTGGAAAGGTCTAGAGCCTCCATTTTTGCACTCAGGACTAAGTCTCATTGCCCTCTATCAGAATCCAGAGTTTTGAGAAGATTGAAGAAACTTCATTTTTTGCCCCCCGAAAAAAAACGTAAGGGGTACCACTGTCGTTTTTTTTTTCGGGTCGAAATTTGGAGTTTCGATATCTCAGCTCTGGAAGGGTCTAGAGCCTCCATTTTTGCACTCAGGACTAAGTCTCATGGCCCTCTATCAGAATCCAGAGTTTTGAGAAGATTGAAGAAACTTCATTTTTCGCCCCCCGAAAAAAAACGTAAGGGGTACCACTGTCGTTTTTTTTTTCGGGTCGAAATTTGGAGTTTCGATATCTCAGCTCTGGAAGGGTCTAGAGCCTCCATTTTTGCACTCAGGACTAAGTCTCATGGCCCTCTATCAGAATCCAGAGTTTTGAGAAGATTGAAGAAACTTCATTTTTCGCCCCCCGAAAAAAAACGTAAGGGGTACCACTGTCGTTTTTTTTTTTTCGGGTCGAAATTTTGATTTTCGATATCTCAGCTCTGGAAAGGTCTAGAGCCTCCATTTTTGCACTCAGGACTAAGTCTCATTGCCCTCTATCAGAATCCAGAGTTTTGAGAAGATTGAAGAAACTTCATTTTTTGCCCCCCGAAAAAAAACGTAAGGGGTACCACTGTCGTTTTTTTTTTCGGGTCGAAATTTGGAGTTTCGATATCTCAGCTCTGGAAGGGTCTAGAGCCTCCATTTTTGCACTCAGGACTAAGTCTCATGGCCCTCTATCAGAATCCAGAGTTTTGAGAAGATTGAAGAAACTTCATTTTTCGCCCCCCGAAAAAAAACGTAAGGGGTACCACTGTCGTTTTTTTTTTCGGGTCGAAATTTTGATTTTCGATATCTCAGCTCTGGAAGGGTCTAGAGCCTCCATTTTTGCACTCAGGACTAAGTCTCATTGCCCTCTATCAGAATCCAGAGTTTTGAGAAGATTGGGGATACTTAATTTTTCGCCCCCCGAAAAAAAACGTAAGGGGTACCACTGTCGTTTTTTTTTCGGGTCGAAATTTTGATTTTCGATATCTCAGCTCTGGAAGGGTCTAGAGCCTCCATTTTTGCACTCAGGACTAAGTCTCATTGCCCTCTATCAGAATCCAGAGTTTTGAGAAGATTGGGGATACTTAATTTTTCGCCCCCCCCCCAAAAAAAACGTAAGGGGTACCACTGTCGTTTTTTTTTTCAGGGTCGAAATTTTGAGTTTCGATATCTCAGCTCTGGAAGGGTCTAGAGCCTCCATTTTTGCACTTAGGACTAAGTCTCATGGCCCTCTATCAGAATCCAGAGTTTTGAGAAAATCGGGGAAACTTAATTTTTCGCCCCCCCAAAAAAAACGTAAGGGGTACCACTGTCGTTTTTTTTTTTCGGGTCGAAATTTGGAGTTTCGATATCTCAGCTCTGGAAGGGTCTAGAGCCTCCATTTTTGCACTCAGGACTAAGTCTCATGGCCCTCTATCAGAATCCAGAGTTTTGAGAAGATTGAAGAAACTTCATTTTTCGCCCCCCGAAAAAAAACGTAAGGGGTACCACTGTCGTTTTTTTTTTCGGGTCGAAATTTGGAGTTTCGATATCTCAGCTCTGGAAGTGTCTAGAGCCTCCATTTTTGCACTCAGAACTAAGTCTCATGGCCCTCTATCAGAATCCAGAGTTTTGAGAAGATTGAAGAAACTTCATTTTTCGCCCCCCGAAAAAAAACGTAAGGGGTACCACTGTCGTTTTTTTTTTCGGGTCGAAATTTTGATTTTCGATATCTCAGCTCTGGAAGGGTCTAGAGCCTCCATTTTTGCACTCAGGACTAAGTCTCATTGCCCTCTATCAGAATCCAGAGTTTTGAGAAGATTGAAGAAACTTAATTTTTCGCCCCCTGAAAAAAAACGTAAGGGGTACCACTGTCGTTTTTTTTTTTCGGGTCGAAATTTTGATTTTCGATATCTCAGCTCTGGAAGGGTCTAGAGCCTCCATTTTTGCACTCAGGACTAAGTCTCATGGCCCTCTATCAGAATCCAGAGTTTTGAGAAGATTGGGGAAACTTAATTTTTCGCCCCCCCAAAAAAACGTAAGGGGTACCACTGTCGTTTTTTTTTTTCGGGTCGAAATTTTGAGTTTCGATATCTCAGCTCTGGAAGGGTCTAGAGCCTCCATTTTTGCACTCAGGACTAAGTCTCATGGCCCTCTATCAGAATCCAGAGTTTTGAGAAGATTGGGGAAACTTAATTTTTCGCCCCCCCAAAAAAACGTAAGGGGTACCACTGTCGTTTTTTTTTTCGGGTCGAAATTTTGATTTTCGATATCTCAGCTCTGGAAGGGTCTAGAGCCTCCATTTTTGCACTCAGGACTAAGTCTCATTGCCCTCTATCAGAATCCAGAGTTTTGAGAAGATTGAAGAAACTTAATTTTTCGCCCCCTGAAAAAAAACGTAAGGGGTACCACTGTCGTTTTTTTTTTTTCGGGTCGAAATTTTGATTTTCGATATCTCAGCTCTGGAAGGGTCTAGAGCCTCCATTTTTGCACTCAGGACTAAGTCTCATGGCCCTCTATCAGAATCCAGAGTTTTGAGAAGATTGGGGAAACTTAATTTTTCGCCCCCCCAAAAAAACGTAAGGGGTACCACTGTCGTTTTTTTTTTTCGGGTCGAAATTTTGAGTTTCGATATCTCAGCTCTGGAAGGGTCTAGAGCCTCCATTTTTGCACTCAGGACTAAGTCTCATGGCCCTCTATCAGAATCCAGAGTTTTGAGAAGATTGAAGAAACTTCATTTTTCGCCCCCCGAAAAAAAACGTAAGGGGTACCACTGTCGTTTTTTTTTTTCGGGTCGAAATTTTGATTTTCGATATCTCAGCTCTGGAAAGGTCTAGAGCCTCCATTTTTGCACTCAGGACTAAGTCTCATTGCCCTCTATCAGAATCCAGAGTTTTGAGAAGATTGAAGAAACTTCATTTTTTGCCCCCCGAAAAAAAACGTAAGGGGTACCACTGTCGTTTTTTTTTTCGGGTCGAAATTTGGAGTTTCGATATCTCAGCTCTGGAAGGGTCTAGAGCCTCCATTTTTGCACTCAGGACTAAGTCTCATGGCCCTCTATCAGAATCCAGAGTTTTGAGAAGATTGGGGAAACTTAATTTTTCGCCCCCCCAAAAAAAACGTAAGGGGTACCACTGTCGTTTTTTTTTTCGGGTCGAAATTTGGAGTTTCGATATCTCAGCTCTGGAAGGGCCTAGAGCCTCCATTTTTGCACTCAGGACTAAGTCTCATGGCCCTCTATCAGAATCCAGAGTTTTGAGAAGATTGAAGAAACTTCATTTTTCGCCCCCCGAAAAAAAACGTAAGGAGTACCACTGTCGTTTTTTTTTTCGGGTCGAAATTTTGATTTTCGATATCTCAGCTCTGGAAGGGTCTAGAGCCTCCATTTTTGCACTCAGGACTAAGTCTCATTGCCCTCTATCAGAATCCAGAGTTTTGAGAAGATTGGGGATACTTAATTTTTCGCCCCCCCCCAAAAAAAACGTAAGGGGTACCACTGTCGTTTTTTTTTTCAGGGTCGAAATTTTGAGTTTCGATATCTCAGCTCTGGAAGGGTCTAGAGCCTCCATTTTTGCACTTAGGACTAAGTCTCATGGCCCTCTATCAGAATCCAGAGTTTTGAGAAAATCGGGGAAACTTAATTTTTCGCCCCCCCCAAAAAAAACGTAAGGGGTACCACTGTCGTTTTTTTTTTCAGGTCGAAATTTTGAGTTTCGATATCTCAGCTCTGGAAGGGTCTAGAGCCTCCATTTTTGCACTTAGGACTAAGTCTCATGGCCCTCTATCAGAATCCAGAGTTTTGAGAAAATCGGGGAAACTTAATTTTTCGCCCCCCTCCCCCCCCCCAAAAAAAAACGTAAGGGGTACCACTGTCGTTTTTTTTTTCGGGTCGAAATTTTGAGTTTCGATATCTCAGCTCTGGAAGGGTCTAGAGCCTCCATTTTTGCACTCAGGACTAAGTCTCATTGCCCTCTATCAGAATCCAGAGTTTTGAGAAGATTGGGGATACTACATTTTCACCCCCCAAAAAATAACGTAAGGGGTACCACTGTGTGGGGTTTTTTCGGGTCGAAATTTTGAGTTTCGATATCTCAGCTCTGGAAGGGTCTAGAGCCTCCATTTTTGCACTCAGGACTAAGTCTCATTGCCCTCTATTAGAATCCAGAGTTTTGAGAAGATTGGGGAAACTTAATTTTTCGCCCCCCCCAAAACAAACGTAAGGGGTACCACTGTCGTTTTTTTTTTTTCGGGTCGAAATTTTGAGTTTCGATATCTCAGCTCTGGAAGGGTCTAGAGCCTCCATTTTTGCACTCAGGACTAAGTCTCATTGCCCTCTATCAGAATCCAGAGTTTTGAGAAGATTGGGGAAACTTAATTTTTCGCCCCCCCCAAAAAACGTAAAGGGGTACCACTGTCGTTTTTTTTTCGGGTCGAAAATCGGAGTTTCGATATCTCAGCTCTGGAAGGGTCTAGAGCCTCCATTTTTGCACTCAGGACTAAGTCTCATGGCCCTCTATCAGAATCCAGAGTTTTGAGAAGATTGAAGAAACTTCATTTTTCGCCCCCCGAAAAAAAACTTAAGGGGTACCACTGTCGTTTTTTTTTCGGGTCGAAATTTTGATTTTCGAGATCTCAGCTCTGGAAGGGTCTAGAGCCTCCATTTTTGCACTCAGGACTAAGTCTCATTGCCCTCTATCAGAATCCAGAGTTTTGAGAAGATTGGGGATACTTAATTTTTCGCCCCCCCCAAAAAAAAATGTAAGGGGTACCACTGTCGCTTTTTTTTTCAGGGTCGAAATTTTGAGTTTCGATATCTCAGCTCTGGAAGGGTCTAGAGCCTCCATTTTTGCACTTAGGACTAAGTCTCATGGCCCTCTATCAGAATCCAGAGTTTTGAGAAAATCGGGGAAACTTAATTTTTCGCCCCCCCAAAAAAAAACGTAAGGGGTACCACTGTCGGTTTTTTTTTCGGGTCGAAATTTTGAGTTTCGATATCTCAGCTCTGGAAGGGTCTAGAGCCTCCATTTTTGCACTTAGGACTAAGTCTCATGGCCCTCTATCAGAATCCAGAGTTTTGAGAAAATCGGGGAAACTTAATTTTTCGCCCCCCCCCCCAAAAAAAAAACGTAAGGGGTACCACTGTCGTTTTTTTTTTCGGGTCGAAATTTTGAGTTTCGATATCTCAGCTCTGGAAGGGTCTAGAGCCTCCATTTTTGCACTCAGGACTAAGTCTCATTGCCCTCTATCAGAATCCAGAGTTTTGAGAAGATTGGGGATACTAAATTTTCACCCCCCAAAAAATAACGTAAGGGGTACCACTGTGTGGGGTTTTTTCGGGTCGAAATTTTGAGTTTCGATATCTCAGCTCTGGAAGGGTCTAGAGCCTCCATTTTTGCACTCAGGACTAAGTCTCATTGCCCTCTATCAGAATCCAGAGTTTTGAGAAGATTGGGGAAACTTAATTTTTCGCCCCCCCCAAAACAAACGTAAGGGGTACCACTGTCGTTTTTTTTTTTTCGGGTCGAAATTTTGAGTTTCGATATCTCAGCTCTGGAAGGGTCTAGAGCCTCCATTTTTGCACTCAGGACTAAGTCTCATTGCCCTCTATCAGAATCCAGAGTTTTGAGAAGATTGAAGAAACTTCATTTTTCGCCCCCCGAAAAAAAACGTCAGGGGTACCACTGTCGTTTTTTTTTTTCGGGTCGAAATTTTGATTTTCGATATCTCAGCTCTGGAAGGGTCTAGAGCCTCCATTTTTGCACTCAGGACTAAGTCTCATGGCCCTCTATCAGAATCCAGAGTTTTGAGAAGATTGGGGAAACTTAATTTTTCGCCCCCCCAAAAAAAACGTAAGGGGTACCACTGTCGTTTTTTTTTTTTCGGTTCGAAATTTGGAGTTTCGATATCTCAGCTCTGGAAGGGTCTAGAGCCTCCATTTTTGCACTCAGGACTAAGTCTCATGGCCCTCTATCAGAATCCAGAGTTTTGAGAAGATTGAAGAAACTTCATTTTTCGCCCCCCGAAAAAAAAACGTAAGGGGTACCACTGTCGTTTTTTTTTCGGGTCGAAATTTTGATTTTCGATATCTCAGCTCTGGAAGGGTCTAGAGCCTCCATTTTTGCACTCAGGACTAAGTCTCATTGCTCTCTATCAGAATCCAGAGTTTTGAGAAGATTGAAGAAACTTAATTTTTCGCCCCCCGAAAAAAAACGTAAGGGGTACCACTGTCGTTTTTTTTTCGGGTCGGAATTTTGATTTTCGATATCTCAGCTCTGGAAGGGTCTAGAGCAGGGGTCCTTAACTAAATTGGCAAGAGGTCCACTAACCCAATGAGCCCAGTAAACGAGGGTCCGGACATGCAAAAACACCCGGCAAAATAAGTTCTTTCATTTTATTAAATTGTAACCATGTCAACAAATTGACAAAATCTTTGACAATAAAATCTTTATCTTTAAATGTATTCAACTGATTTTGTTGAAATTCATTCAAGTATTATTTCATTTTAGTGCAAATATTCAAACGTCAAACTTTTCATCATAAATAACAGCAACAGGAAGCATAATTTTTATTGGCAGATAATTTTCATTGAAAGTTGTGTGTCTTGTCTCGAAATGCCGCTTGATGTTTCCACTTATAACAACAGCAACAGACTCCGAACAAATAAGACACATGGGCCTCGTAGAGCTGTAAAAATGAACGCGTACACTTCAGTCCACTCATCTCGAAAGATGCGGTTTTCAGAGTCCACTTTTCTCATTTGACAAAGCCATAATAATCAATTCACAAATATCATAGTAATGTGTGTACAAGCCAAAGTTTGTGATCTCTCCAGAACCCGGCTCTTGCAAAGGACCTGACACACATAGCTGCCCGCGCGCACGCCTGTTCAAAAATTACTTTCGGTAAAAAATAATTTTATTTTTTTTCATAAACTTTTTAATAAAAATGTTTAGAGGTCCGGATAAAAAGGTATTGGGGTCCGGACCTGGACCCCGGTCCGCCAGTTGGGGACCCCTGGTCTAGAGCCTCCATTTTTGCACTCAGGACTAAGTCTCATTGCCCTCTATCAGAATCCAGAGTTTTGAGAAGATTGGGGATACTTAATTTTTCGCCCCCCCCCCCCCCAAAAAAAAACGTAAGGGGTACCACTGTCGTTTTTTTTTTCAGGGTCGAAATTTTGAGTTTCGATATCTCAGCTCTGGAAGGGTCTAGAGCCTCCATTTTTGCACTTAGAACTAAGTCTCATGGCCCTCTATCAGAATCCAGAGTTTTGAGAAGATTGGGGAAACTTGATTTTTCGCCCCCCCCCAAAAAACGTAAGGGGTACCACTGTCGTTTTTTTTTCGGGTCGAAATTTTGAGTTTCGATATCTCAGCTCTGGAAGGGTCTAGAGCCTCCATTTTTGCACTCAGGACTAAGTCTCATTGCCCTCTATCAGAATCCAGAGTTTTGAGAAGATTGAAGAAACTTCATTTTTTGCCCCCCGAAAAAAAACGTAAGGGGTACCACTGTCGTTTTTTTTTTCGGGTCGAAATTTTGATTTTCGATATCTCAGCTCTGGAAGGGTCTAGAGCCTCCATTTTTGCACTCAGGACTAAGTCTCATTGCCCTCTATCAGAATCCAGAGTTTTGAGAAGATTGGGGATACTTAATTTTTCGCCCCCCCCCCCAAAAAAAACGTAAGGGGTACCACTGTCGTTTTTTTTTTTTCAGGGTCGAAATTTTGAGTTTCGATATCTCAGCTCTGGAAGGGTCTAGAGCCTCCATTTTTGCACTTAGGACTAAGTCTCATGGCCCTCTATCAGAATCCAGAGTTTTGAGAAAATCGGGGAAACTTAATTTTTCGCCCCCCCAAAAAAAACGTAAGGGGTACCACTGTCGTTTTTTTTTCAGGTCGAAATTTTGAGTTTCGATATCTCAGCTCTGGAAGGGTCTAGAGCCTCCATTTTTGCACTTAGGACTAAGTCTCATGGCCCTCTATCAGAATCCAGAGTTTTGAGAAAATCGGGGAAACTTAATTTTTCGCCCCCCCCCCCCAAATAAAAACGTAAGGGGTACCACTGTTGTTTTTTTTTCGGGTCGAAATTTTGAGTTTCGATATCTCAGCTCTGGAAGGGTCTAGAGCCTCCATTTTTGCACTCAGGACTAAGTCTCATTGCCCTCTATCAGAATCCAGAGTTTTGAGAAGATTGGGGAAACTTAATTTTTCGCCCCCCCCAAAAAAACGTAAGGGGTACCACTGTCGTTTTTTTTTTCGGGTCGAAATTTGGAGTTTCGATATCTCAGCTCTGGAAGGGTCTAGAGCCTCCATTTTTGCACTCAGGACTAAGTCTCATGGCCCTCTATCAGAATCCAGAGTTTTGAGAAGATTGAAGAAACTTCATTTTTCGCCCCCCGAAAAAAAACGTAAGGGGTACCACTGTTGTTTTTTTTTTCGGGTCGAAATTTGGAGTTTCGATATCTCAGCTCTGGAAGGGTCTAGAGCCTCCATTTTTGCACTCAGGACTAAGTCTCATTGCCCTCTATCAGAATCCAGAGTTTTGAGAAGATTGAAGAAACTTCATTTTTCGCCCCCCGAAAAAAAACGTCAGGGGTACCACTGTCGTTTTTTTTTTTCGGGTCGAAATTTTGATTTTTGATATCTCAGCTCTGGAAGGGTCTAGAGCCTCCATTTTTGCACTCAGGACTAAGTCTCATGGCCCTCTATCAGAATCCAGAGTTTTGAGAAGATTGGGGAAACTTAATTTTTCGCCCCCCCCCAAAAAACGTAAGGGGTACCACTGTCGTTTTTTTTTTCGGGTCGAAAATCGGAGTTTCGATATCTCAGCTCTGGAAGGGTCTAGAGCCTCCATTTTTGCACTCAGGACTAAGTCTCATGGCCCTCTATCAGAATCCAGAGTTTTGAGAAGATTGAAGAAACTTCATTTTTCGCCCCCCGAAGAAAAACGTAAGGGGTACCACTGTCGTTTTTTTTTCGGGTCGAAATTTTGATTTTCGATATCTCAGCTCTGGAAGGGTCTAGAGCCTCCATTTTTGCACTCAGGACTAAGTCTCATTGCCCTCTATCAGAATCCAGAGTTTTGAGAAGATTGGGGATACTTAATTTTTCGCCCCCCCCAAAAAAAACGTAAGGGGTACCACTGTCGCTTTTTTTTTTCAGGGTCGAAATTTTGAGTTTCGATATCTCAGCTCTGGAAGGGTCTAGAGCCTCCATTTTTGCACTTAGGACTAAGTCTCATGGCCCTCTATCAGAATCCAGAGTTTTGAGAAAATCGGGGAAACTTAATTTTTCGCCCCCCCCCAAAAAAAACGTAAGGGGTACCACTGTCGGTTTTTTTTTCGGGTCGAAATTTTGAGTTTCGATATCTCAGCTCTGGAAGGGTCTAGAGCCTCCATTTTTGCACTTAGGACTAAGTCTCATGGCCCTCTATCAGAATCCAGAGTTTTGAGAAAATCGGGGAAACCTAATTTTTCGCCCCCCCCCCCCCCCAAAAAAAAAACGTAAGGGGTACCACTGTCGTTTTTTTTTTCGGGTCGAAATTTTGAGTTTCGATATCTCAGCTCTGGAAGGGTCTAGAGCCTCCATTTTTGCACTCAGGACTAAGTCTCATTGCCCTCTATCAGAATCCAGAGTTTTGAGAAGATTGGGGATACTAAATTTTCACCCCCCAAAAAATAACGTAAGGGGTACCACTGTGTGGGGTTTTTTCGGGTCGAAATTTTGAGTTTCGATATCTCAGCTCTGGAAGGGTCTAGAGCCTCCATTTTTGCACTCAGGACTAAGTCTCATTGCCCTCTATCAGAATCCAGAGTTTTGAGAAGATTGAAGAAACTTCATTTTTCGCCCCCCGAAAAAAAACGTCAGGGGTACCACTGTCGTTTTTTTTTTTTCGGGTCGAAATTTTGATTTTCGATATCTCAGCTCTGGAAGGGTCTAGAGCCTCCATTTTTGCACTCAGGACTAAGTCTCATGGCCCTCTATCAGAATCCAGAGTTTTGAGAAGATTGGGGAAACTTAATTTTTCGCCCCCCCCAAAAAAACGTAAGGGGTACCACTGTCGTTTTTTTTTTTCGGGTCGAAATTTGGAGTTTCGATATCTCAGCTCTGGAAGGGTCTAGAGCCTCCATTTTTGCACTCAGGACTAAGTCTCATGGCCCTCTATCAGAATCCAGAGTTTTGAGAAGATTGAAGAAACTTAATTTTTCGCCCCCCGAAAAAAAAACGTAAGGGGTACCACTGTCGTTTTTTTTTCGGGTCGAAATTTTGATTTTCGATATCTCAGCTCTGGAAGGGTCTAGAGCCTCCATTTTTGCACTCAGGACTAAGTCTCATGGCCCTCTATCAGAATCCAGAGTTTTGAGAAGATTGAAGAAACTTCATTTTTCGCCCCCCGAAAAAAAAACGTAAGGGGTACCACTGTCGTTTTTTTTTCGGGTCGAAATTTTGATTTTCGATATCTCAGCTCTGGAAGGGTCTAGAGCCTCCATTTTTGCACTCAGGACTAAGTCTCATTGCTCTCTATCAGAATCCAGAGTTTTGAGAAGATTGAAGAAACTTAATTTTTCGCCCCCCGAAAAAAAACGTAAGGGGTACCACTGTCGTTTTTTTTTCGGGTCGGAATTTTGATTTTCGATATCTCAGCTCTGGAAGGGTCTAGAGCCTCCATTTTTGCACTCAGGACTAAGTCTCATTGCCCTCTATCAGAATCCAGAGTTTTGAGAAGATTGGGGATACTTAATTTTTCGCCCCCCCCCCCCCCCCCAAAAAAAAACGTAAGGGGTACCACTGTCGTTTTTTTTTTCAGGGTCGAAATTTTGAGTTTCGATATCTCAGCTCTGGAAGGGTCTAGAGCCTCCATTTTTGCACTTAGAACTAAGTCTCATGGCCCTCTATCAGAATCCAGAGTTTTGAGAAGATTGGGGAAACTTGATTTTTCGCCCCCCCCAAAAAACGTAAGGGGTACCACTGTCGTTTTTTTTTCGGGTCGAAATTTTGAGTTTCGATATCTCAGCTCTGGAAGGGTCTAGAGCCTCCATTTTTGCACTCAGGACTAAGTCTCATTGCCCTCTATCAGAATCCAGAGTTTTGAGAAGATTGAAGAAACTTCATTTTTTGCCCCCCGAAAAAAAACGTAAGGGGTACCACTGTCGTTTTTTTTTTCGGGTCGAAATTTTGATTTTCGATATCTCAGCTCTGGAAGGGTCTAGAGCCTCCATTTTTGCACTCAGGACTAAGTCTCATTGCCCTCTATCAGAATCCAGAGTTTTGAGAAGATTGGGGATACTTAATTTTTCGCCCCCCCCCCCAAAAAAAACGTAAGGGGTACCACTGTCGTTTTTTTTTTTTCAGGGTCGAAATTTTGAGTTTCGATATCTCAGCTCTGGAAGGGTCTAGAGCCTCCATTTTTGCACTTAGGACTAAGTCTCATGGCCCTCTATCAGAATCCAGAGTTTTGAGAAAATCGGGGAAACTTAATTTTTCGCCCCCCCCAAAAAAAACGTAAGGGGTACCACTGTCGTTTTTTTTTCAGGTCGAAATTTTGAGTTTCGATATCTCAGCTCTGGAAGGGTCTAGAGCCTCCATTTTTGCACTTAGGACTAAGTCTCATGGCCCTCTATCAGAATCCAGAGTTTTGAGAAAATCGGGGAAACTTAATTTTTCGCCCCCCCCCCCCCAAAAAAACGTAAGGGGTACCACTGTCGTTTTTTTTTCGGGTCGAAATTTTGAGTTTCGATATCTCAGCTCTGGAAGGGTCTAGAGCCTCCATTTTTGCACTCAGGACTAAGTCTCATTGCCCTCTATCAGAATCCAGAGTTTTGAGAAGATTGGGGATACTTAATTTTTCGCCCCCCCCCCCCCCCCCCAAAAAAAAACGTAAGGGGTACCACTGTCGTTTTTTTTTTCGGGTCGAAATTTGGAGTTTCGATATCTCAGCTCTGGAAGGGTCTAGAGCCTCCATTTTTGCACTCAGGACTAAGTCTCATGGCCCTCTATCAGAATCCAGAGTTTTGAGAAGATTGAAGAAACTTCATTTTTCGCCCCCCGAAAAAAAACGTAAGGGGTACCACTGTCGTTTTTTTTTTCGGGTCGAAATTTGGGGTTTCGATATCTCAGCTCTGGAAGGGTCTAGAGCCTCCATTTTTGCACTCAGGACTAAGTCTCATTGCCCTCTATCAGAATCCAGAGTTTTGAGAAGATTGAAGAAACTTCATTTTTCGCCCCCCGAAAAAAAACGTCAGGGGTACCACTGTCGTTTTTTTTTTTCGGGTCGAAATTTTGATTTTTGATATCTCATCTCTGGAAGGGTCTAGAGCCTCCATTTTTGCACTCAGGACTAAGTCTCATGGCCCTCTATCAGAATCCAGAGTTTTGAGAAGATTGGGGAAACTTAATTTTTCGCCCCCCCCAAAAAACGTAAGGGGTACCACTGTCGTTTTTTTTTTCGGGTCGAAAATCGGAGTTTCGATATCTCAGCTCTGGAAGGGTCTAGAGCCTCCATTTTTGCACTCAGGACTAAGTCTCATGGCCCTCTATCAGAATCCAGAGTTTTGAGAAGATTGAAGAAACTTCATTTTTCGCCCCCCGAAAAAAAACGTAAGGGGTACCACTGTCGTTTTTTTTTCGGGTCGAAATTTTGATTTTCGATATCTCAGCTCTGGAAGGGTCTAGAGCCTCCATTTTTGCACTCAGGACTAAGTCTCATTGCCCTCTATCAGAATCCAGAGTTTTGAGAAGATTGGGGATACTTAATTTTTCGCCCCCCCCCAAAAAAAACGTAAGGGGTACCACTGTCGCTTTTTTTTTTCAGGGTCGAAATTTTGAGTTTCGATATCTCAGCTCTGGAAGGGTCTAGAGCCTCCATTTTTGCACTTAGGACTAAGTCTCATGGCCCTCTATCAGAATCCAGAGTTTTGAGAAAATCGGGGAAACTTAATTTTTCGCCCCCCCCCCAAAAAAAACGTAAGGGGTACCACTGTCGGTTTTTTTTTCGGGTCGAAATTTTGAGTTTCGATATCTCAGCTCTGGAAGGGTCTAGAGCCTCCATTTTTGCACTTAGGACTAAGTCTCATGGCCCTCTATCAGAATCCAGAGTTTTGAGAAAATCGGGGAAACCTAATTTTTCGCCCCCCCCCCCCAAAAAAAAACGTAAGGGGTACCACTGTCGTTTTTTTTTTCGGGTCGAAATTTTGAGTTTCGATATCTCAGCTCTGGAAGGGTCTAGAGCCTCCATTTTTGCACTCAGGACTAAGTCTCATTGCCCTCTATCAGAATCCAGAGTTTTGAGAAGATTGGGGATACTAAATTTTCACCCCCCAAAAAATAACGTAAGGGGTACCACTGTGTGGGGTTTTTTCGGGTCGAAATTTTGAGTTTCGATATCTCAGCTCTGGAAGGGTCTAGAGCCTCCATTTTTGCACTCAGGACTAAGTCTCATTGCCCTCTATCAGAATCCAGAGTTTTGAGAAGATTGAAGAAACTTTATTTTTCGCCCCCCGAAAAAAAACGTCAGGGGTACCACTGTCGTTTTTTTTTTTTCGGGTCGAAATTTTGATTTTCGATATCTCAGCTCTGGAAGGGTCTAGAGCCTCCATTTTTGCACTCAGGACTAAGTCTCATGGCCCTCTATCAGAATCCAGAGTTTTGAGAAGATTGGGGAAACTTAATTTTTCGCCCCCCCCAAAAAAACGTAAGGGGTACCACTGTCGTTTTTTTTTTTTCGGGTCGAAATTTGGAGTTTCGATATCTCAGCTCTGGAAGGGTCTAGAGCCTCCATTTTTGCACTCAGGACTAAGTCTCATGGCCCTCTATCAGAATCCAGAGTTTTGAGAAGATTGAAGAAACTTCATTTTTCGCCCCCCGAAAAAAAAACGTAAGGGGTACCACTGTCGTTTTTTTTTCGGGTCGAAATTTTGATTTTCGATATCTCAGCTCTGGAAGGGTCTAGACCCTCCATTTTTGCACTCAGTACTAAGTCTCATGGCCCTTTATCAGAATCCAGAGTTTTGAGAAGATTGGGGAAACTTAATTTTTCGCCCCCCCAAAAAAACGTAATGGGTACCACTGTCGTTTTTTTTTTCGGGTCGAAATTTTGAGTTTCGATATCTCAGCTCTGGAAGGGTCTAGAGCCTCCATTTTTGCACTTAGGACTAAGTCTCATGGCCCTCTATCAGAATCCAGAGTTTTGAGAAAATCGGGGAAACTTAATTTTTCGCGCCCCCCCCCCAAAAAAAACGTAAGGGGTACCACTGTCGTTTTTTTTTTCGGGTCGAAATTTTGAGTTTCGATATCTCAGCTCTGGAAGGGTCTAGAGCCTCCATTTTTGCACTCAGGACTAAGTCTCATTGCCCTCTATCAGAATCCAGAGTTTTGAGAAGATTGGGGATACTAAATTTTCACCCCCCAAAAAATAACGTAAGGGGTACCACTGTGTGGGGTTTTTTCGGGTCGAAATTTTGAGTTTCGATATCTCAGCTCTGGAAGGGTCTAGAGCCTCCATTTTTGCACTCAGGACTAAGTCTCATTGCCCTCTATCAGAATCCAGAGTTTTGAGAAGATTGAAGAAACTTCATTTTTCGCCCCCCGAAAAAAAACGTCAGGGGTACCACTGTCGTTTTTTTTTTTTCGGGTCGAAATTTTGATTTTCGATATCTCAGCTCTGGAAGGGTCTAGAGCCTCCATTTTTGCACTCAGGACTAAGTCTCATGGCCCTCTATCAGAATCCAGAGTTTTGAGAAGATTGGGGAAACTTAATTTTTCGCCCCCCCCAAAAAAACGTAAGGGGTACCACTGTCGTTTTTTTTTTTTCGGGTCGAAATTTGGAGTTTCGATATCTCAGCTCTGGAAGGGTCTAGAGCCTCCATTTTTGCACTCAGGACTAAGTCTCATGGCCCTCTATCAGAATCCAGAGTTTTGAGAAGATTGAAGAAACTTCATTTTTCGCCCCCCGAAAAAAAAACGTAAGGGGTACCACTGTCGTTTTTTTTTCGGGTCGAAATTTTGATTTTCGATATCTCAGCTCTGGAAGGGTCTAGAGCCTCCATTTTTGCACTCAGTACTAAGTCTCATGGCCCTCTATCAGAATCCAGAGTTTTGAGAAGATTGGGGAAACTTAATTTTTCGCCCCCCCAAAAAAACGTAATGGGTACCACTGTCGTTTTTTTTTTCGGGTCGAAATTTTGAGTTTCGATATCTCAGCTCTGGAAGGGTCTAGAGCCTCCATTTTTGCACTCAGGACTATGTCTCATGGCCCTCTATCAGAATCCAGAGTTTTGAGAAGATTGAAGAAACTTCATTTTTCGCCCCCCGAAAAAAAACGTAAGGGGTACCACTGTCGTTTTTTTTTTTCGGGTCGAAATTTTGATTTTCGATATCTCAGCTCTGGAAAGGTCTAGAGCCTCCATTTTTGCACTCAGGACTAAGTCTCATTGCCCTCTATCAGAATCCAGAGTTTTGAGAAGATTGAAGAAACTTCATTTTTTGCCCCCCGAAAAAAAACGTAAGGGGTACCACTGTCGTTTTTTTTTTTCGGGTCGAAATTTTGATTTTCGATATCTCAGCTCTGGAAGGGTCTAGAGCCTCCATTTTTGCACTCAGGACTAAGTCTCATGGCCCTCTATCAGAATCCAGAGTTTTGAGAAGATTGAAGAAACTTCATTTTTCGCCCCCCGAAAAAAAACGTAAGGGGTACCACTGTCGTTTTTTTTTTCGGGTCGAAATTTTGATTTTCGATATCTCAGCTCTGGAAGGGTCTAGAGCCTCCATTTTTGCACTCAGGACTAAGTCTCATTGCCCTCTATCAGAATCCAGAGTTTTGAGAAGATTGGGGATACTTAATTTTTCGCCCCCCCCCAAAAAAAACGTAAGGGGTACCACTGTCGCTTTTTTTTTTTCAGGGTCGAAATTTTGAGTTTCGATATCTCAGCTCTGGAAGGGTCTAGAGCCTCCATTTTTGCACTTAGGACTAAGTCTCATGGCCCTCTATCAGAATCCAGAGTTTTGAGAAAATCGGGGAAACTTAATTTTTCGCCCCCCCAAAAAAAAACGTAAGGGGTACCACTGTCGTTTTTTTTTTTTCGGGTCGAAATTTTGAGTTTCGATATCTCAGCTCTGGAAGGGTCTAGAGCCTCCATTTTTGCACTCAGGACTAAGTCTCATTGCCCTCTATCAGAATCCAGAGTTTTGAGAAGATTGGGGATACTAAATTTTCACCCCCCAAAAAATAACGTAAGGGGTACCACTTTGTGGGGTTTTTTCGGGTCGAAATTTTGAGTTTCGATATCTCAGCTCTGGAAGGGTCTAGAGCCTCCATTTTTGCACTCAGGACTAAGTCTCATTGCCCTCTATCAGAATCCAGAGTTTTGAGAAGATTGGGGAAACTTAATTTTTCGCCCCCCCCAAAACAAACGTAAGGGGTACCACTGTCGTTTTTTTTTTTTCGGGTCGAAATTTTGAGTTTCGATATCTCAGCTCTGGAAGGGTCTAGAGCCTCCATTTTTGCACTCAGGACTAAGTCTCATTGCCCTCTATCAGAATCCAGAGTTTTGAGAAGATTGAAGAAACTTCATTTTTCGCCCCCCGAAAAAAAACGTCAGGGGTACCACTGTCGTTTTTTTTTTCGGGTCGAAATTTTGATTTTCGATATCTCAGCTCTGGAAGGGTCTAGAGCCTCCATTTTTGCACTCAGGACTAAGTCTCATGGCCCTCTATCAGAATCCAGAGTTTTGAGAAGATTGGGGAAACTTAATTTTTCGCCCCCCCAAAAAAAACGTAAGGGGTACCACTGTCGTTTTTTTTTTCGGGTCGAAATTTGGAGTTTCGATATCTCAGCTCTGGAAGGGTCTAGAGCCTCCATTTTTGCACTCAGGACTAAGTCTCATGGCCCTCTATCAGAATCCAGAGTTTTGAGAAGATTGAAGAAACTTCATTTTTCTCCCCCCGAAAAAAAAACGTAAGGGGTACCACTGTCGTTTTTTTTTCGGGTCGTAATTTTGATTTTCGATATCTCAGCTCTGGAAGGGTCTAGAGCCTCCATTTTTGCACTCAGGACTAAGTCTCATTGCCCTCTATCAGAATCCAGAGTTTTGAGAAGATTGAAGAAACTTAATTTTTCGCCCCCCGAAAAAAAACGTAAGGGGTTCCACTGTCGTTTTTTTTTCGGGTCGAAATTTTGATTTTCGATATCTCAGCTCTGGAAGGGTCTAGAGCCTCCATTTTTGCACTCAGGACTAAGTCTCATTGCCCTCTATCAGAATCCAGAGTTTTGAGAAGATTGGGGATACTTAATTTTTCGCCCCCCCCCAAAAAAAACGTAAGGGGTACCACTGTCGTTTTTTTTTTCAGGGTCGAAATTTTGAGTTTCGATATCTCAGCTCTGGAAGGGTCTAGAGCCTCCATTTTTGCACTTAGGACTAAGTCTCATGGCCCTCTATCAGAATCCAGAGTTTTGAGAAAATTGGGGAAACTTAATTTTTCGCCCCCCCAAAAAAAACGTAAGGGGTACCACTGTCGTTTTTTTTTTTCGGGTCGAAATTTTGAGTTTCGATATCTCAGCTCTGGAAGGGTCTAGAGCCTCCATTTTTGCACTCAGGACTAAGTCTCATGGCCCTCTATCAGAATCCAGAGTTTTGAGAAGATTGGGGAAACTTGATTTTTCGCCCCCCCCCAAAAAACGTAAGGGGTACCACTGTCGTTTTTTTTTTCGGGTCGAAATTTTGAGTTTCGATATCTCAGCTCTGGAAGGGTCTAGAGCCTCCATTTTTGCACTCAGGACTAAGTCTCATTGCCCTCTATCAGAATCCAGAGTTTTGAGAAGATTGAAGAAACTTCATTTTTTGCCCCCCGAAAAAAAACGTAAGGGGTACCACTGTCGTTTTTTTTTTCGGGTCGAAATTTTGATTTTCGATATCTCAGCTCTGGAAGGGTCTAGAGCCTCCATTTTTGCACTCAGGACTAAGTCTCATGGCCCTCTATCAGAATCCAGAGTTTTGAGAAGATTGGGGAAACTTAATTTTTCGCCCCCCCAAAAAAAACGTAAGGGGTACCACTGTCGTTTTTTTTTTCGGGTCGAAATTTGGAGTTTCGATATCTCAGCTCTGGAAGGGTCTAGAGCCTCCATTTTTGCACTCAGGACTAAGTCTCATTGCCCTCTATCAGAATCCAGAGTTTTGAGAAGATTGAAGAAACTTCATTTTTCGCCCCCCCCACCCAAAAAAAACGTCAGGGGTACCACTGTCGTTTTTTTTTTTCGGGTAGAAATTTTGATTTTCGATATCTCAGCTCTGGAAGGGTCTAGAGCCTCCATTTTTGCACTCAGGACTAAGTCTCATGGCCCTCTATCAGAATCCAGATTTTTGAGAAGATTGGGGAAACTTAATTTTTCGCCCCCCCAAAAAAAACGTAAGGGGTACCACTGTCGTTTTTTTTTTTTCGGGTCGAAATTTGGAGTTTCAATATCTCAGCTCTGGAAGGGTCTAGAGCCTCCATTTTTGCACTCAGGACTAAGTCTCATGGCCCTCTATCAGAATCCAGAGTTTTGAGAAGATTGAAGAAACTTCATTTTTCGCCCCCCGAAAAAAAAAACGTAAGGGGTACCACTGTCGTTTTTTTTTCGGGTCGAAATTTTGATTTTCGATATCTCAGCTCTGGAAGGGTCTAGAGCCTCCATTTTTGCACTCAGGACTAAGTCTCATTGCCCTCTATCAGAATCCAGAGTTTTGAGAAGATTGAAGAAACTTAATTTTTCGCCCCCCGAAAAAAAACGTAAGGGGTACCACTGTCGTTTTTTTTTTCGGGTCGAAATTTTTATTTTCGATATCTCAGCTCTGGAAGGGTCTAGAGCCTCCATTTTTGCACTCAGGACTAAGTCTCATTGCCCTCTATCAGAATCCAGAGTTTTGAGAAGATTGGGGATACTTAATTTTTCGCCCCCCCCCCAAAAAAAACGTAAGGGGTACCACTGTCGTTTTTTTTTTTCAGGGTCGAAATTTTGAGTTTCGATATCTCAGCTCTGGAAGGGTCTAGAGCCTCCATTTTTGCACTTAGGACTAAGTCTCATGGCCCTCTATCAGAATCCAGAGTTTTGAGAAAATCGGGGAAACTTAATTTTTCGCCCCCCCAAAAAAACGTAAGGGGTACCACTGTCGTTTTTTTTTTTCGGGTCGAAATTTTGAGTTTCGATATCTCAGCTCTGGAAGGGTCTAGAGCCTCCATTTTTGCACTCAGGACTAAGTCTCATGGCCCTCTATCAGAATCCAGAGTTTTGAGAAGATTGGGGAAACTTGATTTTTCGCCCCCCCCAAAAAACGTAAGGGGTACCACTGTCGTTTTTTTTTCGGGTCGAAATTTTGAGTTTCGATATCTCAGCTCTGGAAGGGTCTAGAGCCTCCATTTTTGCACTCAGGACTAAGTCTCATTGCCCTCTATCAGAATCCAGAGTTTTGAGAAGATTGAAGAAACTTCATTTTTTGCCCCCCGAAAAAAAACGTAAGGGGTACCACTGTCGTTTTTTTTTTCGGGTCGAAATTTTGATTTTCGATATCTCAGCTCTGGAAGGGTCTAGAGCCTCCATTTTTGCACTTAGGACTAAGTCTCATGGCCCTCTATCAGAATCCAGAGTTTTGAGAAAATCGGGGAAACTTAATTTTTCGCCCCCCCCCAAAAAAAACGTAAGGGGTACCACTGTCGGTTTTTTTTTCGGGTCGAAATTTTGAGTTTCGATATCTCAGCTCTGGAAGGGTCTAGAGCCTCCATTTTTGCACTTAGGACTAAGTCTCATGGCCCTCTATCAGAATCCAGAGTTTTGAGAAAATCGGGGAAACCTAATTTTTCGCCCCCCCCCCCCCCAAAAAAAAACGTAAGGGGTACCACTGTCGTTTTTTTTTTTCGGGTCGAAATTTTGAGTTTCGATATCTCAGCTCTGGAAGGGTCTAGAGCCTCCATTTTTGCACTCAGGACTAAGTCTCATTGCCCTCTATCAGAATCCAGAGTTTTGAGAAGATTGGGGATACTAAATTTTCACCCCCCAAAAAATAACGTAAGGGGTACCACTGTGTGGGGTTTTTTCGGGTCGAAATTTTGAGTTTCGATATCTCAGCTCTGGAAGGGTCTAGAGCCTCCATTTTTGCACTCAGGACTAAGTCTCATTGCCCTCTATCAGAATCCAGAGTTTTGAGAAGATTGAAGAAACTTTATTTTTCGCCCCCCGAAAAAAAACGTCAGGGGTACCACTGTCGTTTTTTTTTTTTCGGGTCGAAATTTTGATTTTCGATATCTCAGCTCTGGAAGGGTCTAGAGCCTCCATTTTTGCACTCAGGACTAAGTCTCATGGCCCTCTATCAGAATCCAGAGTTTTGAGAAGATTGGGGAAACTTAATTTTTCGCCCCCCCCAAAAAAACGTAAGGGGTACCACTGTCGTTTTTTTTTTTTCGGGTCGAAATTTGGAGTTTCGATATCTCAGCTCTGGAAGGGTCTAGAGCCTCCATTTTTGCACTCAGGACTAAGTCTCATGGCCCTCTATCAGAATCCAGAGTTTTGAGAAGATTGAAGAAACTTCATTTTTCGCCCCCCGAAAAAAAAACGTAAGGGGTACCACTGTCGTTTTTTTTTCGGGTCGAAATTTTGATTTTCTATATCTCAGCTCTGGAAGGGTCTAGACCCTCCATTTTTGCACTCAGTACTAAGTCTCATGGCCCTTTATCAGAATCCAGAGTTTTGAGAAGATTGGGGAAACTTAATTTTTCGCCCCCCCAAAAAAACGTAATGGGTACCACTGTCGTTTTTTTTTTCGGGTCGAAATTTTGAGTTTCGATATCTCAGCTCTGGAAGGGTCTAGAGCCTCCATTTTTGCACTTAGGACTAAGTCTCATGGCCCTCTATCAGAATCCAGAGTTTTGAGAAAATCGGGGAAACTTAATTTTTCGCCCCCCCAAAAAAACGTAAGGGGTACCACTGTCGTTTTTTTTTTTCGGGTCGAAATTTTGAGTTTCGATATCTCAGCTCTGGAAGGGTCTAGAGCCTCCATTTTTGCACTCAGGACTAAGTCTCATGGCCCTCTATCAGAATCCAGAGTTTTGAGAAGATTGGGGAAACTTGATTTTTCGCCCCCCCCAAAAAACGTAAGGGGTACCACTGTCGTTTTTTTTTCGGGTCGAAATTTTGAGTTTCGATATCTCAGCTCTGGAAGGGTCTAGAGCCTCCATTTTTGCACTCAGGACTAAGTCTCATTGCCCTCTATCAGAATCCAGAGTTTTGAGAAGATTGAAGAAACTTCATTTTTTGCCCCCCGAAAAAAAACGTAAGGGGTACCACTGTCGTTTTTTTTTTCGGGTCGAAATTTTGAGTTTCGATATCTCAGCTCTGGAAGGGTCTAGAGCCTCCATTTTTGCACTTAGGACTAAGTCTCATGGCCCTCTATCAGAATCCAGAGTTTTGAGAAGATTGGGGAAACTTGATTTTTCGCCCCCCCCAAAAAACGTAAGGGGTACCACTGTCGTTTTTTTTTCGGGTCGAAATTTTGAGTTTCGATATCTCAGCTCTGGAAGGGTCTAGAGCCTCCATTTTTGCACTTAGGACTAAGTCTCATGGCCCTCTATCAGAATCCAGAGTTTTGAGAAAATCGGGGAAACTTAATTTTTCGCCCCCCCCCAAAAAAAACGTAAGGGGTACCACTGTCGTTTTTTTTTTCGGGTCGAAATTTTGAGTTTCGATATCTCAGCTCTGGAAGGGTCTAGAGCCTCCATTTTTGCACTTAGGACTAAGTCTCATGGCCCTCTATCAGAATCCAGAGTTTTGAGAAAATCGGGGAAACTTAATTTTTCGCCCCCCCCCAAAAAAAACGTAAGGGGTACCACTGTCGGTTTTTTTTTCGGGTCGAAATTTTGAGTTTCGATATCTCAGCTCTGGAAGGGTCTAGAGCCTCCATTTTTGCACTTAGGACTAAGTCTCATGGCCCTCTATCAGAATCCAGAGTTTTGAGAAAATCGGGGAAACCTAATTTTTCGCCCCCCCCCCCCCAAAAAAAAAAGCGTAAGGGGTACCACTGTCGTTTTTTTTTTCGGGTCGAAATTTTGAGTTTCGATATCTCAGCTCTGGAAGGGTCTAGAGCCTCCATTTTTGCACTCAGGACTAAGTCTCATTGCCCTCTATCAGAATCCAGAGTTTTGAGAAGATTGAAGAAACTTCATTTTTCGCCCCCCGAAAAAAAACGTCAGGGGTACCACTGTCGTTTTTTTTTTCGGGTCGAAATTTTGATTTTCGATATCTCAGCTCTGGAAGGGTCTAGAGCCTCCATTTTTGCACTCAGGACTAAGTCTCATGGCCCTCTATCAGAATCCAGAGTTTTGAGAAGATTGGGGAAACTTAATTTTTCGCCCCCCCAAAAAAAACGTAAGGGGTACCACTGTCGTTTTTTTTTTCGGGTCGAAATTTGGAGTTTCGATATCTCAGCTCTGGAAGGGTCTAGAGCCTCCATTTTTGCACTCAGGACTAAGTCTCATGGCCCTCTATCAGAATCCAGAGTTTTGAGAAGATTGAAGAAACTTCATTTTTCTCCCCCCGAAAAAAAAACGTAAGGGGTACCACTGTCGTTTTTTTTTCGGGTCGTAATTTTGATTTTCGATATCTCAGCTCTGGAAGGGTCTAGAGCCTCCATTTTTGCACTCAGGACTAAGTCTCATTGCCCTCTATCAGAATCCAGAGTTTTGAGAAGATTGAAGAAACTTAATTTTTCGCCCCCCGAAAAAAAACGTAAGGGGTTCCACTGTCGTTTTTTTTTCGGGTCGAAATTTTGATTTTCGATATCTCAGCTCTGGAAGGGTCTAGAGCCTCCATTTTTGCACTCAGGACTAAGTCTCATTGCCCTCTATCAGAATCCAGAGTTTTGAGAAGATTGGGGATACTTAATTTTTCGCCCCCCCCCAAAAAAAACGTAAGGGGTACCACTGTCGTTTTTTTTTTCAGGGTCGAAATTTTGAGTTTCGATATCTCAGCTCTGGAAGGGTCTAGAGCCTCCATTTTTGCACTTAGGACTAAGTCTCATGGCCCTCTATCAGAATCCAGAGTTTTGAGAAAATTGGGGAAACTTAATTTTTCGCCCCCCCAAAAAAAACGTAAGGGGTACCACTGTCGTTTTTTTTTTTCGGGTCGAAATTTTGAGTTTCGATATCTCAGCTCTGGAAGGGTCTAGAGCCTCCATTTTTGCACTCAGGACTAAGTCTCATGGCCCTCTATCAGAATCCAGAGTTTTGAGAAGATTGGGGAAACTTGATTTTTCGCCCCCCCAAAAAAACGTAAGGGGTACCACTGTCGTTTTTTTTTTCGGGTCGAAATTTTGAGTTTCGATATCTCAGCTCTGGAAGGGTCTAGAGCCTCCATTTTTGCACTCAGGACTAAGTCTCATTGCCCTCTATCAGAATCCAGAGTTTTGAGAAGATTGAAGAAACTTCATTTTTTGCCCCCCGAAAAAAAACGTAAGGGGTACCACTGTCGTTTTTTTTTTCGGGTCGAAATTTTGATTTTCGATATCTCAGCTCTGGAAGGGTCTAGAGCCTCCATTTTTGCACTCAGGACTAAGTCTCATGGCCCTCTATCAGAATCCAGAGTTTTGAGAAGATTGGGGAAACTTAATTTTTCGCCCCCCCAAAAAAAACGTAAGGGGTACCACTGTCGTTTTTTTTTTCGGGTCGAAATTTGGAGTTTCGATATCTCAGCTCTGGAAGGGTCTAGAGCCTCCATTTTTGCACTCAGGACTAAGTCTCATTGCCCTCTATCAGAATCCAGAGTTTTGAGAAGATTGAAGAAACTTCATTTTTCGCCCCCCCCCACCCAAAAAAAACGTCAGGGGTACCACTGTCGTTTTTTTTTTTCGGGTAGAAATTTTGATTTTCGATATCTCAGCTCTGGAAGGGTCTAGAGCCTCCATTTTTGCACTCAGGACTAAGTCTCATGGCCCTCTATCAGAATCCAGATTTTTGAGAAGATTGGGGAAACTTAATTTTTCGCCCCCCCAAAAAAAACGTAAGGGGTACCACTGTCGTTTTTTTTTTTTCGGGTCGAAATTTGGAGTTTCAATATCTCAGCTCTGGAAGGGTCTAGAGCCTCCATTTTTGCACTCAGGACTAAGTCTCATGGCCCTCTATCAGAATCCAGAGTTTTGAGAAGATTGAAGAAACTTCATTTTTCGCCCCCCGAAAAAAAAAACGTAAGGGGTACCACTGTCGTTTTTTTTTCGGGTCGAAATTTTGATTTTCGATATCTCAGCTCTGGAAGGGTCTAGAGCCTCCATTTTTGCACTCAGGACTAAGTCTCATTGCCCTCTATCAGAATCCAGAGTTTTGAGAAGATTGAAGAAACTTAATTTTTCGCCCCCCGAAAAAAAACGTAAGGGGTACCACTGTCTTTTTTTTTTCGGGTCGAAATTTTTATTTTCGATATCTCAGCTCTGGAAGGGTCTAGAGCCTCCATTTTTGCACTCAGGACTAAGTCTCATTGCCCTCTATCAGAATCCAGAGTTTTGAGAAGATTGGGGATACTTAATTTTTCGCCCCCCCCCCAAAAAAAACGTAAGGGGTACCACTGTCGTTTTTTTTTTTCAGGGTCGAAATTTTGAGTTTCGATATCTCAGCTCTGGAAGGGTCTAGAGCCTCCATTTTTGCACTTAGGACTAAGTCTCATGGCCCTCTATCAGAATCCAGAGTTTTGAGAAAATCGGGGAAACTTAATTTTTCGCCCCCCCAAAAAAACGTAAGGGGTACCACTGTCGTTTTTTTTTTTCGGGTCGAAATTTTGAGTTTCGATATCTCAGCTCTGGAAGGGTCTAGAGCCTCCATTTTTGCACTCAGGACTAAGTCTCATGGCCCTCTATCAGAATCCAGAGTTTTGAGAAGATTGGGGAAACTTGATTTTTCGCCCCCCCCAAAAAACGTAAGGGGTACCACTGTCGTTTTTTTTTCGGGTCGAAATTTTGAGTTTCGATATCTCAGCTCTGGAAGGGTCTAGAGCCTCCATTTTTGCACTCAGGACTAAGTCTCATTGCCCTCTATCAGAATCCAGAGTTTTGAGAAGATTGAAGAAACTTCATTTTTTGCCCCCCGAAAAAAAACGTAAGGGGTACCACTGTCGTTTTTTTTTTCGGGTCGAAATTTTGATTTTCGATATCTCAGCTCTGGAAGGGTCTAGAGCCTCCATTTTTGCACTTAGGACTAAGTCTCATGGCCCTCTATCAGAATCCAGAGTTTTGAGAAAATCGGGGAAACTTAATTTTTCGCCCCCCCCCAAAAAAAACGTAAGGGGTACCACTGTCGGTTTTTTTTTCGGGTCGAAATTTTGAGTTTCGATATCTCAGCTCTGGAAGGGTCTAGAGCCTCCATTTTTGCACTTAGGACTAAGTCTCATGGCCCTCTATCAGAATCCAGAGTTTTGAGAAAATCGGGGAAACCTAATTTTTCGCCCCCCCCCCCCCCAAAAAAAAAACGTAAGGGGTACCACTGTCGTTTTTTTTTTTCGGGTCGAAATTTTGAGTTTCGATATCTCAGCTCTGGAAGGGTCTAGAGCCTCCATTTTTGCACTCAGGACTAAGTCTCATTGCCCTCTATCAGAATCCAGAGTTTTGAGAAGATTGGGGATACTAAATTTTCACCCCCCAAAAAATAACGTAAGGGGTACCACTGTTTGGGGTTTTTTCGGGTCGAAATTTTGAGTTTCGATATCTCAGCTCTGGAAGGGTCTAGAGCCTCCATTTTTGCACTCAGGACTAAGTCTCATTGCCCTCTATCAGAATCCAGAGTTTTGAGAAGATTGAAGAAACTTTATTTTTCGCCCCCCGAAAAAAAACGTCAGGGGTACCACTGTCGTTTTTTTTTTTTCGGGTCGAAATTTTGATTTTCGATATCTCAGCTCTGGAAGGGTCTAGAGCCTCCATTTTTGCACTCAGGACTAAGTCTCATGGCCCTCTATCAGAATCCAGAGTTTTGAGAAGATTGGGGAAACTTAATTTTTCGCCCCCCCCAAAAAAACGTAAGGGGTACCACTGTCGTTTTTTTTTTTCGGGTCGAAATTTGGAGTTTCGATATCTCAGCTCTGGAAGGGTCTAGAGCCTCCATTTTTGCACTCAGGACTAAGTCTCATGGCCCTCTATCAGAATCCAGAGTTTTGAGAAGATTGAAGAAACTTCATTTTTCGCCCCCCGAAAAAAAAACGTAAGGGGTACCACTGTCGTTTTTTTTTCGGGTCGAAATTTTGATTTTCTATATCTCAGCTCTGGAAGGGTCTAGACCCTCCATTTTTGCACTCAGTACTAAGTCTCATGGCCCTTTATCAGAATCCAGAGTTTTGAGAAGATTGGGGAAACTTAATTTTTCGCCCCCCCAAAAAAACGTAATGGGTACCACTGTCGTTTTTTTTTTCGGGTCGAAATTTTGAGTTTCGATATCTCAGCTCTGGAAGGGTCTAGAGCCTCCATTTTTGCACTTAGGACTAAGTCTCATGGCCCTCTATCAGAATCCAGAGTTTTGAGAAAATCGGGGAAACTTAATTTTTCGCCCCCCCAAAAAAACGTAAGGGGTACCACTGTCGTTTTTTTTTTCGGGTCGAAATTTTGAGTTTCGATATCTCAGCTCTGGAAGGGTCTAGAGCCTCCATTTTTGCACTCAGGACTAAGTCTCATGGCCCTCTATCAGAATCCAGAGTTTTGAGAAGATTGGGGAAACTTGATTTTTCGCCCCCCCCAAAAAACGTAAGGGGTACCACTGTCGTTTTTTTTTCGGGTCGAAATTTTGAGTTTCGATATCTCAGCTCTGGAAGGGTCTAGAGCCTCCATTTTTGCACTCAGGACTAAGTCTCATTGCCCTCTATCAGAATCCAGAGTTTTGAGAAGATTGAAGAAACTTCATTTTTTGCCCCCCGAAAAAAAACGTAAGGGGTACCACTGTCGTTTTTTTTTCGGGTCGAAATTTTGATTTTCGATATCTCAGCTCTGGAAGGGTCTAGACCCTCCATTTTTGCACTCAGTACTAAGTCTCATGGCCCTTTATCAGAATCCAGACTTTTGAGAAGATTGGGGAAACTTAATTTTTCGCCCCCCCCCAAAAAAAACGTAATGGGTACCACTGTCGGTTTTTTTTTCGGGTCGAAATTTTGAGTTTCGATATCTCAGCTCTGGAAGGGTCTAGAGCCTCCATTTTTGCACTTAGGACTAAGTCTCATGGCCCTCTATCAGAATCCAGAGTTTTGAGAAAATCGGGGAAACTTAATTTTTCGCCCCCCCCCCCCCAAAAAAAACGTAAGGGGTACCACTGTCGTTTTTTTTTTCGGGTCGAAATTTTGAGTTTCGATATCTCAGCTCTGGAAGGGTCTAGAGCCTCCATTTTTGCACTCAGGACTAAGTCTCATTGCCCTCTATCAGAATCCAGAGTTTTGAGAAGATTGGGGATACTAAATTTTCACCCCCCAAAAAATAACGTAAGGGGTACCACTGTGTGGGGTTTTTTCGGGTCGAAATGTTGAGTTTCGATATCTCAGCTCTGGAAGGGTCTAGAGCCTCCATTTTTGCACTCAGGACTAAGTCTCATTGCCCTCTATCAGAATCCAGAGTTTTGAGAAGATTGAAGAAACTTCATTTTTCGCCCCCCGAAAAAAAACGTCAGGGGTACCACTGTCGTTTTTTTTTTTCGGGTCGAAATTTTGATTTTCGATATCTCAGCTCTGGAAGGGTCTAGAGCCTCCATTTTTGCACTCAGGACTAAGTCTCATGGCCCTCTATCAGAATCCAGAGTTTTGAGAAGATTGGGGAAACTTAATTTTTCGCCCCCCCCAAAAAAACGTAAGGGGTACCACTGTCGTTTTTTTTTTTCGGGTCGAAATTTGGAGTTTCGATATCTCAGCTCTGGAAGGGTCTAGAGCCTCCATTTTTGCACTCAGGACTAAGTCTCATGGCCCTCTATCAGAATCCAGAGTTTTGAGAAGATTGAAGAAACTTCATTTTTCGCCCCCCGAAAAAAAAACGTAAGGGGTACCACTGTCGTTTTTTTTTCGGGTCGAAATTTTGATTTTCGATATCTCAGCTCTGGAAGGGTCTAGAGCCTCCATTTTTGCACTCAGTACTAAGTCTCATGGCCCTCTATCAGAATCCAGAGTTTTGAGAAGATTGGGGAAACTTAATTTTTCGCCCCCCCAAAAAAACGTAATGGGTACCACTGTCGTTTTTTTTTTTCGGGTCGAAATTTTGAGTTTCGATGTCTCAGCTCTGGAAGGGTCTAGAGCCTCCATTTTTGCACTCAGGACTATGTCTCATGGCCCTCTATCAGAATCCAGAGTTTTGAGAAGATTGAAGAAACTTCATTTTTCGCCCCCCGAAAAAAAACGTAAGGGGTACCACTGTCGTTTTTTTTTTTCGGGTCGAAATTTTGATTTTCGATATCTCAGCTCTGGAAAGGTCTAGAGCCTCCATTTTTGCACTCAGGACTAAGTCTCATTGCCCTCTATCAGAATCCAGAGTTTTGAGAAGATTGAAGAAACTTCATTTTTTGCCCCCCGAAAAAAAACGTAAGGGGTACCACTGTCGTTTTTTTTTTCGGGTCGAAATTTTGATTTTCGATATCTCAGCTCTGGAAGGGTCTAGAGCCTCCATTTTTGCACTCAGGACTAAGTCTCATGGCCCTCTATCAGAATCCAGAGTTTTGAGAAGATTGAAGAAACTTAATTTTCGCCCCCCGAAAAAAAACGTAAGGGGTACCACTGTCGTTTTTTTTTTCGGGTCGAAATTTTGATTTTCGATATCTCAGCTCTGGAAGGGTCTAGAGCCTCCATTTTTGCACTCAGGACTAAGTCTCATTGCCCTCTATCAGAATCCAGAGTTTTGAGAAGATTGGGGATACTTAATTTTTCGCCCCCCCCCAAAAAAAACGTAAGGGGTACCACTGTCGCTTTTTTTTTTTCAGGGTCGAAATTTTGAGTTTCGATATCTCAGCTCTGGAAGGGTCTAGAGCCTCCATTTTTGCACTTAGGACTAAGTCTCATGGCCCTCTATCAGAATCCAGAGTTTTGAGAAAATCGGGGAAACTTAATTTTTCGCCCCCCCAAAAAAAAACGTAAGGGGTACCACTGTCGTTTTTTTTTTTTCGGGTCGAAATTTTGAGTTTCGATATCTCAGCTCTGGAAGGGTCTAGAGCCTCCATTTTTGCACTCAGGACTAAGTCTCATTGCCCTCTATCAGAATCCAGAGTTTTGAGAAGATTGGGGATACTAAATTTTCACCCCCCAAAAAATAACGTAAGGGGTACCACTTTGTGGGGTTTTTTCGGGTCGAAATTTTGAGTTTCGATATCTCAGCTCTGGAAGGGTCTAGAGCCTCCATTTTTGCACTCAGGACTAAGTCTCATTGCCCTCTATCAGAATCCAGAGTTTTGAGAAGATTGGGGAAACTTAATTTTTCGCCCCCCCCAAAACAAACGTAAGGGGTACCACTGTCGTTTTTTTTTTTTCGGGTCGAAATTTTGAGTTTCGATATCTCAGCTCTGGAAGGGTCTAGAGCCTCCATTTTTGCACTCAGGACTAAGTCTCATTGCCCTCTATCAGAATCCAGAGTTTTGAGAAGATTGAAGAAACTTCATTTTTCGCCCCCCGAAAAAAAACGTCAGGGGTACCACTGTCGTTTTTTTTTTCGGGTCGAAATTTTGATTTTCGATATCTCAGCTCTGGAAGGGTCTAGAGCCTCCATTTTTGCACTCAGGACTAAGTCTCATGGCCCTCTATCAGAATCCAGAGTTTTGAGAAGATTGGGGAAACTTAATTTTTCGCCCCCCCAAAAAAAACGTAAGGGGTACCACTGTCGTTTTTTTTTTCGGGTCGAAATTTGGAGTTTCGATATCTCAGCTCTGGAAGGGTCTAGAGCCTCCATTTTTGCACTCAGGACTAAGTCTCATGGCCCTCTATCAGAATCCAGAGTTTTGAGAAGATTGAAGAAACTTCATTTTTCTCCCCCCGAAAAAAAAACGTAAGGGGTACCACTGTCGTTTTTTTTTCGGGTCGTAATTTTGATTTTCGATATCTCAGCTCTGGAAGGGTCTAGAGCCTCCATTTTTGCACTCAGGACTAAGTCTCATTGCCCTCTATCAGAATCCAGAGTTTTGAGAAGATTGAAGAAACTTAATTTTTCGCCCCCCGAAAAAAAACGTAAGGGGTTCCACTGTCGTTTTTTTTTCGGGTCGAAATTTTGATTTTCGATATCTCAGCTCTGGAAGGGTCTAGAGCCTCCATTTTTGCACTCAGGACTAAGTCTCATTGCCCTCTATCAGAATCCAGAGTTTTGAGAAGATTGGGGATACTTAATTTTTCGCCCCCCCCCAAAAAAAACGTAAGGGGTACCACTGTCGTTTTTTTTTTCAGGGTCGAAATTTTGAGTTTCGATATCTCAGCTCTGGAAGGGTCTAGAGCCTCCATTTTTGCACTTAGGACTAAGTCTCATGGCCCTCTATCAGAATCCAGAGTTTTGAGAAAATTGGGGAAACTTAATTTTTCGCCCCCCCAAAAAAAACGTAAGGGGTACCACTGTCGTTTTTTTTTTTCGGGTCGAAATTTTGAGTTTCGATATCTCAGCTCTGGAAGGGTCTAGAGCCTCCATTTTTGCACTCAGGACTAAGTCTCATGGCCCTCTATCAGAATCCAGAGTTTTGAGAAGATTGGGGAAACTTGATTTTTCGCCCCCCCCAAAAAACGTAAGGGGTACCACTGTCGTTTTTTTTTTCGGGTCGAAATTTTGAGTTTCGATATCTCAGCTCTGGAAGGGTCTAGAGCCTCCATTTTTGCACTCAGGACTAAGTCTCATTGCCCTCTATCAGAATCCAGAGTTTTGAGAAGATTGAAGAAACTTCATTTTTTGCCCCCCGAAAAAAAACGTAAGGGGTACCACTGTCGTTTTTTTTTTCGGGTCGAAATTTTGATTTTCGATATCTCAGCTCTGGAAGGGTCTAGAGCCTCCATTTTTGCACTCAGGACTAAGTCTCATGGCCCTCTATCAGAATCCAGAGTTTTGAGAAGATTGGGGAAACTTAATTTTTCGCCCCCCCAAAAAAAACGTAAGGGGTACCACTGTCGTTTTTTTTTTCGGGTCGAAATTTGGAGTTTCGATATCTCAGCTCTGGAAGGGTCTAGAGCCTCCATTTTTGCACTCAGGACTAAGTCTCATTGCCCTCTATCAGAATCCAGAGTTTTGAGAAGATTGAAGAAACTTCATTTTTCGCCCCCCCCCACCCAAAAAAAACGTCAGGGGTACCACTGTCGTTTTTTTTTTTCGGGTAGAAATTTTGATTTTCGATATCTCAGCTCTGGAAGGGTCTAGAGCCTCCATTTTTGCACTCAGGACTAAGTCTCATGGCCCTCTATCAGAATCCAGATTTTTGAGAAGATTGGGGAAACTTAATTTTTCGCCCCCCCCAAAAAAACGTAAGGGGTACCACTGTCGTTTTTTTTTTTCGGGTCGAAATTTGGAGTTTCAATATCTCAGCTCTGGAAGGGTCTAGAGCCTCCATTTTTGCACTCAGGACTAAGTCTCATGGCCCTCTATCAGAATCCAGAGTTTTGAGAAGATTGAAGAAACTTCATTTTTCGCCCCCCGAAAAAAAAACGTAAGGGGTACCACTGTCGTTTTTTTTTCGGGTCGAAATTTTGATTTTCGATATCTCAGCTCTGGAAGGGTCTAGAGCCTCCATTTTTGCACTCAGGACTAAGTCTCATTGCCCTCTATCAGAATCCAGAGTTTTGAGAAGATTGAAGAAACTTAATTTTTCGCCCCCCGAAAAAAAACGTAAGGGGTACCACTGTCGTTTTTTTTTCGGGTCGAAATTTTTATTTTCGATATCTCAGCTCTGGAAGGGTCTAGAGCCTCCATTTTTGCACTCAGGACTAAGTCTCATTGCCCTCTATCAGAATCCAGAGTTTTGAGAAGATTGGGGATACTTAATTTTTCGCCCCCCCCCCAAAAAAAACGTAAGGGGTACCACTGTCGTTTTTTTTTTCAGGGTCGAAATTTTGAGTTTCGATATCTCAGCTCTGGAAGGGTCTAGAGCCTCCATTTTTGCACTTAGGACTAAGTCTCATGGCCCTCTATCAGAATCCAGAGTTTTGAGAAAATCGGGGAAACTTAATTTTTCGCCCCCCCAAAAAAACGTAAGGGGTACCACTGTCGTTTTTTTTTTCGGGTCGAAATTTTGAGTTTCGATATCTCAGCTCTGGAAGGGTCTAGAGCCTCCATTTTTGCACTCAGGACTAAGTCTCATGGCCCTCTATCAGAATCCAGAGTTTTGAGAAGATTGGGGAAACTTGATTTTTCGCCCCCCCCAAAAAACGTAAGGGGTACCACTGTCGTTTTTTTTTCGGGTCGAAATTTTGAGTTTCGATATCTCAGCTCTGGAAGGGTCTAGAGCCTCCATTTTTGCACTCAGGACTAAGTCTCATTGCCCTCTATCAGAATCCAGAGTTTTGAGAAGATTGAAGAAACTTCATTTTTTGCCCCCCGAAAAAAAACGTAAGGGGTACCACTGTCGTTTTTTTTTTCGGGTCGAAATTTTGATTTTCGATATCTCAGCTCTGGAAGGGTCTAGAGCCTCCATTTTTGCACTCAGGACTAAGTCTCATGGCCCTCTATCAGAATCCAGAGTTTTGAGAAGATTGGGGAAACTTAATTTTTCGCCCCCCCAAAAAAAACGTAAGGGGTACCACTGTCGTTTTTTTTTTCGGGTCGAAATTTGGAGTTTCGATATCTCAGCTCTGGAAGGGTCTAGAGCCTCCATTTTTGCACTCAGGACTAAGTCTCATGGCCCTCTATCAGAATCCAGAGTTTTGAGAAGATTGGGGATACTTAATTTTTCGCCCCCCCCCCAAAAAAAACGTAAGGGGTACCACTGTCATTTTTTTTTTTTCAGGGTCGAAATTTTGAGTTTCGATATCTCAGCTCTGGAAGGGTCTAGAGCCTGCATTTTTGCACTTAGGACTAAGTCTCATGGCCCTCTATCAGAATCCAGAGTTTTGAGAAAATCTGGGAAACTTAATTTTTCGCCCCCCCCAAAAAAAACGTAAGGGGTACCACTGTCGTTTTTTTTTTCGGGTCGAAATTTTGAGTTTCGATATCTCAGCTCTGGAAGGGTCTAGAGCCTCCATTTTTGCACTCAGGACTAAGTCTCATTGCCCTCTATCAGAATCCAGAGTTTTGAGAAGATTGGGGAAACTTAAATTTTCGCCCCCCCCCAAAAAAACGTAAGGGGTACCACTGTCGTTTTTTTTTTCGGGTCGAAATTTGGAGTTTCGATATCTCAGCTCTGGAAGGGTCTAGAGCCTCCATTTTTGCACTCAGGACTAAGTCTCATGGCCCTCTATCAGAATCCAGAGTTTTGAGAAGATTGAAGAAACTTCATTTTTCGCCCCCCGAAAAAAAACGTAAGGGGTACCACTGTCGTTTTTTTTTTCGGGTCGAAATTTGGAGTTTCGATATCTCAGCTCTGGAAGGGTCTAGAGCCTCCATTTTTGCACTCAGGACTAAGTCTCATGGCCCTCTATCAGAATCCAGAGTTTTGAGAAGATTGAAGAAACTTCATTTTTCGCCCCCCGAAAAAAAACGTAAGGGGTACCACTGTCGTTTTTTTTTTCGGGTCGAAATTTTGATTTTCGATATCTCAGCTCTGGAAGGGTCTAGAGCCTCCATTTTTGCACTCAGGACTAAGTCTCATTGCCCTCTATCAGAATCCAGAGTTTTGAGAAGATTGAAGAAACTTAATTTTTCGCCCCCCGAAAAAAAACGTAAGGGGTACCACTGTCGTTTTTTTTTTTCGGGTCGAAATTTTTGATTTTCTATATCTCAGCTCTGGAAGGGTCTAGAGCCTCCATTTTTGCACTTAGGACTAAGTCTCATGGCCCTCTATCAGAATCCAGAGTTTTGAGAAAATCGGGGAAACTTAATTTTTCGCCCCCCCCCCCCCCAAAATAAAACGTAAGGGGTACCACTGTCGTTTTTTTTTTTCGGGTCGAAATTTTGAGTTTCGATATCTCAGCTCTGGAAGGGTCTAGAGCCTCCATTTTTGCACTCAGGACTAAGTCTCATTGCCCTCTATCAGAATCCAGAGTTTTGAGAAGATTGGGGATACTAAATTTTCACCCCCCAAAAAATAACGTAAGGGGTACCACTGTGTGGGGTTTTTTCAGGTCGAAATTTTGAGTTTCGATATCTCAGCTCTGGAAGGGTCTAGAGCCTCCATTTTTGCACTCAGGACTAAGTCTCATTGCCCTCTATTAGAATCCAGAGTTTTGAGAAGATTGGGGAAACTTAATTTTTCGCCCCCCCCCCCAAAACAAACGTAAGGGGTATCACTGTCGTTTTTTTTTTTCGGGTCGAAATTTTGAGTTTCGATATCTCAGCTCTGGAAGGGTATAGAGCCTCCATTTTTGCACTCAGGACTAAGTCTCATTGCCCTCTATCAGAATCCAGAGTTTTGAGAAGATTGAAGAAACTTCATTTTTCGCCCCCCCGAAAAAAAACGTCAGGGGTACCACTGTCGTTTTTTTTTTCGGGTCGAAATTTTGATTTTCGATATCTCAGCTCTGGAAGGGTCTAGAGCCTCCAATTTTGCACTCAGGACTAAGTCTCATGGGCCTCTATCAGAATCCAGAGTTTTGAGAAGATTGGGGAAACTTAATTTTTCGCCCCCCCAAAAAAACGTAAGGGGTACCACTGTCGTTTTTTTTTTCGGGTCGAAATTTGGAGTTTCGATATCTCAGCTCTGGAAGGGTCTAGAGCCTCCATTTTTGCACTCAGGACTAAGTCTCATGGCCCTCTATCAGAATCCAGAGTTTTGAGAAGATTGAAGAAACTTCATTTTTCGCCCCCCGAAAAAAAACGTAAGGGGTACCACTGTCGGTTTTTTTTTTCGGGTCGAAATTTTGATTTTCGATATCTCAGCTCTGGAAAGGTCTAGAGCCTACATTTTTGCACTCAGGACTAAGTCTCATTGCCCTCTATCAGAATCCAGAGTTTTGAGAAGATTGAAGAAACTTCATTTTTTGCCCCCCGAAAAAAAACGTAAGGGGTACCACTGTCGTTTTTTTTTTTCGGGTCGAAATTTTGATTTTCGATATCTCAGCTCTGGAAGGGTCTAGAGCCTCCATTTTTGCACTCAGGACTAAGTCTCATGGCCCTCTATCAGAATCCATAGTTTTGAGAAGATTGGGGAAACTTAATTTTTCGCCCCCCCCCCAAAAAAAACGTAAGGGGTACCACTGTCGTTTTTTTTTTCGGGTCGAAATTTGGAGTTTCGATATCTCAGCTCTGGAAGGGCCTAGAGCCTCCATTTTTGCACTCAGGACTAAGTCTCATGGCCCTCTATCAGAATCCAGAGTTTTGAGAAGATTGAAGAAACTTCATTTTTCGCCCCCCGAAAAAAAACGTAAGGAGTACCACTGTCGTTTTTTTTTTCGGTTCGAAATTTTGATTTTCGATATCTCAGCTCTGGAAGGGTCTAGAGCCTCCATTTTTGCACTCAGGACTAAGTCTCATTGCCCTCTATCAGAATCCAGAGTTTTGAGAAGATTGGGGATACTTAATTTTTCGCCCCCCCCCAAAAAAAACGTAAGGGGTACCACTGTCGTTTTTTTTTCGGGTCGAAATTTTTATTTTCGATATCTCAGCTCTGGAAGGGTCTAGAGCCTCCATTTTTGCACTCAGGACTAAGTCTCATTGCCCTCTATCAGAATCCAGAGTTTTGAGAAGATTGGGGATACTTAATTTTTCGCCCCCCCCCCAAAAAAAACGTAAGGGGTACCACTGTCGTTTTTTTTTTTCAGGGTCGAAATTTTGAGTTTCGATATCTCAGCTCTGGAAGGGTCTAGAGCCTCCATTTTTGCACTTAGGACTAAGTCTCATGGCCCTCTATCAGAATCCAGAGTTTTGAGAAAATCGGGGAAACTTAATTTTTCGCCCCCCCAAAAAAACGTAAGGGGTACCACTGTCGTTTTTTTTTTTCGGGTCGAAATTTTGAGTTTCGATATCTCAGCTCTGGAAGGGTCTAGAGCCTCCATTTTTGCACTCAGGACTAAGTCTCATGGCCCTCTATCAGAATCCAGAGTTTTGAGAAGATTGGGGAAACTTGATTTTTCGCCCCCCCCAAAAAACGTAAGGGGTACCACTGTCGTTTTTTTTTCGGGTCGAAATTTTGAGTTTCGATATCTCAGCTCTGGAAGGGTCTAGAGCCTCCATTTTTGCACTCAGGACTAAGTCTCATTGCCCTCTATCAGAATCCAGAGTTTTGAGAAGATTGAAGAAACTTCATTTTTTGCCCCCCGAAAAAAAACGTAAGGGGTACCACTGTCGTTTTTTTTTTCGGGTCGAAATTTTGATTTTCGATATCTCAGCTCTGGAAGGGTCTAGAGCCTCCATTTTTGCACTCAGGACTAAGTCTCATGGCCCTCTATCAGAATCCAGAGTTTTGAGAAGATTGGGGAAACTTAATTTTTCGCCCCCCCAAAAAAAACGTAAGGGGTACCACTGTCGTTTTTTTTTTCGGGTCGAAATTTGGAGTTTCGATATCTCAGCTCTGGAAGGGTCTAGAGCCTCCATTTTTGCACTCAGGACTAAGTCTCATGGCCCTCTATCAGAATCCAGAGTTTTGAGAAGATTGGGGATACTTAATTTTTCGCCCCCCCCCCAAAAAAAACGTAAGGGGTACCACTGTCATTTTTTTTTTTCAGGGTCGAAATTTTGAGTTTCGATATCTCAGCTCTGGAAGGGTCTAGAGCCTGCATTTTTGCACTTAGGACTAAGTCTCATGGCCCTCTATCAGAATCCAGAGTTTTGAGAAAATCGGGGAAACTTAATTTTTCGCCCCCCCCAAAAAAAACGTAAGGGGTACCACTGTCGTTTTTTTTTTCGGGTCGAAATTTTGAGTTTCGATATCTCAGCTCTGGAAGGGTCTAGAGCCTCCATTTTTGCACTCAGGACTAAGTCTCATTGCCCTCTATCAGAATCCAGAGTTTTGAGAAGATTGGGGAAACTTAAATTTTCGCCCCCCCCCAAAAAAACGTAAGGGGTACCACTGTCGTTTTTTTTTTCGGGTCGAAATTTTGAGTTTCGATATCTCAGCTCTGGAAGGGTCTAGAGCCTCCATTTTTGCACTCAGGACTAAGTCTCATGGCCCTCTATCAGAATCCAGAGTTTTGAGAAGATTGAAGAAACTTCATTTTTCGCCCCCCGAAAAAAAACGTAAGGGGTACCACTGTCGTTTTTTTTTTCGGGTCGAAATTTGGAGTTTCGATATCTCAGCTCTGGAAGGGTCTAGAGCCTCCATTTTTGCACTCAGGACTAAGTCTCATGGCCCTCTATCAGAATCCAGAGTTTTGAGAAGATTGAAGAAACTTCATTTTTCGCCCCCCGAAAAAAAACGTAAGGGGTACCACTGTCGTTTTTTTTTTCGGGTCGAAATTTTGATTTTCGATATCTCAGCTCTGGAAGGGTCTAGAGCCTCCATTTTTGCACTCAGGACTAAGTCTCATTGCCCTCTATCAGAATCCAGAGTTTTGAGAAGATTGAAGAAACTTAATTTTTCGCCCCCCGAAAAAAAACGTAAGGGGTACCACTGTCGTTTTTTTTTTCGGGTCGAAATTTTTGATTTTCGATATCTCAGCTCTGGAAGGGTCTAGAGCCTCCATTTTTGCACTTAGGACTAAGTCTCATGGCCCTCTATCAGAATCCAGAGTTTTGAGAAAATCGGGGAAACTTAATTTTTCGCCCCCCCCCCCCAAAATAAAACGTAAGGGGTACCACTGTCGTTTTTTTTTTTCGGGTCGAAATTTTGAGTTTCGATATCTCAGCTCTGGAAGGGTCTAGAGCCTCCATTTTTGCACTCAGGACTAAGTCTCATTGCCCTCTATCAGAATCCAGAGTTTTGAGAAGATTGAAGAAACTTAATTTTTCGCCCCCCGAAAAAAAACGTAAGGGGTACCACTGTCGTTTTTTTTTTCGGGTCGAAATTTTTGATTTTCGATATCTCAGCTCTGGAAGGGTCTAGAGCCTCCATTTTTGCACTTAGGACTAAGTCTCATGGCCCTCTATCAGAATCCAGAGTTTTGAGAAAATCGGGGAAACTTAATTTTTCGCCCCCCCCCCCCAAAATAAAACGTAAGGGGTACCACTGTCGTTTTTTTTTTTCGGGTCGAAATTTTGAGTTTCGATATCTCAGCTCTGGAAGGGTCTAGAGCCTCCATTTTTGCACTCAGGACTAAGTCTCATTGCCCTCTATCAGAATCCAGAGTTTTGAGAAGATTGGGGATACTAAATTTTCACCCCCCAAAAAATAACGTAAGGGGTACCACTGTGTGGGGTTTTTTCGGGTCGAAATTTTGAGTTTCGATATCTCAGCTCTGGAAGGGTCTAGAGCCTCCATTTTTGCACTCAGGACTAAGTCTCATTGCCCTCTATTAGAATCCAGAGTTTTGAGAAGATTGGGGAAACTTAATTTTTCGCCCCCCCCCCCAAAACAAACGTAAGGGGTATCACTGTCGTTTTTTTTTTTCGGGTCGAAATTTTGAGTTTCGATATCTCAGCTCTGGAAGGGTATAGAGCCTCCATTTTTGCACTCAGGACTAAGTCTCATTGCCCTCTATCAGAATCCAGAGTTTTGAGAAGATTGAAGAAACTTCATTTTTCGCCCCCCCGAAAAAAAACGTCAGGGGTACCACTGTCGTTTTTTTTTTCGGGTCGAAATTTTGATTTTCGATATCTCAGCTCTGGAAGGGTCTAGAGCCTCCAATTTTGCACTCAGGACTAAGTCTCATGGGCCTCTATCAGAATCCAGAGTTTTGAGAAGATTGGGGAAACTTAATTTTTCGCCCCCCCAAAAAAACGTAAGGGGTACCACTGTCGTTTTTTTTTTCGGGTCGAAATTTGGAGTTTCGATATCTCAGCTCTGGAAGGGTCTAGAGCCTCCATTTTTGCACTCAGGACTAAGTCTCATGGCCCTCTATCAGAATCCAGAGTTTTGAGAAGATTGAAGAAACTTCATTTTTCGCCCCCCGAAAAAAAACGTAAGGGGTACCACTGTCGGTTTTTTTTTTCGGGTCGAAATTTTGATTTTCGATATCTCAGCTCTGGAAAGGTCTAGAGCCTACATTTTTGCACTCAGGACTAAGTCTCATTGCCCTCTATCAGAATCCAGAGTTTTGAGAAGATTGAAGAAACTTCATTTTTTGCCCCCCGAAAAAAAACGTAAGGGGTACCACTGTCGTTTTTTTTTTTCGGGTCGAAATTTTGATTTTCGATATCTCAGCTCTGGAAGGGTCTAGAGCCTCCATTTTTGCACTCAGGACTAAGTCTCATGGCCCTCTATCAGAATCCATAGTTTTGAGAAGATTGGGGAAACTTAATTTTTCGCCCCCCCCCCAAAAAAAACTTAAGGGGTACCACTGTCGTTTTTTTTTTCGGGTCGAAATTTGGAGTTTCGATATCTCAGCTCTGGAAGGGCCTAGAGCCTCCATTTTTGCACTCAGGACTAAGTCTCATGGCCCTCTATCAGAATCCAGAGTTTTGAGAAGATTGAAGAAACTTCATTTTTCGCCCCCCGAAAAAAAACGTAAGGAGTACCACTGTCGTTTTTTTTTTCGGTTCGAAATTTTGATTTTCGATATCTCAGCTCTGGAAGGGTCTAGAGCCTCCATTTTTGCACTCAGGACTAAGTCTCATTGCCCTCTATCAGAATCCAGAGTTTTGAGAAGATTGGGGATACTTAATTTTTCGCCCCCCCCCAAAAAAAACGTAAGGGGTACCACTGTCGTTTTTTTTTCGGGTCGAAATTTTTATTTTCGATATCTCAGCTCTGGAAGGGTCTAGAGCCTCCATTTTTGCACTCAGGACTAAGTCTCATTGCCCTCTATCAGAATCCAGAGTTTTGAGAAGATTGGGGATACTTAATTTTTCGCCCCCCCCCAAAAAAAAACGTAAGGGGTACCACTGTCGTTTTTTTTTTTCAGGGTCGAAATTTTGAGTTTCGATATCTCAGCTCTGGAAGGGTCTAGAGCCTCCATTTTTGCACTTAGGACTAAGTCTCATGGCCCTCTATCAGAATCCAGAGTTTTGAGAAAATCGGGGAAACTTAATTTTTCGCCCCCCCAAAAAAACGTAAGGGGTACCACTGTCGTTTTTTTTTTTCGGGTCGAAATTTTGAGTTTCGATATCTCAGCTCTGGAAGGGTCTAGAGCCTCCATTTTTGCACTCAGGACTAAGTCTCATGGCCCTCTATCAGAATCCAGAGTTTTGAGAAGATTGGGGAAACTTGATTTTTCGCCCCCCCCAAAAAACGTAAGGGGTACCACTGTCGTTTTTTTTTCGGGTCGAAATTTTGAGTTTCGATATCTCAGCTCTGGAAGGGTCTAGAGCCTCCATTTTTGCACTCAGGACTAAGTCTCATTGCCCTCTATCAGAATCCAGAGTTTTGAGAAGATTGAAGAAACTTCATTTTTTGCCCCCCGAAAAAAAACGTAAGGGGTACCACTGTCGTTTTTTTTTTCGGGTCGAAATTTTGATTTTCGATATCTCAGCTCTGGAAGGGTCTAGAGCCTCCATTTTTGCACTCAGGACTAAGTCTCATGGCCCTCTATCAGAATCCAGAGTTTTGAGAAGATTGGGGAAACTTAATTTTTCGCCCCCCCAAAAAAAACGTAAGGGGTACCACTGTCGTTTTTTTTTCGGGTCGAAATTTGGAGTTTCGATATCTCAGCTCTGGAAGGGTCTAGAGCCTCCATTTTTGCACTCAGGACTAAGTCTCATGGCCCTCTATCAGAATCCAGAGTTTTGAGAAGATTGGGGATACTTAATTTTTCGCCCCCCCCCCAAAAAAAACGTAAGGGGTACCACTGTCATTTTTTTTTTTCAGGGTCGAAATTTTGAGTTTCGATATCTCAGCTCTGGAAGGGTCTAGAGCCTGCATTTTTGCACTCAGGACTAAGTCTCATTGCCCTCTATCAGAATCCAGAGTTTTGAGAAGATTGGGGATACTAAATTTTCACCCCCCAAAAAATAACGTAAGGGGTACCACTGTGTGGGGTTTTTTCGGGTCGAAATTTTGAGTTTCGATATCTCAGCTCTGGAAGGGTCTAGAGCCTCCATTTTTGCACTCAGGACTAAGTCTCATTGCCCTCTATTAGAATCCAGAGTTTTGAGAAGATTGGGGAAACTTAATTTTTCGCCCCCCCCCCCCAAAACAAACGTAAGGGGTATCACTGTCGTTTTTTTTTTTCGGGTCGAAATTTTGAGTTTCGATATCTCAGCTCTGGAAGGGTATAGAGCCTCCATTTTTGCACTCAGGACTAAGTCTCATTGCCCTCTATCAGAATCCAGAGTTTTGAGAAGATTGAAGAAACTTCATTTTTCGCCCCCCCGAAAAAAAACGTCAGGGGTACCACTGTCGTTTTTTTTTTCGGGTCGAAATTTTGATTTTCGATATCTCAGCTCTGGAAGGGTCTAGAGCCTCCAATTTTGCACTCAGGACTAAGTCTCATGGGCCTCTATCAGAATCCAGAGTTTTGAGAAGATTGGGGAAACTTAATTTTTCGCCCCCCCAAAAAAACGTAAGGGGTACCACTGTCGTTTTTTTTTTCGGGTCGAAATTTGGAGTTTCGATATCTCAGCTCTGGAAGGGTCTAGAGCCTCCATTTTTGCACTCAGGACTAAGTCTCATGGCCCTCTATCAGAATCCAGAGTTTTGAGAAGATTGAAGAAACTTCATTTTTCGCCCCCCGAAAAAAAACGTAAGGGGTACCACTGTCGGTTTTTTTTTTCGGGTCGAAATTTTGATTTTCGATATCTCAGCTCTGGAAAGGTCTAGAGCCTACATTTTTGCACTCAGGACTAAGTCTCATTGCCCTCTATCAGAATCCAGAGTTTTGAGAAGATTGAAGAAACTTCATTTTTTGCCCCCCGAAAAAAAACGTAAGGGGTACCACTGTCGTTTTTTTTTTTCGGGTCGAAATTTTGATTTTCGATATCTCAGCTCTGGAAGGGTCTAGAGCCTCCATTTTTGCACTCAGGACTAAGTCTCATGGCCCTCTATCAGAATCCATAGTTTTGAGAAGATTGGGGAAACTTAATTTTTCGCCCCCCCCCCAAAAAAAACTTAAGGGGTACCACTGTCGTTTTTTTTTTCGGGTCGAAATTTGGAGTTTCGATATCTCAGCTCTGGAAGGGCCTAGAGCCTCCATTTTTGCACTCAGGACTAAGTCTCATGGCCCTCTATCAGAATCCAGAGTTTTGAGAAGATTGAAGAAACTTCATTTTTCGCCCCCCGAAAAAAAACGTAAGGAGTACCACTGTCGTTTTTTTTTTCGGTTCGAAATTTTGATTTTCGATATCTCAGCTCTGGAAGGGTCTAGAGCCTCCATTTTTGCACTCAGGACTAAGTCTCATTGCCCTCTATCAGAATCCAGAGTTTTGAGAAGATTGGGGATACTTAATTTTTCGCCCCCCCCCAAAAAAAACGTAAGGGGTACCACTGTCGTTTTTTTTTCGGGTCGAAATTTTTATTTTCGATATCTCAGCTCTGGAAGGGTCTAGAGCCTCCATTTTTGCACTCAGGACTAAGTCTCATTGCCCTCTATCAGAATCCAGAGTTTTGAGAAGATTGGGGATACTTAATTTTTCGCCCCCCCCCAAAAAAAAACGTAAGGGGTACCACTGTCGTTTTTTTTTTTCAGGGTCGAAATTTTGAGTTTCGATATCTCAGCTCTGGAAGGGTCTAGAGCCTCCATTTTTGCACTTAGGACTAAGTCTCATGGCCCTCTATCAGAATCCAGAGTTTTGAGAAAATCGGGGAAACTTAATTTTTCGCCCCCCCAAAAAAACGTAAGGGGTACCACTGTCGTTTTTTTTTCGGGTCGAAATTTTGAGTTTCGATATCTCAGCTCTGGAAGGGTCTAGAGCCTCCATTTTTGCACTCAGGACTAAGTCTCATTGCCCTCTATCAGAATCCAGAGTTTTGAGAAGATTGAAGAAACTTCATTTTTTGCCCCCCGAAAAAAAACGTAAGGGGTACCACTGTCGTTTTTTTTTTCGGGTCGAAATTTTGATTTTCGATATCTCAGCTCTGGAAGGGTCTAGAGCCTCCATTTTTGCACTCAGGACTAAGTCTCATGGCCCTCTATCAGAATCCAGAGTTTTGAGAAGATTGGGGAAACTTAATTTTTCGCCCCCCCAAAAAAAACGTAAGGGGTACCACTGTCGTTTTTTTTTTCGGGTCGAAATTTGGAGTTTCGATATCTCAGCTCTGGAAGGGTCTAGAGCCTCCATTTTTGCACTCAGGACTAAGTCTCATGGCCCTCTATCAGAATCCAGAGTTTTGAGAAGATTGGGGATACTTAATTTTTCGCCCCCCCCCCCAAAAAAAACGTAAGGGGTACCACTGTCATTTTTTTTTTCAGGGTCGAAATTTTGAGTTTCGATATCTCAGCTCTGGAAGGGTCTAGAGCCTGCATTTTTGCACTTAGGACTAAGTCTCATGGCCCTCTATCAGAATCCAGAGTTTTGAGAAAATCGGGGAAACTTAATTTTTCGCCCCCCCCAAAAAAAACGTAAGGGGTACCACTGTCGTTTTTTTTTTCGGGTCGAAATTTTGAGTTTCGATATCTCAGCTCTGGAAGGGTCTAGAGCCTCCATTTTTGCACTCAGGACTAAGTCTCATTGCCCTCTATCAGAATCCAGAGTTTTGAGAAGATTGGGGAAACTTAAATTTTCGCCCCCCCCCAAAAAAACGTAAGGGGTACCACTGTCGTTTTTTTTTTCGGGTCGAAATTTGGAGTTTCGATATCTCAGCTCTGGAAGGGTCTAGAGCCTCCATTTTTGCACTCAGGACTAAGTCTCATGGCCCTCTATCAGAATCCAGAGTTTTGAGAAGATTGAAGAAACTTCATTTTTCGCCCCCCGAAAAAAAACGTAAGGGGTACCACTGTCGTTTTTTTTTTCGGGTCGAAATTTGGAGTTTCGATATCTCAGCTCTGGAAGGGTCTAGAGCCTCCATTTTTGCACTCAGGACTAAGTCTCATGGCCCTCTATCAGAATCCAGAGTTTTGAGAAGATTGAAGAAACTTCATTTTTCGCCCCCCGAAAAAAAACGTAAGGGGTACCACTGTCGTTTTTTTTTTCGGGTCGAATTTTTGATTTTCGATATCTCAGCTCTGGAAGGGTCTAGAGCCTCCATTTTTGCACTCAGGACTAAGTCTCATTGCCCTCTATCAGAATCCAGAGTTTTGAGAAGATTGAAGAAACTTAATTTTTCGCCCCCCGAAAAAAAACGTAAGGGGTACCACTGTCGTTTTTTTTTTTCGGGTCGAAATTTTTGATTTTCGATATCTCAGCTCTGGAAGGGTCTAGAGCCTCCATTTTTGCACTTAGGACTAAGTCTCATGGCCCTCTATCAGAATCCAGAGTTTTGAGAAAATCGGGGAAACTTAATTTTTCGCCCCCCCCCCCCCAAAATAAAACGTAAGGGGTACCACTGTCGTTTTTTTTTTTCGGGTCGAAATTTTGAGTTTCGATATCTCAGCTCTGGAAGGGTCTAGAGCCTCCATTTTTGCACTCAGGACTAAGTCTCATTGCCCTCTATCAGAATCCAGAGTTTTGAGAAGATTGGGGATACTAAATTTTCACCCCCCAAAAAATAACGTAAGGGGTACCACTGTGTGGGGTTTTTTCGGGTCGAAATTTTGAGTTTCGATATCTCAGCTCTGGAAGGGTCTAGAGCCTCCATTTTTGCACTCAGGACTAAGTCTCATTGCCCTCTATTAGAATCCAGAGTTTTGAGAAGATTGGGGAAACTTAATTTTTCGCCCCCCCCCCCCAAAACAAACGTAAGGGGTATCACTGTCGTTTTTTTTTTCGGGTCGAAATTTTGAGTTTCGATATCTCAGCTCTGGAAGGGTATAGAGCCTCCATTTTTGCACTCAGGACTAAGTCTCATTGCCCTCTATCAGAATCCAGAGTTTTGAGAAGATTGAAGAAACTTCATTTTTCGCCCCCCCGAAAAAAAACGTCAGGGGTACCACTGTCGTTTTTTTTTTCGGGTCGAAATTTTGATTTTCGATATCTCAGCTCTGGAAGGGTCTAGAGCCTCCAATTTTGCACTCAGGACTAAGTCTCATGGGCCTCTATCAGAATCCAGAGTTTTGAGAAGATTGGGGAAACTTAATTTTTCGCCCCCCCAAAAAAACGTAAGGGGTACCACTGTCGTTTTTTTTTTCGGGTCGAAATTTGGAGTTTCGATATCTCAGCTCTGGAAGGGTCTAGAGCCTCCATTTTTGCACTCAGGACTAAGTCTCATGGCCCTCTATCAGAATCCAGAGTTTTGAGAAGATTGAAGAAACTTCATTTTTCGCCCCCCGAAAAAAAACGTAAGGGGTACCACTGTCGGTTTTTTTTTTCGGGTCGAAATTTTGATTTTCGATATCTCAGCTCTGGAAAGGTCTAGAGCCTACATTTTTGCACTCAGGACTAAGTCTCATTGCCCTCTATCAGAATCCAGAGTTTTGAGAAGATTGAAGAAACTTCATTTTTTGCCCCCCGAAAAAAAACGTAAGGGGTACCACTGTCGTTTTTTTTTCGGGTCGAAATTTTGATTTTCGATATCTCAGCTCTGGAAGGGTCTAGAGCCTCCATTTTTGCACTCAGGACTAAGTCTCATGGCCCTCTATCAGAATCCATAGTTTTGAGAAGATTGGGGAAACTTAATTTTTCGCCCCCCCCCCAAAAAAAACGTAAGGGGTACCACTGTCGTTTTTTTTTTCGGGTCGAAATTTGGAGTTTCGATATCTCAGCTCTGGAAGGGCCTAGAGCCTCCATTTTTGCACTCAGGACTAAGTCTCATGGCCCTCTATCAGAATCCAGAGTTTTGAGAAGATTGAAGAAACTTCATTTTTCGCCCCCCGAAAAAAAACGTAAGGAGTACCACTGTCGTTTTTTTTTTCGGTTCGAAATTTTGATTTTCGATATCTCAGCTCTGGAAGGGTCTAGAGCCTCCATTTTTGCACTCAGGACTAAGTCTCATTGCCCTCTATCAGAATCCAGAGTTTTGAGAAGATTGGGGATACTTAATTTTTCGCCCCCCCCCAAAAAAAACGTAAGGGGTACCACTGTCGTTTTTTTTTTCAGGGTCGAAATTTTGAGTTTCGATATCTCAGCTCTGGAAGGGTCTAGAGCCTCCATTTTTGCACTTAGGACTAAGTTTCATGGCCCTCTATCAGAATCCAGAGTTTTGAGAAAATCGGGGAAACTTAATTTTTCGCCCCCCCCCAAAAAAAACGTAAGGGGTAGCACTGTCGGTTTTTTTTTCAGGTCGAAATTTTGAGTTTCGATATCTCAGCTCTGGAAGGGTCTAGAGCCTCCATTTTTGCACTTAGGACTAAGTCTCATGGCCCTCTATCAGAATCCAGAGTTTTGAGAAAATCGGGGAAACTTAATTTTTCGCCCCCCCCCCCCAAAAAAAAACGTAAGGGGTACCACTGTCGTTTTTTTTTTTCGGGTCGAAATTTTGAGTTTCGATATCTCAGCTCTGGAAGGGTCTAGAGCCTCCATTTTTGCACTCAGGACTAAGTCTCATTGCCCTCTATCAGAATCCAGAGTTTTGAGAAGATTGGGGATACTACATTTTCACCCCCCAAAAAATAACGTAAGGGGTACCACTGTGTGGGGTTTTTTCGGGTCGAAATTTTGAGTTTCGATATCTCAGCTCTGGAAGGGTCTAGAGCCTCCATTTTTGCACTCAGGACTAAGTTTCATTGCCCTCTATTAGAATCCAGAGTTTTGAGAAGATTGGGGAAACTTAATTTTTCGCCCCCCCCCCCAAAACAAACGTAAGGGGTACCACTGTCGTTTTTTTTTTTTCGGGTCGAAATTTTGAGTTTCGATATCTCAGCTCTGGAAGGGTCTAGAGCCTCCATTTTTGCACTCAGGACTAAGTCTCATTGCCCTCTATCAGAATCCAGAGTTTTGAGAAGATTGAAGAAACTTCATTTTTCGCCCCCGAAAAAAAACGTCAGGGGTACCACTGTCGTTTTTTTTTTTCGGGTCGAAATTTTGATTTTCGATATCTCAGCTCTGGAAGGGCCTCCATTTTTGCACTCAGGACTAAGTCTCATGGCCCTCTATCAGAATCCAGAGTTTTGAGAAGATTGGGGAAACTTAATTTTTCGCCCCCCCCAAAAAAACGTAAGGGGTACCACTGTCGTTTTTTTTTTCGGGTCGAAATTTTGAGTTTCGATATCTCAGCTCTGGAAGGGTCTAGAGCCTCCATTTTTGCACTCAGGACTAAGTCTCATTGCCCTCTATCAGAATCCAGAGTTTTGAGAAGATTGGGGATACTTAATTTTTCGCCCCCCCCCCAAAAAAAACGTAAGGGGTACCACTGTCGTTTTTTTTTTCAGGGTCGAAATTTTGAGTTTCGATATCTCAGCTCTGGAAGGGTCTAGAGCCTCCATTTTGCACTTAGGACTAAGTTTCATGGCCCTCTATCAGAATCCAGAGTTTTTAGAAAATCGGGGAAACTTAATTTTTCGCCCCCCCCCCAAAAAAACGTAAGGGGTACCACTGTCGGTTTTTTTTTTCGGGTCGAAATTTTGAGTTTCGATATCTCAGCTCTGGAAGGGTCTAGAGCCTCCATTTTTGCACTCAGGACTAAGTCTCATGGCCCTCTATCAGAATCCAGAGTTTTGAGAAGATTGGGGAAACTTGATTTTTCGCCCCCCCCCAAAAAACGTAAGGGGTACCACTGTCGTTTTTTTTTCGGGTCGAAATTTTGAGTTTCGATATCTCAGCTCTGGAAGGGTCTAGAGCCTCCATTTTTGCACTCAGGACTAAGTCTCATTGCCCTCTATCAGAATCCAGAGTTTTGAGAAGATTGAAGAAACTTCATTTTTTGCCCCCCGAAAAAAAACGTAAGGGGTACCACTGTCGTTTTTTTTTTCGGGTCGAAATTTTGATTTTCGATATCTCAGCTCTGGAAGGGTCTAGAGCCTCCATTTTTGCACTCAGGACTAAGTCTCATGGTCCTCTATCAGAATCCAGAGTTTTGAGAAGATTGGGGAAACTTAATTTTTCGCCCCCCCAAAAAAAACGTAAGGGGTACCACTGTCGTTTTTTTTTTCGGGTCGAAATTTGGAGTTTCGATATCTCAGCTCTGGAAGGGTCTAGAGCCTCCATTTTTGCACTCAGGACTAAGTCTCATGGCCCTCTATCAGAATCCAGAGTTTTGAGAAGATTGAAGAAACTTCATTTTTCGCCCCCCCCCCAAAAAAAAACGTAAGGGGTACCACTGTCGTTTTTTTTTTCGGGTCGAAATTTTGATTTTCGATATCTCAGCTCTGGAAGGGTCTAGAGCCTCCATTTTTGCACTCAGGACTAAGTCTCATGGCCCTCTATCAGAATCCAGAGTTTTGAGAAGATTGGGGAAACTTAATTTTTCGCCCCCCCAAAAAAAACGTAAGGGGTACCACTGTCGTTTTTTTTTTCGGGTCGAAATTTGGAGTTTCAATATCTCAGCTCTGGAAGGGTCTAGAGCCTCCATTTTTGCACTCAGGACTAAGTCTCATGGCCCTCTATCAGAATCCAGAGTTTTGAGAAGATTGGGGAAACTTAATTTTTCGCCCCCCCAAAAAAAACGTAAGGGGTACCACTGTCGTTTTTTTTTTCGGGTCGAAATTTGGAGTTTCAATATCTCAGCTCTGGAAGGGTCTAGAGCCTCCATTTTTGCACTCAGGACTAAGTCTCATGGCCCTCTATCAGAATCCAGAGTTTTGAGAAGATTGAAGAAACTTCATTTTTCGCCCCCCGAAAAAAAAACGTAAGGGGTACCACTGTCGTTTTTTTTTCGGGTCGAAATTTTGATTTTCGATATCTCAGCTCTGGAAGGGTCTAGAGCCTCCATTTTTGCACTCAGGACTAAGTCTCATTGCCCTCTATCAGAATCCAGAGTTTTGAGAAGATTGAAGAAACTTAATTTTTCGCCCCCCGAAAAAAAACGTAAGGGGTACCACTGTCGTTTTTTTTTCGGGTCGAAATTTTGATTTTCGATATCTCAGCTCTGGAAGGGTCTAGAGCCTCCATTTTTGCACTCAGGACTAAGTCTCATTGCCCTCTATCAGAATCCAGAGTTTTGAGAAGATTGGGGATACTTAATTTTTCGCCCCCCCCCAAAAAAAACGTAAGGGGTACCACTGTCGTTTTTTTTTTCAGGGTCGAAATTTTGAGTTTCGATATCTCAGCTCTGGAAGGGTCTAGAGCCTCCATTTTTGCACTCAGGACTAAGTCTCATGGCCCTCTATCAGAATCCAGAGTTTTGAGAAGATTGGGGAAACTTGATTTTTCGCCCCCCCCAAAAAACGTAAGGGGTACCACTGTCGTTTTTTTTTCGGGTCGAAATTTTGAGTTTCGATATCTCAGCTCTGGAAGGGTCTAGAGCCTCCATTTTTGCACTCAGGACTAAGTCTCATTGCCCTCTATCAGAATCCAGAGTTTTGAGAAGATTGAAGAAACTTCATTTTTTGCCCCCCGAAAAAAAACGTAAGGGGTACCACTGTCGTTTTTTTTTTCGGGTCGAAATTTTGATTTTCGATATCTCAGCTCTGGAAGGGTCTAGAGCCTCTATTTTTGCACTCAGGACTAAGTCTCATGGCCCTCTATCAGAATCCAGAGTTTTGAGAAGATTGGGGAAACTTAATTTTTCGCCCCCCCAAAAAAAACGTAAGGGGTACCACTGTCGTTTTTTTTTTCGGGTCGAAATTTGGAGTTTCGATATCTCAGCTCTGGAAGGGTCTAGAGCCTCCATTTTTGCACTCAGGACTAAGTCTCATGGCCCTCTATCAGAATCCAGAGTTTTGAGAAGATTGAAGAAACTTCATTTTTCGCCCCCCGAAAAAAAACGTAAGGGGTACCACTGTCGTTTTTTTTTTCGGGTCGAAATTTTGATTTTCGATATCTCAGCTCTGGAAGGGTCTAGAGCCTCCATTTTTGCACTCAGGACTAAGTCTCATTGCCCTCTATCAGAATCCAGAGTTTTGAGAAGATTGGGGATACTTAATTTTTCGCCCCCCCCCCAAAAAAAACGTAAGGGGTACCACTGTCGTTTTTTTTTTTTCAGGGTCGAAATTTTGAGTTTCGATATCTCAGCTCTGGAAGGGTCTAGAGCCTCCATTTTTGCACTTAGGACTAAGTCTCATGGCCCTCTATCAGAATCCAGAGTTTTGAGAAAATCGGGGAACCTTAATTTTTCGCCCCCCCCAAAAAAAACGTAAGGGGTACCACTGTCGTTTTTTTTTTCAGGTCGAAATTTTGAGTTTCGATATCTCAGCTCTGGAAGGGTCTAGAGCCTCCATTTTTGCACTTAGGACTAAGTCTCATGGCCCTCTATCAGAATCCAGAGTTTTGAGAAAATCGGGGAAACTTAATTTTTCGCCCCCCCCCCCCAAAAAAAACGTAAGGGGTACCACTGTCGTTTTTTTTTTCGGGTCGAAATTTTGAGTTTCGATATCTCAGCTCTGGAAGGGTCTAGAGCCTCCATTTTTGCACTCAGGACTAAGTCTTATTGCCCTCTATCAGAATCCAGAGTTTTGAGAAGATTGGGGATACTAAATTTTCACCCCCCAAAAAATAACGTAAGGGGTACCACTGTGTGGGGTTTTTTCGGGTCGAAATTTTGAGTTTCGATATCTCAGCTCTGGAAGGGTCTAGAGCGTCCATTTTTGCACTCAGGACTAAGTCTCATTGCCCTCTATTAGAATCCAGAGTTTTGAGAAGATTGGGGAAACTTAATTTTTCGCCCCCCCCCCAAAACAAACGTAAGGGGTACCACTGTCGTTTTTTTTTTTCGGGTCGAAATTTTGAGTTTCGATATCTCAGCTCTGGAAGGGTCTAGAGCCTCCATTTTTGCACTCAGGACTAAGTCTCATTGCCCTCTATCAGAATCCAGAGTTTTGAGAAGATTGAAGAAACTTCATTTTTCGCCCCCCGAAAAAAAACGTCAGGGGTACCACTGTCGTTTTTTTTTTTCGGGTCAAAATTTTGATTTTCGATATCTCAGCTCTGGAAGGGTCTAGAGCCTCCAATTTTGCACTCAGGACTAAGTCTCATGGGCCTCTATCAGAATCCAGAGTTTTGAGAAGATTGGGGAAACTTAATTTTTCGCCCCCCCAAAAAAACGTAAGGGGTACCACTGTCGTTTTTTTTTTCGGGTCGAAATTTGGAGTTTCGATATCTCAGCTCTGGAAGGGTCCAGAGCCTCCATTTTTGCACTCAGGACTAAGTCTCATGGCCCTCTATCAGAATCCAGAGTTTTGAGAAGATTGAAGAAACTTCATTTTTCGCCCCCCGAAAAAAAACGTAAGGGGTACCACTGTCGTTTTTTTTTTTCGGGTCGAAATTTTGATTTTCGATATCTCAGCTCTGGAAAGGTCTAGAGCCTACATTTTTGCACTCAGGACTAAGTCTCATTGCCCTCTATCAGAATCCAGAGTTTTGAGAAGATTGAAGAAACTTCATTTTTTGCCCCCCGAAAAAAAACGTAAGGGGTACCACTGTCGTTTTTTTTTTCGGGTCGAAATTTTGATTTTCGATATCTCAGCTCTGGAAGGGTCTAGAGCCTCCATTTTTGCACTCAGGACTAAGTCTCATGGCCCTCTATCAGAATCCATAGTTTTGAGAAGATTGGGGAAACTTAATTTTTCGCCCCCCCCAAAAAAAACGTAAGGGGTACCACTGTCGTTTTTTTTTTCGGGTCGAAATTTGGAGTTTCGATATCTCAGCTCTGGAAGGGCCTAGAGCCTCCATTTTTGCACTCAGGACTAAGTCTCATGGCCCTCTATCAGAATCCAGAGTTTTGAGAAGATTGAAGAAACTTCATTTTTCGCCCCCCGAAAAAAAACGTAAGGAGTACCACTGTCGTTTTTTTTTTCGGTTCGAAATTTTGATTTTCGATATCTCAGCTCTGGAAGGGTCTAGAGCCTCCATTTTTGCACTCAGGACTAAGTCTCATTGCCCTCTATCAGAATCCAGAGTTTTGAGAAGATTGGGGATACTTAATTTTTCGCCCCCCCCAAAAAAAAACGTAAGGGGTACCACTGTCGTTTTTTTTTTCAGGGTCGAAATTTTGAGTTTCGATATCTCAGCTCTGGAAGGGTCTAGAGCCTCCATTTTTGCACTTAGGACTAAGTCTCATGGCCCTCTATCAGAATCCAGAGTTTTGAGAAAATCGGGGAAACTTAATTTTTCGCCCCCCCCCCAAAAAAAACGTAAGGGGTACCACTGTCGTTTTTTTTTTCAGGTCGAAATTTTGAGTTTCGATATCTCAGCTCTGGAAGGGTCTAGAGCCTCCATTTTTGCACTTAGGACTAAGTCTCATGGCCCTCTATCAGAATCCAGAGTTTTGAGAAAATCGGGGAAACTTAATTTTTCGCCCCCCCCCCCCCCCCCAAAAAAAAAACGTAAGGGGTACCACTGTCGTTTTTTTTTTTCGGGCCGAAATTTTGAGTTTCGATATCTCAGCTCTGGAAGGGTCTAGAGCCTCCATTTTTGCACTCAGGACTAAGTCTCATTGCCCTCTATCAGAATCCAGAGATTTGAGAAGATTGGGGATACTACATTTTCACCCCCCAAAAAATAACGTAAGGGGTACCACTGTGTGGGGTTTTTTCGGGTCGAAATTTTGAGTTTCGATATCTCAGCTCTGGAAGGGTCTAGAGCCTCCATTTTTGCACTCAGGACTAAGTCTCATTGCCCTCTATTAGAATCCAGAGTTTTGAGAAGATTGGGGAAACTTAATTTTTCGCCCCCCCCCAAAACAAACGTAAGGGGTACCACTGTCGTTTTTTTTTTTTCGGGTCGAAATTTTGAGTTTCGATATCTCAGCTCTGGAAGGGTCTAGAGCCTCCATTTTTGCACTCAGGACTAAGTCTCATTGCCCTCTATCAGAATCCAGAGTTTTGAGAAGATTGAAGAAACTTCATTTTTCGCCCCCCGAAAAAAAACGTCAGGGGTACCACTGTCGTTTTTTTTTTTCGGGTCGAAATTTTGATTTTCGATATCTCAGCTCTGGAAGGGCCTCCATTTTTGCACTCAGGACTAAGTCTCATGGCCCTCTATCAGAATCCAGAGTTTTGAGAAGATTGGGGAAACTTAATTTTTCGCCCCCCCAAAAAAAACGTAAGGGGTACCACTGTCGTTTTTTTTTTCGGGTCGAAATTTTGAGTTTCGATATCTCAGCTCTGGAAGGGTCTAGAGCCTCCATTTTTGCACTCAGGACTAAGTCTCATGGCCCTCTATCAGAATCCAGAGTTTTGAGAAGATTGAAGAAACTTCATTTTTCGCCCCCCGAAAAAAAATGTAAGGGGTACCACTGTCGTTTTTTTTTTCGGGTCGAAATTTTGATTTTCGATATCTCAGCTCTGGAAGGGTCTAGAGCCTCCATTTTTGCACTCAGGACTAAGTCTCATTGCCCTCTATCAGAATCCAGAGTTTTGAGAAGATTGGGGATACTTAATTTTTCGCCCCCCCCCAAAAAAAACGTAAGGGGTACCACTGTCGTTTTTTTTTTCAGGGTCGAAATTTTGAGTTTCGATATCTCAGCTCTGGAAGGGTCTAGAGCCTCCATTTTTGCACTCAGGACTAAGTCTCATGGCCCTCTATCAGAATCCAGAGTTTTGAGAAGATTGGGGAAACTTGATTTTTCGCCCCCCCCAAAAAACGTAAGGGGTACCACTGTCGTTTTTTTTTCGGGTCGAAATTTTGAGTTTCGATATCTCAGCTCTGGAAGGGTCTAGAGCCTCCATTTTTGCACTCAGGACTAAGTCTCATTGCCCTCTATCAGAATCCAGAGTTTTGAGAAGATTGAAGAAACTTCATTTTTTGCCCCCCGAAAAAAAACGTAAGGGGTACCACTGTCGTTTTTTTTTTCGGGTCGAAATTTTGATTTTCGATATCTCAGCTCTGGAAGGGTCTAGAGCCTCTATTTTTGCACTCAGGACTAAGTCTCATGGCCCTCTATCAGAATCCAGAGTTTTGAGAAGATTGGGGAAACTTAATTTTTCGCCCCCCCAAAAAAAACGTAAGGGGTACCACTGTCGTTTTTTTTTTCGGGTCGAAATTTGGAGTTTCGATATCTCAGCTCTGGAAGGGTCTAGAGCCTCCATTTTTGCACTCAGGACTAAGTCTCATGGCCCTCTATCAGAATCCAGAGTTTTGAGAAGATTGAAGAAACTTCATTTTTCACCCCCCGAAAAAAAACGTAAGGGGTACCACTGTCGTTTTTTTTTTCGGGTCGAAATTTTGATTTTCGATATCTCAGCTCTGGAAGGGTCTAGAGCCTCCATTTTTGCACTCAGGACTAAGTCTCATTGCCCTCTATCAGAATCCAGAGTTTTGAGAAGATTGGGGATACTTAATTTTTCGCCCCCCCCCCAAAAAAATGTAAGGGGTACCACTGTCGTTTTTTTTTTTTCAGGGTCGAAATTTTGAGTTTCGATATCTCAGCTCTGGAAGGGTCTAGAGCCTCCATTTTTGCACTTAGGACTAAGTCTCATGGCCCTCTATCAGAATCCAGAGTTTTGAGAAAATCGGGGAAACTTAATTTTTCGCCCCCCCCAAAAAAAACGTAAGGGGTACCACTGTCGTTTTTTTTTTCAGGTCGAAATTTTGAGTTTCGATATCTCAGCTCTGGAAGGGTCTAGAGCCTCCATTTTTGCACTTAGGACTAAGTCTCATGGCCCTCTATCAGAATCCAGAGTTTTGAGAAAATCGGGGAAACTTAATTTTTCGCCCCCCCCCCCAAAAAAAAACGTAAGGGGTACCACTGTCGTTTTTTTTTTCGGGTCGAAATTTTGAGTTTCGATATCTCAGCTCTGGAAGGGTCTAGAGCCTCCATTTTTGCACTCAGGACTAAGTCTCATTGCCCTCTATCAGAATCCAGAGTTTTGAGAAGATTGGGGATACTAAATTTTCACCCCCCAAAAAATAACGTAAGGGGTACCACTGTGTGGGGTTTTTTCGGGTCGAAATTTTGAGTTTCGATATCTCAGCTCTGGAAGGGTCTAGAGCCTCCATTTTTGCACTCAGGACTAAGTCTCATTGCCCTCTATTAGAATCCAGAGTTTTGAGAAGATTGGGGAAACTTAATTTTTCGCCCCCCCCCCAAAACAAACGTAAGGGGTACCACTGTCGTTTTTTTTTTTCGGGTCGAAATTTTGAGTTTCGATATCTCAGCTCTGGAAGGGTCTAGAGCCTCCATTTTTGCACTCAGGACTAAGTCTCATTGCCCTCTATCAGAATCCAGAGTTTTGAGAAGATTGAAGAAACTTCATTTTTCGCCCCCCGAAAAAAAACGTCAGGGGTACCACTGTCGTTTTTTTTTTTCGGGTCGAAATTTTGATTTTCGATATCTCAGCTCTGGAAGGGTCTAGAGCCTCCAATTTTGCACTCAGGACTAAGTCTCATGGGCCTCTATCAGAATCCAGAGTTTTGAGAAGATTGGGGAAACTTAATTTTTCGCCCCCCCAAAAAAACGTAAGGGGTACCACTGTCGTTTTTTTTTTCGGGTCGAAATTTGGAGTTTCGATATCTCAGCTCTGGAAGGGTCCAGAGCCTCCATTTTTGCACTCAGGACTAAGTCTCATGGCCCTCTATCAGAATCCAGAGTTTTGAGAAGATTGAAGAAACTTCATTTTTCGCCCCCCGAAAAAAAACGTAAGGGGTACCACTGTCGTTTTTTTTTTTCGGGTCGAAATTTTGATTTTCGATATCTCAGCTCTGGAAAGGTCTAGAGCCTACATTTTTGCACTCAGGACTAAGTCTCATTGCCCTCTATCAGAATCCAGAGTTTTGAGAAGATTGAAGAAACTTCATTTTTTGCCCCCCGAAAAAAAACGTAAGGGGTACCACTGTCGTTTTTTTTTTCGGGTCGAAATTTTGATTTTCGATATCTCAGCTCTGGAAGGGTCTAGAGCCTCCATTTTTGCACTCAGGACTAAGTCTCATGGCCCTCTATCAGAATCCATAGTTTTGAGAAGATTGGGGAAACTTAATTTTTCGCCCCCCCCAAAAAAAACGTAAGGGGTACCACTGTCTTTTTTTTTTTCGGGTCGAAATTTGGAGTTTCGATATCTCAGCTCTGGAAGGGCCTAGAGCCTCCATTTTTGCACTCAGGACTAAGTCTCATGGCCCTCTATCAGAATCCAGAGTTTTGAGAAGATTGAAGAAACTTCATTTTTCGCCCCCCGAAAAAAAACGTAAGGAGTACCACTGTCGTTTTTTTTTTCGGTTCGAAATTTTGATTTTCGATATCTCAGCTCTGGAAGGGTCTAGAGCCTCCATTTTTGCACTCAGGACTAAGTCTCATTGCCCTCTATCAGAATCCAGAGTTTTGAGAAGATTGGGGATACTTAATTTTTCGCCCCCCCCAAAAAAAAACGTAAGGGGTACCACTGTCGTTTTTTTTTTTCAGGTCGAAATTTTGAGTTTCGATATCTCAGCTCTGGAAGGGTCTAGAGCCTCCATTTTTGCACTTAGGACTAAGTCTCATGGCCCTCTATCAGAATCCAGAGTTTTGAGAAAATCGGGGAAACTTAATTTTTCGCCCCCCCCCCCCAAAAAAAAACGTAAGGGGTACCACTGTCGTTTTTTTTTTTCGGGTCGAAATTTTGAGTTTCGATATCTCAGCTCTGGAAGGGTCTAGAGCCTCCATTTTTGCACTCAGGACTAAGTCTCATTGCCCTCTATCAGAATCCAGAGTTTTGAGAAGATTGGGGATACTACATTTTCACCCCCCAAAAAATAACGTAAGGGGTACCACTGTGTGGGGTTTTTTCGGGTCGAAATTTTGAGTTTCGATATCTCAGCTCTGGAAGGGTCTAGAGCCTCCATTTTTGCACTCAGGACTAAGTCTCATTGCCCTCTATTAGAATCCAGAGTTTTGAGAAGATTGGGGAAACTTAATTTTTCGCCCCCCCCCAAAACAAACGTAAGGGGTACCACTGTCGTTTTTTTTTTTTCGGGTCGAAATTTTGAGTTTCGATATCTCAGCTCTGGAAGGGTCTAGAGCCTCCATTTTTGCACTCAGGACTAAGTCTCATTGCCCTCTATCAGAATCCAGAGTTTTGAGAAGATTGAAGAAACTTCATTTTTCGCCCCCCGAAAAAAAACGTCAGGGGTACCACTGTCGTTTTTTTTTTTCGGGTCGAAATTTTGATTTTCGATATCTCAGCTCTGGAAGGGCCTCCATTTTTGCACTCAGGACTAAGTCTCATGGCCCTCTATCAGAATCCAGAGTTTTGAGAAGATTGGGGAAACTTAATTTTTCGCCCCCCCCAAAAAAACGTAAGGGGTACCACTGTCGTTTTTTTTTTCGGGTCGAAATTTTGAGTTTCGATATCTCAGCTCTGGAAGGGTCTAGAGCCTCCATTTTTGCACTCAGGACTAAGTCTCATGGCCCTCTATCAGAATCCAGAGTTTTGAGAAGATTGAAGAAACTTCATTTTTCGCCCCCCGAAAAAAAATGTAAGGGGTACCACTGTCGTTTTTTTTTTCGGGTCGAAATTTTGATTTTCGATATCTCAGCTCTGGAAGGGTCTAGAGCCTCCATTTTTGCACTCAGGACTAAGTCTCATTGCCCTCTATCAGAATCCAGAGTTTTGAGAAGATTGGGGATACTTAATTTTTCGCCCCCCCCCCAAAAAAAACGTAAGGGGTACCACTGTCGTTTTTTTTTTTCAGGGTCGAAATTTTGAGTTTCGATATCTCAGCTCTGGAAGGGTCTAGAGCCTCCATTTTTGCACTTAGGACTAAGTCTCATGGCCCTCTATCAGAATCCAGAGTTTTGAGAAAATCGGGGAAACTTAATTTTTCGCCCCCCCCCCCCAAAAAAAAAACGTAAGGGGTACCACTGTCGTTTTTTTTTTCGGGTCGAAATTTTGAGTTTCGATATCTCAGCTCTGGAAGGGTCTAGAGCCTCCATTTTTGCACTTAGGACTAAGTCTCATGGCCCTCTATCAGAATCCAGAGTTTTGAGAAAATTGGGGAAACTTAATTTTTCGCCCCCCCCCAAAAAAAACGTAAGGGGTACCACTGTCGTTTTTTTTTTCGGGTCGAAATTTTGAGTTTCGATATCTCAGCTCAGGAAGGGTCTAGAGCATCCATTTTTGCACTCAGGTCTAAGTCTCATTGCCCTCTATAAGAATCCAGAGTTTTGAGAAGATTGGGGAAACTTAATTTTTCGCCCCCCCAAAAAAACGTAAGGGGTACCACTGTCAGTTTTTTTTCGGGTCAAAATTTTGAGTTTCGATATCTCAGCTCTGGAAGGGTCTAGAGCCTCCATTTTTGCACTCAGGACTAAGTCTCATTGTCCTCTATCAGAATCCAGAGTTTTGAGAAGATTGGGGAAACTTAATTTTTTGCCCCCCCCCCCAAAAAAAACCTAAGGGGTACCACTGTCGTTTTTTTTTTTCGGGTCGAAATTTTGATTTTTGATATCTCAGCTCTGGAAGGGTCTAGAGCCTCCATTTTTGCACTCAGGACTAAGTCTCATGGCCCTCTATCAGAATCCAGAGTTTTGAGAAGATTGGGGAAACTTAATTTTTCGCCCCCCCCAAAAAACGTAAGGGGTACCACTGTCGTTTTTTTTTTCGGGTCGAAAATCGGAGTTTCGATATCTCAGCTCTGGAAGGGTCTAGAGCCTCCATTTTTGCACTCAGGACTAAGTCTCATGGCCCTCTATCAGAATCCAGAGTTTTGAGAAGATTGAAGAAACTTCATTTTTCGCCCCCCGAAAAAAAAACGTAAGGGGTACCACTGTCGTTTTTTTTTCGGGTCGAAATTTTGATTTTCGATATCTCAGCTCTGGAAGGGTCTAGAGCCTCCATTTTTGCACTCAGGACTAAGTCTCATTGCCCTCTATCAGAATCCAGAGTTTTGAGAAGATTGGGGATACTTAATTTTTCGCCCCCCCCCCAAAAAAAACGTAAGGGGTACCACTGTCGTTTTTTTTTCGGGTCGAAATTTTGATTTTCGATATCTCAGCTCTGGAAGGGTCTAGAGCATCCATTTTTGCACTCAGGTCTAAGTCTCATTGCCCTCTATAAGAATCCAGAGTTTTGAGAAGATTGGGGAAACGTAATTTTTAGCCCCCCCAAAAAAACGTAAGGGGTACCACTGTCGTTTTTTTCGGGTCGAAATTTTGAGTTTCGATATCTCAGCTCTGGAAGGGTCTAGAGCCTCAATTTTTGCACTCAGGACTAAGTCTCATTGCCCTCTATCAGAATCCAGAGTTTTGAGAAGATTGAAGAAACTTCATTTTTCGCCCCCCGAAAAAAAACGTAAGGGGTACCACTGTCGTTTTTTTTTCGGGTCGAAATTTTGATTTTTGATATCTCAGCTCTGGAAGGGTCTAGAGCCTCCATTTTTGCACTCAGGACTAAGTCTCATGGCCCTCTATCAGAATCCAGAGTTTTGAGAAGATTGGGGAAACTTAATTTTTCGCCCCCCCAAAAAAACGTAAGGGGTACCACTGTCGTTTTTTTTTCGGGTCGAAATTCGGAGTTTCGATATCTCAGCTCTGGAAGGGTCTAGAGCCTCCATTTTTGCACTCAGGACTAAGTCTCATGGCCCTCTATCAGAATCCAGAGTTTTGAGAAGATTGAAGAAACTTCATTTTTCGCCCCCCGAAAAAAAACGTAAGGGGTACCACTGTCGTTTTTTTTTCGGGTCGAAATTTTGATTTTCGATATCTCAGCTCTGGAAGGGTCTAGACCCTCCATTTTTGCACTCAGGACTAAGTCTCATTGCCCTCTATCAGAATCCAGAGTTTTGAGAAGATTGGGGATACTTAATTTTTCGCCCCCCCCCCAAAAAAAAACGTAAGGGGTACCACTGTCGTTTTTTTTTCAGGGTCGAAATTTTGAGTTTCGATATCTCAGCTCTGGAAGGGTCTAGAGCCTCCATTTTTGCACTTAGGACTAAGTCTCGTGGCCCTCTATCAGAATCCAGAGTTTTGAGAAAATCGGGGAAACTTAATTTTTCGCCCCCCCAAAAAAAACGTAAGGGGTACCACTGTCGTTTTTTTTTTTCGGGTCGAAATTTTGAGTTTCGATATCTCAGCTCTGGAAGGGTCTAGAGCCTCCATTTTTGCACTCAGGACTAAGTCTCATTTCCCTCTATCAGAATCCAGAGTTTTGAGAAGATTGGGGATACTTAATTTTTCGCCCGAAAATAAAAAACGTAAGGGGTACCACTGTGGGGGGTTTTTTTCTGGTCGAAATTTTGAGTTTCGATATCTCAGCTCTGGAAGGGTCTAGAGCCTCCATTTTTGCACTCAGGACTAAGTCTCATTGCCCTCTATCAGAATCCAGAGTTTTGAGACGATTGGGGATACTTAATTTTTCGCCCCCCAAAAAAAACGTAAGGGGTACCACTGTCGTTTTTTTTTTCGTGTCGAAATTTGGAGTTTCGATATCTCAGCTCTGGAAGGGTCTAGAGCCTCCATTTTTGCACTCAGGACTAAGTCTCATTGCCCTCTATCAGAATCCAGAGTTTTGAGAAGATTGGGGAAACTTAATTTTTCGCCCCCCCCAAAACAAACGTAAAGGGTACCACTGTCGTTTTTTTTTTTCGGGTCGAAATTTTGAGTTTCGATATCTCAGCTCTGGAAGGGTCTAGAGCCTCCATTTTTTGCACTCAGGACTAAGTCTCATTGCCCTCTATCAGAATCCAGAGTTTTGAGAAGATTGAAGAAACTTCATTTTTCGCCCCCCGAAAAAAACGTAAGGGGTACCACTGTCGTTTTTTTTTTCGGGTCGAAATTTTGATTTTCGATATCTCAGCTCTGGAAGGGTCTAGAGCCTCCATGTTTGCACTCAGGACTAAGTCTCATTGCCCTCTATCAGAATCCAGAGTTTTGAGAAGATTGAAGAAACTTCATTTTTTGCCCCCCGAAAAAAAACGTAAGGGGTACCACTGTCGTTTTTTTTTTCGGGTCGAAATTTTGATTTTCGATATCTCAGCTCTGGAAGGGTCTAGAGCCTCCATTTTTGCACTCAGGACTAAGTCTCATGGCCCTCTATCAGAATCCAGAGTTTTGAGAAGATTGGGGAAACTTAATTTTTCGCCCCCCCAAAAAAAACGTAAGGGGTACCACTGTCGGTTTTTTTTTCGGGTCGAAATTTGGAGTTTCGATATCTCAGCTCTGGAAGGGTCTAGAGCCTCCATTTTTGCACTCAGGACTAAGTCTCATGGCCCTCTATCAGAATCCAGAGTTTTGAGAAGATTGAAGAAACTTCATTTTTCGCCCCCCGAAAAAAAAAACGTAAGGGGTACCACTGTCGTTTTTTTTTTCGGGTCGAAATTTTGAGTTTCGATATCTCAGCTCTGGAAGGGTCTAGAGCCTCCATTTTTGCACGCAGGACTAAGTCTCATTGCCCTCTATCAGAATCCAGAGTTTTGAGAAGATTGGGGATACTAAATTTTTCGCCCCCCCCCAAAAAAAACGTAAGGGGTACCACTGTCGTTTTTTTTTCAGGGTCGAAATTTTGAGTTTCGATATCTCAGCTCTGGAAGGGTCTAGAGCCTCCATTTTTGCACTTAGGACTAAGTCTCATGGCCCTCTATCAGAATCCAGAGTTTTGAGAAAATCGGGGAAACTTAATTTTTCGCCCCCCCCCCCTGAAAAAAAACGTAAGGGGTACCACTGTCGTTTTTTTTTTTTCGGGTCGAAATTTTGAGTTTCGATATCTCAGCTCTGGAAGGGTCTAGAGCCTCCATTTTTGCACTCAGGACTAAGTCTCATGGCCCTCTATCAGAATCCAGAGTTTTGAGAAGATTGGGGAAACTTAATTTTTCGCCCCCCCAAAAAAAACGTAAGGGGTACCACTGTCGTTTTTTTTTTCGGGTCGAAATTCGGAGTTTCGATATCTCAGCTCTGGAAGGGTCTAGAGCCTCCATTTTTGCACTCAGGACTAAGTCTCATGGCCCTCTATCAGAATCCAGAGTTTTGAGAAGATTGAAGAAACTTCATTTTTCGCCCCCCGAAAAAAAACGTAAGGGGTACCACTGTCGTTTTTTTTTCGGGTTGAAATTTTGAGTTTCGATATCTCAGCTCTGGAAGGGTCTAGAGCCTACATTTTTGCACTCAGGACTAAGTCTCATTGCCCTCTATAAGAATCCAGAGTTTTGAGAAGATTGGGAAAAGTTAATTTTTCACCCCCCCCCCCCCCAAAAAAACGTAAGGGGTACCACTGTCGGTTTTTTTCAGGGTCGAAATTTTGAGTTTCGATATCTCAGCTCTGGAAGGGTCTGGAGCCTCCATTTTTGCACTCAGGACTAAGTCTCATTGCCCTCTATCAGAATCCAGAGTTTTGAGAAGATTGAAGAAACTTAATTTTTCGCCCCCCGAAAAAAAACGTAAGGGGTACCACTGTCGTTTTTTTTTTTCGGGTCGAAATTTAGATTTTCGATATCTCAGCTCTGGAAGGGTCTAGAGCCTCCATTTTTGCACTCAGGACTAAGTCTCATGGCCCTCTATCAGAATCCAGAGTTTTGAGAAGATTGGGGAAACTTAATTTTTCGCCCCCCCAAAAAAACGTAAGGGGTACCACTGTCGTTTTTTTTTTCGGGTCGAAATTTGGAGTTTCGATATCTCAGCTCTGGAAGGGTCTAGAGCCTCCATTTTTGCACTCAGGACTAAGTCTCATTGCCCTCTATCAGAATCCAGAGTTTTGAGAAGATTGGGGAAACTTAATTTTTCGCCCCCCCCAAAAAAACGTAAGGGGTACCACTGTCGTTTTTTTTTTCGGGTCGAAATTCGGAGTTTCGATATCTCAGCTCTGGAAGGGTCTAGAGCCTCCATTTTTGCACTCAGGACTAAGTCTCATGGCCCTCTATCAGAATCCAGAGTTTTGAGAAGATTGAAGAAACTTCATTTTTCGCCCCCCGAAAAAAAACGTAAGGGGTACCACTGTCGTTTTTTTTTCGGGTTGAAATTTTGAGTTTCGATATCTCAGCTCTGGAAGGGTCTGGAGCCTCCATTTTTGCACTCAGGACTAAGTCTCATGGCCCTCTATCAGAATCCAGAGTTTTGAGAAGATTGAAGAAACTTCATTTTTCGCCCCCCGAAAAAAAACGTAAGGGGTACCACTGTCGTTTTTTTTTTTCGGGTCGAAATTTTGATTTTCGATATCTCAGCTCTGGAAGGGTCTAGAGCCTCCATTTTTGCACTCAGGACTAAGTCTCATTGCCCTCTATCAGAATCCAGAGTTTTGAGAAGATTGAAGAAACTTAATTTTTCGCCCCCCGAAAAAAAACGTAAGGGGTACCACTGTCGTTTTTTTTTTTCGGGTCGAAATTTAGATTTTCGATATCTCAGCTCTGGAAGGGTCTAGAGCCTCCATTTTTGCACTCAGGACTAAGTCTCATGGCCCTCTATCAGAATCCAGAGTTTTGAGAAGATTGGGGAAACTTCATTTTTCGCCCCCCCAAAAAAACGTAAGGGGTACCACTGTCGTTTTTTTTTTCGGGTCGAAATTTGGAGTTTCGATATCTCAGCTCTGGAAGGGTCTAGAGCCTCCATTTTTGCACTCAGGACTAAGTCTCATTGCCCTCTATCAGAATCCAGAGTTTTGAGAAGATTGAAGAAACTTCATTTTTCGCCCCCCGAAAAAAAACGTAAGGGGTACCACTGTCGTTTTTTTTTTTCGGGTCGAAATTTTGATTTTCGATATCTCAGCTCTGGAAGGGTCTAGAGCCTCCATTTTTGCACTCAGGACTAAGTCTCATTGCCCTCTATCAGAATCCAGAGTTTTGAGAAGATTGAAGAAACTTAATTTTTCGCCCCCCGAAAAAAAACGTAAGGGGTACCACTGTCGTTTTTTTTTTTCGGGTCGAAATTCAGATTTTCGATATCTCAGCTCTGGAAGGGTCTAGAGCCTCCATTTTTGCACTCAGGACTAAGTCTCATGGCCCTCTATCAGAATCCAGAGTTTTGAGAAGATTGGGGAAACTTAATTTTTCGCCCCCCCAAAAAAACGTAAGGGGTACCACTGTCGTTTTTTTTTTCGGGTCGAAATTTGGAGTTTCGATATCTCAGCTCTGGAAGGGTCTAGAGCCTCCATTTTTGCACTCAGGACTAAGTCTCATTGCCCTCTATCAGAATCCAGAGTTTTGAGAAGATTGGGGAAACTTAATTTTTCGCCCCCCCCAAAACAAACGTAAGGGGTACCACTGTCGTTTTTTTTTTTTTTTCGGGTCGAAATTTTGAGTTTCGATATCTCAGCTCTGGAAGGGTCTAGAGCCTCCATTTTTGCACTCAGGACTAAGTCTCATTGCCCTCTATCAGAATCCAGAGTTTTGAGAAGATTGAAGAAACTTCATTTTTCGCCCCCCGAAAAAACGTAAGGGGTACCACTGTCGTTTTTTTTTTTCGGGTCGAAATTTTGATTTTCGATATCTCAGCTCTGGAAGGGTCAAGAGCCTCCATTTTTGCACTCAGGACTAAGTCTCATGGCCCTCTATCAGAATCCAGAGTTTTGAGAAGATTGGGGAAACTTAATTTTTCGCCCCCCCCAAAAAAACGTAAGGGGTACCACTGTCGTTTTTTTTTCGGGTCGAAATTCGGAGTTTCGATATCTCAGCTCTGGAAGGGTCTAGAGCCTCCATTTTTGCACTCAGGACTAAGTCTCATGGCCCTCTATCAGAATCCAGAGTTTTGAGAAGATTGAAGAAACTTCATTTTTCGCCCCCCGAAAAAAAACGTAAGGGGTACCACTGTCGTTTTTTTTTCGGGTTGAAATTTTGAGTTTCGATATCTCAGCTCTGGAAGGGTCTAGAGCCTACATTTTTGCACTCAGGACTAAGTCTCATTGCCCTCTATAAGAATCCAGAGTTTTGAGAAGATTGGGAAAAGTTAATTTTTCACCCCCCCCCCCCCAAAAAAACGTAAGGGGTACCACTGTTGTTGTTTTTTTTCGGGTCGAAATTTTGAGTTTCGATATCTCAGCTCTGGAAGGGTCTAGAGCCTCCATTTTTGCACTCAGGACTAAGTCTCATTGCCCTCTATCAGAATCCAGAGTTTTGAGAAGATTGGGGAAACTTCATTTTTCGCCCCCCCAAAAAAAACGTAAGGGGTACCACTGTTGTTGTTTTTTTCGGGTTGAAATTTTGAGTTTCGATATCTCAGCTCTGGAAGGGTCTAGAGCCTCCATTTTTGCACTTAGGACTAAGTCTCATGGCCCTCTATCAGAATCCAGAGTTTTGAGAAGATCGGGGAAACTTAATTTTTCGCCCCCCCCCCCCCCCCGGAAAAAAAACGTAAGGGGTACCACTGTCGTTTTTTTTTTCGGGTCGAAATTTTGAGTTTCGATATCTCAGCTCTGGAAGGGTCTGGAGCCTCCATTTTTGCACTCAGGACTAAGTCTCATGGCCCTCTATCAGAATCCAGAGTTTTGAGAAGATCGGGGAAACTTAATTTTTCGCCCCCCCAAAAAAAACGTAAGGGGTACCACTGTCGGGTTTTTTTTCAGGGTCGAAATTTTGAGTTTCGATATCTCAGCTCTGGAAGGGTCTAGAGCCTCCATTTTTGCACTTAGGACTAAGTCTCATGGCCCTCTATCAGAATCCAGAGTTTTGAGAAGATCGGGGAAACTTAATTTTTCGCCCCCCCCCCCCCAAAAAAAAACGTAAGGGGTACCACTGTCGTTTTTTTTTTCGGGTCGAAATTTTGAGTTTTGATATCTCAGCTCTGGAAGGGTCTAGAGCCTCCATTTTTGCACTCAGGACTAAGTCTCATTGCCCTCTATCAGAATCCAGAGTTTTGAGAAGATTGGGAAAAGTTAATTTTTCACCCCCCCCCCCAAAAAAAACGTAAGGGGTACCACTGTCGGTTTTTTTCAGGGTCGAAATTTTGAGTTTCGATATCTCAGCTCTGGAAGGGTCTAGAGCCTCCATTTTTGCACTTAGGACTAAGTCTCATGGCCCTCTATCAGAATCCAGAGTTTTGAGAAGATCGGGGAAACTTAATTTTTCGCCCCCCCCCCAAAAAAAAACGTAAGGGGTACCACTGTCGTTTTTTTTTTCGGGTCGAAATTTTGAGTTTCGATATCTCAGCTCTGGACGGGTCTAGAGCCTCCATTTTTGCACTCAGGACTAAGTCTCATGGCCCTCTATCAGAATCCAGAGTTTTGAGAAGATCGGGGAAACTTAATTTTTCACCCCCCCTCAAAAAAAAAACGTAAGCGGTACCACTGTCGTTTTTTTTTTAGACGAAATTTTGAGTTTCGATATCTCAGTTCTGGAAGGGTCTAGGGCCTCCATTTTTGCACTCAGGACTAAGTCTCATTGCCCTCTATCAGAATCCAGAGTTTTGAGAAGATTGGGGAAACTTAATTTTTCGCCCCCCCAAAAAAAACGTAAGGGGTACCACTGTCGGTTTTTTTTCGGGTCGAAATTTTAAGTTTCGATATCTCAGCTCTGGAAGGGTCTAGAGCATCCATTTTGCACTCAGGACTAAGTATCATTGCCCTCTATCAGAATCCAGAGTTTTGAGAAGATTGGGGAAACTTAATTTTAAATGACAGGGACCCTTCCAGAGCTGAGATATTGAGATTTTTATTATGGCATAAATGCTACGTGGGATCAGAGAAACTCAAAATTTCGACCCAAAAAAAAAAAACGAGTGTTACCCCTGTCATTTTTTTTTTTTTTTCGGTGCGAAAAAATAAGTGTCTCCAATCTTCTCAAAACTCTGGAGTCTGATAGAGGGCCAAGAGACTTGGACTTGAGTGCAAAAATGGAGGCTCTAGAGCCCCCATTTTGGCACTCAGGTGTAAGTCCCGTTTTGAGAAGATCAGAGAAACTCAAAATTTTGACCTGAAAAAAACGACAGTGGTAACCCTGTCGTTTTTTGTTGTTTTTTTCGGTGTGAAAAAATAAGTGTCTCCAATCTTCTCAAAACTCTGGATTCTGATAGAGGGCCAAGAGACTTAGACCTGAGTGCAAAAATGGAGGCTCTAGACCCTTCCAGAGCTGAGATATTGAGATATTTATAATGGCGTTAATGCTATGTGGGATCTTAATATCTCAGCTCAGGAAGGGTCTAGAGCCTCCATTTTTTTAACTCAAGTCTAAGTCTCATGAACCTCTATCAGAATCCTGAGTTTCAAGAAGATCAGAGAAACTCAAAATTTCGACCCAAAAAAAAAACGACAGTGTTACCCCTGTCGTTTTTTTTTTTCGGTGCGAAAAAATAAGTGTCTCCAATCTTCTCAAAACTCTGGATTCTGATAGAGGGCCAAGAGACTTGGACTTGAGTGCAAAAATGGAGGCTCTAGAGCCCCCATTTTGGCACTCAGGTCTAAGTCCCGTGGCCCTCTATCAGAATCCAGAGTTTCGAGAAGATGAGAGAAACTCAAAATTTTGACCCGAAAAAAAACGACAGTGGTACCCCTTTCGGTTTTTTTTCGGGGTGAGAAATTAAGTTTCTCTAATCTTCTCAAAACTCTGGATTCTGATAGAGGGCCATGAGACTTAGACCTGAGTGCCGAAATGGGGGCTCTAGACCCTTCCTGAGCTGAGATATTGAGATATTTATAATGGCATCAATGCTATGTGAGATCTCAATATCTCAGCTCTGGAAGGGTCTGGAGCCTCCATTTTTGCACTCAGGTCTAAGTCTCATGGCCCTCTATCAGAATCCAGAGTTTTGAGAAGATTGGAGAAACTTAATTTCTCACCCCGAAAAAACAAAAAAAAAAACGAAAGGGTAACACTGTCGTTTTTGTTTTGTTTTTCGGGTCAAAATTTTGAGTTTCTCTGATCTTCTCAAAACTCTGGATTCTGATAGAGGGCCAAGAGACTTGGACTTGAGTGCAAAAATGGAGGCTCAAGACCCTAGATGAAAAAAAAAAACGACAGGGGGCCATGACACTTAGACCTGAATGCAAAAATGGAGGCTCAAGACCCTTCCTGAACTGAGATTTAGAGATCCAAAGTAGCATAATGCCATTATAAAAACCTCAATATCTCAGCTCAGGAAGGGTCTAGAGCCCCCATTATGGCACTCAGGTCTAAGTATTGTGGCCCTCTATCAGAATCCAGAGTTTTGAGAAGATCAGAGAAACTCAAAATTTTGACCTGAAAAAAACGACAGTGGTACCCCTGTCGTTTTTTTTTTTTCGATGCGAAAAAATAAGTGTCTCCAATCTTCTCAAAACTCTGGATTCTGATAGAGGACCAAGAGACTTAGACCTGAGTGCAAAAATGGAGGCTCTAGACCCTTCCAGAGCTGAGATATTGAGATTTTTATTATGGCATAAATGCTACGTGGGATCTCAATATCTCAGCTCTGGAAGGGTCTAGAGCCTCCATTTTTGCACTCAGGTCTACGTCTAATGAACCTCTATCAGAATCCTGAGTTTCAAGAAGATCAGAGAAACTCAAAATTTCGACCCAAAAAAAAAAAACGACAGTGTTACCCCTGTCGTTTTTTGTTTTTTTTTTGGTGCGAAAAAATAAGTGTCTCCAATCTTCTCAAAACTCTGGATTCTGATAGAGGGCCAAGAGACTTGGACTTGAGTGCAAAAATGGAGGCTCTAGACCCTAGATGAAAAAAAAACGACAGGGGGCCATGACACTTAGACCTGAATGCAAAAATGGAGGCTCAAGACCCTTCCTGAACTGAGATTTAGAGATCCAAAGTAGCATAATGCCATTATAAAAACCTCAATATCTCAGCTCAGGAAGGGTCTAGAGCCCCCATTATGGCACTCAGGTCTAAGTATTGTGGCCCTCTATCAGAATCCAGAGTTTTGAGAAGATCAGAGAAACTCAAAATTTTGACCTGAAAAAAACGACAGTGGTACCCCTGTCGTTTTTTTTTTCGATGCGAAAAAATAAGTGTTTCCAATCTTCTCAAAACTCTGGATTCTGATAGAGGGCCAAGAGACTTAGACCTGAGTGCAAAAATGGAGGCTCTAGACCCTTCCAGAGCTGAGATATTGAGATTTTTATTATGGCATAAATGCTACGTGGGATCTCAATATCTCAGCTCTGGAAGGGTCTAGAGCCTCCATTTTTGCACTCAGGACTAAGTCTCATGGCCCTCTATCAGAATCCAGAGTTTTGAGACGATTGGGGAAACTTCATTTTTCGCCCCCCAAAAAAAACGTAAGGGGTACCACTGTGGGTTTTTTTTTTTCGGGTTGAAATTTTGAGTTTCGATATCTCAGCTCTGGAAGGGTCTAGAGCCTCCATTTTTGCACTCAGGACTAAGTCTCATGGCCCTCTATAAGAATCCAGAGTTTTAAAAAGATTGGGGAAACTTGATTTTTCGCCCCCCCAAAAAAACGTAAGGGGTACCACTGTCGGTTTTTTTTCGGGTCGAAATTTTGAGTTTCGATATCTCAGCTCTGGAAGGGTCTAGAGCCTCCATTTTTGCACTCAGGACTAAGTCTCATTGCCCTCTATCAGAATCCAGAGTTTTGAGACGATTGGGGATACTTAATTTTTCGCCCGAAAATAAAAAACGTAAGGGGTACCACTGTCGGCTTTTTTTTTTCTGGTCGAAATTTTGAGTTTCGATATCTCAGCTCTGGACGGGTCTAGAGCCTCCATTTTTGCACTCAGGACTAAGTCTCATGGCCCTCTATCAGAATCCAGAGTTTTGAGAAGATTGGGGAAACTTAATTTTTCGCCCCCCCAAAAAAAACGTAAGGGGTACCACTGTCGTTTTTTTTTTCTGGTCGAAAATTTTGAGTTTCGATATCTCAGCTCTGGAAGGGTCTAGAGCCTCCATTTTTGCACTCAGGACTAAGTCTCATGGCCCTCTATCGGAATCCAGAGTTTTGAGAAGATTGGGGATACTTCATTTTTCGCCCGAAAATAAAAAACGTAAGGGGTACCACTGTGGGTTTTTTTTTTTCTGGTCGAAATTTTGAGTTTCGATATCTCAGCTCTGGAAGGGTCTAGAGCCTCCATTTTTGCACTCAGGACTAAGTCTCATGGCCCTCTATAAGAATCCAGAGTTTTAAAAAGATTGGGGAAACTTGATTTTTCGCCCCCCCAAAAAAACGTAAGGGGTACCACTGTCGGTTTTTTTTCGGGTCGAAATTTTGAGTTTCGATATCTCAGCTCTGGAAGGGTCTAGAGCCTCCATTTTTGCACTCAGGACTAAGTCTCATTGCCCTCTATCAGAATCCAGAGTTTTGAGACGATTGGGGATACTTAATTTTTCGCCCGAAAATAAAAAACGTAAGGGGTACCACTGTCGGCTTTTTTTTTTTCTGGTCGAAATTTTGAGTTTCGATATCTCAGCTCTGGACGGGTCTAGAGCCTCCATTTTTGCACTCAGGACTAAGTCTCATGGCCCTCTATCAGAATCCAGAGTTTTGAGAAGATTGGGGAAACTTAATTTTTCACCCCCCAAAAAAAAAACGTAAGGGGTACCACTGTCGTTTTTTGTTCGGGTCGAAATTTTGAGTTTCGATATCTCAGCTCTGGAAGGGTCTAGAGCCTCCATTTTTGCACTCAGGACTAAGTCTCATGGCCCTCTATCAGAATCCAGAGTTTTGAGAAGATTGGGGAAACTTAATTTTTCGCCCCCCCAAAAAAAACGTAAGGGGTACCACTGTCGGGTTTTTTTTTTCGGGTCGAAATTTTGAGTTTCGATATCTCAGCTCTGGAAGGGTCTAGAGCCTCCATTTTTGCACTCAGGACTAAGTCTCATTGCCCTCTATCAGAATCCAGAGTTTTGAGAAGATTGGGGAAACTTAATTTTTCGCCCCCCCCCCCAAAAAAAACGTAAGGGGTACCACTGTTGTTGTTTTTTTCGGGTTGAAATTTTGAGTTTCGATATCTCAGCTCTGGAAGGGTCTAGAGCCTCCATTTTTGCACTCAGGACTAAGTCTCATGGCCCTCTATCAGAATCCAGAGTTTTGAGAAGATTGGGGAAACTTAATTTTTCGCCCCCCCAAAAAAAACGTAAGGGGTACCACTGTCGTTTTTTTTTTCGGGTCGAAATTTGGAGTTTCGATATCTCAGCTCTGGAAGGGTCTAGAGCCTCCATTTTTGCACTCAGGACTAAGTCTCATGGCCCTCTATCAGAATCCAGAGTTTTGAGAAGATCGGGGAAACTTAATTTTTCGCCCCCCCCAAAAAAACGTAAGGGGTACCACTGTCGGGTTTTTTTTCAGGGTCGAAATTTGGAGTTTCGATATCTCAGCTCTGGAAGGGTCTAGAGCCTCCATTTTTGCACTTAGGACTAAGTCTCATGGCCCTCTATCAGAATCCAGAGTTTTGAGAAGATCGGGGAAACTTAATTTTTCGCCCCCCCCAAAAAAAAAAACGTAAGGGGTACCACTGTCGTTTTTTTTTTCGGGTCGAAATTTTGAGTTTCGATATCTCAGCTCTGGAAGGGTCTAGAGCCTCCATTTTTGCACTCAGGACTAAGTCTCATTGCCCTCTATCAGAATCCAGAGTTTTGAGAAGATTGGGGATACTTAATTTTTCACCCCCCCAAAAATAACGTAAGGGGTACCACTGTGGGGGTTTTTTTCGGGTCGAAATTTTGAATTTCGATATCTCAGCTCTGGAAGGGTCTGGAGCCTCCATTTTTGCACTCAGGACTAAGTCTTATGGCCCTCTACCAGAATCCAGAGTTTTGAGAAGATCGGGGAAACTTAATTTTTCGCCCCCCCCCCCAAAAAAAACGTAAGGGGTACCACTGTCGTTTTTTTTTCAGGGTCGAAATTTTGAGTTTCGATATCTCAGCTCTGGAAGGGTCTAGAGCCTCCATTTTTGCACTCAGGACTAAGTCTCATTGCCCTATATCAGAATCCAGAGTTTTGAGAAGATTGGGGAAACTTAATTTTTCACCCCCCTAAAAAAAACGTAAGGGGTACCACTGTCGTTTTTTTTTTCGGGTCGAAATTTTGAGTTTCGATATCTCAGCTCTGGAAGGGTCTAGAGCCTCCATTTTTGCACTCAGGACTAAGTCTCATTGCCCTCTATCAGAATCCAGAGTTTTGAGACGATTGGGGATACTTAATTTTTCGCCCGAAAATAAAAAACGTAAGGGGTACCACTGTGGGCTTTTTTTTTTCTGGTCGAAATTTTGACTTTCGATATCTCAGCTCTGGACGGGTCTAGAGCCTCCATTTTTGCACTCAGGACTAAGTCTCATGGCCCTCTATCAGAATCCAGAGTTTTGAGAAGATCGGGGAAACTTGATTTGCCCCCCCCCAAAAAAAAACGTAAGGGGTACCACTGTCGTTTTTTTTTCGGGTCGAAATTTTGAGTTTCGATATCTCAGCTCTGGAAGGGTCTAGAGCCTCCATTTTTGCACTCAGGACTAAGTCTTATTGCCCTCTGTCAGAATCCAGAGTTTTGAGACGATTGGGGATACTTAATTTTTCGCCCGAAAATAAAAAACGTAAGGGGTACCACTGTGGGATTTTTTTTTTTCTGGTCGAAATTTTGAGTTTCGATATCTCAGCTCTGGAAGGGTCTAGAGCCTCCATTTTTGCACTCAGGACTAAGTCTCATTGCCCTCTATCAGAATCCAGAGTTTTGAGAAGATTGGGAAAAGTTAATTTTTCACCCCCCCCCCCAAAAAAAACGTAAGGGGTACCACTGTCGGTTTTTTTCAGGGTCGAAATTTTGAGTTTCGATATCTCAGCTCTGGAAGGGTCTGGAGCCTCCATTTTTGCACTCAGGACTAAGTCTCATGGCCCTCTATCAGAATCCAGAGTTTTGAGAAGATCGGGGAAACTTAATTTTTCGCCCCCCCAAAAAAAACGTAAGGGGTACCACTGTCGTTTTTTTTTTCGGGTCGAAATTTTGAGTTTCGATATCTCAGCTCTGGAAGGGTCTAGAGCCTCCATTTTTGCACTTAGGACTAAGTCTCATGGCCCTCTATCAGAATCCAGAGTTTTGAGAAGATCGGGGAAACTTAATTTTTCGCCCCCCCCCCAAAAAAAAACGTAAGGGGTACCACTGTCGTTTTTTTTTTTCGGGTCGAAATTTTGAGTTTCGATATCTCAGCTCTGGACGGGTCTAGAGCCTCCATTTTTGCACTCAGGACTAAGTCTCATGGCCCTCTATCAGAATCCAGAGTTTTGAGAAGATCGGGGAAACTTAATTTTTCACCCCCCCTCAAAAAAAAAACGTAAGCGGTACCACTGTCGTTTTTTTTTTTAGACGAAATTTTGAGTTTCGATATCTCAGTTCTGGAAGGGTCTAGGGCCTCCATTTTTGCACTCAGGACTAAGTCTCATTGCCCTCTATCAGAATCCAGAGTTTTGAGAAGATTGGGGAAACTTAATTTTAAATGACAGGGACCCTTCCAGAGCTGAGATATTGAGATTTTTATTATGGCATAAATGCTACGTGGGATCAGAGAAACTCAAAATTTCGACCCAAAAAAAAAAAACGAGTGTTACCCCTGTCATTTTTTTTTTTTTTCGGTGCGAAAAAATAAGTGTCTCCAATCTTCTCAAAACTCTGGAGTCTGATAGAGGGCCAAGAGACTTGGACTTGAGTGCAAAAATGGAGGCTCTAGAGCCCCCATTTTGGCACTCAGGTGTAAGTCCCGTTTTGAGAAGATCAGAGAAACTCAAAATTTTGACCTGAAAAAAACGACAGTGGTAACCCTGTCGTTTTTTGTTGTTTTTTTCGGTGTGAAAAAATAAGTGTCTCCAATCTTCTCAAAACTCTGGATTCTGATAGAGGGCCAAGAGACTTAGACCTGAGTGCAAAAATGGAGGCTCTAGACCCTTCCAGAGCTGAGATATTGAGATATTTATAATGGCGTTAATGCTATGTGGGATCTTAATATCTCAGCTCAGGAAGGGTCTAGAGCCTCCATTTTTTTAACTCAAGTCTAAGTCTCATGAACCTCTATCAGAATCCTGAGTTTCAAGAAGATCAGAGAAACTCAAAATTTCGACCCAAAAAAAAAACGACAGTGTTACCCCTGTCGTTTTTTTTTTTCGGTGCGAAAAAATAAGTGTCTCCAATCTTCTCAAAACTCTGGATTCTGATAGAGGGCCAAGAGACTTGGACTTGAGTGCAAAAATGGAGGCTCTAGAGCCCCCATTTTGGCACTCAGGTCTAAGTCCCGTGGCCCTCTATCAGAATCCAGAGTTTCGAGAAGATGAGAGAAACTCAAAATTTTGACCCGAAAAAAAACGACAGTGGTACCCCTTTCGGTTTTTTTTCGGGGTGAGAAATTAAGTTTCTCTAATCTTCTCAAAACTCTGGATTCTGATAGAGGGCCATGAGACTTAGACCTGAGTGCCAAAATGGGGGCTCTAGACCCTTCCTGAGCTGAGATATTGAGATATTTATAATGGCATCAATGCTATGTGAGATCTCAATATCTCAGCTCTGGAAGGGTCTGGAGCCTCCATTTTTGCACTCAGGTCTAAGTCTCATGGCCCTCTATCAGAATCCAGAGTTTTGAGAAGATTGGAGAAACTTAATTTCTCACCCCGAAAAAACAAAAAAAAAAAACGAAAGGGTAACACTGTCGTTTTTGTTTTGTTTTTCGGGTCAAAATTTTGAGTTTCTCTGATCTTCTCAAAACTCTGGATTCTGATAGAGGGCCAAGAGACTTGGACTTGAGTGCAAAAATGGAGGCTCAAGACCCTAGATGAAAAAAAAAAACGACAGGGGGCCATGACACTTAGACCTGAATGCAAAAATGGAGGCTCAAGACCCTTCCTGAACTGAGATTTAGAGATCCAAAGTAGCATAATGCCATTATAAAAACCTCAATATCTCAGCTCAGGAAGGGTCTAGAGCCCCCATTATGGCACTCAGGTCTAAGTATTGTGGCCCTCTATCAGAATCCAGAGTTTTGAGAAGATCAGAGAAACTCAAAATTTTGACCTGAAAAAAACGACAGTGGTACCCCTGTCGTTTTTTTTTTTTCGATGCGAAAAAATAAGTGTCTCCAATCTTCTCAAAACTCTGGATTCTGATAGAGGACCAAGAGACTTAGACCTGAGTGCAAAAATGGAGGCTCTAGACCCTTCCAGAGCTGAGATATTGAGATTTTTATTATGGCATAAATGCTACGTGGGATCTCAATATCTCAGCTCTGGAAGGGTCTAGAGCCTCCATTTTTGCACTCAGGTCTACGTCTAATGAACCTCTATCAGAATCCTGAGTTTCAAGAAGATCAGAGAAACTCAAAATTTCGACCCAAAAAAAAAAAACGACAGTGTTACCCCTGTCGTTTTTTGTTTTTTTTTTTGGTGCGAAAAAATAAGTGTCTCCAATCTTCTCAAAACTCTGGATTCTGATAGAGGGCCAAGAGACTTGGACTTGAGTGCAAAAATGGAGGCTCTAGACCCTAGATGAAAAAAAAACGACAGGGGGCCATGACACTTAGACCTGAATGCAAAAATGGAGGCTCAAGACCCTTCCTGAACTGAGATTTAGAGATCCAAAGTAGCATAATGCCATTATAAAAACCTCAATATCTCAGCTCAGGAAGGGTCTAGAGCCCCCATTATGGCACTCAGGTCTAAGTATTGTGGCCCTCTATCAGAATCCAGAGTTTTGAGAAGATCAGAGAAACTCAAAATTTTGACCTGAAAAAAACGACAGTGGTACCCCTGTCGTTTTTTTTTTCGATGCGAAAAAATAAGTGTTTCCAATCTTCTCAAAACTCTGGATTCTGATAGAGGGCCAAGAGACTTAGACCTGAGTGCAAAAATGGAGGCTCTAGACCCTTCCAGAGCTGAGATATTGAGATTTTTATTATGGCATAAATGCTACGTGGGATCTCAATATCTCAGCTCTGGAAGGGTCTAGAGCCTCCATTTTTGCACTCAGGACTAAGTCTCATGGCCCTCTATCAGAATCCAGAGTTTTGAGACGATTGGGGAAACTTCATTTTTCGCCCCCCAAAAAAAACGTAAGGGGTACCACTGTGGGTTTTTTTTTTTCGGGTTGAAATTTTGAGTTTCGATATCTCAGCTCTGGAAGGGTCTAGAGCCTCCATTTTTGCACTCAGGACTAAGTCTCATGGCCCTCTATAAGAATCCAGAGTTTTAAAAAGATTGGGGAAACTTGATTTTTCGCCCCCCCAAAAAAACGTAAGGGGTACCACTGTCGGTTTTTTTTCGGGTCGAAATTTTGAGTTTCGATATCTCAGCTCTGGAAGGGTCTAGAGCCTCCATTTTTGCACTCAGGACTAAGTCTCATTGCCCTCTATCAGAATCCAGAGTTTTGAGACGATTGGGGATACTTAATTTTTCGCCCGAAAATAAAAAACGTAAGGGGTACCACTGTCGGCTTTTTTTTTTTCTGGTCGAAATTTTGAGTTTCGATATCTCAGCTCTGGACGGGTCTAGAGCCTCCATTTTTGCACTCAGGACTAAGTCTCATGGCCCTCTATCAGAATCCAGAGTTTTGAGAAGATTGGGGAAACTTAATTTTTCGCCCCCCCAAAAAAAACGTAAGGGGTACCACTGTCGTTTTTTTTTTCTGGTCGAAAATTTTGAGTTTCGATATCTCAGCTCTGGAAGGGTCTAGAGCCTCCATTTTTGCACTCAGGACTAAGTCTCATGGCCCTCTATCGGAATCCAGAGTTTTGAGAAGATTGGGGATACTTCATTTTTCGCCCGAAAATAAAAAACGTAAGGGGTACCACTGTGGGTTTTTTTTTTTCTGGTCGAAATTTTGAGTTTCGATATCTCAGCTCTGGAAGGGTCTAGAGCCTCCATTTTTGCACTCAGGACTAAGTCTCATGGCCCTCTATAAGAATCCAGAGTTTTAAAAAGATTGGGGAAACTTGATTTTTCGCCCCCCCAAAAAAACGTAAGGGGTACCACTGTCGGTTTTTTTTCGGGTCGAAATTTTGAGTTTCGATATCTCAGCTCTGGAAGGGTCTAGAGCCTCCATTTTTGCACTCAGGACTAAGTCTCATTGCCCTCTATCAGAATCCAGAGTTTTGAGACGATTGGGGATACTTAATTTTTCGCCCGAAAATAAAAAACGTAAGGGGTACCACTGTCGGCTTTTTTTTTTCTGGTCGAAATTTTGAGTTTCGATATCTCAGCTCTGGACGGGTCTAGAGCCTCCATTTTTGCACTCAGGACTAAGTCTCATGGCCCTCTATCAGAATCCAGAGTTTTGAGAAGATTGGGGAAACTTAATTTTTCACCCCCCAAAAAAAAAACGTAAGGGGTACCACTGTCGTTTTTTGTTCGGGTCGAAATTTTGAGTTTCGATATCTCAGCTCTGGAAGGGTCTAGAGCCTCCATTTTTGCACTCAGGACTAAGTCTCATGGCCCTCTATCAGAATCCAGAGTTTTGAGAAGATTGGGGAAACTTAATTTTTCGCCCCCCCAAAAAAAACGTAAGGGGTACCACTGTCGGGTTTTTTTTTTTCGGGTCGAAATTTTGAGTTTCGATATCTCAGCTCTGGAAGGGTCTAGAGCCTCCATTTTTGCACTCAGGACTAAGTCTCATTGCCCTCTATCAGAATCCAGAGTTTTGAGAAGATTGGGGAAACTTAATTTTTCGCCCCCCCCCCAAAAAAAACGTAAGGGGTACCACTGTTGTTGTTTTTTTCGGGTTGAAATTTTGAGTTTCGATATCTCAGCTCTGGAAGGGTCTAGAGCCTCCATTTTTGCACTCAGGACTAAGTCTCATGGCCCTCTATCAGAATCCAGAGTTTTGAGAAGATTGGGGAAACTTAATTTTTCGCCCCCCCAAAAAAAACGTAAGGGGTACCACTGTCGGGTTTTTTTTTTCGGGTCGAAATTTTGAGTTTCGATATCTCAGCTCTGGAAGGGTCTAGAGCCTCCATTTTTGCACTCAGGACTAAGTCTCATTGCCCTCTATCAGAATCCAGAGTTTTGAGAAGATTGGGGAAACTTAATTTTTCGCCCCCCCCCCAAAAAAAACGTAAGGGGTACCACTGTTGTTGTTTTTTTCGGGTTGAAATTTTGAGTTTCGATATCTCAGCTCTGGAAGGGTCTAGAGCCTCCATTTTTGCACTCAGGACTAAGTCTCATGGCCCTCTATCAGAATCCAGAGTTTTGAGAAGATTGGGGAAACTTAATTTTTCGCCCCCCCAAAAAAAACGTAAGGGGTACCACTGTCGTTTTTTTTTCGGGTCGAAATTTGGAGTTTCGATATCTCAGCTCTGGAAGGGTCTAGAGCCTCCATTTTTGCACTCAGGACTAAGTCTCATGGCCCTCTATCAGAATCCAGAGTTTTGAGAAGATCGGGGAAACTTAATTTTTCGCCCCCCCCAAAAAAACGTAAGGGGTACCACTGTCGGGTTTTTTTTCAGGGTCGAAATTTGGAGTTTCGATATCTCAGCTCTGGAAGGGTCTAGAGCCTCCATTTTTGCACTTAGGACTAAGTCTCATGGCCCTCTATCAGAATCCAGAGTTTTGAGAAGATCGGGGAAACTTAATTTTTCGCCCCCCCCAAAAAAAAAAACGTAAGGGGTACCACTGTCGTTTTTTTTTTCGGGTCGAAATTTTGAGTTTCGATATCTCAGCTCTGGAAGGGTCTAGAGCCTCCATTTTTGCACTCAGGACTAAGTCTCATTGCCCTCTATCAGAATCCAGAGTTTTGAGAAGATTGGGGATACTTAATTTTTCACCCCCCCAAAAATAACGTAAGGGGTACCACTGTGGGGGTTTTTTTCGGGTCGAAATTTTGAATTTCGATATCTCAGCTCTGGAAGGGTCTGGAGCCTCCATTTTTGCACTCAGGACTAAGTCTTATGGCCCTCTACCAGAATCCAGAGTTTTGAGAAGATCGGGGAAACTTAATTTTTCGCCCCCCCCCCCAAAAAAAACGTAAGGGGTACCACTGTCGTTTTTTTTTCAGGGTCGAAATTTTGAGTTTCGATATCTCAGCTCTGGAAGGGTCTAGAGCCTCCATTTTTGCACTCAGGACTAAGTCTCATTGCCCTATATCAGAATCCAGAGTTTTGAGAAGATTGGGGAAACTTAATTTTTCACCCCCCTAAAAAAAACGTAAGGGGTACCACTGTCGTTTTTTTTTTCGGGTCGAAATTTTGAGTTTCGATATCTCAGCTCTGGAAGGGTCTAGAGCCTCCATTTTTGCACTCAGGACTAAGTCTCATTGCCCTCTATCAGAATCCAGAGTTTTGAGACGATTGGGGATACTTAATTTTTCGCCCGAAAATAAAAAACGTAAGGGGTACCACTGTGGGCTTTTTTTTTTCTGGTCGAAATTTTGACTTTCGATATCTCAGCTCTGGACGGGTCTAGAGCCTCCATTTTTGCACTCAGGACTAAGTCTCATGGCCCTCTATCAGAATCCAGAGTTTTGAGAAGATCGGGGAAACTTGATTTGCCCCCCCCCAAAAAAAAACGTAAGGGGTACCACTGTCGTTTTTTTTTCGGGTCGAAATTTTGAGTTTCGATATCTCAGCTCTGGAAGGGTCTAGAGCCTCCATTTTTGCACTCAGGACTAAGTCTCATTGCCCTCTGTCAGAATCCAGAGTTTTGAGACGATTGGGGATACTTAATTTTTCGCCCGAAAATAAAAAACGTAAGGGGTACCACTGTGGGATTTTTTTTTTTCTGGTCGAAATTTTGAGTTTCGATATCTCAGCTCTGGACGGGTCTAGAGCCTCCATTTTTGCACTCAGGACTAAGTCTCATGGCCCTCTATCAGAATCCAGAGTTTTGAGAAGATCGGGGAAACTTAATTTTTCACCCCCCCTCAAAAAAAAAACGTAAGCGGTACCACTGTCGTTTTTTTTTTAGACGAAATTTTGAGTTTCGATATCTCAGCTCTGGAAGGGTCTAGGGCCTCCATTTTTGCACTCAGGACTAAGTCTCATTGCCCTCTATCAGAATCCAGAGTTTTGAGAAGATTGGGGAAACTTAATTTTTCGCCCCCCCAAAAAAAACGTAAGGGGTACCACTGTCGGTTTTTTTTCGGGTCGAAATTTTAAGTTTCGATATCTCAGCTCTGGAAGGGTCTAGAGCATCCATTTTGCACTCAGGACTAAGTCTCATTGCCCTCTATCAGAATCCAGAGTTTTGAGAAGATTGGGGAAACTTAATTTTAAATGACAGGGACCCTTCCAGAGCTGAGATATTGAGATTTTTATTATGGCATAAATGCTACGTGGGATCAGAGAAACTCAAAATTTCGACCCAAAAAAAAAAAACGAGTGTTACCCCTGTCATTTTTTTTTTTTTTCGGTGCGAAAAAATAAGTGTCTCCAATCTTCTCAAAACTCTGGAGTCTGATAGAGGGCCAAGAGACTTGGACTTGAGTGCAAAAATGGAGGCTCTAGAGCCCCCATTTTGGCACTCAGGTGTAAGTCCCGTTTTGAGAAGATCAGAGAAACTCAAAATTTTGACCTGAAAAAAACGACAGTGGTAACCCTGTCGTTTTTTGTTGTTTTTTTCGGTGTGAAAAAATAAGTGTCTCCAATCTTCTCAAAACTCTGGATTCTGATAGAGGGCCAAGAGACTTAGACCTGAGTGCAAAAATGGAGGCTCTAGACCCTTCCAGAGCTGAGATATTGAGATATTTATAATGGCGTTAATGCTATGTGGGATCTTAATATCTCAGCTCAGGAAGGGTCTAGAGCCTCCATTTTTTTAACTCAAGTCTAAGTCTCATGAACCTCTATCAGAATCCTGAGTTTCAAGAAGATCAGAGAAACTCAAAATTTCGACCCAAAAAAAAAACGACAGTGTTACCCCTGTCGTTTTTTTTTTTCGGTGCGAAAAAATAAGTGTCTCCAATCTTCTCAAAACTCTGGATTCTGATAGAGGGCCAAGAGACTTGGACTTGAGTGCAAAAATGGAGGCTCTAGAGCCCCCATTTTGGCACTCAGGTCTAAGTCCCGTGGCCCTCTATCAGAATCCAGAGTTTCGAGAAGGTGAGAGAAACTCAAAATTTTGACCCGAAAAAAAACGACAGTGGTACCCCTTTCGGTTTTTTTTCGGGGTGAGAAATTAAGTTTCTCTAATCTTCTCAAAACTCTGGATTCTGATAGAGGGCCATGAGACTTAGACCTGAGTGCCAAAATGGGGGCTCTAGACCCTTCCTGAGCTGAGATATTGAGATATTTATAATGGCATCAATGCTATGTGAGATCTCAATATCTCAGCTCTGGAAGGGTCTGGAGCCTCCATTTTTGCACTCAGGTCTAAGTCTCATGGCCCTCTATCAGAATCCAGAGTTTTGAGAAGATTGGAGAAACTTAATTTCTCACCCCGAAAAAACAAAAAAAAAACGAAAGGGTAACACTGTCGTTTTTGTTTTGTTTTTCGGGTCAAAATTTTGAGTTTCTCTGATCTTCTCAAAACTCTGGATTCTGATAGAGGGCCAAGAGACTTGGACTTGAGTGCAAAAATGGAGGCTCAAGACCCTAGATGAAAAAAAAAAAACGACAGGGGGCCATGACACTTAGACCTGAATGCAAAAATGGAGGCTCAAGACCCTTCCTGAACTGAGATTTAGAGATCCAAAGTAGCATAATGCCATTATAAAAACCTCAATATCTCAGCTCAGGAAGGGTCTAGAGCCCCCATTATGGCACTCAGGTCTAAGTATTGTGGCCCTCTATCAGAATCCAGAGTTTTGAGAAGATCAGAGAAACTCAAAATTTTGACCTGAAAAAAACGACAGTGGTACCCCTGTCGTTTTTTTTTTTTCGATGCGAAAAAATAAGTGTCTCCAATCTTCTCAAAACTCTGGATTCTGATAGAGGACCAAGAGACTTAGACCTGAGTGCAAAAATGGAGGCTCTAGACCCTTCCAGAGCTGAGATATTGAGATTTTTATTATGGCATAAATGCTACGTGGGATCTCAATATCTCAGCTCTGGAAGGGTCTAGAGCCTCCATTTTTGCACTCAGGTCTACGTCTAATGAACCTCTATCAGAATCCTGAGTTTCAAGAAGATCAGAGAAACTCAAAATTTCGACCCAAAAAAAAAAACGACAGTGTTACCCCTGTCGTTTTTTGTTTTTTTTTTTGGTGCGAAAAAATAAGTGTCTCCAATCTTCTCAAAACTCTGGATTCTGATAGAGGGCCAAGAGACTTGGACTTGAGTGCAAAAATGGAGGCTCTAGACCCTAGATGAAAAAAAAAACGACAGGGGGCCATGACACTTAGACCTGAATGCAAAAATGGAGGCCTGAACTGAGATTTAGAGATCCAAAGTAGCATAATGCCATTATAAAAACCTCAATATCTCAGCTCAGGAAGGGTCTAGAGCCCCCATTATGGCACTCAGGTCTAAGTATTGTGGCCCTCTATCAGAATCCAGAGTTTTGAGAAGATCAGAGAAACTCAAAATTTTGACCTGAAAAAAACGACAGTGGTACCCCTGTCGTTTTTTTTTTTCGATGCGAAAAAATAAGTGTCTCCAATCTTCTCAAAACTCTGGATTCTGATAGAGGGCCAAGAGACTTAGACCTGAGTGCAAAAATGGAGGCTCTAGACCCTTCCAGAGCTGAGATATTGAGATTTTTATTATGGCATAAATGCTACATGGGATCTCAATATCTCAGCTCTGGAAGGGTCTAGAGCCTCCATTTTTGCACTCAGGTCTACGTCTAATGAACCTCTATCAGAATCCTGAGTTTCAAGAAGATCAGAGAAACTCAAAATTTCGACCCAAAAAAAAAAAACGACAGTGTTACCCCTGTCGTTTTTTGTTTTTTTTTTGGTGCGAAAAAATAAGTGTCTCCAATCTTCTCAAAACTCTGGATTCTGATAGAGGACCAAGAGACTTGGACTTGAGTGCAAAAATGGAGGCTCTACTGGGGGCCCTAAAAAGGCGGATATTGACGTATGGTCAAAATACGCCCCAAGACGTCAGTTATATGACGTCTTGGGATGAGACTGTGTTACCCAAATTCTCCAGCAGCAAGAAAATACACACAAACACATATGCTTGAGCAGGCGCGGAGTTTGCGGGGGGGCAGGGGGAGCGTTGCCCCCCCGGTGGCTGAAACGGGTAATCGCATTTTCTTAAAAAAGCTGTAAAAAAAACTACCAACCCCAATCTCTATAAACAGTTATCGCTCACTCGGTCGATTGTGTCATCTAATTCTGAGAGAAGCTTTTCTGCGATAAATGGGCGTCAATTTGAAATGTGCTGGGGACAGAGACGTACTCGAAAGGGCATTTTCACAAGTGCTGGGTACGCATTCATTCTTTTTCTCTCTTTCGAGTAGGTCATGTTTTGAAAGACGATGTTCTGTAGCTCCTGATGTACATAAATAAAAATGAGCACAATGTCCGAGTATAGTGAGTATAAAGTATATACGCCCTTTATTGCATAAATAAAAATGAGCACAATGTCAGAGTATAGCACTTTTTTCATGTGTATAGTGAGTATATAAAGTATATACTCCCTTTTTCGTGTATACAGTGATGGTCCAGATCCAGGACTCGGGAGGTTCGAGGTTCTAATCCGCACTCGTAAAGTTTTTTTTTTCCCCTCATCAAAACCAATAGGTAGCCTAATCCCGTGTCTTAAAATTTTTTCAATGATTCATGAAGTATAAATGCGAAATTTAACTAGTTTTTTAATCATTATCATTGCCAGAATGTGTTTTGAAAAAAGGAAAGAAAACTTTAAGGTTGAAGATAATATTTTAACAGTGCAAAAGTGGTCCACATTTTATGATCCTATAACGAAGATGCGACGCGAAGTGGCTGTTAATGCGAAGTTCTAGCTGTTTACAATGACATAAAGGCAATAAAATATCAGTGTATTGTTTTACTGTTTTTTCTTGGGATAAAAATAAATATGTGTTTATTTAGCATGTTTTTTTTTTTTGCCCCCCCTGACTCGAATGTCAAACTCCGCCTATGTGCTTGAGCCTTTTGATAAAAAAACACAACCCATTAAACAAAGATATGAGGTTATTGTTTATTCAAAAATGAACTATATAGGTTTGTCATAATGGTAAAAAAGAGGATTTAAAGCAAAAGCTAAGGTTGAAACAATTTCTTTTGTTTGCTATAAACTCACTAATCTTACTACAAATGTTACAAGTTTTTCATGTCAAACTAAAATCATGTGATTTAAAGCATAACGTTTTTTTTGTACAAAAAAAAGGTCAAAATAAACAAAAAAAAAAGCATGTTTATAAAATAATCTCTCTGATAAATGTTAGCTTGGTCCATACAAAGAGATTACATCAAATGTTAAAAAGTACAAGTAATAAAGTGGAAATGCGAGCAAAAGAGTGACTAACAACATTTTTTTAGCTTAAGCTTAAAGTGAGCAAAGCATGCTAAACAAATAGTAAACAAGACTCTAAAGTATGTTGCTTTAAAAATTATTACAAGGACATATAAACCCCTGTGAATCCTGCAGCATCCAATTCTCTCCAGTGTTCAACCACACACACACACACACACAAATCTTCTTGAATTAGTCTAGATGGGCATGTCAAAAAGGTCCCGATTGATAAAAAGTCGTATTTACAAAAAAAGCATCATATAAGTATGAAAAGTATTTACAGCAAGCAATAATTAGTCAAGTCTGTTTATGTTGTACTGCAGGATTGAACCCACTATTGCCCTGGATTTTCTACATTTAGTGGCATGAAACTAACGAAAAAAAATCTTGTTTTTCAAAGACGTGTTTATGATTAGTACATATGCAGTCAAGACCAAAGTCTACACCAGAAGAAAACTGTCCACAAACAACCCTAATCAACATGAGAACCATTTACAATGTGGTATCAATGAGAAACAATTAAAACTGAACACGTAAAATGAGTCACCCCAATGTTCCGATTTCCGGCCTGCTATTGTGCATCAACTCGGGTGCTAGATTTACCGGCTGGATCCAGTGGTTCTGATGCGAGGTAGAAATATGGCGTTTGGTTTAGGCCACACAAACCATTTGTTCCGTTACTGAAGAGTTCTAAAGCTAACTGGCGCCGAATGAGTGAGCCTGTGTTTCTCAAGGTTTTTGAGGATCCTAAAACCCTTCGAGCACAGGTTGCAAATGAAGGGCTTTTCACCAGAGTGAAAGCGCAGGTGAGCCTTGAGATTGTTTTTGAGACGGAAGCCTTTCCTGCAGTGTGGGCAGACGTGAGGTCTCTCTCCAGTGTGGAACCGCTCGTGCCTTCGCAAGCTTTTCCGTAGGGCAAATGTCTTTTTACACTTTCTGCAGGAATACGGCTTTTCGCCTGTATGAAAGCGCTCGTGACGCTTTAGGATCTTCTTGCGTTTGAACTTTTTGCCACAGATCTTGCAGGCATGAGCATGCCCTTGTGAGAGGGCTCCCTGTAGGCGCCAAATGCCGTTCCCACAGTCTTTAAAGCAGCACAGCCGACGTCCCGTATGGACACGCTGGTGGGCCCGCAGATCTTTGGGTGCAGAGAAGCATTTTTTGTTGGATCCATTCACCCTCTGCGCACTTGACAGCATCAGTAGGTTCACAAGTTGCACAGAACAAGGCCGCAACAGTTTGCAATCGAAAGGCGTTTTGCTCAGCTGGAAACGCACCTTCTTTGCATTCAAAGCACTATTACCTGATGCCTGGCTGAGTTCAGTGGCCTCCGTTGGGATTTTGCTTGATTGTGGAGATTCAATGTGAGGTGACTTTTCAACAGACAGCAAAGTATTTACTTCCATAAGACCATGGTCCCACTGGTTTATACCATCAATGGAAAGGTCAGCACTGGGAATGCTACCTAGAACAGAGCTGAATAGATGAGACTCTGGATCTACTATAGAGTGTGAAGAAGTTTCCTCAAGAACATCAAGTCCTTGAAAACCTAAGAGACCACAAAAAAGCATAAAAAGAAATCATTTTGTTTTCATTCTGTAGTCATTTCAGGTTTTTTGCAAAACGATTAAAGTTTGTTTAAAGTCCCCGTGAAATCAAAATTGAACCTATTTACTTTGTTAGCGCATATTACTAGTCTTGTGGTGAACAATTAATCTGTGCAAGTAAATATATATAAAAAAATGTTTTACCTTGGTAATCTTTAATCAAAATCTGAAAAGTTACTTCCGGTCTGGAACGGTTTCTTTTTCTGATGACGTAGGTTTCACAGCTTGGGTGGGGAAACGCTTAACCACTCCCCTCAAACCGTTAGTTTGCTATGAGCGAGAGATGGAGAGGAGGAGCGCTAGAGTAAAACCCTGCCCTCTGTTCAATATTCCGTTTCACTTGGAAATACGTCACAGCACTGGAGAAAAATCGTTTGCAACTTCCGGTTCACGGGGACTTTAATATTTTTGTAAATAAAACATTTATTTTTTTGAGAATCAGTTTATTTCCGGATAGATTTGCAAGAAAAAAAATTTCTTCAGCTTATGCAGTTAAATATAAAGGATTATGAATCAAGCTGGTCTAGTTTCTTCATACCATTTTCCTGAATTGTCTCTGTTTTTTTCAAGTCATCTGTCCGTGGGGTGCCATGAATTAAGGGATCTCCTATCCCCAGTCCAATCTCCTGAAAAACAGTAAACAATATATATGACTTGGTCAATAAGGGAAAAGAAATAGAATTGTTGCAAATCTTTGGTGCAGTATATTTCAGCATTTAAATTCATATTAATATCTATTGCAGAATTTACATTTTTTTTAAGACAGATGCCTAAAGCATTTCCCCAGCATACTACCAAAATAAAAGCTTGAGCATTCACAATGTAAATAGCTTATGGGTTTGAACTTTTTAATTATTTATTTATAATTAGCAAATATCCATTTATTTCACAGTACAATCACAATTTACAACAGTAATACATTTCTGTCTTAATTTTTATAATATTGATATAAAATTTGATTGGGTTTCCCAAAACACTAGTGTGAATGTGTGGACTGACTATCACAACTAAAATTTCCAGTTAAATTTAAAAAAATACAAAACGTAGTTGATCGAAATCAAATAAGAGAAAGTTAAAAATCAGCGCCACCTACAGTTTCTTTGAAGATTGTGCATGGAAGGTCAACCATGCATTGTAAATCCACTGCTTCTGGAGGCTCCTTGCAAAGACTCTCAGAGGGAGAAAGCCCCTCCTCCTCTCCTTTGGAATCCAGCAGAGAAATCCTGTCTTTCTCAGTGGACACACACAGATCTGAATGGGGTTTCGGGGTGGGAGAGAATACAATATATTACAATTTAGAAACACTGTGTCTATTACAGTGCTGCTTTGACAAGTGCACTGTACAATTGTATTGATTTTATACAATTTTATTATTTTGGTTGCACTTTGTGAAACACTTTGTGGTTTTATCTCTATAAATAAACTTTACTTACAGGAACAACAAACTGCATTGTTTGCATTAAACCCAGGCAAGGTGGACTTCAACCCTGAAATATCAATCAGCACTACTGCTGCAACTACTTTTCGAAATATGGTGAACCATTTTAACATTTATTCCTAACAACTAAATAGTATTTCTTTTTATGTTACTAGTTATTTTTTACAATTCAACACAAAGTGTGCACATCTAACAGGCAAAAAAAAAAAACTCAATGCAAAAAAGGTAAAAAAATAAAAAAAATAATAAGAAGAAAGGAAACGGCACACCACAGCACCCTTTTCCTTCCTTTTTTCCTTTTTTCTTTTTAACCAATCCAATAAACATTACCTTTTCAGTTAAAATAATGACCTATTCATTAGCTAGTAGTACTTATTCCAAATAATGACTTGTATCTATTGATTTTCTATTGACACTATTTGCTCATGTATTTCAGTTTTGAGTACATCATCAAATGACGTATAGACTGAATATATATAGACAATTATAGATACTTAAAAGATACTTATAGCCTATAGTGTGTTCAAGCGTATCTCTCTCAGTTTTACTATGACAAATCAATATACATTTACATAATGCAAGTACTTCTCTTCATTGCTCTATGTTAAAAATATTTAATATCACTAGAAATGTTTAATGCAAATATATCATGTTCAGTGGGTTATATCTGTGTGGTATAACGTTACAGTAAACAGTTCCCAGATAACAAACTGACATTGACTCGACGTGGAAAAGACGTTGGCCTGCTATCTGGGTTGTTGGTAATTATATTTAAGGACTTTTATTTGTACTTTTACATTTTAACTAACGTTAAATACGAAACACTACTGGAATGGAGACTAAAGTAATAGCAAAGGAGGATGAAAGTATAGTATCTGTGAACTGAACTGCAATATCATAAAGTATACAAATAATTAACGTTACCGGCGGTAACATAAAAACATGTAACTTAATTCGTTTTTTAAAGCAATGTATATTAAAGCGGCTTGCCATTCGACAGCCTTCTTCCGGTTTACTCCTGTTGAATTCAACAAATGTGGAAGTAGACCCAAGCTACATGCACAGCTAGAGAAGTGGCTGTTGTTTACGCAAAAACATACCCTGGGGGTTGGACAGCAGTGTCTCTCCCACTTGCACACCGACGCTACAAACCATCTTGTCCGAAAGATTAGTCAATGCACTTTCCATATGAGCCCTGATGTCAGGGAGACGAACCAGATCCTCTCTGATCTGAGCTTCTCTGTCGACCGTGCAGCCATGGCAATCCAATGCGCGTCCTTCGAAAACTTTCGTTATCTCTACGACGGCCACCTTCAGTAACACCTCCATAACGGCCGCCACCTCTGCTTGAAATCTGGACACGGACTGGGACATCTTGCTCTCGGCCTGAACATGCAAAATATAAGTTATAATGCATAAACAAACGGATCAGTCGTGCAGTCGTTTGTGGTCACTATCCACATGGCTAAGATGGAAGTAATGGGCGTGTCTGATGACATTCCACAATGACGTAGAACGTAACACCGGTGGCGCCAAATCCCTTAAATCCATTCCAGACGTCGCTTTACATAGGAATATTGATTGCCAAAAATGTTGTCACGATGGTATGGATCATTTGGTTATTTATTCTAGACTAGAGTATCTATTTTTTAAAGTTTGTGTTTTGTTGAAATGCATGTTAGAGCCATATTTAGCTCCACGGAATACTATGTGGCCAGAGTGACAATAAACCAAGCAAATCAATTAAGCCCCTATAATTAAAGTTTAGTTGAACTGTTAATGGTTTTAATGCACATTTCCCGAACGTTTTGATGTCCTGTGAAAAAAGAGGCCACATAGGCTATGTTTTTTTTTTTTTTGTAAGGCCTATTTGATATTATTGATAAACTAATAAAAAAAAATATTTAAAAAACTGTGGGCTTTATTATAGTAGATACAATTAAACACATCAAATGTGTGTACCCCATGTCAAAGGACTGTATCCACCAATTTAAGTCATAGAGCAACATCAATAATTTTATGTTTAAAACACATTAATACACATACATGTCATTTAACAAAAAAAATATATTTTTTAAATTGCATATTTTATCTTTTTTATGTTTATATAAAAAATGACAAAATTACACGAATCAGGTATTTAAAGTCGTGATAAAACAGAAGTAGCAGCAGATAATTTCTTCTGTATTTTGATGTATAGGCCTACATAAAATTATAATGGATTATTGAAAAAGGAAAAATGCAGGGCAGGGACTTGATTCTATGGGTCAGTTATTATTGGATTTTGTGATTTGTATTGCACCAAAAATGGAGGCAGATGAACGCAAGCTTGCCGAGGTGAGGTTTAAGTGGGCTAAATGATTGGAAAAGTCCTGCATGTGTCACCAGAGAGAAGTTTTCAGTTATGACATTTTGATTAAACATTAAAAAAAATTCCAATAGGATTTATAACATGCATGCATTTAAAAAATAATTAGTACATTTTCATTTCCTGTCGACATAAAGGAATAGTTCACTTAAAAATGAAAAATTCTGTCATCATTTTACTCACCCCAAGTTGTTTCAAACCTGTATGAATTTCTTTCTTCTGCTAAACACAAAAGAAGATATTTTGAAGAATGTCTGTAACCATAGAGTTGATGGACCCCATTGACTTTCATAGAATAAAAAATACTAAACAAATTGGGAGTGAGTAAATTATGTCAGAATTTTTGTTTTTTAAATGAACTATTTCTTTAATCAGTAAAATGAATCCAAAATAAGACAGCTAATATAAAAAAGCCCTCCAAACGATTACTATGACCTATTGTTGAAAAAGGAAAAACGGCAAAGAAATCTATTTTGAATCCTATTTGAGGAAAGTCCCACATCTAAGCAGTGAAAGACAGAAAATTGAGGGTAAAAAATCAGGGGAAAAAACACCTAAGATTATCACTTGTGTTATTTCTATAATAAATCAGATAAATCCCTTGTGACCACAAGAAAAAAATCTTTCAGGCAAAACATATTTTTTACCAAAAATGTTAGCCAGGCTAACAATGCAGTGCCCTGTGCTGAATATGGAAATTCCATATTTGAAATAGGCTATGTCTAAAGAAAACAATAACCTACTAAATCCAACCTCCAGATCAAAAATCTCAAAAGGCTTTTTAAAATCATATAAAAATGTACATCACTTTATTCCAATCTGTTTTTATTTTAAGACTTAGGAGTAAAACCAAGTTGTCTTCATTAAAAAAAAATAATATATCAATGCTTCTTTTTCAGTAGAAAACGTTTGTGATTTACTGCACTTTTTAGACGGAAGGCTGGACAATCCCTTCTCCGGCTACCGTCACATAAGGTCACATCCTGTCTTAACAAAGAAAGAAGGTATGACTAATGACCTTGAGGAAAAGCCTGCTTAGCACCTTTAGGTCCTGTCACAGCGGGACAAACAATCCATCCACATATTAGTACAAATACACATTTAGACAATAACAACAAATTCAACTGATGGATTTACACTTAAAATAATGTTGCTACTCCCTCTGCCGATTTTACATATTTTTGGTAAAAAAAAATATGTATGCTTGAAAGTCAGGTCCTTTTCCAAATGTATGCATTGGTGTATTTACATGCCAATTGCAGTATGTCCTTATGCACAAAAAATGGATGGCATTGAACTGAAAGCAATATACATCTTTTGCTAATGCTTTTGGTTTTATAAGTGATGTCAACATTTGGAGGTCTAAGAGAGAGCATGGTCTTTGAATTAAACTTTGGGTCAATGGGAGATGAAGAGTACATTCCTAGATACAAGGTGATGGATGGAACATGGTGAGAATTAAATGATGACATTTTTACCCTCTTGATTTCCGACAAAAAATATTAAAGGAATTTTTTTTACGTTGATGATTTAGACAATTGCAATTAAACAGACTTTAGTTTGGACAATACATAGCATGTAAGATGGTAAGAGTTTAATCGTCGTCATCATCATCATCATCGTCGTCATCATCATCGTCGTCATCATCGTCGTCATCATCGTCATCATCGTCGTCATCATCGTCATCATCGTCGTCATCATCATCGTCGTCGTCGTCATCATCGTCGTCATCATCGTCGTCGTCATCATCATCGTCGTCGTCATCATCGTCGTCGTCGTCGTCGTCATCGTCGTCGTCGTCATCGTCGTCGTCGTCGTCGTCATCGTCGTCGTCATCATCATCGTCGTCATCATCGTCGTCGTCGTCATCGTCGTCGTCATCATCATCGTCATCATCATCGTCATCATCGTCGTCATCATCGTCATCATCATCATCGTCATCATCGTCATCATCGTCGTCATCATCATCATCATCGTCGTCATCATCATCATCATCGTCGTCGTCGTCATCATCATCATCAGGATCAATTTTGTTCTCTAGCACATCCTCCAGCCAATCCTCCAGCTCATCAACTGTTGGCATGTCATCATCATCCATATCAAACCAGATACTTTCAGCCTGCAGAAGACAAAAGAGCTCAGCCTGGGTCTCGAAAGACACAACATACAACACTGAAATCCTACAGTGAGAAACTTACATCATCAACCTCCACTACACCAATCTGAGGTGAGGACAGGTCAATGTCGAAGGTCTTCTCCCAATAGGGGACAAGCTGCACAGAAGCCACAGAAACATGATTAAGCTCTGGTATCCACTTTCACAACAAGAATTATATTTGGAATATCCAATGACTGTGCATTTAGTAGTGTAATAAAAGCCATAGGGTTACCAGAGGGAAGTCATCGGGGTCGATCCAGACGATGCTCAGGTCAGGATTGTCGGTGTTATCCTCTGCCACTTCCTTCACGATTTCAAGGAATTCAAAGCCATCTGAAAGTGAGGAATAAAGTTATATTACATTTTAAAATGACAGTGGCTTTGATCAATATATTAAAGCAGCATAATAAAAAGATCTCATACCTGGGTCACTCTCCTCAGCAAAAGCAATTATATGCTCGCCATCAAGAGCATCCGCCTGTTAGTATTACAAACTACAATAAATCACAAGATCACATCTTGGAATGTCTTCTCAATATCCTTGATCCTTTATTAATATAATAGAACTTGACTTATAATATGATTTACTGTACATTATTTTCATCATGTCTAGAAACAGATGATTTTCTAATAGATAATCCTGTGATTATCTAACATGTGTAAATAGTAGTGCTTGCAAGGCAGCAAAAGAAAAGTGTTTTAAGTTTTAAGCTTTGCTGAATGACATGGACCCTTTTCACAGACTGCAATGATGCATTTCTGCATTGATTAACATCATACATCTAGAATGTTTTTATCTACACTATGTAAGTTAAAAAATTAAACTGCACGTGTCTTTCGGAAGATTTTGTTTTGTTACTGTTCAAAGCACCGCTGTACACCAGTGGATACAGAGAATCTTATCAGAGCGGATGGACAAATTAAAAAAACATGATATGATATTGGCGAATGATGTACGTACTGTATGTGATTTCCCACGAAATCTTTCCCAGCTTAAATATAAATCATTATATTAGGTTTATCAAAGTGTATTTGTTTAAATTACGGTTATGCAGAATGTTTTGCACTCTTGCATTGACACAATTTATTAATTTATCAAAAAAAAGGTTATAATAAACTTTAAATTATAGATTCCTAAATCAAGGAGGTCTGTAATACCTGGAGAGAGCTATCCATTAGCATTCCCATTCATCTCATTGGCAGAGTGAAATTATCTACAAGATGAACTTTGAAAAGAGTCTGTATGTGATGTGGTTCAAGTTGAATTTATTGTAGCAAACTGTCAAAAAAGAAGAAAAATAGCACGTTTCAGCAATATCAAGGCAGTGTTGCCTTGCAAGCACCTTAAAAAAACTATGGTTTCACTGACTCAGCATCAGCTTACCCAGATCTCATACATGTTGTGTGGCTGCATTTTCCTCAGTGTTGGCCTGCGGAGACATTTCCATAAATGTTCATTGTTGATTTCATTTCTCAATTTGAAGCTTTTTTCACATCAATCAACACACCTGTCATTTTCCTCAATGAATTCAACAAGTTCTTTCTCACTGTAGGGTTTACCGGGGATGACGATGGGTTCATCCATGAAGGGCTCGTAGAAGTCCACCTCATTCAACTTCAAGCCTAGTTTTGTAGCAACCTGCAAACAATCATTGCAATGGCTTTGATAGACTTTTTTTGATATACTTTAAGGGAATTGACATAAGTAGGTAATAAAGGAGCTGCTTTTAAAAATGAATCATGCGGATTTACTTTTATTTGAATTCAGATATTGTTAAAGACTATAGCTGAGTATGGAGATCCAATCATCTTTAAGCACCGTGGATGCCCATAAAATACTGCGTCAGTGTAAAGTTTTAGAAAAGTAGAAAGCAACTAGAAAAAAAACGTTTGATGAGACCAACTTTAAGTTGGCTTTTGAAAGCCGAACCAGGAAGTTTGAAGAAGTTTAAAGTAGTTTGAAGTTTTAAAGATGGATTAATTAGAAAGAAAGGAAAGATTAGGTAGAAAGATAGATAAATAATAGATAGAAAGACTTGTTTTAATGAAAGAAATATTAGTTAGAAAGAAAAAAGTTAGATAGATTAGTTAGAAAGAAAGATAGATTTGTTAGAATGAAAGACAGACAGACAGACAGACAGACAGACAGACAGACAGACAGACAGATAGATAGATAGATAGATAGATAGATAGATAGATAGATAGATAGATAGATAGATAGATAGATAGATAGATAGATAGATAGATAGATAGATAGATAGATAGATAGATAGAAAATTGATTTGTTAGAAAGATAGAAAGAAAGATGGATTAGTTAAAAAGAAAGATGGATTACTTATTGCCCATACAATACTGTGTCAGTCTAAAGTTTTAGAAAAGTAGAAGGCAAAAAAATTGTTTATTTAAACTATTAAAACGATGGCTATTTTTAACATTCAGAAAGCCATTTTAACATAAATAAAGATCTAGATGACATTTTCACTTATATTGTAGATATTTATTGTATAAAATATATAAAAATTAAATATCCTCCGAAAGTCCAGAATTGGTCAAACTAGAGTTCTGTAGCTACACAGGGTTGAGTAAATTATGATTATATTAGTTACCTTTGGACTAAAGGTGGCAAAGAACTTGATGTGTGGATGGAACTCCTCTGCTGCATCCTCATATTCATCATAGTCTAAAATCACAAGACCAATGGTGAACTTTTCAAAACAGTAGACTTACTTAAATTTTGTGGAAAAATTATAGAAGAATGTATTCCCATTTGGATACGTACGGTCAGATTTCTCACTCTTGAAGAAGCCCACCAGCTTGATATCCTCCTCAATATTATAGAAACCTTTCAACTCACGTACATTGCTAATGATCTCAACAGGATCCTCAATGACCTGGTAAAAGAGGTAATCAGAATAGAAAGTAATGACAGTAAGACAGACTGCTGAAACTGAGGACCAAGTGTGCGGTCGGGTAAGAAGGAGAAAAACGGGGGAAAGGAAGAGCAGGATGCAAATAAAAAATGCAAGAGAAGTCTAAATTATTTTTCACGCACATCATAGAGGAATTCCACCAGCGTGTCCGCAGAAAGCTCTCCATCGTACTCAATGACCTCATCCTCAAAGAAGATATAGATACTGTCAGCCTCTTCCAGACCTGAGGAGCACAAAGATGGAAATGAACCTGGGTTTGAGAAATGTCCACCAGAGGTCATAGTTGTTCTTCTGCTGACGTCCTTAAGTTTGACAAGAAATCTACACAAAGGGCATCAAAAGAGCACAAAATAAAGCCTGAAACAGGAAAAAGTAATTTTGAGAAAACACGCAATCAGATCCATACACTTTCATGACAGGACAAAAAATGACTTGTTACATGTCATCCTATTTCCTCACAACAACCCTAACGGGCTTTTTTGTTTTTGTGGTGTGAAATTTTTTTTTAAACAAAAACAAATATTACACATCACGCACAAGTATGGTCATATTTGAGTGATTTTGTAATGTAGTTACCTAGTTTCTTGGCAACAGCTCTGTCTGTCTTTTCATCGAGTAGGCCAATCCCGATGTCCTCGTCGTCAAGATTCTCCAGGACTTGTGCAGCAAGCTGGGTAACAAAAAATATAATTTTGAATGTCCTTCAGCTTCTTCGAACAGCATGCGTGTGTGATTTGGTCTAGATGTTTAAAAGCATGCATGTTAATGGTGCCCTGCCAAGCTGTTCAGAAGTGTTCCCTCTCACAGTCATTTTGTGTGAAGTTCCCGTGGAAACACTAAGGTAAGGTGATTTCTTGTTTTATTTTTATTGGGGTTTGCATCTTGTCAGCACAAACATAATGCATTTATTATCACCCTGAGAGCTGCTTTTGGTAGCTAACACACTGTGTACAAACACACTGTGTTGGACAAGGGCAGCACATTCGTTTTCTGCCTGCACAGATATTTCAGGCTCTGCTGTAAGAACTGTAGTTAGTTTCTTCCACAGTCTTATATCCATAAAAGCCATCCTCAGGAGCGCTGCCCCTGCACTTTCTAAATCGGTGTGAAACTCGACCCGTATGATGGACAGCTGTCTCTACCAATCGCAGTGCTACATGCGCCTGCTGAGCCGGAGTAACAGGGTGCTGGGGTGAAGACAGGTTCCCTCAACCATTTCTCCAAACATTATGAGGACCTAAACTGAAACAAAAGCCCTTGCAGTCCTAATAAAGATGCACATATTCTTTTTTTTTTTTTATCCATACGTCACTCTAAAATTGTTTAAATAATTCAGTAGTGTATGTAGAATAGGATATATAAAGGATGCAAAAGTGGCATAAAGATGTTTCAAGTGACATGTATAAGGTCTTTTGATGTCATTGATTCTCATAGCTTTGCATTAAAAAACTTGAAGCTGTTAACGCATACCAAGCTAACAAATGTTCTAAAAACATTTTGTCTAACAGTTGTGAAACATTATTTAAAAAAAAAAAAAAAACATTAGACAACATCCAGCTAAAATGATTAAGAAAAAACGCTTATGTATAAAACATTTTGGAGAACATTTATAGACCAGATAACGCTTACTAAATGTTCTAATAATGTTACTGGGAGAATGTTTGTTCATTACTTTGAGAGAACATTGCTATAATGTTAGCCGAAGTTCTGAGAATGTTCCCTGTCTCACTCATCTACTTCAGATGTCTCAACACATCTGCCATTTTTTGTAAACAGTCAATAATGCCGATGCTGTCCATTACTCACACTAACACTATAACCACTACTCTTTTTTATTTTTATTTTAAAATTATCTAACGTTAATGATAAACTAAATCCTGTAAAAAATCATCTGCAAAATATTCTTAGGTGTAAATAACAAGGTTGAAGATGCAGTCAACTAGCTCTTGAGAGCTCACAGGCTGGCTTTGACCTATCCAATATGGCGGACAGCAATGCTGTACCTTATGCAATATCTATATAGATATACCGTATATGTGTTAACTGACATGTCCAAAATGGGTCAAGAAATTAATCAGAACGAATACTTCAGATCAATGGATTCATGAATCATAAATAGCTAGTTCTCTTGTTAACATGAGAAAAGGATTTTTTTTTTTTTTTTTTTTTTTGAATAATGAATTACATGTTTAGACTGAGACTTAAAAAAATTTAGATTTATGGACTGCATTTCTGTTATTTTTAGGACTTTTGATCATTTTTTAAGCTTGAAAGTTTCGGTCCTTGTTCATTGTAATTGCACAGAAAAAAACACAGAAAGCAAGCAAAATGTTATCCTTTCGAGTTCTACAGAAGAAGATGAAAAGAAATTCACACAGATTTGGAGCAACTTAAGGGTGAGTAAATTGAGTGAATGAATTTCTCTATGTAAAATTTAATGAATTTTATGTCTAAATTCTTACATTAATATTTATTCATTTAGCTGAGGCTTTTGTCCAAAGCTACTTACAATTGGGGTGGTGATGGCGCAGTGGAAGACACATTGGTGTGAGCGACCCGGGTTCAAATCCACTGTGAGACACCAATGTGTCCCTGAGCAAGACACTTAACCCCTAGAGGTGTGCGACCTCTGACATATATCACTTGTAAGTCTCTTTGGATAAAAGCGTCAGCTATATGAATACATGTAAATGTAATTGCTATACTGCCCTAAAAAGCAAAAAGGCAACTACGCAGAGTGCAGAACTGAGAAAAATGACTTTTGCCAGGGCTTTTTGCAGTTACTGTACAAACGACTACCATTTTTCTCTAAAACGACACGCATTTAAGATAAGATGTTTTGTCATATAACAAAGGATGCCTTGAATGTCATGAAAATTGTAATAATTAATGCTTTACCAAAACTGCAGTTACTGCCTTTTTGCTTTGTAGGGCAGTATATATGTCAGAGGTGGCACGCCTCTGGAGCAACTAGGAGTTAAGTGTCTTGCTCAGGGACACATTGGTGTCTCTCAGTGGATTCGAACATGGGTCTCTCACACCAAAGGCATGTGTGTGAGAGAAATTCTTAAAATTATTTTCTTAAAGTTACAGTTCTACCAAGGAATCCGATTTTTTTTTTTTTAATTTTTAAGGTTTATCCAAGTGTTTTATTGCATTTTTGAATTATTTGTCTGAGAATTTTATGCAAGTTCTTCCAGTTTATCAGTAATATTAGCAGCAAAACTTGAGTGATAATTTGTTACTTTGTTAATGTCCTCGATCTTGGTAAAGTCTCAAATATATTTTCTCCTCGGTCTTTAGAATGATCTCAAGGTTTTTCTTTCAGTTTAGTATATTAGTACATCAGCAACATATTAGCATTAAAAGGAGAATATATGTCCATTAAACGAACCTTAGGCTGAACTCAGCTAAAGGAAAAATAGGTCACTGGCTATATAAGGCGTCCCACAAAATACCATGAGTCAACAAGAGAAGATTTTTGCAATGAATTTGAGGTAGAGGTAGAGTCAGGATAAAGGAAAGAACAGACATTTAATCCAATACACATGCCCTTCTCTTTTTTTCTTTACATCCATCTATCTCCTCCAATAATATCTTCATATCTTTTCAATTCAGTATATATTCATCAATTCATAAATGCAGTAAAACACATAATTTTTCATCAAATAACAGAAAAATCTAAACAGCCTCCCAAGAACAGAATTGAGAACACTGTGTCATCTCTAGCCTATAACTGAGTTCTCTTAGAGGCTTAATGAGTATTTATTAGCCAACATAAATATGTTTTTTCATTAAAAGGCACACTATGCAGGAATTCCGTTTTTGTCAAACAGCGACCCCTAGAGTTGCTGTGGAGTACTTGCATTTAATGTAAATACCACTCACGCAGAGCGTCTCTGCCATAGACTGGTCTCTGCACTCACAGCCTGATACTCATTTGAAGCTGTTAAATTAAATTAAATAAGAGATCTAGCGCTAAAATGTGTTTTTGAACTCAAGCTGAGCGTTCATGTCCGCTGCTATCAGTTCCATGGATACATAGTGTCTCTCGTGGCGGCGCGCGTGCAGTCTTCACTCGGACACGCTCTTCAATCTATTCCAGTTGCAGAGACTCTCTATTTATTCCAATGAAATCACAAAATAAAATGCTCAAAAAACGTGTCCCTGCTTGCTTGAGACTGTAACCACTGATGAACATATTCCGTTTTGATGAGAGAGAAAAAAAGAACCCAGACCATTAAAGAACTCAAGGAAATATAACCAGATACACCCAATGCTTGTTGTTGGTGTAAATGAGAGCATACAAGTGTTTCTGTAAAGGCAGAAAGCAGATCTTCTGTAATGGAGCATCACAGCGGCTTGTGCCACACAAACAGATATGACAGCAGAGGTGTTTATAATTAGAGCTGCAGCAGAGACAAACCATGACTATTTTGGCAAGGTGGTGGTGACGTTCAGGGTCCTGGGATCTGCTGACAGGTACGCTAATGTGCCCAACACTCAGTACTCTCAGTCGACACTGCAGATTTCATGAGGTCAATCAGCACTCAAGCTGTCATAAGTTACAGCGGGACTGTGAATTCAGGAGCAATGTGTTGCAAAGCCATATACAAAAAGCTCCTTCCCACAATGCACCATGAATGCTCATTATGTTCCCTATGTTCCACTAAAAGTGCAAAACATAAATCATATGAGCCAACTCAACTCAAGGGGAGAGTCTGTTCTTGCCTTTCTCCCAAAAGACAATGTCCATCAGAAATCCACTAGCTTTTAAAACTGAGATTTAGACTTACAATTAGTTCCCACTAATCCCACACAACAAACACAATACATCAATGTCTGTTGTCTCTTGAGGACCTGCACCAAAAGTTCTTAATAACAACAGACCACTGTTGACTCCAGGAGGTGACAGGACGGCTAAATGATGCTGTAACCTTTTGACCACATGGGGTGGGTTCTGCCTGCTGAGAAGATGCTAATGTTAAAAAAAATGTATGAAAAAAATAAATAAATACTTTGGAAGTCAATGGTGCCAAAATTCCAATCTTTATAAATCAACCACAGATTTGAGCTTTAAACAACTACATTGTCGACTGAAAAACTATTAAAACTAAATTTCGTGACACAATAACAGTAGTATTTTAAAATTTTGCGCCCTTTCTACTCTGAACGTTACTAACTTATATAACGAACAAATACAACTAGAAACAAATATTCAGTCTTGCTTATGAAAGATAATTCCTCGAGACCTGTTTTCAATTGTGTGGCGCTTTGTAAAGCCCCAAGCAGCACACGAAACAAGCATTTTTCTCAATTCTCACAGCGTTGACGTACGCTCCAGCAGCCAGTAGGGCGTCTATATATTTATTATGTCTATGATGGACTCAGTCTACACCATCTATGATTTGATCGTCACTCTGAATACTATATGGGCGAAGTCAATGACAAAAATGTGATTTTCTCAGTGTTCTGCTCAAAATGTTGCTTTTTTTATGAAAAATAATTTTATTTACCCACATTCAAGTGTTTATACAAAAAGAATGAATGAAGTTAGAATAAAATAGTTTTTTTTTTAAGTAGAGGGTTCTTTTTTGTCAAATTGCACGTTCAGATATTCATACAACAAAATATTCTGGGGGCCATGGAAATTGTCAAAAACGCTGGTGGTGGCTGGCAACTTTGAAAAAAGAAAGAAATAAACCACTGGTGGGGGAAAAGGTTCAATTATTTCTGTTTAGCTTTTTTTTTCAGTTTTAGTCATTTAGTTATCTTAAACTTATTTTATTTTAGTTAGTTTCCAAGGCAACATATTGTCATATAAGCAATTAATTTAATAGTTTAGTAATAGTTAAAGTTAACAAAAACAACAGTTTTCAATTGCTGGCAAATCTTCTTTTTCAAAAGTCTTCTTTTGCAATCTAGTACAGTGTTACCCGTGATCTGTCATTCAGGTCCAATGCATGCAGTACTATTATTAATCAGCAGTGGCCAGCAGCTGACAATTTGGTGATGTATACCATGTACTACATATAGCATAATACACACTGCTGCTGTGACACTGTAAGATCATGTGACTCATTACATGTATTTAATCTTTGAACCAATCAGACAGCATGAAAATATCAGCACTGATGCTTCAAAATGCTACAAATTATATCTTGCATTATTCTATATTATTTTTTAGCATTTGTTTTAGTGTCTGCATATGGGCCTGTTGACAAAACCAAAGTGAAAATGTAACCAGAAAGGCAAATCCCTTTGAAGAATGACCCATCTGAGCTCATGCTCAGGGTGCAAATTTACTGTGTGGTGCATCAGCAATTTTCTGATCATAGATGCCATAGTCCAGATTGTTCAAGTGGCTGGTGTGACAGGCCCCACATTCCCCAGGCTCAGCTGGAGTATTTTTCCTTCTGATCCAGTGAAAAGCCTCTATCAAGGCGACAGAAAAATCTATTTCGTTAATTAATTAAGTTTTTAATGTCCTCTATCAAGGTTGAATAATCAAAAAAACTATGGCCACTAATAAAGGCTAAAAGCATCAGAGCAATAATTGCTTCAAGCAACCAGATTAAAATCAAAACATCAGTGCAAACAAAATTTTGGGCAAAATTCAAAGAGCCATGCAGCTCTGTTTCCTGTAAATTTCCATGAACTGTATATGCAGATCTATAAAGTGCAGGATATAAAATACTATATAAATAGCTGCACTGTTAATCCTGTTAAGAAAGTTTCCTGCCACATTGAATCAGCAGTTTACAGGTCTATCTATCGATCTATCGATCTATCGATCTATCTATCTATCTATCTATCTATCTATCTATCTATCTATCTATCTATCTATCGATCTATCGATCTATCTATCTATCTATCTATCTATCTATCTATCTATCTATCTATCTATCTATCTATCTATCTATCTATCTAACTATCCACCAAACAATATCTTTAAGGATCTAAATTAAGAATTCATACAATAAAGGGTTTTAACCAGTGTTATTTTAGTATACTATACTATACTATTATAGTATTTATGGTAACATTTTTAGGTCTCATTCGATAACATTAGTTAATAAACTATCAACGAGCAATATATTTGTCTTTATTAGTCTTAGTTAACATTAGTTAAAAATACAGTTGTTCATGATTAGTTCATGTTAGTTCACAGTGCATTAACTAATGTTAACAAATTCAATGTTTGATTTTAATAATATATTATTAAATGCTGAAATTAACATTAACTAAGATTAATAAATTCTGTAGAAGCATGACAAAAGTTGACAAATCCTATGATGTTCTTCGTCTAAACTGGTCCTTTCACAGAAGACTTTGGTCATTAAGCATGCTTCACAACTACCCAAAGTTACAATGGATCCTGCTGCTCCCAATAAGTACCCCTCCCCTTTGGCCGACTCCGAGTCAAACCCACCTCAAGGGCCAGCTCCTCAATCTGAAACTGTTTCTGGGCGACTCTGCTGGATCCTACGTGCTCATGGTAGTACACCACCATCACGTCATATTTCTTCATCACAGACTTGAAATTCTTGGCATTAAGCTCGTGAACGCGGTCCTTTCCATCGTACTCAGGGATGTCCATACCTTTCTGGCCCCATGACAGCTGCCCGAAGGTCAGAAGGAGCCCAAGGAACACTAGGTTCCACTTCATGATTAAATACTTAAGTAGGGGGAACTTTAATTCCACGGAATTTAAAACAAATCAACTAAATACTTCATAAAATTAAATTAGAAAGGACCTGTGATCCCCACCACCCAGAACAGACAAGACCAAGTCCTGAGGCCCCTTGTATGAAACCCCTACACACGGGTAAAAGAGACGAGTAACAGGGTCGAGAGCATTTTAGGGGGTGGGATGAGGTGTGAGAGAGAGAGAGAGAGAGAGAGAGAGAGACATTGATATGTGAGAGAGGGGCTGCATGCTAAAAAAGAGAGAGGCACATTTTTTTTCATACAGTGAGCCGGACTGGAGATCACAGCAAGGCAAAGTAGAGTTTGATACCATACAACCTCTTAAGTATGACCATCAAATTTTAATAGGTGACCGAAAGTTTGTGTACATGGGACAACAAAAACTGAAGTGTGAAGGAAGGGATCATAAGGCACACAGGAAGGCTTTATCTGCCATATTAAGGTATAGAGAGCTTAGGTCTTGGCTAAAAATACAAGATGTAGCATGGAGACGGAGTGCAGCATGGGTAGGGGGTGGGGGGTGTCTTGTTTGCTGCACTTGGCTCATCCGTGGTGCTAGAATGTGGCACTAGGTCACTTCAGGACAAGATGGAGAGACAAGGTGCACCTCCTTGGATTTCACAGATGTCAGTTTACTTTTTGGGCTATCAATATTCTGGCTTGCTGTTCTCACTGACCCATAATGGTGAATGCGATATTCGGCCCGACTGCATTCATGCTCAGTGTGTTTATCAGCACTGAGAATTTTTTTCATGGCCTACGTGCCTAAACTCGAGATTAAATGTGTGCTCATGGTAGCTAAATAGCTCAAGATTACTTTACAAATTGAAAGACGAGAGGTTAGTTATTAATAAAAATGATGTAACATGATCTTACATGTTCTCTTCCCTTCAGCCTCTTTATTTAGTGGCCTGTGGAGTTAATGCCTATTTAGTCGTCAGCTGGTGGTTAATGATGAAGCAAAGCAGTGTGTTTTAGAGAGATGATGCGATGAAAAGAGGGGCGTAAGTAAAAAGAGAGTGCTTGGATGTCACTGCATATCCGGTGTTCAGCACATTTAGCATAGGCTAATCCTTCATTAAATGGGGATGCCGTTTGATTGATTTGACATCAGAACACTTTATGAAATCCTGTTCGCAACTTATTTTACGTCTTTGATGTGATGCATTTCCAAATGATATTCACTGAGAAAAAACGCAGGGTGGGAATTTTATCCATCATAAATTGAGTTGACTATGAATTATAAATAAAATATAACAAAAGACAATCCATCTTAACCTAAAACCACTAATTATATAAAGTACTCAACTTTTTAGATGTAACATGCATCACTTTGGATGGTCAATGGACGAATAATAAACAAGTAAACTATAAACTGGAGAAATATTATTATGTGACAGATAACATTAAGATAACACTGGCTTAAAATGGTTACTAATATGTATCAATATGTTTCATTATGGCACCATCTAGTGGTTAAAATTATATGATAGGCCTGCAGATTAAAGACAAGAATGTTGATGCGGTACATGTATGCACAGGGAGCTCTTATTCATAATGTAATTAATATTCTTTAGTATTTTACATATATATTGATATGATGGCTCATAAGGATCTCAAGCTGAATTTACTGTAACTACCATTATTAAAAGACAGTGACCCAATGACCCTTGCTTTGTAATGAACCCCATTAGAGATACATACCCAATTGTTTTTTATCTGTTCAAAATAATACCGTGATTACTCACCTGTTAATGCCATCTCTGCTTCGCTTTTACAACATTTCAAAGCTCTCAGTTCTTCGAAAAGCCAATAGCCAAGCCAATGTTGATTTTCGTTTAAATGATGAGCTCTGTGAGTCTTTTCGCCAGCAGACTCTCCTCTGTTTGGCTTTTTTTTTTTTTATAAAAAAATAAAATAATGGTTAATGTTCAAGATTTCGTGCAAGATTTTCGTTCTCACACACTGAGACAACTATATGCCACTCACCATACAGCCGTCAAAGTCATCATAGAGTCAAAGTAGCCGGAGCAAAGTTTTACACGCACGCTGCTGTACATGATGTTGTAGCCAACGCGATATCCCGCGAAAACCATCCGGACCGGACATCTCTAAAATGTAAACACTTATACCATAGTAAATCAGGATTCACATTCAGTTAATTTTGACAAAAAAAAAAAAAAACAACAACAACAGTTCTTACTAAAATGTCATCACTATCTATGCACGGCGTTATTTCCGGTGAAGGATTAGGGATGCTCGATAACTTCCGCCGAGTCCAATGCAATACCGAGAATTTATATTGAATTTTATACTCCATGGTTATACTAATGAAACATTAGTCACAAAAACAGATAAAACAGACACCCCTCGTTGTGTTTGCTTCTTTTTAAAATTATATTAAATAAACATATATAAAATTACATCTAAACGTATGTACGTTTCGTTTCAAAGACGGGAGGACAGTAAATATTGAAGACTCTGCCATAATCCCGTTTTCTCCGGTTTTCCTCCGCTTTAATCTACACAACCGGAAATGGACGAGCATCCTTACGTCAAATGCGGAACTTATGCAATATGCGTGCATATAGCCCATTCAATGGGCTCTATGCACAGCGGTATTTCCGGTGAAGGTGCGCTCGATAACTTCCTCCGATCGTAGAGTCCAATGCAATACCAAGAATTATATTGAATTTTATACTCCGTGGTTATACTGAAGAAACGTTACCCAGATAGCAAACTGACATTGAATCAACGTGGAAATATGACATCGAAACATGTTGATCTGACATTGTTTTGCTCATCGAATTAACGTTGAACCAACGTCAGACGCGTCATTCTTTCAAAACTAACGGAAAATCAACTTGAAATCAACGCGTTGTTTCAACGTTATGAAAGCAAACCAATTTTTTTTTTTCTTTTAGCTTGAAGAATGCCGCGTCTGACGTTGGTTCAACCTTAATTCGATGAGCAAAATCAACGTTGTTTCAATGTCATGAGAGACGTCGTTTCCACGTTGATTCAATGTCAGTTTGCTGTCTGGGTAGTCACAAAAACAGACAAAACAGACACCCCTGGTTGTGTTCATGCTTCTTTTTAAAATTATATTAAATAAACATAACTATAAAATTACATCTAAACGTATGAAAGTTTCGTTTCAAAGACGGGAGGACAGAAAATTTTGAAAAGACTGCCATTATCCCGTTTTCTTCGTTTTTCCTCCTCTTTAATCTCCCCAACCGGAAACTGATGAGCATCCTTGCGTCATGCGGAACTTATGCGTGCATATAGCCCATTGTCACATTTCACTGAGGACATTTGGCCCTCACATGGGGGCCAAACGTGTCCCAAATGTTGCGCAAACGTTTGTTGTGCCAAACGTACACAGTAACATTCCCTCACTTACCTTGACCTTGGGACCTTGTTCTTATAGAGAGCGCAAGATTAAAAGCTTTGACCGGCTTTAACCCATGAACTGTGTGCATTGAACAAAGAAAAAGCATTGACTTGTGCCTAACATTAAAGACGGCTCAAACTTCTTTTTAGTTCTTACTTCTTTTTTTTCTAGTTCTTACTTCTAGTTTTTACTTCTTTTTATGATATACACACTCACCTAAAGGATTATTAGGAACACCATACTAATACTGTGTTTGACCCCCTTTCGCCTTTAGAACTGCCTTAATTCGTTGTGGTATTGATTTAACAAGAAGAAATGTCTAGAAATGTTAGCCCATATTGATAGGATAGCATCTTGCAGTTGATGGAGATTTTTGTGATGCACATCCAGGGCATGAAGCTCCCGTTTCACCACATCCCAAAGACGCTCTATTGGGTTGAGATCTGGTCACTGTGGGGGCCATTTTAGTGCAGTGAACTCATTGTCATGTTCAAGAAAACAATTTGAGATGATTGTGTGATGCTTGATTTGATTGTGATGATTTTGATGCATGATGCATCAGTTTGATCAGAGCCCATTCTTCGGCCCATTCTCCTCTGACCTCTAGCATCAACGAGTCATTTTCACCCACAGGACTGTCGCATACTGGATGTTTTTTTCCTTTTCACACCATTCTTTTTAACCCTAGAAATGGTTGTGCGTGAAAATCCCAGTAACTGAGCAGATTGGACCCGACCCGACCCGACTGGCACCAACAACCATGCCACGCTCAAAATTGCTTAAATCACCTTTCTTTCCCATTCTGACATTCAGTTTGGAGTTCAGGAAATTGTCTAGACCAGGACCACAACCCTAAATGCATTAAAGCAATTGTCATGTGATTGGTTGATTAGATAATTGCATTAATGAGAAATTGAGTTCCTAATAATCCTTTAGGTGAGTGTAGTCTCAGGCCGTTTCTCAAAACCAAGAATGCAAAGAACGGACTTGTGTTCTTGGGAAGAAAGCTCTTGCTAGTTGTTCTTGGAAGAACGAACTCACGAGGTGACGAGCACACAGAACGCTGCTGACAGTTTGAGACGATGCGTTCTTGCTGGTATTGCGCAATAGTACCCCCGCACAGACGCCGTCTGCAGTGCCCAAACATAACAAGAATTATTATACAGCCAGGCTTTATCGCCCAAGCCTAAGGGATTACTCTACATACACTACAATGTAATGTATATTCATAACAATAAAGCAACACCTGTCTCATTTTAATTCTGCTTCTGTTGTTTGTTTGTGTACATCACTAGCCAACGGCGGGAAAAAACACCGGTAATATTCGGTAATATTCAGGTAACTTTTGACCTGCCTCTCTCTGCTTCCCGCTCCTTCCACGAATGCCGAAATGAATTATGGGATATTTCTGCCGTCAAGTTCACACAAGTTACCATCCGATGCATCCTCGGTAAAATGGGAGTGTCAAGAACACATCCGGGATTTTTAACCGTTCTTGCCTAAATGCAAACTTGTGTATTGGGACAGTACTTGGGCCGCGTACAGACAAGAAGGCATATTGAGAAATGGCCTTCACGAGTCTACATTACATTATCACTGGTGTTTTGGGATACCAAGCAATTATTATAATATTAATTTATATAATTTTTCCTATGACTTAAAATCCATGGACCTAGCCAATAAATGTAGCCTAAAAGTATTTTGCATTAAATTACACAGTATAGGAAAATTACAATTCAACCGGCTTTAATCCATGAACCTTGACAGCTCACTCTTGCTCACTGCGCAGGAAGCTACAGACACTGTTTTTGATGTGATTTAACATTATATTTTGATCGAATGGGTTGCAAAAATCTGCATAGGCCTATGATTAGGAAACTGAGGACTGCCTTTATAACATGATCTAACATAATGGATGTCATGGACCCCTGGGCACGTGCCCAGTTGCAATAATGGTTAATCCAGCCCTGACTGGGGACATTTTTGTCCCAATAACATAGCTTATGCCTGAACCACACAACCATACACACATGCCCTAATGGACTAGGCCACTAAAATAAACAAAACCCTCCCAGCATCAGTCTAAACTCTAAAGTACACATGTTTACAAACTTTCGCAACAAAGTGTTTAAGAACAGCGTTTGCCATTCAAAGGTGAATTCTGAAATAATCGCAGGAGTAGTTTGAGTGTCTGAAAAATACATTAAAAACGAGACAATGGAAGTACTGCTGCTGGCACTGCTGCTCTGTGCTGGGAGCTCAGTTGCACAAGATTTATGGACAGCAAATATGGACATTATTGCTGAGCTCCAGAAGCTAAAACACATGGATGAAAGGATACAAAAATTAGAAGAAACACTGACCAAAGTAATGAGTGAGAATGAAGGTAAGGTGTCTTTGTATTGAACATGTCATTGTGGAAAAACTTTACAATTTATGAACTTAAAAAAGAAATTAGAATATACACATCTTTATAAATTAATTGCTTTGCAATAATGTGACATTATCATATCAATGTGTATTCCGTACAGCTTTGAAAACCTTGGTACAAGATTCACAATCTAAGCTTGAAACTGTCCAAAAAGAGAGTGAAGGCAAGTATAAGGCACATCTTGTTCCCTTAGACATCTAATTATGTTAAATTAAACATTTTATTTGATTACACATTTTACATCAGCCCATTTGCTTATTTCCAGCCAAAAAGGTTGCTTTCTCTGCTGGACTTCTGGCATCTGGAAGCAAACAAACTGGGCCCACTAATAATCTGACAATTCTGGAATACAAAAAAGTCTTTAGTAATGTTGGAAGTGCCTATGACTCAAATACTGGTAAGGAATGTAAAGAGATTACCATTATAGGAATACTGTTCTTAACCCTGTTCACAGATAACATTTGTTCTTGTGCCTTACAGGTATTTTCACAGCACCAATAAAAGGAGCCTATTACTTCAGATTTTATGCTCATTGTCATGGTAAAATCACAATGGCTGTCAGTCTCGTGAAGAACGGTGTAACCCAGTGCTCTGTGCATGCCTGGAAGCCTGTTAGTAATGGTAATGGCAGCAATGGTGTTATTCTCACGCTGGAGATCGGTGATCAGATTTATACACAACTTTGGAAGAACACCTGGGTTTATGATGATCCAGAAAGTTACACTAGTTTCAGTGGCTTTCTGATTTTCCCCTTGTGAACACCTGCATTTCTTAGAAATCCAGTGCAGGATGTGATGCAAAACATAAGTGAACTATGTCAAAGTAAATTAGAGCAAATAGAGACAACGAAAGGGAGATAATTGTTTATGGTTGTTAGTTACGATATGTTAATGTCTGGACTTCTTCATATTTCTTGAAGTCTGATGAGTAAATGAGCTAAACTCATATGATCCATCTAAGAATGAGAGTAATACATATCTCTAGCGTATCAAATGCTGATTAATTGATTAAATAAACCAAATATGTCACAGAATTATGATTCACTTGCATTCTTTCCCCAAGGTGGTCAGACACCAGCAAAGAATCGGAAGGTCAATGATAAACAGTCAATAGACTTTTAAAGCAAAAAGTGTGTAGTTTAATGGTCAAATATGAACCCTACTTCACATCAAATTCATGTTATTGGTGATATGAATTAAAAAATATATTTTTTTATAACATAAAAGACTATCCCAACTACTTAATCTAAAAATCACTGACAGCATTGTCACGAGCAAATATTTGCCATGGTTAACACTGAAGAAAAAAAACAAAAAACAAAACATTTAATTTAATATTTTATTGAAACTTTCCTGTAGAATTATTCTGAAACAGGGTGATGTAAAAAAGACAGGTAAATACAAACATAGATGTTTCATGAAAGCTTGTTGGTTCTCTGTAGAGGAGCCACTCAAGTTTCTCTCTTTAAAAATACAAACTTTACTTTTGTTCACAGAAAGAAAATTCCCATAGTGACACAGGGCAAACAGCAAACAGGCCAGTTTCACTGAGAATGCATAATGGACATATTTTGATAGTGAAAAATAAAAACCCAAAATTATTAGGAATAACTGGAGAATGACATAGTTTCTGTTGTTTGAAAACAAACTTTTGTCTTCATCAAGGTTAAGGGACTTCAAAAGCCTGAAAAGTTGTCATGCTTACATTAAAAATAAACTGACATCAGTGAAACTGATGTAATTGTAGTGTCAGTTATCATAAGTGTGCAGACATCTATAAACAAATCTTTTAAAGACTGGCTTCAACCTTTCAAAAGAACTGAAAGGGTTGAATTTTGAGTGGGTGTCTGAAATCCATGGAGTTAAAAACAGCCTATGAGTCATCGCCATTAACGCTGTCTCCATCTTCCCCTTCCACATGCTCACCCTCTTCTTCCTCCTCTTCTTCTTCTTCATTCTCTCCTTCCTGGCTTTTAACCTGAGAGGAAAAAGACAACAACTTGTCAGTGTATCGCCATAGTTGGAAACAAATCTTAGAGACCCAAACAGAGAAAATTAGACATCTTTACTCAAATCATGTCCTCACAAATTCAGCACCAATTACACTTAAACGCAACATCCATAATCATAATAGAAATAGATTCATTTTCACAAACCTCCTCTTCCTCCAACAGATCTCTTTCCTCCTCAGAATCATTTATCTCTTGCTCTTCCCTCTCTCTGTCTTTCTTGCTGGAATGCTGCAGGGAGGAAGCCTCACCCACTTCTGCCTTCACACTCTTTCCCTCTGATGTAAAAAAACAAAAAAACAAATGGTGGTTTTAAGCCAGTAATCCAGTGAGATTTTTGTATGCACAAGTAGTCTGACAACAGCCAATATGCTCCACACAGATATCAGATCTCACCAGAGTCTGTCTGTGATTACATGAAGAAACAGAAAAAAACTGAGACCGACTAAATTGTGAACCTGCTGAAGAAACTCAGGTGGAAACCGTGAACGCTTACCGGATTTCTTGCTGTGGTCTTTCTCCATCCTGTCCAGACTCTCCAGCAGATAGTCAACCTTGTGTTTGATTTGAGAGAGCTCTCTCTTAATTGTTTGGAGGTCATCTGCTTTTACTGAAAGAAAAAGAATTCCCTGAATGTATGTACCAATTGACAAGCCAACCAAGGTCAAAAATGTAAAATAAGTAAAGTCAGGCTGTAAAAAAAGGTTAAAAAGTCAAATGCTATGTTAACCAAAAATAAATAAATAATAATAATAAAAACAAAATGTGTTTTTAACATATTTGTCACTGGTTGATTAAATGGTTAGTTTACCCATCATTTACTCACCCTTGTTTTGTTCCAACCCGTAAGACTTTTGCTCATCCCGAGCCAGCTGTGTGCTCTCCATTGACAGCTACCATTTTGAAGCTTTTATTAAATTTATTATTCAATTTAGGCTTTTATTCAAGTATAGACATTGATCAGCAAACATAAACAGAAGCTTAAACGAACCGTCTTGACGTGTGAGAACAAACCTCTTGTGGAAGCTCAAACTTGCTGCACACGTTGGTTCTCACACTTCAAGAGAACATGCTTGAGCTTTCGTTTACCACAACTGATGTGCGAGTGATGAATGATTTTATATGAATAAAGCCTAAATTAAATCTGATCAGCATATAAAACGACCATGTCTCTTCAGAAAATTTGAACTAAACCACTCAATTCACATGGATTAGTTTTTACGATCTCTTTATGAACTTTTGAAGTGTCAGTTGCATAGCTGCCAATGGAGGGACATTTTATTGTGACACTTTATTTGTGTTCCAAAGATGAACTAAAGTCTTACAGGTTTGGAATGACACGAGGGTGAGTAATTAATGACAGAATTTAAATTTTTGGGTGAACTAACCATTCAAACAAGCCTCTCTAGAGTAAAAATAAAGAAAAAAAAGCACTGACGGGCTCGAGAGGATGTCCGCTGGCTGCTCTTGGAAGCAGTTGAGAAACTGGACTTGGTGCGGCGACTGGTTCCCCCACTCATACTGACCCGTGGACGTTTGGAAGGGATCACAGCCCGTGACAGAGGTGGTGGTGGTGGCGGGGGCACACGGGAAGGATATGAATACATTCTGTACAACACAAAGAGATTGAGGCGTCAGCAAAAAGTGCACACATATTTATATACATACACACCCACTGGCAAAATGTTTGTAAGACACATCAACAACTGCAGATCTTACCTGTCAAAGTAGTCTCTCTGGAAATCATAATCAACCTCAAAACCAGAACTACTGCTGGAGAGACTTTAGAAAAAAAAAAAAGAGATTTTAACAACAGCAACACTGGCTTATTGGAATGAAACATTAAAATGGGTGAATATAAAAAATAAAAACAAATGTATTATTTACCTGTACATGTCTCCAGCTGATCGCTTTGACGTGTTTGGCCTGTGAGGTTTGGGTTCTCCTGCCAAGTTAATATCTGATTGAAAGACAGGACAATTGTTTAATAAATAAAAAAACCAACAAAAAAAACCCAAGATGATTAAATAATAAGATAGTCTCTGATTGATTTATGTCCTTACCAAGCACCTGTCCAACGATCATCCGGCCGTCCTCTCCTGCAACAGCCGCTCGCGCGGTTCTCTCATTGACGTACTGGACAAAAGCGTAACCCTTGTGCACAGAGCAGCCAACAATCTTGCCGTATTTACTAAAAATAGCTTCAACATCTGCCTTGGTAACCAGCATAGTGTTTAGGTTTCCAATGAAGACTCTTGAGTTCAGCGACCGTGGGTCTGTCTTATTTGTGACGTTGCTGGCAATCAGCTGACTAGCGCTGGGAGAACGACTAGGGCAGTGAAAAGAGACATAAGGAAGGAATTAATATGTTTTTAGGGGAAAAGCTTGCAAAACTTTGAGCCTATCCTACTTTTATGATATCTAGTACAGTATTTATTTTTTTTGTGCTACTTGATGAGGTATGCATTTGCTATTTTGTGGATGATCTCACTCAGTAGATTATAAACCCAAACAGTACAACACTATTCCCCAATAATTCATATATAGAAACCATATATTATATTAGACATTGAAAGAAACTGTTGATGATTGTGACTCACTCCATGGTGTTACTGCAGGCTAGGGCAGTACGTCTGTTTATCAACGGGAATAGCCAAAAGTGCAGATTGCTCTCAGCCAAAGCAACAATTCCAACACCGCAATCAGTGAGCAGCCCTCGGCTCCTAACAGAAATGCTGAGAGAACAAAAACACATCTCATTACATCTGGACAAGGTTAGATTTATTTTGATCAACATTTGAAATTCTTTTAAATAGATCTAGCTAGATTCAGTGTTTAAATATGCATAAGAAAGATGACCAATCAGAATTCAGTATGCAAAATATGATGGTCATTAGGCAAACATTCTATTAGTGGAATAAAATTCAAGGGGATGGGAGGGGATATGGGTGGAAAACGTAAAGAAAAAAGTATCTGATGAAACGGCTATAGCAAACATTTGGTTTCATCTTCATCATTCACAAAATGTGATGCAGACTCCCGCGATGATAAACATCATTAACTTTGACCTGAAATACCCCAGCGCGAGCAGAGAGCTGCAATTTGAGTTCTTATCACCCTCTCTCCACTCCACACATAAGCAGGTGTGTGGTAAGCGCACGGGCGCCGTTGTCATGTGGCTGCCGTCGCATCATCCAGGTGGTAGTTAAGGAGAGACCCCTGGCATGACTGTAAAGCGCTATATAAATGCCTCATTCATTCATTCATTCATTCACACAATCGAGTTTGAATATTCCCATTTAACACTCACGAACGCGGTATGGTTTATTTGATTAACTTATTGATGCAAGGCATTATGACTCAACACACGTGGCAAATAATCAAATTCATGAAATGTCATAGAAAATCCTCGAAGTAACGTTAGACAAAGGGGACAAACAGGGCCTCGATCATAGACCGGAGGTAAAGCGGATATCTCTGCAAATGCACGAAAAATATGCAAAGGTCATCGTTGATTTAAAATAAAAACTATAATTTACTCACCATGCGTTTAAAACGTGTTATTAAAGAAGGGCTAATCTTACAATGACTGCAAAACAGCAACAACTGTGAATTCGCCGCGAGCAGTCAATCTGTTACGACATAAAGCTGGCCACTCGTTTTTCAAATTTAAAGTCACATGTTTTGTTTTTTTATACATGGCCTTCTTCTCGTCTAAACTCCGTAACCCTGACCTGCAGTGTTCATAACATCATAAAATATCAATAAACGCTATAAGGTGCGTTTTTAAGCGCAGTTGCGCCAAATAGCAAATTAGTAAGGGCTTGTATTTTGAAAGAATCATGACCCTTTTCGAGTCGCATTGCTCGCTCTTCACACATTCATTCACATTCTCTCTCACACTCACCAATATGGTCACTTATTGCTTATTTCTTATCATCTTAATATTTCAGGGTTTTTTGTGAATGTCTGGAATTAGTAGTTGGGCTTTTTAAATTTAGATTTAAGTTTAAAAAACGCAGTTTGGCTTCTGGAGTCGTTTTTGTGAGAAAATGTTACGTCCACATCTGAAAACCATGCTGAAAACCCCCCAAACCGGAAGTGACGTAATGGGAGGTACCGCGGTCAAAGTAAATAATAGAAAAGAAATGAAGCGCAATGGCAGTTCGGACACTGAGGAAATGATAGCTTAAATGTTTACTCCTATGACGAACCTCAGCCATACAATAATTAGTCTGCAATGCAGCCAAGAGTGCAGCGGCGAGGGTTAGACAAAACAACAGTCATCATAGGAGACAGCATAGTGTTGTGAGTGTGAAGAGAACAGGGCAAGTGTCTTGGTGAGAGATCAATGTTAATTTATAGCTATATCCACGTTAGCCTTTGTATATCACATGCTCAGATCACAATATTGTAGATTATTATAATGTATCAGGCATTGGCAAAGCTAATATTGGACCCCATATGTGTCTAAAGCTTGTGAGCACCCAAAAAAGGGGCGTGTTTAAGCACCCAAAACCAAGGGAGTTATCTTCATTAGTTAACACGAACAAAACAATGAACAATACTTAAAAGATATATTAATTTTAGTTAGTTAATGTTAATTTATTTTTTAATCAAAAGTTATCTTAACATTAGGAACTGTGATCTAACGTAAACAACTGTAATTTTTTAACTAACATAAATGCTTAAAAAAACTTATTCTGAGTTGATGTTATGCTAATGCATTAAATTAAAAAAGAGAACTTGTTAAGTGCTACCATAATATCAATGGTTTATAAACATTTGAGATTTTATGCCAATTAATCAAATGTTATGCCTGTCCACATAAAAATTTGTAATATTTTAGGAAATAAATCATGTAATAGAAATCAATGATGCTCAAATAGTCTCTATGTCAAGTCTCTATGCTACTAAACATACAACTAATTAAACAGCACTAATTATATAAATAGCATGACGGCCTGAAATTAGTTGCACGGAAAATAAATTCTTCCTGTATTTACAGTAAATGAAGGCACTTGAAATAATAAGGCACTTGGTCAGAAACAAATGAACAGATTTTTCTCTTTTTTTACTGCACAAATCATACATGTTGTCTGAACCGAACTGAAAGAACACAACATTAGGCAGCGGTGGGATAACTAAGATGAAAACCCTAAAAAAAGAGAAAAAAAGAAGAGAAAAATACATGCCAGTGACAGGACAGACATTTTGAGCAGACAAGTGAGAATGAGAAAATGCTTTTAACTGCAGTGACAATTAGGGTTGTAATCCAAAAAGAAGAAAAAACAACGTTTCATTCATTTAAAAGTATTTCGTCTTATACAATATAAATCTCTGCATCAATACCAATTAAATTTAGACACTCTTTAAAAGAGTAATGGTTGATGACGATTTTTACATGTATTTAATATATATATATAATGTCTTTATATATTTGTATATACATCTAGTCATTTAAGTTATTCTTCTCATACAAAAAGAGAAAAGTTTAGACTTTATTCCCCTTACAAAAGAAGAAGGAAAAAGGGGGCAAAGTAATTCAAGCTTCTTACCCCTCCCTGCATACCCCCACAAGTGCTTTACATCCCCTGCCCTCGACCCATAATTCTTTTCAACATGCAAGTTGGAATAGGTCACAGTCCATCCATGTTTGCTCATAACCAGCTGAATCCAAATACTGAAAAAGAATAGCCACCATTTTTATGAAAAATGGCTTGTGAGGGCTTAGTGGGTTCTTCAGGCAAACATGGAACATCCTGCTACATTAGATCCTTTCCACCTAGTTAGGCAAAGATCTCGAGGATGTGTATTCAAACAAAAGACAGAGGAAGAAACAAGGATTCAACAAATCACTGGATCTGAGCACGTCATCATCTTTGCTCTCAATTTCTACGGGACAGGGCTGAGAAGACGAAAGCAGTCCCTGGAGTGTTACATCTGTAGCCTTTTGAAATTTCTTCAAGAACTCCAAGTCATCTCCACCCAAGTGCAAAACCAAAAACCAAAGAGCTGGTGTCAAATCTCTGTATTCAATTTACAAGTCCACAATAAGTTTGGGGAATTTCAGGGCAAAAACAACTGAATTAGCTAAATAAACATTTAATCAAAGTATTGCATGCCCCCTAAGCTCACACTCATCTTAGAGATTCAAAACTCAAAGCAGATCCCTGATTAAAGTGCACTCAGTAGCATGGGAGAGAGGAACGGAGAAAAACAGCCAGCTCTAAAACCAGATTAAGTAGCTCTGGCTCATCTTCTGTCTTCAATCAGATCTAAGAGTAGCATGATTGACCTCAAGAAAATTTGCCACGCCTGGCTTCAGAAAACACACACACACACACAGGAGAAGAGAAAAAAAGACAAGACCGGTTTGGACGGCCAGACGCCGATGACAGTCTATCGATGCAATGAAAAAGACAAAGATTGCAGTCCAAAAATAACAAACGTCAGCTCAGTCTTGGAAACAGAGGCAGTTCAGAACACTGGAGGACATTAATGAGGCGAGTGAAGGATGGTGCTGTTTTTGAATAAGTAACACTCATCATATCAGTAATCTGCAAAAGGACTGGCTTTGAGTGTCCGCACTGTCCCGTCATGCACAGAACACGTCGCTGTGAAAGAAAAGCTTAAAGTGGACATGTTTTCTACAGCACAGATGAGAAATGTCCTCTTTTACGCTTCACGACCGCTGCAGCAAAACGCTGCTTCTTGGTTGTTGATAAACTAAGGCAGCAAAACAGTAGAGGCGATATTTCTCGATCATCGGCTGTGGTCTTCCATGTTATACGCTGTAAAACTGGGAATGAAATGTGTCTGTGTCCATGTTTGCATAAAATCAGAGTGGTTAATTGCATGTGATTGCAAATGTATAAAAAAATATGCATTTCAGTATCAGTTCTTCCCCTAGTAATGTCTCTGTGTATGTGTGTGTGGAGCATTAAGCCAGATTTTGACAATCGTTTCCCTCTCCCTCACACTGCGTATGTGTATATAAAGCTGTGTGTGGGTTTGTTGCTGGCCTTTCAGTGTCTATTTGTGTATCAGTGTGTTACTAGTATGTATGTGCTTAAATATATGGCAAAGAGTGTGTGTGTGTGTGTAGGTGTGTGGCTCAGGAGGACATGCACTGCACGTGGTCTGGCCCTCCGTCTTCTTCATCAGAGGAATCTGGCGAGCTCCAGGATTCGTCTGTGTCCCCCTCTCCTCCCTCCCCTCGCCGGGCCTTAAAGGGGCAAAAACATTGAGAAAGCTTTCAGTGTACAGTTTTTGAATAGCTATGAAGAAATCAGATCATGGAGCATGAGGCTAAGTTCACCATTATGAGGTATTAGGGTTGTGCGATTAATTGCAAATAACGATTTTGAAAATAAGATGATCAAGGTAAAACGATTATTGTGCCTCTACCGCATTGTCCAGTACACTTTCCTTCCAACGAAATCACCTGGATTGTCCAGTACATTTCCAACCAAATCACCTGGATAAGTGAGTGTTGTAAAAGACAGTCTACTGTGGCTAAACTGCAGGATGTGCTTGATATTAAAAGCGTGTTGCATACAAGCGTATTGCTGACTGTTTACTTCTCTTCTGTAACTGTTTTGAGAACCTTTTGCCTACATTAGTTAACCTAGTATTAGTTTTTGCTGAAGTAACGATAATTGTGAAATTTCACTGATATTCAAAATTACTCGTATCATGAAATAAGACTTTGATTATATTACCCACCAACAATTGTGTTAAAAAAATAGTGATTTCAATATTGACCAAAATAATCCTGATTATGATTTTTGACATAATAGAGCAGCCCTATATTCTATTTATGGTTTGCAGTTTTGTTTGATTTTGCCCAAATTATGTTAAGTGCAGAAGTGAACAAAAAACAGTGTGTGTGATTTTGATTTCATACAGCAATATGTTCCTTTGCACAAAAGTATATGGCACTATATCTTAAATATATTGAAATGAACTACATAGTCAAGCCCATAAGACAATATATTAGAAATGAAAAATATCTTAGAAGAGCAAATTCTCACTCGCTGAGGTCTTCGGTTTCTCATGTGTCTCATCAGGAACCAGAGGAGCTGTGTGTCATACTGGTCACCATGACGAACGCTGTCTTCATCACGCTCTCGCTTGTTCTTCTTCATTACCTAAACAGCCAAAATAAAATGACAAACATTATATTTTGTTCAATTAACAAAATATGTATTAGCTATACTACTTTTTAAGGAGTTTTACATGTTTTTGAAAGTCTCTTATGCTCACCAAGGCTGCATTTATTTGATAAAAAAAAATACAGTAAAACAGTAATACTGTGATTGTGAACATTATTACAATTTAAAATAACTATTTTTAAGTTTATTTTCAAGACATTAAAGACTCAACATGTAACGAAAGATTTCTGTTTCAAACACATGCTGTTCTTTTGAACTTTTTATTCAAAGAATCCTGAAAATCTGCTGAAAATTCAGCATTGCCATCACGTGACAAGTATTAAAATAGAAAATGGTTATTTCAAAAACATTAAAATATTTAAAAATTAAAACAGCCACACATCATCACACACATGGCATGGTTTTATTTCAGTTAGCCTTAATAGCTTTGAATAGTTTGATTTGCCTTGAGAGATGACCTTATGGAAAGTATCCCATGCCAATCTCTAGGTATGGTGAAGCGTATGTGATGATGTGGGGTTATTTTAATTCCAAAGCCCAAGGGAACTTTATCAGGATGCATAGTATCCTGGATCCATGAAATACCTGACCTTTAAAAATACAAATCTGCCTGCCTCTATGGGAATTTAACATAGGGGTGTCCGGACTTGTGCACCCTGTATTTTGCTAAGCAATGTACCTCTTTAAGTCCCTTTAGTGTTGTGGGATTCTCAGCAGTGGGTGCCCACAGCTTCACATCATGGTCCAAACCACTGGTGGCTAAACCTGGAAGATGAGGATGTGGCTCCAGACAGTTCACCTGAACATAGAAAGAAAGTATTTTTGGGATGGCAAAGAACACTCCTACACTTCCATTCATTTGTAAACCAGAAGTTAAAGGTTCTAGTCTAGATTAGTCAAGTGACAGGATCTTACCACTCCTCCCCGGTCTCCCTCCATAAACTGAACCACACGAGCAGAGTTCTTATCCCACAAGTAGATGTGTCCACAGTCACTGCCACTGACAACAAACTCACTACGGGGACCATAAAAGTTAACCCCCTTCACTGGATTTTCCAATAGCAGATGGAAAGAGAAAAAGAGGGGGAAATGATTTCACAAAAACATAATCTATATTGGTTAAAACATGCATGCAAATTGTGATGATTGTCTTATACCGCAATTAAATCTAATGAAAGCATTCAGGTTTGAGACAAGTACCTGTAGCATTGTTGCGGTGACCCTTGTATCTTCTACGGTAATCAGCCCCATCACTGTGGCTGGAGTCGAAAAGGTAAATGTCCTCGTCATTGTAACTTGCAAGCAGTTCTGAAAGAAAGTTCAATCATGACACTTTGAATGTTGCTACAACAGATCATATAAGTTTTTAATCAAAACCATGAAACCATACAAGGGTCACAGAGAGTTATAAGTTTACGTATTACCTGTGCCATCATGGCTGTACACTAAACAGGTGATATTTGTTTTGGACTCGCTGGACACCAAGTGAGAGGGACAAAACTTCTTTAGCACACCATTATTATCGTGTTCATTTATCTTTCTCTGGTCATAGATCCTATCACATACAAAAACAGGAAGAGAGAAACAGTGATGCAGTACAAGAGTTATGTCTACTGACAGGGTGCCATTGGAGAAACGATTGTAACAGGTATAAAGTTTGACAATTGCATCAGAAGCAGCGTGTGATATAAAAGACAGATATAAAACAATGTTGGATGTTACTTCAAAACTCATTAGTCTCATAAAACTACAGACATACGCAGAAGCATGACTTTGGTGCAAAGGAAGAGACGACATGTCAGTAAAGATGTTTGTCTCACCTGACATACTGGTCTCTACCACCCACAGCAAATTGGTGCGTGTTGGCTGGGTTCACGAAAATGGTATACAGCCCAACCTTCTTTTCACCCTCCTTCACCACCACCAGTTTGCTGAGCGAATAAAAAAGCAATTATTTAATTCTTCATATAGAACAAGAGTGTATCATATGAAATCACACCCATTCTATGCTCTAAAACAATGCAGACTTAATACTCAATACCACCTAAATTAGTAAAATAACATTGTTATAAGTTTTAGTTTAAAGAGATAGTTTTTCCATGATGCCAGTAAAGAGGAATCTGGTTGTTAAAAGTTTATTTCACTAATGTGACCAAATATTTTCTTTTCTTCAGGATAGAAGATTTTTTTTTAATTGTTAGCCTTTTTGCCATTTTTATTTTTGTAGCATAGAAAAATAAGAGAAGAAAATGGGAACTGGATCAGGAAAAATGGCAATTCGGAATATCAAACACATTCAAATCTGAGCTGCTGAGGGAAAAATATTACAGTCAGGAGCAATTCTAGGATTGCTAACCCAAGTATGTGATGTTTTATAGTAAATGTGAAGAAGAGGGATCACATAATTAGATTTTACAGGCAAGTACACCCAATTTAACTCCAATAAAGTGGGTGTATTACTTGCTATTAGAATGCTATACAGAGGTATATACAGAAGTATATAAAGTATAACTTTGAAGTATATACAATATAAATCAAAGTTAGGGGTCGGTAAGATTTTTTGATCTTTTAACATATTTTAAAAAGGTAATTTATTCCTTTATTATTTTTCAGCATCATTACTCCAGTCTTCAAGGTACTCAAGAAATATTTCTTGTTATTATCAATGTTGAAAATTGTTGTGCTTCTTAATATTTTTGTGGAAACAGTGATAAATATTTTCAGGGTTCTTTGATAAATAGAATGAAACGCATTTATTTGAAACAGACATATTTTGTAACATTAGAAATGTCTTTATTCCCATTGCTTAAAATTATTAATAAAAAAAATAAAACTTACTGATGTCAAACAGTTGAATTGTAGAGAGTATACCATGAAGTTACTAAATGAGTTAGTTTTATAGCATTACTTTTATACTGTTCCCTTTTGTCCCTCTGCTGAAAGGCTTATTTTCTTTTCCTCTGCCACTCTTATGGCGGCTGTGTGTGACATGACTTTGCACTCACTTGGCAGGTCTGTCTAAACGCAGGTCAATGCCGAACACAACTGCGTCTTCACCAGCGGAGAGGAAAGAGCAGGGAGAGTCTGGCTCCAGTGCAAGCTGAGAGAGAGAAAATAAAATCTCTCTTGTAGTACAATACTCACCCTTTGAGTATAATCCTTTTTATATGTTGCCCTAAACCAGGGGTTGGAAAATTATTTTTTTCAAAAGGTTTTCTCAATGGCATCATGCTCTTAACAAACTCTTTTATTTCCTCTTTCCATTTGTATCATTTTAATTTACTTCTTACACGATGGAGCCTAACTTAAAGGAGTTCACTTTTAAAAAAAACTTTTGCTGATAATTTACTCACCCCCATGTCATCAAAGATTTCCATGTCATTCTTTCTTTAGTCAAAAAGAAATTAAGGTTTTTGATGAAAACATTCCAGGATTTTCTCCATATAATGGACTTCAATGGGAACCAAATGGTTCAAGGTCCAAATGAGAGTTTCAGTGCAGCTTCAAAGGGCTTTAAACGACACCAGACGATGAATAAGGGTCTTGTCAAGCGAAAAGATCGGTCATTTAAAAAATAAATAAAAAAGTTTAAGTTTTATAAGCACAAATGCTCGCCCTGTTCTGTTCTGTGATGAGCGTTCGTGACTCTCCTGTTCGAACTCGTTCATCAAAATGAACAAATCTTTTTTCGAGTCATGACTCGAAGGGTCCTTGATAAGATCCTTATTCTTCGTCTGGTGTCGTTTAAAGCCCTTTGAAGCTGCACTGAAACTCTCATTTGGACCTTAAACTGTTTGGTTCCCATTGAAGTCCTTTATATGGAGAAAATCCTTAATTTCTTTTCGACTGAAGAAAGAAAGACGTGGACATCTTGGATGACATGGGCGTGAGTGAATTATCAGCAAATGTTTTTTTAAAAGTGAACTACTCCTTTAATGCAATTATTATTTGACGTAGACTACTTTTACAGTCAGAATTATTCCTTGGCATCCTCACGTACAAAACTGCATTTTTTTTTTAATTGTTTACGTGCTGGAGGTACACTATTACATCGTGTGAAGTGATGTTAACATTTAAGCTAGCTGGTGGTGAGAGAAAATGGCACTATCAAAGAGTCTAAAGAGGAAAGTTGACAGTGAAAATAAGGCATTCAAAGAAGATTGGAAAGACAATTATGCGTTCATCCTACCTAGTTTTGTGAATGCAAAGCTGGTTTGTCTTATCTGCAATGAAGCGATCCACAGACTCTTCTGAATGTCTTTCAGAACTTGTTAAATTAAAAACTCTCAATTCATCTCCAAATTGTTCTCGTACAATTATTTTTAAGGCAAAAACAGTAAAGAAGTAGTGATTGTGATTAACTGTTGCTGTCATGACAGGTCGATTTCAGATAGTTCTATGTTTTAGAACTATCCTCTATTAAAATACAAGCTCAGGTGTGGGCCAGATATTATTGCTGGCAGGCCAGTTGTGGCCTGTGTTGCCGACCACTGCCCTAAACCAATAGACTTCCGTTCTGATATTACAAGAAAATTATATTTTATGTCTTCTCTTATGCTTTGTTCTTGCACCACAGCATGTTTGAATTCTTGATTCTAATTGGTTGACGGATGTTCCCAGCTGTTGACAGATTACACAGGTTTGGTTTGAGGTAACCTCTAACACGAGTCCAGAACAATTATTTAACCCATCAGAATAACAGCCAGAACCTGAAACACCTTTCTCATTAATTTCAGTCCGTCATCTATATTATTCATATCAAATAAACAATTAAAAAACTTTTAAGTATGATCATACCTTATGAGCTGCACCTTTGTGCTGGGCTACTCTTTTGGTGTTCTTGCAACGCTGTGTAGCAGAAAGCTCAGCCACTCTGATCTGTCCATCTCTGGCACACATGGCCAATGTGGAGTCACCGCTGTGTGGGAGGAACTTTGCCTGGGGACAGAATAATAATTAATAAGGACTGAAGAGGCACTGATTTAAATTTCTACATTTTAAAATCTTACTCTGGACATCTGAACCGAAGATGTTCAATGGAACTTAAAACCCATTTAGAGGGTTAACACAAAACGAGGTTTCTGTCCAATATACCCAACACAAATTTAAGAAATCACACATAAGTTGAACAAAATTTATGGCCAATTTAGCCTACAGGACTGGGGCTAAACTATTGAAGTAGCTTTTATATAGTTTTTAATGTGAAGATATACTATAAATTTTTCTAAAAACATTACCGTTCAAAAGTTTGGGGTCAATAAGACTTTTTTTATTGCATTAAAACTGATCAAATTTCTTTTATGATTTTCTTTTTTTAATATTCTATATAAAATAATAATTTATATCATTGTTTCCACAAAAATATTAAGCACACACACCGGTTTTTCAACTGTCATCATTAGAAACATTTCTTGAGCACCATAACGGTATATTAGAATGATTTCAGAAGGATCATGTGACTGAATAACGGAGTAATGGCTCTTAAAGAGTAAATAAACCCTAAACCAACTTTTTTTAGTTAATGATCTGTAAGAATGGATCTTCATTAATACCAGTCATTGATTCGAGTAACTTTTTTGACATTTGTGTATAAAGTGTTTTATTTCTACAATATATGGTGTAAAAACGTCTTAGTGCTGCCCTCTTCAGGTTGAACGGTGGCTACTGCAGTTGAATTTTCCTATTGGATGTTCCGCACTTCGTGACGTACGCAGGTTTCAGCTCACCACGCTCTTGATACGAGCGCCAGTATAAAAACCAGCTTGTTTCGTCAAAACCACTGGGGTTTTTCAAATATTGCCAGTGGGTGGAGTCAGGCTCTGACCAGGGGTTTAGTTACCCTTTAAATTCAACTGTGCATCACTGGAATAAATAATATATTATAATATATATATATATATATATATGCAGCTTGAATGAGCACAAAATACTTTTGAACAGTGTATTGTATTGATCATAAAACACTACGCATACATCAGCCTGAGTAAGTAGTGTCAAAATAAGACTCAAAGAAACAAGCATTGCTTGTGTTTTAAAAGCCCTAAATGTCACCTTCAGTAACATCAAGAAAAGGTTTTCTTAGTGCCTTGTGTGTGTGCCTCTCCAAGTTTTCCCATCAATGTGCCACTATTTTAATTGAAATGAAAAATTTTAGAGCTTCAGACATCTGCAGTCAGCTAAACTGAGCTTCCTCACCTGAAAGACATTGCTCTTATGTCCGCTGTCAAACTCCAGCTCCGCCTTCCTGCGAGCCCAGTCCCAGATCACCACACGGAGGTCATCGCTGCCGGATGCCAAACGGGTGCCGGAGGGGTTAAAATGGAGGGTGTTCACGCAGCCTGTGTGTCTCTCCAGACGGCCCTGCAGTTCCAGCCTCTGCACCAGACCCCGCGCCCCACACACCCTCCTCGCAAACTGGTACGAATCACGGCCGATCTCTCGGGAACGCAGAGAGGGGACCGCGCACCATGAAGGACGACTCAGGTCGCACAGATCTGCTCCCAGCCACGCTTCCATGGCTTGCTCGTCTTCTTCCTCCACGTCATCCTCCTCATCTTCATCATCATCATCATCGTCGTCGTCTGAACTGGAAGAGTGATGTGTGGCACCGCCGCTGGGTCGATTCCTCTTCCTGGCGGATCTCTTACTTTCATCTTTTCCCCTCCCTCCTCCCTCACTCTCTCTCTCTCCTTCTTCAGTGAGAGAGTACAACCCACTGCCATCCATGCTGTCAGTGTCCTCCTCTTCTCCCAGTTCCTGCTTCTGCTCAGAGTCTGCCATGGGCCTGTCCTGACCACCCTCACTTCCCTCTGGAGCTGAACTCAAATTTGCTGTTAAGAGAAAACTTGAAAAATTGGTGGAGCATTGCTTACATATATCACAGTCAAGGTGATGCTTGGGGTCAGGAAGACTTTTCCTATAAATAAATGAATACTTTTTTTTCAGTGATGATGGATTAAATTAAACAAAAGTAACAGTAAAGACATTTATAATGTTACTAAAGGTTTCAATTTCAAAGAAATGTTGTTCTTTTAAACATTTTATTCATTGTGAAACAGCACAAATCATGAACACCAATTCAGCATGTTAGACAGATTTATGAAAAGATCATGTGACACTGAAGACTGAAGTAGTGGCTGCTGAACATTCAGCTTTGTCATCACAGGAATAAATTACATTTTAAAATAGAAAACAGTTATTTCAATTTTAATTAAATTATTTAACAATATTACTTTTTTCCTGTATTTTCGATCTAATAAATGAGTATAAGAGACTTACTGACCCCAAATTTATCAACAGAAATGTGCATGACAAAGTTTGGACTTTGTTTCCATACCTGACTCAGGGCTGCTTTGGGTCTCTGGCACTGCAGTTTCTGCTTCCCCTCTTCCTTCTCCAGGATCTGGATCATCAGAACCACCTGGTAAATTAAGCCCCAGGCAAAAAGAATTAGCTGTATTTGCCATCATTTGAATAATGAGAGATTAGGAGTGTTTCCCCCAAGACTTTCTTTACTCTCTTGCCATTTTATTTTCTTTCTTCCATGAAACACAAAATGAGATGTTATGAATATTGTCAGTGCTACTATGAACATAAAACAATGTGAATGCTGACAGTAAAGTCATAAAAATACAGCTAACACAGAGAAGGGAACATTATCAGTTAATAATGACTGAAATGTTGGTCTATTTCTCACACGAAGTTATTACAATACTTCAGAAGACAATTTTACAATATTATATGATGATAACATGGCAGTATAAAACACTGTTTACTGTCCTCATCCGAAGAAAATGGCATTCTGTCTAAGATCTTCTTTTATATTACACTCAGAAAAAAAAACAGTATGGATTTGTAACTCCACATGAACATAATTCTTGGGAGAACTATTCCTTTATTAAGACAGTAAACTGAAAGCTAAAACAAGTTGTTTACTCACCATTTGGAACACTGGATTTGCCGTCTGTATCGCTCATTCTATCTAACAGAAGAGACCCTGAAGAAATAAAAGAGAAGAGAGCTTACTTCAATTACATTGGATTATGTTAAGACGATATATATTTTATTTACAACTTGATTGAATGCTTGTAAGATCATTTAACATTGGTATATCCTATAGTCAATGATTACTTGAGTCCTAATCAAAATGCATTTCTTCAAGCCGATGAACATAAAAAGACATCATTGCCATTTTGACACATTTAAAAGGTGCTGAGCTCTCAGATTGACCCAGCCAGTGAGCTGACAGGATCCCTGACATCAGCTAAAGGTGGCAAAATAAGCCTGCTCGCATGGTAAATAGCTGGCATAGTAAACACCTGCCTCTAATCGTAATACCAAAACCATTACCTTGTACAGTAACAACTGAGTCCAACTGCAGTGCAAACGACACTTACATAGCAGTTTGGTACTGTTCGTGAATTAGTGGCAATGCCACATAACAACTTGACAGTGCGCAGTAAACTGGCAACGACTAGCAAGTGTGCTAACTAATCTTAGCAATTGCTTTTGTGGTATTACCCATGTCAAAAATAGCTTGACTAGCTGCTAGGTACTTTTGCAAGCAGGCACGGCTCTTGGCAGCCAGATTGTAGCTCTTCGGTTTTGAACAAAGAGAGATTTGTTATCAAGATTACAAAGACGTACCGACGAGTAAATATTGTGAAGGAGAAGTGCAGGAGAAACTCGAGTTCAGCGCGTCAGCAATGGCTCTGCAATGAGTGCTGTCTCAAGCTGACAACATGTAAACATTGGTCGTAGCGAGAAAATGGAGAGCTAACTACCGAGCGGTGTTACCTCTGCTGCTGTAGGCCCAAAGTCTCCGCACTTGTTAATCCTCTGCGCAGATTTCCTTCCTTCACCTTCGAGTCACGCGCAAACAAAAGCTCGACACATTAGGGAGATGTGCCCTGAACACATTCATGCATAGGTGATCCAAAAACCACCGCAGTTTAAGGTCACGTTTTTGGTCGTGCCCGCAATGTTTATGTTTTGACTGATTTCCTTCGTTAGCACTTCTGTTTTTTCCCCCTTTCTCTTTCCTTTTTTTTCTCTTTCTTTTTCCGGCAAGACGATCGTTCTCCGGAAGTTGGTCTGGATCCACAAACAAAGCGGCGCGAAAGAAAGTCTATGGCGCTTTATTAATATTACTGTACACACTGATATATGTGATACTGATAAATTATGTTCACGCTAAAATTCACTCGAGGATTTTTTGTTTTGTTTTGTTGCTTGATTATGACCCCGCCATTTAATGATAACAAAACGCAACATTTTATTGTTATTATTAAATAGTAGTAGGCTAGTATTAATAATTATTATTATTATTAGTAGTTGTAGTATTATACCAATTGCATATTCATCATAAGTAAAAAAAAAAACAAAAAAAAAACAACAACAACAACAACAGCCTATTTATACAAGTAAAAGTATGGATCAATATCCATATCTAAAAATATTGGGATTAATGAATGATAATAATCAAGAATGCAAATAATAATAAAAACGAGCATTTCATAGGATTTTGAAAATAATTACAAAAAGTGTTGTTGTTATTATCATTATTATATTCATCATCATCAGTAATGAAAAAAAATTTAATAAATAAATAAATAAACAGACTAACCAAAGACAGAAAAAACAGGGTACAATTACAAATATGACCCAATCTGGCTATATTTAATCAAAATATTATTTTGATTAACTAATGATAATAATAAAACATGCAAACATCAATACTACAATCAATTAATAATTATTTCAATTTAATAATCATAATTTAAAAGCAAATGACATATTCAAAATAAAAATTATTTATATTTATTATTATTATTATTATTATCGACTTTGCGGAAACAGCTAAATTTGAACACAACAATAAGTATTAAGAATGTCAAAAATATAAAGAATAGTAAAAGAAAACAAAACTTTGCAAGATTTACGATGCTGATGAACGTTAAAACGCGTCATCAAAGTCTGTGAAAAGACCTTAGAACCGTAGACTGTAACAACACCAAAACGAGAGCGAGAGAGAAAGAGAGAGAGAGAGAGAGAGAGAGAGAGAGAGAGAGAGAGAGAGAGAGAGAGAGAGAGAGAGAGAGAGAGAGAGAGAGAGAGAGAGAGAGAGAGAGAGAGAGAGAGAGAGAGAGAGAGAGAGAGAGAGAGAGAGAGCAGGGGCGTGTGTTTTTTTCTAGATGAGAGCTGGATATAGCCCTCTGCATAATATTCTCGGTTCCGTTGTTCTGACATATTTTTAAAGCACTGTGACCAAAAAAAGGATTGAAATTCCGATTATAGCCTATTTCTTTGAACCTTTAAAAGCGAAAAGGACATTTTCTCAGAAAGAACTATGAGTGAGGTGAGTTCTCATTTGTTATTTTTAAGACTGTCTGACAGACCCGACTAACTTAAGTTAATTCGAAGATTTAATAACATATTAATCTAGGACGTCCAATTCAATCTAAATTATTAGGCCTATTATTATTATTATTATTATTATTGTTGTTGAGATAAAAAAGGATTAAATCATTTAAATCCTTTGAATCATGCAAGTTGCATTCAAAGATGGCTTAACGTTAGTAAACCCATCTCTAATTTCTCGTCAGTAAAGATGAGCAATATAACCTTTTCCTTAGGGCAATGTGTAGCCTATTCTTCTTTATGCAATGCATATTACAGTGCGTTTTACTCAATTCCTAGTTTAAAATTAAAGTGATGCTTTACATTCTTTTGTGTGTCCCATTAATTGCCAATTAATAAGTGGCTCAGGGGAGCTTGACCTTGCTGATATGAGCTTGGCTAATTAGCAGATGGAGATTGTGCCGTGAGGCTTGTGTGTATCAAGTGATGTGTGTGAGAGTGGAAAAAAAGTGCTGTCTGAGGTAATGTAGAAGAGAAAAAAGTAATGGCTAACACACTGAGAGCCAGCTGGCAGCATGCGGGATCTTTCTCTCTCTCCCCCCATGTCTTTTAAGTGTGAAAGCCAGAAGTGTGAAGTCTCCATAATACTCATATGACCTACTTTTGGCAAATTAAGAAAAGAAAAACAACAGAATGGCATGTACACGAGACAAAAGTTGTCGTTTTTATGCTCAAAGAGATTTTATCTGACAGCTCACAGAACGTGGTGGTGGATATAGTGCATTAAAACTTCCTGGAGAGAGGAGGCTGCGGTTCAGAGTTCAGAGTAAGGTGGAGATGCTCTTTCATTCCAAAAAAAAAAAAAAGGCTTAACGGGGAAAGGGCTGCAGCGATTTGCATTTCAAAGAGTCCTTTGCAGTGAGAGAGAGAGTGAATAAAATGTGTATATGTGATTGTGTCTGTGTGTTAATGTTCCATTTAATCTCCCTTGATGACATTTTCTGTTCTCAAAATAAAATATGTGAAGTATTTACAGTATATCTGCTGCTTCAAGCAAACATCACAGTTTTTCTCAGATTTAAATGACAATTCATTGCTGAAATTACTCATTTAAAAAGGATTTACACAAAAGTACATGAACACAAACTGACACATTTTGGCTGTCAATATGAATAACTCAAATCTAGGGCATCATCCCAAGGCTAATTTGTTCTCATAATTGAAAAGCAAGGTCACAGATGTACTGAATGTATTTTTTTTTTTCTTTTGGCCTCAAGACAGTAGTTTACACTGTGTGCCTCCGAAACATAAACATTTAATAACCTCGTACTTCTATCAAATGTTAACAGGGATAATTAATTTAAGAAATATATAACATGAAGTACACACACACACACATTAAGCTTGCATGTCATAGGGATCCTCTCCAGGGATGAGTGCCTCTGTTCCAGATTGCACACAGAATTGAAAAAGGGGGATTAAACCGATGGGGATTAAGGGGTCTTTATCGCTCAGTGTCCTAACACACATGTTAAAACCCATATCAGTTTTTAATGTGATGGCAGACCAAATAAAAAAATCACAGATGTTATGATTTTAGTTTTTACTGCATGTCTAAATGCTCGCACCACAAACCTGAAAGCTGCTGTCTCTTTTTTTGCAGAACAGTTCATCTGATCCTCCCAACCGCACTCAGGGGCCTGCCACAGATGGAAAAGGTGTGTTTGTGTGTTCCATTACAGCATTTCTTTTTTTTTTTTTTTCATGATTTACTTCTTGAAAAATTCTCACATATTGTTCTCCACCAAAGCTGTTTTCCTTGTTCCCTCAACAAAACCCGGATTTTTTCCTCAGGCTCCGACCAACAGAAATTTTATGAATTTTGAAGCCTAAATACAATCACCAACAGTAAAAAAAAACAAATATATGTTATAAACGGACTACACCATGGTCACCACTATTAAGCATCATAAAAAATAAGAATAGTTTGCAAGAGGGTTAATAATTAACACATTGAGGCTGTAGAAGCAGCCTATAGTGAATAGATGTTTTTCGTCTTGATGATATTCCCGACAACCTTTGTTAACACAAGTGTTACTGAATGTATTTTATGTCAAAGAAAAAGATGTGAAAGCACAGAACACACATTATTTCAGGAATTTAATCAAACACCCATTTTAAAAACCCATTGACTTTGGGACGATGGAGCCGGAAGTGCTAAAATACTAGTGGTCTACAAAAAATACATCATACTTAAATGTCTCATATTTGTCTCTGAAAGCTGAGATACAAGAAAACGTTTTAACATCGAAACAAATTTCAATGTTAAAAAGGTTTTTTTTTATTATCATAACATTGAAACGTCTAATTTTTAATCATGAAAATACACTGTCTGCTAAAAGATATTCGAAAAAAAGACATATTTTAATGTTCTGTGGTATGAAAATGTAAACAATTGCTGTAAGTAGCCTATATTTATAACAATTAACATCATTTAAGACCTGAATTGGGACGCAGACACACATGGCTTCACAAAATGTAAAAAATATTGCAGTTCCTTTCACTATGCCCTTAATGTTGTCAATGTGTCCCTCAGCCACCCAGGAGAAACCGGTGGACAAAGAGGGGAAGCCCCCTACACAAGAACCCGAAGAAGAGATCGACATTGATCTGGAGGCGCCGGAAACAGAGAAAGCAGCTTTGGCAATACAGAATCAGTTTAGACGCTTCCAGAAGAAAAAGAAGTAAAAGGGAAGCCTGAACAAGAGAATCGGTGGACAAAAACACCTTCCACGATATTCACTATGGAAAGAGAATAAACAAAGAAGAGACAGAGGAAAGTCAAGTGTGGGTGGGAAATTAGGGGTTTGGAAAACAAATGATAGCCCTGTGGCATCAACATGCTGGGTAGATTAGAGTTTAGGACATACGAATAGGGAAAGATTTTCACTTTAAAAGACATGGCAGATTCTGTTCTCACTATATTCGTCTCCATCCTTCTCCTCTCCTGTAGGCATAAATATAGGAACGTCAGTTGCATGTGCAACACACATCTGTCATTTCATCATCGATGCAAGAGAACAAATGTAAGTGATATTAAACGGGCAGTAAATGACCAAATGTTGCGCTGCACTTACAGAGTAAAACATGTTGCCATGAATCAGTATTATAAATATGAAATAGCTTAGTTGTAAATCTATTCAGGAGGTGAATGGCTGTTCTGTTGTTGTTGTTCAAGTGATAAAAAAATAAGAAATCTTCATATCAACAGCAGACCAAATAATGATTATTTAATGACAGAAAAAATGTCATAACCTGACATTCTCAGAATAATAATAATAGCAATATCTTGCATATTTAGACAGGGATTTGATCAAGACACACTGAAGTTTAAAATTAGCCCTATTAAACTAGGCAAATGGCTTGAAATAAATGTAAAATGGACAAGTTTAATATTCTATTCTGTTAAATTGCTAGCTGAATTTAGCACAAGGTCAAGAACTTTTTAAATCATTAGCATAAATTCCTTTCATTTTTGCGTCAATGCCAGAAGTCACTGGCATGCAGTGAGATCCTAAAATTTTTGGAGACTGACTCAAATGAAGATGATTATCAAGGAAAGTGTAACATTTTGATCTATTTTAAGTGTCTTTATCTTTCTCGTTCCCCTATAATTAAAGTGGTCTCCACAGATATCTCAGAATAGCTCGTAAAAATTAGAGCAGTATATAGAGACTCATGATTATCTTGCAGTTAATGGGACAAATGATGTCTGTAATTGCATTGAGATAGGTGTGATGCAAATGTCATCTGTGCTTGATCGTTTTCAGATAACCACTGGCAAGGCAATTATTGAATACTTCTGTTATTATTCTGTACATTTTATATCAAGTAGCCTATGACACATTTTACTGTTGGACAGACATTTATCTCCTCCTGTATTCTTTTCTTCTCTCTCTCTGTGTGTGCTCATGTGTGCTTGAGTGCTCTATCCTACACTTTTTTTCAGTGTGACTCATTGCTTCAATAAAAAGAATTGTATGTCCTGACCTGAATTGTATGTACTAAGGGCAGTAAGTGGATGGTTACATAAAGTGAAGAACATTATATAACATTAGTTTTCCTTTTCTCCATCAAACATATTTCATTTTTCAGTGAAAATGTATATTTCAACGACAATAATTATTGCTACTATTGCAGTCTAGTGTTTTTTTAACCTTCGATCTAAAGTAGTTAATACGGAGTAAAGTGAAATGAACGGTAAAAAAGGAAGTAATTATTAGATGTTCCCACTTACTTATAACCCCAAATAGAAAGCATTTTTGCCTAGTTCATAGCTGAGTTTTATTGTGGCTGTCCCTTAATGATTTACAGTTAATAGTTAAATAATTTAATCATCTAAAGAATGCACGTTTACTTGTGTTTGGTGCTGATATGTGTAGGACAGGAGGTGAATGGAGTCATACAACTTAAAATCTTGTAGAGGAGATGATGATGCCTGATACTAGTCTGATAGTGTTTAAAAACTATAATAACCTATACTAGTATTTGAACAGTAGAGGGCAATCTCTTTCTTTCTATCAATCTTAGGCAGTGTTGCCAAGTCCGTGGTTTTCCCGGGAATGGGCTTTATGCACAGCTGCACCACTACTTCCTGAACTTAAGCCAGCTCCTTCTTTCCTGTCTGCCAGTATTGGCCAAATTGACTAATTCAGGTGTGTCTGATTATTGTTGCCGTGACTACTGAGGTCAGGCACACCTGGATTAATCAATTTGACCAATAATGGCAGACAGGAAACAAGGTGCTGGCTTAAGTTCATGAAGTAGTGCAGCTGTGCATAAAGCCCATTGGTGCTGTCAATCAACAATCATGGGAGGAGCATCCAACCATGTGACATCACACGGTTGAACGGCTCGAGTTGAGGCAGGGGAAAAACTTATAAGATTAAAACAAAAACAATGGATAGATTTTTATCATTATATGATGGTTGTGTACTGGCACTGCCAACACACATTTCAGTACAATCAACTTGAAAAAGTGCATGTACCATCATATGACCCCATTAAAGCATAAGATCCCTCTCCCTTCAGAGTGCTCTCCAAAACAAATGAATGCACACACAGCTAGTGCAGAGTCTGCATATTATATTTATAAACCACTTTTATGCATTACATAAATCCATAGAAAGAGAACCATACAAAACCTCTAGTGGAACATTTTAAAGTAAAAAGTGCAGCCATTAAAAAATATGTACAAAAATAAATAATACAGAACTTGTCAAAGATATATTACAACTATGATGCATAAAAACTTGAGGGGATGAAATAGGATCAGAATACAAATGTATGACACCTGTATGTCCCAGAGTTAAATCCACAATATTGAAATGCTTCCCCCCCCCCCCCCCCCCCCCAACACCTAATCTTTAGTGCACACTACCAGCACTGGTTTAAGGTTTTTCATTAATGTAGTCACAAAAGAATGCTTCCCATAAATAACGTTAAAGGAACTGAAACAAACAAATTTTTTTTTGTTTGTGTGTGTTCAAAACCACACCAGGGAATTCTAAAAATCTCAATTATAGGCTACAGGTCACGCTTATGAGGTTGAGAGTAAAGTTTCTGACTCAACACTTATACTATCAGTCCAGATTTTAAGACCATTACACTGGTCTGCTTTTCAGACTAATTCTCTAGAATTTATTTATACTGCTTGCAAGACAAGACTGTACTGATATATCTTAAAGGGATACTCCACTTTTTTTGGAAATAGGCTCATTTTACAACTCCAAGTTGTAGACCAACTTCCAAGTCAATGAGACCAGAAACTGTCTGGTTACTGATATTGTTCTAAATATCAGAAAATCGGCTGAATGGATTCGAAAATGGTAAAACTTGACTGTTTAACTCTGGGGGAGTTGTAAAATGAGCCTATTTCCCAAAAAAGTGGAGTATCCCTTTAAACATCAAAGTTTAGTGGTTTGTTCTAAGCACACAACTAAATATAGAAATTAATTTAGACATTTTTTCTGGATATACTGAAAGGTGATCGCCATATATTTAACACTTTCAGGTTAAATTACAATTGCAATTTTGATCCGTGTAGCACACCGAAAACATTTGATTTAGACAGAATCAGAAGTCTAAAACATAGCATTACTTAAAACTTAAACATGAATCTGGTAATGCAAAAGTTGTTACTTCTGGTAATGCAATAGTTGTTTTTCTTCCTCCTCTCTCTTACTTCTCAATATACGTATACTGTAGTGTATCCTGTCAGTTTTTTGTGTTTTTTTAAAGAATACACAAGGGTTTCAATACTTCTTATCTTCCTTGTGTTCACTTAAATGATCCCCTTTATGTTTCTTTAACCCAGATGTGTTCAATTCCTCTTATAATCTGCTATCAGACCCCTGTGCCAAGTCTCCTTTTTCTTCATTCCACATCTTTCCAGGTCTTTCCAGATCAACTTCATTATTCCTCCTCATTTTAGTTTTTTTGCTATTTTCCTTTCAAATCTTTGAATTCGATTTGCCAACCATCCTGCTTTTGTTGTTTCCATGTGTTAGCTCACTGTTAAGACTTTTTTAATCTCATTTTTATAATTGCTTTTTGCTCTTTGACTACTCATTTCTTTTTTGTGGTCTCTTTGTTCATTTGCTCCGGTGTAGTTTTCTGGTCAAGTTTCTCCTCCAACTGATCAAGTTCTTGCTCAAGTAGAGCCAGTTTAATAGGATCTGACTCACATTTGTCTTCATCCTCCTCCTCTTCTTCATATTCTTCCACTTCAATTCCATCCATGGTCTTTTGTAGCTGAGTCTTCACTTTGTTTAGTTCCAGCAGGCCGTGTTGAAGCTCTTTGCATACTTCTCGGATCTTAGAGGCAAATTTGGTCTTGGCACCTTTGCGGAGTTCATTGGAGTCTTTGGCAAGAAAGAAGACATCCAGGGCAAGAAAGAGAGTGGACATGACCCCTGTGGTGATACTGATGGCCTTGGCGGCTTTGGCAGCTCCACCAGCAACACCTAAAACTTTCACAGTGCTGATAAGCCTATCAGTGTTAATCATGAGGGCTTTACCTGCTCTCCCACCTTCCTTCATCACATGCTTTATGTTACGGCTAAGTCTTGTGTTGACCACACTCTCAGAGTACTCCTTAAAATCCCATTCTTGCAGAGTGTTCATTCCTTCCTACATACACAACAGACAAGATAGATAGATAGATAGATAGATAGATAGATAGATAGATAGATAGATAGATAGATAGATAGATAGATAGATAGATAGATAGATAGATAGATAGATAGATAGATAGATAGATAGATAGATAGATAGATAGATAGATAGATAAACATACTTGCATGAAATCCAGACAATCTCTGATGTCATTGATCTCATTCTGGTAACCCTGGATCATCTTCTCCACCTTCTTGCGGTCCATTTTGGATTGAACCGCATCAGTAATGTTAGCTGTGGCTGAGGTGATGCTCCCAGCTGTTGCCACACTGATACCTACCGCAGTAACGATAGTAGAGGTGCCAAAAGTAAAGGGTGCCAATATGAGGCCAGTGATGGTGGCTATGCCCCCAGCCACACAAGCCACGCCCCCTCCAACAGCTGCGCTCACGGTCTTCTTATGGAAGTTGTCAGCAGTGTCCGCTAGTGCAAGCAACTCCACAATGCGACGCTGCAGAGAGGCTCCACGCTGGTTGAACAAACTGACAAAGAGACGGGCTGCCATGAACACACGGTCTGCAACAGCCTCAACAGCCCTGAGAGACAAACATTAACAAAACAGATCAGTGGTCATGGGAGGCAATTAGACAGTTTTTTTTAAATCCACATTTACTCACAGCTCCTGCTTATCTTCCTGAAAATTTGTTGTTTCATTCCATTCAGTCCAACCTGTCAAAATTGAGTAAGTCATATGAAATTAGTGAGGACAAGTAGTTATTCATTATTTTATATTTTTAGCAGTGCACTGCAGCTACAAACACACAACATGGCTGTTATAGGCCAATGCATCATGTTATATTCTGTCATTAAGACATGCTTTTTTAAGATGCTGTGATAAGTTTAAAATGGTTAAATTTATAAAACATACTCTAGCATTACATTGTGCTCTGTGCAGCTGAACATGTTGTGTATACTTGTGTACATACTTGAGTATTCTTTAGTTTTATGCCTGAGGTAATTATGAATCATTAGCATGTCATCATTGCGTAGCAGACATTGTCACCTTGAGGAATAAAGGTGAACTGCACTTATTGAGACATGAGAGATTCAATTTTTTGTGAGAAGGACCTGGCTGCAGCCTACAGAATGGGGCGGGGCTTGAATGTCTTGCTCCTCCCCATACTTACACTGATTGGCTCTGTCGTCTTTCATTGGCATACTGTCAAATTATGTTCAGTTAGTTTCATTATCATGGACTTTTAGTTTGTTTTCATGTTCACCATGTGTTCACGCGCCGGTGCCTCTGTTTTGTAATTATCTATCATCTGCTATATTTACTTCTTATTTATTAAATCCAGGCATTGGCAATTGGTTGATGAAACATTGATTAAAATTAAGCTACAATTAATAGAAAATGAAATTCACTTTGTGCGTTCTGTTTGATGTCTCTGTGAATGTTTTACTCTGTGAGATGTGACGCGTCTTTTAGTGGCGCTTTCAGACCTGTCACATCCGTAACATAGTTTTTTTTTTCACATAAAATAAATGCGAACACGAAACATAAAATAAAATGAATATTTTATGTTCTGTAGTGACTACTGTTACTCATCATTTTTATTCCGAATACATAACACCGGTCCCTTCCGTCACACCCCTAATATTGTGTTTAAAATTTGACCCAACTCACCCTCAACAGTTTTCCACCAGTCCATCAGGCCATCATCCTATGAGCAGAGAGCAAGAGATAAAAAAAAAGGTTAATACAGATTTCAAAATCAGTCACATTTATAATTAAAGGGTTAGTTCACCCAAAAATTAAGATGTCATTAATTGACGCGGCTTGACAACAGAACCATAAGAGAATACAATGCTGAATAAAGTCGTAGTTTTTCGATGCTTCAAAACATTCTAACTAACCCACTGGTGTCACATGGACTACTTTGATGTCTTTATTCCCTTTCTGGACAAGGACAATATACCGTACATACATTTTCAATGGAGGATTTGCCAACCATCTCTCTTAGTAAACCAATCTTTCTTACTAATTCTAAAATACCTTAATAATAACTGTGTTCTGAAGATGAACGGAGGTCTTACGGGCTTGAAACGACAACGGTTAGTCATTAATAACATAATTTTCTTTTTTGGGTGGACTAACCCTATATATACACATGTATGCATATATAACAATAAATAATATGTATTTATAATAACAATAAATAACAAAAAAATAATATACCTCATCTGCCTCAAAATAATTTAAATCTGTTGGATAGGCAGCCATTTCCACTGGCAGGATTTCAAAAGTGCAGTCCTATAACATTCAGAGAATAAAATATCATACAATTATTAAGTGAAGGCATAATGTGATATCGATGCACCATAGAGGCAACATAATAATTAGCAATTACAACTCACCTCAGTTGGCTGAAGTTGCTGCATTTCCATCGGCACCTCAATTATATCTTCTTGATCGGAACACTACAGAAAGATTTTGTAGTATGCCGATTTTTTTGGAATTAAACTATTAAATTATATATATATTTAAAATGTTACATTACCTGTATACTGGGTGAACATGCTGACATTCTAGGTAGAGTTCTCTTCACTCTAAATGATACAACCTGAAAGGATGTGAACAGCAAAGATTTTTAAGCAGAATAATCAAATGACACTAAATAATTTCAAAAGCAAACAAAAAACTATTTGTTGCATTTGTGGCATTATGATGAAAATGATCATCAGTTATATGTGTAGTTTATTGTACTGATGGGCTTCTATTTCCTACAATATTCCCCACCTGTGTATACCGAAAATAAGAGTGATCCTCACCTTGGTATTACTGTTAGAGAGTTCATTATTTTCCATGCATTTTCTGGGCACTGCAATAGATTTCTAGGACATAGAGGAAACAGTTCAACATTTGTTGCACGACTTCATTTACTTTGCAGGCAACTTAGGATCATTACCGATTTGGTAAAGTACCTTTTCAGTGCCAGTGTCCAAGAAGCTATAATCCCAGTCAGTACATTTACTGTGCTCACTTAGCGGATCCTGCGCATAGAATTAACTGTCATTTTAATTATATCAAATGGTTCAAAAGTACATTATAATTGTAAAGATTGTAAAAATAAAGCAATAAAAGGGGGAAGCTGTGTTACCGTCTCAGCAGTGAAACGTAATGCCGGTTTTGGAGAACTGTGGAAAGTGCCACTAAGCTTCCCTGAGTTATCCTGGACAAAAGGGACAGTAATTGTGAATAGCAGATGACGAAGCAAGCAATTACATTATTCTGTTGTATCCAATATAAAAGCACCTTTAAGGTTTTAGAGATGTATAAGAGATCATCATTACTGGCCAGCAGTTTAATGTGTAATGGTGGGCTGTCCTACAAGAAGAAAGCTTGTTACTACTGTGCATTATCATCTGGAAGGTAATACACAAACACACACACAACCTATTTTTGTTGTTGTAGAACTATACCTCTCCAGACGTGTCCTCGGCTCCTCTAGGAAAAGTTTGGAGAAAATTTAACGGGGAATTTTCCTCCTAAAGAAATTAATCTGAGAATTAGAATTGCACTTTGCATTTTGTTTGACTTTGAATTCATGGTATATGGCCAATGTGACTGGTCCCGCTGAACCATTTTTCAATGCTGTTTCTACCTGTAAATGGACAGCAAATCTGCATGCATATCATAAAAAGCTAAACAAATTCTATCATAATTTAGACAGTATTGCTTTATAAATTTGAACTTTAAAACATTCATATAAGAATAAATGACTGCATGAACAAGGCTGTAGTTTTTTCCACACCTTAATGTTGTTGTTTTCGGTTTGGTTGAGATTACAGGCTGAGTGTTCTCCATGTTGTACTTCTTCCTGTCAAAAAACAAAGAGGAAGGAAACACCAGCCACGGTATGTGTCAGATAAACCGAAATTGCAGTTAGCATTATTCTGTGTAATGTGTAACATCAAAGCATGATTTTTACAGCATGAACACAGATTGTGGACACAGGGTGGAACACCTGAGCTAAGCCTAATCCAAACCTATTGTGTCATTACAAATACTGTGATTCACATTGGATGTTAGGGTTAAGTTTTCAAGTTATGTAAAGTGTAATATAATTACATCAGACCTTATTGCTGTGTTGGTTGGACAGACTGTTAGTGGTGGCAGTGAAGCAATCCTGGGGCAAACGGAAAAATAATCAGATAAATATCAGAGAAAAATCAATAGCTCAAAGTGTATTATGTAACTCTACAGGCAAAAAATCTCATTTGATCATGGAATTCCTATCCTGAGTATTTATATGAGCAAGATAAGGAAATATCTTGCATCCCCTGGTGGTTAAAGAGGATACACTTTCATGGCCTAACACTAGATGTGTGATGTAATGTATTCAAAAATAATGTGTCTCTGCAATGCATAATGAGACACAATGGTTACAAAGTGTTTTTGGACACCTGAACCAAACTTAAAAATACAAATTTGACTGTTAGACAATGGATGTTAGCAACATTTTTATACATCAATGATGTTCAATTTCATGGTCAGGCCATTAACTTAAATTACACTATGAATTTATTATTTCAACTAGCAACAGACTGTATAAAATAGCTTCAAGTGTCTGTCGTCAATAAACACATTGTTCTACCTCTTGTGCAGGAAGATTCGTCAACATTTTAGTAGTTCTTTTAAACAACTGGCTGAAAAAAGCAGCTTTCGCCTGACACATAAAGAAAATGTACATTATTATTTTAAAGAAACATTAAAAACAATGAAATGGATATAAATATACACCATGTATAATAAAAGTTAAGAATATCATTTGATGACCTTAGGGTTGTTGTTGTCTGGTTGTTGATCATTGAGAGCTGGAAGCTCACTCTCAGTTAGCATGTTCTGGGAAAAGATGGAAACTGATTATTCTCAGAAAAAATACCATTGCTATATTTATATCTACATACTACAATAATAAATAAGAATCTTCCTTTTTTTGCAGTCTGTCTATATTCCAAAATGTTACCAAAAAAAAAAGCAGAGTCCAAATGGTATTCTTAGAAATCAACTTTAAAAGTGCATTAAAGATAAAATATACAATTAGAAACTGAACATACTTTTGCTTTTCTCTAACAGACTGTCATTATTGCTAGTGATTCCACCATTTACAATATTCTCATCCTAGAAAATAAAAAAATGGTCAACTAACCATTGCCAATAAAAGCACAGATATTACAGAGTCTGGCTAATTACCCTAGTGTGAATGCTTGCAGTTCCTACACCCTGAAACATGTCTCGTCTCGCTTCATATGAGTGCTCAGCTGCGCCTGATCGCCTGGACATTAAATCTACTTTCTCCTTTAGCACAAGCAGAGACAAAAACACACAGCAATATACAAACAGTCATATATGTGGCTGCAAAACATTTATTTGAGTATTTAACTGTGTGACACATTGCTAACATATGTCACTGTGTGTCAACTTCACCTATATAGAAATAGCTCAGTTTTTGTGTCATCCTTCTTGAAATATTGTGCATTAAGATGAACTTGAAGGGACACTGCTTCTGATTTAAATATTTTCTGAACAGATAATCTAATTTTGTCCTGAAAACTAAAGTAATACTATTTAAACCATTCTTTAATATTGTGCAAGATTTTTAATTGTGCCAGGTGTTTAATATCTCACATTCACACCTAAACTAATAAAATGGGGATTCAGCTCCAGACATGTTTTCAGTGGTTCTAGTTCATGACATCCTTGTTAATATAAATCTATATTCTTTTATGCTTGCTTTTTCTTACCTTTTTATTCATTTTAAAAACTTTTTTTTATAATCTTCATGTTCTTAATTGATCGTAATCTTCTTGGAAACAATATAATAAAATATCATTATAGATGTAGTATACAAATAAACTTGCCTTGCCTTTTCATGTCACAATTAAATGTATAGTTGTGGGACGCTGGAGTCTAAAGGCAGGGAAATACCTTGGATGGACGGCCAGTCCATCACAGAGCTAACACACAAAGACTCACACACCCAAACAATTTAATGACTCTTAAATAAATTACTATTCTCATAAATTTCACAATGATGTGAAAATCTAATTAATGTATTATTTTCAAATGCCATAGCCAACCTGATGGCAATATTACAGCATATATCACCTCTAGGTGAGCATATGGAAACTTTTTCACACTGCTCATTCTCTCTCTTCGAAAAAAAATGAAAAAAATGAAAAAAAAAAATCATATTTAAAATTATTAATATTTCTTCAAATTAGTTTTAAAATAGTCAAATATTAAAATAAACTATTTTAGCATTGTCAGCATGAAACTGAAAATATAAAATAAAATATTACTTATTTTTTCATGTGACTGCTTCCTTACCTCATTTTAGCGTAGGAGGTTTGAGCTTCTGCTTCAGTTTTCCCTCTCTGTAGTTTGATTAACCATTGCACTTCTCCATTTCTAACTATATATATATATATATATATATATATATATATATATATAAAAAAAAAAAAACAAGTTTGCGCAATGTATGTATGTATGTATAGGAACCAAAATGATGAATATTGAAGTGTTCCACGTACGCAACACTGCGCCGGAGAGTACTGTTAAACAAACTTTAAAGGCGACAAACAATGACATCATCATTCATGATCACAACTGCAAACATAATCAACAATGTCAACGCCTCGGGCTCACGACGCTTCATTAGTTAATTTGCTAGGATGCACTTTTTATGCTTTCATTTTTTTATAAGCAACAATGTAGAATTATTTTTCGATACTGACATTCCGTTGTCAATGTGGATCGTTCTAGTCTGAGGCAAAGCGTCTGAATCTGATCTAGTAGTGACACATTGCGCGTGCGGGCCAAACAGGAAGCTTGACTCTACCGAAACTTGTTTATTTGATAAACATACAAAATTGACAATTTCAACGATATTTCTCCGTACTGTTTTGCCTACCTTGTGTTCCCATGCTTACAGCTAAAGAGAAATGGTCTGTGAAGTGTGAACTTGTCAAGCTCCACCCGCTAAATCTGTGTTGACTAATAACAGAATCACGGCGAGACGGTTTAACAGGATGTCACGTCAGGTTGACTCCAGTCTCTCATTACATCCAGTGGGGGAAAAAGAGAGAAAACCCCACCAAGAATTCATGGGTTTCTTCAGACCAGGTTTTATTTATTATAATTTTTTTTTGATATATGAAAGTCACATTCAAATTCAAATTTAAATACATTTAGTTACAAAATAATGTGAAAATTCATCATATGAATTTTAAGACACAGATGGCTATCAAAAGGCTGTGACTGACAGATTAGATAGATAGATAGATAGATAGATTGATAGATAGATAGATAGATAGATAGATAGATAGATAGATAGATAGATAGATAGATAGATAGATAGATAGATAGATAGATAAACTTCACCTATATAGGAATAGATAGATGACAAATATACAAGCAGATAAATGTTATAAATAATTAAATAACATGTTTTTTATCAGGAGAAAATATTTATACAAACACGTGTTCAGGACCATTTACGCTCATATTCTTTTAGACCTATAAAAGCATAAATTATAGCAGTGGATATAAAGCCATAAAAATAAGTTAAGATGCCAAATTTTCTTTGCTCTTTAATAATGAAAGCCAATATAGTTATACAACTACAACTATACAACTAACTAACAACTGTACAACTATAATTTGTAAACATCTAGATTGAAGGTATTCATAAACCTAGAGGAGTGTTTATAGAAGTTTATCTTCTTTCAGAGTGGTAGTCAACTGCAACTCATTTCGGATGCTGTTAAGTTCCACCAAGCCCTCCTGTAACTGGTCTGCCACCTCTCTGATTTTCGCAGCAAATTCTGACTTCGCACCATTTTTAAGCTCATGAGAGTCTTTGGCCACAAAGTAGATGTCCATACCGACAAAAAGTCCAGTCAAAACCCCTGTGGATATACTAGCAATCTGCACAGCACGTGCTGCAGTGGTTCCTGCCACATTGGCTATCTGCATCACACGCATAATCTCATTGGCATTAGTTAGAATAGCTTTGCCCGCCATGGCACCATCCTCATAAATATTGTCGAAACAAGGGAAGTCTCGATTATAGGCATGCTTCTTCATCTTATTCAGGTTGAACTTGCGTAGGTTTGTAATGCCTTGCTTGATGAACTTCATGCATTTGTTAAGGTCTGCCATCTTCACCTGGTAGTCTTCCACAATCCGCTCCACCTTCTTGCGATCCATTGAGTTGTTGACGGTACTGGATATCCCAGCGGACGCAGAGGTAAGCCCGCCCGCCATGGCAACACCCAGGCCAACCGCAGTGACAATCAGGGAGGTTCCCATGGTGAAAGGTGCCAAGATGAGGCCAGTTATGGTAGCAACCCCTCCCACAGCGCTGGTGGAGCCACCGGTGATCTGGGCGATTTTAGTCTTCTTGTTGAATCTGTCCAGGCCATCGGCAATGGCATGCAGGTCAATCACATGCTGCCATAGCCCTTCTGCTCTCTCTGAGAAAAGTTTATTAAACACGCAAATGCCTTTTTGCACCTTCTCAGCAGTTACAGCAAAAGCCCTGAGAAAAAAGGCCAATGGTCGGTCAAATTCTCTTTTTTCCATATCACACACGCACACACACACACAGAATGAATTGGGACTTACTTGGCTTCCTCTTTCTCTGTCATGTTGTCACTTTTGGGCATGTCCTCCCATTCTGAAGTGGAAAAAAGAAAATGGGAGGACAATAGCTATGAATATCAAGTCACGATTAGAATGGGCCATCTGTTCAAACTTGGTTACGTTAATATTAGTTTGTCTAAACTAAGAAGTTAAATGATGGGAGGTAGGGGATTATTTCTTAAGTGGACAAACAGTCACACCAACATGATGGGAAAAACTCACTTTCCACAGTGTCCCACCAATCCATGAGGCCATCAAGATCCTGTGACAGATAAATTTATGATAACTAAAAAATGGTCTATTTTAGAAAATAAAGTCAAGGATCTATATTTAATGAACCAAACCTCCTCATCCTCTTTCTCATTTTCACTTAAACGGAACTCATCTAGCCATTCCATGAGGGACTTCTTGTGTTCTTTAGTCTGATGAAAAAATAAACAGAAAGTAATGTCAGGTTATTATGCAAGCAGAGATTGGACAATAATGTGTAAAACAGAACTTGATGGGAGAATTCCAATGCAGAAACACACAAAAATTGCAGAAGTTGCGAGTCAAATAGGAAGGTAGTTTGTTGTGGTTTTGTTTTTGTCACAGGTTGCAAAAAAACACAATTTTTTTTGTGGCTGGTGCAATACAATATAGGAGGCAAATCAAATTTCCAACATCATTTTTCCCTCCTAAAATAATAGTAATTGAGTTCAGTTTTTTTTAAATCAAAATACAAAACTAATTTATTGTCACCTGACCTGTAGCATAAAACAGTTTATGAAGGTGGGGTTTTTATATTTAGGATACCACAACAGTCTCTCAGTTCTCATTTTTTGCCTGTTTGTGTCTTGTTTTCAGTATCACAAGTTTTATTTTGATTAAAAGAACTTCTTGGATATTTCAGCACCTCTGCAAGGTCACTGCCACCGCCACTGCCTCCGCCTCCATTTTGGTTTCCATTCTTTTTCTGCGTTGTTTTGTTCTGTAATAACAGCACATGATTTCACTGAATAACAACTGTGAGCATGTGAAAACGTAAGAAGCAAAAATACTTGTTTACCTTTGGTACAACCTGGGGCATAAATGGATTTTTGGATTTCTTCTTTTGTCCTTTTTGCTGTAAAAATGTCATATGATATAAAGCTGTTCAACTGGAATGACTCCAGATCACCTGTTTTGGTTCTCTGGAAAAAATGCACCACTGAGGGCATCAGTATTTACTTAAAATGATAAGATGGGTGCAATTACTTTTGTTTTTTCCTCTTCTCCAGGTGTCTCAGCCACTGTGTCAGAAGTCTTTTCCAGGACCTCACTGCTATCACCCTGCAATAATGAGGAGAATGCATATAACCCTATTCCTATGATTCAGATTTGACTGTTTTTTTAAATGTGTTTGACATATAATCTGTGTTGAAGAAAAAAGAAAAAGAGAATACAGAACCTAAATTAAGACAAAATATAAAATGGTAAACTAAAAGAAGTGACATTGTTAAAAACTTTAGGTAACTTGTCATGGTTGCCAGTCAAAATAGCATCAATAATTGCATTCATTAAAATGTGACAAATGTTTAAATTATAGCCTCACCACTTGATTTGTTATTGAGTTACATAAATCAACCTGTGCAGATGATCTTGCACAACAATTTGAGTCATATTTCACCTGGCATTCTAATGTGCAAGTAGGTGCTTGCCTTTTAGTTATAGTGATTTCGGCTGGGCTCAAAAAGCCCAAAGGCATGGCATTTTTTTTTTAGAGATAACAGCTTCCATACCGTTGGAATTGCACAAAATACCAGAAGAACCAAAACAACTTAATTAGTCTGTTTCAACATGTTATCAATAAAGCTTTTAGTTTAGAGGTTATTTTGTTATAATGCTGTATACACATACACACACACACACACACACACACATATATATATATATATATATATATATATATATATATATAGCCTATATATATATATATATATATATATATATATACACACACACATACACACACACATATACATATATGCCCATTTTAATAAACAATACAGGAATTTTTAATCATATTATAACTTAATATAATAATACTATTTTAAACAATAAAATATTATAAAACAATAATACAATTCAAATAAAATAAAACAAATAAAATGCACCATCACATTTTGGTAGTCAAAGCAACAGCACTTGAGCATTCCTCATAAACCAGTGCAGAGATGAAAATGCTTATTTACCTTCTTAAGGGTTGGTTGGCTCTCGACATCAACCAGCTCCTCTGCATCTAAACCAGAACCCATGTCCTGGTATAAAAGAGAAAAGTGCATCATTGACAATAATTTGATGAAAATCAAGTCCTTGTCTTTTGAGATTCAATGGTTAAAGGCAGTCCTGATCCATCCAATTATGTGTGTAATAAATCCGAGCTGTAATTTAGCTTGCAAATAATTAACAAAACTGTGTTACATCTTTAAAAAAAGTATGCCCACCTGCATGGATATTGACTGTTTAACGTCAGGTTTATCAGTGGACTCCAAGAACTGTCGTGTTTTTTCCATGCCCTGCTGGGGAAGCAGATGCCTTCCTATTACAACATGTTTTTATCACCTATCAGAACTAGTGACATTATTAAAGAGATTAAGTCTGTGAAATAGTAAGGTTTAACTTACAATACATGGAACATATACCTAGAAAGGTGAGAGAAGTGAAAGTGAGAGGGACAGAGTGAAATATAGGAGTAGCAAGGCAGACAAGGACTTACTTCAGCAGTGGAGGGCTCGTCACAGTTGTTATCGATTTTAAGAAGTTCTCTGTCCATTATAAGAAAGGAATACCAAATAAACAAGAAACAGATAAAAGGACTGAGAGTCAGAAGAGTAAAAATAGGACTATTAAACACTCATGATTTTGCGGTCAGACCAAACATCATCACATGCTGAAGGTTCACTTTGAACTGGGAGGTCACCCTGAGACAGAGAAAGAAAGGAGTTTTTGTTGAAAAATGACCTTCATTAATCAACACTGAATGCTAAGGCAAAGTAGACCCCAGATCAGCAACATCTATAAATGCCTAGGTAAAACATAAATATTAAAGACAAATAGAGGGGTGACAGCAGTCAAGGGAATTTTAGAAAAAAAAAAATATTAAATCAAAGTAACGGTAAGTCTTGAAACCCCGGGTAAGTTAAGTCAACAATCCACAGACTGAGTCAGTCATGACGGTATAACAAATAAAGGCATCCATGCCTCTCTCTCGGTCGTTTTCTGAACATGACAGTGGTTTCCCAACATACATATTAAAGTTTGCAAAGTTGTTTTACAAATAAACAAAAAAAAAAAAGTGTTTATAGTTGGAGCAAGACATGCACAGGCGTAAACCGCACACTTCCCTGAGGAGAAAATGTTGAATCGAGAAGAAAAATAACTGGTGATCTATTTATGAAATGAAAGACAACTGTGTACCTTAAATTGTTTCCATGTTATTTTCTTTTGACGAGCAGTGGTTTGCCTCGCAGTGTGAAGTACATGGTGAAGTATCGAAATGTTTTTAACTCCGCCCTTTCTTGCTGTGTGTGTTTTTGTTATTTTGTAAATCCATTGACGGCAGACAGGTGGTGCTATTCGGCAGGGCAGGGGGCTGGGGGCCCTGGGCTTGAGGTTATGTTTGGCCCTTACAGTCTGGTTTGGGCCCTACAGCTACACTATGAATTACCTCAACTAGAACATCATTACGGAGTTGCACAAAATACACAAACATGAAAATATGCTTGATGTTCATAGAACGATTAATATGCAACATGCCAAGCATAGTCAAAGTTCAGATGTAATATCAAATAGTCATTATAAAAATAGGCTACAATAAAATGCAGGGTGTGCTCTTTCTCATGAGAGAATATCAAAACCCTGTAAGTAGTTTTGAAAAACATTGATGGCCTAAGACACGAAACGAGTGGTTTACTGTGAGAAAACGAACAGTATTTATATCGTTTTTAGCTCTTGTAGCCACGTCCAAGTGATCTGAGGGCACGGGCGCTTTGTGGCGCTTTAAAAACGATATAAATTCGTTTTCTCACACAAGCTAAAACATACAGAAAATTAATTGCAAAGTGAACTATCCCTTTAATACAGTTTCTCTTCAGTTAAAAACATAAATGCATACTCAAGTGGACATCTGAAAATCAAAAATATGTGTAAAAAAAAGTTCAAATTTTGTTTTTCATGCAATAAAAACAAATACTGTAGTAAAAAAAAATCTGACTGTGGTTAGTATAATTCATGCATGAAAGGGTTAAAACATGATTAAACAAAACAATGTACCATGGATACTACTTACTACCACCTTTACAAGCTTTTAAGCTTTTTTTGTATTGATGAGGAAATATAATCCAATCACAATGTGTTTGTCATTCTGGAAATGCCATGGCATACACCAATTATTGCTTCAAAATGCAGTCCAAAGTCCCTTGGTCTGTTTAAACAGTTACGCAAGTGGTCTTTAAGTGAATGTTATTCAGTTAGAACATGACTTAACAGACAGAACAATACATAATGTTGATTTTTATAACAGTGTTGATGCTTAATGCGTGGGCTATACCAGCAGATGATATATTTTCACCAAACATAAATATCCTTGAAGAACTGGGAAAGATGAAGATCATGGAAACAAGGCTGGAATCTATGGAGAAGGAAATGGAGCGACTAAGAACAGAAAACACAGGTAATGTCACACTGCTTGCAAATGTGAAGGACATTGACAACTTTAATAAAATATAAAACTAGTTTCCATAAAAACCAGGCAAAAAACTGCCTATCAAAAAGTTCAAGGCTTCAATTGATCAGACATATTTTATGTAAATAAATGAATGTTTATTGATCAATGATTATTATTTTAGCTCAAGGTAAGGAACTGGACACTTTACGTGAAACAACAAAGGATGTAAAGACCAAAATGGATGATCTTATAAAACAAAAAGAAGGTAAGGTTTATTAAATATTATACAAGAATTCATACATTTAATTGTTGAATAAGTGTGTTTCTCAATGTTGAATTTTGTGATTTATATTCTTGTTTTTTCTTTTATGCTTTGTTATTGTAATGCCATTTATAAAGAATCTCAGTTATATACTTTCTTTATCATAGGTAAACCTTAAAATGAATGTAATTAAATACTTTTTAATGATGCAACCTAATTTACATACTTTATGTCATAGTTTCAAAAGTGGCTTTCTCAGTTTCTCTGTCGTCCTCTTATGGGCCACTTAGCAGTTTACACACCCTGATTTACAAACACATCTTCCTCAATACTGGAGAGGCTTATGACACAAATACAGGTACAGAAAACCACTTTATATACCTTGAATTTGACTTTTTTTTAACCCTGATTGATTTATGTCATTTTGTCTGATACAGGAATCTTTACAGCACCTATGAAGGGAGTGTATGTATTCAGGGTTTTCTCTAAGGCCTATGGCAGTTCAGATAAAGCAGTTGTCGCAGGCTTGTTTAAGAATGGCCAGCATGAAATTTCTACATATGCACGTCAAAAAGATGGTTTCACCGGCTCTTCGAATGGAGTTTCTCTGCTGCTTGAAAAGGGGGATAAAATATGTGTAAATCTCTATCCTAATTATTGGATTTTTGACAATGAACACCATCACAGCACCTTTAGTGGACATCTGCTTTTCCTCATGTGATCGGAACCTACATGAACGTCTTTGGACATCAAGACTGTAATAATACAAGATGTTCCATTCACATTTTTTTTCTCTCTGTAAGACTATAAGAGTGAATGAATTTGATAACATTTTCAGTTAATTTAATACTTGTACTTCAAATGCATCAGCACCTATAAAGTGAGTTTTGTTAAAAGGCCCTATATGTGTGTCAATGTGTCAAAATGCAATCCATTAAAGAATTTAGTAAAAAATATAACTTTGAGTGTCACATTATTTCATCATCTACTGCTCTTTATCTGTTTTCTGGAGTCTTCTGTTCTCTCAAGTGAAGTGATGTGATGTGCAGGACAAGAATGGTATAACCCATACTCGAAATTTCTCCTCGAAAACGAATTTCTCTTTGTTTCCTGCAGGTATTGACAATCGAATCTGCAACCTTCGGGTTACAAGTCTGACTCTCTAACATTAATGCAAGATTCTGCAAAATAAATAAATGCAGTTAAAATATTAGCTGCAGAATTTTGAACACAACTTTTTTGAAGTATGCTTAAACCCCAATACGTTAAACAAATATGTTAATTAACTTTTCGGCTGCTGAAAGGGAGGACACAATTTTGCGATATCTCTAAGTTAAAAAATAACTCTTAACAACCTTTTGTTCATAAGGATCAACTGTCAATGAGGAATCAAAAAGCACTCCCAGATTCATTAATTTCTTCTAAAACTCAAATACAGAACCATCAATGATAAGAGGTCTTTAGTTAGCCTACACTGAGCTGATAAGGAGAACCAATAAGCATGACCTCAGTCTTATCACCGTTTAAACACAGAAAATTATTAGCCAGTCATTATTTAATCTCATAGATATATTTAGTGAGTAATAAGACAGCCTCACTGTGGCCATGTTTACAATGAACATAGATTTGTGTCATTGGCATATACGTGATACTTGATACCTAAAATTCATAAGAGTTGACCAAGAGGGAATACATAAAGCCTAAAAAGTAAGGGTCCTAAAATTGAGCCATGAGGGATGCCAGTAGAAAACTGACCCAATATCAGACCTGTATACCCCTAGAGCAACAAAATGGATCCGGTCAAATAGGATCTAAACCAGTTTAAGACGGTGCCAGAAATACCAAAAACTCAATGTTTCAATGTGTAAAAGAGTATGATCTACAGTGTAGAAAGCGGCATTAATGTCTAAGAGAATATAGTATGGGATCTAGAATCAGAGGCCAATTCACTTTAACCAGGGCCATTTCATTGCAAAGTGAAAACCAGATTGAGGTTAATCAAAAATTACTAACAGAAAGATTTTTATGCAAATGTAAAATTTTAGCCCAGAAAGTTAGATTTCATATAGGTTGATAGTTTAAATTATCCAAATTTAAGTTTCGCTTCTTGAGTACAGGAGAAACAGCAGCGGTTTTAATGAAGCTGGGACAACATCAGTACTTATGGATTCGATTGCTGGGCACAAAGGCTCAAAACAATACTTAAACCAGTAGTAAGGGGATCAAGTATGCAAGTAGTAGCTTTCATACCTGAAACAACTGTTACAAGTGCGGCAAAATCAGGTTGGAAAACGAGCGGAAAAAAACAAGGGGAAAAATTAAGGTGAACTACGCAGTATTGGGCAATGGGCATTCAAGGTGAACATGATTGCAGTTTACTTGTTAGATTAAATAGTCTCTAGTGGGTTTGTCAGACTTTAATGTTTACATGTACTATTAGCTCATAGTCATGGGTTATGTCCTGTATAGTCTTTAGATGCTTTTGTTAGTGGGTCACTTCTACGCTGTGTGTAAGGTCAATACCTTTAAGGACTGCCCACTGAATGCCTATAAAATACAATGTGCATCAGACTTGAAGACTGCAGAAACCAACAGCACATTCTCAATAAAGAATCCTGATTCTCCTAGAATTGCTAGTTACCGGCAACAAGATGTGGATTCTTGCAACAGTTGTAATGCTAAATGTGTGGGCTGTAACAGCAGACGATGTACTTTCATCAAAAAAAGACATCATTGAAGAACTACAGAAAATAAAGACCGTGGGAACAAGGATGGAGAAGGAAATGGAACGACTAAAAACAGAGAACGAAGGTAACGTGACAGTATCTTAGATACAGGACACAAGAATTTATACATTTCTTCAGCTTTTATTGACAGTCCATGTATGCACTGAACATCTGTTTGAATGATTATTATTTTAGAACAAGCAAAAGAACTGAAGATTTTGTATGACACAAAGATCCAAATGGATGAACTAATAAAGCAGAATCAAGGTTTGTAAATCAAAAGACACCCAGGAAAAAGAAACTGATATAACATTTCAACGTTACAGTACCAGTCAAAAGTTTGGAAATATTTAGATTAATGTTTTTGAAAGAAGTTTTTAAGCTCTCCAAGGCTGTATTTATTTGATCTAAAATAAAGTAAAAACAGTAATATTGTGAAATTTTATTACACTTTATAATGCTTTCAGTTTAAATAGAATTTATAATGTAATATATTTCTGTGATATCAAAGCCTAATTTTCAGCATTATTACGGGGGTCTTTAGTGTCACATGATCTGACATAAATCATTCTAATATTCTGATTTTGTGCTCAATTATCACCAACTAGTATTGGTGCTCAAATATTTATAATTAATCATATTCATAAAAAAACATTTTTGCATGCTTAATATTTTTGTGGAAAGCGTGATCCATTTTTGTCTGGATTCTTTGATAAATAGAAAGGTGAAAAGAACATTATTTATTTGAAATGTATTGAAATTTGTAACAATATAAATGTCACTTTTGATCAATTTAATGCATCCTAGCTGAATAAAAGTATTATTATTATTATTTCATATATCACTTATCCCAAACCTTATCATGGTTTGCCATCATAGGAATATATTACATTTTAAAACAGAAAATAATATTTCAATATAGAATTTTACAATATTACAGTTTTACTGTATTTTTGATCAAATAAATACAGCCTTGGTGAGCAGGAAAAAAAAACTGATTTTAAAAAAATCTAAACCCCAACCTCTTGAACAGCAGTGTAAATATAATGAAATAATTTGTAATGTAATGTATAAGTCTATGTTTTAGCTCCTAAAGTGGCTTTCTCAGCCTCTCTGTTGACCTCTTTTGGACCACAAAGCGTTGGACCCTTTGATGGTGATTTACACACCCTGATTTACAAACACATTTTCCTCAACACTGGAAACGCCTATGATGCAAATACAGGTGAATAAATTCATTTAGTGTTAATATCTCTCTGTCATTTTTTATAATGCTCTCATTTGAATGTATCTAATTAACCTTTGTTCGATACAGGAATCTTCACAGCACCTGTGAGGGGAGTGTATGTATTCAGGGTTTTCTCAAAGGCGTTCGGAAATCCACTGAGAGCTGTTACCGCAGGCCTGTTTAAAAATGACCAGCATATAATTTCTACACACGGACACCAAGAAGCTGGTTTTATCAGTTCTTCAAATGGAGTCTCTCTGCTGCTAGAAAAAGGGGATACAGTGAAAGTAAATCTCTATGCTGGCCAATGGATATTTGACAATGGAGAACACCATCACAGCACATTCAGTGGACATCTGCTTTTCCCCATGTAAACTTGCAGACAGTTTATTCACCCAAAAAATCTATTCATAAATAAAGGATGTATACAATCCTTAAAAAAAAATCAATTTACTGAATACAACTAAATATTAAATCAAGTGGTTGTCATTTTCATACAATAAAAACAAAGCAAATATTCTTCATATCATGGCTTAGTTTAAGGCAATAGTATCATTAGTGCAAAATGCTCCATGCATGTGAAGTAAATGAAAATGAGCAGAATTACAACTGATTAAAGATTACGAATGTACCGACTGTGAGGATATCAACCTGTCCAGGACAGGAAGTACAGCTGACCCTGCGTATCTCCGCAAACAAATTCCCTGGGGTCGCGGGGGTTCACCTCCAGCACCTTGACAGGGCCTCCACACACAAACATGCCAACCTGTGAAAGGCAGAAAATGAGTGGGAAACAGAAATGAAATGGGATATAAACTGGTAGATATGTTGAAGGAGTGGATTTGCAATCCATTCCTTCACTATAGGAAAAAAAATAAATGAAATAATAAAAAAACCTGTTTCTTAGTGTGTCTGTCCCATAGTTTGACGGATCTGTCATGAGATGCTGAGATGATGAGGCTCTCTGTAAGCCGCAGTACACTCACTTTGTCTCTGTGTGCCTATAGAGACCAGTCAACAGCCACCAAATGTATCAGCAACCCATGCCTTCATGACATATGCTCATTATACCTATCAGGAAAGCTAGAGGATACTTGCCGGTTTTCTTTCAGTCCAGGAGGCTATATTAGGAGGCTGGTTGAACCATATGTTCCCTTTATAATCACCACACACAATAAAGTCTGTAAAAAAAAAACATGATTTGAAAACAACCAAATCAATCATCAAAGTATCAGTCATGAACAGTTCACATAATGACCACTAAAAAGTCATGGACCACTCAAGGTCATGGGTATGTAAGATTGTTTTTTTTTTTTTTTTTTTTTGTTAAAATACATTCTCTTAACCAAGTTTATTGTTCATTAACTATTATTTGTATGGCATTCATGGGTTTATCTTCCCCAGAATTGTAAACATTGAGCCTCCCAGGAATGTATTGTAATGTAATCCAGTGTAAACAGCCTCAAACTGTTGTGAATATGGTAATAGTAATTTATTCTTACAATAAAAGAGAGAATAGGACTTGAACAGACAGCTCTCTTCACAATTCACGGACTTTCTGACAAATTGGTTCATTTAATTGTGCTATACATTAAAGTGCAAGAACAAGTGTACCATTTTGCATTGCTGCAGCTGTGATCCAGGAACTAATCTGCTCCGCCTTCCGGTTTGCAATTCGCAGCTGTTCAATCTGTTCCTTGCTGGGTCTCTCTTGCTGCTGCTCCTCGCACTCCTCCATATTATCCCACATCTGCTCCTCCATCTCCAATTCCTCAGGGCTCTTACCCACCGCATCGTAACAAAAGTTTAAGTTGAAGGGGTGACTTGGATTTACAGACAACTGAAAGACAGACCGTTTCAGATCATTTGGTTTTCAGGCAGTTTTTACAATGTCAGACTCACATGATAATGATAGATGATGAACTTACAAGCAATCCAATGTACAGTACACTCTTTTTCTGTCCCAACAGCCAAAAGCACTTGTTATCATTTGGCAATATGCCGATAGGACGTATCACGTCTTTCCAACTACAACAAAACACACACTTTTTATTATCCAATGAAGTAATGTTATCATTCACAGTGCATGTGCCACCTTGCCCAGAAAAAGGATTAACAGAAGAGCGCAGGACATCTTATCTATGTATAAAAATGATGTGGCGTTTATTTACATATAAATTTCTTTGGTCGACGAGCTAGTAGAGATCACATCGATGACTTCTCCATTCACATATACTCCAAACAGACTGCCACAGTAGAACAAAAAGCTCACAGGAGTCTCCACTTTGTATGAAGACATCTTACTGAGTCTGGAAGAAAATAAAATAACATGTGATTCCTTATAATAAGATGGCTCCAGCACTAAGCATTGTTAAATAGGCATTGAGAAAGGCTTTTTTCATTAATCTTGGAATTGTTTTTTTTTTTTTCATTGTTAGAGTGTGCAGGGTTTTTTGCAGTCCTCCTCCTATTTACAAAATAAAAATCCACACATAAAATTGTTTAAAAATTTAAAACAGGGGTGAAAAGCAATCATTATATCATCCTTTATAAGAGCTTGGTTTTATTTAGCCACAGTGTGTTTTATGTTTATTGAACATAAAATGACACTGGCTGATATTAATAACCGATAAATTGCAGAAAATAAAATCTATAATATATATAGATATATATTGAATACATTAAAAACAAAACACTAAAATCAACCATTTTAAAGTTTTGTACATACACAATATCATAATGAAATACCAAATATTATTATGCCTGTAATCACACTGCTGATTTCAAGATCAAAATGCATTTTCAAGAGTGACAAGAAAATGTATTTATAGTAAACAATGCAAAAAATCTTCAGTGGTCTTATGTTGACAAATCTTTTGTCAAATTTTTGACCCTCTTCTCACCACCCCCTTGTAAAAACTGGCTTTGCTTGAATCACATGATTGACATTCAGAATGGCACATTTCTCTGAAAGGCAACAAGTTTGCAAAACTGAAATTGAAATATGAAAGTGAAGAGGGATAAAAGTTGATACCTCACAATGCTCTTCTTGGTGTCTCTCTCCAGTTTCCAGACAAATACAGAGCAGTCGCTGCAAGCCACAGCTAACTGATCCTCTGGCATACCAGTGACTGCACATAAGGCGCCATCACTGACCTTAGTGCAACACACACAGAGACGTTCATTGAGATATTTCCAACCGAAAGAAGGTAAAGTTATTTTCACTAACTGATCAACAAAATAATAAACTCAGTTCCCAACCGATGATTACCTTCTTCCAGTAAACCACTGAATTCTGATGCCATATCTCCAATCTGCCTGTGTCATAACCACAGACCATGAGTTCATCATCAGTATCAAGGAAGCACACAGCTCTGACACTGCCTTTCTGGGAAGGAGGAGCTTCTGTGGATAATTGTGTGTAAAAAAAAGTTGCCAATCAAATGATATTTTGGATGGACAGCTGCTTTTGTTCACTAACAAAATGTTCTGAGGATTTGTGTGACAGTTTAGTTGAGTTCATTGGGAATGACCATTCTTTCGTACCCATTGCCGTGGTGACACTCCATGACCTGAGGGAACGATCCACAGAGACAGTGAGAAACTCCGGCAGTCCGGCCTCTTTGCACACTAAAGCTTGGATTTCTGCACTGTGACCATGCAGGGTATTATGATGATGTACCTATGAAAATGTAATTGTTGTGAATAAATTAGCAATGCACTGATATAAAAATCTGACTGATGCAGATAAGATGAGAGTTATTTTCATTTTATGGCCAATAAAAATGGCCAGTATTGTTATACCATTTTATCAAAACAAAGTAAAAATAAAAAACTAAGCTAAAGTTAATTTAGGCACCACACCATTATACATTATGAAAATGACTATTTATCTTGGTATTTGCTAAAGATTACATTTAACATTGTTATTAAACTATTAGTGTTTTATTAAATATTAAACTTGAGTGCTTTTAATGGCTGCAAAGATCTAAATTTACGTAAATATCGGTGGAAATGATTTCATAATTAAATATACAGTATCATCTGATCAACAATACGGTCGCGATATATTATGATTTCCTAGAATTAATCTCTTGAGCACATTGTTTATTGATAATTATTTAAATTGTTTATAAATTAATTATTAATGTAATTATTTAAATTATTTACATTGATAATTATTTAAAATATCTTATTTACAATTACTTTTATTTAAATAAAATATAAACAAATGATTAATGAAAAAAATACAGAGGTGAGAGTTGGTTACCTGCAGTGGATGCCAGAGTTTAACAGTTCCATCTCCTGATGCTGAAGCTACCAATAAGTCTTCTGGTTTTAAATTCTCTCCCAGATCTGTATGCAACAAATGGTTTTGCTAAGAAGGTTTGTTTAAGCAAGATACACTATTTAGATGTCAAGCTGCTGTTTGTGTGTAAATTTGTGCATTAGTCACAGAATCACAGTACCTGTCTGAGAGACAACAGCGCAATGATTGAGACGGGAATTGTGGGCCTGGATCCTGGTAACTTGTATGCCTGATTCCCACTTCCAAACCATCAGCAGTCCATCTGTAGAGCCTGCCATTACATGATCCTCCTAAAGTCATTAAAAATCACATAAATATCAACAGGTTACACTTATTGTTTATTTTTGTGACCTTGCTTCTTGCTTGCAAAGGATTAGTTCACTTTTAAAAAAACTCATGTCATCCAAGATGTCCATGTCTTAAGGTTATTGATGAAAACATTCCAGGATTTTTCTAATCTTCTTTCGAGTCATTTGGTTCATTCAACGAACAAAATGAACGGAATGACTCGAAAAAAGATTTGTTCATTTTGATGTACGATTTCGAACTTTATTTTTGAAATGACCGATCGTTTCGCTAGATAAGACCCTTAAACGACATCGTCTGGTGTCATTTAAAGCCCTTTGAAGCTGCACTGAAACTGTCATTTGGACCTTGAAATGGTTGGGGTCCACTGAAGTCCATTATATGGAGAAAAATCCTGGAATGTTTTCATCAAAAACCTTCATTTCTTTTCGACTGAAGAAAGACATGGACATCTTGGATGACATGGGGTTGAGTAAATTATCAGCAAAAGTTTTTTTTAAAGTGAACTAATCCTTTAAGGTGCAACTGACTTACCCAACAGCACAATGTGCTCAAAGATGAACCAGACAGGATCTCTCTCAGCAAACTTCCTGTCTGGATATCCCAAATCCGCAGCTTACAGTCACTGGAGCAGCTAAGCTGAGGTGTAACAGAAGTTTTGCATTTGGTTAGACACACAAATTCTGAGTTACTGAAATTAACTAAATGCCCTTGGATGGATAGGATTTCTTACCACTGCAGTTGACGTCCAGGCACATCCCGTAATCCAGTCTCCATGGCAATGGGGAAAAGACTGGGAAAGTACTGGAGGGGAGGAGTTTACATTCCATATCATCAAAGCCTATTGGAAGAGATTATGATAGTAAATCTTGTGAGAGAGTACACTTTCTTCCATTTTTTTTTTTTTTCAGTGATAGATATGGAGTGGACTAAGTACCTGATCTTTCCCTCCTGACAGCAACTCTTTTTCATTAGGACTGAAAGCAAGGCATGTGACCCCTCCGTTGTGACCTCTCAGAATACACATCACCTTAGGGTCGATCCAGGGCTTAGATGTCAATTCACTCTTCAACCACAGAGCAATAGTGAAGTCATCTAAAACAAAATTAAAATTTCAATAAAATAACATTTTAAAACATGAAATAAATTTTAATTTCTAAAAACTACTCAGTTGTCTAAAAATGGCAACCTAGAATGTACGTGAAAATGGATATTCATTCTGAGATTTACTAAAGACTACATTTTAATGTTATTAAATTATTTATAGTGCTTTTAAAGAATAACTTTAAGTGAGTGTTTGAAAAATGTAAATGTCTAAATGTAAAAATAGGTTGAAAAGAGCATGCAAAAATTAAATGTCCAGTATGGTCCAAAATCAATTGACAAAATGTTTTGTGCTTACTGACCAGATGCAGATGCCACACAAGTAGAGCTTTGAGCCAGAGCGAGGATAGCTCCCTTTTGCACGCCAAAAGATCCTACTGACACAAGGCTTTCCAAATTTTCTCCTTGCCTTTCCCAGACTCTGAGACGGTGGTCCATGCTCCCAGACAGCAGCAGCTCTGTTCCTCCTCCCTCCATCCACATGAGGCAGAGCATGGACACCTGCAACTCCTCACTGGCCCAGACCTTCTCTCCTACAGCACAAAGCATTTCAGGATGGGTTCTACTTCTGGTTACTCACAGTCTTCTCCATTATTATTAAGTGGATTGTTTTTTTGCACTTTATTTCGTTCATGGTATGGCTTTTGAGAACATGCAAGATTGAGAAGCAGTTTGAAAATATGAGCTCCAAGCTTGTGGAGGAGTACATTAGTAAATGTTGGAAACAAATGTTTATGTACCTGACTTCAAACTGAACATTTTGATACCATCTCCATGGTAACCCACATAAGCATACCCACTGGCCACAGCCACACACAGAGCATTAGCTTCATCTTCATTTCCATGTCTGGTGCGCTTTTGTTGCTGCTGCAATACTGCAACCTGCAAATGATGATTAATTAATATCCTCCCTATACGCCTTATTCACGGCAGCGCCATCTTTGATTTTTAATGAGAATGAAAGCGAGGCTGTGAGGGATAGTCATGCATCTCTTCAATGGGCTGTACTGTTATTTAATGTGTTTTCGGATTGTTCTGCTCATGAAACACTGAAAAAATATCTTTCCAAGAAATTTCAGTTGACAAAAAACTCCCGACAATGTAAGCTGTGGAAAATTGTAAGTATCTAGCAGTTTTATTCAGCTTTTTACAGCGGATGCCATTGGAAACACGGTAAGTCTATCCCTCACAGCCTCACTTTCATACCTGTCATGGCGCTGCTCTGAATAAGGTGAATAGGCACTCAAAAAAATCTTCATAGACCCCAAAATTAGAATATTCAATTCACACAAAGTTAAAAAGTTAAAAAGGACAGGCCTAAACATCATTTAAACATATTCAGGTATACAAGTTTGTATACAAACCTTGGGGCAGAAAAAGTCTGTTTGGAGTCTGTACATCAAGCTGTTCTGGCTGAATTCATACCTATTTATACTGCTTATACTGCTAGTACTTCTAAGAAGCAATTCTATTTTCAGAACATGAAAGTACACGAACATGAAGTAAGAGCGTCAAGGCGGCGCCCGCGCCATCAGCCAATGGATTGGCGTGATTCTATATGGGCTTCAGACAATCGGCACACTTACTCTGACGCGTAATTTTACACGTGAAATGCAGTCAAACCTTGGAGCGTTTTGTCTTCGGCATCATTAATCCCCTCGCTATTAGACGTTCAGGGAGTCTCCTGTATATTGATAATGGCTCCCCCCTCTTACAGTGACGTAAAATGATGATTTTTTGGACATTGTAGGACGAAGTGAAAAAGGTAAATAGCGTATTTCTCTCGTCTCAGGGGAAAATGAGAGAGTGTTGCACGACTATTCAATAGTACGACTGGATTTCTTAAAATGTAAAATCGTAATGCAAATGGGTGGAGTGTCCCTTTAAGAACATGAAAGTACCTTTTTCTCTCCCAGTACAGTGACAGATCGCCCAAGACCACCGGACCAAACATTAACCTGGACAATAAAAAAGCCACAATAGGGAGTGTTTTAGGATGCCTGTTAGAGTGCAAACAAATCTAACAACTGAAAATTGTAGAATGTAAGACCCTAGTCCTCACCACACTGTCATGTCCAGCGCTCAGCAAAAGGTTTCCTCCCTGCAGGAAGTTTAGTGACTGTGTGGAGCCGCGGTGAGCATGATAACTGCCCACACAAGCACCTGCTGCCACTGACCAGAGCCGCACTTCTCCTGACAGACAGCCTGAGCACAATATGGAGGAGCAGGGAGAGAAAGACAGACTCCGCACTGAACTCTGATGACCTAACAAAGTCTAAAAAACGAGAAAGCATTGGGAGGGAAGTTAAGTTTTAGTATATCTGGCATAGCAACATATCTTTGGAGTCTTTCCTCACCGTAACGTTTTTCTGTTCAAGCCAGTTCCACAAACGAACAGCTCCATCCCAGCAGCCCACTGCCAAGAGCTGGCCCTCAAGGTCAAAGTTCACACAGTTGAGGGGGGAGGGATTCATGAGAGAGGCCACCTCTGTGCTCTTCTGCGCAGACCACACCTGAGTACAGCCAGATAAATGATGAATATGTTAGAATAGAACAGCACTACATCTATTACAGATTTTAAATGATTTTTCCTTGGTTTTACCTTCAAGTTTAGGTCTAATGAAACGGTAGCAAAAAGTTTTCTGTCAGGACTGACATCGCATCCTGTGATCTTGTTGGAGTGGGCATTCATGTGGGCAGTTCTTAAAGTGACAGCAAAAAAGAAACCGAAGATGACACCCCATGCAAAATACTCTATGTAAATTGTACATTTGAGCCAGAAAAACAAATTACCTGCAACCACTCGCAACATCCCACACCTCCACCTGCCCATCAAACGAGGTTGTTGCCAAAAGCTCCTCCCCAAGGAAAATACATCCAGAGATGCCATCACCACTGCTCATCAATGACTTCACTTCCTGTTTGAAAAAAACATATGTAAAAAAAGTTAATTGTGATTGAACTATCTTAAAAATGCCGAAAATCATAGTAGACGTATGTTTATATACGTTTTGAACTGTTACCTCTCCAGTCTCTGTATGCAGAAAGTGAAGTGTTCCCTCTAAAGTTCCCACTGCAACCAGTTTTCGATCAGGACTCACTACCACACAACTTGGCTCAGAGTGGAAGGTGGAAACCAGCTCACTGAGCAGAAGAAATAATTAACATACATAGAAAAACAACCTTTGCACATAGTGGTGTTTCAATTATTAATTGAAATATAATTTTAAATCTAAATTTTAAACCTGAAAAAAAATTTTGGATTTTTTTTAATAAGTGTATAACTGTAGGCCAGAATTAAACGGAACTTCTGATCTGAGAATAAAATGCTATTAATTGATTAGTACCTGACTTCTTTTGGTGCTGCATCTGTGAAGTTTAGCCATTCTACAGCATGCACCCCTCCATTTCTTGTCATGCTTTCAGCCCACAAGTGTGCAGAGCTGTCACATGGTTCATTAAGAGCTGTTTGTACAAAGAGAGCAGGCCACTGAGAGAGGAGGAGGCGGTGCCGCTTCAGAAAACTGAGACAGTCTTTAAAATCCTTCAGGTTATCTGAAAAAAAACACACAAATTTGGTTTAGGTTTACCGCAAAAACTATAATTTGTAGTTTTAGTACATATTAAGATCATGAATTCATTTTTAGATATTTTTAAAATGTCAGTGTTGTAGGGTTTTCATAAACATACAAAAATATAAAAGTAAAATACCTGTTGATTTTTTGGATTGCAGATGATCGGTCCCATATTTTTGGGCTAAATGGATCAAATGAAAAACAATCAATATGAGAACCTGTGAACTAAACATAAAAAAGGAAAAATGCAGTACTGAAAAACATCAGGTTCTGTACCGAACAAAATGTAGGTCTCCAGAAGTTGGTGAAGTAGTCCATACCGCACATTAGCATAGAGGAAGTAGTAACTCGATAGCAGAAAACGCAAAGGCTCCCATTGATTACCACCCATCTGATCAGAAAGAGAGAGAATCGACATCTCTTATGAGTTTAGTAACCTCACATTGGTCACTAAAGCTGAAAGGTTAAAGAAGAGAGTAGGGGGACACTGACCAGGTGGGTAGGGAGATGAGACAGAATATCAGCATCAGAGTAAAGAAATGTGTCCTTCCCCTGAGGATTTGACCGCACCCAAAGGTGGGCTGAAAAAAAGATGTTATTTAGAAATAAATATATAAAAACACATAGACTACTGTTCAAAAGTCTGTTTCTGAATTTACACTATTGGCTGTTAATATCCAATATAGGATATGTATATAGTTCGTTCCTGCTTCTTTTTACGTTCTGAATTATATATATATATATATATATATATAATATACATTTTCATTTAGAAATGAATTTCACTGTATATAGTCTAAACTATGAAAGAAATGCATGTACATTTTTTGAATAACTAATTTCTACATTAATCACAGCAATACGCCATCACATCCGCGACTCTCCTATGATTAAAGGCAGCACTTCCGGTTATATTCCCACCGAAGAAAACATTTTGACATTTCAAAATGGCGTCTGCGTGAAATCAGCGTACTAAGATTTATTTTTTCATTGCCAAAGTAGAAAACAGTTGTACTGCTTAATATTTTTGTGGGAACCACAATGCTTTATTTTTCAGGAATCTTTGATGAATACTAAGTTTAAAAGAACACCATTTATTAGAAAAAAATAAATCTTCTGTAACAATTAAAAAGTCATTACTGTCACTTTCATTAAATACATACAAGGCTGGCTGCTGCATAAAAGTATTAATTTCTTTAAAAAAAAAAAAACTAAAAAAAAACCTTACTGCACTGTAGAGTATAAAACATAACATTTAATCACAATTTGCATGCATCCTGTTTTACCTGCAATTATCAGATGACTTCTGGTTCTACTCTCCTCAGTAGACAGGTACAGATGTTCAAAGGCTGACCTCACCTCTGGATGAGTCAAAGTCAGGAGGTCATCTGACCCCTGACCATGAGACTGTCCAATTATACTGGTGATACAATAAGAATAAATCATTCAATGTATAAAATAGAAGCTATTTTTTATTAAGATATCAAACATTTCCCTGTGCTGTACCTGTGCAAAGATTGTGCCAGCTGAGAGAATATTGCCATGGGAACACGGCTCTGTGGATGCCTTGCTGTATGGACAATTTCCTGCCATGACACTGGCCCTCCTCTGGAGTTTAAATCATTGCACATGTTCAGTATAGTGTAAAGATCACTCTCGCGCAGGCCTATGGAAGAAACAGATTAGTGATGAGAAATACTTATTTTCAAAACATCTACATAAAATAATGTTATTTAAATTATTAAATAGAAACAACATAACAACATAGAAACAACATAAAATTAAACTTCTAACAGCATAACATAGCGGTCGATTTTCTCCAGGTGGAGGTAGAAGGGCGTGTTTTTTTTCTAAAACCGGCTGATTTATGTTGTTCTGTCGGAGCATAGTGTCGGTTTCAGTGAATATGATCAAAAAAATCTTGCCAACTTCAGCTTTAAAGAAATAAAAATGTGTAAAACAGGATTAAATTAAGATCACGTATAACAGCTCTTGCAGATCAGTTAGCAATAAATAAATGTCTTGTACCGGTGGAGCTGATGGCAAGAGTTCCTAATGCCCATCCCAGACCTGCTCTGCAATATTCAGTCTCCAGCCTCAGCAGACTGTGCTGCACCAGCTCACCAAGGGACTGAGGAAGAGACTGGAGGCTGTCCTTCATCTAAATGATAAATTTCATCATCAACATTAAGCTAAAGAAATGAAGAAAGAAGCTGCTTTGATGCAATCTATATTGTGAAAAGCGCTATATAAATATACTTGACTTGACTAAATAACATTATGCACATCACTATAAAAGAAATGATTTAACAATAATTTACCTTCTCAAAGGAGGCATAATTTCTGAGCTCCTCGCAGGCTAAATGGAGGTAAAGTGGACTCACGGAGCCTTTCTTCATCAGCAGTGTCTGAAGCTACAGGGGAACACAACAATAAATTCACTAAACAAATTCAGAAAGACAGCTCTCAATATTTCCTTATAGTACTCCAACAGCCAGAGAGCAAAAGGGAATTTCACCTGGTTATTGAAAGCAGAATCACTCAGTTTCTTCCCAAAGCCAACAAGCTGCTTCTGCACAATCTCCTTCTTGTCAGGTAAAGATAACTGCCCCAGTGGAAATGACACTGCACCTTTCCTTTTGCTAATAGTGTTTTGAAGGGATGATTCTGAAGTCACACTCAGGACCAAACAGACACCCTAAGAGGACAGTAAAATGAACACAGTAATTAGTTGATGAGAAAGTTTCATAATTGTTTTAACACACTTTATTTCATTTATTCACCCTCATGTTGTTCCAAACCCATAAGACGTTAGTTTATCTTCAAAACACAAATGAAGATATTTTTAATGAAATCTGAGAGATTTCTCTCCCACCACTGAAAGTCTACTTAGTCTATTTAAGTTTATTCCCTTATAAACATTGACTGGCAAGCATGCTTGAGCTTCCATTTATCATATTTGAGTGCTCTATGTCAATCCGCTGACCAATGTTTATATGTGAATAAAAGCCTAAATTAAAATGTTCATCAAATAAAGCAATTGTGTTTCTTGTGAAGACATGGATTAAACTGCTCGATTCACATGGACTTCTTTTATTATCTCTTTATGATCGTTTTAAAGCATCAGATTTTCAATGGAGGGACAAAAATCTCCAAGATTTCATAAAAAATATCTTTTACATTTGTTTTGTGAATGAAACTTTCATAGGTTGGAACAACATTTTTTTGGGCGAACAACCCCTTTAAGTGTGCATGTTTCTCTCTCTTACCTTAGGGATGTGCTGTGGTATCCATTCTGACACCCTTTGACCACGACTATCATGGACACGGTCCGCCCCATCAACAAGCAAGGCCAGTGGCTTCTCTTTGTTCAGGTCCTTCAAGTTCAACTGGAACTCAGACAACAAGTCCCTGTAATGCAACAACAGAATAATTATGAAATGAGTTTGCTTGTGTTTGCATTTAACAACGCATGTTACATCAGATCCTTCCTTACTTATAAGAGGTGTTTGGAGACAACTCCACATCATCTTTTCTTTTCCTCAGCCACTGAACAAGACAGCGCAGAAGCTGCTCAACACTGCAAGCAGACTGGCTAGCGTCTGTGGAGTAGGATATGGCATCACAAAGAGGGGCTTTCTTGTTTTTGACAGAGGTTTTGAGGGCCTGGGCCAGGGCAGCCTTAATAAAACAGAAGATATAAAGAGATATTCAGATGTAGTTCTAGTAATTCATCATAAATTTAGCATTAATACATGAAGATACAGATGGTTTATAGTACAAATGTACAGTTACCATGAACACAGTTTTGCCCTCTCCAGGTTTTCCCTCAACCATCAGAACTCCTCCTTTTTGCTGACATTCTTGAACTTTCTCTGTTGCCATAGAAATAAGCTTTGCCCTGCCGTGAAACTGCCGCTGTTGGGATTCCTGATGGACTTCCTGTTCTTTAATCTCTGAGATCAAATCTTCATCTGTCTCCTACAAAAAAAAGGAGAGAAAAAAAAATCCTGAAAATCACTACACTAATTAATAAGTGTAAAATAAGCACTGGGATGTATGGGGCCCATATGTCAAGAAAAAAAATTGAATCAAATAAATTATGAAATGTGTAAACAAAAAGAGATATGAATATATTTAACAATTTGATAATACAAAATAATCCAATAAAATATTGATAGATAATCAAATTGAAAATATAAATTTACCAGCTTGATATTGTAGAAATAATGGCATGTGACTATAAAGTGATTGGTAATTGAATATTTGCATGTTCTAATCAATGAAGTTGGGACCAAATAAACAGATTTCAGCAATTCTATATGTAGACTGCCGAATATCCCAAACCCAATATTTATATATAGAAGTAGAATACACTAAATATAGGTGAGTACTGAATTTAAAATTAATATTATATTTTCAATTTACTCATCTAAGATTATTTTTTAATGATTATATTGCAGACTATATTGCAGATCCTCATCATTCTTATTCATTGTTTAATTGATTTATCTTTCAAATGTTGTTTTAAACAGTGAGTGGCCCCAATAAAGTAGAGCTTATGAAAACAGTTATTTTCATTGGTTTTAATGAGACTCTGACCTCCACAAAGAGCTGCTGCACTGCTTCCCAGATATCCTCCACCGCTGCTCTCCCAAAGTCCTCCAGTCCTTTCACATAGGGCTTTCCATCCACCACCCCACCCCATTCACAGGGATAACTAAGACAATATGAAGCAGGGCACAAATAATAAATGCAATGTCATTCCTCATCGTGAAACGCAAAAAAAATGTGCAGAACTTACTTTTCTGTCACTTTAAACTCATTGTTCTGGATCCATGTTTTCAGGCTGCTCATTTTAGCTTCGGCTTCTTTGGATTCTGCCACAAAGTCTGTTTTCCATGCCACTGGCACTGAGCTAAACATACAAACACATAACATGTAGTTGATGTGACATAATGTACTTAAATCACATAGCCTCAGAAACATTAGCTGGCAACTGTAATTGTTTTTTGTCCATAATTTATTTCATTACATCAAAACTGACTGAGAACAGCCTGCAGAAACAAAAATGAATCAGATCTGACAAATGATGAATGAATGTCTACCTGGTGAGATGGGGAGATCTGAAGTAGAAGAACATGCGGCTCTGGGCAGAGTCTGGATACAGCGCTTGAAACTGTCGAATCTCCATTTCAGTAATGGATAACCCATCAGGCGCAGAGTTTAGCTGACAGAATGAAGCATGAAAGTAATTCATGAAACTTCAGCACAAGGGGCCCAAACCACTATACAGTGTCGTTTTGTACTGCTTTGGCTACATATTAGTAATTTAGGGATTAACCAATATTACAATTCTGCTGATACCAATAATATTAGCGGTTACAATGTTATGGCTAACCAATAAATGGCTTTGTCTAAATAAATTAAATTCTATACTATTTTGTCAAGATAAATCTTAAACTAAAAGTTAAATATAAAAAACTAAAATCATTTAGGCATCACAGCATAATTTTGAGATTTGCTAAACATTACATTAAATGGTGTTCGTAAACTATTTGTTCTTTGAAAGATTTTGTGAGTGTTAGAGTAAGGCAAAAGTAAAATACGTAATAGCATGGTAGCACTAATGTATTGTGCATCCCTGGTCGTTTTAAGTAAATACGTAAAAGACTGACTCTGAACATAGGGCAAGGGTATACTAGTATATAGTAAATAGTATACAAAAATATAGTAAAAACAATAATATTGCGAAATATTCTAATTTAAAATAACTTTTCTATTTTAATATGCAACTTATTCCTGTGATGACAAAGCTGAATTTTCATTACTCTAGTCATCAGTGTCCCTTTTTTTTTTTTTTTACAATTCCACTAATAGAAAGTTGAAATAGAAATTTTTACATTTTTTACCTTTCTTCTCTTCTCTAGCTCATACATTTCAACGTCAACTCTGGTGAATATTAAAAGTGCAGTAAGTGATTGATTTCTGAGAAACAATGTTGATATTTGAAATCAACCTAATCAAACAAACCCCTCCCTTCATTGCTCCACACCCAAAATGCACAAACACACAATGCAAGAGTGGATGTCTCTTTGTCATAGCTGAAGCAAAGCAAAATAAATCTTCACCAAAAACAGTGTAGTCTATTAGTGTTCTATAGTCTTTCTTCAGATCTCTCTCTTGTTCACTCTCTCTCCTCCCCCATCATGAGTGTATAAATCCCCTACGGCTGATTGGCTACAAGTGTGTTGTGATGCTCGGTCCAATCCACTTTCAACAAAATTTCTCATAAATCGCTTACTGCACATTTAAACGAAGTCGTAGACTCTTAGAAATGCAGCACATGACTAATCACCTGTATCAAAATTTTGATAAAAGTATCTATCAGATAAATATATGAAATTATTACCCAGTTGTATTGAGGAAGTTCAGGTAGTGAGGTTTGGGGCGGCACTAGGCCATATCTCTCCCCCAGAATCCCCAGCAGGAGCTGGCTGCGGCAGACCTCCGATAGACAGAGCTCCACAGCACGGTTAGACTCCTCCTCCGTAACGCCCCAGCGCAGCTCCACTTCCTGCAGGTACAGATAGTGTGCCGCTGCCCGCCTTCTGAGCTCTGGAAACACACTACGCACAAGAACATCCCTCTCTGCATGCATGTCCCTGAACGTAGAAGAGATGAACACTCGCACACCTTTCCATCTGTAAAGAGAGAAAAGAATAAAAAAGAGAATTGACAAGGAAAAATTTTGTTTACCATTTCATTTCCAATGTACGTATATATGAACCACAACCAATTTAGACAAAGTGATTGACATACATTTTGTTTATTACAAGTAATTTATGGATATCTGTATGGCCTTACCTGAACTTTGGTGTTGCTGGAAGTGGGATGACATCAGCAGCACTCTCAGGTTCAGTTTTGCGCCCCTGTGGTGGAGGGATTTTATAGACTCTGTCCATGTGCTCCACGTGCTGCAGCATCCTCGAGGAGCCTCTCTCGGAGACAAACCTACAATCACGAAACGGAACTGAATGAACAACTGAAACAACTCCATTATCGCCATTATCTCTGATAATAGGTTCAAGAGCAGATTGTAAAGTTGTAGAATGCTTTATGTAAAGAGCAAAATACATTGTTGTTTTCAAATCAAACACAAGGAAAAATGTTTATAACTTCTATTTATTTGCAAAATGTCAGTCAAAATGCGAGATGGGGGCTTCTATGAACATTTTTGTGAACAAGGCAGAGTTTGAAAGCGATTCATTGAAACGGACAGTTCGAATTTAACTGAACTTACAAACTCTGATATGTTTTAACAACTGAAGTTTAAAATAATTCCACACCATTTAAGAAACAAATAAACAAAAAACATATTAAGATCATTGCAATATTCAAAAGTTTGGGGCCTTTAATGAAATGGACCTGAAATGTATTTGTGTTGTTACAAACAAAAAAGAAAGAAAGAAAGAAAGAAAGAAAGAAAGAAAGAAAGAAAGAAAGAAAGAAAGAAAGAAAGAAAGAAAGAAAGAAAGAAAGAAAGAAAGAAAGAAAGAAAGAAAGAAAGAAAGAAAGAAAGAAAGAAAGAAAGAAAGAAAGAAAGAAAGAAAGAAAGAAAGAAAGAATCATGTGAGACTGAAGACTGGAATAAAGTCAGGTGGAAATCACAAGAACAAATTAAATGAAAATTAATAAATTAATTAAAGTTTTTAAAATGTTTTTTTTTGTTGTTTTTTGTTTTGTTTTTTTAATCCAGCCTTGGTGAACATCAAGACTTCTTTCAAACGCATTAAAAAAAATCTTACAAAACCCAAACTTTTGAACAGGAGTGTATTTTGTGAATACGTCCTTCACTAGCTCTTACTGCCAACTACGTTTTGTTTTGTTTTTATTTATTTTTTTCCAAAAGAAAATCATCTTAAATTTTTACATGAGAGAGAATATTTATTGAGTACAACATGGGAATGAACAAAAGATCTTACTTCAGGATCTGCTCACTAAACCCACAAAGTTGTACTCTGCCTGATTCCAGTCTTTGTTGAATATCATCTGGGGACCTGTTAAAAAACACACAATACAAGATTTATTTGCAACTATGGCAAATTTTGACACATTTATGTTCCAAACAGCAGAACTTTCAAGGAAACATAAGCAGTTGCTCTTATAAAAGCAACTCAATTTCAATTTTGGAAATTGGATATAGAAGTTGTTTCACAAAACGTACGTTTTTCCGAGCAGCACCTCTATCACAACAGCATCAGCGTTAGTATCTTGCCGATAGTTATTGATATCTGCCATTAAAGCCCCGTTGGTGTAGCAAGTTTCAAACACAATTATACGATCCAGCTGTGTGGAGAGAGGATTCAACAGACATGCCACATATTTTTACCCATATGCAGAAATTTGTGCAAAAACGCACCCTGGTATAACCATAAATACAAAAGGGGCTCACACCTTTGTCTTCTCTTCAGTCAGCTTTGCAAAGAATGAGGATGAAGTTTTGTATTCAGATTCTACATCGCAATCGTCCATTTCCTAAGAGAGGGAGGGACAACGAGAGACGAAGAGTATAAAACACAAAAAAGATGACACAATCCAAAAATTTTCTTCAAAGTTTTTGTTATTATACGATATTGGATATTTAACTGTGTACGCTTATCAAGAGTTTTTACATTTAAAAACACTAATCATTTAATACCGGCATTTAAAGTGATCTTCAGCCAATCTAAAATTGAATATCAATTTTTCATACTGCACATTACACTTCACAAATCATGTGATTTTATTTTCTAGTGTTTTATTTTTTTATAAATAAAGTGAAACACTTATTTCAGTGTTTTGTTTTCATTTCAATTTTATTTAAAACAGAAGCCTGTTTGATTCTAAAGTTATATCCACAATAAAAGGGAAATCCTTACTTTAATTTGGTTCATTGCTTGTCTCACATTATCCAGAAGGACGTCAGACTTCAACTTTAACTCCTGTAAGTCTTGGAATCTATTCAGTAGGACTTGGGAATCTTCACTGCAGTAGTTAATCATCATGCATAAAAGCAGCGCGGCTTCCTGGACCTGCAGACGCAAAAGAAATATACTTCACAATATGTTTCATTTTGACTAGAAGCTTAATTTCATAACAAACTATAGTAATCATTTATAACACAAAAATATAAATCCACAGATGCTCATATCTGACCGATGCTGAGAGTTTATCGCTGTCAATGTTATCGGTGCTTTCAGGGGGCAAGCAGAAATCCTCAGCGCCACTGCAGTCTTGATCATCTGATGAGTAACAAGAACAGATCACAAGAGTCCGTCCAGGGAGAGGGGGGATGTTGTACTTGCAGGAGATCTGCACAGCTTTCTCCAAAGCACAGCAGTACTTCTTCAGAAGCTCCTGAGTGTACAGTCTCTGACTAACAAATTACATTACAAAACAACAACAACAACAACGTCAGTTTAGGAGTAAAAAAACAAAACTCTATCATGCGACTTATAATATGTAAAAGTTTTCTTTAATAATAAATACACACTTTGCTTTTCTCAGGAGATTGCGTTTGACATTGAATATGCGGTAAACGAAGGGCACTCGCATTGTAGCTCTCAGTCTCTTGCGTGTTGTTGTGTCCCAATTGTGTCGGTTGAATTTTTTGCTCTTTGGAAATTTCTTCAGAATGTCTTCTAGGATCACTTTGGAGCCTGGCACCTCGACCGCAGGCCCACCAACTGAAAGGGGAGAACATGTTGCTTAAACTTCCTCAAGAACATGTCAATAAAAGACATTTACATTAGAACATTGTGATTCTTTTCTTGATGAAATTGTTTTTTAAAACCATGGTTTGTATATTTAAACACCATAAACAAACTGTACACTACTGTTCAAAAGTTTGCATTCTGTAAGATTTTGGAAAAATTTCAAAATAATGAGCATTATGAAATTAATTCCTTTGATGAATGAATTCTGATCCTTCAGAAATCAGTGTAACATGCGGATTTGCTATGCATGTAACAGTGATACATTTTTTTCAGGATTCTTTGATGAATACAAAGATTAAAACAACAGCATCAATTTAAAATAGATTAAATAAAAGTTATAAGCCAAGCAGGACCAGTTTTGGATCAGTATATTTTCCGTGATAAACAAAAAAAGTCTTGAAACTAATTTTTAATAACCTCTATAAATCAGATGGAAATGATAGTTTGAGAATGGAACACAATCACACTGAACACCAACTTACCAAATTTACTGAGCTCCAAAACAACTTTATAAGCAGACAGGAAACGGAAGGGAAACTGTCTGCTCTTGATTACAGCGTTCTGTAAAATTAATTTAAATCTGTAAATGAATTGATCGTCTTATATACGTTCAAGTTACCGAAAATCTGAATTTAAGAATTGCTCACCTTCGAGGTCAGTCTGTTGAGGATCATAGAATGATGTTTCTCACTGATACCCGTAGAAATCATGTTCCTCAGGTTTCTCAGCATTGCCATAAAAGGAAGAGACTTTCCATCTGAAATTACAAAAAAAAACATATACGTAAGTATGAGTAGATGTTCAAGAATTAAGTACATTATGGACCCAGTGCATCTTGGACCCTAATTCACACCGATGAGTTTCTCCCAAGTGGCAGCTTTGTTTCCCTCCTGACTTAGTTTGCACTCCCATGTGTCCGGTTGCTTAAGTTTCATCCGTTTTCCTGCTCTCTCTCTTTCCCAGACGCCACTAAGACCACTGCGAGAGAAGGCCTTCAGATCACTTGGGTATCTGCAAGCAAAAACAGGTAACAAACATGGTCACTCATGGCTGAAAGTTACACTGGACTTAGCAATCAGTTCACCAACATTAAACAGATTTGATTAAAATATATATGCCATTTTGTAGGACTAACTTCTTTCCCAGAATGGCCATGACATGTTCTGCAGATTCTTTGATGTGAAGGCGCTTTATCATCTTCTTCAAGTTGAATTCACTCTGTTTTTTATCCTTTGTAGCACGATTCTGGCTCTCCAACTATATAATAACAGACAGACTAAATCAAAAGATGTTCAGAAGACATTTTGATGTGCAACAAGCATGTGCAATGTTGTTACATTGAAACAGATGAAACTAAACAAAGCTCACATATTGTTTGAGAATTGAATCGTCCACTCTGACAAGGTCACCCCACATTTTCCACTGTGCAGCAGAGATTTTCTGAAAGAAGAGGGTGGAAAACAAAAGCAATTTAAAAGTTATGTGGAAAGAAAAAATCTGAAAGAAATAATGTAATCATTGTATGTTGGTAGAATATGTGCTTTTCTAAAGATGTATGATACAAAAGGATCAGACAACATGTAAAAAATACAGGATTCAAAATATCTTAAAAAAATAAACCTGGAAATAAACAAATTAAAGACTATATTAAAACTTTAAATGGAACAATTTAATTTAATAAAAGAACCATGTTCAGTAAGCCCCCTGTATCTATAATATTAAATATTAAGTGGGTTTTTTTTTACATATTACCTCTCCTTTCTTTCGTTTCTTATTGTGTTTGCAGCGATGCTTCCGTGTATTGTATTTGGCCAGCTGATATTCAGTGAACTGCTTAAATTTATCCACTAGAGCTTTTTTCAGGCAGGAGGGTAAAGATTTACTGAAACACTGCACAAACACATTTAAAAAAATCATGAAAAAAAACAAGCTCAACAAACAAAAACAATCATTATAATAATAGAGTAAAGCAAAATAAAATCCTTATTTGTACATCCACCATAATATTCTTTATAGTACCATATAAATGTATATGAATATGGTGATAAATTTAGGACAGCATAAAATAAAGGACAGCACGATATTTACTATTTTAACACTTACCATGCTATAGATTCTTGTCAACTCCAGCCAATCAGATGGCAGCTGCACAGCAGCACAAAAGTACCTTCTCAGGTGTTGCTTGGAAGCAGGCAGATGGGCCGCCAGTGCTAGTAAGAAGTTGGCTGTGATTCGAATGTTTAGTTCCTGCCTAGTATAGACTGCAACCTAAAACCAAAGCAAATATGCAAAAACATACACGTTGACAACATAACCACCTGACAACATAACCTGCATACACTCACACATGCAAAATCACCAACCTTCAGTAGAAACTCTGGGTCTTCTGTGGTAATCTCTGTGGCCAGGTTCTTAATAATGCTCCACACACTCGTCTTCTTATCCCAGTCCTTCTGGCCTGGGGTACAGGTTTTATTAACCAGCGAGCAGCAAACCATATTTAGCAGGTTGTTCTGATGGACAAACAAAAGTCCATGAAGAAACATTGTCTGACTTCACATTCACATTCATTATGTGGAGTAAGAATGATTACAAATAAGTTTGGTCAGTAGGATTTTTTTGAATGACCACGTAACACTGAATAGCTGCTGAAAATTCAGCTTAGCCATAACAGGAATAAATTACATTTTAATGATATGTAATATGTAATGATATGTAATAAAAGATAATGATATGTAAAGTGCATTCATATTAAAATAGAAAACAGAAGTAGGATTACTGTTTTCACTGTAGTTTGGTTTTGATCAAATAAATGCAACCTTGTTGAGCATAAGAGATAAATAAAACTAAAAAATGAAAAACATACAGTAGGGTGAGCAAATTATTAATCATTAATTAAACCACAGAACTGTGACCATTTGACGCACCTTTCGTTCCCTCAGTTCCACAAGTTTTTCATCCTCACTTGCTTCAATCACCCCAAATTCCTCATGAGGAGCAAAAGTCTGCTCCCCCTCTCTATCTAAATCCATATCCAAAACAGGGATCTCAGAGGAGAGCATCTGGTCTTCCACTTCTAAGCTTTCCATGGAAGGCATCCTGATGGCATCCTGTTAAGAAACAATATAAAAGACAATATAATTAACTAGATTTGTATTTCCTGTTTATGCAGAACAAAGTAGAAGTCTCTCATCAGAGTTGTCTTAACCGTAATGTGCTTTCTTAAGGTTTTTCAAAGTGGTTATAGTTGGATAAACAGATGTACGACCTAAAGATTCAATTATTAATAAAATGTTTGTATGCTTAGTAGTTGAGTTGAATTAGTAGCAATGCTTAAATAAAAAATATGAATACAAATTTGTAAAGAATTAAAAAAATTAAAAATAATTATGCTACATTAATTCACGTACAATTTTACAAAGCATTATGGCGTAAATTACTCTATACCTGTCTGTGATCCTCACTATATCCCAGCGGGCCTTCAGGTGAGAAAACCATGTCTTCCACTTCTCTCTTTTCATTCGTGTCTGCTTTATTCTCATTTGAAGGTGACAGATAGGGGCAGAGTGTTGGGATGACACTGGCAGTATTTTGGGAGCAAGAAAGTAAAGGATTATGGGAATAGGTGAAGGTTAGAGAGGATGAGACTGGAGGGTGGAGTGGAGGCTCAATTAGGAGTGTATTCTTGGTGCTCAGCAGAGAGGAATTAGAGGACATCATTGTGGATGAGAGAAGAGATGAGGTGGCCATGGTGGAGGACAGGCTGGTGGGCTGGAGTGCTGGACATGATGAGAATGTGGAGGTCTGATTGACCCAAGATGGAGATGTGTACTGATGGTCAGACAATGCTGAGCCAGCTTGAGTCAGAAACCGGTTTTCCAGCCTTGGAGTGCTATAGTTTAGCTGTAGTCTGGCATCCATATTCACCTTCAGATCAGACTGAAGGGGAGCCGGAGCCTTCATGTCTGCTTGCTTGAAGAAAGGAGAAACATACAATGTGTTTTTTTTTTGTACAATTCTTGAGATTTTGAACAAAATATGCAACAAAATTTTATCTGCAAATTAGATTTTAAATAAGAAACTCGAATCAGAGATGAAATAAAGTTCTTATTCTTAAAGTTATTTTAACATTTTCAAGTTCAAGGCATGTTTATTTATATTGCACATGTCATACACTAAGGCAATTCAAAGTGGTCACTATCTACTAACCCTCAAATTGCTACAAACCTATAAGAACACTTTTAAAGATTATATTTTGAATAATGTTGGTAACCAAACAGTTGGACCCCATTGACTTCCATAGCATGGGGGGGAAGAATACTATAGAAGTCAATGGGTTCCATCAACTGTTTGGTTACCAACATTCTTCAAAATAGCTTGTGTTTTGCAGAATAAATTCATACAAGCTTGAGGGTTGTGAATAATTTAATTACAATTTTTGGGTGAATTTTTAGTATTTTGTGCTAACTGTCATTGTAAGAGCCACCTGTACTGTAAGTCTCCCATGTGTTCTTCGTTATGGTCTGGTCTCATTCATAAATATTCACTGCACTCGGATTGTAGGTTGGTGGGCGTGTCCACCGGGGTTTTGGGGTGGAAGTGATAATGGTTTATTTGTTTGCTTCACCTGTTCACTTGAGTTCAATGGGGCTTTGACAGAGAGAAGGAGCGCACTCACACAGCACTTTTATGACTTTATAAAAGCAGTAGCCAATCGGTTATACTTTTACATGTTGAAGAGTAGGCCTAATAAATGAGTGAACTATCGTTGAGTGGAACTGAGTTTCTGCGCGTCACAGTGTTTTCAGTCTCTCTCTTTTTCTATTTTCAACACAAGCCATTTTCTCCTCTGCTAAAGAAACTCTTTTAAAAGTCCTTGTCCGTGCTCCTAACAATTTTGACCTTAAGACCTCTTCTAAGGGTTAAGATACTTTCTGAATTCCTTTTTTCTTTACTAGGATTTTTTCTTTAATTTTAGGAGTAAACATCCACATTTCGAAGAATATTCTTAGAATTTTGTTACTAGGAGCTACTCTTTGCACTCATGAATACAGGCCCAGGTCTTTGCTAAGAGGGGACAACATTTTTCAATGCCAGCTGCCCTGCCAAGGAAAGATTTTGCCCCTATTGGCTATATGGAACCCTGTCACAAATTGTAAAGAAATAGTTTGTTATTTAAGATAATTTGCCTCATTATAACTACTGTAATTGTAAAGAAAAAAAATCTACCGCATGGGTGAAAAGGCCTAATAATAATATGGTTATTTTGTCAACCATAAACATGTCAAATTTTCAAAGATTTTCTGTCTAAAGGTTATGCAATTCAGAATCACTACATTGACAAGGTGTGTCTTATGCAAACAACAAACGTAAAGTATGTAGACACACCACAAAAAACAAACAATAGTTTTCTCCACTCCTTTTCACCCTTTCACCGAGTTTATTTAAACTTTAAGTATGCCTACTGGTGATAACTACACAAATTTCCCTATAAACTGCATATGAAATACTAGCTGTGTCCCAATGTGAAGGCTGCATCCTCCGAAGTCCGTATTTGAAGGACGGTTGGCCGTATTTGAAGACCGATTGCGTCACAGCCGCGCGACGAAGTACGTCCCAATTCAAAGGCTGCATCCGCGTAGTCCGCATTTAAAGGCCGATTGCGTCATCTCGGTGGGATGAAGGCTGTCCCAATTCAGTTATGCATCCTCCGAAGGCCGTATTCGAAGGCCGGTTGCGTCATTGCAGCGCGACGAAGGCTTACCTAATTCAAAAGCGACGCCAAATGCACCCTTCATTTCCCCGTGAAAGGAACGATACATAAATGGACACTTCGCGGACTATCCTACCCGATCCTACCCCATAAATCATTGCGCGGGTGACGACAGCATTTTTATTTAAAAAAAGGGTGGCCGAGAGTTCAGTGGTGGACGGCAAATTCACATTTAAATGTAAAAGTATTATGTTTTTATTTACTCAAATAGCCAGAGAAACCAGTGTTAAGAGCCAAAAGTTTTTTGTTTGTTTTTTTCGTTTTTTTTCCTTCTTATTATTCATCTTAACTCATTCGTCAGCATTGCATGGTTTTGTCAAGTGGAAATGCGAAAACGGCTTTTATAGCCTTGTATTGCATTTCTTGTACATTGTATTTCTTTATTATTCATTATTTCATTATTTTATGCAACTTTAAATGTGTACACAAAAGAGAATTCATGGCTCTGGATATTTGTTTATTTTTGTAAGGGTCTGTGAGTGTTTGCAAGGTTGATACATTTAAACTATAATATACTTTTGTTTTGTGTCGTTTAATGTAAAATGTGTAGTGTTGTGGTCCTGTGAGGGAAAAGGGTAGGCTACTTCACATTTGTACATGAATACTATCGCAGTATGAAGTTCCTTACATTCTCCCACTGGTTATTTTAAAAATTAAAGTAACAAATTGTTGGTCCATTGTCACAATATTAACAAATTGTTGCTAACTTCAACTTCGTCCCATATCAAAGTGCGCACCTGAAGCGCTCGGACCGGTCTAGCCTGCGGAGGATTGTTCTTGTCGCCTAGCAACTGTGACTGACAGCTGACGACGACGAGCGGGAGTACGTTTGCACTGGACTTTTTATATTTGGTTTAAAATATTCAAATAGGAATGACAGCCTGTATAAATATATTCACGATGGTCCATTTAGACAATAAAAAGAAAACCCTACAAAATCGTATGGTACGATTAACATTTGAATAGGCTATTGGCTATATGTGCCTATGTTTTATCATTATTATTTTTTAGGCTATTTCATTACAATATTTACGTAGGTTAACACCCAATATTTGAACAGTTTACAGTGTAATCTGGCTATTCAGGACGCAGCCTCTAGCATTAAACCAGCTCTGGCCAACTCTTGAGCCGAAAATACATGACTCGAAATATTTTTTTAGTGGTTATGTGAATTGAAATTATGTGATTTTATATATATTGCCCCTCATTTAAAGACAGGTCAATATAAAACATAAAATTTCCAGTAAAATATAAAACAACAAAATGACAATAGCCTTTCTCCATAGCTGTTTACTCAGTTTCATTAAATGAATGATCAGGGTGGCAGCTGTACTCTCGCTCCGTTGCTTGGCGCCAGGAGCAGTAATAGGGAACACCTGGTTGCGCAATTAGGAAATCCCACGAAGGCTACATGAAGCGTCCTTCGAAGGCCAAATAGACTGCATCCTTCGAAGTCTACAGCCTTCGAAGTACGCAGCCTTCACATTGGGACACAGCAAATGTGATATCCCCTTTTCTTGCTGATGGTAGCAGTGTCTTTCGAACTGGATGTGATGTAGCTGCTAGCCTAAAGGTGCAGATACTGCTATCGTTACGCGCCCGTCGGATTGGAATCTCTCTTCAAGATTTCGGTAGGCACTTGCTGTCGATTGGAGTGCGGGTCAAAGAGCATCCTCTATCTCAAGCTGATATAATGAATGAAGAACAATAAAAATGTGTTTTCGCAATGTCGATTTTTATGCCACCACGCAAATAAAACAAATTCATCACCGTACTCCGGCTCATTTCATGTTTCACGATGGTAAAATGTTTACACACGACATCCGCACACGTTAAGCACGCAGTATGTCTAACACTGACTGCAGTGATTACATGAAAGTTGCCCTGACAGCCGAGCAACGTCACTACTCTGTTGTAAACAAACTCGCACTATATTTGGATTAGCCTATTACGTGCGACACGTTCAGTGGTGTGTCACTAAAAATAAAGACATAAACTCACCTTTTAATGCTTCGTGAAGTGTTGGTGAAAATGAAGTAAACCGGTGAGCTGCAGAATTCAAATAACCAGAGAAACTTGTTAACTTCCTCACCTGTCATGTCATGACTATGTCACTACCGTAATGAACCAAATAGATGCATTAAAGATGGGTGGAGGCGTCTCTAGTGTTTCTCCATACTCTTCAGCAGTCACATGAGTGATTTTTAGTTTTGAAGGCTGTGGAAATTTCTACATGGCTCTATTAAACTGGTAGCTATGTAATTGAATGTTGTTGTAAAAAAATGTTCAGTGACCCACTTTTGTATAGATATAGACATTACATTTGCATTCTTTAATGCGATGCTTAAATGTTTACATTTCAATAGCTACATTTTATAGGGGTCATGCCTTGAACAGCATTGTTTTATTGTTTTATAATGTTTCCTATAGGGTGAACTTAATAATTATTAAATTGCCATAATTAAGAAATAAAAGGAGTATTTCCTATTGTAGCCCTTATTTGAATGCTTTGGCTGCATCTGAAAACAATGCTTTCTTCAAAGGATGCATTCCAAGGTATAAAGTCACCAAGGAATGTCCGAATCCAACGTTAGCTTCACTTCCTGTCTCATGAGATCCATCCATCATATCATCATCATCATATCATACAGTGGCATTTCTTGTGGGGGTGGGTGGGAGTGCCCCTGTGACCCAAACTTGGACCCCCTTGCCTTGTGACCCCCCACCCACCCCCCCAACTCAAGGTTAGGAGGGCCTAATCTCCCTAAAAGCACATTGCACAAGGATATCCAGAGAGGAAGAGCTGTATTTCAGAATATCAGATTTACAACAATAAAGCCCCTCAGATTTAAAGCAAGAAGACCTTCCTCTCTTCAGTCCCGTGTGTGATTTTAGTCTTGTGGACTTGTTGGACAACAGACATTGGGTGTCACCTGGACTCCTCCATTTAAATGGTAAGTACCCGAATGTTATTTTAAAATGAGAAGCATTGCGGTAAGTTAATAAAACAAGGAAAACACAGGAACAGTGAACCTAAAAAAGTGGCTTGAACTTATCTATTAGAGACATTAAACAGATGGCGATACACATTATGTATAGTTAAGTGAATTAAATTCATTTATATCAAGATTTACAAACTGATCATGGCAATTTTGTCTCAAAATATTATTTGGGCAAGCTTTAAGATTTTGCTAATAAAAAGTATTTGTATGAGAAACTTGTGTCTGTACCCCTGAAGCAAATATTTCCTGTTTACTCCGTACCCTTTCCTCTATATTCTCACAAGACTAATGAATATGGGTCGAAAGGATGTGTTTTGTGCTGACTTAAGGGGGACATTTTGGGATCAGGTCACATTAGAAAAGTATGCAGCTTTTCAGCATAACTGCATAGAGACTGTGGTTCATCGAGGTTCATTAACAACTTTATCCTGCAACACAGTCTTGTTCTCCCTTATGAAGTTTTTTTTTTTTTTTTTTAGTTTAGGAAACAAACTATAGAACAAACTATAACATCCTGTCTACACCGGGCATGAGCACTTTATTAATTGGTAAAAAAAAATGCTCTGGTTCTGATGACCAATGTCATAAGTTTAGCCTTTGCACTTCTGAATGAAATAAACAAACCCATGACTTCAATCCTATTTATCCTTAGAAAGAAGGTTAATCATTAATGTTTACTCAACAATTGGATCTTGTTTTATAAAATTTAAAGCAGTGTCAAGTATTTTTTGTGTTATTTGGATTCATCAATGGATTCATCATATTTTTCACAAATTAGTGATAGGCTATTGATCCTGCGATTTCTCAGCAGTTATAGCTAGCCTAAATGTGGTATTTGAATATCTAGTTGATAAAAACACACAGACATTTTAGTAACTTTAAATAAGTAACCAATATTCCTATCAATCAGTGAGTCCTCAGATTTAAGATAGGCCTAGACCAAAAGTGTATAGGCCTATTTATGCAACTAGTAACAGATAAATAGTTTAATGAGAAAAAAATATCTTTGGAACAAAAATATTTGATGTCCTGATGTTATTTCAACTGTTCAAACACAGTTGCATTTGCATTGGACAAACACTGAGCACCTATCAGGAAGCAATCTACCCGTTTCAAGACTCAGTGACCTAGATCGTTTAGTCATAAATCATGTGTCGTATTTCATTACATTTCGCAGATAGGCTAAATTACGGGAAAGAAAAACAAAAGACTGATAGAACTATACAGATCTAAAAATGACACTGTATAAATAAACCTAGGCTAATAGTTTGTTTCTCTTTTTGTTTTGTCATCGAACGAACTCTGATCTGAGTTACTACTACGTCATTGAAATCTGCTGAAGGGTCTGTGCATGCATTGGTGCTGATCGACAGGCCTATTCTGTTGGTAAGATCCATATGCCTTTTGAAGTATAAATGTCTGTAATTTGTATTATTTGTCCCGTTTTTGTATTCACTGAAAAGGATTTTGTATTCACTGTTGGGCAAAATCGTTTTTTAGCATTCAATAGAGAACTGAAAAAATATGAGACAAAAAGTTACATGTATTTTTCTTAATTTAGGCTAGCCTACTTTCTTGTTACTTTAAAGTAGGCTAAACTTGTTTGAAATCACTAAATACTTTTAGCTATATCAAACCTATTTCTGTTATTAAATATAATTATATTGACAGAGGAATTTGGAAAAGTGGAAAAAAAAATGTATAATTTGAACTGAAGAATGCGTGTTTGTTCTCTGACGGCTGAACAACAACAGCATTGCAGAAACCTAAATCTTGCCATTTCCACAGTGAACAGCAGATGGCGCTGTTAAAGCATCACCTCTGTGCTGCGCTGCTCCTAATGGAGTTTGTGCTTCTACTAGCTGCATCTGAAAGTAGCTGTCCAGCTTATGCTGGGGTGCCGGGCATACCTGGTCACAACGGCAGCCCTGGCAGAGATGGAAGAGATGGGTTTCCTGGACCGAAAGGAGAAAAAGGAGATCCAGGTTAATGCCCCCCCCCCCCCCTTGTTGGCTTTATTGTGTTCAAAATTGATTGAGTGGTATGCTTACCTTTGTTTCGTTTATTCATTTATATAGTACCTTACTGACTACCACTGTAGTTCCATAGTGCTGTACATTACAATTAAAAAACCAGCAGACATATTGACAAACAGAAAAAAAGAAAACATCCATGTACTACTGTACTTAAAAGCCAAAGAATACAGATACACCTTTAAATGGCACTTAAAAACATTTAAATTTATGTAGTATCTAACATCCAACGGTAACTCATTCCACAATCTAGGACCCGCGACTGAGAAGGCACGTTCACCTTTACATTTATTCATTTAGCTGACGCTTTTATGTCAGAGGTCGCACACCTAGGGGTTAAGTGTCTTGCTCATGGACACATACATTGGTGACTCAGAGTAGATTTGAACCCGGGTCTCTCACACCAACGGCATGTGTTTTATCCACTGCGCCATCACACCTTTAGTTTTGAGATGTAGCTACACAGGGAACAGTTAAAAGAAACTTGTTTGCTGATCTTAATCTTACACCCACATTTTAGGGCTTATAAAGCTCAGCTAAATATTCGGCATGGTGCAATTCCATAAAGTGCTTTAAAAACATACAGCAGAATCTTATACTGCATCATAGAATTGGTAGCCAGTCTAAAGAAGATAAGAAGCGAGTAACATGGTCCGTTTTCCTACCATTCATCAAACAACCTGTTTGTTTGATGAATGGTAGGAAACCAACCTTGTTCTAAAGCTGAAAGATACACACACACTCTCTCTCTCTCTCTCTCTCTGCAGGAGTTGGTGCACATGGACCCCCAGGGAAAATAGGACCTGTGGGTGTTGTTGGTCCTAAAGGAGACAAAGGAAATCCAGGTCTGCCAGGTAAAATTTAAACAGTAATGTGTGTGTGTGTGGTCATTATATTTTTTTTTTACAAAACAGAAAAAAACTATTAATTGAAACAAGTAAGGTGTCAATATTTTTCTTGTCTGAAAACAGAATACAAAAGTCAGTCAGTCAAAAAAAAACATATACGGTCTATGTAAAATTAATGATGCTGAATTAAGATCTAGACTGTCTGTGATCGAGTATTTTTCTTCTTAATTGAGTTTACATAAAGTACAAGACAAAATCTGTAAAATATTTTTCTTCCACACTCTACTTCTGATTTTAACTCTGGTATTCTTTTACAGCTACTGGTGTTCAAAGTGCATTAGTACAACAACTTCAATCAGATGTCAAATACCTAACTGACAGACTCACTGTAGTAGAGAAAGGTACTCATACATAAATAATGTTTACACCACATTTTTTGTTCATTCATGTAACAATATTCTAGTACAATTCCTTTTTAAAAAAAAAATTTTGTTTTGTTTTTTAGTCCTAGGATTTCAAATGTTCAGGAAACTGGGACAGAAATATTATGTGTCCGATGGGCTACAGGGAACTTTTGAGAAGGCACAGAAGTTCTGCTCTGACGCTGGTGCTAAAATTGTCCTGCCAAGAAGTGAAGATGAGAACAAAGTTCTAACATCATTGCAAGCTGCCCTCGAGTCTACTTACGTATATGTTGGTGCAACTGACAAACAGAAAGAAGGGCATTTTGTGGATATGAATGGCCAACCTTTAACTTTCACCAACTGGAAAGAAAATGAGCCAAACGATTATAATGGGGCAGAGGACTGTACAGTTATTTACAAAAATGGTGTATGGAATGATATTAACTGTAGTTCCGAGTGGCATGTGGTGTGCGAACTGTAAAACAGATTATGAATTGTTAGTGCTCTGATGTTTGAATGATAAAGGAATAAAGAAAATCTTGTAAACAGAGGATTAGCCACATAAAAACTCCTAGTTTTTGATTTTTCAGTATCATAAACATTCAGGTGAGTAGTCACATCTGGATGTGTAAATGTATTTATACCATAATCAAGACTAGTAAAATAATGACACATTGACCAGCTTTTTGTGTGCTAAAAATGAATTTACTGCATACTGATATATTACAAATGGCCTGAAGAAAACTCATCAACAAAAAGAATGGAGATACAGTTTCGAAAATGTTTTAAGTTTGTTGTCATTAGAGAAGCTAATGACAATTTTTTTAATGTTGTACAATGTTCTCTTCCTTTAATGTAAATATCACTCAAATATTATTATTATCCCTATGACACGAGTACATTTTTTTGTCACATTCCATTCTGAATTAAGTGGAACCTCACAAAGGGAAAAGCAGAAAACCACTGAAACTGGTATAGCTGTTTTCATCATCATAAACCCAACTGTTCTCCCACAGCTGTGTGCACACTTCATCACCCTTTTCCAGTGGGAGAACAACACCATTGAAAACCATTGAAAATCCTTAAAGCTGTTCATTAGCATTGGTCTCAGGCTTCAGAAAAAACACAGAGCATTGGATTTGATTATTCTTATGGAGACTGGCTGCCGCTTTGTTAAAAGGGTGAGCATGAGCATAAAATCTGAAGAAATAGACTCCTTTCACTGGTGCTATGAAAGTACCTGTAAGACACATACACAATGTGAAATCAGAAACGGTAAAGAAATGCTTTTAATTTGAAAACGATTTACTTTCCACAACAATTAACATAATAAAGAAATGTGAACAGGACAGGTTACCAGTGTTGGAGTCATGCATTTCCAGTGTTAGTGAAAATTTTTTGGTAGATCAGGGTTTTCTGAGTTTCCAAGGGTCCAATGTATTGGGATCCAGATGCCAAAAGTCCAACTGAAAAGGCAATCTTTTTGGCTGTGAAAAGATAAGTAGACTTGGTTATTTATTTTGTTCATATTAATTTACACTTGGTTTTAGATATAACTCATAGAATAATTATTTCCATTTACCTTTATTCTCTGCCTAGATTCAAGTTTATCACTTAAGGCTTTTGTGAAAATCCTTAAAGCTGTTCAGAAAGAACATTTCATAATTTTGTTATAATGCCACATTGGTTTTTATAATGTGTTGGGCTGGAAATGATTCAGCAAATCAATGTGTCTTGAAAATAATCGATGTAGATAAAAACCTTAATGCCTTTACTCTTTCTCTTAAGTTCTTTCAGTGTTTCCTCTGTGGCTCGTAGCCTTTCCTCAATGTCCTTTAGCTGTGCTGATGTAGTTAAATCGTGTGCCAGTGAGAGACGCCAACACAAAGCAATAAAAGCATCATAGTCATAGCTTTGTATGGCTGATTTTTATGTTGCATGTTGAATTTTGCACAGTTTTGGGGCAATACTGAACCAGATGATGCTGTAAAAGTAAACATGACCTTTGTATTGTTTGGACTTGCAACACTGACCCACAAAAGCTTTGGATTAATGTGTAGGCTATTTGTCGCAAATGTCACAAATAATAACTTTTACAGCAATACCTCTACTGCACATTATTCAGTTTTCTTTTGCGTATATTCTTTATAGGAAAATGCCTCAATGTATAATCATGTGGATTGTGATGTGAAAGATTCCCAGCTTGAAATCAGTGGTTTGTTCAGAGACAAGAGATTTTTATTTTATTTCAATAGTTATTAATTAGTTTAGTATTGACACAAAATAAACATATAAAAACAAATGTACATAGCTAGTAGCCTGTAACAGGTATAAACATTATCAATACTAAAAATAAATGAATAAATATAAAAAAGGTCAGGCTATAAAAAGGGAACACAATTTTGTGACGTCGCGTAAAATACCTTGTTACGGATGACATCTATCATAATATTTAATTCTCAATTTCTCACTAATTAATTCACTTTTAAATAAACCCACTTTTCAAATGCGTCTGCTCCTCTATTGGATAAAAAGTTAATTTAGAGCGTGAGGTCACACTGTCGGTTGAACGAACAAGGAAAGAGGCCAACTTCCGGTATGGTGCGTTGCTGCCGTTGAACAAGGACCATAGTCTGCAGCGAGGAGTACTTGGGAAAATGCGGTAGGCAGTTGTCATAACTGAAAGCGAAATAAAACTCAGCACTTCTTAGTGTTATCATTACGACTTTAAAATAAATGTGGCATATGGTTGTATGGCCTAAGGGCTTTGTGACGGAAGCAATCGGGTTAGCTGATCAGTCATCGATCGATCGGTATTAGGGAGTGCGCGAGCTCTGCGCGCGGGTGAACATGGGGACGAGATCGAGCCGTTTACACGAGGAAGCTGCTTCGACACCTTTCGATAAAGATGGTATCAAGAGAGAATCCTGCCGACGAATCCAAAGCACCAGGCCCACTAGTCTCATGGTGGAGTTCTCCGGGAGTTTTGATCATGACTCCGAGACGAACCGCAGCAGGTCGGAGGAGGGTAGCGACTCGGACACCGGGCAGCAGGCGAGCAGCGATGGCAGTCCCGCCGACCGCCACACATCCCCGTCGCTGAGCAGCCAGGCCTCGCCGACGGACGAGAACGGAGCCGATGAGAAACGCGAGGAGGATGACAGTCCTGGAGGCCCTGTGGGCGGAGAGGAAATAGGCCGTGCACCGCAGCGCACTTTCTCGGAGCGTTTGCCCAGCGGTCGCCATTCTTCCACCGGTGGAGTCACGACGAGGTCCGCCCGGCTGAGAGGGACCCACGCACGGCCAGTCTCCGAGGCGTGGATCGGCCTCTACAGGCTCAACAACCGCCACGGTGGTAAGTTAAAGAGCAGATTGTTTCGTCGCTTCGACAGTCATTTCAAACGTTACACCCTGTTAAATCTCCGTTCTTCAATTTAAACCTGCACTGTTTACAGTGAGTGATAGGCAAATATACATTTAACAGGTTTGGCCGGAACTCAACAGGTACATATATTATGTATTAAACGAAATAAGCATATACTTAACCGTGTTTCTGAAAAAAGGATAGTTCAACCCCTAAAAATTGTGTCATTACTCATCTCATGTTGTTTTAGATCTATTTTACTTCAACAGAATATTGTAGGTAGAATGACTGCCCTGGTCCCCGTTCACTTTAATTCAAGGAAAGTGGCTGCAGTTGCCAGTGTCTTCTGTTCGACTAATTTTGTTTTTAACTAGTTGGCTTAATGAAAGTTTGGTAACAACTTTTACCAAAAGTGGTTCCATTTGTTAGCCTTACTCATCTGGTACTACTAACAAAGAATTATACTTATAAATCATTAATAAGTTAATGCTTTAAAGGACCTTATTGTAAAGTGTTACTGAAAGTTTATGTACATAATAAAATGGACAACAAACCCAGGGTGACTGGTATTTAAGTGATTTTATTCTGTTTTAAAGCATATAAAATATGGAAGGTGATTAAAATAGATTAATGGTTCTGCACGAGACTAATGAGCTTGCTACACCATAATTAGGCTTTGGGGACTTTATAGACGTTTCAGGCATTCCTGACAGGATGATCTATGATGGATTGAAACGAAAAGACCAAAGTAAATCCAGTTTACTAATGATGTCTGTGTAAATCGTTTTTTTCACTATATTGGTCAGATGGCCATTGTCCAGCCAGAGGGTTCAGAAAAGTGGGCCACATGGGTGCAAACTCACCCGTCTATTACTTTGACAGGCGTGCGTTTAATGAGATCCTTTCTGTATCCATTTTGCATTGCTTAGATTTTTTTTTTTTCTCTCCTTACCAGCTATTCGCTGTCCCTTTTGCACCAAGCCGTTCCCTGGAGGGCGGATCGAGGAACACCTTTTAAGTTGTTTAACTTCTCCACCTCTCCCTTATAACAGTAAGCCTCCAATTAGTTTGTATCACCATTTTTCTTTCATCTGCTAATATCTTAGTTATTAATTGTTGTATATTCTTTGTCCAACAGCGGATGTGCTTGCTAAGGACAGTGGTGAGTGCTCTATCTGTCTTGAAGACCTTCTACAGGGAGAAACCATTGCTCGGCTTGCTTGCCTCTGCGTTTACCATAAGAGGTAATTGTAAATTACACTATATAGGGGTGTCCGCTTGCATAAATTCCCATATTGATAATTATTCGATTAATTGTTAACCAACCTTAAAGCGAAGCGGGTGGTGATTCTAAACTATCACGTTACTTAACCACTTGCTTAACCAACACAAAATAGGTGTCAATTTAAAGGCTAGAAACTTGGCTTTACAGTGAATATAGGGAATATGACCATCACTTAACCAGTGCTTTTTAATTTGTTGGCATATTAGAAGTGCTCTATTTTCATAGCATGAAAAAGTAGTAGTCACTGGTAGAGACTAGAGGAATTAAGACTAATAAAAGAAGATAAAAGAAAAAGTTTTGCCAGTGACAGTATTTATATAATTAATGATGCACGTTTTTTTTTTTTATATATACATTTTAGTAATCATTGCAAAAAAAACTGTTTATATAAATATTCTGTTTATTTATAGGCTACTGTAATCTATGTATAGTACCAGTCAAAAGTTTGCACACATGAATAGAAAAGTGTGACTGGTACTGCACTATAATATACACTCTTGTTAGTGTATTATAATATACACATAAATAATATCGGCCAATATTTCAATATCAGGTTTTTTTTACTCCCTAATATCAACATCGGCCCCTAAAAATCCATATCGGTCGGGCTCTTGCTTTTGACTTTAAGTTCCGCTGTGTAGGCCGATTGGTGTATGACATCAAAGTACCGTGAAAGCGAATAGATCAGATGTAATAAACCACAGAATGCTAGTTTCATTTTTCTAAGCATATCTGCTGCACATAAGCCGCACGCACCTCAAAATGATGCACTCCAATGACCTCACTTAATCAAACATCAATCATTTTTATTGATTAAATCATTATCAGCAATTAATCATTTGTCGATTAATCGTTAGCATCCGTTAGGCTAACCATTCTTTTACAAGAATTAATCATGTACAAATGAATGCTTTCAAATATGTAATGGTGGATATTTCTCTAAATAGCTGCATTGACACTTGGAGCAAAGTGAAGCCATGCTGCCCTGAGCATCCTTTTGATTGATTCATGTTCACGTGCAATGACAATGACTCAGGTGAGCTTGTTTGTTCGACTAGATTTTTTTTTTTTTCCAAAATGTCATGATTTACTCACCTTCATGTTGTTCAAAACATGTATGACTTCTGCATGTATAAAGATATTTTCAATAATCAACATTAGACCCCGCTCTTTGATTGTATGGTCCACAATTTTTCGAAATATCTATTTATTTTGTGTTCCAGATAAAAATGCATACAGATTTGTTAGCATGTTTGAGTGAACTATAACATTATTTCATTTTTTGTTTTTCTATTTATTTTAACTTTTTTATTTTTTGCTTCCTTCTAGGAGCCTATACCCCCTGGCAGGTGCATATATTTTCTGCTGAGATGATTGAGAGAAAGAAACAAAAACAAATAAGAAGCATCAACACTTGTGGTCCTCTTAATCAGTCTGGCCCTGAGTGAGCCTGGCTTTAACTATCTGATGTGACTCTTGAGACTTGGCTTTCCTCTGCTCTACAGCACCTGAGCGGACGCCGGGTTTGCTCTGCTTGCCTTTTATATTTAGCTCTTTAACTTTAAAACTCAAGAGTGAAACTGGTAAACTGAAAAGAACTTTAAAAAATAGTCATATGTAAATATGGAGAGAGGAAAGTTAAACATGGAACGCCTCTGTCTCCGCGTGGACATCTTGATCTCCCGCAGTGGCGTGGCGTTAGGGTTCTTTTACCATGGGAACGTGGCGATCTGTCATTAATGCTGGGCTTAGCCTGCTGGGGTTGCTTTGGCTTGAATGAACTACTTGAGGTTATTGGGCAGATCCCGAATGAACGCAAATGAGTTGTACATGCGTAAATATTGCACAGGATTACCTAAGAGGCATGATGTTTTATATTTCGACTGATACGAAATGTTTTTGGTATTAATCTATTTTGTTTACCCTTTTCCTTTTTGTTACTATAGGAACATTTCAGAGGCAGAGTGAAATAGATTGAAACTACCATGAATAGTGACTTTTCTATCATTGAGGCAAAACTCTCATTACCACATCAAGCTCTTTTAACCTCTTCATCTGATTGATTTTACTCAATTGAACTGTACATTTGTTAACAGATCAGAGCAATACTTCCTCTAGATAGATTAATGGACGTGTTATTGGTTGCAGTGAAGTGTGTGTTTAAGTGTGTACTCGTGCTGAAGATTTTGACTTCTGAGCTGACTCCGTGTACTGCTCTTGGAGGGAAAGTTGTGTGCAGGAGATGAAATTGCTTTTCTGCATCTTAGACGTGGCCGGCTAAAGAAATCCTGTCACTTTACACTTTTTACACCAGGCCTTCTCTGCATTGAATGAGGCCATCTGTGGTGTGGAGATGTATGTCAGGCGCAGTAATGCCATATGGCGCGTGCTTTGCCTGAAGATGGTGATTGAGAACAGATGAGGGGTAATTATGACGATGTCATCGACCCCCTTAAAGGCAGTTTCCTTAGACAGCCCTTCACAGAGATGCTTGTTAAATATTTCAGAGGATTTTTTTTTCCATGTTTTGGGCTTTATGGGGTTATTTGATTGTGGGTGGGTGTTATGTTCATTATTCTATTGTGTCTTGTAGCGGTCAGTTGGTCTGTTACCTTTTTGCCTTCGCTCAAGGATTCATATTTTGAGTGGTAAAACCTTTGAATGGTGATTTCCTTGCCTCTTCAGAGCGGTGTCCTCTTCTACCGTTGAAAGTATTGCAATTTGTTTCCTTTACATGACAGTTTTAACGGTTCTTTCCAATTGAAAACGCAAGAAATGCCAAATGTTTTGTGTTGGTGTAGTGCATTGTGGAGTGAGGGAAAGTATTGTCAGAATATTTTGACATCTTTTAAGCTCTGCAAGTTAGCTTTTGCCCTTTAACTTATGTGGTGCCATACCTCAATATTCATACTAAACTAACTTGGGGCTTAGCTAACTCCAAAGGTGGTTTGATTCTTTTTCTTGAAATATATATATATATATGAATATACACACACACACAGTATGAATGCTATAGAAAGTTCTGTAATTATTCAGTGCTCTTTACCCACTTGATCTTGTGTTTTTGACAGTTGTCAGTCAAATATGAATGAGTTGGGAATGTTCTTTAGGTCAATATGATTTGCAAATATTCTCATCCCCAAACACGGACAATCTGCCTTCATTCTGCTAAAGAACAATTGAGTATTTATTTATTAAAGTGTAAATATGTATCGCATTTCAAAATGGCTTTGTCTTTTGTTTGTCCATGATGCTGTTTCTATGCCTAAATCTTTTGTATGTCTGAAAAATTGTTTTTATATGTATTTTTTACAATAAATATGCTTAAGTGTGATTGTTGTGCTTTGGTTCATCTTTTCCTAAGTTAAGATTGTAGACTCTAAATGGATTTTGTAATGCAGTTGCACATTTATCTCAATAGTAAATATTTTGAATTCTGTCAAAAAGGAAGCCATTGTGCTTGAGTTATGAAGTGTCAAAATCTTGAATAACCTACATTTCGACAACTTGTTGCACTTGCATTTTGTGGTTGAATTTGTGAAACTCGTTAACCCTGGTACCCCCTCCTACACACACACACAGACAAACCAACATGGCCAAAGTATACTTCCTATTAATCTACTTGTATAAAACAATCAAACAAACAAAAAAAAGAGAATACAACTGTTAAAAGATTACACACTAGAATTGTGATTTAATGGTGTACTCATAAAAATGTGCTGAGAAAGGAAGCCAATGGTTTGAACTTTTACATTAGCAACGTTTGGCCGATTGTGTGCAATCAACTTCTTCACAGCAGATTTTCCACACAGGGTTTTTTGTAAATTATGTAATTGGAGGATGTGCAACCTACTTCAGCCTGTGTGAAACAGGTGAAGCATTAAACCTCAGAGCTCACAGTGCTCAGGCTTCAAACAAGGCAACGCTAAGGAGAAGGTAAGCTTTTACCTGTTTTTTTTTTTTTTTTTTCTTATATAATAATATAGAATATTTGAATGGGTTAATGTCAATGCAGAAATTAATTGTTCTAGAGACAAAAAAATTACTATTCTGTAAAGTAAAACCTGATTTAATTAAAATCTGTAGGCTCTTTAAAATAAAGTGACAACATCAACTGAAATACAAATGAGAAAAAAAGCTAGCTTTTAACAGTGAATATGCACTCAATGGCTCAAATGTCTACTCAGCTTTTAGACAATAAATTGAGGATTTGGCCCATTTGTAAACCACTCAGCATTTCCAATTGAAATGAACTGCAATACTACTGATTTAGGTGAAATCAGCATGCTAAAGCATTCTCTGTACAATCACCTAATGAAAAAGCTTTTGGAAAAAAAAAAACGAAATGAAGTGATTTTTTTTTAACATTTTCTCATCTCGTCTTTTCTTAACTAAAAGAGTTAATTAAAAAGAATAATAAAGCATAAATATATTAGTTTTTAGTGGAAATGTTAATATAGGCTATAATTTTAAAATTAAATAATATATTGTATTTCTGCAGTGTGATTTATTTTTCAACAGCTTTTAAAAAATGATCTATAGTCTCTCAATATAAATATAATAATGATACATTTACTTTTTTTTGTAATTCAAGTTTTTATTCTTTTCATCTAGTTACTATTTTTACTTTTGCAGACATGTTTCATATGCTAACAGTTCTCAACTCTTGCCGAGATCAACATGCCTGCAGTTATATCCAGCCTTGATCAAATTCACCTGCCTATAATTTTCTAGTGTTTTAACAAATACTGTTTAAAATTGTTGTAGTTAAGGAAATTATTTTAAAAAAATTACTATTTCCTCTCATGTGTCCCCCATCTAAAAAAAGTGCCAAATTTCACACACTCTTTTACTGTTTCAATGTATTTCTAAATCGGCTGTTGGCATATCAAATAGGCTATTCATTCATATATTACATTATTCTGCAACATTTTGTAGTAATTAAATTATTGTTTATTAAACTGTTGTAGTAACTTAATATCACATTTTTTAATCATGCTGATTTTTTGAGGAGAAAAACTGAAATGGCACTCTTCGTGTGATATTGATTAACTACATAAAATGATATAAATATTTTGTAACCCGCACATCTTGAATTTTGTGATCATTCACATGCCTTCATAAAAACGTTCATTTGCATGCATTCCATATAGAATCTTTTTCCTGGTTACAAAGAACCCTAAAGGGTTCTTATTGAACCCTTAAAAATGGTTCTGTATAGAACCTTTTAGGGGTTCCAAATACGTTGCGCTGATAGAACCTTTGGAACCTTTTCTTCTAAGAGTGTATAACAAACCACATAATAACAAACAAACACTGCAGACACCACTATTTCCTGTACACTGATGCTTTTTCTTATCCTTCTATGGTTGCACGTAGACACTTAAAATTCATGTTAAAAACAATTTCCTGTTGTAACAATCTGACGATACAATCTCATCTAACCACCTTGTTTAGGATGACGGACGTAGAGAACCAAAACTTTCAGAGTGACCCTAGCCATGCAACGACAGCACCAATGTATCCTCCCCCTCCATACATGCCCCCTCCTTATCCTACGGGCCCTGTAATGTACCCCCAACCTGTTCCTGCACAAATTGGCTTTATCCCACCTGATCTGCCACCGGAAGAGGCAGGCGTCAGCAAAACAGCAGACCCAAACCCGGCAGGTACTCCACTGTTTGCAATATCCATAACATTTCATTTATTATAAAGACAAAATCAAACAATCTGAGGAACGTTTGACATATTTTACAGGACGATAGCCATCTAATGACATGTAAAGTATCACAAGAATAATGTTTTTCCTTCTTTAATACAGATGTATCCCCACCTGAGGAACATCAGCCGTTCATGTCATCATTTGAGGATGACACCATTAGGAAAGCGTTTATCAGAAAGGTGAGAATCTCTTGTCGTTTGCCAGCTACAGTAAATGTATTGATTGTTCTGAACAGTGGCCCTGATTGTTATTTTCAATATCTCTTTCCACCCGCACAGGTGTTCAGTGTGGTAACGATTCAGTTACTAGTAACTTTCACTGTAGTCTGTGTGTTCACCTTCTCAAAAACGGTCAAGACTGCAGTTCAGGGTAACATCTGGGTGTACCTCAGTTCATACATTATCTTTGCAGTGGTGTCCATGTGTCTTGCCGTGTGCTCCACATTCAGTCGCACACATCCTTGGAACCTGTTGGGACTGGTGAGTGTCTGTGTATGAATACACAGTTGCACTTCATTTTACATACGTACTTACAGTGTACTTACCTAAGAAAGTACTAGGTAATTACATGGGTTGAGGTTAGGTTCAGGGTTAGTACCAGTTATGGCAATTACGTACATATGTACATGGGGAACAGGACTATAAAATAATGCTACAAATGTCTTTATGCGTTGTATTACACGTAGAACATTACCGCAACCCAGAAAAGTCACCTACAGTTAGAAGACGAAGAACGACATGTTATTAATATTATGCATATTTTGAAATAAATGTCAAATATACTGTTTCTAAATAGCCTAATGAACATCTTCAAATCAATAGTTTAATATTTCTACAGTATTTTTAATTAAATTATGGCATTCTCAATGCTTCATGGGATTGTACCTTTGTATTTTTGCCTGATACTTTTTTGTTCAAATCAATGAAAATGTTGCAATTCTCCTTGTTCTGGTTGATTTGGTTCATGGCTCTATGCTTCTCTTGATTCTTCTCCATTTTCCGTGTAAAGGGTTTCAGTGAACTATTAACCAAGTTGGTTCCTCTTGAATCTTCCCTAAAATGAAGTACTTAAAAACATTCTAGAATATATAGGTTTACCCAAGACAAAACCTCCTTCTCTAAAGTCAACCATTAGTTATTTTACCAACTTCCTCTGTATCAAGTTCAGTAGGCTACATTTAGGCTAAATATAAAAGTTTATGTGAGCAATGAGCAGTTATATACAGTCGGCCTGTCATTATCTCAAAATAAGCATTATCTTGCTTATTATGCCTGCTTGCCAAATAAACATATTTACATAAATTTAAGAATTTCCGCCAGATTCACAACAGTTGAATTGCTTTCACTTTCGTTCTACTTGATCCTATTAATAAATCAAGATTACTGTAAATGAGAGAGCACGTACTTGTCACGATTCAAAAGGAGAGGGAGAACTCAAATGCAGTATAAGGATTTATTTAACAAAAGAAAACAAAACACAAAGTAAAAACCCACAAGGGGGGAAAAACATAATTAAAGAAACATGAACAACACTGAATACTCAAAACACCACCAACTAGGAACACACAGACCAAACCAGGAAACATCTGACAATGAACCGACAAAGACTGCAAACAAAAGTAGGCTTATAAAGGGAACAAATCAAGAGGGAACAGGTGGAACAACTCAAACATCAATCAGGTAACGAGGGGGAGGGATCAGACAATGACACGAGCACATGGCCCAAAATGACAAAACACCCATGTGCAACACAAGACAGAACAGGCATGTGACAGTACTATTTTGCTTAAACACTCATATTTTGTCCGGACGTCATAATGTTTAATTGTTTTTTTAGTTTTTCGTGTGGTTTCAGTTGGTTCTACAACTTGTAATAAACAAAACATTAATAAAGAAAATAATTTGTCCTTGTATTGCCTGCAGTCAGTGGTCACACTGAGTCTGTCCTACATGGTGGGAACTGTAGCCTCCTATCACAACACAGATGCTGTGGTGATCGCTTTAGGGTCGACTTTGGTCATCTCATTCACCATCATCATCTTTTCTGCCCAGGTATTTTCAGTTTCTCTGTAAATCAGGGGTTTTCAAACTGGGGTCCGGGGGCCCCAAAGGGATGCTAAGTTGAAAAGTTTAATGAAAAACAAGTCAAAAATGTAAATGGATAGCCTAAATGAATGAGTATGTAATAATGTAACAATAGATTTTAAATATTTTCAAATTGATTACAAATTTTTCACTGAATTAATTGTCTTTATGAAAATATAGTTGCCTTTAAATGTTTATCATATTTTGGGGTCTGTGGCACTTAAAAGAATGAAAACCCGTGCTGTAAATTACACTAATCTGACGTAAGATCGTTTGATTAAAAATGCATTTAAAACCTCAAATCTTCTATAAAATGCATTATTTTATAGAAAACCCTGCAAAAAACAAGTTCATGTTCATTATATAGTTGCTCTGCCTTGCTTTCTTTTCCAGTTCAGTCATTCTGATTTGCTGTGATTCTTTCAGACCCGTTTGGACTTCACCGTTTGTAACGGCATTCTGCTCATACTGGCCGTCGACTTCCTCATGTTTGGATTCTTCAGCATCTTTTTCTACTCCCGTGTTCTGCAGATTCTTTACGGATCTCTGGGAGCCCTTCTTTACGCTTTGGTAAGGCATAATCAATATTCTGTAATACTGATCGCAAGTCTAAAACTATATGTAAGTGCTTAAGAATGACATCAGTTCCTTCTCACTGTTACGATGTTTCTCTTTCACTCTCCTGTAGTTCCTGGCAGTGGACTGTCAGTTGGTGATGGGGAGGGAAAAATACAGCCTTAGTCCTGAAGAGTACGTCTTTGCTGCCTTAATTCTCTACCTGGATATCATTATGATATTCCTCTACATACTTATGATTATGGGCGGAGGCTCCAAAAATTAAAACCACACATGCACACCTTGTGGCACTCAAAGTCTGCACATGCCTGGATGAAATTTAACCTTTCGACCTCAAATATTCTCATGTTACGTGTCTGTTTTGCCGTCTTTACTATTCATTGATCTTGCTACTTGTATCTGGTTGTTTCATTTATTCAAGTTTCACTTTCGTTTTCTTTTCGTTTTCAGCAGATAATCTTTTTGTTTCCATTTGTTGATCATAACTTTTTTTAAGTCTGCTAAATGACATGAAGACTTCTACTATGGTGACAAACACCCTAATGATGTGAATCATGAAATACTTTAACATTTATATGCCCCTGTAATAATATGACTGCTTTCTTATTTATGCTTTTTTATGAAATCAATAAAGTGTGTTTCCTTTTGTCAACAACATCAAAAAAAGTTTAACATGCACGTTTAAAGGAAAATATGCTCAAATCTTTTAGCCTACACATATTGCATTTAAATCCAATACATGTTATTTTGATTGTCAATAATAATATACTATTCCTCTAGCATTAACAAACTTTTTCTAATCAGTAATGAGTTTAAAAGTTAGATATACACTGTCGGTGTAAGAAAACACACTCTAGGTATTTTGAATAATTAATTATTTCACGACAGCTAAAAAAAAAAAAAAAAGTATCTCTGCCATTCCCAGATCCTCTTCTGTGGCCTCATAGGATAGTAAAGTGTCCATCGTATGCTCACTCTAGAATCTCAACAGAAGTAGACGTCATCCGGGTACTTTTTGCCTACTCATTTATGAGTATACTTCTTTTGTCACATACTGTTTTTTTTATGTGAAGAGAATATCGTTAATCTCCTGACAAGGTCACATATTAAGGTCTGGGTAAATTAGATGCAAACAATCAGTTCTCATAATGTATAGACCATTTCACAAGATGTAAACAACACTGGTCCAGAAGCACTTCCTGTTTCAGTTTTTTAACACTACAGAAAAGCTGGGATAAAATACAACCAACAGAACGTTTAAAACTGAATCAAAAAGTTAAACAAACATATTTAAGATGTTTTCTTTACTTGTGAAATAAAGAAAACAGTTACAAACTGAAACAGGAAGTGTTTCTGGACCAGTGTTGTTTACATCTTGTGAAATGGTCTATAGAAATCAGGAGAAATGGGCAGGAATAAAGATCTGAGCGACTTTGACTAGGGCTAAATTGTTATGGCAAGGCGACTGGCCCAGAGTATCTCTGAAATGTTAAGGCGAATGGGTTGCCCCCGGTCAGCAGAATTTGTCAACAGTGGTCTGAGAAGGGACAACCCCCAAACTGGCGACAGTTAGACAAGCCAGTGGAGGGGGTGTGATGCTCTGGGCATACCTAAACATAATCACCTACCTAAACATTGTTGCAGACCCAGGTACACCCCTTCATGACAAGGGTGCTCCCTAGTGGAAGTGGCCTCTTTCAGCCGGATAATGCACTCTGCCACACTGCACACATTGTTCTGGTATGGTTTGAGAAACATCTTGAAGAGTTCAATGTGTTGCCCTGCGCTTGAAAATCCCTAGATCTCAATCCAGTTGAGTATCTGTGGGATGTGCTGGACCAACAAGTTCAATCCACGGCAACTCCACCTCGCAAACTGTCAGGATGTGAAGGATCTGCTGCTAATGTCTGGGTGCCAGATACCACGGGACACCTTCAGGGGGGTCTTGTAGAGTCCATGCACTGTTTTGGCAGCACATAGAGGACCAACAGCATTTCAGGATGGTCATAATGTTTTGTTATCTGTATGTATTGATTAAGTCCTTGATATATACGTACTGTATCTTCGTTTTACATTCAATACCATTAATAAGTTGAATGTAACTGACTCTCTGTCTTGCCATAGTGTGAAAAAGAGATAACATGGAATTAGTTTTGCGTTAAGAAGTGTAACGTGCCTTTGCTGTTGTGGACCCTAAACCTAGAGGACCCTAGACCCTTGCTTTTAATGCTCCTTGATGATTATTGTGTATTTGACTTCTGTTAGTATTTTGATTTTCTTTTGCAATTTAGATTGAAAATTGTCTCTGATTGTATTTGTGAAATTAGTTTTCTACTGCTTTTGCTTGTATATATTTTATCCGATGTTGTAAAGCACATTTGTTGGCTGCTGCTGATTCAATGGCGCTATATAAATAAACCAAACTTGAAACTTGGTTGGGCAGGGTAATATTCATTGTAGAAGAGGGTGTAGCCACCTTTCCCTCATGTCTTTCAAAATATTTGTACTTTTATTTCTTCCACTGAACACAAAAGAAAGATTCTAAAGAATCTTTACACAGTCTGCCAGTTTACAGTTCCATGTGTGTCAAGTTTCAAACAAAGAGAAGGGAAGATAACTTCAATTATAGTCTGTTCCTCACAAAAAGCCTTCATATGACTTGAAATTTAGGTCACAAATCAGATGGACTATACTTCCATAATGATTTTATGGTGTTTTTGTCCTTTTTGGAGCTTAAAAAAAAGAGTTGTATAAAAAACTGCTTCTAAACAAGTCTACATCTGGAGAAAGTTATCCGTTAGCATTATCATTCATCTCAATGTCCAGCTCAGTCAGATATGAAACTATCTAAAGCCTGTGTAAAACAAAGGTGAGGCTTTAAACAGAATACTCCAAAAAAATATTTAGACGTGTTCACTTGTTCATCTAATACTGAATCTGTGACCAACAGCCAGTTTTTTCCACATTAAATAGTGCATCCTGGTGCTTAAATGTCCAAGCAACAAATTATTGACATTTGCTTAATTGTAATCCACTCATTTTCTATATCAAATGCATTGGTTTACACTACTCCAACATTTAAGCAGGTTTGAATCTATTATAGTTTTTACCCTTTTCTATTAATCTGACTTTCTCTATCTAAAAATCCTGTCAATTGCTCATACAACCATTCTTATGCAAATTAAAGTGAAAGCGATATTTACATAATATCAGTTTACACAGATTCAATACCCATGAATGAGGCCCACTCAAATCAGCATACACAAACACAAAGCATGATATTTAAAGACTTACAATGTAAATACTAAATTTATGATAATCTTTCCCATCTTACATGAATCAAACATAAAATCACCACAGTATAATCAGTAGAAAAAGTATTTAATTATTATTTATTTCTATTAATAAGTACAATATTCCATTTATGTTAATAGAAATGACCCATTTCCATTTCAGGTTGCAACTGGAGATAAAACAGACATTAACAGAACAATATACCTTTTTTTTTTTTTTTTTTTTTAGGATTTTTGAGAGTCTATTCAAATGTATGAAATATGAGCTACATACTGTATAACTATTGGGTAGGTCCTTCATCTCAGACTGAAAAAAATGTCAGTGCGCTTAATGTAAAGAATCCCCTCGGCCTCACCACAGCGAAGAGAAGTTAAACTGAACTCGGAGGAGGTACCTCATCCGTACTTGAGCAGGGTTATAAACAATGTACTCGTTATAAAGGAGAGAGTAACCTCCTTTCTGCCCCACCCCAGTCTTAACTGAGGGCCCCATGGGTACACTCATACCATCCCTGGGAGAGAACAAGAAAAAATATTCAGTACAGCAAATATGACTCAAAAAACATTTAAAATATAAAGTGGAAAAATTTAAATGTTATCTCACAATGCAACATAGTTATTAGGGTCAGGTGCAGTCTGCCCCAGGCCTTTTGTGCTATGTTTCCCAGAAGGAAGTTGGTCAGCACTGTAATCCGCATCCAAAAGCTCTTTACTATCCCCAAGCGCAACCTGTGGTGGCGAAAAGTGAACAAAATAAGGCATCTCTGAAATTAATTATCCAGCACTTAAATCGATTTGAATCATTTTTAGCTTTTACATCTTTAAAATAATTGTAAATAATAATCACTTTTTAAAACCAGTATTACTTACTCAAATAAACGCTGTTCTTTCATAACTTTCTATTCAACAAGCACCGCAACACATTGACTCAAACACATTTCATTACAACATTTGAGGGGGAGTTCAAATGTAAATTTTCAGCAAGGTCCTTTGTTCACTCGAGGAATGGTAGTTCTTCAACCAGTTTTTCCAGTCTTACACTAACAAACAACTCTTGCTTGTATACTTTTATGTACTGTATGTTATTTTTTTGTTCTTCCTTGGCGCTCGCCATCTTTGCAGTATTTTGCTTTGCTTCATCTATGATATAGAGCCATCCACTCTTGCATTGCGTGTTTGTGCGTTTTGGGGCAATGAAGGAGCAATGAAGGGATGGGTGTGTTTGTTTGGGTTGATTTCAAATATCAACCGTGATTCTTAGAAATCACTTCACCTTTAAGCAAATGGGAGCAGATTTTTTTTTTAGATAGATACAAAAAACCAACCTCACTCAGCAGCAAGAGTCCCTGGTTGTTCTTCTGATTGGCAAAGCAGTAATTGGCACTTTTAGATGACATGTCAGCAAAATAGATCCCCTTACCAAACTAGAAGAGGAGAAAAAAAAAAAGAAGAACCATAAGCTATGTTTTTATCCACACATTTTTAATCGAATGGAAAATTCCATATGGAAACTCGTTAAAATTAGATTGAATTTCATGAATATCGACTCAAATGAAATGCGTTCGGTCTATTTGTGTGATTCAGTATTTGTTCGTCTCACCATGTATCCGGTTACGGGAGCCTCTGGAGGGGCCACTCGCAGCCCCTGACTCAGGATCCCCACCCAGTTCGTCAGACGAGACCCATGCCACAGGAGCATCCTATATCCACACACAAAAACAACTTCTACTATCTGAAACACGTGGTAAAGTTGTCTTAATCTATTAAAATGGGATGAGTCACACACTACATAGAGCATTAAGTGATAAAGTGTAATTGAGGAAAGTGGTTTGGTACTTGTTTTCTAGATCAGATTTGAAGTTGTCCTTCTCGCCCTCTCTCTCCACAGCAAAGACGTCCAGAATAGTCATTGTGTAGTCAGTATGGGTGGGTGCATGAGTGGACTGAAGATACTTCTCTATTATCTACACAAAGACAGACAGTTTGTGTTTTGGGATGTGCAAAATTACATATTTTGAAATCGACTAGTCAAGTTTTTAACATCCACCATGCAAGCTATTAAAAAAGGTAAGCCCCATGTACTGTACCTTGTATTCATTGCAGTGAGAATCCAGTGGCTCCAGACGACACTGTAGAGAGCGATAATGTCTGTCCAATGGATGCTCATCAGTCTGAACACTAGACTGAACCATTTTTACTGCTATCTGAATGTCACTTAGAGCCTAAAAGACAGAAAACAATGACAGAATTTTCTTTTTTGTGTGTGAATGATTACTTATTGTCTGTAAAATTTGACTATAAACAGAATTCTATAAGAATACGGTGATACACACTCACCTAAAGGATTATTAGGAACACCATACTAATACTGTGTTTGACCCACTTTCGCCTTCAGAACTTCCTTAATTCTATGTGGCATTTAAATGATGCCCAATTGGCACTAAAGGGCCTAAAGTTTGCCAAGAAAACATCCCCCTCACCATTACACCACCACCACCAGCCTGCACAGTGGTAACAAGGCATGATGGATCCATGTTCTCGTTCTGTTTACGCCAAATTCTGACTCTACCATCTGAAAGTCTCAACAGAAATCGAGACTCATCAGACCAGGCAACATTTTTCCAGTCTTCAACTGTCCAATTTTGGTGAGCTCTTGCAAATTGTAGCCTCTTTTTCCTATTAGTAGTGTAGATGAGTGGTACCCGGGGTGGGGTCTTCTGCTGTTGTAGCCCATCCGCCTCAAGGTTGTGCGTGTTGTGGCTTCACGAATGCTTTGCTGCATACCTCGGTTGTAACGAGTGGTTATTTCAGTCAAAGTTGCTCTTCTATCAGCTTGAATCGGTCGGCCCATTCTCCTCTGACCTCTAGCCTCAACAAGGCATTTTCACCCACAGGACTGCCACATTCTGGATGTTTTTCCCTTTTCACACCATTCTTTGTAAATCCTAGAAATGGTTGTGCGTGAAAATCCCAGTAACTGAGCAGATTGTGAAGACCAGTCCATCTGGCACCAACAACCATGCCACGCTTGAAATTGCTTAAATCACCTTTCTTTCCCATTCTGACATTCAGTTTGGAGTTCAGGAGATTGTCTTGACCAGGACCACACCCCTAAATGCATTGAAGCAACTGCCATGTGATTGGTTGATTACATTTGCATTAATGGGAAATTGAACAAGTGTTCCTAATAATCCCTTAAGTGAGTGTATAAAAATTGCCAAATCACTTCTACACATTCAGCATCAACAATGCTTTCCCTATAAGGCGAGCAGCGATTAAAATGTCACACCTCAAGCAAAGCGATTTTCTCTTTTAACTCATCCTCTGAGCGTATTATGGGTGGTGTCTTCAACCTAAATGAGGATAGAGTAGTCAGGAACCACAAAAATACACACAGGTAACAGGTAAATGTAAAATCTGCATCATTAAGCATTGTATACTACTGTTCAAATGTTTAGGTCGGTAAGAAATTAGGTCGGTTATTTTAAAACTGTGGAATATTATTACATTTAAAAGAACTGTTTTCTTTTATTTTAAATGTATTCCTCCGATGGCAAAGCAGCAATTAAGTCCCTGATATACTTCAATCAAAAATCAAAGAACGAACTGCTGTGACATCATTTCGAACAAAATCAGGCCGAAACAAAGTTCGCTTCGGTTCGAAACAGCTTGCCAAAACGAACTATCCGGAAAAGTTTGCTACAGCATGTAAACACCTTCGTACTACCATTGGTCCATGGCAATTACATAATAGGTAGGTTTGTGCTGAGTCTCCTCCTTCTTTCACGTGGAAATCTTATTCAATTTATTTCTCCTGTTCAGTCTGTGGAGGTCAGACATCCACGAGTAAAAACATGAAAACATTGGAGAGCAGCTTTATAGTAGAAAATAAAGTTGTATTTTGATGAAATGACATTGCTATATTGCTGCTACCGTATTCCGAACTTCGTTTTAACCCTAACCAAAGAACGAAGAAGAGGTGAAGAGAATATCGGGGCCTTTACTCCAGTCTTCAGTGTCACACAATCTATCAGAAATCATACTAGAAATATTTCTTATTATTATCAATATCAATGCTAGAAACAGTTGTGCTGCTTAATTTTTTTTTAAGATTCTCAGAATATAAAGTTCAAAAGAACAGCCTTTTTTGTACTTGAAATAGAAAACATTTGTAACATTATAAAGTACTTGCTGTCACTTTTGAACAAATTAATCCATCCTTGCTGAATAAAAGTATTAACAAAATTTGTAATCGAACGGACCCCAAATTTTTGAACGCAACTTACCCAAAGTCATGGGGGATTCGAGTGTAAAATTGGTTGCATGCATCCAAGAGTTCTTTATGACTATTCTTCCTCTTTAAACATTCTTCAATTTTCTTCAAGGAGGCGTAGCCAGCTTTTATTTGCTCTGTAGTTAGTTTTCCTTTAGGGAGAATTAAAATCAATTAATTCAATTTGTTTCATTTGCAATCTTCATGCATATTTTTAACTGCACACACACACACACACCAAGCGGAGCTTTTTTGGTATCAAACTTCATCTCAAGCACATACTCCTCCATGGCTTTGAGGTCACATATAAGCTCTAGTAGAGACTGGACCTTGCAGTTTAGTTGGCAGGGCTTTTGAAATGGGGAGGATACCACAGCTATGTCCTTCTCCTGGTGAAAGGAAAAAATAGGTCTTAATAAGGCTATAAAAAAAGATTGAAACATAAATGCAATATAGAACAATGGATTGGGCACAAAAGTGTCTTTATACCTTGTCTTCAGTGCTGTAGTCAACAAACAGCATGTCATATTTTCCGGCAACTTTCTCAAAATGTGCTCGATGTTCCCACTCATTTTTGGTCTTGTCTAAGAATCTGCAGATTATATGCCGATTCATCCACTCATATCGTATATAGGAAATAACATTGAAGATATTAAGTAAAAGATAAACTTACTTCTTTTTGAAGGTGTCTTTGGCCTGAGCTAGATTCCCCCCACAGTTAACTAAGCTGTTCTGTCCTACTTTACCAACTAAAGAGAAAAACAACAAGAACATGGATAATAATAAAACATCATGATAACAAAGGTCAGCCTGGTAAAGACCATCTGAGGTGTTTCTGCACATACCTCGTCCCCACCGCATCCAAACACTGTAGGCTTTTCCACTGTCATCCTGAAGAAGCTGGATCAGGTAATATTTGTTATTGTTGAACTGAAGATTAGTCTGTAACGCAAGGGTAAAATTAAAATATATGTCAAACAATGTAAAAAAAAAAAAACTATCATGGTTCCCACAAAAATATTATGCAGAACAATGATTTCTGAAGGATCATGTGACACTAAAGACTGAAGAAATGACACTGAAAATTCAGCTTTGCATCACAGTAATAAATCGAAAAATCTGAATCAAAATAGAAAGCAGTTATTTTAAATTGTAATAAGATTTCCTAATATTAGTTTTACTGTATTTTTGATCTAATACATGTAGCCTTGGTTAGTATAACTAAGAGATTTCTTTCAAAAACACAAAAAAACAACAACTTTTGAACAGTAATGTAACATCTTCAATATTCACCTGATTCAGCATAACGTCATATACATCGGCACCCTCGTTGTAGACATGGGCCTGTGAATAACCAAAGAAAATAAATCTAATCAAAAGAATGCATTAAAAGCAAACAAAGCCTGTCCTGAGGAAAAGGGAAGATTTTAAAGGCGATTATGCAACAGTTAGTAAAATACTATACAGAAATTTAATTATGGCATCTAATAATTAGCAGGTGAAGTGGATTTACATTACCGTTCCAATTTTAGCCTTGCATTCCGGATCAACCGGGGCTTTTCCCTTCATAACCACCGTCTTTACAACCTCTTCTTAAAAACAGGAGGAAAAAAACAACAACAGGTAAAATCAATCTGAAAAGTCAATTAAGTAACATAATGTGATGCATTCGTGTGGATTTTTTTTTTTAGGACAGGGCATATTTTATTTTAATTGAAAGAGTTGTGGAAGATGTCTTCCTTTAAAAGGAGATTGAAGGATAGGGGTTGAAAATAAATTAAGAGGAAATGGTAACATCAGAACAAAATGAAAGTTGGGGAAAGTTAATTTATTAGGGAAGCATCACCTTCACATTCTTCTTTTACAACAGGCTTGGCTTTGTTCACCCTTTGACTCCTCCCTTCTTTACGTCTCTTGGAAACAGGTTGCTCCTCTTCCTCCTCTTTCTCTTCTTTAATTGGAGGTACAGCTGCAGCTCCATTATTACCATTCAAAGCATCCCCTTCATTCAGATCTTCTGCAATACAGCAAATACTGCTATTAGTTTTCTGTGCCAGATACTGATACAAAAAACCTGAAGCTAATACACACAGCCATACCTGACTTCACTTTCTGAAGGCGTATTTTTCGTTTGTACTTGGTGACAGTGTTAGTTTGAGTCATTTTCACAAGATCCACTTCATAACCAGGTCCAAGTGACAGTGACACTGACTTTTCTCCAGCCTGTTTTGCTGTATCCAGCTGGACACAGACAGCTGGAGGATACGGTTCCCAATTATCGTCCCCCTTCCACTGCCAAACTGGAAAAAATAAAAACTTGTTTTCAGATATTCACTCTTTTGTGAAATATGAAAATCTAAGCCTAAACCAGTTTCAAACCTATACAGATAAGTTAGTCATTTAGAGATTAAATTCAATCAAATTGGTGTGGCTATGCTAACGCACTTGAATGGGTGGGCAATGTGTGTTACTTCAATGCATGACTCACAGACTTGAATTGCTGATTGTGAAACTTTGAGCTGTTTTCCCAAAGTGAATTCATAACGTTAAGTTACCTGTCTTCGTCTCTGACGATTCACTGCCTGAATCGGACACAGACTTGCCCCGGCAACTCCTTGTTCGTCGCATGCTATCAATAAAACTGCTAAAATGAGAGGAAACGTTGTCAGCAATGGTTCACGTAAATTATCAGTATGAGGTCAACACAATTATTCAGATAGGAGGTGGTGTAATATGAGTCTCTGTATTCACTTCCTCATCATCTAACTACGTTAACGTTACATGGGACACACACGAGACAATTTAAGATAAACGTTTGAACAAAACATACTTTAAAGTGACAATTTCCTCTTGCTAAAATTTAAATAATCACAAGATTGAAATGGTTTTCAACACCAACCTGAGAGAATTTGATTGGCGCCAAAATACCTCGGAGTCGGGGGCTGGACCTGTGTTGTCTAGGAACGAATTGTTCACTGTTTCTTTCTACACGGATTTATTTTGAAGTCGGGTTGCCGACGACCACATGAGCTCGAGACTGAGCATACCGACCGGTGTTAACATAGAGTTACTGTAAACAGCGTTAAATTAATTCAGTATCTAATTTGTTGTTATGTGTAGTAATTTTGAATAAAACATGTTTTTACTGGGCAGCCGAATGTATGTTACATGTTCAAGATGCCATTTTGCTTTATGTTTGAGACGAGCGCAACGGGTGAGTTAATCCGTCATATATCTTAATACTTAAGTTACAGAATACCTAAGAATAAAATATATTAATCAGCAAAAGAGCGGAGGGAGAGTAGTCTGAATTGGGTTCTAGCAGCTTGTGCTAACTCACACATTGAACTCATTCGCCAGCCGCGAGTGTTTCCAAGTCAGCGGGGGTCGCATCAGTTGATTTGCATTAATTTGCGCATTTATCAACATCTCGTGCGAGAACACCGCGCTGTGACCTGTGTTTTCTGTGCGCTCGCTCATCTATTCAGATGATGTCCTGCAAGGACAGCGTTTGGCTCTTGTCTCAGACCTTCCCCGAGGTGATTGGACGAGTGACGAGCACTCAGTATGTGACCTCTACAGTGAGCTTCCTGCCGCTGCGAATCTAAACGTGTATGTTGCTTCGTATATAGAAGATCCAGGTATAGCTATTCGTTTAAACAATGGTAAGGGTGTAATAATTTTTAAATGTTTTTTTTTCTTATCCGACTAAAATAGTTTCTTGAGAAAAGTATTTTTTTGTTGACGAAACGACGAAACGTTTTGTTTGAACGAGTAAATCTTAGTAAAACAAAAGATGGAGAATATGTTAATTGCTGCGCAGTGATTGGTTAAACTGGTGACTGGTCCTGTATGTGGCCTTTGAGGTATGTGTGTGAGGTATACACACACTAAAAAATACACACATAAAGGATGAAAGTATAAAGGATACATATCCTGACGGAGGCTGTGTAGCCGACTGATTTAGCCCAATTAATTAAAAGCTTTTTACTTTCACCACGCAAGTGGCTTGGATCTTTATAATTTGATGTTTACCTCCAGTTTATCCAGTGAGCACCAGTCTTATCTATGTAAAGACGCCTGTGTAGCACTCTCTGTTTTTGTTGTTTTGTAAAATCTTAAAACTATTTTATTACAGCAAGTTCCCAAGGAAACATTTCTCACTTTCATTTAGTTTAACTCAATGTACTAAAATTTATTCAAACTGAAACAATATGGACTTTTAGGCATTCTTTAGAAAAACAAACAAACCTAATAGTATCTCAATGATACCAAAATGCTGCCTTCCCCTCCAACCAGCTGCTAAGTACTTAAATGTACAATACATAGCATTTACATTCCTTTTTCCTATTTTTTTTTTTCTAAGTGTCAGAGTTCTGCAGCCCCTCTGGAACAGGCCGACTTCTTGAAAGGTGCTCCTCATCGAAAGCACCCCGGTGTAACAAACCTCAAAACAGTGCGCCTACCGGAGCAACTGCAGGTAGCAGCACAATCCGTCTTACAAAGTAAGTAAACATTGATATATCAGTCTATATTTTTTAGTGTATTGAGCATTCAATCATTCTGTGTTCTGAAATGCACATATCAATCACATGTCGCTATAGTTGTGTGTGTAATTGCTCTTAAATGGCTTTATTTGATATTTAGGGGCAGATGTAAAAAGTCTAACTGAAAGGGCACATAAGCTGTCCAACTTCCTTTGGAGCCGGAAGCGAGCAACAGAAACCTCACAACTCAGGGAGAAAGCCATCCTTCTTGAGAGGTCCCTTTTGGAGCAAGAGGGGGATATCCATAAAGGTGAGTTACAGATGTGATAGACTGTACACTGAAGACTGTAAATAAAACAGTTATTAAATATTTCCTTCAGATGGCAATGACCACAAACTAGAGGCTCGAATAAAAAACAGAGTATTATCTGAACTGAGAAGAACAACATACCACAGGACTCCCCTAAGGTACAAACACATAATCTGTATTCAACATTTCTCATAGAATGGACTGTGAGGTTTTGTATGTTTTATTGGATAACTCAGGATTTATTTTAAGGTATAATGAAGATCTTGGGTTGGTGTATATGGCTGCTAGACTAGCAGGTGGCTATGCTGCTGTCCTCAGAGCATTAAATGAGGTATACTATTCAATGCACATTTTAGCAGTATTTTCATTGCATTTTTTCTGTCGTAAACTGTCTTTCTGATATACATCTCAGATTAAGAAGAGAGAGCCTTTATTTGTACCACATTCTCTAATGGACTTTGGATCAGGACTCGGAACAGGTACATGGTGAGTATGATTTAGATATTCATGTTTTAACATTCTAAAGTGAAAAGAACATTGGGGTCTTAAAATAGGAGTGATTTATTGTGGGATTTATTAACTTGCTTTGAAAGATGCATGTTTTAATTGTATATCGATTAGTGAATTGATATATTTGATTCAGTAGATACTATGTACATGTACTTATTATAGCAATTACAATAACTCTACTAGAAAGTTACTAAACCTACCCCTAAACCTAACCTTAACCCATGCAGTTACGTTATGTTACAAGTAACACGTACTGTAAAATAAAGTGTAACCTTTTATTCTTTCACTCAGGGCATCGCACGCACTCTGGGGAGACTCTCTGAAGGAGTATGTTTGTGTAGACAGCTCTGGAGACATGAACACCTTGGCAGAACAACTTCTTAGAGGTAAGGTCATTCAGTCGAACTTTTAAGCACAGTGTTATATAAACAGATTTACAGAAAAAAAAGTGTCTGTTTGTACCAAACAGGGGGCAGTGAGATGGATCACTCAGCAATCCAGCAAGTATATTTCCGCCAGTTCCTCCCTGTTTCTCCTAAGGTATCTTCAGCTGACATCCTTAATTGAATTTATTTGCCCAAATGATACATTGCTTTTACACAACTGAATAAAACAACTGTATTTCCTTTCCACAGGTGCAGTTTGATCTTGTGGTAGCCGCTTTCTCTTTGTCAGAACTGGCCAATCTCGATGAGCGACTGAATGTTATTTTCACACTTTGGAGAAAAACCAACTCCTACCTTGTGAGTGATGGTGCTCGATTTGTTCTTATTGATTAAACTAATGTAATAAATTATAGAACTGTGACATTGAATATAGTTTTTTTTACTGTTGTGCAGTGTCGTTAACTAAAACTACGAAAAATATTTTTGTTAATCGAAATGTAGTACTACAATTACTAAAACTAAAAGTGAAATAAAAATAAAAATAAATCAAAGCTAAATGAAAAAAATGACAAAACCACACAATTACTAGAATTATAATGAAAACTGAAAATATAAAAATAAGAGCTAATTCAAAATATTAATAAATACTTTAAATAAATATTGCTACAATAACACTGCTATCTAAACAGAGTTTTTCTAATGCACTTCTTGATATTTTGTACAGGTATTGGTGGAGAATGGAACCAAGGATGGCCATCAAATCTTAATGGAGGCCAGAGACGCTATACTTAATGTACGATCTAAGTTTTTTTTGCTGTATGTCAAATTGCTAAAATATGTCTTTCTGTTTGGTAGTGATAGAACTGCATCTTTCAGAAATCTTCAGAAATACCAGAAAGTGTCTGATGTAATTTCTCTCAAACTTTTGCTGTCTAACTATAGAGAGAAGAGGAGGTACAGCATGACTTGAGGAGACCATCTATATTTGCTCCTGTAGGTTGGAATATCATTGAAACCTTCCTTATTTGTCCCATTATTATGATATACTCATATACTGTGGCTGTCAATATCTACTGCTGGGTTTCATTTTGAACAGTGCACTCATGAGCTGCCTTGTCCCAAGATGATCAAGCGACCTGTAGTACCTTGTAACTTCACTCAGTTCTACTATTCTTTGCCCTTATCTCGGGTAAGTTCAAAACTGTGTTCAAGCAGTTGACTTTCGAATTGTGAGATTTGTCTTCAATGACTGAATTTTTGTTCTGTAGATGTTTTCATAAGATGTTGTATTTAATTATTGGTTGTATATTCCAATATATTGTATATTTCTCTCCCTATCTCTCTTTATGAATCAATCATTACAGAGCCAAGAGAGGCAGCAGGAGAAGTTCAGTTTCCTGATTATATCCAGGTCCGATGGACAGAAGGCTCAGGAGACTGAGCAGTGGGACATGGCCAGACTGATCGCACAAGTCCGTCGCCGACCCAGACATGTTCAGTGTCAGCTGTGCTGCGCCAATGGAGAACTCAAACAACTCGCTGTTACAGCCCGTCATCATGGAAAGTATGTAATGCTTTCATTTAATAGATCTCTTCTTGCATTTTCAGTGAACGACCTCCTCCTATACTACTACCTCTATTACGTTATGCAGGTAGAAATCATACAGGTTGTTTTAACAATGTTTTTTGTTGTCCGTTTTAACAGGGACATGTACAGATGTGCTCGTAACAGTGACTGGGGAGATCTGCTGCCAATATTTCATGCAGAAGATTCCACTGAAAATGATGAGACTCAATGAGGCTACTACAATAATCTGTTAATGCAGTGTTTGTGGATTACAGTCTGATTTTTGTAATGTTTCTTTCCAAATACACTAGTTGATCAATGCAACCTAATTGTGATTTGCTAATGCAATGAACCCATGCTCACTATTCACCAGTATCAAAGCCCAAAATCCAAATTGAAGTCAGCATAATTGAAGCTGCGATAGTTCTTCCCTACTGTGACATATTGAAGTGAACAAACAGCTTCTGACCAAGAAGGGTGGGACTTGGTTTTGTCCATTGGTAATTGATTGGAAGGTTGTGTTTGCTAATGCGGTGATGATCTCATGACAGGTTGTCCCACCCTTTCACCAGTAAAACACATCATCAGAGAAAAGAAGAGACATTGTTGCAATAGGGAAGGAAAGTCATTTTGATTAAAAATTATGAGGGCACATAAAAAAAATAAACATGCATGTGCATATTTATAACAAATACTGCAATATTCCATAAAAATAAGAAAATTTCCATTTTGATTTCATGGTCAATAAAGTTATACATAATTCCCCTCAAGGCAGAGCTAACAGCAGTATATAATATAGGTATAAATATGAGTAGCATTCTATTAGTTTATATTATTTAATAAGGACACCTACTAAAGCTATACATAGGCCTGGTTTCATAGAGGGCTTGGATTAAACCAGGATTAGGGTTTAGTTGAATTAGGACATGTATGTAGCTTTTATAAACATGCCTTAGGAAAAAAAAAAACATTACTAGTGTGCATCTTGAGACAAAATAATGTCACTGACATGTTGTAACAAGCATTTTTGGGACATATTTTAAGATATGTCAGTACAAGTTGCTGCAATTTAAAATAGTTTAAACGTGATTTTTTTTTTTTTTGGGACTAGCTTGTCCATGAAACCGGCAAATAATAATGATGCGTCTGAATCAGCAAAAGAGCGGAGGGAGAGTAGTCTGAATTGGGTTCTAGCAGCTTGTGCTAGCTCACACATTGAACTCATTCGCCAGCCGCGAGTGTTTCCAAGTCAGCGGGGATCGCATCAGTTGATTTGCATTAATCTGCGCATTTATCAACATCTCGTGCGAGAACACCGCGCTGTGACCCGTGTTTTCTGTGCGCTCGCTCATCTATTCAGATGATGTCCTGCAAGGACAGCGTTTGGCTCTTGTCTCAGACCTTCCCCGAGGTGATTGGACGAGTGACGAGCACTCAGTATGTGACCTCTACAGTGAGCTTCCTGCCGCTCTGAGCAATGACGTAGAATACCAGTCGTCTTATATGCTCGCTATCGAACAATACTTTACATAGATGGTAAGCATGTAGGTAATGGTAGTAAAACATTTATAAAACGTGAAGTTATAAAACATTTCAGATACTAATTTCCACTGAAATTTTTTTATTTCGTTTGTTATAATATAGTACACGAAACTCCGTAGAATGTTCAAGGTGGTGTTTATGTAAATGATTTCACAGTGATTGGGTAGTTGAGGCATGACGTAACCGTAGACCTTTTCAATATATATTTTTGAAATGTAAAAAGTAATACATAATGTAATTGTGTATTTTATTGGGATACATTTACACAAACCAAATTTCTTACATTTTACATATTTAAAATTATACATAAACATTTTGGAATCAATAAATTAAAATGTGCAATGTAATACATGCAATGTTTTAAAACCATTAAAATATACATAATTGATTTTTTTTTTTTTCAGGAAGCAATTGTGAATAATTTGACTGCTGTAATACCTCTTGTTCTCGTGGCACTGAATACAAACATTGGATAAGGGAAGTTGTGGAAACAACTTAATGAAACACCTTTTGCCTTTGCTAGTCTTTATTTTGAATAGCTGTATGCCAAAAAAGTGAAATGCTGTATAAAATAGTTTTGCATGGAGTATACAAAGATACAACACTAGAAATGTCAACTTCTCAAAAATATTTAATGAGTATTTTCATATAATTGCAATTTTGGATAGTTAATGTACTTAAACTTTCCACTGTCAGTTCCACAAAGTTTTACTTTTGTGCTGTATCTCAACATAATTCATCTTGAGGTTAACAAGTTTTTTTTATTAATATTGTTTGTATTTTAAGTTTTATAGGAAGCAGTAACATGATAAATTCCTTAGAAGCATGTTGTGCACATCTAAGTGAATCCAGATTAAAAAGCTGGTGTATATGAATTTTGTCCATACACAGATTTTTTTGTTGATGTGCTTTTGTTCCAATGGTAGTTTTTAAAGAAAAATATGTAAACGTTCCATCTAGAGGAAGACCTCATGAATCAGACAGATGAGCCAAATATAGCCACTCAAAGTCATGAGAGACATAACATCTGCTTTTATCATCTAATGATACTCAGAGATACCACAGCTGGACTCAAAACATTTCATGTCGACATTTATTTACAAATGCAGTGCTCATTTTGTACACACAGAGCTTTATTTTGTATATGCATAATTATAAATGATATGCAATAACTGCACTAGTATGCATAAAGAATCTCTTCATGTCTCTTCTCTATATCGACTGATCACTAATATCCAACAATTTCTTTTATAGCAGAAGTAAGATCTGGGTATTGAAATTCAAAGCCTGATTCAAGAGTTCTCTTGGGCACTACTTTCTGGCCTTGTGTGAGGATAACAGCTCTTTCAGATCCGAGGACGACATCCAAGAAAAAGCCAGGCACAGGGAAGATGGTAGGTCTTTTTAGAGCACGGCCCAACTCTTTAGTGAATTCAAAATTTGTATTCAATGCAGGTGCAACTCCATTAAAAACATCTGGCTCTGTGGATGGTGGTCCTTCATGGGGCTCCAAGTTATGGGCAATGATGCCAGCAAGGTCTGAAACATGGATCCAAGGGAAGGGCTGACGTCCTGAGCCAAGCGTCCCACCCAGGCCAAGCCAAAAGGGAATCATCATCTGTTTCATGGCGCCACCGTCACGCCCTAACACTGCACCTGAAGGTGAGAGAGGAGGAAAGTACATAATTGCACTACCATTCAAAAGTTAAGATTCATCAAGACTTGTTTTTAAAAGGCTACATTTATTTCAGCAAAAATACTTTCAAAACAGTAAAACAATTAAAAACAACTGTGTTCTATTGTGATATATTTTCAAATGTAGTCCATTGAAGGGTTGGGGTCAGAATCGCCTCTTCAATATATCTATATATCATTTTGAGTGCTAACATTATTCCAATAAAAAATGTATAAGCATGTTTATTTAATCATTTCTATATTCAATGAGTTATTACTATATATTGCTAACCATGTGTTGCTGTCAACATTTTTACCAGTTTCTAAGTGCCCTGAACGAACACCCGCAAAACCGGCTCTTTTTATGGGGAAAAAAGTTGTTAAGATAATAGAAGAGGTTAAGTCTGAAGAAGACCCTCATCAGATGAGCAAGTTAAGGTTACAGGGGTCATTTGTGTGTTTCTATAATGAACAAAGTGAACATTATTTGTATTCTGAGGAGGGAATGTTATATCAGTATGTTTTGGTAGTTTGTCCTGATAATGGTGAGCTCAGGCCCTCTTCAACCTGCTCTGTGCAGGTCTTGTGAGATGCCTCAGCAGACCCCCGAGACAACTTTCTACGACTTCCAGGGACACACTGGGATTAAATCTTGGATTCTGCAGACAGTCAACTTATTAATGACTTACCCTATTATCTCTCTATATGTATGGCATTATTTAGACTTTATGATCTCTTAGCCAATCCAGAAGTAGACAACATGTACTCATGTCATTCTTGCTCTTGGAAATGGTATAACTGGTGTGAGTTACCCCCATAACACTATTCCTGTGATGGTAAAGCTGAATTTTACTCCAGTATTCAGTGTCACATGATCCTTCAGAAATCATTCTAATATGCTGATTTGTTGATCGGGAAACATTTCTTATTGCCAATGTTGAAAACAGTTGCTTAATATTTTTTATGGAAACCATGATTTTCTGAATTATTTCATGGATAGAAACTTCAAAAGAACAGCATTTATTTGAAATAGAAAACTTATGTTATGAATGTCTTTACATTAACCTTTAATCAATCTAATGCATCTTTGTTGAATAAAGGTATTTGAATTGAATGAGATGTTTGTTTAGATTCACCTGGTCTGATAATCACTTGTCTTGTTTTCTTAGCAGAGTTTTCAGGAAGTTGTCCTGCCCCCTCCCACTCTTTCACCAGGCGAGACAGGAAGTCAAATGGTGTCCAGTTGCTCTCTTCAGTGTACTGGTTTTGAAGACTAGGTTTATAACACGCTGAAGACAAAATCAGAGAAAAACTGCAAAAAAAGTCTACTTTATAAAATTGCAATTCATTCATAATTAAATTTAACTATAGAAAACAACAACGACATTATTCTGACTATATTTCCTTTAAATTATCAAATCAGTACAGAGGAGACAGGACTATAGATGAACAGAGAAGTGAATGAGATTATTCTGTCATGTTATTCTGTATTATTTGATTTAAAAAAAAAAAAAAGTCATATTTTGTCTAGCTTGCTCAAACACCACCACTTATTTACCTACTCCTGTAACAAGCACCCATGAATGTGGTGGAGTAGGTGATGCAGCAATAGCTTGGGCAAGAATTTTGGTTGTGTTTACTCGGCTGGAGGACAGATCATTTTTGTAACTTTCATTCCACCTAGAGTGTCAAATACAAAATATTAAAATTACTTTCACAAAACCATATTAAGGGGGAAGATAATTATTTATATACACTGAGGGGAAAAAAGTCCTCACCATCTCAAAGGGTTCATAATAGTCTCCCCTGCTAGATTCACAGCGCCCTCACATGGCGGGAGGCCCCCTGATTCTACATCAGCCTGCGATAAATAAACATAGGTCAGGGACACAGGGGTCCAAAACTCATTTCCTGGAGGGCCACAGACATGCAGAGTTTAGTTCCATCCCTGCTCCAACACACATACCTGAGGTTTTCAAATAATCCCAAGGGACTTGATTAGCTGGATCAGTTTCATTTAATTAGAGTTGAAGCGAAACTCTGCAGAGCTGTGGCCCTTCACAGTTCAGTAACTGAGATTTGTACCCCTGACATAGGTCAATGTGGCCTCATCATCAACATTTACATTTAACTCTACATTTAAGAGGTATTTACAAATCACACATTTAGTGAACAACTCTGAACTGAGCCAGACCTTACAACGAAATTTAATGATATACATTTTCCTATGATACTGAATGATATAATAGCATGTCTGGTATTACTTTGGCTTGTAGCTAAAGATATATTCATTCACCATATTTACAGATACCAAAAATCATAAGGTGGATTTTGATATCAATATAGTCTTTAATGTAAGTTACATCATACCCATGTTATTTGTCCTGGACCAGGCTGCCTGGATATGATTGTGATTTCATGACCTTTGGTTTTCAGCAAACGTATCAGCTCACGACCCACAAACCCTGAGCCTCCGCCTGATGAGTGAAAAAAGTGAGAAAACTAAAGCTTTATAAATTTTACAATCAAATAAAGAGTATAAGCTACAACCATATGTCCGTGATATATTATATATATATATATATATATATATATATATATATATGACATTTGCAGCCCAATAATAATAATAGCAGAGAAGAGCTCTGCACGTGTACACGCGCATGCGCTGTTACAGAACTTACGAAACAAATCACCTTAAGAAAAATAAAACTGATAATAATAACACATAGTCTCATAATAACACAATCACATAAAATCTAATAAGTTAATACATAAATAAGTTTGAATGTTTCTATCACAAAATAGCTGTCAGTGTTACAAACAGCCTATGTTTACAAACCAGCACACACAATGAGCTATTTTTGTTACGCATCATGCAGGGATAGCGAAAAAATTGATAAATGTGATATACCTATTACAACTCTCATTATGCTTATAAAATAGAGCCCGTTTATCACGACAACTTGCAGAAATCCTCTTCTTTCACATCTTTCTGTTTGCCGCTACTGTGCCCATTCTGCCCAAATGCCTACCAGAGCCTACGAAGGTCGTACATACCACGTGATCCACACAAATTGGAGTGTAACTGCAGCCATGTTGATAAGGATTGTACCTTTATGCCTTTAACTGAAAACTATGATCATTGAGCAACAATGACATTCCATACTAATGTGTAATATGAAATTTAAAAATAAGTTATAAAAATAATAATTGCCTTTTGGTAAAACCAATCTTTGGCCACAACTGCTGTTTTAAATGGATCATACTATGTCTGCTGATAATTCATATAATGTAAAAATGAATAAACGCATTTCTATACACAAGTCACATCATGCTGGACTGCCTGAATTTAAATGATATTACTCAATAATTTATAATTTATGTGAGTCCGCCCGCAACCGGAAGTGATTTTTTTTTTCCTGGAGAAACACGTGGTTGGTTAGGAGATAAATTCGGCCTCCTGCCATTGTAACATTCTTTCTGCTTGCAATTGTCATTGGTGCAGTAGCGTTTGTGTGCAGTCATTGAAATATTTGTTTTGAATTCCTTTTTCGATGTGTTAATACCTTATGACTAGTTTAGTTGCTATTTATATATTTATTTTTATATATAAAATATATATTTGACATTTTTAACTTTAGACGAAAAGTTCACGGTCTGCATGCTCTGACCGTTTTAGAAAATATACATAACTACAGCTACAGGTCAAAACGATGCGTTTTCATAACCTTACCGGTGGACACATTGGAGTGTATTCTGTAAGTTTAACTTTTGATTCATATTTTCGAGCAATACTGAAAATGAAAGCCAGTAAGCTGCGCGTTTTCAATTATTGGTGGCTGAATTGGCAGGTGCATCTGCACTACATACAGATGGCTGCCCATTTATACCCGGCTGTATCATTGCTGTAACGTTTTTGCCTGAACCAAGTGCGCAGCTTCTTAACCTAGACATGATGATTTTGCAGTCCGTGTTTCACCTGAACCTAATGATTACAAACCTACTGCACTGACTGGTTAAAGCTGCGGAATAAAGCTGTGAGATGTTATGGTTCCTTCAGAATTCATTCTAATGTGCGAAAATGTATTTTACAGGGACCCGCCTCGAGTCCCTATGCTTGAGTCCAATGGTGAGTCCAAATCTCATGTTTCTCATGCTAATGTCTTGCACAAAGTTGATGAACTGCATGCGTCCGTGTTTATGAACTTCCGTGATTTCTTGACATGCTCTGAAAAAGTGCTCTTTGGTTAAAACTAATCTTAAATTTAGTCTGAATGCTCTAACATCATTGTTAATATTCTGCAGGAACCTCAACTTATAAAAAGGTTAGCAGGGAGGTGTTCAATAAGGTAGGTTTTTGTTTTATTCTGACCTTGAGTAAATGCATCTTTAAAGATCATTCTGAGATGTCAATATAGTCTGAGATGTAAGTTACAGTACATAAATCATGCCTTTTTTTTCTGTACCAGGCTTCCTGTGCCTGGATATGATTGTGATTTTTCTTTGCCTTTGCTTTTCAGCGAACGCTATGGCTCACGACCCACAAACCCTGAGCTTTTGCCTGAGAGGAAAAAAGTGAGACATAAGTCTTTCATTTTACAATCAAACGAAGAATAAGATGCAACAAAAGGGGTATATTTATCTGTATTAAAGTAGATTGTATTTATTTTTTCAACATTACAATTACATTACATTCATAACAATTCATAACAATGGCCATCCTGCATGCGCTTTTGCTGCACTTCCAAAAAAGATCACCTCAAGAAATTGAAATCACTTTTTCAGTATCGATAAATTAACACATCAGTGTCTTAACACGGTCACATACAAAGTTTTCAAAATATTTTAGGACCGGAGTGTAATGTAGCAAAGCTGTTTCTGTCCATAGATGCTCTGTGGTCCAAAACGGCAAACAAAATGTACAATTTGTTGTGCCATCATGCAGTGAAAATTAAAATGTGACCTCTATTACAACTCATGCTAGTAGTCAGTTTATTCTGACAACTTGCAGAAATCCATTTTCCCATCTTTTGCCTACGAAGGCTGTATGTCGCTTACTACGTGATCCACACAAATTGGAGCGTAACTGCAGCCATGTTAAGGGCGGCAATTTGCCTTTTAACTGAACCATCAGTGTTGTGCTGTTCTGAACCATGCAACAATATTTCATGCCATTTAGAAATGCTATTTGTAATATTAAGTAAAATACAATAGCACGCACTAACAATTCCCTTTTAGTATAACAGTTTTATTAATTATGCCTACAACTACAGTTTTAAATGCATCCTATGTCTGCTGGCAATTCCTGCAACACCAATTAATCAAAGCTATTCTATACAAGTCACATGTTGGTCTGCCTGAATTTAATGCTTTTTCTCTGGGGATTTAGTCAAAGAAACAAGGACTAGATATAAATGAAGACCCCGAAGCAAGTGCAGTCAATTGAAGAATTTTGAAAGAATAGTTTGCTGTTTCATCAGCAGAATACAGCTTCAACACTCACAAGGAGTTTGTAGGCCACTTAGCCATACATTCACATGTTCACAGCAATACTACCTTATATAAGTCTCTAAACTACGTCATTACTGCAGGTTGAAGGGTTCTGATTGGCTAAGAAATGGATAAACTTAGAAAATAGCTGTATAATTTTAAATGTGCTTTTGTCTATCAGTCCATGTGTGGATGATACCAGGACCCTGGTTTTAGGCACCAAGTGACCTTCCTAGGTCTCAGTCCGATATGTTTCTGGGCGCCAGCTGTTTTCTACGGCCTCTGACCGTTTTAGGGAAAAAAAATCTATTATAGCAAACGCTATATAGCTACAATTCAAAAGGATGTTTTTATAATTGCATGTACCCTTTGGAGCATATTCTTTTGATTCATATTTTAGAGCAATACTGAAATCCAATAAGTTGCTTTTTTTTTTTTTTTTTTTTTTTCAATACATTTTGTTGATGGCTGAATTTGCAGGTGCATCTGCTTTAACTACATCCAGATGCTGCTTGTATCATTGCTGTAACGTTTTTGCCTGAACCAAGTGCGCAGCTTCTCAACCTTGACATGATGATTTTTGCAGTCCGTGTTTCACCTGAATCTAATGATTACAAACCTACTGCACTGACTGGTTAAAGCTGCGGAATAAAGATGTGATGTTATGGTTCCTTCAGAATTCATTCTAATGTGCGAAAATGTATTTTACAGGGACCCACCTCGAGTCCCTATGCTTGAGTCCAATGGTGAGTCCAAATCTCATATTTCTCATGCTAATGTCTTGCACAAAGTTGATGAAATACCTGGTGTTTATGAAATTCAGTGATTTCTTGACCTGCTCTGAAAAAGACCTCTTTGGTTAAAACTAATCTTAACTTTAGTCTGAATGCAGGAACCTCAACTTATTAAAAGGTTAGCAGGGAGGTGTTCAATAAGGTAGGTTTTTCGTTTATTCTGACATTAAGCGCATCCTTAAAGAACCGTCTGTGATCTCTTTATTCTAATTCTGTGTATTGTTTTCTTTGTTTAGGTATTTACTTCATGTGATCTGTCTCTTTACTGTGGAGTCAATTGAGGTTTACATAGGCCTGCTAGAGACAAACATTTCTATGCTACCTAACAGAAGAATATACAATTCTGACTTGTAGATTTGTCCATTTTGAGTTGCATGCTGTCTTGTTGGTTTGAAAGGTGACTGCAGTGTATACCGTCAGTGATGTAAAGACTTGAAACTGCAACAATAAATTCTCATTTATATCTGGTTTAATTCATCGTGTGAATTTAATGTGTGTTCCTTTGAACCTGGATGTCAAACTATTTGCCTTAAATATTTGACGCTTCAAACAGTCCTTCTGAAGTGTTCGTTTTCTGCATTTGAGGTTGTATTGCCTACAAGTGAAAGCACAAACTATAATTCTAAATGTTCTCATGCTAATGTAATTTCATAATCCCACTCCTGTAAATGAACACTGTTGTAAGTACTCTTTGTGTAGAGTATTTATATTTACATTAGAGTACAAGGTTTCTTTTTCGTACAATTGTGCAAAACTACTCCAGATTTACCAGGATTGTTCCATAGGAACAATGGCTGATCCATATGTATAACAACTTTGTAAACTGCGAACTTTAAAGATCATTTTAATATGTAGGTGAATTGGCTCATTTATATCAATGGAGTTAAATGCATTTTAAATGACTGCTATATGCATTTTCCCTGGTGTTAATTCCCTTTTAGTATCAAAAATGTCCTGTCTTAGATTATATGGTTCTCCACTCCATGAGGTTTAAAGTCTGATAACCTCTTTGGTCTGGCTTCTTCGGGCACCATAGTCCAGGACTGTGCCCTCAAAGAGTCGAGCCATGAATGCCAGGCCGTCAGCTTTGATGTAAGAGCGTCCAGCAAAGGCGTAGAGGATAGGATTGGCAGAACTACTGATAAAAGCCAGAGCGGATGTAACCGCACGGCTGGACTGTGAGATTTTATCCAATCTGGAAATAGACAGAGGAGGAGGTGGTTAACTTTGTGAAAAATCTGTACTTTAAAATCTTTAGCACACCACTTACCTTTTTTGGGTTGGTCCCTTTTGTATAAGTGCTGCCACCACCTGACCAGAAGATAATTAATTCATACACTTGTTACAAAATAATTTCTAGGATTTGGGAAGATTAACAGATTTAAATAAAATAGAAAAATTACTTACTTGCATTATATTAATAATGTGATAAGGAAGCCAAAAAATGCAGAAGGTCACAATGATGGCTTGAATAAGATTCTCGCTTCGTATCCTTCTCTTGAACATGGTCTGTCTGAGGCGGCGAAGGATACACACATAACTGCTGACAATGATCACATATGGTACCAGGAAGCCCACCACTGTCTCAAGTGTGTACTGGAATACCACCTGTTCGTAATGATGACATGTATGAATTATGACATTTTGTAAGGATAATGCACAGTCTGTAGATCACTATCGAAAAATAACCATAGATCACCTGGAGTAGCTTATATTAATTCTACTGTATATTATAGTACAGTAATATTAAAAGTTTTCTGAGGTAATTTTCAACATGATTAATAACTAAAAATGTTTGAAGGTTCATAATATAAATTACAACAATTTTTCTGGTATGCATTTATGAGCAGCTTGTTTTCAAACATATATTTCTAGAACTGAATATTCTTTAATAAAGCAAAAGTTCTTAATAATACAATTTCACAATGAAATAAGAACTTTTCAAATATATATATATATATATAACTGTTTACACCTTGATGTGTTTTTTATTATTATTAATTTAACTTCATTTAAATAATATTAATTCATCCTAGAGCCCTGTTAGAAGTTAGAAGCCCCGTGCCCATTGGTTGAGAATCACTAGTTTACACGAAACGAGAGCAAGTCTGCAGCGTGATATATGAGAAATATAAAATACAATTCTAAGCAGTTTGATATGTACAGCATTGTTGTATCCATAGACGATGGATAGACCAATCATAATCAAGTATTCAAGCATCAGTGGAGCAAAGAGAAACCACTCACATGCTGAGAATGCTGGTGATGAGTTGCACATATTGTGCGGTTCGTTCCGTGGTCATTCGTAATTGTTTCTTCTCTGAATATCAAAGCAGGAAGTGCCAAAAGAAATACAAAAATCCACAGGCCCCCGAGCACAAGTAATACCATCCGTCTACGAGTACAAGCAGTCAAGTATGTGGGCCACACCACTGCCACTAGTCTGTGTAGACTCATCAGCGTAATGATCATAATAGAAGCGTACATGTTTGTATTGCACAAGTAGAAAAGCAGCTTGCACATGACACCTCCAAATATCCACTCCTGCTTGGCAAGGTAAATTATAAAGAAAAACGTCAGACACATCAGAAAACCGTCTGCACACGCCAGGTGGAAGATGAGCAGTGTAGTGACGGAGCGTTTGCGGGCACGTGCCAGGATGCTCCAGATAATGAAGAGGTTGCCTGGAACACCCAGGAGGAAGACAATGCTGAGAATGAGGGCCCCAAAGGTAAGAGAAATGTTGTTACCCATGCTCTTGGGACCGTTTATTGTCGTGTTATCCATGGAGGAGTTCCCATTTTCTGATCCCATGATGAAGGCGTCAGAAGAACTGATGGAATCAGAAAGCAATATTTGAAGATGGAAATTGTTTCATAACCTAGCCCTGCTAAAAATGTTTTTAAAAAAGTGCATAAAATCCCTATACACCAGTCAACAGACTATCCTGACAACAGGTTAGACTAGCAAACTATCTTAGATTATTTATTATTATGTATTTATTTATTTGTCGGCTGTTATAATGTTTTATAAACTGAAAAAAAATAGTTTAGGATTTACTTTCAAACAATTTTCACTTGTAAATTTCACAAATAATTAATAAGAAATGACAATACATTGAATCAAACACAGTCTATAAGAAATTGTAAGGTACTTCACTAATCTTGAAAAATAATTGAAAAAAAATTAAACTTAACATTGTACTTTTATTTTCTAGACTAACTTGAAATTATTATTAGCACATGATCAGTTGGGGTAAAAAAAAATAGATTTTACCCCTAATTCAGATGAATTATTGAGGGTTTTTTTTTTCGTCAGTGGGCAAATAAAGTATGAGCCAGCATCAAGGATGGGCTCTCAACCACCATACAAGTATTGAAATTCAGCCAGTAATCTGCCATCAATGAAAAAAAAAATATGCATGGAAACAACGTGCTACAACTTGCTGTTATATTGCGCTCAACCATAGCCACTTATGCTGTGCTGTAGATGCCTCAAAAGCTCTCTTATATCTAAAAGTATGATTTTTTTACAGCAATTGTCAAGAAAATAATACCTCATTTAAAGTAAATTTAAAAGAAAACAGGTTAAGCAAGGCATTTAAAGAAAGAGCATTGGGAGGATATTCACAAATTGAACTGTGTAAGAAGATACGATTGTCCAGTCGGCAGTGTCATCAGTTGGTTCTGATTACGCACGTTGTTGACCTCAGAACGGCAAAGATAAGTGAAATTGAGAAATTGGACGGAGTTTCGTCAACAGAAAGTGGCCTGAAAGGACAAAGACGGAGATGGAAAAATACAGGCAAATTATGAGAAAAAAAGACTGTAATGTATTTCCACTTTGAAAATCAAATTTGTAACTCACCAATACACTTGATTAGATCCGAATGCCTGAAATGTATTTTCCCTGAAGTTTTCCCTGAAGTGACCAGATGGACCTGGTTAGGTTGTGTGGTCTCCGAGTTGGTCTCTCTACTTCTTTCCCCTGTCTCTCAGATAAACTTTCACATCTTATTGTAAATTTCTTAAGTTTGTTTATATTGTTTTTCAGTGATCTCACTCTATCAAATTTTATATAAGCTATTTAATAATCAAGCACACTTATACTTATCAATGCCTACTGCTTCTTTCTGTTACTAAACTGTTAGTCTTCTGACATATTTCTGACATCGTGTTCAAATTTACTCCACCCCACTCCTCTTTCTTTTTCTACTCCCTGTTTCAACACCAATTTCCATGTCTTTTTTTTTTTTTTAAATGAAAGTACAAAGTTAACCTACACACCATTCCTGAAGCATGCGGAAAGGTTTGGATGAGGTTAATCACACAGTTACATGCCTTGGCATGTTTCTTCTACCTGCTCTTACTTGCTTTACCTTTTCAGATTTTTTCCTTTCACTTTTTCCCTGACACATAAATATCTTGATTTAAAAACCACAACCCACCAAGTATTCACCAAATATGAATATTTGCATCAGTTCAGTACTCACCATCATGTTTCATACTGTCTTTCTTTCTTCCGTGGAACACAAAATGAGACATTTTGAAGAATGGCCACTAATGAAAATCACTAGAGAAAGGTGATGTTGCGCTCAAGGACAAAGAAGCATAAAAGTATCATAAAAGTGGTTTATACAACTCTTCTATATTCAAATGTCTTTTGAAGCCATACTTTTAGCAAGGTATTATTACTCAGAAGAGTATTAAGAGCAGAACACGAGTCTCAGGTTCATCCAAGAAAATGTGTGCTATAGCACTTTTAGCACTTGGTAAATATTGGCAACACATAAAGGTTTTGGAATTATAGTTCAATGAAGAACATTCTAAACACTTTTAAAGTCAGGATGAAACAGAAGTTACAACTTCAATATTGTGACATAAATGAAACAAAGAACAAAGAAACATTTTTTGTCAAGAAAGTAACACTTGATTTTGTCCATCAGGAATTGATTGGATGGTTGTGTGTGTGTGTGTGAGAGAGAGAGAGAGAGAGAGAGAGAGAGAGAGAGAGAGAGAGAGAGAGAGAGAGAGAGAGAGAGAGAGAGGGAGAGGGAGGACTTAGCAAGAAAATACACTTCCTTATTTCTGACCTTTGGGTCATTATTCAGTGACCTGTTTCCCATGAGAAATAAAAGCTTCTCCAAACTCTCATGACTGGGTTCAATAGAGCACCAAAGTGAGCAGCCCAGTCATTGCTTTGCATGAAGTTTACAGTTACTCAAATTTGCATATATGTCATTGTGACGTTATTGGAGGCTGTGTGGGAACTAAACATACCAGCTATCTTTGTTGTCCACATGATGGCAACATTCTTCCATAAATATGCTTTTGGGAGTGGATGGTGAAGTTGATGGTGGATGGTGAAGCTGCCAGCACAGATTGCTGCTGATGAGAAGCTCATGCATAACTCTGATATAACGAAATGGGCCACCTCACAATCAAGCCCTGTGCTTAAGACCATAAGATCCCATTTTAAAAAAGGCTCATATTCTTTATATGCTAGTCTCTAGCAGAATTATGGCTGTTCCCATCAAATTAAATGGGAAAGTAATTTCCAGTACTGATGAATCCCAGCCAGATGCCTCTCAACTTATCAAGCAATAGATGCCATGGAAAGCTCACTTCTAAGCATCAAACTCGAGACAAGCTTTAAAATAAGACAAAAGATAATTATTGTGAGAATTGTCAGAAAGCAGAAAGAGGGAGAGAGAGAAAATGTTTATTTAAGTTTTTCATCTCCCGTTTCAGACAGAGTGCAGACTACAGAGGATAATGAGAAACAGATCTTACAGGGGGAGGGAAAGGAGGGAGAACTGGGATAAAGAGTTGGGGAAAAGGAAGGGGAGGGACATAGAATGGGGAAAGTATGATGAGGGGAAGAGAGAGAGAGAGTGAGAGGGAAATAGAGAGAGAGAATGACTGTAGTTATGGCGTCATAGATGGACAAACTTTCAGCATCAGTGTCTTGTCTAAAACAAAAATAGCCACTATGTTTAAACATGTGGAAAAGAAATATGAAATATGTTTTTCTCAGAACCTGTTTGCCAGACAAGACTTTTGCCGGTGTCTGTCCAGGGAATTCTCTAGAGAACGTGCTTCTGCTTTTTAAAAAATGTGTGTTGGAATAGATTCTTGTGGGTATCATAAAGTTATACTTCACACAGTTCACTCCAAAATATGTAGTTGTACTCACTGACCAATCAACACACTTTGCAGCAAAAGCGGGCATGTAAAGTTAAGATCTGTTGATTGACAAGTCAAATAGCCAATTGGGAGAGAGTAACGGTACTGAGGAACCCGCCCAAAGGCAATTAAGGGTAAAGAACGAAAAAGAACTACATATAACTTTTTGTTCTATGCTGGTGGAGGGGTGATGGTATGAATGTAAATTCTACGGGTATTTGTTATTGAACGTGAACGTATGTGGGACTTGAATCTTTGAATATGGACTGTTCTGGACGATGGAAGTTCGTGAGATGAAGTTATAATAACAGACTGTCACGGAAATCGCAAGCCAATCTACAGGGAAGAAAAGGATAGATAAAGAGATGTGCAACTGTTAAACAGCAAGAGCGATACGGAAATAAAAAAATGGTCAATGCAAATGTGATACTTCAACTTGAGGATAACTTTTAATTCTTTAATGTAGCCTCATACAAGGAAGGCACACGAAGGAGAACGTGGATCGCGCACAGTGATATTCTGGAAAAGCTGTATGGCTCCCATTAGTTTTAGACGGAGACGATATTGAGAAGTGAGAGGGGGTCAGTGATTTCTCTGTCGCGGTCTCGGTCGTACTTTTCTCGGAGACAGAGATGGGGGCCGCGCCGGGCTCGGGATGGGAGGAGGGAGAGTTCGAGTTCAAGCTCGTGTTCGAGGAGGATCCGCCGCGCCAGAGCCGCTGCGGCCCAGAGGAGACCGAGAGCGGCCAGACGCATCATGAGCCAGCCGGTATGTGTGAAAGATGGAAGGGTGGAAATAGAGATTGTGCATATGAGAGGTTATAGATCTAGGCTGGTAACCGATGTTTTAGGTGCAAAAACCGTAAATCATAATTTAAATGAAATTATAACTTTTATCCCCTTGAGCAGTCATTTGATTTATAATAGTTTGCTTAAAGTAACAGACAGTTTCAGTTTCAGTCATTATATCAGAATCCTACTGAATATGCCCAATACACACAATTTCCCCTCAAATGGTCTTTGCCCGGCCCTGTATGTATGTAGCCTATCTTGTGTGTGTCTGTGTCTGTGTGTGTAGGTCTAAATGACTCGATGAGGTGACGCATGTTATTCAAAACACATACAAATTCAATTCAAACAAATACATACATTTTATATGGGACTAATGAACATATTTTCATTTTCTGAATTTTCAGAAAATATATCTGTTATAGTTGTCAAAAATGTCTGGGTGGTGTAACTAACTGAACAACTCAAAACCTCATAAATAACCATCCATCTATAAAAAAGTTGGCACATGTTGTTTGGCGCATTATTATTATTTAAATGTGCTGTGAAGCGATTTTGCATTAATATAATACTAATATTTTGAAGAAGAAAAAAAGTTTATCTGGCAAATCATTTTGTTGTCATGTGACAAGAAAATCATAAACAGTGAAGACCTTCATGGCTGTGTCCATGCAGGTCAAAAAGATTTTTTTACCTTTTATGAAAGGAAACACTTTGTTCAGGTCATAATATACAGTCACGGCTCAGACATTTAGAATACAATATTTTTTACATTCACGTGTTTAAAACATTTTTAAAAATAACGATGCGTTGTGGACACTGGTGAATTATAGGTGGAAGGAAAGTATATTTTTTTACATGATGATGGTTTGACCAGTTGAAATTTTTATATATAGTTCTTACTTCAATATTTTTTTTTTTTTGTGGAAAAAATGTTTAATATTTTTTTAAATACATGAACTTGATTCTTATTTGTCATTGACCCATTGGCAGTACACTTTTTGTGCATATTTTAGAAGACTTTTTGAATGTCTTCTAAAAAAGGCACAAAACATGGACATTTTCTAAAGAATTCTTACATGTTACATTCTTACATGTACTCTGAGTCACTGCCCATGTAACTAAGTTTTATCTGCTGAAGTGTGCGTGTGTTTATGGGTAAGTGTGGAGCACAGCACAATGTGTTTTTAATCATCTGTGCGTGTGAGCAGAGTTAACAGCTGCCATCTGGACCCGAACCCTCAATCTCTGTTTACTGAGCATGCATTTAGATACCTCCCTCCAATATTCCCTCCTTTTCCCTGCCCTGTTTCCCCCTCCTGGCACACATTCTGTTGTACACCCATCCTCTGCCTTCATATTGGCATGAAGTTGTAGAAACATGCACCTCAGGTTTCCGTCCACACACACCGCATCACTTTGCTGCCTTTTACCGCAAGTGCTTTCTTCAGATGTTTACTACGTTCTTAAGTGTTGCCATATATAATTATTCATTTACTTGTGACCTACATCATATTAACAACTTTAAAGATTAGACCTTGCTGAGTAGGTTCTACATTTTTACTTTTGAACTTTAGAATTGCCCCTACAAACATTTGATTTGTTAATCATAGTTTACAACAACAATAGAGTAGTGCCTGCAAACGAGGGCTTTTACCAGTGCGATAAGTTGATTTTAAAGTATCTTAGCTTTTATAATATTTGAAATATTCTTTCAAACAAATGTGTTTTAAGTTTTAATTTAAGCTAAAATCCTAAATTATTAAGATGAATTATTCTGAAGTACAAGGGTGGGAACAAAAAAGCATCCTCAAGAAAAAAAAAACTAATGAAACTGTGGCATTTTTGTGTAAAACTGTCATTGCTATGCTAATGATTTGGTGCGGCAGATTGTAGTTTTGAGAGTTGAGAGATTTCAGAAATCACCCCATTTGGAAAACCTTGTGGATGTGTTCTGAGGTAAACAAGTCTGTGTGTACTTGTGGAAATAATAAATGACGTTTCCACAAAGGCTTCCCTGTGTTTGTTATGATTTTCTATTGAGTGGCCTCGTGTCTCATGTTTCAGCAATTGTTTATCCCATATGCACATACTTGCAGCTCAAAAAGCATGTGATTTGCTATGTACAATAATCTTTTATTTTTGCCACCAGATACCCACTTGACTTCCACACAGGCTGTCCAGCCCATGGGTATCCCCTTGCCTCCACAGTCAGCCGGCCGCAGAGCTGGGATGCATTCGCCACCCCCCAGGCGGGCATTAGTCAGGGAGTTCAGTGGCACTTACGAGAGTCTGCCAGCAAGATCAATACAGGTGGGAAGCACATTTGGCTGAATTGTAGATTTCTAGAACATCATGATACTAGGATAATGTTACACATTGTGATTAATTATGACAAAATAAATCCAGATGTCTGGTTTTAATTTCAGGAGTTCATTTTTGTTGCCCAGTAATGTTTATTGTGAGCAGAATCGGTTGCCAGGACCTGACCTGGATGTTTTTTTTTATTTTGGCACATAAGGTCTGTAGATTAATGTCAGAGTTCAAATTAAATTTTAGTGTCCTCAAACTTTTAAAATCAATACAAAACCAGAATTAAATAAATGTTTCTAGCCATATTGTATGTCATTCATGTGCAAATTATTATCCAAAACAAAACATGTTTGTCTATGTTCCATTTTGTTCTGATGGATAAAAGCAAGAGCCTTTTCTTTGAAATTCAAAAACATGTAATAAACAGGGTTGCAAATAGAATGTAGAATCAAAAAAAAAAAAAACTCTGGTTCCGCTTCGGATTCCTCATAATAATTCGGGTTCCTTAATGGTTCCATTAATGATTCTTTTAGTTCTTTTTTGGGGGGCGAAATGCAATTCCATTGTCAAATTTTGAGAAAAGCTATAATTATTATTTATTTATTTGATCTTATTTGTTCAAATAATATAACATTTAAAAAAGTGTGACTTTTTAATTGACTTTCACATTATAGAGGCAGTATAAATGTAGTTCCACATTAGCCTTTTGCTATACAACAATATTAAACAAACAATCAGTTATTCAAGTTTAAAAAAGAACTAAATAATATTCAAATAAAAGCTAATTCCAGATAATAATAAATGCTATAATAGTATATAAATAATACAAAATAGCACTGCATAGTCAGTAACTACACTGATTTAAAAACTAGGTAGTTGTGAACTCTATGTGTTTGATTTACTAAAAGTAACGTGCATAAAAGTCACATAGTTCGGGAATCCGGACACTGATTGCGCTTTATATTTTTGATTCACGAAAAAGAACTGCATTCATTCATATAGAGGACAACAGTGCTGTCTGTTTTGGTCATGCTGTAGATTCATTAGTTGTGTTGCAGCGCTGTTGTGGTAGTTTAACAATATCACAATTATTTTAGGTATCAGATTCTAGAGTGCTTGAGTGCCCTAGTATCCAGATCACCACTATCTCCCCTGAAGATGACTCAGGCCCAGCGAGGGGAAGTTACTGGGATAGTGGGGGTGGCTGGGACAGGGAGCGTTTATTCCTGCCCTTGCTGGATACCTACCGTGATGTCATGACAGGGGCAGGTTCCCTCAGCCCCAGCCCCAGCCCTGCTTCCAGTTCCTCATCTCGTGGATGGCTGAGTCCAGCTTCCAGCTGTGATTCTCTCCTGGTGGAGGAGGAGGAGCTGAATGAAGCTGCTGCCCACTTCTGCCTATTGCCCTCCTCGCGCCCTACGTCTCCTGGGGGCAAAAAGCGCAGGAACTCCCCAATGGCCTCCCCCAGTACCTCCCGCAGAAGCAGCTACTCTGAGGATATCTCTTCCCTCCCAGACGCGGGAGAAAACTCGGCTCAGTCTCAGGCTCCAGCGAGCTGTGAGCTCAACATCCCACAGAAGACCAGGAAAACCTCCCTGGAACAGGTGATCCTCTTGAAATCCTTAAACTCACTGATGGTCTATTCTTGGTAATCAAACAGAGAAATTCATTTGTTATTTGAAGAATTGTCTCTGTCACGTGACTATCTTGCTGGTTTCTGGGTGTTCACAATCACAATCTGTGTGCCAATCCAGGTGTCATCAAGAGATATCGAACCAGAGCTTATCCACATTCAGAACTCTACCTGCCCTCCCCCAGAGGTCGCTCAGCTGAGAAGGGATGCCCCCACACTAGGGATGGACTACCTGTCTGTGCCTCCTGCTCTGGGCTGGGGCAGAACCAGGGCCAGCGCTCACAGTCCTCTCTTTAGGTTAGCACACACCTCTTATGTTTCATTTTTAGATTAAGGAGTTGTTTAGAAAAGAATACTACCTGATATTTAAAATAGTATTTGAAACAGTTACAGTACCCAAACGTTTCAACTGCAGTATGATACATTGATGTTTTTAAATAATTTAAGTTTAAAGATAGGCAAGGCACAGGCTAGGCAATTTTTTGGTAACACTTTACAATAAGGTTTCATTTGTTTATGTTAGTTAATGTATTAACTAACATGGTATAACCATGAGTAATATACTGTATTGGTTACTGTATTTGTTCGTCTTGGTTAATGAAATTTCAGCTGTTCATTGTTTGTTCATGTTATTTTCACAGTGCATTAACTTCATGTTAACTAATGTAGTTAACTAAGAAAACCTTATTGTAAAGTGTTAAACAATTCTTTTCTTTATTGACACATTTTGTTATACTACATTTTGTTATACTATCTATCTATCTATCTATCTATCTATCTATCTATCTATCTATCTATCTATCTATCTATCTATCTATCTATCTATCTATCTATCTATCTATCTATCTATCTATCTATCTATCTATCTATCTATCTATCTATTTTAGACCATCCATCATTTATAAATTGATTATTTAAAAAAATAATAATTTTAGACCATCCATCTATCTATCATTTATAAATTGATTATTTAAAAAAAAAAAAATTAATTTTAGGATTCCATGCAATTAGCTCTTTTTGTATACTGAGGATTCTGCCAAATGTTGTAGGTCATTCGGGTATTCAGTGAATAATACAGAATTTTATTGACAGTATACATATTGTATACTGCAGAAATGCTAAAAGTATAAAAAATAAGTACTTTGGAATACTGTGAAATTTTGTATCCCTCAATTTAATTTGACATTTCATTTCCAGTGTGATGGATAAAATAGAAGCAATATCAATGATGTTATGAGAGAGTCATGATCCACTTTCTTAACTGATTATTTAATCAGACTGTTAAAAGTTATGACATTTTTACTAAAAATTTCCAAGATTACAAACTTGTACAATTTGCTGAAATAAATATGCAACATACTGAGGTCATGTGATAAAATGTAGTATAGTAAGCCTACTCTTTTGCTCTCTACTTTAGATTTACATTCTGATAGAAATCAGAATAATGTCTTAGATAATCAACTCTGCTTCCTTAATACTTCCACAGATCCAATGCACTGCCGCCGCTTGACTGGCCACTTCCTTCACAGTTTGACCAGTATGAACTGCGTATAGAGGTACAACCCAGACCACACCATCGCGCTCATTATGAAACTGAAGGAAGTCGAGGAGCAGTAAAGGCATCACCTGGAGGCCATCCAGTGGTGAAGGTAATGCTAATAAACTATAATTAATGTACAAACCTGTAGAGTATGTGCTGTTACTTCATAGGTGCGTGACTTTCCTTGTAAGTGTTATTGTGTATATACGTACATATACATATTATATATGAAAATTTACAGGATACACAAGTGTGTGTGTGTAATTCTCTGTTGTATTACTGTATTTAGAAAATAGATAATTAGATATAGAGTATAGATAATATTATTTGAAATAATTGAATTGATGTCAATTTTTTTGCTCATTTCTCTCTGTCATCCAGCTCGTAGGTTACACTGAGAGACAGCCGCTCTCCTTACAGGTGTTCGTAGGAACTGCTGATGACAGATCAATACGTCCTCATCCTTTTTATCAAATACATAGGTAATCTCTGTGATATTTCACAGTATTGAACAAAAGAGTTTTTGGTTGATCCATGGATTGACATGTGATGTACTTGTCTCTCACACAGAGTAACAGGGAAGATGGTAGGCACAGCTAGTCAGGAGAGCATCCAGGCTGGCACCAAACTCCTGGACATCCCACTCAACCCGGAGAACAACATGACTGCCCTGTGAGAAAGAGATATTTGACCTCTGATTAAATGTCATAAACACCTCAGCAAGTGCTCATACATGAATTCCTGTGATTGCCTCCCAGAATTGACTGTGCAGGTATTCTAAAGCTGAGGAACTCCGACATTGAACTCCGGAAAGGAGAGACGGATGTCGGAAGAAAGAACACTCGAGTGCGCTTGGTGTTCCGCACACACCTCCCTCTATCTCCACCCATCGTCCCCCCAGGACGAGTCTTAGCCCTGCAGGTGGCCTCTTTACCCATTGAATGCTGTGAGTGAAGTTTAACTGCAACTCCTATGTGCAAGTTATACACCTATACACTTTTTAAAAGCGATTTTGATGAGCATACATAAACTGTTTCAAACATCAAGTCAATTAAATTTTTTATCTTTTTCCTTTTTTTTTAAATGAAACTTCTTTTTATAAATTAAGCACAATTTTCTCTAAAATACCAGCATCATTTAGTACCCACTCAACAATCCTTATTTGTTCACTCAAATTTAGGCTTAAGTGTATGCTTGTTTCTGCCTGCAGCACAGCGCTCTGCACAGGAGCTTCCTGTAGTGGAGTCTGTCAGTCTTACTTCCTGTTCAACAGAGGGAGGGGAGGAACTGCTTCTTGGTGGGACTAACTTTCTACCCACCTCCAGAGTCTTCTTTATGGAGAGAGGATCAGGTATTCGAGTAGGCCTACAATAATGCCTACAAGAATTATTTTAAGCTGTTTTTCTTTACACCTACTACATCTTTTTCGAATATAACTGGAATATTTTTTTAATTACCCGACAACAGCATTTTGAAACGAGTTTCAAATTTTTGAAAACAATACTGTTTTTGTCATCATGTAAACTACAAAAACGAGAATTTGTGAAATGGTTGAAACCCATATTACATGTTCAGTCTAAGTGACATCAACTACTGGCCTGGCATGCATCATATTGTCCAATGACAAGACACATGGCAGGATCACATGACAAACAGGGAATCACATGGTTGACTAAAGACGAGAGTAAATGTATATTTTTCATCATAGGAATAAATTACTTTACAAAATGTATTAAAATAGAAAATTGTATAAAAAAAAAATAAAAAAGAGCATTAATTAGAATAAGAGACCCCAAACTTTTGAATGATAGTGTACATTATAGCTTACAAGAGCGCATAAGGAAGAAAACACCATAATATCACAAAATTAACGTTGTTGTTGTATTTATTTTTATTATTTATTTCTAGATGGCAAAGTCCAATGGGAGGAGGAGGCACATGTGGACAGGGACAAAAGCAATGAGGTAAATCAACCATACCTTAATTATGACTCTGTGAGTTAGACTCTGTGTAGAACTTAAAAGGAAATGGACTAATTCTGTCTATATTTACTTATGGTCCAGAATTTGCTGTGTGTACGAGTGCCAGCCTATAATGATCTTTCACTGAACCACCCAGTATCTGTCTGCCTGTACGTGTCCAATGGGAAGAGGAAGAGGAGCAGCACACACTGCTTTAAATATCTGCCCAGTGAGTGTTACAGAGGCAGCAGTGAGCTGTGTTTTTACATGGTGGAATCCCTCTGCACATGGTATTAATCGGTGCTGTTGACAAGAAATGCAGAATATGTCTTTTGCATGCCATGTGTAATAAAGAACCTGTTCTCTTTCATAATCTAAAAACGTATTCAACTCAAGCCTCATGTGCTGTTTTGAACTCCATTAAAGTCTTCCAGGTAGCATTACAGAAGAGCAATTTTAATGTATTTCTCTTATTTTTTTAAGAAATTCATATTTTGAATAATTACTCTTTTTTCAGTAAGGATGCATTAAACTGATCAAAAGTGACAGTAAAACATTTCTAATGTTACAGAAAATGTCAACTGTTCTAAATAAACTTTGTTCATTAAAGAATCCTGAAAAAAATGTATCACAAAAATCGACAAAAATATTAAGCAGCACAACTGTTTTTAGCATTGAAATAGTGTTTCCTGATCATGTGACACTGATGAGGCTGCTGAAAACTCAGCTTTGCCATCACAGGAATAAATTACATTATTTAATATTACATATAAAATAATCTGAATGCCATGGTACATCTTTAATGTCATGTTATACATCTCCATGTAAGTAGATAAAATATATTTTCTAATGCAAAACCAGCTGAGCCACTGTTGTGAATTCAAGGGAGGGAAAATCTGGTAGATGGGGACAGGAAAAGTCACTATTTGTCATAATAAGTCCATCTTGGCTTGTGTGTTTTCCTAATTTTCTAGTCATGTTTAAAGAGGAGGATCCACTCCTATCCCGTCCCTCCATCTTGCCCCTGGAAGGGGTGACGCTTTGCCCTATGGAGAGCGGCAGTACTGTCGACATGAGGTCAGACCTATCCATAGATGACAGAAGCATGTCTTTCCACCTCCCTCCGTATCCCAGCGAGTACACTTACTCCTTGCACGGCTACCAGGAGGACTACTGTCGGAAACCAGAGGTTAACGAGGACGGTGGAGGTCGCGGTGCCCTGACCGAAAGGCATCCTAGCTTTGAGAGCCTGGAGCTGGGTTTCACAGAGCTTCTTCCTCCTATGTACCCAAGAGCCTCACAACCTCTTTCCCCCTCCCCGTCTCCGTGGCTCGACTCACCCTATCTGTCCTCTTCACCTTCTCCCTCGCACTCTTGTTCTCTGAGCCCGTTCCCTGCCAGCAGTCCGATCTCCACCTCACCTCTTCCTCCGCTCTCTCACTCCCCATATCCACACTGTCCTTGCCCCCAAGAGATGTGCTCCTCGCCTCCTTCAAGTACTAGCCACTATCAGGACCTGTGTCCACCCCCATACGGCCAATACGAGAGCTGGGAGCACCAGATGCGCCCCGCTGAAAGAGACAACGCTTCTAGCCTGAAGTTGGAGGGACCCCCGGACTTTACGGGCCCTTCACCGATGCAACATATCACATTAGAGGAAGGTGGGTATGATTGATTTTATGTGTGATGCTAGGGATGCACTGATATTAAAATTCAGACTTTTCAGACTTCATGCTATGGTCCATGGTCTAATAACCAGTTAATTGCTCATATTCATATTCTATACAAATATATTTGTCTAAAAAAATTCAAATATGCTTCTTCGCAAACATCATGTGCTGCTCTGACCTCTAATAAAGTGTTGCAGACAGTATCACATAAGCTTTTTCTCATATATCTTTACAGAATTTTTTTTATTCTGCAAGAAGGCATACATTCAAATAAAACGCTTTTCTTTTGTTTTAGTTAAAATATTAAGCAGCACAACTGTTTTCAACATTGATAATCATAAGAAATGTTTCTTGAGCACCAAATCAGCATATTAGAATGATTTCTGAAGTGTCATGTGACACTGAGTAATGATGCAGACAATTCAGATTCGCCATCACAGGAATAGATAACATTTTAAAATGTATTCAAATAGAACAGAGTTCTTTTAAACTGTAACAGTATTTCACAATATTACTGTTTTACAGTATTTTTTATTACATACATGCAGCCATGCAGCCTTGTTGAGCATAAAATACTTCTTTCAAATCTAAATGACCACAAACATTTCAATGGTAGTGTAATCATATAAATAATCATTTATTATTATATAATTTTGTAGATAATGGTAAATTACAATAATGTAATATTTTGTATTAAGTATTATTGAATGTAAAACATTATATTATTATAATATTTAATGATACTGAATGTCAGTATATAGATACCAATAAGCCATGTTATGACCAATAACCAATAAAAGGCCTATATTAAATTCTATTCTATTTTGTAAAAAAAAAAAAAAAAAGTTTTTTAAATAAAACACTAAAAACTAAATTCAGTCATTTTAAATGCTACAAGTGAATTTAAGGCATCATACATTTTTTATTTACAACTTGAAATGGATAATCATTATGAGATTTGCTAAGTAGAACCAGAGTCTCATGATAGATCTGTATCAATCAATTAAATGATTTCTACCATAATTTTTCATCCCTGCAGTGACTGAATTCATTGGAGAGGATATCAGATCCTTTCAGATGGAGTCACACATGGACAGTCGACCCGGATGACAACATCCTCTCAGCTGTAGTTCAATGATAATCAGTGTATAGATAATATCATATCAACATTTTCTGTATAATTTTTTATGGTATATTGCTAAAATATGGCAATAATAATAAAGACTGCGCCGCTACTTCAGTGGGGAATCTGTGGTAAAACATAAGGCAGGCATACAGTTGTAAGTATGTACCTGTTACTGCTTCCTGACTGCATATTTGAACGGAACTAATGTTTTTAATCTGTATGCAAAATAAATTATCATTATATTACTATGTTTTGATCCTCTAAATGGTCAATTTATGGGGGTAATTAATTTAACGATCAGGTAATGTTAAACAAAACCTTAATATTTTCCCCATTTCCTTTTTTTTTTTTATCTGGAAAACTGCCTTAATTGTTGCTGTCTATTTGTGGGACCACTGAACATGTCCTTTGTACACAGTGTCTTGGTAGTTTAAATGTGACTTCTTCACCCCTGACCCCACACAGGAAATATTAAAACCCTCAATCATCTAAATATTTGTAAAGGGAGAATATCAAATTTTATAATCATTGAATTCATAGTCACTGAATTGTAGGAAGACAATGTGGACTTGTGAGTTATGACTCGTTTCTGTCATGGTTGACAATGTAATAGACTGAGTGGAATACGACAAGAGAGTAGCACCCTAGTGGAAGTTAATTGGCGTACCATTTTTAAAATAATATTTTGATTCATAAATGACAACAATACTTATTAGTTCCATTTATACTTGTTCCATTTCTAAAAAAAAAAAAATATCCTACTGTGGAAGCGCTGTTAACATGATTCAAGTGCAACATCTTCCTGATTCCTAGGGTTATCTGTTATTTACCTATTTCCCTGATTTTAGCGATAACTTATGAGCTACACCAAAAAATGCTGGTTGCTTTAACCCAATTTTGGGTAAAATATGGCCAAACCCAGCCATTGGATTACGTTTTTAAATTACATTTTTAACCCAATGTTTGACTTTGTCCATATTTTACCCCACATTTGGTTAAAATAACCCAGCATTTTTTAGAGTGTGGTTAGGTTTACGGGTAGGGATAGGGTTAGGACTGCATTTTCGGACAGGAACGTTGTTCCAACAAAATGTGTCTTTGGCAAAATCACAGTGACCGTGGGAGCACCATGAGACAGTGACAGTGAGGGTAAGTACAAGATTGTTCTCAACTTCTCAATGTCCAAATTTAGTTTGAATGTTTCAGTAATAGATGGCAATGGGTGAGAGGGTAAAGCAGGAACTCCAGAAATTTCATTACAGTAGTTCTGACGACCATGAGTTCATTCAGCTTCAGTAAAAAAAATAGCTTTGCACAGTCCAGGAGATAAGCAAAAGATTTAACAAAAATAAGGCATTTAATGCAACTTGACCTTTAAAAAAAATCTGGATTTAATATAACCTCAGGTTGTGGAGCTGGTAAGCAAATAATTTAATCTCAGTTGTAAATCAGTATAATTAATCTGAATCACCTCAGTATATGCTAAAATCTGTCTTGTGGGAATGTTGTGTTGTTCCAAAATAAACAGGGCCGCATCTTGGTGGACTGCCAGCATATTTTCAGCCCGAAACTGGCGCTGGTAAACTATCTTGGTCTGAAACCACATCGGTGACTTCGTGGACCGTATGGACCCCGGATGTGTTCCTCAGTTACACTGGTTATCCCAAACATCATTCAGGTTGCCACCTGTCCCTGTTTTCCCGGGAATGTTCTCTTTGAGCGACAGTCCCGGAAAATGTGTTCTTTGGGCTTTTGGACACGAATGGGCTTTATGCACAGCTGCACTACTTCCTGAACTTACGCCAGCTCCTTGTTTCCTGTCTGCCATTATTGGTCAAATTGATTAATTCAGGTGTGTCTGATTATTGTTGCCGTGACTACTGAGGTCAGGCACACCTGAATTAATCAATTAATCAGTGCGAGTTCAGTTGGTAGCTAGCTTTTTTAAAACTTTCTATTTACCTATTTAGTTTTGTGAAATAGGGGGAGCCGGAGAGACGGACAAGGAGGATATAACACAACAAAATCGGATGAGCCACAAGTGTCAAAGAAAAAATGATTTAAAACCTACAACTCAGACTGGGTGAAAAGAGAAAAGTTACTTACTAAGTAAAAAGTGAGATTAAACTTTAAATGATCATGCTTGGAGTTTAAAGCATTCATTGAGGGACAGCCGGGATTTCTGCAGGCAGCCAAAAGGGATGAGAAATACACCTGGAAAAATAGATGAGAAATGCCAGTCTTAGGTTGCCCAAATGTACTAAGTTAACAAACATATCAATGTTGTTTATATTCTATTATAATACATGTAATCATGTTTTAATTGCTAGCCTATCTTTCTACAAATGATTAGATTTTATAATAGATTATAATACAGTATTTACAAAAGTGTATTTATTAGGGCCTATGTAAATTAGAAGAGTGAGCTCATCTACTTCAGGGAGAGCATGCACGTTTGGTAAGAGAGGCAATAGGGAGTCCTACAACTGTTAACATAATATATTTTAAATTAATTTAGCCACCAGATGTCGCTATTTCTGTTATTTTGTCTGTAAAGCTTTGGTTGCTGTTCAAGTGTCGTGTTCTTCCTGTAGAAGCTGAGAGAAAACATGACAAGAGTTTTAGAGTTGATCACACTGTTAGACCTTACCATTTTTTAATGTTTTTTTTTTTTTTTTTTTTTACAGTAATACTGGCAACATTGTTACTACAGTGTTGTGTCTGTGTGTGTGTGTGTGTAATTTTAATAATAATAATTTAAGAATAATAATTTTAAAAAAGATTACATTCATATCACCTCTAGTGCCATCTCTGTATTTCTGTTTATGTCTAAGTTCTCTCTTATATGTTGTTGGTTCATTAATATTCAATGTATTATTTTCATACTAAGCAGAAATTAAAATTTAAAAAAGTACTAGTCCCTCTTAAGGAAAAAAAACAAGTACTAGTTCTAAATTTCTTGGCAAGTATAATTAAGTATAATTAAATACTAGACACTACTGGAATAAGTACTTGTCTAATAAATACAAACTAGTATCTAAAATATTTTTTAAAAGGTACTATTACTTAAAGAAAAAGAAGTGTCTGAAGAATAGGCACTAGTACCTAAAGCACTAGTAGCTAGTGAATAAGTACTAGTAGCATAAAAATAGATTCTGGTACTTTTTAAGGATTAAGTGTAAAAATGGCTTGCAATAGTGCGCCATTTATTCGAGTGCTTGTATTGTTAAAACACGCTAAATGCCATAAAATATCAAAGGAAATAGACTGCGTTGTGAAGAATGAGGTTGACTCTGAAAGGCAAAGAAAATATAATGATAAACATAATGTATTTTATTTTATTTGGATTTACTGACAATTTTAATCAGAACTGACAGAGAAAGTGTAAAGGCATTCAGACAATATTAGCCTCAAGGGACATTCCATGGACAGAAATAACAGCAATTCACAGTGTGTAGTAGTTTAAATGGAAAGACATCATCATGGATATAAATGTGTCACATGTGTTTGGTTGGAAAAAAATATTTTGCATAGTTTTACGATTAGGAGTATAGAATATATAAGTAGCCTACCATTTGTCAACATTATATATATATATATATATATATATATATATATATATATATAATGTTGACAAATGGTAGGCTACTTATACGTATATATATATATATATATATATATATATACATGTCTAATTATTACCATTGACATCATTTAATGCTCACTTAAAGTTAATCTTTAAAATCTTTAAAAATGTAATTACTGTTACAATTAAGTAATCATACTGATTAGGTGCCGAATTTCATTTTGATGCCTAAATTCACTTAAAATTTTAATTTACTTATTTTAGCATTTAGTACTTTATTATTAATACAATAATATAATTTGTACAAAATATTTGCATTATTTTAATGTTAGCCATTAGCTAGTTATTTACCACAACATGAAAATTCAAATTTTCATTTTGAAACTGGGCTTATGAGTCTCGGTCAAAAATATTGTGTACACTTAATAATAATTTGTGTTGATATTTCATGTAAATCTATTTTATCTTCAATATTTTACTCATTCTTTCATTCAATGCCAAATTTGCCTTACTCCAACTGACGCAGTTTGATCGAGGCTCCACAGCTCACAAACTCAAAGCCAGGGTAGAGAGGTTGTATGAATGTGGTCTGAACTCTGTGAAGGAGGGTCATATAGTCATCAATGCTGTAAAAAGCTAGTGTCCCGGCCCTATGATCTAGATAAACACCAAACTTTGACGAGCCAGGCTCTGAGATCTTATTGACAATCCTGTTGTGTCGGAAAGCATTACCTCTCCTGCCGCAGAACAAACTCCATGCAGGATTTGTCGTTGTGACCGAAGTGAGCTTCATTGCTTTCCCCTTTCCTGGCAATGTTTGTGTATGCAACAGCAATGTTTACTCCCATCCCACTCCATTCCACCTCCCAGTAGCAGCAGCCTGTCAGGCCCTCAGTGCCCAGCACCTGGCACCAGTAATCAAAGCGCTCCGGGTGGTCGAGACAGGATTGCTCTTGGCTCTGAACAGCCGTTTCTCTGTTCCCACTGGACAAAATAAGGTCCTTATGGGCTGTTAAAGGATTTAGTTGCAGCGGGCAGAAATCTGAGAAATGGATAGAGCATGTCAAAAATATTTATTCATGGTGTATTATTATTCAAATCATATAAATACATATCCGATGAGAAGTTGAAGAACACTAAGGGCTTTCGCACTGCGGAACCCTTTCATAGTTCCAAGAACTATTGGCTGAAGTACCCGGATGTTGGTGTGTTCCAACCGCAGGGACTAATTTAGTTTAGGAACTCTTTCGGATGAACTAATTTAGCTCCTTATTCAGAGTAGGGTCTAAACCAGAACTACAGGAACTATCTGTGACGTTATATTCGCGGATTGGCCGAGCGCATGCAAAACACCAGCACCGGCATAAAAAAAAACAAAAACTGTGTAAACACAGAGATTATTGCATGTATTTACTCCAGAAACTACTCATATTTTTGAGTCTTTCTTTTATTTCCCTATTCAAGGTCTTGTTAAAACTCACTAGGCTGCTTATTCTGTAAATTTTCGGCACTTTTTGTGTGAAAAAAAAGGGCGTCATCCTGCATCATCATATTATATTAGTGCGCGCGCCATCTGCTTTTCGGAAAAAAAAAGAAAAAAAAACGAAATCGAAGGGGTAAGATGGCCGCTTCATGAAGGTAGAGAAATCGGAGGAGCAGTTAGCGCACGCACTAATATAATATGATGACACAGAAACGTCAGGGCGGCGCCCGCGCCATCAGCCAATGAATTGGCGTGATTCTATAAGGGCTCCATGCAGACAATCGACACACCCGGAGGGCGTTCCCACTGCGTCTTAAGCTACGCAGCGTTGAGTAAACCTATGAAAGAGAACATACCGTTTAAAAGTTTGGGGTCAGTGAGATGTTTTTGTTTTTTAAAGAAATTAATACTTTTATTATTCAGCAGAGATATAAATTATACAGCCTCAAAAACATTGGTCAAATCAATGCCTCCTTTCTCTCACATTTTGTCCCTGTTACTCTGTTGCAACTTTTCTGTACAATGAAAGCTGTTCAAATTGAGCTGGAGTGCACTTTGGAAAATGTGCATTGCCTCTGGAAAATGATTTTGGCTTCTGAGTGTAATTTACTGTGTCTTCCATTGAGTTAAAAAAGTATCTTGTTAAATTACACACTCAAAAGGAAAACATTGTTGAAAACATTTTTTTTTTTACCTGTTTATTTGTGCTTTCCACAGCTGCTGGTACTGTATCATGACCTTTGAGGTCCTCCATCACACACAAAGGACATGCACTGTTGATCAGTTCGACAGTATATCTCCAAATATTGATGATGATGAGGACATATCTTCTCCATCTCCTGCAGGTTGAGGTTCACAGAGGCTTCAATCAGCTTGTGTTTCTTCAAGGCAGGAGATTTGTTGTGTGCTTGAAGGTGATTTTGGCAGTAAGATGCCAAACATACCAAACAAGATTTCACAGCCTTTTGTTTGATACTTGTACAGAAATCACAGGTTACACCACCTTGCATGTAATTGCTACAAATCTCAGAGTTGCCTGGAAGTTCCAGTTTCTTCGGCTTGTCCACCATATCTGCCAGTGTGGCATCGTTCAGAAAAGGCCTGGGGCTAAATGTCTGTGCACACTAGGGACAGCTGAAGACCCCCAAATTATCTTTTTGGTCCCAAAAATCATGAATGCATTCTATGCAGTACCTGTGCCCACATGGTATAGCCACTGGATCTTTTCACTGGTCTAGGCATATCGAACAGCGAAACTCTTCTGTGAACTCTTCCACTTTGTTGTCTACTGTAGGGAAATGTTTGAAATGAAATAGGGTCACTGAGAATCAGTTCGCAGTTTTGCACGGATGTTCCTGGGCCACACCCCTCAGTTCTTCCTATTTAGACGACACTGACAGATAGGTTAATGTGTGTGCCTATTGCACTGTAATTGTAATAAAAATGCTGCACTTTAAACTTTAAAGACAAATATAAAATAAAATAAAGATACTTGATTCTGAAGCACTATTTAGGGTTCCTTGCTTAGATTGCTGCACTATAAACCCGCTGAACAAACTCTACAGCAGTGTTTCTCCACCAGAGGGCCTCAAGAGGGCTTTAAATAAGCTATAACATAAGCCAAAATGTCAAAATAACAATATATTTCTTCTTTTAATTCACCCCCTTAACATTGTTCTTCTTTGCATAACCAGGATTTCTGGACAACTTGAAAATTTAGACCTGGAGGAGAAGTCATGAAAATGAATAAAATATTTAAATGTTTTTCTTTTGTTTTTCAGTTTTTTTTTTTTTGTTTCATAAAGAATTAAACATTTTCTAGTTATTCCAAGCTTGCAAATACACACTGGGTATAGATACAGATTAACTTACAGATTAATCAAGTATTCAAGTAAAAAAATGTGTAATGGTTGAAGTGGCTGCGATAAAGTACATGATACGTCTTTAATAATAATCCAACTAACAAGCAAGACATTTCACGAGTAATAGCAACCACTTGAAGACGTACAAGACTTTTTCAGAGACTTATGAAATTGAATTCAGATACAGCAAATGGAGATTTTTCAATTGAATATTCTATACTCTTTCTGTATATCAACGTTTGATTTTATTCCATTTCTTAAATTCAATTGTCTTCATTTTAGGAGAAACACATCTGGCAAAGGTGATTCACACATTCAACATAACTTAACAATCCAATCCAAGTCTCCTGAGCTGAGAAAAAGTGACCTCTGAGTAAATAAACGAAGAGTTCAGATGCAAAAGCCTCTAAATGCCATTTGAAATTTTCTTCTTTAATGATGATTTTTATCAAACTTGTATATTTAAGTTCAGTAATTTCACTTAAATAACAATTAATAGGTAATCTTCATTGCCATTTAAGTGAAATTACTGAACTTAAATATACAAGTTTGATAAAAATCATCATTAAAGAAGAAAATTTCAAATGGCATTTAGAGGCTTTTGCATCTGAACTCTTCAAATGTTCCTCTGGGTGAATGCACTATGTGAATGTTCTAGAATGTGATTCATTAGTTCAGGGATGAGTCAACAGATTTTCGGTATCTCTTTTCACACATGAGTCACTTTTAACAAAGAATGAGTAAATGGTAAGTCTAAATCTCTCCATACAATAGTAAATGAGGCTAGATCGCAGATGCACAGAGATTACGCTTGTTTTATCATAGTTTTTATTCAGAGCTTGATTACACATTCACACAACGCTGTGGTGTGTGCTGTTCTCCTCTCAGCACAGAGAGAGACACAATGCTGCATGTGCTCTCTCACTTTTTTATAATACAATGAAAACATTCTCATTCAAGCATCGAGGACTGTGTAACAGTCTGTGACAGGGACATGCAGATCCCAGAGACTTACAGAACAGCAAACAAACATTTCATTTTCTTTCATTATCACGAGGTGTGTGTAACTGATACTGTCTGCTGGTGTACAAAAAAACAGCAATGGTTCCTATAGAGATTTGACAAGAAAAATATTTGTAACATTTTCATACTTTGCAAATCCTATGCACATATATAGCAATAATATCCCGTTAATGTGAATCTAGTACAACATAACAATAACAATATATTCAAGATGTCTTCAAAGTTTAATGATATGTCCAAATATACATGTATATTCTCCTTCATCATTAATGTGTCTAAGTAAAATGAATTTGAATTTATGAATTTTGCACGGTTCATTACACTATATGGACTTGACACATATACAACAACAAAGAGCAGTGTAATGTACTGAAACATATCAAGTATTACATAGTGCAAACACAGTTTTTAACTGATGCTGATTAACCTGAATGAGCTGAAAGCTGTTATATTGTGGTATATTGTGTGTTTCTACATTCACTCAAGCAAACTCACAAAGCTATAGTAGCTAATTAAAGAATCCTTCATGCAAAGCAACTTAAAGCACAAAGAAACAAAAATAATAATAATAAAAATATTCAATGTAACAAGTGATATATATATGTATTTATATTAGGGCTGTCAAACGATTAATCGCGATTAATCACATATAAAATAAAAGTTTCTGTTTTCATAATATATGTGGGTACACTGTGTATAATTATTTTATATATATAAATACACACACATACTTGTATATATTTATATACATGCATGTGTGTGTATTTATATAAATATATATATATATTTATGTGTATTTATATATATATATATATATATATATACAAAATAATTATACACAGTGCACCCACATGTAAACAGAAACTTTTATTTTGGATGCGATTAATCACGATTAATCATTTGACAGCCCTAATATATATATATATATATATATATATAATCATTCATTTTATCCATTTGTTACATTTTTAAAAATAGTTTTTAAAAGTCGAACTTTTTTGCCCACTGTACACAGAATTGCTAAACAGGCATGACAAAAATATAGATAGCTAACGGTGAATATAGTTTATGCATTTCATTTCAACATCATTACCTTCCAACCCACTTCCTTCTTTTTGCCTTTTAACTCTTTGCCTTCTTCTTGTATTATTTTTAGCTAAACCCCTTAAACAGTAACAAAAACCAGCCTGGCTGAGTAGATGAGATCAGCCAGATAAAGAATGAAGTTGAGAGCGCTGAGCACCGAGATGGCCAGCAGCTTGTCCCACGAGCAGAGCCCGGTGCTGGAGCCACAGCTGTTGGGTCTGTGGCTTTGGCCTCCGTGCTTATTGTCAAACTTATATATGGGCCAGATGATGGTGGCGGACAGATACAAGCCCACAGCCAGGAGGGCATATGAAGACAGGAAGCGGGCGAAGGAGAAGGGCAGGCAACCCGTGCACTCTCCTACGCACATCACGATGATGGCTGCCGAAAAGATGAAGCAGATGCAGTACACGGCCAGGCACCACTTGGTCGCCGCATTCTGGTCATACGATATCGGCTCGCTGATAAAGACGAATATAATGCAGGCGACGAAGGTCTCGCACACCTTTAGCAGCCCTGGTGCTGTGGCCATGTAGCCAGCCACCTCTCCCGGACGAGCCTTACTGAGACTCACCTCGCTTAAGTACGCGATGGTGGCGAGGCAAGAGAATACGGTTGATGCAATGCGGCAGTTGATCATCTCACTGCGACCAGCAAAGCCTTTCAGGAAGTAAAGGGGGAATATAATCGAAGCGGAGAGGCAGAGGAGGGAGGCGTAGCAGGCGAACGTGATGGGAAAGTTCTTCCATGAGACAGGGGCGCGGGTCTGGAGGCCAAACATTTCCACTAAGATTATCAGAAGAGTTCCAACAAAACTGAAACTCCAGCAGAACACGCACCAGTCACCCGTGCCGTGGGTTAGACCCGCTCCATAAAGAGCTACACTGAATGCTACACAGGCGAAAACCATGGCAGCCACACGGGCCCACAGGAGAGGTGAGGAACGCAGCACCACCGCCATGATGGACTCACAAAAAGACGATTTACAGGCCAATTAATGTCAACTGTGAGTAACAGGAAACTCTGTCTCTTCTTCGTTGTCTAGGAAAAATGAAGAAAAAGTAATCAGTCAGTAGGAGAAAAACACAATATGAACAAAACATTTAATAGATTTCTCACATATTAAAAGGAGAGTTCACACAAACATTACAATTCTGTCATCTCTGCAACTCATGCCGTTGCAAACCTGCTTTTTCCTCTTTGGAACAGAAAAATCAAAGATATTTTGATCCAGACATATTTATCAAAACATATTTGATATGTTGAGCTGCATCTTGAACATTTATGCATTTAGTAGAAATGTTCCAAAACAAGCTCAAAATCTAAATATCAAACGTTTATTTTGAGCCAGTTTTCGAAAACATATTGTTTTCGTTTTTCATGCGTCTCCTAGCAAAAGCAAACAGATGCATATGTATGTGTAATTTTTTATGTATGATGCCACATATTATAAAAAAATCATGTGTTGTGGTCTAGGGTTAGGGTTTGCAACAACATGAGTTTGAGTAAATGATGACCTGAATTTTAATATTAAGGCTGAGCTGTTAATCTGTGATTACAATCATTTCAATTATGGTCACATGTTCAAATTCCCCAGAATAATAAGTCATTCATGCAAATTAAATGGTCACATACTGAATAAATTAGGTGCTCTACAACAAAACGTCTCTGAGACTTATTCAGGATTCCAGACTGGGAGTCAGTGAAATCATCTCAGTAATGTATTCGAGCTATTTAGACCAACTCGTCACAAGCGAGACCTTTACTCAACCCTACAGTCCATCTGTCATCAACCTTGTGGGAGGAGCCAGATAGGCTAACAATTGGAGCATTGAGGCCCAGTCCCAGCCCTCCTACACAGTTCTGTAACAGCCAGGAATACCTCCTTCATCTTGTCGAGAGGTTCAAGTAAACAATAGAGACATGCGTGTTTACATTTTCAGGGTTAAGTGGACAGAGGAGAACATAGTAAGGAAATGAGGGACAAAAAGTGTTAAAAATGTTGTAAAAAAAAGCATAAAGTCAGCAGATGCATTCAGACCCACATATGGACAGACAGCAGAGGGGTTTGAAAAAGCATGCTCTTTCACCTCACAACGACTCATATTTTAAACACGGGCGGGAATAACTTAGCTGTGAGTCATTTATCCCTTGCTCCCTCCTTTTTTCCCTCTCTGCCTCTCTTACGCTCTTTCTCTGCCTAGTGTCAAATTTTCCAACTTGCTGATCTATTCCAGATGTTCTGCATCCCATCAAACAGTAAAATGAGAGGGATGTGCCTGGTGTTTTCCACTCAATCCCCCCAACCTCTCTTTCCTTACTTGCAGTTCACACCCCTTTAAAACTTTTTCTCTTTTTATACTCCTCTCGTTCCCTTTCAGAATTGGTTACTTCAGAAAAAGAACGGTGAAAGGAGTTTCTCCTTGCTTTAAACCTTCTCCTTCTCCTCAAAACCTTCTCCTTGCTTTAGTTTTGTCATCCACTCATGGCTATATAACATGATGTGATGATATAATTATGCTGCTGAATTCAATGCGGTACACAATTAATTAAATTTCTCCGTCAGCAGCAGAAATATGTCGAGGAAAAAAAAAAGAAATCAGGAAACACATCTGAGAAAACATGACATAGCTTGGAGAGTTCGACACAGACCTAGAGGTCTGATGTCTGAGACATGCCATATAGGTCATAGGCTATAACTACATTTTCTCTCTTAATCTGGTTACAGTGCTGTTGTTTGTCTGTACAGAAAAAAACAAGCTCTCTACAATCCCTGGTGCAGAAAGAAGTGGAAAAAAATGAGGGGGCCAGCTATATTTACTGCCAAAATATTGCAAAATTTTTCCTGCTTGGTCTTATTAAGACCTAATGGAAGGAAAAGCATTATTTCAAATGGAAAACATAGAATTAAATTAATTTTATGTAGGCTATTATGGAAGCAGTGAATCAAAACAAATTGTATCAAATGAACGGATCAATTGAATAAACTGGCATAAAGCAACAGGACAATTACATTTAGCTGGAAATGAGATCACCATCCTGCCAGACACGACAAGTGGGCGCGCCTGCCCATGTGCCCCACCCTTTCATTCAGGATACATGAATTTTACTTTAAAAACTTTTAAAAGTCAGAAAGTCAAGTAGGCTAAATAAATATAGAAAAGTATATTTCTGTCTCCGTCATCATTCAAGATGCAAAATTTCCACATACGAGCGCGCAACACGTGACGGGTGCGTAATGGATTTGACATTTTATTTAATTTTATCTGACCATCGCTACGGATGCACACTACGCCACAATCAAAGTCTGAAGGAATACAATAATGTACAATGTATAATATAAAGCATTTTTATCGCCATCATCAGGATCAAGAACGCAAGTAAAACACACTCTCTAGTAATGGCAATAAAAGAATGTAACGTTAGGCTAGCCTACGTCAGTAACCAATAAACATAACGGTGCTGGCTGCTCGAAACGTCTGCTTTTAAAGATGAAAGTAAACTATCCTCTGCCTCTTTCTTACCCTTGTCCCGTTATCGTTCTCTCGAAGTGCTCAGTCTGAAACAAGTAGGCGCGGTCTTGTATCTGACTTTTCAATCAGTGAGGACTAGTGAGGAGACTTTAAACCATGTTTCTGAGGGATACCCCTCCAGCCACCCCCCATCCGCCCATATGCCAAATTAGGTAATATGTTCTCTCTCTCTCTCTCTCTCTCTCTCTCTCTCTCTCTCTCTCTCTCTCTCACTCTCAATCTCTTCGGCTCTTTCTTCAACCCTCTCAAATAAACTGAAAATGCTCCTCACAAAAAAATTCTGAGCATGAGCAGACGATTTACTTAATCATTCATGCAATAGCTAACTCAACTGAATTCAGCCAAAGAAAAATACTGTATTCAGTACAGAGTAGCCTAGGCCTTTAGTATTTTCTTTTTTTATTGACTAAACTTAACTGAACTAAACTTCACCACCTTTCATATTCTATCCCAGGATAGGATAACAAGAAATCTGACCTATCAGTCATCTTGTCTAAAAACGATATAAATACTGTTCTTTTCTCACACAAACCACTCGTTTCGTGTCTTACGTCATCAATGTGTACTTACATTTACGAGTCATTAAATCATGTTTAATTTGCACCTCTGTGCATGCTCTTTGAGGTGGTGACCATAGACCTCGATTATATGACTGTCAGACAAGAACGGTTTGACCTAAAAATATCAAAATTGAAAATACTGTGGAAACAAAGATACATCTTGGATGCCCTTGAGGTAAGCTAAAACATATCAAAAATTAATTTCAAAGTGAACTATCCCTTTAAAGAGATAGTTCACCCAATTATTTACTCACCCTCAAGTTGTTTTAAACATGAGCCATGTTCTTTCTTCTGCTGAACACAAAAAGGATATCTTGAAGAATGTTGGTAACCAAACTGTTGCCAGTCCTCATTGACTTCTAAAGAATAGAAGAAGAAAAAAATACTGTGGAGGTCAAAGGGGACCAGAATCTGTTTGGTTACCTACAACATTCTTCAAAATATCTTCTTTTGTGTTCAACACAAAAAAGTAATGCATATAGTTTTGGAACAACCAAACTCTTGAGGGTGAGTAAATGGTGACATAATTGTCATTTTTGGGTGAACTAATTCCAACTGCAAGTTATAGCCCCATTTTATTAATGCATGCTATTTGTCACACGTTAAAGAAAGATTTGTCAAGACAAAAGTAATTTAGTGGGCTTATCATGGATATTATTGATGATAAATATCACATTCTCATTTGCAAGTAGGCTACTTTACCAAAAAAAAGTCATAAACTAAATATCCCAAATGGGTTTATAAGGAGGGTGTCAATAGTGAAAAGAAGTACATGTATATCTATTTTTACATATATTTCTACAAAATGACTGTACATGTTATAAGATTGGGATGGTGTAAAACCATAATTCACATGCATAACCTAAAAATCCACAACCTTTAAAACCATAAACCACTAAATGCGTGCTCTGGTAAAAAGTTCACACAAAGTTATCTTCTATAACATCTACCTCTTGGTATTTATTTCAGTTGCTAGGGTGCAGAGAGCATGTTACTATGGAAACCAGATGTTTGTTTATGCTGTAATATGGTTAGAGTGATGTGTGATTCAGAGCACATGTCCGCTCGCTGAGAACCGCTGCAAAAAGCGGAAAGTGATTCCCCTCTCTCTTCTAACCACTTCCTCACAAGATGCTATGTCACACATAGAGAGTGAAAATATATACAGAGAGAGGTGAGACATGAAGAGATGAGACAGGAAGAGCGAAGCAGAGTATTAATGATAAAAATAAAATGCCCATTTCATATTCTCTTCTGATTCGACAATCATATGTATTTATGGAATTCTATAAGTTTGTAACAAAAAACAAACAAACAAACAAACAAAAAAACATTACATTACATAAAAGGATCACATTGTGATAAAGCACACAAAGATGAAGACTCGGGCAAACAGTCTTTAATAAACTCCAAACTCCAGATAAATCCAAGACTTTAAGAACAGGTAATCAAAGAAAACAGAACCTTAACACAAACGAGACCAGACAAATGAGACCTGAAAAGACTGCAACTTAAATACAAGGTAAATAATGGTAGAATGGCAAACACCTGTGCAGGTGTTTTAAAAAATGTTCAGCATTAGAGTGTTTAATCAGACTGAAAGATTTATTTATCGAATTATTCATTATCAAACAGAACAACAAACTGTAATGGCATGTATATTTATAACACTATACTTTGTATTTTATTTGGTAAACAATAATATAATAATAATATATTATAATATATAATAGTCTATAAACGTGGATTTACAATGCCCATGACCGTTAATACACATCATAACAGTCTTAGTCCAGTCATTTAAAGCCAAAATGGGGGTCAACCTAGAACAAATGGACACAGAGGCAAACTCAACTGATTTTGAATCCTCAATATGTCCTGAGTAAGGAAAAATAAGTCCAGAAGAATTCCATTTGGGGAAAGTTTTGAAAAAGACCCAAATATAGCCTATCCATACACCTATTCATTATTTTTCTCCTGTGAATAGGGTAAAAATGTTAACATTTAGATATCACCATGAAAATGATGTGGAAAAAAATGATGTGAAAGTGGATTATTTACATCAAGACAAACAAAAAATGTATCACAAGTTTTTTGAAATTGGTTGTTAACATAGACAAACAGTGCATAATCTAATTACATATGTACTAATTTGCATAAATACAGTAACACAACATATCTAAACATTGGGAATAGCCAGGTGAAAATGTCTTGTAGAATCTTGTTGACATATAACAGTAAAAGACTATAGAGGCAAACAAATGTCACCATAAGGGGCAGAGATTCAGTCTTACATTTAAGATCCACTCACTCACTCAGGTAAGAAAGATTTATTTTTGTTTCTCACATGGATTGATTGTTTGACCCAGATACTTTTTATTTTACATACCTTTTGTCTTCTGCATTATCCTTACCTGTGTCTCCTGTTCTTGCCTCAGACTCATCCCCCAGAAACAGTCGCGCGGACCCAGCCCCAAACCCATCTCTGCAATAATAATTAATAAAGACTGGTTTCTTCCTGCCTCTATGTACTAATGCTCATGGATGGCTATACCCAATGTTTAGATCTGTTGTGGTAATATTATGCACCACTTGTCCATGTAAACAAACAATTTAAAAAAACTTTTGTTTGTCTTGATTTAAGTAATTTTCATGGTAATAAGGTTACATTTTTCAGTTCAGTTCAGTTCAGTTCAGAAAAAAATCAGTTGAGTTTGTTTCTGTTGCAATTTGTTATACCTTTTTTCATAAAATGACTGGACTATCAAGGATCCATAGTGAGAGACCATTGAGACCTTCTTGAAGGGAAGGGATTGGTGTTGTATGCTACCACCTACCGGTGAGAACCAAACACACATGGTGAAGTACGGACACTAACCCAGGACGTTTTAAACACACACACACACACACACACGCACACGCACACGCACACGCACACGCACACGCACACGCACACGCACACGCACACACACACACACACACACACACACACACACACACACACACACACCAATATATGACTTGAATTGGGGTACATTTCAAGCAGAGAAAGAAAACAAAAATAGTATGTTTTAGCCTATATAGAATGCTGTTTTTTTTAATTCAACATTTTCAATATCTTGTAAGATTTAAAAAATATTAAGACTGAACATCAATGTAGGCTACAATACAGACAAATCTGTCGACTCTGTTATAGACAAATTGGGTTGACAATAACAGAGTTGACGATAGTTGCTGTGCTGTTGCTCAAAATGCTAACCTCAAACCAGATACCACATGGCAAGCCAAGTCTAAAAACAGAATTTTATGGGTTTCCGCCATATTATCGTTTTTAGAAAGTGAATGAGAGATTCACTGCAATATCACAATAATAGATTTGACAAATAGGCCTACTTAATTTCCTATTGGTGTTTCCTAAACATTTTTTTACAACTTAATGAGAGAAGAATAATGACATCTGCTTCACTACTTTCCAGAATTTCACACCAGAGGAAGTGACATCCCTTGGTGCAATTCACATGCTTTTTTCTACAAATCCTTTGGAGGGTTTATTTTGTTTTATAACAGAGGTAACAGAGTTGACCAGAACGTAGGGACAGACACAAAATCAATTTTTTTTTATTAATTAAATTGCATAGAATATATATTTTCTGTAGGCTATTATTTTTAATTGTTTATATAACTTAATAGAGTAAACTCAAAACATATTTTAAAATTAGACTTGATTGTGTCATGATAATTCAAGTTGAATGTATGAATCAGGAGGCAGAGACAGTCAATAATAGATGGAGTGAGTCATTTAGTTAATATTTCCAATTTAATATTTAACTTTTATATATAGCCTAGGCTATATTTTTTCCGTTTTTTTTTTTCTTCTTTTCTTTCTTTCTTTACAGAGACTTTTTAGAGGGGTACTGGATCTTGAATGGGAATAGTTTGTGTTTACATTTGCAGGTGTGTCCGTGACAACTGCAATGGCATTTTGAATGCAGGCGAGGGCAGCGTGTCATCATCACACACATCAGCTGCAATTAAATCACACTGTAGGCTATTCGATGTCAGGAAGTAACAAGCCGCCAGCGTCGTCAACATTCTGGAGGCAAGATACTACTCTTCCTTATTTGTCGTTGAAGATTTCTCCGTGTCAGTCACTTTTGGGTGTTAACAGAATCTTAATTGTTTACCTGTGCCGTGTATGTCAGTTTATCGTGTCCGGTTACGCAGTAATGCAGGTGGAAGGCTTTTACGAGTAGTTTTGTATGTAAAGCACGACAGGATTTTTTTCCATGTTGGAAAGGACTCCGCTGTGGAACTCAACGAGGGTGTTTTGAAACAGGTAGATTTATTGTTGTTATTTTGATATAGGCTACTTTCATGTTTTTAATTGCCAATATCTTCAAATACAACTATAGTCATATTTTCTTAACTGTAAGTAACGTTAGTTGGTTTAAAAACGTTACCTCCTAACATTTATGCGTTTTTATTGCGCTGTTTTATATTGAAATACATTTGCTATGCGAGGATGGATTTTTTACATTTGTATTTTTCTTTAAAAATCATCATAATAATAAGTATATGTAAAAAATATATAATTATTACACAACCTGTGCCTTTCTATGTTCCGAAGATTTAAGAAAATATCACTTTTACTTAAATGTTAACATGGTTAACACATAGTCACATGGAACAGGAAATAATCAACCAGATAAAAATAGTAAAGAATAAATATAAACAGCAGTACTTTGAAAATATTTTGTTTATTATTAATTTAAAACTGTTAAATTTTGTTTGTGTCACAGTTTATGCTTATTTATTTACTGCTAACAGTTCCCACATTAGACAAGTTTGTACATGTACACTGGTGGTCTAACTGCTGTTTCTCGCTCAAACTTAAATTCTTTCTTCACCAGATCCTTATCATGCTGTACTGTGCACTGCGGTATGCTGATGCATGTTTGTGCGTTTAAAGAATGAATGACACCAACTGCAAGGGTACAAGCTGCCAGGATGAAATGGTCCACTCTCTGCAAATTTACCCCAGGTTGTCCATCAAACCTGGGCAAGGATGCACCCTCAGGGTCCCAAAAGAGGCAACAGTTGCCACTGTCATCAAGATGGCTCTCACCACACTTAGCTTGGACACATCCAAGCCTTACATCCTTGTGGAGGTCCAAGAGCATGGTGGAGAGGAGTGGGTCCTTGAACCAAGCGATCTGCCTGTCCAAAGAGTCCTGCTCTGGCCTAGAAAGGCCCAAGATAAGCACTCTCAAAGTGATGGATACTATTTCGCCCTTCAAGAGGGATGCAAGGATGGATCCATCCAGTATGAGGTAATGACGTCTGTACGGCGAGAAAAAGTAGCTCAGGGACTTGTGACTCGGGGTTTCGTTGCGCAGCAGCCTCAGGAATATGACGATTTATGTAACCTCCCCGAGCTGACAGAGGAGAGCATCTTGGGAACCCTAAGACATCGCTTCCACAATCAGAAGATCTACACATTTGCGAGCAACATTCTTATTGCTGTCAACCCCTTTAAGTTTCTCCCCATCTACAATCCCAGATATGTCAAGATGTATGAGAACCACACTCTGGGCAAGCTAGAACCTCACATCTTTGCCATTGCGGATGCAGCCTTCCACACAATGCTGAACAAACAGGTTAACCAGTGTATCGTCATCTCTGGAGAGAGTGGTTCTGGTAAAACACAAAGCACCAACTTCCTTATCCACTGCCTGACTGCCCTCAGCCAGAAGGGCTATACTAGTGGAGTGGAGCGAACTATCCTGGGGGCAGGCCCTGTGCTTGAGGTGAGTTCTGCTCTTGGTTTGAGGTTTATTTTCTACTTTGAGCAATCTAGTTGTATTAGAAATTTTGAGACTCTGATGTAATTGCTGTTTTATCAGGATTATGTCCGTTGGATGAATGGTGGCTATTTTTGCCTTGTTCAGGGTTTAGCAATAACTATGGGATTTTTTTGCACTTCAAGAGACTTTGTCATTTCCACCACATTTCAAATTATGCATTAGGGGTTTAATTTAATTTAATAGGGTTTCTGTTATGGAAATAATGGACATAAGTTGAGATCAGCTTCAAGTTCAGGCCGAGACCTGCGTAGGTTGAGTCTAAAGGTGATTATACACAGGGGAACTTGCAATGTTGGAAAAATGTTGCAAAAAAACGGGCAAAATTAGGTGAGACACAGGGCCCACGAATGTTGTTGTTTAAGAGTACATTTGTGAGTCAGCTCAAACTTTAGCATCCATCTTTTCACATGCAATAGAAGTTCACTCTGTCTCTGTGTGCATCTCACAACAGTTGTAAGCGAGCGATTTATAGATTACTGTAACAGAATTTCCTAATTGAAGATAGTTAACTCCACATCAGCAACATAAATTCATCAACTAACCATTCAGAGTATCCTGTTGCATTCTACATGTTGTCTCTTCTTGAGCCTCTCCATCTTTGTCTGACTCTGTTTTAACATTAAAGGCATTTTAGCGTATCTGCGTGAGAAATTTGGAGCTCTAAACATAAAGTCTTGAAACCCCGCCCTCTGCAGCAGCTCATTTGCATTTAAAGGGTCAGGCAAAAAAAAAAATAATAATACAGTGCGTTTTTGCAAACACCTTAAAAAGTGACAAATTTAAAATGCTATATAGCAATATCTGTGGGGTATTTTGTGCTAAAACTTCACACACACTCACACACATTCTGTGGACATCAGAGATTTATTTTACATCTTGTGAAAATGGCATTTGACCATGACATGACAATACCAAGACCAGTCCATGACAACCAAGACCATGGAAATAACATCTTGAACTCAGACTTGAGACGCTCCCCTATGTCTCGCTAATGCTCATTTCATAGGTAGCATTTTTTTCATATTTTTTCTTTATAAGCAAAATTTAATAACATTTTCATTACACAGGTCAGTTTTATTTTTCAGTATTATTTATATACTTTTATAGTATTATTAATATTTAGCATTTCTTTTTTCAATTTTCCATTTTATTTAACATTTATTTTAAATTTATTTTTTTTGTCATTTGATATATAATATGTATATATATATGTGTGTGTGTGTGTGTGTCTGTGTGTATGTATACTTTTATTTTAATTTCAGCTTTAGTTTTTAGTAATCAAACTTATTTATTTGAGATATTTGCCGAAGCAACATTTCTAATTTCTTATATAATTTTTTATAAAAATCTACCTCCTGGACAAAAAAAGTACCTGACATTGAAGAAATACCTCAACAAATGCAATTAGATTCACTAATTAAAGGGCACCTATGATGCAAAATTCACTTTTACATGGTGTTTAAAATGTGTGTTGGCAGTGTGTGAGCAAAACCACCCTAGAATGATAAAAATCCACCCAGTGTTTTTTTTACAATCTCAATAAATCAAATGCACTGTCTCAGAACGAGCTGTTCTAAGATTCAGCTCTTTTTGACAGTGTGGTTGTGGCATAGACCCCGCCCTCGGTGATCTGTACAGCATCCTCCATTGTTTCAATGACAGCCGGTAATGTCTCTTGGAAACATTAGTGTTCAGTTGTGGGATGGGATGTAATAATTATGACATACATATAGTTTTCACTTACTTCCGACATCAGAGCTACTGAAAACACAGTGGATGTATTGTATTTTGGAAGTTTAAGTGGCGCCTTTCCTTCGTAAATAAGTTTGTTTGAGCGAATCATTTTCTGACTGACTATTTTGTGAATGAGGGTCAATTCAAAGCAGGTCTTGCTTCAGAGTTAATCCTCAAGAGTGGATCGTTGTCTACTGTTTGCGATCCACCGTCACCTCAGTAAGAGTATTTTACGATTTTTGAACAAATAGTCATTTCAGTTGATTTCAGTCAATTCAACAACAAATGTGTCTAAAGTTGTTGTCGTCGTAGGATGTCTGTCTGTGCATATAATTTAAACCTTGTTTGTATAGTGTGAACCACACGTTTATAAATATATATATTTTTAAAGATATTGTATTAAAAACTGCAGATATGTTCTTGTTCTATAGCCATCTACTCACATTTGCCACAGAAGCACTTGTATAAATGTAATTTTGCTTGTACGTAGCAAACTTTATAACAAACGTGTATGTAGTTTCAAAAATTGCGCCAACATTAGTGTTCGTGTGTGTCTGTGTGTGTGTGTTGCACAATAATTTCAAAGGGGACGCAATTACAACTCCATAAGTACATAAATGTATCAAATAACCATACCGAGACGTACTGGTCCATTCTCTTTTGTTTTTATTCTGCGGGAGTCTCTTCGTCATCTGGGTCTGATCAGAGACTATTTATATATTCCGATTCAAACATGTACGGCTAAATGACAGCAGGTCTCTCACTCTCTCAGCCCTTTTGCTTATGACTGCCATAGGTATGCAAGTGACGCCCTCATCCAAAGGCAGGGTGGGGATGTGCAGCTCATTTGAATTTAAGGTGTTGCACACCAAAGAAGCTCATTTTAAAACAGGCCCCAAAATGACATTTTCAAATGGTTATAATAAATTAACTGTGAGGTATTTTGTGATGAAACTTCACAAATATATTCTGGGGACACCCGAGACCAATATTACATCTTGTAAAAAGGGGCATAATAGGTTCCCTTTAAGGTTTGTTTTTTTCCTGTTCACTTTGTATCTTGTCTATAACTATGGTCTCATGATTTATTATTGGGTTGCAGCTTGACTCATCTCAATATGAAGAGTTCAGATGCAAAACCCTCTAAATGCCATTTGTAATTTTCTTCTTTAATGATGATTTTTATCAAACTATATTTAAGTTCAGTAATTTCACTTAAATAACAATTAATAGGTAATTATCATTGCCATTTAAGTGAAATCACTGAACTTAAATATACAAGCTTGATAAAAATTATCATTCTAGAAGAAAATTTCAAATGGCACTTAGAGGCTTTTGCATCTGAACTCTTCATATCTTGATGTACTGATAAAGAGTCTCTTTTAAGCGGAAATGATGACCTCTGTGCAGGAAATGGCTTCTTGCCCTCTCGTATTTTGCATGCTTTTAACGGTTCATGTTAAAGACTGTTAACAGTGTAACTCTAAAGTTTGATACTGTCCTTAAATCAAATTCAACAAATTGTGTAAGAATGGTTCCCCCTTCCTCCCTTAGACATGGTCAAATAAGGATCTAGAAACCATTCGGCCACGCCACAAGCAAGGGGACTTTCACATAGCTTCCTCTGCATCTCCCAGGGAAAAGGGGACTCCGAAACAGACCTCTGTCTCCTTGAGCACTTTAAATAGACACTGTAGAGTCGCAGTTTAAGCGTTTCAACACACTCTGATATTTTTAGGTGTTACCATTGTTAATGCATAAACAATGAAGTGAATTCACAACACTCTCAGGAGTTTGAGTTTTTCCACTGTTTATATAATGTGTTCATTACAAGTTTGGTATATCTCTGAACAGTCCACTTCCTACATTTCCTGTTCAGAATTTAGTATGAAGTGCCACTAATGTACTAATGAGGTTCTGCTGAGGGAATAGCTCATAATTCATAGGGTTTTCTTTACTGTGGCCTTTACTTTAGTCCCGCCCCCTTAAACTGAGCTGTCAGTCATCGTTTGTCATACACTGACTAACTGGGATTCTCAATCTGATCCGAAACCGGTCAAACAAGTTCTCTGTTTTTCTTAAAAGCTTTCTTTTTATCAGCTTGTCCACGCCCCTCTCAGTTCTGCAGTTTTGCTCACAAAGAAAGTAAATGGATAAGAGGAACAAGCGACGTGTGTTATGCCTTGGGGTTTTAAAATAGAAATTCTTATAAAGAGGGATGGAAAAAAAAACATTAGGTTATGGCTAAAGGAAGCAGAACAAGCAAGCAGATTGAGACTGTTAAAAACGTATGGTGGTAATATGTTGAAGTTGTGACCATTAATATTTGATGAGAATTATTTAAACAAATCGATTTGATGATTGTTGGATCTCATAAATTATACATAAAAGAAATGAGTCATTGAAATCCTGTTGCTCCCAGATTAGGTACCTTGATACCCGACCGTTCAAAAGATTGATACTTTTATTCAGCAAGGATGCATTAAACGAAGACATTCATAATGTTACAGAAATATCCATTTTTTAATAAATGCTGTTCTTTTGAATTCCCTATTCATCAGAGAATCCTGAAAAGCTTGCCTTGGTGGCACTCTTTGACATCCCAACTGAATAAATTTACATCTTTTGTAAAGGTAAAAATTGTGGTAGTGCTATGATACTTTTTGGCTCTTTAAAATAAGAGTTTCTTGCTTCATGATGGGTTTAATGAACTTTTGGTTATGTTGATTTGAAAACACCTAAACTGTCCCTGTATTCCACTTCACCACTTCATTAATTCATAGAGACCTTTGTGTATTGCCTTCACGTGGTGTGTGTGCGCACATTGTTCTGCACACAAACAATATGCACATTCACATTGTTTGCCTGTTAGTGTTACACTTGTACTACTGTTGAACTATTATGGATCACCGCTAGAGACTCCACCTCCTTGGTAATTGTGTTTTATGTTTTGATTCAGACAGCTTAGCCCTTGTACAGATAATGGAATTATATAGCTCAACTCCACTGTAGAGTTTTCATCATTAAAAATCCATCACCAGCGCATTTGTTCCATTTAGACATTCATACTTATTCTAAAATTCTAAATGCTATAAAATTGACAAGATAGTCCTGTACTATCAGCCCGTTTTCAAGAAAATTAGAAGAGATGTCTGAAATAGAGCCAGATACAGGCAATGTGGGTGACATATATGCGGTGGAAAGTTTAGGCAAGGCAAGCATCATTTTTTTTTTCTTCTTTTTTTTTTTGTATATATATATGCATACATATTTAGCGTTAGAATGTATTCCCATTATTTCTTAAACTTACTACTGCAAGTTTGATCTACAGACATGAATTACATTTCACATTTATTAATTTAGCTGACGCTTTTTTCAAAGCGACTTACAATTGCTATACTGTATATGTCAGAGGTCGCATGCCTCTGGAGCCACTAGGGGTTAAGTGTCTTGCTCAGGGACACATTGGTGTCTCACAGTGGATTCGAACCTGAGTCTCTCACACCAAAGGCATGTGTCTTATCCACTGCGCCATCACCACCCCATTAATGTCTCAATTATGTCTTATGAATTATATCTCAAATCATGAGACTTACTGAGGACGAGGAGAGACTTGCTTTTACCTTTACAAGTAATCAGATTTATGATTTTTGCTTGGTGGATAATCTTTGTAGATGAAAATCCCATAGACTTGCATTGTAACCAAAGCCTTATGTAGTAACCAGACTCGAGTAAAGTATTAAACATGTAGAACACTCTAGCAACTCTTTAACAACATTCTTAAAAAGACTAAAGGCTTGCCAACTGCATAGCAATGTGCAAGAAACCATGTGCAACTCTTTTGTAGGGAAAAACTCTTAAAATGTAAAAGTCTATATAGTGTTGGAAAAGTACTGAACAGATGTTTGAGAAACACAAATAGGTCACAAAAAACTGGGTCATCATATCTTGAGAGTAAAATTTGTTGCACTTGCACTGAATTTTACTCTCACTTTCACTGAACTTTGACTGAGTTTTCAGTTTCATTTAATAGTAAGAGGTGCCCAATGCACTGTTATGACATCTGAGGAGTGCAGTTGTGACCTTTGTCCGTTTACTTCTCCATCTCCAGTGTGAAAGGAATAAGAGAGTGCTCTGGGCGAAGAAAACACCTAACAGCTGTTAAATGTGTACAGCAGTGAATCTAGGCCTTGTTGTTGAGCTCTTAAAGAGATAGCACCCCCCCAAAAAAAGATTTTTTTTGTCATCAATTACTCACTCTCATGTAATTCCAAACCCAAACTTTTGTTTATCTTCGAAACATTAAGATATTTTTTTTTATTGAAATATGATAGTTATGTCCCTTGATTGAAAGTATTCATCACCCAAAACTCTGACAAATGTTCGTAAGGTGATAAATAAATCCATATGAATCAATCAATCTGTTTAATCCAAGTCTTTTAAAGAGACATTATCACTTTATACAGATTTTGAATCATCAGAGTTTTAGTTGAATGGACTTAATTTGTGTTCCAAAGATTAACTGTAGTTTTGGTGAGCAAATGGTTATAGAATTTTAGGGTGAACGTCCTTTTCTGTTTCATGTGTAGTAGCCCTGGGTGTTGGCTTTGTCAGAATACCAGAACGAGTCGGCGTACGTGAACGTGTAAAGACAGGCTCTGTCAGGCCATCATATAAAAACTTATCATCTGACAGAAGAAACATCTTTTTCTTTTCTGGTGTTTTCTGATCTTTTTTTCCTCAGTATTTGTCTATACGCAATTTGATCTTGGAAGTGGGACACTATTTGTTTAAAAACATGTTTACTACAGGATAAAGTCCTGAATGATGGTAATGTCACACATCGTGTTGAAAGTATGCACATATTGAGAATCAATAGATAGCAGCCTGAAAGCATGTTGGTACATGTACACATGTCAAAGTCCTTCTGTTTAGTTTTAAAAACTGCAGTGTGCAATGTATTCCACCTTTACCTGTACAAATAACATTACTAAATATGATTTCTCAAAAACTGCAACAGTTCTGGAAAAAAGAGAAACCAAGATGTTCACTGATTAATGAATTTTGGTCTGTTATTCACACACAGCTATCATAAAACTTCATAAGACTTAAGGATTTTTTTAGTAATCTCGAGTGCTTTTATGTTGTTGTTTTGGGGTCAATTTTCAGCAGTTGGCAGCCCCTGTTTTCATTGTATTGAATAGAGTGGAAACCATTTTATTCTGTGTTCCACTAATACAAGTTTGAAATGGCTGAATAAATGATGACAAATGTTTCATTTTTGTATGAACTCTAAATTTTAACTGGAAGAGAAGGAAGTATTTTAGAGTGGATAAAGTCACACATATTAGCATTAACTACGTCAACAAATAGATCAAATTATAGGCCAATGTCATCTGAGTTACATGTACTCATTTGTTTGTGGTTCCTGTGGGTGATATAAAAATGAGTTTTGTGCTGCCCACTAAAAAATGTTCTATTAAATTCTTGTCATAGACAGATTGTTTATGATAACGTACTGTGTAGTTGAGCAACCAATGATAATGATGATCAGTAATGGGTAAAGAGTTGTCTCTCAGCATTCATAAAGACTAGATATCAGTGGGTTTTTTTTAGTCTGAAATATTTCCTCAGAAAAAATTTGCCTATCTGATGCATTTCTCGTTTGTCTCCTCAGGCCTTTGGTAATGCTAAAACAGCATACAACAACAACTCGAGCCGCTTTGGAAAGTTCATTCAAGTGAATTATCTGGAAAGTGGCATTGTGAGAGGGTGAGTCATCTGTGCAATTCTGCACACACCAGAACACCCACAGCTGAACATGATGACCAATGCATTTTATCTAATGAGGAAATGTTTATTTATTCATGTAAAACAAATGTTGAGCTGTGATGCTCATTCTCTTAATTCAGGTTAAGATCCACCATATGACATTTCCTGATATCATTCCTCCTTTTCTCTACTCTTTAAAAAAAGAAACAATTGACAGAAAGACAAAAAATGACTTGCCAGAATTGATCTGAAATTCCTAATACTGTTTGTATTCAATGTTTCAGGGCTGTGGTTGAGAAGTATTTACTAGAGAAATGCCGTCTAGTATCAAGAGGAAAAACTGAAAGGTAAAAAAAAAAAAGGAAAATTGTTAACTATATCAATTTTACATATGAATTAAATGTGCCAGAGACATGAAAAAAATGTATCGCAACAACATGAATTCCATGCCTGTTTGTTATCTAACCTGCAGGAATTACCATGTTTTTTACTATCTTTTGATTGGGGCTTCAGAAGAGGAGAGAGATGAGTTCAAGCTCCTGCGGCCTGAAGACTACCACTACCTCGAACAAGTACTGTAACTCAGAAGAGCCATCACAAAGAATCAGTGTTCCTTAAAGGGGTCCTATTATTATTTTTTTACGAAGAGTTGATTTTGTTTTTTGGGTTCACTAGAACAGGTTTTGATGCTTGATGTTCAAAAATGCATTATTTTTCACCTATCTTACATTACAGCACCTCCCTCCTCAGTCTGTCTCGAACGCGCCATCTAGGTCCTAAGCCCCGTCCTTACAATGTGTTGTGATTGGCACTGTGTAGAGAATGTTCTGGAAATGTTCCACACCTCCACAACTGCGATTTCTGCTCTATTTTAAATATTAAGGATATGGTGTGAATTTCACACCAATTCAAGACAGATTTAGACCCTGACAATGTTAACGAACAAGAGGATTCTGCAGAAGGGATTTCATTCACGTTAACAGGACGTTTCAGAGTTGTATGTTGCCTTTCGAACGGTCACTTCGTATTGCCTAGCTACGCAGCGGGAAAACTCCTTTTTTTCGATTTATTGAAACCTACAGTATATGTAAAACACATTTGCAGCTGCACTGCTAGCCCATTGAGCGTCTGGCTCGGTCATAGACTGTGCTGCAACCACTGCACAACCAATGGTGCGGGCGCCTCTGACGTGCGACCAATGAGACAATTCTATGTCATTACACGTAAAAAAATTGGAAAAGCATAGTAAAGCCCCCTTTAATGAAGCTGTTTCAGTTTTAATTTGCATTCATAATCCTCTCAATTGTCTTTGGGCAACAATGACATTAAATGGAGACCTCTTGAGCTTGTCAGATTTTTGTCCTGAGAAAAGGACATTGTAAAGCTGTTTATTCATAAACTGTATGTCAACAATTGTCTTTTTGTTTGCACCTCACAGGAAATACCGATTTTGGAAGATCAAGCTGAAATGAAACACGAATTCAGGAGACTTCATCAGGCCATGGAGATGGTCGGTTTTCTGCCTCCGACCAAAAAACAGTAAGTGAAAAATGTTTTCAAGTAAAATTAAAAAAAAAAACAACCTATATATTGGCTATGATAAAGCTTTTTGTTACTATAATGCTATCTCAGTCTGCATCTTATAGTACTTTTACTTTTAGCGAATTATATTATAATGAATTATTATGTTTCATTACAAACATTACCCATAAAGAGTAGATATCTATAAATACAGAATCGTTTTATACTGTAAAAATAAGATTTATGGTGTTTAATTAGGTTTGTCCTGTAGGGATTAAGTCACAATGGTGAAAATTTGCCATCTGTATTCATGACTAGCAAATGAAGAATTCTTCTCTGGAACAAGTCTGTGCTTGTCATGGATGGGGAAAATACATCAAGACTTTGAATATGCACTGTGCTCTTTTGGCCACGATGTACAGAGTGAAATAATGTCAAACCTTACACATTTAGATCATGAACATATGAACTGTCTTTTAAGGAAAAGTAATAATTGTTAGAAATGTAAACAAAATAGTTACTTATTCAATTATATTTATTTTAAATTACAGTTTGGATCGGCCTTCCATGTACCATATGATTTACAATGTAAAATTACCTACAATTACCAAAATGTACCATGGTTATATCATGTAGTTTAGAAATGTATTATGTGAGGGACCTTACAAAATATATATATATATATATATATATATATATATATATATATATATATATATATATATATATATTCGATTTATTGTGGCTCAACAGTTGATATCTTTTTCAGGATATTCTCTGTGCTCTCTGCCATTCTGTACCTGGGGAATGTGACGTATGAGCAAAAAGATGTTGGCGAGTGTCTTAAAGTTGGGCCAGATCATGTCCTTTCAGCTGTCTCTGACCTTCTGAAGGTACCACTGACTACTTTAATGTTCAATGTAAATTCTCTCCATAGGAGGCTGAAATGTTGTCCCTCCTACTGGTTATTGCAGTAAACCACACTTAAATAGAAGTGGACCGTTGATATAAAATGTTATCTTTTGATTTTAAATAATTGCTCTTAAATTACAGGTTAAAGTGAAGCTGCTTGTGGAAGCACTGACTACAAGGAAAGCAATGACTGCTAATGACACACTAATTTTGCCTTACAGCCTTAATGAGGTAACTTCATCTATAATGTGTTGGGTGGTGCAAATGATGACATTTTCTACTCTGTACCATTTATTTATTGACTAGTCATGTGTTAAATGCACATCTACCTTACCTTATGTGTGAAGTCACCTGTTTGAAGAGGTCCTTTGTTGCTCTATCTTCTTCATTTGTCTTTCTTCATTTCTGTGCTCTAAGAATCTGCTTACCTCATTATCAAACACTGTCATGCCTTTAGGCCATCACTGCCAGAGACTCTATGGCCAAGTCTCTGTACAGTGCACTGTTTGACTGGATTGTCCTGCGAATCAACCATTCTCTACTGAACAAGAGAGATTTGGAGGAGTCTGTCCCGGTATGAATCATGTCAAGATCATTTATGTATTTGAATTTTTATATATTTGACTAATTTCAGCTGTTTACTACCTATTATATATAATTGTGTATATGTGTGTGTGTGTGTGTGTGTGTGTACAAATCAAACACACACACACAAAATTAAATAATATTTTTACTATTAAAATATGTTTTCAAGATCAATGTTTGAATTAAAATTAATCTAATCTTTAATTTTTTATTGTGAATATTCTATATAATATACACTTCCAGTCAAAAGTTTTGGATCGGTAAGATATTTAATGTTTTTAAAAGAAGTATCCTCTGCTCACCAAGGCTGTATTTATTTAATTAAAAATACAAAAAAAATCCTGCAATATTGTGAAATATTATTACAATTTAAAGCAGCTGTTTTCTATGCGAATATATAGTAGTAAAGTGTAACTTATTCCTGTGATCAAAAGTGAATTTTCAGTATCATTACTCCACTCTTCAGTGTCACATGATTCTTCAGAAATCATTATAATATGATGATATTATACAGTAAAATTTTCTAATGTTACTAAAGATTCTATTTCAATAAATACTTTTTAACTTTCTATTCATTAAAATAAAAAAAATATATATTTTCAACATTGATGGTAATAATGAATGTTTTTTGAACATCAAATCTTCATATTAGAATGATTTCTGAAGGATCATGTGACACTGAAGAGTGGAGTAATGATACTGAAAATTCAGCTTTGATAACAGGTAAAACATTTTTTAAAAATAAAATAATATAGAAAACCGTTATTTTAAATTGTCATAATATTTAACATTTTTAATGTTTGTGTGTGTGTGTGTGTGTGTGTGTGTGTGTGTGTGTGTGTGTGTGTGTGTGTGTGTGTGTGTGTGTGTGTGTGTGTGTGTGTGTGTGTGTTTTAATCAAATCAATTCAGCTTTGGTGAGCAGAAGAGACTACTTAGTGTATTTTGATTGGTAGTGTATATTCTCTAATATAATACAATTTACATATTTAGCTTTTTAATAAATATATTATTATCATTATAATAAAACCTATTCAAAATGCAAGTTATGCAATGCATCTTAAGTAGCAAACTATCTACTTTAAATCCTTTTACATTGTATTTTTATTACAATTATCATCATATTTTCATTTTATTCTGTTTCTCACAGTGCTTATCCATTGGTGTACTGGACATATTTGGATTTGAGGATTTCAAGATAAACAGCTTTGAACAGTTCTGCATTAATTATGCTAATGAGCAACTACAGTATTACTGCAATCAGCGCATATTTACTCTCGAACAAGTGAGTTATGACATCTGAGTTGTACTTTGGTGTCTCCTTTAATCATGGTGGACAGGAATGTCTGTAGCTCAGTGTGCATCTGCTCTTGCTTGAATTGTGTTTTAGGAGGAGTATATGGCAGAGGGAATCACATGGCACACTGTTGACTACCCTGACAACATTGGCTGCATCAGTCTCTTTAGCAAGAAGCCCACCGGGCTGTTTTACCTGCTTGACGAGGAGAGCAAGTGAGTTCAATCCCATAAAGCAGTATTTCTCAACTCTAGTCCTGGGGACCCACCTTATCCCCCATAAATTTGGTGTCTGAAAGGGAAACTCCTACAAAAGCATATGGTCAGTAAGGTCCGTCCATGCCTGTTCAGTGCTAATTTTCAGTTAGTAAATCTGGCCCTTAGTGTGTTAAATATGGAAGAATCTGACTCATTCTGGGAGATGTGTCCCAAGAACTTGAATTGAGAAGCACTGCCGTAAAGCAATGCACAGTCATATTTTTACATTTAAATCTATTCCCTTTAGTGGTATATTGTATTGTTAAAAGCATATGCTCACTGTTAGCAAAAATGTAGCATCTGCTGATCCACTACTTGAATAGGATCTGGCAAGCTATTTAGAATGTATAATACAGTATGTGAATTAGTATGCACTAGTGTGGTTTTTAGTAGTCCATTAGTTAATATTCAGTGTTATGGTCTTTCTAGTTTTCCTCAAGCCACAGATAGCACTCTTCTAGATAAGTTTAAGCAGCAGCACCAGGACAACGCGTTCTTTGTGCAGACCCCAGTGCGGGAACCAGCCTTTGTCATTCGCCATTTTGCTGGCAAGGTCAAATACCAGATAAAGGTAAAGGAACAGACCCTGAAACTAAACTTTCCCTTTGCACAAACATTTGGAGTGTGGTTGTGTTACTTACAACTGAAGTGTCTATGGTGGGAAAGCAATACTGAGAAGCATTTGTGATGTTCCTGCCCTATAGGATTTCAGAGAGAAGAACACAGACCACATGAGACCAGATATTGTTGCGTTGCTTCGTAGTAGTGAGTGCAGTTACCTGCGCCAGCTGATCGGTTCTAATCCAGTGGCTGTGTTCAGATGGGGCATCCTCAGGGCCACGATACGCACACTGGCCGTGTTTAACGAGGCAGGACGCAGCTGGGCCGAAAAACATCCAGGTTGCGATCTACTAACGCCTTTTTACTTACAGCTTCCAGAAGTGGATTATCATTGATTTAACATGTTTGTTTCCCTATCAGATCAGATCAAGCGCTACTCCAGGCGTTCTCTCGGGGAAATGAGGACACCCAGCACTCTGATAGGGAGTCTAAAGAGGTAAATGGACTGGATCAGTTCCTGTAGACGTATGACCTCTTGATGGAACAATGGATTTATGAATGAACGTGTTTGTTTTAAGTTTGCTCCATACATGATAGTTCAACTGCTTATAATTGCAACTTGATCTCTACAGCCGGAAGTCTTTGATTGACTTTTCCTTTGATCGTTCTGAAGAGGGTCCACTTGAAGCATTTGAGGACATTTTTGCAACATTTGAAAATAAGAAGTAAGTTCACCATCACTCAAGGAACTTACTGAGTTTGGGTTCTTCTCTATTTGATGATGATTTCCTTCTGTGGATTAAGAATCTAACCGAGGTTACTGCATGCATTTTCTGTGAAATGGGTGATTGAAATGACTAATTTTGGCTGTTTACTCCCTATTGGTTTTATTTGATCTCCTTTCTAAACTTTTTTCTGATTTGGGGTTGGGGTGAATCAGGGAATTGCATGCCAAAGTTCTCCACTCCCTAAAGCAGTTTGGTGGTGAAGTTCCTCACAAGCTCCGTCTGTCCACAATTTCTGTGAGGAAGTCTCGTCTCTTCTCTCAGTGAGTGGGGCACATGTTCTGTGGCCATCTGTCTGTGGCGGCACTTCTGCTCTCTGTCTCCGCTTGTGCTTATTATGTGCAATTTAATTGGGGAAAAAATCAAATGGGGTATTCTGCTCAGTTTTCCCCCCATCTTAATTGTAATCAAATCTTAATTATATGTTATTACTTTCTAGGAAGAACAGGCCAAACAGACACAAGCAGCTAATTCCTAAGGTAAATTCATGAATCAGTCCTTGTTGTTGTGGTTTTTGCTGAGGCTATTTTATAGAGTTTAATACTTGAATTCAGCAGTAATGCTTTAAAGGGATAGTTCACCCAAAAATGAAAATGTTGTCATCATGTACTGTATGAATGTCTGTCTTCTGAACACAAAAGATATTTTGAAGATTAGAAGATATTTTGGTAACCAAACAGTTGACGGTAGCCATTGACTTCCATAGTATTTTTTTCATACTATGGGAGTCAATGGGGCATTGGGCCTTTTTGGTTGCCCATATACTTCAAAATAACTACTTTTGTGTTCAACAGAAGAAAGAAACTCATAAAGTGTTGGAAAAACTTGAGGATGAGTAAATGAAATTTTCATTTTTGGGTAAAGTATCCCTTTAAATTTGATCAAAAGTGACTGTTAATGCTTATACATTGTTACTAAACTTTCTATGTCAAATAAATCTTGTGTATCATTTTTCTACAAAAAACATTTCAATAATTGATCAAGTTAATGTAATAATAAGTGAAAATGTCATAAGAAATGTTTCTTGACCACCAAATAAGTATATTAGAATTATTACGGATCATGTGACACTGAAGACTGGAGGGAAGCATGCTGAAACTTCAGCTTTGTCATCATGGAAATAAATTACAGTTTTAAAATGTATTAAAATAGAAAACATTTTATCACAAGTTTTGTAGAACCGTAGGAAACAAATTAACTGCAGGTATATCCAAAATTTAACTGGTAGTATACATTACAAAGGCACCCAAAATGTGTTTAATGAGAAGAATATCAGATACTTGGTCCAATCAGTAACCAGCAAGCAATGCCGTGGCAACCACATAGCAACATGCTAGCGAACTAGGTAACTGCATAGCAACACCCTGGCAACTACCCAGAAAAAATCCTAGCATCAAGGTGCCAAGTTGTACATGGGCGAGACCCACTTCAGGAAATGTAAAAAAAACAAATAATGTCAGTGAATTTCATCAAATGTTCTTTTGTTTTACTATACAGAATCTCATAGATTCACACTCTCTGAAGTTCATCATGGCCCTCACGCAGCACAACCGAGCAACCAGGTCCCTGCTCCATCTGCACACCAAGAAGAAACCTCCGAGCATCAGTGCCCAGTTCCAGGTTAGTATTATCTAAGTGTTGAAAGCATACGCTTCTTCATCATAGGGCTCAGGATTGGTTTGTTCCATCTCCGTGTGAAAGCCTGTTTTGTGGTAGTTGTAAATTAGATAAAAGGTTCAGACCCCTGAAGCTGTGGGGAGGTTTTGATATGATTTGCAGGGGTTTAATGGATGCTGATGGACAAATCAATGAGTCACATGATTTCATGTATTTTACTGCCCAGGCATCTCTAAACAAGCTGTTGGAAACCCTAAGGAAAGCAGAACCGTTCTTTGTCCGCTGTATCAGATCAAATGGTGATAAGGTATGGTGGAGAGCTATTGTATGTTTGGTGATTAATCTATTATGTGTATTACTTAAGTGATGGATCTTCCTTCTTTTACATTTTGGTGAATGTGTTTACAGAGGGAAATGCACTTTGATGATGCCCTAGTCCTTCAGCAGCTGAGGTACACAGGCATGCTACAAACGGTTCGGATTAGGAGATCTGGCTATGGAGCCAAATTCACCTTCAAGGTAGTGTAACATGACTTTTTAAAATTAATATTTATTAATTAGGACTGTCAATTTAATGCAGATAATCATACCCCCTGACCCATGCATACATTTCCTAATAAGGAATTTAATTTTATTAAATAACTTAATAAATATATCAAATAAATAAGAAAATATAGAGGAATCCAGGTAAGATTTATAGACTCTTACTAAATGGATCGCTGTTGACTGTGATACGCATATATTGATTTTTTTAAGATGTCTATATAATGCTTTACTGGTCTGCAAAAACAAGTCTCTTAATGTCATCCTCATTTGAAGACTTCTCAGCAGATGTTGATATTTTTACAGATTAATTTGAATACTTAAGTATATCATACTTAATTAGATTTTTTATTTGATTGATACCTTAGTGGGGAAAAAAAAACTATACCAAAATGTATTTAAAATACTTTTATTTAATACTATGTATACTACAAATACCTTAATATATTTACTGACATATCGCTTGTGACTTACTGATAAAATTATAATTAAACTTTATTTTGACTTTATTGCACAATGCACATTTCTTGATGTTAAGCCTTAAAATGTGTCTAATATCACTATTAATAAGGATAGTATGATCTCCGTGTAATTTTAATGGAAGAAATGTAAAGTGTTCCTAAAGAATACTTGCAATAGTTTCACTTTAGCACAATCATATACACTTAAGTATATCTTTAGTTGGACCTCAGCAATATTTCTGGATAATTAAGGTACATTAAGTACAAAATGAGTTGTTCTAATTTATTATACCACAAGTTCAATTGCAGGGTATTTATATTATGTACATACATTTGTAAATGTATTTGTATTATACCTACCATAAAATAAATGTATGCAAATGGATTTTATTATTTACTTTATTCAGACATGTCTAAAGGCTTCTTCTTACATTGTCACCGCAGGAGTTTACAGATCAGTTCAGAGTATTGCTGCCAAAAGAAATATCAACACCTCAGGAAGATATCACCAACCTGCTGATGAAAATGGGACTTCCCAGCTCCAGTTTTCAGATTGGCCGAACTAAGGTTTATTTCAGTTTCACGCTTCACTGAAGAAATATCCACAACCTGCTTTTTGTCATTCAGCTAAGTTTCAAGCTTTCCTTAATTGACCGCTCATCTGTGTGCACAGGTGTTTTTGAAAGAATCAGAGAGACAAATACTTCAGGAAGCCCTTCATAAAGAAGTGATGCGGCGCATCATCATCCTGCAGAGATGGTTCCGTGCCTGTTTGATGAGGAAACAATACCTGCAGGAGAGGAAAGGAATTATAACTATACAGGTACCATTCGTTTGGTTGGCTTGGGACTTTACATAATCTTACATAACATTGTCTGAAAACGATATATGCCTTTTTTTGTCAGCTGAAATTAGGTGGCCTAGATATATTTAGTTGCTTCCTTTCAATTAATGTTCTAATGTTTTTCTCTTTTTTTTTAGATAAATTAATACTTTATTTAGAAAGAAAATTTAAATTGGTCAAAAGATCTAGATAAATGCTGTTCTTTTGAACTTTCTATTAATCAGAGTATCGTGAAGACTAAAAATAAAAGCCTCACGGTTCCACAAAACTATTACGGAGTTTTCAACATTGATAATAATAATAAATGTTTTATGAGCACAGAATCTGCATTTTTAGGGTCCGAGCAGCACAGATGGTGTGAGGACCCTCTTGGAATTGCTCCGTTTATTTATCATGTGACATTGAAGACTGAAATGATGGCTGCTGATTTATGGAGTAATCAGTTTTACCATCACCAGATTAAATTACATTTTAAAATATATTGAAATATAAAACAATTTATTTAAAATTGTAATCATATTTCACAATAATGCTACTTTTAATGTATTTTATATTAAATAGATTTGGTGAGCATAAGTCACCCGAGCCCGACCTTTTTAACAGTAGTGTACGCATTTATAATTTACTATCTTTCTCTTCCTTGTAAACAGACCAAAAATATTTTATATTAATCCTGCACTATTACACAGATGTTCTAACAACATATTCTCATTTTATGTAATGCTATTGTACATTGTGGCTTAATTTATTGTTTATTGTGAACCATCTTGAACCACAAATGGTTTTGTGAACTTGAAACCCTGCAAAAGAGACACTGTCCCTGAGCAGAGTTGTCCTGTTTCATCCCACAGCGTTCGTGGCGTTTTGTGCGTGAGACATACAGAGGTAGAGCAGCTACGGTGATCCAGGCTGCATGGCGAATGTCCAAACAGAGAAAAGAGTTTTTGAAGCAGAGGGAAAAACTCAAAGCACAGACGTAAGTCCAAGTTACCTTTGGGTGTTTTTTACTTTAAGGTAAAACAATATTAGTCATTTTGGATTGTTTTTTCAGATCTAAAACCGAACTGGGCGATTTGAACAAGCCAAGTCAGCCAAAGCCTCCATTGCCTAACGAATCTAGCACCCCTGAACGAAAGAAGGCTGAGGATACGAGCCTGCGGTTAAACTCCGAGACAAAGTCTAAGTTTACAATAGAACCTACTCCTAGAATCACAAAGCAACTCAGCATCAAGGAGGACCAACCTGCTCGAGATGATAAAGGCAAGATTGGTGTGAGGAATAAAGAAAGACAACCCTCTCCTTCAGGCCTCCCGCGGCCTGTGTCGCTTCCACTGAACATGAGCGAAAGTGGTTCTGATGAAACTCAAAATGCTGTACACCTTCAACGGCGCAACAAGGCATCCAGGTTGAAGGAGAAGCCTGATAAATGGAAGGAGAGGACCAGTGAAACAGCACATTTGGAGAACATCAGTGCTGAGATAGTACGACTTCAAACCCAGAGGAAATTGTGGTTAGAGTTATATTTTGGTCTTTTTTTTTTTACAGTAAAGACTCATTTTATGTTGTTTTTCTTTATTATGCAACTCTCTGGAGTACTTTATTCTGATTGGTCAAATATTTTTTTTTAAATGAGCACTATATTATATGTTTGACTGTTGTACCTAAAAATATCATCAATATTAAAGTCTGTTTATCTATTTTTAAAGCAGCCATGTTATACCTTTCAGGCAGTTGGTTGTCATCACAAATTTTTTAACCTGCCAGAGTTTATTTTGTGGTAATGCCTGGTTGGTGGTACATTATTCCTTATTTATTTGTTACCGTTTCTTATATGTTAGGAAATCTGGCATTTCAATTGGCATTTCTCAGTCCCTGGAAAATGTGTCCAGAATGAGTTCTTCAGAGTCAGACAGCTCCTCCTCGCCATCCAAAAATGAGGTACTGTTTAAATACTAGTTATGGTCTTTCATTTAAATGTAAAATGTTATGCTATATGTTGATGTAAAAAAAAAAAAAATCATATTTTTGCCCCTCAAAAGTGACATAATATGTCTGTGTATATATATATATATATATATGTGTGTGTGTGTGTGTGTGTGTGTGTGTGTGTGTGTGTGTGTATGGATATACTACCTTTCAAACGTTTGGGGTCAGTAAGATTTTTAACTAAGAAATTAATACTTTTATTAAGTGAGGACACATTAACACATTAAATTGATTAAAAGTGACAGTAAAGACATTCTAGTCATCAAAGAATCAATAAAAAAAGTATCATGTTTTCCACATTAATATAAAGTAGCACAAAGTTTCCAACATTGATAATAATAAGAAATCTTTATTGAGCAGCAAATCAGCATATCAGAATTATGGTAACGCTTTATTTTGATGGTTCCTATTGAACATTATGTTGACTATAAGTAACTTTGCAACTACATGTCAACTAGCTCTCATTATTCAGTATTAGTAGACTCTGTTTAATATCTGCTAACTTTTTATTGTGATGATTCTCCAACAGACATTCTACTGACTATAAGTAACTTTGCAACTGCATGTCAACTTATTCTAACCCTAACCCTAGCAGTCTACTAGTAGTCTACTAATGGGAGTTAGTAGACATGTAGGTGCAATATTATAAGGGACCATCAAAATAAAGTGAAACCAGAATTATTTCTGAAGGATCATCTGACACTGAAGTAATGATGCTGAAAATTAATGATGCATAGAATTAAATGAAAATATATTAAAATGAAAAACAAATGATTTTACAATTTTACTGTTTTTACTGTATTTTTAATTAAATAAATGCAGCCTTGGTGAGTATAAGAGATGTTGAAAATTTAAAAAAAAATTACAGATCCCAAATGTTTAATTCAAGAGAATTTCATAGATTATTTTACAGTGTTTATGGTGTTTATAACTCGATTAGCAGGGACAGGTTACCCTTCTTTTTTTATTTCACCTAAACTGGTTCACGTATCATAGGTTATGGTTCAAAGCCGTAAGCACTTCAAACACAAGCGCCGACTAGCACGTCCCCGCAGTGGACTGAAGTGGGATCATTTGGATCTAAGCGACATGGAGTACTGGAGTTTTCCCCTTCCTCCCATAAGCCCCTCCACTCCCAACCAGTCTGGTATCCCCTTGGTACTGGAGACTGTGGTAATAGTCTGACCCATTTACAAAGGGACCATAAGAGCTGCTGTGGGCCTTGCTTTTGCACGCAACAGCTAACATAAGAATCAACATTAGATGCTGTATATGGGAAGCGTTTCAGAGACTTTCGAAACCAGACTGATCCTGTTCTTGAATGTTTCTGACTGGAAGCTGGTTTCTGACCTTTTTTGTGTCGTTTTACACAGTTAACAAACACTGAGGCCATCGCTACTTGTGCTAATAAGTGAATGTTGTAAATACAGTAGATATAAGAATAATGTTGTGGTTGTCAGGTTGCAGATGATGTTTTAAATGTATCATTATATAAGGGATTTAAACGTCTTTTATAGTACTAATTGGGTTTTTATATAATATTACATGCTAAAATGTATACATTTTATTTTATTTTCTATTAATTTTCTGTAACTTTCACTTCCTCAAAATTGGCTCCAAGCTATAACAGCCCCAGTATCCGGTTTTGTGAGGTTTTAGTTTCTTGTTTATTTACTTTTTTTACCACAGAGCCTGATTTCACAATAGTGGATACTGTGGCTCTGAAGAGCTTTGCTAAATAATTTAACAATAATTGTCAGGTTTTTTGCAGGTTATACTAGACAATTTTTATTCGGCAATCTGGAATATAGCTAAAATTCTATAAGCAAAAAAGGTCGACATGGATTTTGGAATGCAGTGTGGGAGATGTAATGCTGGTGGTGGCACAAATAGAAGGAAATAACCCCAATCAATCTGTGTTATTAGTGAACATTATGATTACAAAACATTCTTGCTAAATGGTTGTCAGCTAAACTTGTTTTGCATCCGCTTGAATGTGGTCTTGCTTTTTTCTGAGCTTTCTGTGGTTGTTTTGCTAAAAAGAATGCATGGTGGGACTATGGGTAACAAAGTGACGTTTAAAAATCTCATCATTGGGATGTGTAGGTTTCATTAGAGTGATTGTCAGAAGTTCAGGATTTGGCTGAATGGTCCACCTTTTTTTTTCTGCAGTCTCATGATAATCATTTTCAATCTCTAACATGTTTTGGTCTTTCAGATCAAGTCGCCTACAGAAGCCGATGGGTGCTTCAGTATCACAAGTAGATCACCAAGTGAGGAAGCAGTGGTAACATCCAGCACACATGAACGGTGATTAGTCCTTTCCTTGCTGAACTGTACTGTTCTAGATTCTACCTGAAATATCATTAATTTGTTTGGGTTTTTTTTTATCAGTTTTTAAAATTGTATCATACATAAGTGCTTTCATGTCAATTTAATGGAAATTTTCTGTTTGTATCCTGTAGGCGGGGATTCCTAAAATATTTTAGGAAGCGTCTGACACCCCAGGATGGCAATACTACAATGGCAAAGACGTTGGCAGAAAAAGGCGAGCTAGGTTGTATTATTCGCCCAGACCTACTTCATTCTTTCATTCGTTTATTGATTTATCTATTTCTATTATTATGATAATAAATACATAATTATAAAACAGTTAGACCAATTTTGAGTAAATGTTTCAGTAACTCGCCTCTTTTTCACTCATTTACCTCTGTTTCTTTGGTCCAAAAGCCAGTGCCTTTCATTCTCCACGTTCCAAGAGCTCAGGCACTTATCCTGGAGCCCGTCGCAACCCCACCATTAAAATTAGCCGAGCTACTCGTGTCCAGGAGCAGTGGAATGCTTCGCTGGACAGAGAAATCACTGACACTAATGAACTTCGCCACCTCGATGAGTTCTTGGGAAATCAGGTTTGTGTTGAAGTTTATTTTCATCTGCTTTTTTTAAGGCATTTTTTTATCCTAAATTTGGATTTAAGTTCCTTTTTGTTTATAGTCATATCTTATCAAATTTGCACTTTTAAGTGCGTAATCTGTTGGTGTAACGTTGAATTCAGATGAACGATCTAAGCACCCGCACAAAGGAACTCTCAGAGACAGAAAAAATCTTCTTCTCGGCCACCACACAGTTCAGAGACACCATCAAAAGCATGTACTCCATCTCAGTAAGTTTATCTGTGCTCTTCTTTTACCTTCCCCTTATCATAGTTTCACAGATACGGTAGATAATAAGTACTGAGAGTCTTTGTTTGTTTTTTAAGCAAATGTTTGAAATGACCTGTTTCCTATTCCCAAAAGAATCCCAATATCGGCTATAAGGACCTGATGTCAGGTTACCAAGCTAGGGTAGCCAGTCTCGCAGGGCTGAAGAAATTGTCTGAGGTGCCGCTGGTAATAAATCTTTTCCAATCAGTTCTGGATGGATTTATCAGGGGGGAAGTCAAACGACTGGAGGGAGAGCCTTGTAAGGTAACTTATGTTTTTTGACTTATGCAACTTAAGCTGTAATTTCCACAGACGCTTAACTTCTCAAATATATATTTTTTTATAAAAGGCAAGTCACCAGACCCTTGAGGAATCTGGGCCTGCAGAATTTCAAAAAAGACTGATTCCCACTGTTCACAAAATATACCCAATTGCATTTTAAAGTTTATCCTATTAATACCATGTCACATAATTCTGCATAGTTTCTAATGTTTTTGGGGAAAAAAAGTTTCTAATGCTCCCCAAGGCTACAGTTATTGGATTTAAATCTAAAAATTTTAAATATTATTCCAGTTAAACTATTTTAAAATGTTATTCCTCTGATAGAAAAGTTGATCAATAGTTAAACAGTAGTGTTATAAAATGTGGACCAAGCTGGCAGATTCCCAGTGGACCTAGTTATCAGTTATCATTAAATTTATCCTAATTACATGCCCCTCTTTCAATTTTTCAGGTTAAGGAAAGGAACAGAAGAAAATCCAAAAGAGATGCATATGTAAGTTATAGAGACATAATATAGTTATATAGCTAAATTTATAATGCATGATGTGAAAATACAAAAAAAACACTAATATATAACTATCCCTTAAACAGCCTCACAGCCCACTGGGTCACTTATTTAGCACATACCAGGTGACCATTATGCAGTCATGTGACCAGTGCAGCTCATTCATATGGGGAATGGAAAAAGCCTTCATCTGCAGCTGTATGTATCCTCCATCCTTTTCCCTGACCATTGCAAATTGACAAGGATTCAGAGGTACTTTATGCTGTACTTTCTGTTTCAGCTTGTAAAATGGTGTGTCACAAGAAGTGTCTGAGCAAGATAACAATAAATTGCTCAGGTCAATGTACCAAGAAGGTGAGCAGTATTACTGTATCACATACTATATATTCACAGGGAAAATTCTGCCATCATCTACACAAGCTCACTAACATTAGTGTAGATAGTGACAGTGTAATGATAGACATGTTGGATCACATAATTACACTTTATTTGTTTCCATTCATCAGAAAGAGGGTGAGCATACCCTCCACTTTGGTGTACCTATCTGCGCCTTGACCCTCACAGCTGACTATGTGCCCTTCGTCATGGAGAAGATGCTGGTACATGTTGAAATGAACGGACTGTACACAGAGGGCATCTACCGCAAGTCCGGCTCAGCCTGTCGAGCCAAAGAGCTTCACCACATACTAGAGAAAGGTAATAGTGTGATTTGATTAGTCTTTATCCCCTCATTATCGGAAATTAGAGGGTGCTTTTTCAAAGTAAAGGTTTTATGACCTTTGTCATGTACTTTATCGTTGCTGAATCTATTTTGATTTAATATAACTGCTATCGTTTTTTCCCCTCAGATCCGCAGAATGTCTGTCTTGACAATTACCCCATCCACACCATCACCGGCCTGGTCAAACAGTGGTTACGGGAACTACCTGACCCACTCATGACATACAACCTCTACAATGACTTCCTGTATGCTGCGGGTAGGGTTTTGACCACATGCAACTTTGGGTGTAAAGGCTAAACATTTATGCCACATATGTTTGAAAGAAATTCTTGTTTTTTCACCCCCCCAGATATGCCAGAATCACCCGAGCGGTTGCGTGCCATCTACCGAAAGTTAGATGAACTACCTCCCTCAAATTTCTCTACTCTCGAAAGGCTCATTTTTCATCTTGTGAAGTAAGTAATGATTACATATGACTGGAATAAATATAAGACATCCTGTGCATTGCTTCACCTCTTGCCTAATTTCTTTTTGTATTCAGAGTGGCGAAAGAGGAAGCTCACAATCGAATGTCAGCTAGTTCTCTATCGATCGTCTTTGGGCCCTGCATTCTACGCTGCCCAGATTCTTCGGACCCTCTCCAGAGTATGAAGGATATAAACAAGATCACTCTGTGAGAATCATTTTGGTTTATTTGCCTTCCTTGTTTATGATAAGCTTGTTTGTTTGACTTGAAGCTGGTAGTTGATGGTCAAGATAGGAGAAGGTATACTGAAAATACAATAATGTGATTATCTAAGCAGCTAAATCGTTAATGTATTTATTCAAAGTAAACTACTTTCTTTGATTATATTCATCATATATGAACCCTTTGGTTAACATTTATGTGCAGTTGTGTGGAGATTCTGATTAATGAGCAAACAAGGTGCTATAATCAAAAAATGGAAGAAATTCAACAGTTGGAAAATGCAGAAGCTATCGCCATTAAACAGCTCAAGCTCAGGAGACAGAACACGGTAAGAGAAGCGTCACTTGCTAGTTTGCAATATAATACCATCCTAAAGATTTTTTTTAAGTAATTAGTACTTTAATTAGCAAGGACACATTAAATTGGTCAAAAATGACCGTATTTTTTTTTTAAATGTTACGTTACAAAAGTGCTGATGCTGAAAATTCAGATTTGCCATCACAGGAATACATTACATATTAAGATATATTCAAACAGAAAACTTTATTTTAAATAGTAAAACGATTTCACAATACTTCTGTCTTTACTGTATTTTTAATCAAATAATTGCAGCCTTGGTGAGCATAAACATTTAAAAGTCATTGCCAAATGGTAATGTACAAAAGATATCACACTTTAAGATCTGTTGTGAAATGAGCATTATGACATTAGCTTCGTGAGTCATGACGTAGAAACAACACTAATAAATCCTTATGGGTTTTCCAATTATTCTGAAATATGCAATATAGCAACACATTACACCTGTTCACCTACATGCGGTACATGCTGCACCCCTACCATTAACCTTTAACTGTACATGCTGTTTTCATGAAATATTGTTCAATTAATACTTTTTTGTATGTGGTAACAATTTATAAAAGGAATAAACCACTCACCTTATTGCTTAAATGTATGCCCCATTTCTAGTCTAATATTTACCCTCTTATATAGCAGTTTGCAAAGTGCTTCTCGTGGCTCTTATTTTACATGATTTCATGATCTCACTTTCCATTTAGATATTTGAGCGGCCAAAATTAGATTCAGACGCATCCACAATGGACAGAGCTGAGCTTGAAATCGAAAAGAACCTGCTGGAGAAGATCAAGTCCATTAAGAAAGAAAAGTGAGTTGAAAATGCATGTATAGCTTTTTATTTTTTCATTCATTGTTTAGTGAACAAATTCGTATTGTCTTCTAGCACAGTTTTAAATGTGCTTCGATCGCAGTGAAGTTGTATCATTTCACTTTTGCATTTTGATTTTACACTTTAAAACGGCGGGAACTTTCGTCTAGGGGTACAGAAAAAAAATGTATGCCGATCTTAAGAATTATAAGTCGGTATAATTGTGCAATTCAAAACGCATTCCGTTTGTGGTTTAGGAACAATCTGGCCTCCAGACTGCCTGAGTTTGACCAGGATAGCTCTGATGCTGAGAACATGGACTCTGAATCATTGGTCAGCTCTGAGAGTCTACTAGAAGATCATTTTGTGAGTTTGGACTTGGAAGGTCAGTACTGAGGTACAGAAAATTTTAATTACATTATGCTTGGATGTCCCGCATATTCTGTGTCCAAGAGGGCTTGGATTCGCTGTTCTTGTGGTGAGCTGGTTATTGTGCTTGTTATTTAACCTGCTGTTTCTCTAACCATGGGTTTGCTCTGCTGCTTTTATATTAAATATAAGTTTGTATATTTGGTTATTACATGATATTTGCATAATTAGACCCTAGTGGCTAATCCAAGGCATCTATTTCAGCGAACACTGCATTGAAGAGCTCCAAGCCAGTGAATTCTGATGAACCTCCTGTTCCAAAACATGATCCCAAACCAGAGAGCAAGCAGCCTGCTGAGGACCGCAACCAAAACCATTCCGCCTCACGCCGAGACGGAGTCCAGTCCATGTGCGTCATCCAGAGCCAAAATGTCTTAGAATCTCCCACCAAGAGACGATTTTCAGACCTTGACATTCCTTTTATAGATGAGGACGTTTGACATTAATTAACACCAAAAGATCTATGCAAATATTTGTCTTTTCAGCAACTGTTTAAGCAACAATCCTTTTCCCATTTAAATCAAATGCTGGATTCATGCATGCTGACCTAGGACACCTGTTTTGTTCAAAGAATACATTCGTTAAACAAAGCTGATGATTTAAAAAAAAAAAGTAACTTTAAAGCCATTCATACTTTGTATCATGTTTTGTTAGAATTATTTAAACATTCCTTATAATCTTTGCAACATTTGTAGTAGGTTTATAATATTTTTAATAGCTTTTTTTCTTTTTTGTCTAATGCAAGTTTTTCTATGGACCACATTGGAGTGGAATTGGCCTTATATTATTGTTTTTATAGCCACAAGTCATAGTTCTTTATTTTTTATCGCAAACAAGGAACTGTAGAGAACTTGTACTCTTTATTGGATTGTTCCATTAATTGTTTTCTGTGAAATATTTGAATGTGGTGTAAATAGTTCTAAATAGCATTGCTTTCCCAATTAAATCTAATCGGATGAGTCCCCTAAAATGTGAATATTGTTATAAAACTTTTTTTTTTTCTTTTCCTTTTATTGCATGCCAATGTAAAAGGCTGGTGCAAGATATGAATTTTTTTGTTTTTAAAAATGCAGTTATGGAATCTATAAAACCTGATCAGCCTGATTGCATACACCCAAAATAAATAGCAATTGAAATGGGATCAGTGCTTAAACAAAAAAAATCTTGATGTTGAGACAAAACGTAATATTCCCTTTTAATAATCACTGGGATCAAGTCATTTATACTCTATGCTAGATAGTACACTCACGATTCACACATAAGAAAAGTGTTCATCCAATGTCCATTTAAACATTTTGTTAGACTGTATTACTTCAACCCTTTTGAGGAACTTGTTTTACTCGGTTGATACTTTTGAAAAGAATTCCAAGAAATCCAAATGTCGTCTTAGGTTTTTTTGAACAAATTAATCTTAAACATCTGTTTAGTTTTATTTTTGAGTAGTTAAATTTGGCTTTCTCTAAACTTGGCTATCACTATCAAAACATAGTGGAAAAATTAGTTATCAATGCCAGATATAAAGAGGTTGTATCAGCATTCAATTTATTGAAAGAAATATGGATAGGCTGTATGGATAGGCTTATATTCTGCTCTAGTGAGGAGAAATTGATATAACAGTTGTGTTTAAGTAAGTGAATTTGTAAACTAGAATACATTTTGTTCAAGACGTCTTTAAATCTTGACTGTAATTGGTATTATTATATTATGGAATTTTAAAACAAATTGTTTTGCCGTTGACAATTTATAAATCCAATTTAAAGTTTCACTAAAAAAAATATTCCCAAAGTGTTTTTCCTGACAAAACCGCGTCTGCTCATGAGGTAACACAATACAAACAAAACAACAGTCAGCAGTTTACATGACAGGGATTTCTCGTTGTTTTGGGTTCACTCGCACCACGGACGATGTACTCGGCCAATGAAATCGCGAAGAAAACCACTCCCGTGTAAAATTGACCAATCAGAAACCCGCGTTGAAAAAAATGGGCTGAACTCCTGAGAGCGAGAGCTGAGGACAGGAAGTCGCGTATCTTAGCGTGTATGCTAACGGTAAACTGTAATATTTAGCCACACCTCGCAGGTCCATCTCCCACAAACAAGAATGGATATAAGTTAACAATGACTGGAGAGAAAAAGAAGAAAAAGCGGCTGAACCGCAGCATTCTTCTAGCTAAGAAAATTATCATTAAAGATGGAGGCACTGTGAGTAAAACATTTCTTTGTAGCAGTTAGCCATATGCTAGTCAGGGCTAGCAAGCTAAACCAGTGTTTTTACAGTATGAGCTGTAACAACTCGTTTCGATTGGCAACCTGGCAGACACTTTATGGTGATTTCATCTGTTTCGTGATGCAAACTAGTAACGTTAACTGTTATGTCTGTAACTGACTATAAGGAGAAATTAACTGTAATATTTGAGAGACCATTGAATAGTTTCATTAGACAGCAAACAACAAACCAGCTGGCTAGAATAGAAAGCAAGCCATCATTTTCATGGCTTGCGTTTTGACATCGAGCGAGATATCTTATGTTCAAACAAATGAAACCGAAAGCTTAAAAATATTAAAATTAAGTAAGAGAAATAAATCTTTATGACTAACGTCAGTGGCAGAATTTGGTGTCCCGTCAGGTTAGAAATTGACATGCTTTTTATGACATAAGTTCTATTTACCTGACGTGTCTGTTTACAAATGACATGTCAGTTTACCTGACGTGTTCTTTATAATGACGTATTTTTGGTTTACCATGTCTTTTTGGTTGTGAACTTTAGAAAATAGTCAATTCGCCCTTTTAATGTCAAGACAGCTGCTAATTTGCTGTCAAATTTTGACTTCATAAATCAAGTAGTATCATATACTGTATATTCACACATGGTATAATTTATATATTGTCTATGCCTCCATTGTCCATTTAGGAAACACTTGTCAATACGATTTCTTCAAAGTCCTTATACTCAAAAATTATTTAAAACGGCTGTAAGGCCAATGATTAAGTTGATATCAATTTGTTGTAAACTTCTGTCCACAAACAAGAATGTAAATAAAACGAAACTCCTGACATTACGTCCCAAATGCAACAAACTATACTTCTTTAAATCACATCCTTTGATTTTATAATCACAATTTGATAAGAGATATCACTATTTAGTAAGTAATTACACAGCCCCATTTGTTTATTTTTATGTTACGTATAATTATTGATTAGCATTTAATCAACTCATGTTTGGGAAACTCTGGCCTAATATTTAAGTGCAAATGAATGGTCCATTTGTACCAGGCTAAATTATAAGCTTGCTCTGAAAGTAAATATTTTTACTTTAACCTGTCCTCTGTAATTTAAAAACGTGTCGTGTTTTCAAGCAGTGTAAGAGGGTTTTACACTGTGTTGTGCATTACCAGAGGTTTCTAATAATCATTGACTTATTGTAGAAGTCATTAGCTTGGGACTCCTGGAAATCGATTGAAAAAGGTTAAACACTATATAGCTTTATAAAAACAGCAGCTCCTCAATATCACTATTAATATCTTGTTTGTCTCAAATTTAATAAAAGAGCTTTTATGAAGACATTACAGACTGTACAAAGAGAGATGTGTATGTTGACATTGTGTAACTATTAACCTGCATAGTCCTTTCAGGGTTTGTTTGCTCTGTTAACTGCTTGGGCACAGGCAACGACTCTTTCGCTCCCCCCTTCTAATGATCCGTAGCATTGTGTTCAATCTGCTGGCTGTTAAACATAATTAGTGCGGGCTTTCTTGCGGACCATTAAGTGACTTCCGAGTTCCGCCATGTACAATTTCAATTGTAGTTTTGGCCGTTTAGGGGTTGTATTAGGGCCAGGCATCCATCTAATATTTGTTAAAGTACACCAGATAAAGAGCAACTAAATGTGAGATAATGAGTCTGTCTCTGTATGCCTGTGTGACCCTGTTATTGCACACTATTATGTTGTTTAATTAATGGTAATAAAGCATACCGGTATGTAGAAAAGTCTTATGGTCTATAATGTGTGTCGTTTTCTCTTTATTGTCCAACCTTTCTCCTTATTGCTTTTTTATCCATGTTGTTCTACATTACTTCCTGTATTTTGCTTGTTTGTAGTAACACTAACTCCTCCTTGTTTAGCCACAGGGGTTTGGAGAGCCCAGTGTCTACCATGCTGTGGTGGTTATCTTCCTGGAGTTCTTCGCCTGGGGATTGCTCACCACACCCATGCTTACGGTAAACCAGTTTCGCTTCATCGCCCTCATTCACAGTTTCAGATCAGAGCGAATTACGAGCCATGAATGTATGCATTCATTCTCCCTTCCTTTTGTATCCATAACACTGACATTTCCAATTGCCCAGATCCGAGAAGCTTGGACACATTTATGAATAAATGAATCCTGATCAAATGAAGAGGGCAGAATGATGCTCTTTTAGTTGATGAGGGATGCATTGTGCTGGCTGAGCGATATTAAAACGACATCAAACAGTGTCATAGTCTATGGTCATTTTTATTCTGAACGCTAACTGGAGGGTTTGTCAGGGCACAGTGGTTATAAATGAAGCCGAACCTGTAATCTGCCAGTTGTTTTCATGCCGGCCAGCATGATACTGTTGTTGACACTGTATCCAGTACAGTCACAGCATGCTACGTGAATTGCTGTTTCCTTTTGATAAATATTGCATGAGTTGAAAGTAGTTTTGGGTTTAACTCTTTCTGCAGGTCAGAAGCCCCTTAGAGTGAAATGTGGTCCACTCAGGCCAAGCTCATATTTATGTATATTTGGTCATATATACAGATCTGGGTTTTTTTTACGTTTATGAAACAAGTCCCTTATGAGTACCAAAGCCACTTTATTTGACTAAAATGCAGTAAAACAGCATTTATTTGAAATGCAAATCTTTTGTAACATAATAAATGTCTTTACTCAGTTATGATCAATGCATTCTTGCTGAATAAAAGTGTTTAATCTTTACTGACCCCAATATTTAATTGTAATTTGACACGTTCAATCTTACTGCTATTAAATTCAGGAGGTATCAGATATTTCCAGCTTTGTTTACTTTGTTTCTAGGGATGTACTGTACAGTTACCATATCAGAATCTGCAAATATTGGCATTCACATCTGTCTGTTTGGTGTTTGTTTAGCAGAATGAATTTAAACATTATACAATTTTAAATGGTCTAACAGAAAACAGAGCTGTGAACACAACACTACTCTATTGATCAATGAAAGAATAATAAATACCTAAAAGATTGACTAAACTAACTTTTTTTTTTTCATTGGTTTAAATGGTACCCATAACTTCGATGGCACATTACAAAGGTACTAAATAGTTATGCATCATTTCTATTGTACATTCAGTGTCAAATTTATATTAACACCTTATATGCATACATATTACTAGGAACTTGGCTGTTTATTAGTAATTATAAAGCACATATTAATGCCTTCTGCATGGCCATATTCTACCTTACTATTGGTAAATAGTATGAGTTTGTGGCAAAAGTTGTAGTTAGTAGTTAACTAATAGTGAGAATTGGACCCTAATCTAAAGTGTGACCTGATATAGATTTATTGAATGCGAGTCGACCTTGATATCGATTATCGGCCACAGCATATAAAAGACCAAATTGAAATCTGGATTTTTTTTTTTTTGTTTGTGTTTATTTAAACTTGGAAATAATGTTTTAGGATTTTTAAAAACAAAATTTTGAGACTTTTAAAAATGTATTATTAAATATAATATTAAAATGTGGACATTTTCACTCAACGGTTATTCTTAGTGTTTGTAATGGAAATAATCTAAAATAAGTATTTTCTCTAGTGGTCAGTTTTTGAGGCTTTATTATTGGCTTTTGGTAGTGGCTGAAATTTAAATAGTCTCACGGATAAATTACTTATTCATTAATTTTCCTTATTTCTCAATGTGGGATGAGGATTTGCATTTAGTTGGTGCTGTTGAGCCAAAGAGCCGGTGTTCTTTGCTTTGGGCTTTTATTTGATTAGTAGCCGCTGATACTGAAGCACTAATGAGCCTAACAAACCCTTCCAGATGTACACTGCACTGACAAGACTTATCGTCTCAGCTAGTGGCACAGTTTAGCTCTTTCATACAGTGCAATCGAGCTCTGTGTCCTAAAATCTTAGTGCTCAGCTGAGTGTTCAAATAAACACAGCAGGGGAAATGTGTTCACATGCTTTGTTTCATCTCTCAACAGAGCGCAGGAACGGTCTGTTCTAAGCATTCATTCTAATGTTTAGAGTGGGGCATAGCCTGAATTTAGTGATTAGAAGAGTATTACCCATCATTTTAAAAGTGGAGAAACACAAATTCCTATTTCTGAATGTCGATCATTTCTTGGATTGTAAGATCTCAGCTCTGGTCAACATGCTCCTTATTTTTCACAATTCAGACTGTTTACATTTCCATGATGATAACAGTGACTGATAAAGAAGTAACACTATCAGGTTTTGTTATTATATGTCATTATATGAATCCAACCTGTATACGAGCAGATTATTTTTGCAGGACAAAGGAATCATTTATAGCAAAAATGTATCAATAACCAGTATCATTTACCTTTTCTAAAATATGTCCTAGCTGTGGAGTTATAGAAAATTAATAAATGGGTTTTTTTGTTTTGCAATATTTTTTTTAGCCTATTAGAATTGAACATGCCACTGTATAAGTAAGGCATATGCCCTCTTGGACTTCAAGACTTTCTTTGAATTTGTATACAGGTCAATGGTTTTGTTTCCCAGTCATAATAAGAGAACAGATCTCTTTTGTACACTTATGTAAAACATTGACACTTGGATACAGTGTGTTTAATGATTAATCAAGCTGTGGGAATCATTGCTCCAGTTAGAGGTATGCACCTGCTTTCAACGGCAATGAATGACTGATCTTATGCTCAGCCTTAAATAGAAAGCAGATCAAATCTCAGAATGCTCAAGTAACATTTCTGATTGCATACAGCCTTGCTATATTTATATATGAATACTTCCGAATGCAAAAGCCTCTAAGTCCATCTCTAGGTTTTGTTTAATATTAACATTTTTATCAGGTTCTTATGCATAGGTTTCTACCCAAGTACCGACGTTTCTGAATGGGCTGGAGTGAGTTTGAAGTGAAAGTATTTGATGAATGTATATTATGTGCATTCACTCAATGTTCTTTCATTTTTGACATAGGTGGGTTTTAGAGGCTTTTGCGTCAGAGGTCTTCATATGTTTTTGTTTTTTTATTATTGACTAATTGAAATCTGAAGTTTAAATAAGAGACTATTAACGCATTAGTCTAAATTAGTTTAGTCTAATGAAATTAGCCTAAAAGTGCATTTAAAAAAATGTGATGTTCATTTGATCCCAAGTGTCGGCCAGTAGAAGTACTTCTTTGATGAGATCTGCCATGGAGTAAATCTAGTGAATCATTAACCTAGCTATTTTGTACCCAACAGATTTAGCTGTTTATGAATTTACAGCATACATTTTATGGTCAATCTGTTTTTTTGTTTCAGGTGTTACATCAGACATTCCCCCAGCACACATTCCTGATGAATGGACTTATTCATGGTGTCAAGGTAAGACATTGATTCCAGCCATTCACGCTTACTCATGCTTTTCCACTTCTCCCTTTCTGATGTGACAAGAGATAAGAGTCAGGATTAGAGCTAGCTACTCTAACGTTGCCATGTTTATTTATGATAAACCCTGATCATACAGTGATGCCCTTGAATGCGGTGAAGTGGGTGCATAATTTTCCATTTTCAATCTCACCGATAAACAAGATTCTGCATGGTTACTGTGAAATTTTAAGATGCAAACAGTTTGTAAGATCCAGTTACAGGCTCTGGTTGCAGTTGTTTTTTTTAACTTTCAGATTAAATGTGCCATTTATGGAAGTCATGTGCTTTTGTATTCACTCAGGGCCTGCTGTCTTTCCTGAGTGCTCCATTAATCGGTGCTCTGTCAGATGTGTGGGGCCGGAAGTCCTTCCTGCTGCTCACTGTATTCTTCACCTGTGCTCCCATTCCTCTCATGAAGATCAGCCCATGGTAAACCCCTTGCACAAAGCACTTGCCTACTGAGACAAGCAATCTATTTTTTAAATGTGTCTATGTCTGTATATATAATATATATACATACACTAATATATATGCATACACACACACACACACACACACAGACACATTTAAAAAAAAAAAAAAAAAAAATATATATATATATATATATATATATATATATATATGAAGAGTTCAGATGCAAAAGCCTCTAAGTGCCATTTGAAATTTTCTTCTAGAATGATCATTTTTATCAAGATTATATATTTAAGTTCAGTGATTTCACTTAAATGGCTATGATAATTACCTATTAATTGTTATTTACGTGAAATAACTGAACTTAAATATACAATTTTGATAAAAATCATCATTAAAGAAGAAAATTTCAAATGGCATTTAGAGGGTTTGCATCTGAACTCTTCATATATATATATTTGTTTGAGTAACTTTATGTGCATATCATTTTTTTTATTCTATTTTAGTAGTAATTTTAATAGTTTAGCTTATTTCAGTTAGTTTCTAAGGCAACATTTCTAATTTTCATTGAAGTTTTTCATCTAATATTTTTATTATTTTATTTTAGGTTTTTTAAAGTAGTGGAAATGATTTTTAATATTTTCAGTTTTCGTTAACAAGATCACTGTTGTGAGCTTGTGAGCAGTGGCACAGTCATGGATTGATTGATTGACAGACAATATGATTTGTTCATATTATCATCCTAATTTAATTTTTTATTTTAAACATTTCAAATTGTCTAAATGTTTTCTTCCCGTTCTCTTCTCGTCTGATCCTACAGGTGGTACTTTGCGGTGATCTCCATGTCTGGTGTGTTTGCGGTCACTTTCTCTGTGATCTTTGCATATGTGGCTGATATCACGCAGGAGCATGAAAGGAGCACAGCATATGGCCTGGTGAGCAGAGGAACATGACTCATGTTTTTTTTTTTCTTCTTCTTTTTTTTTTTTTTTTTTTTGTGCTGTAACTAATTTCACAGCAACTGTATGTGCAAGATCAACGCCGGATATTGGTTTCCTGTTATTTTGACAGTCGTCTGTGGTTTCCTTTTTGGCCCTGCAATTAAATTAAGGTGTTAATTGCGTCAATGCAACAATTTACTTGTGGTCAACACAGCTGATTGATTTTTATTTTTCCCACAGGTTTCGGCCACTTTTGCAGCCAGTTTGGTAACAAGCCCAGCGATCGGTGCGTACCTGTCAGTGGCGTATGGAGATACATTGGTGGTGATCCTTGCCACGGCCATTGCCCTGCTAGACATCTGTTTTATCCTGGTAGCGGTTCCCGAGTCCCTGCCTGAGAAGATGAGACCGGCCTCCTGGGGAGCCCCCATCTCCTGGGAGCAGGCAGACCCCTTTGCAGTGAGTCAGTGATGTCTATGCATGCAGTCATGGGGATGCAATGACCCTTGTCTGTCACATGATAAGATTGTTGACATCTGATTGGTGGTCTAGTTTTAGGGTTGAGCTAATTGTTCAGATCAATTATTTTTAATTTTAGTTGTTTAATTTTGGTTGTGTTGCTTTAATAAATTATTTAATACATATACACTGCCATTCAAAAGTTTGTGGTCAGTAATTTTTATTCGTTTGAAACTTTTCAACAACTATGCGTTATATGTATCAAAAGTGACAGTCATCTCTAATGTTACGGCTTTTTATTCAACTTTTTCTTGAGCACCAAATCATCATATTAAAATGATGATGTAATCTGTCACTTATTAAATGAATCATACTGCTGTGCTCCTGCCCACTCATTCTCTCTGTGTCTTCTTTCCTCTTTCTCATGCTCTCTCTGTGACTCATGTTCACAGTCCTTGCGTAAGGTGGGCCAGGACTCCACGGTTCTCCTGATCTGCATCACAGTCTTCCTGTCCTACCTGCCTGAGGCTGGACAGTATTCCAGTTTCTTCCTGTATCTCAGACAGGTACAGTGCACACCTTTATATCGATGACAGAGACACAACTGAAATTCTTTTTTATTTAGTGGCATGGTGAATCTCTGAGGTTGCTACTACTGCAAGAATATGTTTTGGCAAATATGCAAACACTCAAACCATGTTGTTGCTTAAGCAAATACCACAAAAATGAGTCATACCTCACATCATCTCCCTCACCCTCCAAGTAAACAGTTTGAAATAACTTGAGGTAGTCATGTGATGTTTTACTCACACAGCTTCTGCAGTAGTTAAAGTGGATCCGTTTTGCAGAAGGCATTCTTCCCATACTTCAAAACAGATTTGTTTGGTTTTGTGGATGCATGTACACAATGCTTACAAACATCATTATGTAACGCTGACTTTTGGTCGAGCAATTCAAGAAGTGTTTCACCTTCCTTTTCTTCTACTGTCAGGTTGACAATTACTGGTATTAAGCAGGTCTAAATAAGGAAACCGTATGAACAACACTGTATGCTGTTGATATAAACTGGTTTTATATTAATAAAATCAATAAAAAGGTAATAAAAAAGTTATTTCACACCAGTGTTGTTATCGTAATTAATATGATTTAAAAAAAAGTTTATTAAAATAAAGATTAAATAAAATGTAAATATTAAATGAAAATGGTAAACAAAAATAGTAATGCTACATTTTCAACTATCTGAAATGTTTTAGTTTAAGTGCTAAAATTACTAACTTAAACTTTGGTGAAAATATAAGAATAAAAGCTGTTTCAAATTATTAACTGTAATGGTATCTAAATAATACTGAAATGACGCTGTTTCAGGCGATTAGATTCACTGGTCTGTCGGCCGTTAACTAAAAATGCTATAATTTAATTAAAATTAAAATCTTAATCGAAATATGTTCTTAAACTGCCCATTTTTAATTCCCAGGTCATTGGATTTACATCAGAAACAGTTGCTGCCTTTATTGCTGTGGTGGGAATCCTGTCCATCTTGGCTCAGGTTGGTTTCCAGCATGTTTTTCCACCCCTTCCATTGTGAGTTTGGACCGCCTGACTCTGAGAAACACAGTGTGTGTTCATTCATACCAATCGGCTCACTGTGCGAGTGCATCAGGCTAGGGGTCTGACCACACGACCACAATCCAAATCATTGAGTAAAATTACTCAAAAATATTACGCCAAATGTACATTGCATAAAAAAGTTGTTTTTGCTTTACATACGATTTTTATATCTTCAAAATTTGAGACCACTGATATTAATTTGTCACCAATTTCAATATCACAAAAAATACTTGCCTACAAAAATTGTATAAATTAATCAAATGTATAAAAAACACTGCATTTCTTCAATATTTAAATTAAATGTACATTTATTCTTATTAAAGTGAGACAAAAGTGATTCAGTCAAGAGCTTTGAGAGATTTTCTCTTTTGTTGTTTGATTAACATTGACACAGACGGCAGCATGTTTATTAGGCTGCTGTCACTTTAAGACCATGCACAGCTTCAATGAGGTTGATACTGATACACATGTTTTTTTTTCTCAACTGTTTACAAGGATACTTGACAGCAAAAACAGGCATTTTGACACATAAGTATGCTCAGCGCGTTATTATGAGCAGCGGCTTCATGTGTGTGCGTCTCTCAGATTCTATGCACATATAGCGAAATGAGTTCCCTTTTGTGTTTCTTGCATTTCAACGGTTTAAAATCACTTTTTTTTTAAATCACAATGCTTAATGCATGGAAGCTATAAGCTTTCATCCCCACGCAGCACAGCAACATCACGTGAGCATAACAGCAATAGAGGCGATAGTCCAAAATTTCTACCGCTTAATCGTGTCTACTGTTAAGTCACCCGCCCCTCTAGTACCCTCAGGGTACTAGATTGTAAAGGGAAGCCAGTGAAGATTTGCAAAGTAATGATTTATGTCTCTTTGCAGACGGTTGTCCTGGGAATCCTGATGCGTTCCATAGGGAATAAGAACACTATCTTGTTAGGCCTTGGCTTTCAGATCCTACAGCTGGCCTGGTATGGTTTTGGCTCCCAGCCCTGGTGAGTTGATCATCTCGAAAGTAACCCACTAGAGGGCAGAAAACTCTTCTTTAGACATGGGACATTTCAAGTCACAGTTTGTAATTGGACTTTTAACTTAAAATCAATTATTATAGTGTTTCATAAGCTATATTTGAAGCACTTTACCAAGATATTTCACAGCTAGTTACTGTTCTGAAACATTTTTTGTTGTTGTTGATAAATGGATGAAGAAAATCAATGGATTTCATTCATGGCATGTCCTGCTTTTGTGACATTTTATCATGCCATTACAAGTCATCAAGTTATCTTTCTGTGTCTTTTGGCTTGAACTCAAATGAACATGACCTCTGCAGTGTGTGTTTTGGATCAATGCATGTTCCTGAAACTAGTTACACATGCACGTGAACTGAAACCGATTGAGAGTCTGTGTGTGTGAGAGTCTGGTGGTTTATTTTTCCCTTAAGGATGATGTGGGCCGCTGGAGCTGTTGCTGCCATGTCTAGCATCACCTTCCCGGCAATCAGTGCCATAGTGTCCCGCAACGCAGACCCTGACCAACAAGGTGAGACACATGCGGCCATACACAGAGTCGTCTATGTAAGGGTTAATGCCCGACGAGGTGTCCATTGTCAGGTTTTAATGGACGACGGCGAGGCGTAAACCGGCCGACGCGCAGCGGAGGACGGTTGCCTCCGCCGAAGTCCATTAAAACCTGACAATGGACACCTCGGAGGGCATTAACCCGCTTATACCATGGTCACTTGCCAAATAAAACATTTTTAAAACATTAGTTTATATTTTAATTAGGCTAAATCTAGTTTTTACAAATAATAACTTGACTGACTGTTTATCTAGCAACCGGAGATATTTATAGTCCGCTTAGCTCGTATCCCTTCAGGTTCACAAATGCATTTTTTTTTCATGAAACACAAAGGTAGGCATAGTTTTTTTTATAACACCTAAAACAATTAATCAAACAACAATAAAAAAACAATTAGCTCTGAGCTCCAGCGATTTGCGCTTAACGTTATAGAGGGCAATAAATTAATCAGATCAAAGAGAGGGTCATTTGCCTCAGGCTCCTTAGGCTTGAAACGCTGTAACGTTCAGCCTTCTCCTGCCTTGGTTGTCTGGACAGCTGCGTAAAACTCCCGCAGGGTCTCATTCAGGGGTGCGTTTCCCGAAAGCATCGTTATCCAACTATGGTCGCAAGTTACGTCGTTACCAATAGAGTTCAATGGAACAGAGCAGCAGCGGTGTAATTTTCTCCGTTTTATTTACATTTTTTCTTTCTTCAGCAGCATACCAGTCGTCAAAGTTGCCATATTCTCCATAAATGTTAAAAGAAATAGCACGAAGTCGCTCATTGTTGTATTAGGCTATAATATCTAACGTTAGATGATAGAGCATGTGACCGCCTGTTGCTATGGTTACTCACAGCCGTTGTAGGCAGCGCATTTATTTATTCATTTCGAATGGTAAACAGGCAGTTTCACCAGAACTACTTTACTAGGTGTCCTCTATCACTTTTTAACGGACACCCTGCAGCCAATCAGAATCGAGTATTCACCCAGACCATGGTATAAATAGTTATAACTCACTAGTTATAATAGTTATAACTCACTGTTTATTGTTATTACATATTTAATCATTTTAAGTTATTACATACATTTATATTTCATTATGATGGGAAAGAAGTCTCTTATGCTCAAGACTACATTTATTCGATCAAAACTACGGTAAAAACAGTAATATTATTAAATTATTTTTATTTATTTATACGTTATTTATAGCATCATTACTCCAGTCTTCAGTGTCACATGATCCTTCAGAAATCATTCTAATTTGCTAATTTGGTGCTCAAGAAACATTTCTTATTATTGTCAGTGTTGAAAACTGTTTTTTCCAGAATTTTTTTAAGATTATTTGATGAATAAAATGAAAAATGAAACTTTTATTTATTACATTTTTTTTTTGTCTCTACTGTCAGTTTTGATCAGACATGTCTAATGATCTAATGTGTCCTTGTTGAATAAAAGTATTCATTTATAAAAAAAAAAATATATATATATATATATTGTAAATGGTAGTCTATTGCATTATAATATAGTAACCTGTTTTTTTTTTTCTCAACATGTGATTGGGAAAATACAGTTTCATTGATTATGTCTCTGTCTCTGTCAGGTGTGGTGCAGGGGATGATCACAGGAATTCGAGGACTCTGTAACGGTCTGGGTCCTGCGCTCTACGGCTTCGTCTTTTACCTGTTTCACGTGGAGCTCAGTGAAATGGACCCCGCAGAGAGCCCAGAGAAGGGTGCCAAACCCAACATGGCCAACCCCACAGATGAGGTGAGTGGTGCTAAAAAATAAATTATCTCTCTCTATTACATACCATGCATGGACCCACAATTCTCTGTATATCATGCCCCTTCAGAGTGCCATCATCCCAGGCCCTCCTTTCCTGTTCGGAGCATGCTCGGTTTTGCTGTCCCTCCTGGTTGCTCTCTTCATCCCAGAGCACAATGGCCCCAACATGCGGCCCAGCAGCTACAAGAAGCACAACAATGGCGCGCAGAGCCACTTACACAGCTCGCAGGGCGGACCCTGCGAGGGCAAGGAGCCTCTACTGGAGGACAGCAGCGTATAACCCCACTGACGAGGGGGGCGGGCACGGACCCCAAACCCCCTCACATACCACCCCAACCTGCCCAGGCGCTCATGAGCAGTGCACCTTTTTACAGAAGATGACATCACCGCCCTCTGTTGTTCCCCCGCAGCTCGGAGGCAGAATGAGCTGTGGGAACTGGCGCACGTAACTGGGCCAACTGGGAGCTGACCTTGGCCTTGAGGACAGGAAGTGGAGCAAAGGACATTTTGGCTTGAGGGAAGTGCAAGCAGACAGTTGTGTGCTGAAATGGACTTGGTGAAGGTTTTCCTCATTTTTACTGTTACATATTTTTTTTGTGCGTGTGTTTTTCTCTCTTTCTGAGTTCCAATTGTATAAATGTTCCTTGTCCAAAGACCTGGTAACCGTAACAATAGGGAACGTGTCTATCGTGACGTTACAGGCTAACTTTTGATGTGCTGCTTTCTACTGGTTCTTCTTGGTTTTGTACTTAACAGATTAAAAAGCGCTTCTAGGGAAGAGTGCGTCGTCTTTCCGAACCCTCAAGGAAATGTAACCAAGAAATGTCAGAAAGAAGGTCATCAACGTCATTTCACACACGTCATTGCTGTTGTATCATGCTCCTTCAAACTATACTTTCTGTTCTTGTACATCAGATGAACTAGTTTGTACTTCCTCTCCCTTCCTCACAAGAGGTGTGTCAGAATTCCTGCAAAGGGAGTAAAAGTTGCCTTTAAGTGACTTTTCATCACGATTACCAAAACCCAGATGAAGACTACGCTCTGAGAAGGGTCAAACGTATCGCTCCTGTTGGAGCCTCGCATATTTGATTTTTTCGTTTGCCATCTGCTTCGCCACCAGAACTCCCTGTGAACGTCAGCACTGCCATGTTACAACAGGCTAGCAGGGTTACAAGCTTACTGAGCGCATACCTAGTTTTGATATTATCGCGAGCACTGATGTGGGTGGAATAGCTTAAATGTGATTGGATGAGCATCGCTAGATCCAGTGAATCTAATATCACACATGCTGCTACTGTAGGGTGTACAAGGTTACAAAGTTCTGCGGTATAATACTATACTCTTAACATGGTGTTTCTTTTAGAGCTAAGCTTTTTTGGGCACGCCATTGTAATTTTAGACTCCAAATTTTGTGGCAGATTTCCATTTGTGGTGCTTCTCCTTTTTTCTGGTGAGAAACTCTGAATACTTCTATCAGATCTCAACATTAACTTTTGATTTTCCAGAGAAAACCTCAAGTGCATTCAGATCACTTTTTTTAAAAACCGATCTCTGGGTTTTGTTTGTTTGTTTGGTTTTAGGTGCCACTTTATTTCTGACTTTGTGCATTTTTATTAATTTATGTGTTCCATTTTCTGGTATTTGTATGGCTTTCTTATTTTTGTTAACATCCACACATGTTCCTCAAGGCTTAGTCATTGACCTTTTTAGCTAACTTTTGGACCATTTATGTTCTCTTACAGCATTGAAAACTATGTAAATGTTATTTAAAGGAGTTTTCCATCATTTTGCATTGAGCTGTATGACCAAACTTGAATGGTATTCTTTGTCATTTTTCTCACCTTTTTTCTGTACCTGCAAAATAACTCATTTCCACTAGCCACTTACTTGCAAAGAAATCTGGTGTTTGCCTCAGAAAAAAAGCCAATTAATTTGTGCCTAAAATGTGCTCTAAATGAATAGAAACAGTTTATGTGAATGGTGAACCGACTGTAAATATTAGGAACTAATGAGAAACTATTTATTAAAAGTTTATTGATATTGAAGTCTTTGTTTTCTTCTTAAAAAAAAATAAATATACATGCATATATATATATATATATATATATATATATATATATATATAGTCATGGATTATTGTTGATTTTATTGTAATGTTGTCAGATAAAATTAAAAAAATATATATTTTATATATATTCTTAAGTCTCACTGTTCAGGGTTTAGCAAAATTGTGCAATTTTTAGGTAGGCTATGCTCTGAATTCAGACTAATATATTTGAAATCTCAACATTGACATTTGTTTTTCCAGATAAAACCTCAAGTCAAGTGCATTCAGATCATTTAAAACCGATCTTTGGGTTTTACTAAACTAGATTGCCAAATTAGCATACTCAAACTAAGATCCTAATGAAATGAGTCATAATATCTACGACTTATTTGATTAGGACCTTAGTTTTCAGAGTGTGCTAGTTTAATCTAGTAGAATAAAAGCTAATGTTTGCACTCGTTTACACTTTTATCGATGTCTTATGTTATGACAACAGTGCATTATATGTTCATTTATTTTATTTTTTTTATCATGAGAAGAGGGGTTTTATTTCTCTCTGTCTTCTGTTTTTGGGAACTCTCTGAAGACATGCCTTTAATTGCTTTGAAACAATGCAATGTTAATCCAGTAGAGGGCAGCAGTGGACAACATCGTATCTACTGGACGTTTTGTACAACAACATTTTGTACACACGATAACAATTTAAGACATTTTAACAACAACAAAGTATTAAAATTTCATTCAGATTTAGATGTGATTTGGAGTGCTGAGTGAGGACATTTGTGGGTTTACTCCCTGGAAAAAGTTGTATCGCTCTTCGTACAGCGAAATTGTAATAGGCTTATATCATGGTTATCGTGTAACAAAATGAACAGCCTCTCGTCCTCTATGTTCACTCTACAGTTGTTTGAACGACTAAAAGATGCACCTTTGAATGAAAAAGTAGATATTCGAATAAATTGCTTGATATTTGATATCCGTTCGAATTAGATTTTTCTCAAAGGGCAGCCTGAATCTGATAAGTTCTTCTCAATTCTTCTAGATCCAGAGGAAAGAAAACTTTTCTACATTTGAAAGTTATGTATTAATCTGAACTTTTAGAGTTGAGAAATATAAGTGTAAAAAAAAAAAACAAAAAAAACAATTTGACCAAACAGAATTTCATGTTTAGTAACAACAGTAACAATGTTTACATCAATTAATTTAGGTAAGGTAGTCAGGTAGGCTACCTTATAAAGCTACATGTTAATTTTTCTCAAGGAATAATCTCTGACTAATGCTGTAAGCTAGGGAGTTGGTATTATTATTAAAGGTTACAATTAACAAATCAAATATAACGCGTTTTTTGTATATAACGAAGTTATAATATTTTGTTAAAATGATATGAGTACAATTATATTATGTTATATAGTGCAAATTTAGCAAAAATGATCATCTCTATATGGCTAGGCTAGTGAACATTAATTCTTCATAAAATTGACATAATTTGAAAGCTGAAACTTTGTTTCATTTAACCTGCCTTGTCTTGTCTATCGATGTAAGTATCTTCTTCAGTTTAGTTTACTTGATGTAGCATACTAAAATAAATACAAATTAAACTGAAATAAAAAGACATTTTAAAAAATAATATTTTATTAATAATTTAGTAAGAAGAGAAAATAGAACCTATATAAAAACTAAGCATCTCAATGATACTAAAACAACACTTTTTCTATAATACATAGTCTTAATATATCTGCAAGATTAATGTATTGTCTCTACATTCACTGTCACAGACAGTACAGAAATGACATGGTGTCTAAGGGCTGTATACACAGATGATACAGTTGCTCAGGACTGTTTTTCATAGTAGCCAGCACATGTAATCCTATTAGACCTATTAGAGTGCTGAGGGGTCAGTGAAACAGGGACGGGGTCAGAAATAGGATAGCCTACATTCTGTTTTCAGAAGGAGGCTACTGTCAACTACATGGAGTGGCTCCGAATGAGAAACATATGAAGGGTAAAGACGTAGAAATGATATATCAGGCCCAGCATACACTCACCTAAAGGATTATTAGGAACACCATACTAATACTGTGTTTGACCCCCTTTCACCTTCAGAACTGCCTTAATTCTACGTGGCATTGATTCAACAAGGTGCTGAAAGCATTCTTTAGAAATGTTGGCCCATATGCATAGCATCTTGCAGTTGATGGAGATTTGTGGGATGTACATCCAGGACACGAAGCTCCCGTTCCACCACATCCCAAAGAGGATCTATTGGGTTGGACAGTGATTTTAGTACAGTGAACTCATTGTCATGTTCAAGAAACCAGTTTGAAATGATTCGAGCTTTGTGACATGGTGCATTATTCTGCTGGAAGTAGCCATCAGGGGATGGGTACATGGTGGCCATAAAGGGATGGACATGGTCAGAAACAATGCTCAGGTAGGCCGTGGCATTTAAACAATGTCCAATTGTCACTAAGGGGCCTAAAGTGTGCCAAGAAAACATCCCCCTCACCATTACACCACTAGCCTGAACAGTGGTAACAAGGCATGATGGATCCATGTTCTCATTCTGTTTACGCCAAATTCTGACTTTACCATCTGAAAGTCTCAACAGAAATCAAGACTCATCAGACCAGGCTACATTTTTGGTGAGCTCTTGCAAATTGTTCCTCTTTTTCCTATTTGTAGTGGAGATGAGTATAGCCTGACTTTGTCATACTCATATTCTAGTCAGAATGTGAGTCTGATATTGCTCCATAGGGCTTTGATTATGAGGCGTCCTAACCGAACCAGGAAAAAAAAACTCTGCACTCATTTGGATAGTCGGTAGACCTACAACCAATCAGAGCATCGCAGTAAGTCAACTCCTTTGCATAGCACAGTTGTCAACTATAGAACTTACTTATTTAAGAAGTAAAATAATGAGTGTTGCTTCTTTTACTTACTCCTCCATGAGTGCGACCAAAGGAGAAACCACAACGACCACAGGCTTTTCATTGCGTCCCATCTTCTTAGCGATGATCGGAGCCAGCTGATAAGTTACACTTTTGCCGAATCATGTAGGAAGGACGACAAAAATATCTTTCCCATCGACAAATGCCTTGATTGCAGTTCTCTGTTTGTCTATTAAAATGAATGTGTGGTCGATTTATTTTACAACAGACGCGACAGCGGAATCTGTACATCTCAATTCTCCAGCTGCAGTCATCTCTGAGGGAAACCAGTTAAGTGCTCTTTGATAACGTGATGATTACGTTCCTGCAGATCACCTGTCCATCATCGTATAAAGCCCGCCCTGGCAATTTGATTGGATCGAACATATTTTGACAGATCATAATTACTCCTCAATCGAACGAGTCCAGACCGAACTTCCCGACCAAAAAATGTTGTGGGCGGGGTTCGGCTGGCATCCAGGCTAGGAGACCCGGTGGGGTCTTCTGCTGTTGTAGCCCATCCGCCTCAAGGTTGTGCGTGTTGTGACTTCACAAATGCTTTGCTGCATACCTCGGTTGTAACGAGTGTTTTTTTCAGTCAAATTTGCTCTTCTATCAGCTTAAATCAGTCGGCCCATTCTCCTCTGACCTCTAGCATCAACAAGGCATTTTCACCCACAGGACTGCCGCATACTGGATGTTTTTCCCTTTTCAAACCAGTCTTTGTAAATCCTAGAAATGGTTGTACGTGAAAATTCCAGTAACTGAGCAGATTGTGAAATACTCAGACCGGCCCGTCTGGCACCAACAACCATGCCTCGCTCAAAATTGCTTAAATCACCTTTCTTTCCCATTCTGACATCCAGGTTGGAGTTCAGGAGATTGTCTTGACCAGGACCACACCCCTAAATGCATTGAAGCAACTGCCATGTGATTGGTTGATTAGAAAATTCCATTAATGAGAAATTGAACAGGCTTTCCTAATAATCCTTGTTTAGGTGAGTGTATTTACATTAGATAGCAATGCATAGTGGAACCTTTTGGGTGAATCTTTGTTGAAATTCATTCCTGACAGGCATGGGAGCCTGTCTGACTGCCTTCACCTCCTGTTCTGTTTCCTTTCCAGTTCTTTAAGCAGATATGTATAGATTTCTGTCTCTTCCCTTTGGTATAACTAAGTGCAGAAGTGAGCATTAACCCTCAGCGGGTGAGTATTCTGCTTAACAAAAGAAGTCAGAGCGCATGCAACCGTGCTGTCAGGTCATGTTTGTGAATGCCAGCATGATCTGTTGGGATATGTGCATGCAAGTGGATTGAATTGCATTGAATGCGTTCATTTTTATCAGCTTGCTGAGTACACATAGAAATGTTTAAATTCACCTGAATGTATATCTCTGGAACAGCAAACATTTTTACAGATGATTGGTGCTGATATTTATATGTTGTCCCTTTTCCCAACTTGGCCCAATTCATCCTGAGGTTTCTCTGTTTCTGTAATCAAATGAGAGTGACATGGGATGTTTCTCAGCATTGAGTGCATGGAGATTGCATCAATACATTAGTTTAAAAAGGTCAGATGTTTGTAGGTAAAGGGCAACTTATCTGAACTGAATTTAAGCTAAATGTTTCACACATCATATGAAATCACTTAGCATGTATGTATGTAGATTTAGAGATATACAAATGTAGATGAACATGTGTTTATTTATAATATTAAAAATGTATTAGACTAAAAACCATTATTTAAAACAAAATTGTCTTATTTACTTCACCACCTACTTGACAATTTCTGCTAAAGAAAAGCTTATTTTGGACAAGAGACTTAAACTTAGACTTTTTTTCATAATCAAATTTAATAAAAGCAATTAATAGGACATATCCTGCACTCAAAAAATGAACGAGAAAGGTTGTGCACTTTCATAATATATTTATATTTAGTTTACTTATGATAATTGTGTTTTTTTGCTTGAAAAGTTTTTTTTTTTTAGTAGGGTCAACATAATTATGTCTAACAGTAACCCTAATGTGTTGTCTAAACACAAACCATTTTTGTTAAGTAAAAATTTCTTACATTCAAATGGTGGCAGTGCGACGCCAACTGCCATTTTGATTGTGTTTAACCTGTTTAACTATATGTGTTACATGTGATTACATGATTGATTTGTGTTGCATTAACTGAAACTTGGTTTGTTTAGATAGGTGGCATGATTAAATCATGTTAATCCAATGAATTTTTTGAGGCTAAAAATAAACACAAAATAGGACAGGATGTTTTTTTTTTTTTTTGCTGTGGTCACTTATTAGAACACATTTGTGACCTGTAGCAAAAAACATCCTGTCCTATTTTGTGTTCATTTTTAGCCCATCTTCAAAAGTGTCATGTTTTGTAAAAGTGTTATTTTCACTGGCCAATCCACCAATCCCTGGGTAAGAACACAAACCACAATCTTGAAATTTAAAAGCATGTTGCCAGGGAGACCTTTGTACAAAAGCAATTAGTGAGCTGTAGCAATTTACTCCTTCCCATTCATGCTTATTTGTTCCTAATATGAAGGTTTGTATAACCGAAAAAGTAATTTGAGAGGAAATGAAGGTATTAAATTGACTCAGGCTATTCTGGCAAGTAGCACAGACCTGCCAACAACCGACAGTCCTTGTTGGATCTTCAACTGGAATCATTCAGGACCATGCAAATCACCTCCATATTGGCTCTGGTGCATTATTTCTTTACTTATTTTTTCTAGAGAATTCAGTAAAATTCATTATCCCAATAATCTGAGATAATGAAAATCGTATTATGAATGGTCAGCAGATACATTGAGGCAGGAATGAAGCAGAGAGAGAATCCAAATGAAACTAATGAAACAAACAGGTCATCCAGGGCAAACAAAGGAACATGGAACTCAAGACAGGAACATGGAGACAGCTACAAGCAACAACAACCGACCACCAACAACTGAGACACAGAGGTTTAAATACACAGACAAACAAGCTAAACAAGATAACAAGGGGGCGGGGAAACACCTGGAGAGACTAATAAACAAGAAAAACTACAAGGGACTAAACATGGCACAGAACAGGAAATAAGTCCACACAAGACGAGGAAAACACAAGACAGGAATCGTAACACAGATTTTGATCCCATTTAAGTTGTTCCAGCACTGTATCACCTCTACTATTATAGCATACATACCACATACATCATCAGGGCTGCTGTAATAGAGCGCAACAGTCAGATCCCAGAAGTAAAAACTCCATTAATTTTCTCCATAGGGAAATAGATTTTTAACAATAACATTTAAAGACAGACCTACTGTGAGCTATAATAAAATTAGCTTCTGTTGAAGTCATTAGCCTGCACTATTTCAACATTTTAAAATAATCGTCTTTAGCAGTGGAATTCGTGTTGGAAAAACTACATGTACAGATAACAGACAAAAGTACAGTCGAAACTATATATATATATATATATATATATATATATATATATATGGTTTCGACTGTAGGCTACTTTTTTCATATACACAACATATAAATAAATGCCTCATTAGCAGCTATACATAAATTGTCCAGGCATAAGCCATCTACATGAGCCATCTGCCTATAGTCAAAACTAGCAAAATGCACCAAAAAATCTTTTCAGCCCACTCCCAGGCATTGCGAATGACGTAATCGAGTTGGTCTCCTGGCCTACACTGGCAAAATATTCCAATATATATGCATATTTTGAAATAAACTTAAAATATATATTTTTACAGCCTATGTATTTTATCAACATTTTTTAAAACGTGGTTTTATATTTATCCATTTTTAATTTGATTATGCTGATCGCAATGCTTCATGGGCTTAGTTCTTTGAGCCATAGAGTCTTGTGCCATGTTTTTTTTTATCCGATTTTCTAATACTTTTTTTGCTTCAAATCAAAGTTTGTAATGCTATGATTCACCTAGTGGGTTGGCTTGGTTCATGCCTTATAATGGGTTAACAAAGGTTTTTTATTTTTTTTAGTTTTTTTTATATGTCGGCCACATCAGATGAATTCGTGTTTCTGTCGCTCTTAAAATAAAAGTTCAAATGCTGCCATTAAAAGAACCATTTTGGGTTCCTCAAAGAACCTTTCAATAAACCGTTTTTAATAATCTAAAGAACCTTTTTTAACTATAAAGAACCTAAAGATTCTATTAATGTTAAATGTTCTTCATGGAACCATTGATGCCTTTATTTTTAAGATTGCATTACAAACATCTAAAATCTTTTATGCATTTTACATTGCAACCGCATTGGTGTCTTTTTTTTCACTTTTTTTGAGTGGTTTACGAAGAGAGTGGTTTTCTCTCTGTGTACCTAACGTTCAAGTGGTTACAAAGACAGTTGTTTTCTCTCCTGACATTTGGAAGGGTTTAACGTGGTGTTCCCACACATAATGGTGTCAGTTCTTAGAACAGAGGATGTAAACAGGTTGTAGGGCAAGAGGGATTGGGGATGTTATTGTGCCTCCTCCTCTCTCGCATGTTCATCAGGAAGGGAAGACATCAGTCAGAATACGCATTGTCCAATTTGTTTTAGGACATGGCCTTTGGCTGTGTACTCACAGAGATGGAAACAAGTGACTCTTCAACGCCAGAACATGATTAAATGAATGAAATAGCAGATTCAAATGTAATATGAATTCACGTGGCCCCAAAGATTATTGATTGTATTTCTGTATTTCTGGAAATGGATGTGTTAAAGTTAAAGTTAAGTTTACGTGCTCAACTGACAGCATTTGTGTCATAATGTTGATTTCCACAAAAAAAAAATACTTCCATCCTGTGACTCATTTTCTCTTGAAGGGGTCATTGGATGCAAAATTCACTTTTACGTGGTGTTTTGCATAGATTTGCAGTATGTGGACACAACCACAATACAATGAAAAAAATCCATTCAGTCATTTTTTTTTTTTAATCCTCAAAAAGTCTAAACACTCTCAATAATCAAGCCTTTTGGATTTTCTGAGCAATATGATGTCATATTGCTCATGCTCCGTCCATGACCACTGACGGACTTTCCCGTATTAGCATATTTCCTCCCTCAGCCATTTGTATCATGGACAGTAAAAGAAATGGACAGCGACCCCATAGGCTTCCACTGAAAAAAAGATTAGAAGGCTCAAACTGAGCTTGACAACATAGATGTGACGTGAGCCTGTCTCTTTAAAAATAAACAATGTACAAATGGAGTCTTTAAAGATCCTCAGATGTAAAGTTATTCGCTGTCAAAGTGACATCAAACTGAATGGGTGTCAATGGAATGATAACAGCAAGTGAAGCCTTGTTAGCCAATAGCCGCCGCCGGGGAGACTTCAGTTTGCGGCTGGTGGATTACCCCCCTGATTTGTATACATTCACCAAACCAGGTTGTAATGGCAGCACTTTACTTATCTTGTGTCAATGCCCCATGGAAGAGAGGGGTGGGGTGAGCAGTTACTCATTATCATTTAAAGAGACATGCACCGAAACAGGTCGCTGTGAACAGGGCTGTTTTTGAGGAGGTAAAAACTAAAAAGGGTGTTGTTTTACACAACTATTGAGGAATTTTAACCAAAGCATGTTACAAACTTTTCACGAAGACCCAAAAGAATCATACCAACTTGTGGAAAATGGGAATCCGACGACTCCTTTAAAAAAGCAAAAATATGGTTACAGCCAAGCACTTACAATGGAAGCAAATGGGGCCACTTTTTTGAGGACTTAAATGAGAACTCTGGCGCAAAATGAACCTTTGGTCTAATAAAACATCGGTACCTAGTCAACCGTTCTCTGAGATTTGTTTTCATGATAATTGAATGTAAAGAGTTCTATCTCTAAAAACTGTTTAGCGTATAATGCTAGTACTGGGGGCATTTACTGTAAAAAGAAATCGCTAGTTTATACCACTAACAAGGGTCAAAATAGCCCCACACTAACACAGTAACATAATGAGGGTCCATACATGCAAAACGAAGCATTGAGAACTGTGTAAGCGTACAGACCGTTTAATAAGAAGATACTTTATAAAGACTGACCCAAATACTCTACTTAACTGGAATATTCCTAAACTTATGTGAGCAGAATGTGTGGCCGCAAATAACATTTTGCACACCTTGTACAACACAGTCCTGTTTCTTACACAGTTCTTCTTACTGATGGCCAGGATGTGCATGTTTATTGACATAGTGTACACTGTTTTTCTATGGTGATCTCCTTCCATCTCAGAGCCTCACAAGTTCAACTGAACTACACCCAAACCTATATTTTCCATTTTTTTCTCACAAATATTTTTCCTAGGTCTTGGACAACATGGTTAAGCTAATTAAGTTGTACTGCTACCTCCTCAATGAGCATCAATGTTTTATTTCCAGTAAGCTCAAATAACACAAAACTAACAATTTTCCGAAGCCATTTGACTTTACCTAAGGAAGATTGAGTGGCTGGCAAATGTCAAAAAAAAAAAAAAAAAAAATGTCAAAAGCATCTTAACACCATCATCTTTTTTTTCAACATCACCTATTCGACAAACTAACCAGACAGTTGACTGCACCCATTGACCTCCATATAGTGCTTTTTTCCAACTAAGTCAGTTGGTGGCGTGAACTGGTTGATTACCAACATTCTCTAAATCTTCTTTTGTGTTCAACAGAAGACATAAAATTATACAGGTTTGAAACAACATGAGTAAATGATGACAAAATGTTAATTTTTGGGTGATCCCTGTAAGAGTATTTTCCATTATCAATCACACTGACGTTTTTTTTGTGTGTGTGTGTGATAATGACCGGCTGGTTGTACAGTACATTATCTTGCTTACCAAATACATAAATGGACTTATAATCAGAGCTGAAATTATTTTATTATGAGAGAGTAGCCTATATGGAGAGTGTAGATTTAACTTACATATGAAGTAAATATGGGAATGAATTATATGCATATATGTAGTATAAGTTACGTTTTATATAATATGTAGATATAATTTCATGTCGATGGATTCTCTAGAAGATCATGTTTTTAATATATATATATATATATATATATATATATATATATATATATATAAAATATGCAAAGTGCACTATAATGTTTAGTGCCTCTGAGACTGTTTAACCCTCAGTCCGTGGTTCCAGTCCATATTTCCCTTGTGCTCTCCCTCTCTGGTAGATCTTGTTTACTGGCGCAAAGACAAGGAAAGGGGATCCTCGAGCGAGGGGATAAGTCAAAGCACTAGCTACAACCAGCGTGTGGACTTAATAAAAACACACATTTGTTCTTGCATTTTTATTCTCCTCTTTTTCTCCGCGAGAGTGTTAAAGATTAGTCAGTGGCCTTTGCGGAACCAGCTTCACCTTGTTATATTGATCTGTGAGGCGCTCGCCAGTAAAGCGACGTAGAAAGACTGCATGAGTGGAACATTTGTGCTTGGAACTTGGAAGTGTCGCGGAAACCTCAGCGTTCTGCAGTGTTTTTGCAGACGCCCCCAGAACTGCTACGATTCACTAGGCTGTCAGTTTACATTCTATAATGAATGATGAGTAGTACGGATCACTACTGCGTGTAGTCCGGTGACCCGTAAACGCTCTACGGCGAAAACTCGCTGTCAGCAAGGACTTTTGAAAAAGTAGCCTACTGAAATCCGCCTATCACGAACCCTGGAAATCTTGAACATTTCGTGAGAGCACTATCTGCAACTTTTGAGTCTGTAAAGCGTGTATTAACTACAAGGTCTTTCCTTTTGAAGTATAAATCGAAACAAAGCAACAAAAGGTCTCTCGTGCAAATGCTCAATTGATTATTTTGGCCTGCGCTCTGTGCGCAGCCATCCTCCCCGTGCTTTTAGAGTGCTTTTTCCTTTTTTTCCTCTCTCTCGCCAAGGCTCGGTTGGAACAATCTGCGCTAGTGCTGGACAATATATATGCAATCGATCGGAAATGATTCGGCTGCTCATCGTAGATCATGCCACCCGTAAGCTTTAATCGCGTGGATTGTTTTACACTGAATGAAAGTCGCCGCACGCGCTGTTATTAGCTTAGCGCTCGAGCCTTCATATGGGCAGCATCCGTCAGCGCGCGCGCGGAGCAGCAGCGCGAGCGGATTGAACACGTTGAACTTTCCTCTCCGCCCATTTTTTTTTTCTGAGGGGGGTGACAGAGGTCTTTTTTTCTTTTCTTTTTAATTTTTATCTTACAAAATAACACCGGACTATTAAAACAGATTAGTACCCACACGAAGAGAATTCGGAGGGGATTTTCTTACAGATTTTCGGATTCCCTGGGGTCAAAATGCGGCTTCGGACTTTGATTGTTTTGGTTGCGTCTGTCTACACTGTTTGCCACTGTCAACAAACAAATGGAGAAAGTAAGTGTAACTTAACGGCTTTGTTTTGTTTTTCAAATGAACACGGATTAAATATTGGAGTCTTGTCTGTTTAAATGTTATTCTACAAACGTTATCGACCGCTCTTAAAGGAAAAAATGGGATCGTAGTTCTTGACCACTGTGACACATTTGGTAAAGCAGAGCCAGACAGAAGGACATTGCAGGGCAACGGACGAGTAAATCAAATATTGCATCGTTTTGATTTCGATTAATCATTTCAAACTGGCTTTAATGACACGGTCGATTTGTGTGCCTTTAACCTAAAGCCAGATTTATCGATCGTCGGAGGACAGCATGGATATATTCGTAGCTCGAACTGCTAGTAAGGCTCGGAAATGTTTTTCAAGTTCAGCCAGGCCCATGTTTCATGCAGCCATTTGCAGCGTTGACAGAGTTGCAAGAGGATTTTAAATCCTAATCAGATAAATCGAGACCTATAGCGCCGTATTTTTATTTATTGTTCACAGAAATCAGTTTGGAAAGTGGATTACTTTGGCAGGAATGTTATAGTGATACTAGAGCTCTCAGATATCCTTTTAAGATTTTGCTTTCAGCACAATAAAACTACTGTAGATTGATACCACCAGGGCACAAATTTTATTAGCAATCTGACTTAGCCAGAAATGTTATATAAAGACTGAGACAGTCAATGGGGAAGATACAATCAATTTATCACATTTATCACTTATTTTATGCATTAATCAACTCAAGGCTGTGCAGTTTTAAGACCTGTTACATGAATGAACACAATAGTATAAACGGAGTTTATCTGTATGCCTGATTTTTACTATTTGTATGGACATTTCTCAATGTATAGTAAATAGTTTAACACTTATTAAATGTTTAAAATAGTTAATATGTAAATTTTGTATGAAAACTTTATATAAAACACATGCCATGAACTGGTATAATTGTTTTTTAATGAGGCAGTACATTAGTGATCTAAATTATTGTGGTATTAGGTACCACTTGTTGTTTTCTTCTTTTAGTGTTCTTGGAAGACTTTCTGCAACAGCTAAATAAATATAAGCATGCTTTTGACACACTTGGCTGTGTTCAACTCCTAACAAAACATTGGCTTATCTTCAGTTCACCCAACAAATAAGTTCTAACATATTTTCTTTGTGAAAATTAGACATTACAGTAGTATTTTTGGCATCATGTTTTGTGTGTGTGTGTGTGTGTGTGTGGGTGAAACCAAATGAAACACTCAAAGTTTAATTTCATTATAATGAGACTTTTTCAGGGTTTATTTGTTGATTTGTGAGCAGTATTAAACCCTAAGCACATTTTCTTATCTTGTTGTGCTGCAGATTTCTAAATATAGACTTGGTTTGGATGAAATTTATGCATTCAAAGTTCTGCCAGTTTCCATTTTGGGACTCTCTTCCAAGTGTCTGGTGGTTAGACTACTGTATGTCAGAGCAATACTACGTGTAAAAGCTATGCTAGGTTTTAGGTTAAGGTCTACAGAAGTTTGAAAAGCTTATAACAAACACTGCATGGAAAGTTACGAATGAACAGACTGTTGGTCCCTTTCTGTCTGTAATAATCTGATGTAGAAATGATATTAATTCTTGTTTATTTAAAAATGTTGCTTGGCTATATTTTCTCTATCGTCAACAAAAGTGGTAAGATCGGCATGCCAGTCTCATTCCCAGGAAATGTGAAAAGAACATATTTGAAGTGCGTTGCGTCTTATGTGTTTTGCCACAGCATAGTTTTTAGTAGTAGGTAAGTTAACACCTGAGGGTGTGTGCTACCTTTTTATTAAAACCAGGAGGAAAATAAAAGGATTGAGTAATATCATGAAACCAGTTTGTGCGGGATTCTTAAGAGCAGATCGAACATAAACAAGTTGTGTAATTGTTTGCCCCCTTTTTGTTCCTCTCAGGCTTGTAGTGAACCACTGTAGGGAAGAGTGAAACTATTTTGGGGCCTCAGTTCAACCCTGCCAGACTGGAAATCTGCTCAGAGCCCAGCTCATTTTGGAACATTTATTAATGCAAACATCTGACTTGAATACCGTGGTGTTAAACTATTTGATACAATTTGATTTTTTTGTTTGTTTTAATGTCCCCTCATTTATACTCTGTGAGTAAAAAATTGTAAAAAAAAATATATATATTAACAAGAATATCTTTGAATTTATTTATTTATTTTTGGCCCTTTTGCTTTAATGAGAGGAGCACACAAACTACGTGAATTCCCCAAATAAAAGCTGATGAAAGATGAGAACATCTGACCTTTTGTATATCATAAATATCATTCATTTCTTTATTTTATTATTGACTTTGAAATAATGCAAAATTTAAATGATTTATTCAATGTCATCATTTTTCTCAGTTTAATTTGTTTTTAGATTTTGAGTCCCACATTTGACTATATATTGCAAATCCTTTTTGCGCATTTGCCTAAAAGGAATGATCTCCTGTACTGTAGTGAAACAAATGCTAAATTAAAAATATAGTGTGTATAAATTTACTGATGGTTGGCAAATGCTGTCTACTAGTCTTATTTTCTTTAGAATAGTCTTATCTGTATTCCTGCTAGTCAGTCAGTTTGTTTGTAAGTTTTTATTTAAGCAAACTAATAGTACAGCTGTCACTCTTAAAAGTTTCTTCTGTCAGTCTTGTCTTTACAGACACGGAAAGCATATGACAGACAACATAATTCATACCTCTACAGACTAGAATTCGAAACCGTTTGACTCAATCACCTGCCTGGTTACATTACTAATATCCAAAAACAGGTCATGTAATTTTGTAATTGCTATGCTCACATTGTTCAGCCTTGTGCATTCCTGCCTGACATGACATGCCCATCATCATCTATGAGAAATCATTTCAGATGTAGTTGCTGCACCTTGTAGCCACAGAACTCCATGTTCTCAGTGTTTCCTGATTGCGTACAATTCAGTTTCTATTATGATTCCCCTTGTGATCACCTCACTCCTCATTCAGTGTGTTCGAGCGACATGAACTTCCCCTTAAGAGCTGTTATTTGTTCTGTTTTGAAGTCCGTCATGGCTGTTCAGGTGGTTTTATTGTCTTGCAAGGAGGTCACTTAGTAATACAGAGTTTTTGCTATATCATTGTAAGTGGTTTACAGATATTTGTAAGAAGCCTGATTGTGCGTCACCCATTAAATCTTGTTTGAATTCTTTTATCAATTAAGGCTCAATCCTTTTTTAAAGCATATTTATGGGTAATTTGTCATGCAAAATGTTTCATACTGTAAATCAAATCTAATGTAATTTCACATGCAGCTTGCCTCTCACAAGTTTTCTTTTCTCCCACAAGATCTTTTAAAATTGGTTCAGATTGGCAAATTCGTGAGCAGAAACTATTAGACCTCTCTTTTTTTCCGTATTCTAAGTGTATGAGCAGAGACTTACACAGTTTAGCAGTGGGAACTCTCCCAGTAATATTGTTCTTCTCACCCAGTTTGAGGAGCAGCTGGTGTGCAGGTGCATCTTTAAATCATCCAATGTCTAGACTAGACTCTCCTCTCGCTGTTAATGGCTGCCCAATATAATTCTGTGTGCTAAATTTATTTTCTGTAACCTTTGTTGCAGTATTTTCTGAGCAGGAGTGTCAGGGGTGTCACTTTTATGCCCCCAACTTATACACGAATTAATATCGCCTAAATATGCCGTATTATGCTTTGAGTTCCATAATTGTAGTTTGGCCTGATGCACAAAGCAGGTCCATGACTGTTATGAAATTGTTTGATATTATTTTGAATGATTTGAGATCAAATGTACATTAATTAATGTGTGAGTTACTTTCTTAAAAAAACAAATTGTTCAATTACAATTCGGTTTATTGGCTGAAACCTCAAAGAGGAAGTGGGACAAGAGGGGTGGGGAGTAGACACGCCTAATTTTAAGACTTCTGCTTTTATATGGTCATGCAGTTCCTTTCTGTGTCCTGGTTGAAATGTTTGGCATTGTTTGTCTTGTTTCAGAGTAAAGTGTGTTCTTTGTGTGGTTTGGCCTTTTGCCGCATTTCATATTTTTTTTATTCAAGAACATTTGCGTTATAAGTCATTTGATTTATTTTGATGGCTTAATGGTGCCTGCTAAGGCAAACACACTTATGCAGATTGAATGCAGATTTCAATCAATATGTCAGGTCTGAATATAATACTTTTCAGGTCTGTAACAAAGCAGACTAGCTTTTCCGTTTGAACATTGCCATAAATCACTACCTCAGTTAAGTCCCTTTACTACTTTAAACATTTTCTTTTATTCTTGTCAAAACTAATTTTAAACCTAAATTTGACTTAAATTTGACAATCTATGTGTTTTAAAATGAAAACTGCTTTTACTTCTTGTGTTATTTTAGGTTTTGTTTATTCTTTTATTTATTTAACACCTTTTAAAAACTCGTTCTCTGTTCCTTGTTGCTTGGAGAATATAAATGTAATTATATACAGATAGATAATTTAATTAATGTAATTGAATGTTTGTCTTTTAAAACAAATTTGATCTACATACTATACATGGTTGTTTGTGGATTTCCACATACGAAAATTCAGTTAAACTCAAGCATCCATCTCTTAAATGAATGCATGCTTGTTACTTGCATTACTCACTGTTTGACGTTCAGTGTTTAAGTTTAGCTAGAGCATCTTTCAGGGATTCTCTGTATAAAATTAATGACTACACACACAGTCAACCAGGACACGTCTCTCTCTTAACTCTGCTGCCCTTCCTTTCACGTGCTTCAACGCTACTCTTTTCAAGTGCCAGGCACCCCATTTGTACATCGTGTATTAGGAGTGTGGTGCTAAAAATAAGTGTTAGTGTAGAGGTTTTGCACATTATGTGTGTGTGTGTAGAGAGAGAGGACATGCATGTCAGTTGGGTTGTACTACGCATTTCAGCTTCCTCGTGCTCCAAAACTTCCGTACTGCCACATTCATTAATCCCTGTGGTGGGGCCACTGTTATAAGTAGTGTAAACAAGTAGCCAGCGCAAGGTATTTTTGACCTTTCCAATGCCTCATGCTTTGACTGCCCATGTGTTTGAAAGGTCTCAGTTATGCATAAGCTGACCGCACATCAGAGTTCATGTATGCGTGTAATTTGTTTAAACCATTGTGGAATCTTTAAAGTCCCGAGCAGTGGGGCCATTTTTCATTTAAAAGGGACCTGGGCACTAACAGGAAACAAAAGTCTCTAATTAGTTATGTAACAGTCTGGAAGTAGAACTTATGTGTTCATGTTGTTGTAACCTCTATTTAATTGAGCAGTTGTGTGTGTTATTTGTTGTCTGTTAATTTATGCACCGTTTTTTTTGTTTTGTTTTAGTCTTTTAAAGAAACTTATAGTTTCATAGTATTTTGAAGAAACTCTTTAATTTTAATCTATTTTAATCTGACCGCTTGATGCAGTTATTATTATCTATCGATTGATCAATTGATCTAAGGGTTTTGCCTAAAACCTTAAACCAGTGGTTCCCAAACTTATACGTGAGATGGGTACGTGAACAAAATGCAGATTTTTGCCGTTCGTTTCATTCTACCCCACCTTAAAATAACATTAAAAACGAGCATGTATTTCTAACAGGCAAAATGGCGTAGGGAAATACTTGACATCCAATCAAATTCAATTATTTATGCTGTACTTAAAAATGTACCTTTATAAAAGTGGGAATTTAGCACTTACTAGCAAATAGTCACAGACTGTGCATGCAGATCTCAAATGCTCTTCGATACAAAAACATACCCTGTGTGAGTTCTTGGTTGTGTAAAGTTGATAATATATTATATGAGCAAGAATGCAATTTTTACCAAATATGACTGATTTTATACAACAGTTCAACAAACAAAATGGTCATGTTAAGTGATGTACATATTAAACACAGTATTGTCAGTATTGTTTGCTCAATTGCAATAAAATAATAGTTCCAACAAAAGCCACAGCAGAACTGCAACATACCGTGTTTGTGAATGAATCTGCGGCTTTGAACGAATCGTGAGAGTCAATGATTCAATGACTCATTGATGAATACAGCTACTTGCTTCGTTACTAAGTGAATAAATGTCTTAACACCACCTACTGGCAGTTTTAGTTAAATATTTAAAAGTATTACTTCGTTTTTACCATCATTGGATATTTCTCTATTGAACTTTTTTTTTATTTAAAACTTTATTTATTTTAGAAAGGTAAAAATGCACTAAAAAATCAATTTAAGGGGGCAGATATTGTCCCCTGCAGAAGGATGTTAAATGCCTCGGGGTACGCCACTCAAAAAAGTTTGGGAAACACTTCCTTAGACAAAGCATTCACCTGAAAAGCATCTCTGCATGAAGAGCTTTTATTATCTTCATTAACCATGTTTTGTCATATGGAAGGTATCAGCTCAAAGGGAAAATTTAACTGTGTGACAGAAAACTTTTTATGGTTCTGTATATGATCTCCTTTATATGATATATGATATCCGTTTCTATATAATACATTTTTGCATTCCTTGTTTTTGATCTTTACAGTAAAAATCCTGTTAAACTAAAGGTCATCATCTGTAAGCAATTTTTGCAGAACTTTTGTGTAGATTTTCACTGAACCAATTAACATTTCGCTGTCCTTTTTGTCATTGCAGTTTGCCCAAGTAAAGACATCAGAAATAACGTGACCAACCTACGGGTGCTGGAGAACTGCACTGTGATCGAAGGCCACTTAAAGATCCTGCTTATGTTCACGACTAAACCAGAAGATTTCCGTGGCCTGAGTTACCCTAAGCTGACAGTAGTGACAGACTATCTGCTCCTGTTCCGTGTCTATGGCCTGGAGAGCCTCAGCGACCTGTTTCCCAACCTCACGGTGGTGCGAGGAAATAATCTCTTCTTCAACTATGCACTCGTGCTGTTCGAGATGCTGCAGCTGAAGGAGATCGGTCTTCACAGTCTGATGAATATCACCCGTGGTGCCGTGCGTGTGGAGAAGAACCCTGACCTCTGCTACCTCTCCACCCTCGACTGGTCCATGATCCTTGACTCGGTGGAGGACAACTACATCGTGGCCAATAAGAATGATCGTGAGTGCGGAGACGTCTGCCCCGGCACGGTTCTGGGCAAGACCACCTGCCCCCTCACTACCATCAACGGGGACTTCAGCGAGCGCTGCTGGAACCAAAAGCATTGCCAGAGAAGTACGTAACCTTAAGTACTTCTTTTTATTTCATTTTTGCACTTTCAAACCATCACGCAGAATATATTTACACCCTCAAGAAGAATCCCACCCGTTTTCTTCTCCCACTTATTATCCGATAATCGTTTCAAATCTTCGTTTTCACCGGCACACAAGGGTAAAAATGTTTACATTACCATAGAGTCTTGAGATGTTTTGAGAAGTGAGCGGAAAGATTTCAGGCCTGTGTGTGTGACAGACTGTGTTAGCACTAGGGATGGGCATGGTTAATCGACGATCGATTATTGATCACTAAAAATTTCGTCGATCACCTTAATTTGTTATCGATTAAACGCGCTGGTTGCGTTGCGTAGTGTGAGTGGACGGTGAACGGAATAAGGTTCCCGGGGCTGTCCATGTTACGCGTCCGCACGAGCGCGACGGTGCGCTCGGCATAGTATTCGGTGTTCAGGCGAGCGCATCGAGTATGAACGCCTCGTCCGTTTAGGGAGGTGCGCGCGCAGTCTGCGGAGATTCACGCTGCAGACTCAGAGCCACGCGAAAGTATAAACAAGACTTGACGGTCACCAGGTTGCGGTCGCGTCTGACCCCAGATCATGTCTTCAACATGCTTATCTTTCTCAACAAAAATCAGTAGACTGGTGCAGAAGTTGTATGTGAGTTACTAGTTATTTTTATGAGGCTTTGTTAAGTAGCCTTGCCTAATTGATTGTTAGGTAGGCTAATCTCTCTCACGCTCTTTCTCGACTGCCTTGGATAGGTTAAATTTTTTTTTGAGTTACATTTTGACAAAACCTGTCAGATCTAAGTATTATTATGTTTTTGGTTTATTGTAGTTTTATTGTATTAAGTTATTGTTTAACTTTGTAATGCAGCCCTTTACAAACGCTATTGCGGTAAAAGAAAAAACAGTGCGAATTATGACGGAGTGCAAACGAATGCGAACTAGCAAGGTTTGGGAATTGGAAAGTTTCACAAAACTTAAAACTAACAATGCTGTCATGTGCAATACATGCAAGGAGGAACTTGCTTTTCATGGGAGCACAACATGCATGTTGGAGCACTTAAAACACCCCCGACACAAGAGGAGCAGGTGAGATTCGAGTGTTCTCCAGCTGGAGCTAACTAACTAGTGGTAACGTAAATCTCTTTATTAGATAATGCAATACTACTAATAATAGTCATAATATTATCAATAATAATATAATAACAGTAATGCGATGATTTATTTTAAATTGATCGAGCTTAGGAGTCAGGGCTGTTTTTATTATTGAACACTATTAGTCTTATCACTCCCCTATATTTTGTTCCATAATCATAAAGACTTACAAAAGGAGATGTTAGGAAGAATATCATGGCAGTTACTTTTTCTTTTTCACACTGTAAATTAATAGGTGAATGAGAACGTTTCTTTCAGCTCAATTGTCATGTAAAAAAAATGTAATTATATTTATAATAATGATTTGGAGATGAATATTTTACCATTATTGTGTCCTGTAGTAAATGTCCCTTTTTCTGTTTCAGTTTTAAGAAAAGCAGTGGTCCTATTAAACAATGCCTAGAGAGCATTTGTATGTGATTTGAGTTGGACTGAATTCTGAAAACTTAAAGAGAATGACCTGTTTAGTTGGCTCAAAACCTGAACTGATTTTCTTTTTTAATATTATAGTAAGAATATGTATAACTCAATGTTTTAACTAATTGAAAAAACTGAATAATCATTCCAAACTTACTGATTAGCCGCCAAAATACAGTAATCGACAATTAGTCGATTAATCGTTCTAATAATCGTTAGATTAATCGATTATCAAAATAATCTTTTGTTGCAGCCCTACTTAGAGCACCGCAGCGCATATGTTCAAGTTTAACCTAACCGAACATCCAGTTTAACTTCCACAAGTTGATCGTCTTGTAATAAAGATCTAATCGAGGAAAAACGCGCTGTATTTTTGTATTTTCATTGCATTTTTAATTTATAAAAAGTTAAACAAATAACGGATTTGAATATAAAAATATTAATGATTAATTGATAGTCGATCGTTAATTCTCCCGACGATCGACTAAGAAAATTTAATCGAATGCCCATCCCTAGTTAGCAGTAATTTTGCTGGTTATTTTCAGCAATAATGATGGCCATCACCAACCATGCTGGAAGCAACAAGTCAGGTGATCAGCTGCAGTTAAGTAAGCCAAGTTTCTGTGTCAAAGCATGAACCATGTTCCAGATTATGACGCAACCGCCCTGTTTGTGCAGTAGTTCGGGGTGTGTGCGGTGCTTTGTGTAGCTGTTTGTGATTTTAACCTGACAGGATCAGTCGGAGTGGCCTGTCGCACATTACAGTCTACACTGAGATGAGGCTGTCTCCAACAGTTTGGTTCATACATTCAATTCGAAATGCCAAGGGGTGTGTGTTTGAACATATGGAAGAACTTTGCATATTGGGGCAAAGCCCTTGAGCTTGCACAATTACGTAACGCATGGGACACATCATGTAATTGTTCTTTGGACCAGGTATATGGTGTCATGTGTGTCTGAAGGCAAGACTCTGTTCTGTTTGGCAGTGGTCTTTCTGCAGCCCCATTTTAAAAAGAAAAGACGTTCCTCTCTCACTGTGTTTTCTTAGGCAGGTGTGAGCAATTCGATTTTAGGCAAAAATAGATAGATAGAGGTGGGCTGTTTTGACTTACAAATCATTTAAACCACATATCAACATGCTAAAACCAGGGGCGTAGCCAGAATTTTATTTTTGGGGGGTCCCGTCTTTAAATGAGGGGGCAACATTATTTATATATATATATCAAGTTGATCTTTCCGTGCTTTTTAAAAAAAGTGTAATATTGTACTTTGAGTTTGAGCGCCTGCCATTGTCACGGCATATTAACTCTCACGCAGAGATGAAGATGACAGCATACGTTACGCGCAACACGTTATATAAACAAATCAAGTTTGAAAATAAGCCGCATTTTACCGCGCAGCATTTTGATTGGTCAATCTATCAATCCTAATAAAACACCTTTTTTTTTTTTTTAAGCAATCAGAAATCTGAGGGGACCGGACATGTAAATGAGGCTACGCCACTGGCTAAAACCATTCTCAACTCATCGACTTTTCAATAACAGACAGCTAATTTTCATAACTCTGCTTTATCTGTTTAGTGGAGTTGAGGGACAGACTGCCTGGAGGTTATTAATGCTGGAGGAGGAATTGGCTGAAGTCCTTGTTAAGTACTTTGATAAAATCCTCGTTCGGGCTGCTTTGACTCATGTCTGCTGAGTTGCAGTTGGACAGTGGGGATGGAGTTTTTTGGCCAAAAGCACAGATTAAAAAAGTATTATCTAATGATAGAATCAGTCCCGGCCTGCTGCTTGGTTAGTGGTGAAGGACTTGTGGCTAGGGGTCCAATATTGCTGAGAGTCTGCTGAAACTTATAAAACCACAGAGCACTAAAGAGCAAAGAAATACTGGAAGATGAATGTTGTTTTCAAACAGCTTTGAGACCTCGTAGTGTTTGTTGTGTGTACCACAAGAATTATCTTCTCCGTCTATAATGGATTGGATTATGAAGGTAATGAATCCATAAAGTCCCTTTTTGAATTTTTTTTTTGTTTGTTTGGATTTTGTCAGAAAATGGCGGAATGTGTAGAGTAAGTAAGTACATTTTGTGCAGCTTTATGAGGTTTTCTTCTCTGCCATTTGGCACTTGACCTCAAAAGCTGTTGTTGCAATGCCTTAAGACATCAGAAATGACATTATACATATCTTTTACATATAAATTTGAACCTAAGATAATCTTGGGGTAAAAAACACTATGTTTTCAGTGCCTTAGTGACATAATACCAGATAAAATTGGGCCACTGACATCAGTCACGGTTGATCCGATCACAGGTGGTTGGCCGAGAAAGACTGTTTACTCTTGGCATTGGCATCACAGATATGTCTCTTGTGACCACTTGTAATCAGATTTTGTTGAGAGGAGAGCCTTTAGATTCATACAGTAGCTGCATACATCCCTTAAAGTTACTATAGCAGTATATTGCTGCATAAAAAAGACATAGAAAGACACTCTCAAATATATTTTAAACATCTTTACATTAAAATACAGGCACTGTGTTTATAATTTTTAATCAAGCATTAGTATTATGGAATTCATTCATCTTATGCAGAAGTAAGCTATCTTCGGTGAATGTGTGAGACTTTAGAGGATAGCTGTAAATAACTTGCAGAATATTAAAGTGCAGTCAACGGTAAAACTATTTGCGCTTCAAACTAAGCAGTGTATTTATCAATATGATAATAAATTAAAATAATATAATGACAAATACCAGTTTTCAGTATCAAACAGACACAGTAACCCTTGCACATTCAAGTTAAAAATGGCAAATACCATTTCATAATGATTTTTTTTTTTGCTCAGTTGTTGATTGGCTGGTAAGGAACATTTTTGCGGTTGCTTCGGGATGCGGAATCATTTTCTTTAACTCTAAAAGTGGTTTGAGGAATTAAGAGGTTTATTTCATAAAATGTTATTTCTGTATTGTATTTCTATATGCAATTTCTTAGTGTTAGCATTATCCAAAGCTTCATGAGGGCTTCTACACAACGTATCGGTTTGACAATAATAAAGTGTTAATCCCTGTGGGATTAAACGATTAGTAAAATACATTTTCCTTGTCCAATAATCCCTCTACATTGAGGACCTCACACATTCTCTCTCTCTCCCATTCTTAATCATTTGCAGAGGTCCCTCTGTCTCCAATGCCTCTATATAATATTGAATCACATTAAGAGCTTTTGTCTCACACATGACTGTCCAGCTGCTGGATTTCAACAGGGATTCAAGCCTGTCCCTCGCCCTCAATCCTGATCCACGTGGAGGGAGTTGCAGAATTGCTTTGCTTAATTCTGTCTGGAGGTGATTTGCAGCGAGTGGTCGACTGCAGCCACTGTCTGATCCAGAGAAAGAGGAAAGTTACTGAGGACTGCCAGATCAGCAGGCCTCTTGCACAGCTGCCTCTTAAAAGAGGAGGAGAGAAAGAGATAGTGAGAAAGAAGAGACTGTGGTAACTGCATGGGGATGTGATGCCAAAGTCTCTTTTGCAGATTTCCGCGGTTTTGTTGGCAGCCGTACAAAAGTGGTTTTGTTTCATATTTGGAATTCTTTTGGAAGTGTTGGCTCTGTTTTTTTTTTCCTGAGCTGCTTTGCTCAATGTTGTCTGTTAGATACAGCAAAATAGATTAAAGTCCATCGCTGTTGAGGAATTAATAAAGTCTAAAAGGCAGATGAGGCCCCTTTTTAATGAATGTTGAATGCTCACATATACCAACCAATCACACTAAACTGAATAACCAAGCATCATTGTGTTCAGCTTGTGGGGAATTGAGGCATTAAATAGGCTAATAATAAGGGGCTTTCACACCGACCGGGTTATAGGAACTAGCAAACCGGAGACTACATTTTCTCCTAGGGCTATTTTCCTGATTGCATTGACACCACCACCAGTGATGTAAGCCAACCGTCATTATTTAAAGGGTTAGTTCACCCAAAAATGAAAATTATGTCATTAATGACTCACCCTCATGTCGTCCCAAGCCTGTAAGAGCTCCGTTCATCTTCGTAACACAGTTTAAGATATTTTAGATTTAGTCCGAGAGCTTTCCCTCCATTTAAAATGTATGTATGGTATACTGTGCTTGTCCAGAAAGGAAATAAAGACATCATCAAAGTAGTCCATGTGACATCAGTGGGTTAGTTAGAATGTATCAAAAATACATTTTGGTTCAAAAAGAACAAAAACTACGACTTTATTCAGCAATTGTATTCTCTTCCTGTTCTGTTGTCAAGCCGCGTTCAGTGGTGACGTAAGACGCTGCTGACGTGTTATCTGGTGTAAAAGAGCTTCGTTCACAGTCTGAGGGAGAACATTCCTCTAGTGCAAAAGCACATTAGGTAAACGGGAACCAGTGAAGATTGATGATGTACCTGAATGTTTTATTAAAGATGCTTGTGTAATTGTGTACAGTGGAAATGGAGAGCGCATTGGAGATTTGAGAACAGTTTCAGCCTTTTTTTCAAACCTGTGAAGTTTGCTGTCAGTGTAAAGTCCATGTTTTGTACTAGATCTGTTAGGGGAGCACCGAGGCTTCTGTTCAGGCTGTCAGCCAGTGCTGAATATGCTGGGCTTCCCCCGGCACTGAATATTTTACACACATTTTAAAATGATCTTCGTTATCTGTCCTCAGAGGGGATTAGGAACACAGCTGGGAAGGAGAAACATTAGTTTGACTGAGAGAATAAAAACACTACATGTTTAAGTTTGTGGCTTAACGTCCACATCCCCGATGAAAGATTGTATTTGGCTTAGAGAATTGGCTCATTTTTGATTAGCTAGTACAGTATGCTTCTTTTTTTTATTATAGAAATAATGAGCTTTGTGTAGCAACTCGTATCCGATTTGCAAGGCTCAGTCTGGGTCATATAGTTAGTCTGTCTGCTTATTCACCCTCGTCAATGTGGAGGAAACTATTTTGAAACTTTAGCTATCCAAGCTACTAGCTACACATAATTTAAAGTCATTAAAAGTCTGTCTACCCTTTTAAAAAGTAGTTTACGACACTACAAGCTACTAACAAAGCTCAAAATAGCTCACTGGATGCTATAAGGGAGTGTTAATTTAGGAAACAAAGTTATTTAATGTACAACAGATCAATATGATTGACTATGAGATAAGGTATAATTATAATATAATAAGTTATAAGTAACAATTCCAGATCCTATTCCTATTTACAATTCTTAACGATATTTAGTTTACATAATTTCTATAATAAATCTTTTTTTTATGGAACTGGTTCTGAAGAAGAACATTTTTAAATATGATGTTTCTTCCTACATGGTTGTTTAAGAAATTAAAAGATACACACTAGAAGACACAGAAGAACTGTTGGCAAACATATAACATGAACTGCTTTTGCCTATTTAAATCCGAACAGTAAAATTTTTTTCTGCCCTGGCAGTGTATATTAATAGCAAGAAAAAAATAAAGATAAAGGCTAGAGGAAACTTTTGTTATGAAGTGTTTTTATTTTTAACACTCCTTATAAGTGTAGACCTTGATCCTTCCTGTATTTTTTCCCATGTTGAGATGACTCCAGATTCACACACGTCAGTGACCTTCACGTCTCCATCCGTTTTAATCTCTTGAGGGCCCGTAAGGGTCAATTTTGTCACCCCCTAGAAATAACTCACCTATGTTTTTTTTTATTTATGTGCGGAAGTCGGATATTATGAATAAACTTGTTGTTTCTCTGTGCTGCTTAGAAACACGAGTACTTCTGGGGTGAAAGTGAACGAAGGGGTGTATCCTATAGGAAGGACGGAGGTTAGACTATCGAGTTCCCCGTTTCCCCCTTAGTTGCCTGACACTTCGGTACTACAGGATACACTGGCGCCAGTTCAATCTCAGCATGGAACAATAGCTGTTATCGAACTTCACAGAATGTTCATCCCAATTGTTTCCAGGCATTGTTAGGCTGCTTCCTACTTGGATGTTATGAATGGCCCCAAGGGCAGTGCTCCTAGACCCTCTGACCATCACTACCACCACTATTAGACAGGAACCGAACGCTTTAGTGTGGCACGTCACTGCGGGGAGGATAAGAATGTTCTCTCCCAGAGTTCAAGTGAAGACCATGGCATGTGTTAGGATCTGCACACATGGAATGCAGTTGAATTGAGAGAATGGAAAAATGGGAGATTGGGTGGTTGATAGACCAGTGTTTCAAGACCCGAAAGTGATAGTGATGTGTCGTTTATGAACGATTCTTTCATTTTGAACGAATCTTTAATATGACTCGAGACTACCGAGTTGTCTCAGGGAGTGATTCGTTCAAGTAGTGTTACCCGCGCATGCGCATTGCGCAATCAGAAATGATTAGTTCATCTCTCGAGTTCGGGGCGAGTCCGAGTCTTTCGTTATTCCTGTCAGTCCCATTAAGTCTATGCTGTCAGACCACCGGAAAGAGGAATGATTAGTTCATTTGAGTCTTCGGGTTTGAGTCCTTCGTTCTTTAGTCACGTGAATTGTCACCGTATTGAATAGCCAAATTCACAAACTTTTTACAAACTAATTCACAAACTTTTTACAAACAAGCACGTAGATGATGTATACTATAATAGTAGTTAATTAATGTACAATATATAATAAAACACACCACAGATGCATAATATAGAAAAGAGACGGACAGGGACAATAATAAGGAATAATGGAACCTTTGTTTATAATGTTTATTGAACATATTTTGTATTTTAATGCCTATAACACAATATACATTCAGACGCAGTCAATAATACGAATCTAATGTTGTATTTGATGCGAGACCCGAGGCCACGTGAGAAAAGAACGACGGACTCAAACCCGAAGACTCAAATGAACTAATCATTCCCCTTTCCGGTACTGAAAGCATAGACCTAATGGGACTGACAGGAAGAACGAAAGACTCGGACCCGGCCGAACCCGAACTCGAGAGATGAACTAATCATTTCTCTTTCCGGTGCTGACAGCATAGACTCTATGGGACTGACAGGAAGAACGAAAGACTCGGACTCGCCCCGAACCCGAACTCGAGAGATGAACTAATCATTTCTCTTTCCGGTGCTGACAGCATAGGCTCTATGGGACTGACAGGAAGAACGAAAGACTCGGACCCGGCCGAACCCGGACTCGAGAGATGAACTAATCTTTAATCTTTCCGGTCCTGCTATATCGCATGGCACGGTCCAGCAGACAGCACAGATCAGAGTCAGACACTGACGAGTCAACAGCTAACGTCTCGAGACATGAGAGGAGGAGAACAAACCTGATAAATATGAAGTTGCAAAGGAAAGAACGTCTCGGATCAGGAGGTGAGGTGAACTATAACAGGGTCAGACTGCAATAGCCTGAACTTGAGACCCAGCAACGAATTAATACAGTTATTTCAGTTGCTTTTGGCTTTGGCTGCATTACCCTATTATTTATGTTATTTTTACTAATGTAATTAAGATTTTCGTAAGTACTAGTTGTTTTGGGATATTTAACATGACATTTTAATTATATAGTTATGAAATGACCGAAATGAACGAAAGGACTCAATAAACGATTCATTCATTTTACTGAACGAGACTCAAAGATCCGAGTCAGTAACATGATCCGAACTTCCCATCACTAGAAAGTGGGTCGTAAGACTCACAGGTGACCTCTAGAGGCCCGGAGACAAATAACAGGAGGGAGGATGCTGACAGTGGTAAACTTTTTTGAAGACAAAAAGACTTTTTCGACTCTTTTGGATGCTTGAGTTCTTACTGGGTTGATTATCAAGCTGTATACTCAAGTGGAGCCCCTCCTTTTGGGCTGAGAAAAGTCCATCGAATGCCAAAGGCATTTTTAACTCAGTCAAAACCCTTACTGCTCCTGAAATCCCAGACATCCAAGGAATTCATCATTTCATCAGTGTTTTAACAGTTTTTTATTTAAAGCTCTTCTGTGAAGATGGCTGGGCTCTTTAGATGTTCTGCACATCTACAGATCTGCTTTCATGCTGACAAATAGTGTTTTAACTAAATCATGACAATCAGATTTGATTTGTGAGGCACCTAAGCAAAATGTAAAAACAAGATTTATGTAATTTTATGGATGTCGGCCGTGTATTTGTTTTGTGGAGTCCTACGTAAGAGCTGGTGCTTGGAAAATTTATAACTGAAGGATTTGCTTTTTGGTTACAATCCTTTCTAGATTTGTTGGTTATTTTTAAGAGATCAGAGCCTGCAGATATATATTTCTACACTGGGTGTGCAATTGCAAACTGTCAGAGCATTGGCAGTGCAGTTGGCTGAAATTTCAAAATCTTTGGTTTAGTCAGTTTATAAATAATTAAATAATAAGCTGCTGTAACAAATTTTGCAGTTGACTTGTTAATTTTGTGATGCCATCCAGTTTTTCCTAAATTTTATTTCATTCTTATTTTGTTATATATCTTATTTTATTTTAGTTGTATTATGTTAGTTCTTGTCTTCTTACTAGGAAATAATATTTGAATTGGGCTCAGATATATTCGCTTAATTGGTGGTTGAAGTTTATTTAGAGAAAAAAAATACTAACACAATATATATAGAATAGATATATGCATATATCTATACATATACATTACAAAAATGACAACTGTACACATACATTTATAAACACACACACACACCCACACACACATCAGCTCGCTGTTGGTATCAGTGTATCGATACTAGGGAATTTTAGTATAGGAACAATTTCAGTATCAATGCTTATTTGATTAGTGTTTCAATCTACATTTATGTGGTACAGACCAAAAAGGAGATGGTGCTATTGTTTCAGTAGCCTTAGGGGTGTGTTGTACAGACGGATCCTTAAGCTTCAGTTTGGGGTGTGGTTGTCATAGTTGATTTGACATTCCTCTCTGCAGTTTAGAGAGAGAGAGAGAGATCTCACATGCAGCCATTAAAAGGATAGTTCACCTAAAAATTTATATTATTTTTATTGAACAATTTACTCACCTTCATGTCGTTTCAAACCGGTGTGACTTATTTTCCTGCAGAACACATAACGTGGTTATAATAGTTAACCATAAAAACATTTTTGTTACTTGAAATTAAATAAACATTAACTCAAATAAAAAAAATCATAAACCTAATGTCAGCTGAAGTATGCAAATGCAGCATTTCTTTTTTAATTTAGTTTAACTTGTTCTTAAATAAATAAAACTAAAATTGAAACTAACTAAAAAACACACAACATAACTAAAACGGTAACACTTTACAAGAAGGTTCATTAGTAGTTAATGTATTAACTAATATAAACTAACAATGAGCAATACATTTGTTACATTATTTATTAATATTTTTTTAATGTTATTTAATAAAAAAAATACAGCTGTTCATTGTTTGTTCATGTTAGTTCACATTCACAATGCATTAACTAATGTTAACAAATACAACCTTTGTATCTTAGTAAATGTTGAAATTAACATGAACTAAGATTGAAAAATGCAGAAGAAGTAAATGAATAGTTGAAATAAAGTCGTTATTTTTGTTCTTTTTTGGCCACAAAACCTGTTCTCGTCGTTTGATAAACTTAAGATTGAGCCACTGAAGTCAAACTTGGACTATTTTAACAATGTCTTTAATAACTTTTCGAGGCCAGCAAGTTTCAATTCCTCAAGAAGCCTATGGACTAGTATGCACGAGTGATCCAGCTCTCAGATTTCATCAAAAATATCTTAATTTGTGTTTTCCGAAGATGAACAAAGGTCTTACGGGGTTGGAACAACATGAGGGTGAGTAAATACTCAATCTCAATAAAGTCTCAATAAACTATTTTAACACAATGTAGGAGGAACACATTTACTACATGTTTTTTTTTTCTTTATTTGCATGATGCCCCTGTGTTCATTCATCAGTACATTAGTACGTCTGGTGTGACATCCTGACTGTCATTGCAATACTCAAATCGATGGCAATGAAAATAAAAACGTGAGCGAGTTTGATCGTGATGTTGGAGTGTTTTTCCTTCATTACGGGTGGCTGGCTGCCTAATGAAAGTGTTTACAGCATCTGTCTCGGCTCTAATGCTAGTAGCAACCATTTCACCGCCTGCAGTGTGTCACATAGCGCCATCACCTCTCTGAAACCACAATTAACCCCAAAACATAGAGACTAATTAATAGCTGTCCTTCTAGCATCTCATTACTCTGTCTTCTTCTCACAGGCCTCGTCCATAGAACGAGCGCACATCTTTGGCGTGTTAGGCTGTCCGCAGAACACTTGTATGGCCTTATTGCCTCACACATCCTCTTCAATGCGCTCAATGAATGTGTAAGCACACATTAAAACAGCATCCTGTCAGGCTAAACTGGTTACAACGACCCAAATACACGTGATAAGACCAAGAGAACTGACTGACTGCCAGCTATTGCACCAAATGTGCACTCTCTGACGCAGTTTCACTTAGTATAAGATTTCGTTTTTTGATCCAAGCTTAAATGACAATTTGTTTGGGACTCCTAAAACAGCTTAATGTTCTGAAAGGCTTTTAAAATCTTATTGAGTAAATCTCAGGTTGTGTTCATTGTCAATTGACCTTTACTACATTTTTTCATTTTGTTGTCATTTGCCTGTGATTATGTTTTAAAATAAAAGCTAATTTAATTTAATACTTTCAATTTATTGTTTTATTTATCAAAAAATGCTGGTTATTACTTCCAGTTCATTTATTGCACTGGAAATGAAAAGTCAAGTCAGGTGCATTGCATTGTGGGTGACAGAATTCAATGCATTATGCTCTCTTATACTGATCGTTTGGGCTAATGTAGTAACTTGGTATTCTATGCATACTAATAATTTGCGTACCGTGCACAGGATACAGACTGTATACTGCTGAAATAATATGGGGTCGTTCGCAAAGAACGAGTTTTTCCATTCCACTGCACTACTTTTCCATTGTTTTCCAATGTAAACACGCACAAGATGGAGATAACGGTTGCGCTCTTGTCTTGTGTCTTTTGCAGCGTCTCGAGCATGACACGGCATTCTAAAAAATGCAGTGCTCAAGTTAAAATCAGTTACATTTTTAATAAACACATCTTGAGACCTTGGGCCCTATTTTAATGATCTGAAATGCAAGTGTCAAGCGCGAAGTAACTTCGTGGGCGGGTCTTGTGCGCTGTTACTATTTTACCGGCGGGATAAATGACTCTTGTGCCCAACGCAAGTTTAAAAGGGGTTTGTCTGAAGTATTCATTATCATCATTCAAGTATTCATAACAAGCCTCATTATTCTTAGGTGTGGTTTGAGCGTAACGTGGAATAAACCAATCTGAGCGTCATCCAACATATCCTTTAAGAGCAGGTGCACATGTTGCATGGCGGATTGATATTATTATGCCGGTTTTACCAGCCGCGCACAAGGAGCGGTTCACAGCCGAGGAGACCAACGTTCTTGTCAGGGCAGTGAAAGACAGAGAAGTGACGTTGAATGGGTATTGGAGAAACCCACCCAAATCAGCGGCGGAAACATTATATACATATGTGTATGATCTGTCATTACTACAATTAGCCTGAAAAATTTGGTAAATGTGTAAGCTAGATTTAGGCCTACATTTTCTTCATGGACACCACAATGATTTCCCTCATGTGTTAATATTTTTCCATGTTATAATGTATGATTTGCAAAAATAAAAATTGCTGCATCTGTGTTGATGAGAGAATCAAAGTGTATGTGCATTGTGCACCCGGTGCATTTATGGCCAAGCATGCGCACTTAAAATAGCATAACGAAAAACGCGCAACGCGCCACTGACTTAAGACTAAGTTAATTCTGGTTAGTGGTGGAATTGTTTTCTGGAACTGCAAATTAGCAATAGGGAATATATTTGCGCCGAAACACCTCCTTTTTGCGCCGATCCACCCAGGGAGCGCAAGTTCATTTCCTAGTTTACCGACGTGCATCTGTGGAGGGAAAAGCCCACTTTGCGCGGGTGCAAAATAGGAATGATATTAATGTCAGTGTGCAAGATATGGCCCCTTGTGTTTTTCCCCCCATTTTACATTTACAATAACTTAAGACAAAAATGACTATGTATACGTGAGTACTTGCAAAAACAGATATTTTTAAATAATCCTCTGAATCTGACAGTTGATATCACAAACATTTATATTCCACTGCTGTAATATTTAGTGGCTGAACAGAAAGCTCACATCTTTGTAAAATGAAATGTCAAAATAGCAATACAATCTTATGGCTCTGTAGAATGAGTTTGTTTAGAAAAATATTTATAAAGTACAGTGTTTACAGGATGTATTGAAAGCTCTTTGTCTTTGCTTTACTTTTTTTGTAGTAAGCTTAGCTTAGTCTTAGTTTGCATTCTCGTCATACTTTATAAGAGATTATGATTTGTACATTCCAAATTATAGCATGTTGTAGGTGTTTTGTTGACCTGGTGTTCATGCTGGCTACAATCCTTTTCGTAGCCAGTTTTGTTTAGCTCACAATCCTTTTCAAGCCAGTACTGGCAGAGCATTTAAGAAAGTCTTTAGGAGGGACCAGGGATGAACCAGGTGGGCTCTGGTGGGTCTGGAGTCCTGCCGGAGGGCCAGGGCAGAGCCAGGAGCTTGGTTGGAGTCAGCAGGGCAGGCAGCACAGGCAAGGCAGGCATCAAGTGCAGAGCTGGGCTGGGGCTTCCACTGACTGCAGGTGGAAGAGGGGAACAGTCAGTGTGGTGGAACTCCGTTTGGGGTGGGGGTTCAGGGCTTCAGGCTCCCCATGATGGGATACAAAAAATCCCAGAAGCCAAGATTCCCCAGCTTCTCAATCTCCCACAGGCTAAGAGGCTAATCGAGGCAGGTCTTGAAAACCTCCTTGATATCTGGCTCATTGTAGTCCTCATGGTCCACCCACAGGTGAAGTCCCTCATGTCAGTCCCTTGCTGACGGATGTAGCGAGAGTGTGCATGCTGGATCAATACTGTAGCTGACGGGTGGAAAGTCCAGTGGTGGGAGATAGAAAAAGGAAGATGCCGGACTCGATGCAGATTAATGGGCTTAAATTTTTTAATTAAAATAAAAAATCTGGCAAAAAATAAGGACTGCAAACACAAGAAGAAAAAATAGGGAGCAAACAAGGGAGGACAAGTGGGGCAACTAAACCATGTAACGCTATAATTGCGTAACAACATGGGTGGGGCCAGACAATAGACAGGAGAGAACATGGCACAAGGAAACACATGACAAGCTCACACCAAATATTCCGAAAACACGAGCACATGGCCAGCGAACACAACACACGTGGACAGAAAAGTGTACGGCCCGGTTAACTCTAAACCGCACGCTGACATGACAAGACCCAGCGCACGAGAACGAGCGAAAGCTCATCCTGTGCACTCACAAAAACATACCAACACTCGAAGCATGAGTGTCAGAATCCTGACACATAACCGAAACCAAACTAGACACGAGTGCCGGAATTCGAACACCTGCTCCGAACATGAAACAGGGAACACAGACAAGAGAGCGCACTGCTCGCACAGAGACAAGACAATACAGGAGTGTCAGGGCTCTGTCACAAAAACAAGAATAAGCTAGACGGAAGTGACGAGCCCTGACAGCCATAGCTTTTTTTTTTAAATACATTAATAATTTAGCTAGATGTCAATTCAAAACCTATGCGATCAAGAGGTCTATGATATTAGAAATGTACCTCTTTGTATTATTTATGCTTTTAGTGCATTATTGAATATGCTAATTAAATGCAGCGATATACTTCAAAATGGATTGAATACATTTTTTTAAGCTGTCACTTGTCACAATAGCTGACTAAAACAGGGTTATCAAGGGCATTCTGAGACTATAGAATTGTTTAACCTTTGATTTAGTGGGTCCTATTAAATCTCTCTAATGTGGAGCTGTGTAATGCTGAGCCAGTCTCCCAGTCCTTTCTTAATAAAATGATTGTCCTACAGGGATGTTTTTCTAGCTCTGCACAGTAACTTGGGAACTTTGAGGAGTCATCAGGTGCTTCGTCACCTCGCTGACTTTGGGTCTCAGTGTCCTCAATGTTAATTTTATATTCTTCTTGAGGGTGACAGCCTCAGAGGTCTACAGAGAGTTCATCGGATTTTATGGCTTGCTTGCCCTGTCATGCACTTTGAACTGTGACACCTCTTGTAGTCATGTGCCTTTCTAAATACAGCATGCATACTACAGTTTTTGAGAAACAAACTGAGTTTAATTGGAAAGTAAATGCTGTGAAATCTAATGTAAAATATTTATTCTGTTTAATTTTTAAAGGGATAGTTAAATTAAAAAAAGTCAAAACATTAATTATTGATTTAAATTTTTATGTGAACTGCTTTAATGTGTTTCCTGAATCTTTATGCGGCAGTGTGTTTTGATTGATAAGAAAGAAAATCATTAAGATTATTTACAAGTCTGTGTATGTGTGTGTGTATATATATATATATATATATATATATATATATTTGAATAAAAGCATAAATTCAATCTGTTAAATTCAATAAATTCAATAAGAACCCTTTAGGGCTTTTTGTAATCAGGAAAAAGGTTCTATATGGAACCTTTTGGGTTAATTCATTATCATTTGTTTTTGTCCTTACCGGATTAAATATTTCATATTATTGACAAACATCAAGACCCTAAAATGTATATGAATGCATGTGAATGATCACAAGTTCAAAATATGCGGGTTACAAAATATTTATATCATTTTATGTAGTTAATCAAAATCACACAAAGAGTGCCATTTCAGTTTTTCTCCTCAAAAAATCTGCATGATTAAAAAATTTGATATTAAGTTACTACAACAGTTTAATAAACAATAATTTAATTACAACTACAAAATGTTGCAGAATAATGCAATATATGAATGAATAATAGCCTATAAAGAACCTTTGTGCCAAAAGGGTTCTTTCTTAACATTCATTATAGAACCTTTTTTTAGCATAAAAGGTTCTTTGGAGTTGAGTAAAGAACCCTATGGTTCATATATAGAACCCCAACGAACCCTTTTTTCTAAGAGTGTAGGTTTGTTCCATAAGCCAGTATTAAATTAGGTTTGTGCTAAAGATTTTGATGATTCATTAAATTTTGAAGCTTGTTAAAGGGATAGTTTAACCCTAAAAATTAAAAAGATTCTGTCACCATTTATTCACCCCATGCCATTCCAAAACTCTATAGATATTTCATTAGAATTTTCATTTTTGGCTGATATCCCTTTTAAGTTTCTGTTACTTATATGGTTTTCTTGCTATAGCCTTTCATATCAAGGACCAGAATATAATACATAAATTGTAAGTGATGAGACTTAATAAACAATACTTTTTTAATAAATATTTTTTTAACTTGGTCTAGCTATCAACAAGTAGAAAACTCTAGCAACTGCGCGTATTTTACATTTACGTCATCTACGTATTTTACAGGCAAGAACTACTCAGAGAATTTTTTTCTTTCTATTGTCAGAAGCATCCAAGGCAGTTTGCCAGTATATTGCCGTTGCAGCTACCCTGCTTTTTACCCTACTCTTTCCAAGAAATCCTTTCACCCATCTGTTGTATTATAGGGGCCCCCTTACTGTAGTGCAGTCCTCGAGATATGAACCTTGAAATTTGTCCGACTAGTGCACAGTGCGCAGTTTAATTTCATAAATTTCATAAACTTTGCTGCATGTAATATGTACATAATGATAATAAGAAAAGACTTTCCATTGAAAACACATACAAAATACATGAGGGTTTGCGTGTGTCGTGTGATTAGTTTTGGTCTTAGCACTGAATATTTTGGCTTCTCGGAGGAGGAGTTGAATCTCGTGGCATTTGACCCAGTTTAAAGACAAATCATTTTGAGAGATATCTTGTTTGTTTTTTCCTCTAAAAGTTGTTAAGGTGTCTGTTTGTCTTGCTTTAATCTTTTCTTAGGTGTTTATTTGCACTGCATTTTTTTTTGGGTACATTTCCTAACCGAAACTGTTGTTGGGTGCTAATTACATATTATAATGTGTCTTAGTGTGTGTATTTGCGGTGGCAGAGTAGATTGTGAGAGTGTTTGCCGACGTGTCAGAAATCGGCTGTCATAAAAACAATAGCTGAACTCTCTAGTGCTGCCTTTTCCTGTCGTACAGTTGTGTGTTTATAGACTGAGCTAAATGTGATCTACGTCCAACAAGAGGACTCTGCTTTTGCTGGGGTCAGATTCTGTGTCTCGGCGCCAAAGGTAAATACTCGCTTCCTTTCACACACCTCTCATCTCTTTAACACCCCTTCCTTTCTCGCTCTCTTTCTCAAACACACATGCTCTGCATATTCTAATGGAAGTTTATCTTCCCAACTCAAGTGTCTACGCATAGGTGTAGGTGGCGTTTCTGCTCGTGCTGAACTTAAAGGATTAGTTCACTTTTGAAAAAACTTTTGCTGATAATTTACTCACCCCCATGTCATCCAAGATTTCCATGTCTTTCTTTCCTCAGTCGAAAAGAAATTAAGGTTTTTGATGAAAACATTCCAGGATTTTTCTCCTTATAATGGACTTCCATGGGAACCAGGTCCAACCGAGGTCCAAACGACAGTTAATAACAGTTTCAGATGCAGCTTCAAATGTCTTTAAACGACACCAGACGATGAATAAGGGTCTTATCATGCGAAACGATCGGTTATTTCAAAGCTTTTACCAAAAATTTTACTTTTCTAAGGACAAATGCTAGCCTTGTAATATACTGTGAGGCGCGTTTGCAACGTCAGGTCGTCACGTAATACGTAATTACATTCAAAAGGTCACGGGCGACGTAGCCGGAAGTACAGAATCAAAATCGTCTGACATCGTTGTTTTACCTTTTAATTCCTTTTTTGTAAACGGCGTTTGAGTTAGTTTTCACGTTCAACTTGTAAACACTGACTCTGTACTTCTGGCTATAGGTCGCCCGTGACCTTTTGAACGTAATTACGTATTACGTGACGTTGCAAACGCGCCTCACAGAATGGAGAAAGGCTAGCATTTGTCCTTAGAAAAGTTACATTTTTGGAATAAGCTTTGAAATAACCGATCGTTTCGCAGGATAAGACCCTTATTCATCGTCTGGTGTCGTTTAAAGACATTTGAAGCTGCATCTGAAACTGTTATTAACTGTCGTTTGGACCGCGGTTGGACCTGGTTCCCATGGAAGTCCATTATAAGGAGAAAAATCCTGGAATGTTTTCATCAAAAACCTTAATTTCTTTTCGACTGAGGAAAGAAAGACATGGACATCTTGGATGACATGGGGGTGAGTAAATTATCAGCAAAAGTTTTTTCAAAAGTGAACTAATCCTTTAATTGAAGTTCCTTAATCGGACGCAGCTCGCTGTTTCTGATAAATGCGGCCAATGTTGAATCCTGCAGATTGACACATGAATGAATGAAACTAATGAGCAATGAATGATTCAGCCTGGTCTCACTCAGATCTGCACATGAAGAGAAGGAACTTCGATTTTTATGTGACAACTGACCAGTTACATTAGTAATAATAATAAAAATTCAAATAGATTGTTGAATCAGTGTTTTGAAACTAACACATTTAATTGATTTAAATGATTGTAATAATACAAATTTAAAAAAAAATTGTGTATGTGTTAAAATCGAATTTATTTCTATGATGTTGAACCTGAATTTTCAGGAGCCATTATGTCTTCAGTGTCACATGATCCTTCAGAAATCGTTCTAATATGCTGATTTGTTGCTCAAGGAACATTTCTTATTATCAATGTTGAAAACGGGTGTTCTACATTGCTCTACAATTCAAAACGTGAAAATTGTAAATCATGGTTTATGAAATGAACAGCACTTTTCAGTTAGCCACGCACTTTATGTATCAAACATGCACCACTAAATCACAACAGCGCTCCGGACTGCAGGAGTTCCCAGCGTACTGCGGGTCTGTTAGTGGAGAGGAGCTGACATCTTTCCAGAGCAGAGGAACAAGTTTTTCTAACTCCTTGTCTTTCTGCTCAAGGTTGCAGACATGTGAGCAATAAAGGGTTAACATACAGAGGCTCTGTCTCACAGACCGTACAGGACATTGAATGGCTACCTTCTGCAGCCAGCAAACGCATTGGTTAAGGTTGAGGGTGGGTCTGCGGTTGAGGCTGTTAAATGGACTGGATTCTCCTGGATCAGGAGTCGCCGTGCACAACATTTGCTCATATCCACTGTCAACGGGAGAGTGAGGCAAAGGAGGGAGGGAGAGAAAACAGGGGCACAGACGGTAGACGTCTTTCAAAGAATAGATGATAATGAATTTTCACGGAAAGGCATTAGAGTCAACAAGATTGTTTTTTTTGACACAATTGACACAATCTTGGTGGCTTGCCTGTTTTTTCCAACTTAGCACCTCCGTTGTTGTCACATGTGTGTACACATAAACCCACGCTTTCCCTCCTTTTCACAGCAGGCGGTGAGTTGGCCCTCCCTGGATTGTCATGTATAAGGGACAGAGGGTAATGTTGTTTTGCTCTTTAGATGGCTGACCTGGTGTCACCTGACACTGAAGTGAACAACAACAGCTATACACTTGCCGTACTTGTTATATACCATAATGTGTAATGAAAATCCGTGTTTGAAAGGCAGCACTGTTTTACACTTTTTCAGTATTTGGAAAGGTGTATTGAAGAGTTTAGTGGAAAAACTGAGAATTGTTTTTGAACTTCATTTTAGCTGCTCGGATTTCTGCCAGTCACTTTTCATGACAACTTTTCCTCTGTTTTTGTTCTTTTTTTTCTTGTATTTCTCAGCATGCTTCATTTCCCCAAAGCTCTACATAAATTTACTTTTTTAGCAGGCGTTTTATGATCCCTGGGTTTGTCAGCGCTTGTCAGGAGTGTTTGGAAACTTCACTGAAGTCTCCAAGCATTTTAGAAAGCTTAGTGTTGTATGCCTAAATCACTGAACGCTTGTCAGAGGCTTTAACATGGGGTTAAAAGTCAGATGAATACTTAATTGTCATGCTTAAGGCAGGTCTGAGGATTTCTAAGCCCTCATCTTGTGTTGTCGTTGTCGTTGTCATGGAAGTAGAGGTGTTCGCTGGCCTTTCATTGGACTAAACCAACTCCAGGATTGTGTTCGACTGAGTTGTGGTGTTAACATCACTGGCAAGAGCCAATATTCCATTAGGACACACACACACACACACACACACACTTTCTCTCTCGCTTGTTCTTTAAACTCTAATCATTATTATATCCTTTCCTTGTGTGCAGCTCTGATGGTTAGTCTTTGTGTGTGTGCATTAGGGTTGTGCTGAGACAATCGTTTATGGATTTCAATGATGTGATTCTAATGTTTGGTATCTATTAATTTATTCTAAAAATAAATAAAAATGCAATTCACACACTATCAAAAGTTAATGTTGCGAGATTTGTGTAATGGGGTGGTTGATTATGATTTCACTTCTAACTTTAGTTAGTGTGTGTGTAATGTTGCTGTTTGTGATGGTGGTTCAGTGGGTGAGACACATGCCTTTGGTGTGAGAGCCCCGGGTTCAAATCCACTGTGAGACACCAATGTGTCCCTGAGCAAGACACTTAACCCCTAGTTGCTCCAGAGGCGTGCGACCTCTGACTTATATAGCAATTTTAAGTCGCTTTGGATAAAAGCGTCAGCTAAATGAATAAATGTAATGTAAATGAGCATAAACAACATCTGCAAAGTTAGAACACTCAAAGATCAAAGCAAAGGAAGATATTTGCCTTTAAAGAAATCGTTTTTTAAGGACTACAACAAATGGCTGGTAGGGACTACACAACATTCCTCCCGGGTTAGGGACATCACCAACCCTAAAATTTTTACTTTTACATTTTTTTTAAATCTTTTAATTTTTAATCTACATAAACCCCGGCCCTGGGAACATGCAGTCCATGTTGAGAAGAGGAAGAATTGTTGTAGTAGAGCACATTTGTTAGTCTGCTCAAGCTGTCGCATCCGTCTTTTCATGCAATGCGCAGCAAGTAACTACTGGCTAACGTCAGACCCAAGTCTCATTGAGCATAATAGGGGCACTTTAAAAGTAATTTTCTTCTAGAAAATGATATAATAGTTTTTCAAAGCCATTTGAAACCACTATGAATACAAAGAATCTATTTCTAGGAACTTGGCACATAATTGTAAAACTTTTTTTACAGCCACCAAGACAACTTTGCTCACTTTGCAAATATGTAAACACTGATTTCAGGACTTACAAGATGACTCTTGTCAAACAACCGGCAGCAGTGTGCTGATCTCTGTACTGTGAGTTTATATGGGGATTGTGTGCATGTGTATGAAGGAAATAAGGAGCACATAAAAGGCAGAGGAATGTGGTTACACCATTTTAGGAGCTGCTTATCAGAGTAGGCCATTTTGTCATTGTTTTAATATTTACAATTGTAACCTAGTGTTACATCAAGTTAGGACATGACTGTAGAGTTGAGTTACTGAGAAAACACTTAAACACATATTACAACTGAAATACGGACCGCATCTGTCAATTTCCACAGAAGATAATCTGGCATTAATTTTTCTAATTTACATTGGAAGTCTAACAAGTTTCAGTACCACTCCTCTGCTGTTTCCCAAGGATACACTTATTTTAAATAACAGTATAACAGTTTTGCAAAAATAACGAATTTATTTTTTATCAGCTTTCCCTAAACACTCCCCCATCTTCCATTGGTTGGACAAACTGATAGTTCCTCTCCAAACTCATGGCAATAGTTAAGCCAGTGTTCTTGTGCAGGGGTGATAGGGGTGGTTAAACAAATTGATTGAATGTGTTGATAGTGCCTCAATGTTTACACTTTTATGGAAAAATCTACCTACATATAACTTTCTTATAACTCTCGCTGCAAAATAAGCTGGGATAAGAGTAAACATGACACACTTTAGCTTTAAACATTTACACATGTTATCAATGCGATTGATGTGGAAGAATCTGTGCAAAGTTAAATAAAATCTTTCAGCTCTATTTAAAAAATACCTGGTTATTTTCACACGAAATCCACAAAAGGATACCAGGAAGAGACATGAAGATGTGTTTCATTTTTTATTAGTTTCACATGGCTAAATCCCACTCGCAGTAATTAGTAATTAGCAAACAAATGTACAGAACAAACAAAATGCATTGCACTGAATAATTTGTGCTTATATATGAAAAATGTACATAGTTTTAAATATTTCCCATTAAAACCTTTGGTTATGTTGTTGCAGTGCTCCATGTAAATGTGTCTTGTGTTCATTTTTAAAAAACTGATGTCATCATTCTTTGTATTTGTAGTTTTGTATATGTTGTATTCAACAGCAGACAGCAGATTCTGTATACTAACATTAAATTATAATTGTATCTAGGATTATTCCTTGAGCCTGTGGAATTATTCATTTTATTGTGTATGCTTGCAGTCATAATTTAATAAACATAATTTACTTATTATTAATATTATTGCTGATAATAATCAATATTTTCATTTTGATAAATGCGTTTTTAATAATAATAATCCTGTCAAATTAAAATGTACAGCATTCTTATTTTAGCATCCTTTCGTTTGCATTACTTAAAGTGGATAAAAAACTTTAATATATTTATATATTTTTTTCTCTTTAGAAATCAAGGGGTAAGTTGGATGAACTGCATTCATTTTCTTCATGCCATGCCCTCACTATATGAAAATGTCACTGTGAGTGAGAGATATCTTTTCCCTTAGAATAATTTTTCTTAATGTAAGCTGTCTTTCTCTCTCTCCACAGTGTGTCCATCCTCATGCAAGCACCGTGCCTGCACTAAAGACAACCAGTGCTGCCACGACCAGTGCCTGGGCGGTTGCTTGGAGCCCAGCTCGTCGCGCAAATGCGTGGCCTGCCGCAACTACATGCACAATAACATCTGCGTTGAAAAGTGCCCACCTGGTTTCTACACCTATAAGGGCTGGCGCTGCGTCAACTTCAGCTTTTGCCAGGAGCTCCACAACAAGTGCAAGCAGGGCAAAGGTGACTGCCACGAATACGTCATCCATGATGGTGCCTGCATCCCAGAGTGTCCTTCTGGGTACACCACTGTAAACTCCACTACGTAAGTAACCCACTACTTCTATGCTCTCCACTCAATGAACAGGCACAATTACTAGTGCACACATCCCCAAGTGTCCTAAAGGGTACTTCAAATGCTTCATGTGTGCGTCAGGACCCACATAAGCCAAATCTTTTGTGTATGATCACTATGATGTTTGACCCAAAGGATCCCTGGGTCATTAGACCACTCTGTGCCTCATTTAGTCTACGAACTGGATGAAGTAGACCAACTAGTAGTTTGGATTTTCCTCTTGTTTGTATTTACTGGTAAAACATATAATTTTGATGCTTTGTATATACTCAAACACAGAGGACTCAAGGTTGTTCATATGAAGTGATTGGCTGTCCATCCTTGTTGACAAAAACTGCTTAATTCAGCCTGGTTTTCTTGTCTTAACTGGTTTAAACTGGTCTAGCTGGTCTCCCAACCTGAAAAGTACCCAAGAAACCAGCAGGTCAGACAAGTCTGACTAGGCTGAAGGCTGAAGGCCTATCCACAAGTTTCCTACGCCACATGAGGCCTTGCGTCAAAAGTGGGCGCGACTTCCGGTTCGAAGTAAACAAAGCGCGACTTGACATGCTTGACACTAGTTAATTCAACAGTTGACAGTCATTCAAGTTATAGCGATCCAAACTAGCTAACAATGTGGGAACACAACCTCAAAGAAATTCAAAAGTGTGAAATAACAGTACCTTTACCCTCTGCAGTAGGAGTATTATAATAACATTATTAATAATCAATACTCATCAAGGCATGGTGACGGACAGTTGTGCGAGCTGACAAACAATTAAAATAAAAAACACACACTTAGTCATTGTGCTTTGGAGTTTATTCAAAATTATTAATGAATGTGCTACTTGAATACATTAACTGGCACATTTGGTATTCAGTCAACACAGGCTTTGATCCTGAGTTTAGGTGTAACATCAGTAGCGAACAGCCAATCACATGCTGATAGAGTTTATAGAATATTAAGAATTTAAACAAATGTACACAGGAAGATTCGTCGTCTTTTGGGAGGTGATGGAAACTACAGTCGTTGGCAGGATCAGAGACGGGCTCTGGCAGGATCACTCTGATTTCGTTTTCAGTTTATGTTCAAAACAATCACGTTTAAGCCACTGAATTAGTTTAGTCCGGTTATTAGGGCTGTTGTCAACCAAAGAAATCCTTAGTCGACCAAAGTCTTGTCCTGCGCAATGATTAGTCGACTAAAAAAAAAAAAAAACGTGATGTTTTGATTAAACATTTTTTAAACAATTGTCATTGAGCATTTATAAAACAACAACGAAAAAACATCACAAATAAATAAAACTATAATAATAATACAATTATTTGAAAATTAAATGATTTTTTAACTGCAAAAAGTGAAGAGCTCTGTCCTCGGTCTATAGTAACAGTCACAATCGCGCACCTGACCACATAATGAAAAATCCCAACAAAGCTCTCGTTTATACAGGCTTTATATTCTTCTTTACTTTCAAAGCTATGGGTTAACTTTCGTCCTGACGATCAAGGCGTTTTAAACAACACACAGAAAACCCAAATAACTTAAAAACAATCCTAATAATAGGCTGTAGGACCGCGTATAGGTTTATTTTCGTTTTGTTGCATTATTTAGGCTATTTTCAAATGCGTCAAGTGTACAAATAAAAACGAAAACATTAAGCAAACACAATCTATTGAGTCAGCATGATATAGCCGTTAAAAGGCTGCTCACGTCTTTTGCGCGCTCAAGTTCGATTTCAAATGTAGGCGCGCGACCTGCGCGCTCATAATGGAGCAACGCGATCGCCTCCCTCCACAGTCTTGTCGTCTTTGTTTTAAAATGTAGCCAGACAAAAGATTTAGATTTCCTGGACATTTTGTCGACTAAAACCAAAACAAGCAGCGTTCTAACTGAATGAATACAGCATCCCTTACCGAGCGCGAAGCAGCAGCGCAGCCGACCACAGGTGCGGTTCCCGAGTGTATTATGTGTGTTCGCTAAACTGTGGCGCAGTTACAAAAATAGCCTAAATTAAAGTATTTTAAAGTTGAGGACAAAGCACAGGCTAATTATATTTAGAATACTACAGTAATAAATGACTGCTTATAAAGGAATAAATATCAAGGAGTAAATCATTGAAAAATTCTTTCTATTGGTTAAAAAAAAAATGCAACTGGTCGACCAATAAGAATGTCAGTCGACCAAGACGGCATCGACCGATTAGTCGACTAAACGACTAAAGTTGACAGCCCTACCGGTTATACATACAACCGCGAACAGCACATGTTGTCCCTGAGCTCCGTAACGACATCTCTCATAAAGATTTGCGTCTTTAAATAGTAAAATAATTCTCCGAAAAACAACTAGCCTCTTCGCTAACTAACACACAAAATACCATTGGAATGCTACTTCCGCTGCCTCACCGGAAGTTTCACCCACTTTATTTTTTACAGTAGTGCCCCTCGGAAACTTGTGGATAAACTTGCAGCAAAGTTCTTTTTTGGTGGCCGCTTGGAAAAAAGTTTGCAATACCTTGCAGGGGTAGGCCTATACTGTTTGTGAAAATCCAGAATTGATGAATATGTAAATACGTGCTGTGCATTTTTCTTACAATAACAAAAAGGACAGCAGAGAGAAAACAGCAATTAAGAAAGCATCTCATTCATGGAACAGGGACAATAAGTGAAGAAAAAGACTGATCTGGCTTAGTGATCAGGGTTGTACTGACCTCAATCGACTGTCTGAGCGCACAAAGGGTAATTTAGTGAGTATGTGTGTCAGAAAGGGATGTACTGTATGTTAATGAGGAAGTGTGTGAGTTTTAAAGCAGCGCTGACCTAGTGTGAGGCTTGACAGTGCTGTTTGTGCACATTTAAATAAGTCTGAGCAGAAAGAGGAGTTCGACAGACTACTACTCTCTGTTTTACAGAGCTTTTCAGAACACAGTTTGTTTTGTTTGTTTGTAGTGGAAATGTACGATAACCAATGTCTCATAGCTTAATCTTTATGCAGAAGAATGGGTGATTGGTCACATTGAACGTTTTTTTTCTTATCCTCAAAATGGTCAGTCTGATTTCCAGATATCTCTTTGGTCTAGCTGTGGTCAGACCCTAGCAAAAACCCTTAAAGAAAACAGTGGAGCATGCATTCAAAATGAGATATTTTGTTTCAAGGTTTAAAAAATGTATCACACATACGTAAACATGGCAAAATTTTTCTCTTTTTCTCCCTTAGCAACTATCTAGAGCTGTGATATAAAGAACAGCAGACTGGAAAAAATAAACTACTGGGAAAAAAAATTTCAAAAACTATTTTTGAAAGCAGTCTTACTGTATGCTCACCAGGGCTGCATCTATTTGATAAAAATACAGCATTTTAATTTAATTTAATTTAAATTTAAATTTCATTTAAAATGTAATTTATTATTATGATTGCAAAGCTGAATTTTGCTGTCACTTTTGACTATTGAATGCTTCTTTGCTGAATAAAGTATTTAAAAATATCTTACTGACCCCAAACTTTTGAAACTTTCGGTGTATGTCCATTTTATTCTTTTAAGAGTCCTCAAAAACAATATTGGGCACTTGTAAAACATTTATTATAATATTATGAAATATAGTTATGTATGTTGTTATTTTGTCAATATATATAATTTGGAATAGCTGTCAATTGAAAAGGATGCTTTTTCTCCATAGAGTGTGAAGTTATAGAATCTCTTTGAATTTATTAACTTTTTCTCTCACCCAAAAATGTTACATCTATCCTCACCCTTAGGTCTCTCCATACCCATATGATGTTTTATTCTACTGAGGAACAGTATAACTAGCATAATGTCAAAGCTGTTTTTGTCCATGCAACAAAACAGAATGCTGAATAAAAATCTGCAAAAAGCACAAGAATAAAAAAAAACTGTCATAAAATGTGACTCATGCACTATATTCCACGTCTTCTGAGACCACACAGTAGCTTTGTGTGAGAAACAGACTAAAATTGAAGTGACAACCAAACTTCTTTCTCTTATGAGCATAAATTCTCTTAGAATTTATGCTTCATAACGAAAAATATATCGTGCCTGTGTGACGCAAATTTACTTAATTCCAGTTCATTTTCAGACATTTTTCAGTATGAACCTTACTGACAGAGAGAAGGCAAAATTCACATCATGATTATTTTTCTTTATTTGACAAAAAGCAGAAAACTTTGTTTTTACTGTTAATATCCACAAAAAATAGACACTTAACAGGATCTGATGATATACAACATTTATATGTAAGATCAAAATCAACAGAGTAATTGGAGTCTCTTTTGCACTGATTAAAACTTCTCCTTGCCATTATTTCTGACACATTCATTATAATTACTTTTGTCAATGCTTTGCAGCAAGCTTTATGCGTGCGCTTGAGCATGGAATAGTTTATATATATTCAAGGCTCATTATGATTTAGTATTCTCCTCAGTATATATTCAAGTAATTCAAATATAAGTGTGCAGTAAGTCGACAATTGGCTTAAATGGATGACTCTTAGTCGTCCTGAAAAAATCTTTTGTTGTGGGCAGCCCTACTACTCATCCTTTATGGAGCTTGGAAGTCTGAATCGCCATCCTGTTTGTGTTTCTTGGAATAAAAATAATAATAATTATATGTGGTTGAAGCAGAAATAAGGTGAGTAAAAGATGACAGCGCTGACCCTGTAATGCATGTTCTGCCAGATAGGACACATCTATTTTCTGTTCCTTTTTTCTGTCTCTCTTTCTCATGATTCCCCCCTTGCCAGTATGACCCCTGGGCTGGGCAGTTTGGGTGCACTGTGGGACAGCAGACACACAAATCATAGAGGCTGGACAGCCAACAGTGCAGTGGTCCAGTCTCACACCCCATGCTGCCGCCCTTGGTTACAGTCTCTGCACATTAACCGCGTGCATTGAGATATCAGGAGTTTCGACATCCATGTCCTCATTGGCTCGTCTCTCTGTGTCTGTCAGATGCATAGACAGGGAGCGCCGTCTGGCTACTGACAGATAAAAGACTCTGAGTTGAATCCTTGCCGCAGGGAGACACGACATACTGGACTCTGATATGTCTGCAATAAGGATTTCACCCACGCACCGTCTTTCCTTCAGATTAGCTGGAAAAAGCAGCACATTCCGTCCTTTTTGGCGGGTATCAAAAAAGAGTAACAAGGTGCAAAACACAGCGAAAGCCCATAAGGGAAATTACTGGAGCTTTGCCCGATCCGTGGTTTGTGCACATTTTTGACACTCCTTCAGACCTGGTATTATGTTGTGACACTAGTATGATTGTTCAGACTATGAAAATCACTCCTCCATATCTTTTTATCTTTTACCATATCTCACAATTTATTAAAGCTGTATTACAAATATGCAGGAAACAGTGGCACAGAAAGCATTCCTCAGTCAGGCGCAACACTTCTACAAAAACAATCAGTGATTAAGTTGTCTCTGGCACATCTGAGTGAATGTCTCATTCATCCTTGATTGCACCCTCGGCCTGCCCTGCAAGGTCATCCGCGCCCCCGTTCCCACCGAAACAGCGCTGACACTTTGCGCAACAGGATTCATGTCCTTGACACAAACAATCAGTTATTGTCTTTATGCTACATATTTGCCTTGATGTCAACGAGAATAGAAACGCTCCATCATATCTACATTTCTTTGTGTCCGTTTACAGCACGTATGAATGAATGAATGGCTTTTGTTTGTCGTGTGGCTTTGTGTACATGTGACTGTGTTCTGTGCCGTAGGTTGAACTGCACCCCTTGCGCTGGCCTTTGTCCAAAAGTGTGCATGGGGCTGAAGACAGTAGACTCAGTCACTTCGGCACAGGCTCTGAGAGGATGCACAGTGATCAACGGCAGTTTGGTCATCAACATCCGCGGAGGGAGTAAGAACAACACAATTTCTCCACTTTGTTCAGCATAGAAAGGGAATCTTTAGTGTTGAGCTCTCTGGAATTCATGCTTCTGATTGGTTAATCAGCATTCTGCAAATGTTTTTATATAATGACGACTAAACTTTATAATTGGCTGTTTTCCATGGCAACCATTCTTCTATACTTTTAGATTCAGGTCCCAATCTGTGTTCTGATCACTGTGTTCTGTTGTTGCATTTACCTTCCAGTTATATAATAATAATTATTATTATTATTAATTTAAATCATTATTTATTTGTCAGTCATTCAGGAGTATAATAATAATATAAAAAAATAATTAGTAAAATAAATAACAGTATCATAAATAACTCTATTTTGCATTGTTACTGCATTACCACCTTCCAATAATTCAATTTAATCAATAACAGAACCCTATAAAATGTTTACAGAGTAGCCTTATTGTACTTCATTCTACATTTTAATATTGTGCCGACTTTCTTAAATCTATATTTTAAACTTTCTCTTCTTTCCACCTCTCCCTGTTAGATAACATAGCCGCAGAGCTGGAAGCTAACCTGGGGCAGCTGGAGGAGATCACCGGCTACCTGACAGTGCGACACTCGTATGCCCTAGTCTCTCTATCTTTCCTTCGCAAGCTTCGAATAATCCATGGAGAGACGCAGGAAGTCGGGTATGAGTCTTCTTCATAGGATGTCAAGGTTTTCCTTGGTTTTCCAAAATTTTGGCTTTATCCATTTGCGTTGTCAGGTCTTGCTTGTCAACCATAATGATACCATGTCATCTTTCTATTCCTTCCTCTTCCTTTGTTGTTAATTGTGTGCTGTTTTATGTCCCATCAGGAATTATTCATTCTACGCTCTCGATAACCAGAACCTGCGTCAGCTGTGGGACTGGACCAAACACAACCTGTCCATCCAGCAAGGTCGCATGTTTTTCCATCATAACTCCAAACTCTGCATGTCAGAGATCCGGAAGATGGAGGAGGTGACTGGCACTAAGAACCGGCAAGCAAAGAATGACATTGTCTCAAAGACCAATGGAGATCAGGCTTCATGTGAGGAGGACATTGCTTTGCATTTCCTTTATGCTCATGTGCTCTTTTTTTTTTTTTTTTAAATAAATCTGAACGCATTGTTTTTGGTGTTTGACCAGGTGAGAGCCAGGTTTTGAAGTTCACACAGATTCGCACACTTTCAGACAAGATCATAATTAAATGGGAACCTTTCTGGCCGCCAGATTTCCGAGACCTTCTGGGATTCATGGTTTTATACAAAGAGGCGTAAGTGACTCAACTTTTTTTTTTTTAAATGGACCTTAAAGGTGCACTATGCAGGATTTTCATAAAAAATAAAGTATCAACTCAAACAAAAATAATGCCCATCATAATTACTGAAGTGTGCGGTGGTGTTTGTTTATAGAGACACATTTTCTTCTTGAATTCCTGTGCTCGAGACTTTTTTGGACTGCAACCTTTGGCCAGTGGGTGTGTTGCCCCAGCCAATCATTTATCTATTAGCGTAACCTTTCTTTCATGTGTACCAAAAAAAAGAAGCTATTTATGCATGATGAAATGATGAAAAAAGCTCATTGCTCATCTTCCTGCTGGAATTCACTTGTGTCGGTTGGGCTGCGTATGCAACTGATAAATCATCTCAGGGGAGAAGACTTGTGCTTCTGGCGGTGCTCAAAAGAGGAGCCAAGTTTGAATGTTGTGTTTAGAAACAGTAACTGAAAATCCTCTATGGTGCACCCATAAGCAAGGTAGACAGCATATAATGCGTTGTGAATGTTGGAAGTACCATCCGAAATCAAGAGCATTTCAGTAAACACTATATTTTATGTTTTGTCGTCTCACAGCCCTGTTTTCATTTTCACCATTTCAACAATGGTGTCTAGCTCAATGCAATGAAGTGATTTCTGTGTTTGTGTTTGATAACATTTCTCTCTGTTTCTCAAGGCCATTTAAGAATGTAACTGAGTTCGATGGTCAGGATGCATGTGGCTCTAACAGCTGGGTCATAGCAGATGTGGACCCTCCACCTCGCGCCACAGAGGGAAAAGAACAGCAGGAGCCCGGCTACCTCATCCTCCCTCTGAAGCCGTGGACGCAGTACGCCATCATGGTCAAAACCCAGCTCTCTGCGTCTGATGAACACCAGGTCCACGGAGCAAAGAGCGAAATCATCTATGTCCGCACCGATGCTACCAGTAAGAGCTTCAGATGCGACTGATTAATTTAGAAACTGAAAAAGTTGGGATGAGCAGTTTTTTGTATGCCCTTGTTCAGAACATCCATTTACTATTTTAAGACCTTTCACTTAACAGCGTTTCTATTCATGATTTCCTTACCAAGCCTGTTAAAACTAAATGTAGTCATTTCTCTAGTCTTTTCTTTAAAGGGATAGTTCACTTTGAAATTCAGTTTTGATATGTTTTAGCTTACCTCAAGGGCTACCAAGATGTAGGTTTCTTTGTTTCCACATTATTTTAAATTTTGATATTTTTCGGTCAAACCGTTGTTGTCTGTCAGTCATATAATGGAGGTATATGGGGTCCACCTCAAAGAGCATGCACAGAGAAGTCCAAATTAAACATGATTTAATGACTCGTGAATGTAAGTACACATTGATGGCCTAAGACACGAAATGAGCGGTTTGTGTGAGAAATCGAACAGTATTTATATCGTGTTCACCTCTTGTAACCACAGCCATGTCCGACTGATCTGAAGGCACGGGTGCTTCAGATCAGTTGGCGCAGACCGAAGCGCCCGTGCCTTCAGATCAGTTGGACATTAAATCATGTTTAATTTGGACTTCTCTGTGCATGCTCTTTGAGGTGGGTCCCATAAATCTCCATTTTATGACTGACAGACAACAACGGTTTGATCGAAAAATATATAAATTGAAAATAATGTGGAAACAAAGACACCTACATCTTGGATGCCCTTGAGGTAAGCTAAAACATATCAAAAATTAATTTCAAAGTGAACTATCCCTTTAAGTCGATTTCCGTAGCGCTGGTAATCTTGCAGCCTTGGTATGGGAGAGGAATAAAAGAGGTCAAAGGCTGGTAAAATAGACTTTCAGTGGTGTGAAATCAAGCAGTGTGCAGCATCACGCCAGGCCGTGATTTAGGAGAAAAAATAAATGTGGTTTGCTTTCAGTCCAGCTAGGTGTCTGTCTAATTTCCTTTTGAGCTTGTTTTGTCTTTCCTTCCTGATAAACCACATAACCATTCACTAAGCTAAAAAACATTGTTTCAGCAGCTGGTTGGCAAGAGCTGAAAGCAGTGCTTCAGGGTTTTCTTTTCTGACTTTCTGGTTTGGCAAACGGTTGGGTTCGCACATTGATGGTGCCCCTCTACTTCCTTTTTAGGAGGAAGCTGTCGTCGTTATTCTTCTTGTCTCATCTGAGACCTAGTCTGAAAATGTGGTTTTGCCAGAATATATTTTTGTTAAGAGTCTATTTTTTTACTAGTCTGGCTTTTTGGCTGTGTTCTTATTTAAAATCATTATTGTTTTTTTCCATTTACTAATGGGTGAGTTTTTTTGTTGTTGTTGTTTTTCAGAACCCTCTGTGCCCCTGGACCCCATATCCTCGTCAAATTCCTCATCTCAGATCATTCTGAAGTGGAAGCCCCCTAACGATCCAAACGGAAACATCACACACTACTTAGTCTTCTGCCAGCAGCAACCAGAGGCTAGCGAGCTCTACAAGTTTGATTACTGTCAGAAAGGTTAGGAAACATACATGGACATATTTATATAAAACATACACACTACCATCCAAAAGTTTGGGGTTGGTAAGAATCTGAATTTTATCTAGAACAGAATCGAAGAAATTTTCAAACAAAATCGAATCCTTGTGTTTCTGTTGTTCAGGAATGAAGCTACCCACCAGAGCCCCAACACAAGTGGACAACGAAGAGGAACAGAAGTGGAACCAAACCGAGGAGCAGGGCCAAGATAGCCGCTGCTGCGCTTGCCCCAAAACGGAGAAACAGCTGAAGAAAGAGGCGGAGGAGTCAGAGTACCGCAAAACCTTTGAGAACTACCTCCATAATGAAGTCTTTGAGCTCAGGTAAATGCCACGGTTCCTCATTTAACTAATGTAGATCAGAACTGCAAACACTAATCATATAATCGGTAATTAAAATAAAATTAGTATGAAAAAAGATACATTTTTACCATTTTTGCGCTCAATATGTAGCATATATTATTTAGCATATAATTTTCCTAACACAATATATAGCATACATTATATAGACTTTCATATGTATGCTCACATTATATAAACTATTTAATAATATGGAAATATATAGCATAAATATATCATAGAGACTTTCTTGTATAAATGGTATATTGCATATATTATATAATGCAATTTTCATATATAGACACAATATATAGCATACATTATTGACATTATTATATATCCTGCATTAAATAAACTTATGCAAACCATTTTCATATAGTTTGAAGGAGAGCATTGTGCAAGATGTGAAATGTCTAGTTTAATATATGAAATAATCAGCTGATTGATCATTTATCAATATAGTTCCCCCTATTATCAAAATAGTGTTAAGGGCTCAGAAACAGACATTTTTCTATTCAAAGACTCTCAATCTTCAGCTGACGTGAGCCTCTAGGTGAAGAATCTCAAGTTGTTCATGTTGTTATGGTGTTCATCTGTTTTCTCCAGAGGTCTAAGCTCAGGGTTGACCGTCTTAGCAGTAGTCAGACCACTTTCCCTCGCTGGGTTGTTTTTGACTCCATCAAGACCTTGAGTACATGTTTTTGTTTGGTGATTTTCCACCTTCTATGTGTATCTTTGGCCTTCAGAAGCTCACAGCTGGCTCTAAAGATCTTGTTCCACTGTTACACACACATGTACACTCCCACGTACACACAAACTTTCTCTCATGCCTTGTACAGACCTTGGTTTAGTGTAATCTTTGTTTTGGGTTGAAGATCTTGTCTAGTCTGTGGTAGAGATGGACAATGTTGACGAAGACAACCAAAACGCATTCAGAGGAAGTGCAGACTCTTACACAGGTGGTTTGTCTCACTACCCTTCATTGATCCACATATTATGGTTGATTTTTGCAGATGCGCATTTTACTACAGTCTATAAAAGTATTCAATTTGTTTTATTTAGACATTAAAATATAGTTTTACTTGAGATGATTTTATCCTCGGAAATGCTTTGGCTCTTAGAACACCAAAAGTGCTGAATGTCCTGAGCTTTTATATATGAGGAAATAACTGAAGGCTGTGGTGCTCTGGTAGTGGTTTACCACTTGAATAGTTAAAACCAACCACATGAAATGCTCATTTGCTCCCTCTAGAGGTTATACTTGTAATGAACCCAATGAACTGGAATTTTGCAATAGAATCTGTCTGCTACCTTCAAGCTTGGCCCCTTCGTGTTACGCCAACTTCAGGTTACGCCCACATCAAGTTACGCCCACTTCAGGTTGTGCCCACTTCAAGTTACGCCCCTTCATGTTACGCCCACTTCAGGTTGTGCCCACTTCAGGTAATGCCCAATTCAAGTTGCGCCCACATCAGGTTACCGTTACGCCCACTTCAAGTTTGCTAACTTCAGGTTTTGCCCACTTCAAATTGCTCACTTTTTTTTATTTTTGACTTAAAGCAGATCTGCACAGACCTCTGCACATGTTTAACAAAAACTGAACATACTAGAGTTGATTAAACTGACTCTTAGCTGTTCAAGAGCTGAAATGCTTGTTCAAAAGTTCAAAAACTTTCTAATATGTTGATTTGGTGCTCAAGAAACACTTATTATTATCTACAATGTTGAAAACAGTTGTGCTGCTTAGTATCTTTGTGGGAACCTTGATCAGGATTCTTTGGTGAATAGAAATAGAATGCCTTTTCAAATCAATTTAATCCATCCTTGCCAAATTGAAGTTTGTATAAAAAACAAAACAAAATCTTAGTTGTGTTAAAGGTGATAAGTATTTTTGTCCGATCAAATTCTCTTTCATAATGTGTGTGTTTCTGCTAACAACCTGCTTCAATAGGAAATGTCAACAGAAGGACTTAACCCACCTTTAAGACTGGACCTAAATCTAGACTGACTTCCTTCTCTTTACATGTTTCTGTGTACCCAGGCCATCAAGACAGCGCAGATCTCTGGTGGGCATTGCCAATAGGACCTCCTCTCGTCTTTTCACTACGTCCTCCTCGTTGCCCAATGGCTCTGCCACTCGTAGCCCAGAGGAGGAAGCAGAGGCCAATAAGATTTCACTGATTGTTCATGCCAAAGAGTCAACAGTCATCTCCAATCTGCGCCATTTCACCAGCTACCAGATAGAAATCCATGCCTGCAACCATGAGAGTGACCCAGCTCGCTGCAGTATGGCAGCCTACGTCAGTGCCCGCACCATGCCCGAAGGTGTGGGATTGTAATTTTATGATGCATTATTTCATAGAGTATAGCTATTTTTTTATTGGCTATATCCCCTATTGTCATCTGTTTGTTTCTGTTTTTGTACAGAAAAAGCTGACGACATTGTGAGTGTGATAATCTATGAGGTGTCTGAGTACTCTGTACACATCAGGTGGATGGAGCCTAAGGCCCCTAACGGCATGATTATTCTCTATGAAGTCCATTACAAGAGACTGGGAGATACAGAGGTGAGTTGTTACACTAGATGGAGATCGAAGCCTGCACTCTGCTCCCATGAACACTGGCTGCACTTTTAAACTGATTTTTATCAATCCTGTTGAAATCTCCAAATATCTCCAAATAAACAAGCTTTTTTAGCATAATTGCATCAGCTGTGTATTTCTGTAACCATGGAGAGATCCAGCTGGAGACAGTAGTAATGTTCCTAATGCTGTTTTAAAAAAAGCCTCGGGTAAACAAGTGATGATTATATAAAGGTTAATAATTGTTGTAAGCAAAGCAAAACATGATGGTTTTGCACTTAGCGGCACTTGCACCTTTTTTCGGTTGATGGATTTGAAACACTGTTGTAACTGTTTACACTGACCTATGGCAGTTTCATTAAAGTCTGATGAGTAATATTTATATGTATTACTTACTTTGAGTGTGAGATGGATTTAAAAACATGATAAAAAAACAGAGCCTTTGCCACTGGATAATGGGTGGCTTGAGTCAGACGTGCACTGCAATATGGGTTATCTATCTAACTGCATGCCTTTATGTCTTAGGAGCTGCACCACTGCGTATCCAGGAAGAATTATATTGCAGACGGAGGCTGCAAGCTGAGAGTGGTGCACCCTGGGAACTACACTGTGCGGATCAGAGCAACCTCCCTGGCAGGCAATGGATCGTGGACAGAGCCAACACACTTCTATGTTAAGGACCTACGTAAGATGCCTTGTCCATAATTCCTATGAATATTAAGACTAAAAAGACTAAATATTCACACACTAATACTATTGACACAAAGTTGTATTGAACAAATTTCAAAGTTTCAACCTCTTGGTCTTCATTAGAGAAAAAAATAGTAAAAATGTTACAGTTGTTCTAAATGGAAGATGTCATCAGTTAAGTTTTTTTTATTTTACTATAAATTGGTTTTGTTGTGTGGTCTTTTTATTTGGATGAGTTTTTGAATAAGTTTTATTTAAATATTTTTTAATGTATTTACAATATATTAATTTGAAGAAAAAAAACATTCCTTGGTATTTAAGGCGTCCTATTAATATTAGCATACAGATTATATGTTTTTATTTAATCTTGTAATTATTATTTGCTCCATTGGGTACTGCACCTGTACACAATTTGGTTTGAAAGTGCACACCTATTATATATATATATAATTTCATTGTGTTTGTGAACAGGTGTGGACCCATCAAACATGCTGAAGATTGTGATTGGTCCAGTGATCTGTGTCTTTTTACTACTTGTGATGGGAAGTGTGGGCTTTTTCATGTTCAAGAAAAAGTAAGTGTCTTGTATTGTAATTGTCATAAGTATTTTTTGTGAGGTAAGTAATGAATTTCTTTAATTTTGTGTGTTCATCTGACCAGGCAAACAGAAGGTCCAACTGGGCGACTTTATACCTCCCCAAATCCAGAGTATTTCAGCCCAGATGAGGGTGAGCAATTTTCCTTTCCCTCTACGTATGACCTTTGGCTGCAAATGCTGAGGGTTGACGCACATTTTAATTTTGTTTTAATTGAAGAGTTGATCACATTAACCATCGATTTAGGCAGATTATCACATTTAAAATGACTTTTCCATTTCAAACATGACATTTTCATTGTGTGTCCTGCATGTCTGTTGTGTTTGTGCAGTGTATGAGCCAGACGAGTGGGAGGTGCCACGTGAAAAGATTAATCTGTTGCGAGAGTTAGGCCAGGGATCTTTTGGCATGGTGTATGAGGGCATCGGAAAGGACATAGTTAAAGGCGAGCCACAGACCTGTGTTGCGGTGAAGACTGTTAACGAGTCGGCCAGCCTCAGAGAGAGGATTGAGTTCCTCAACGAAGCTTCTGTGATGAAGGCATTCAGCTGCCACCATGTGGTAAGACATGTCTTTTTCATGTCAGCCTGCATGTTTTGTAGTCTTATTTTAGTTTTGTTTAAATACTGTTTATCATCATTTTTTTAATATTTTCATTGTATAAAAATTCAGTTGTAAATTTTAGTACATTTAATAGTTACTAAGTTAATCTAATATTTATATTTATGATTTTTAATGTTTTTGAAAGACATCTCTTATGCTCACCAAGGCTGCATTTATTTGATCAAAAATGCAGTAAAACAGTAATACTGTGTTATTAAAAAATGTTATTACTATTTAAATAAGAGTTTTCGATTTGAATATATTTTAAAATGTTATTTATTTCTGTGATATGAAGCTGAATTTTCCGCATCATTACTCTAGACTTCAGTCACATGATCCTTCAGAAATCATTCATATATTTTGATTTGTGTGCTCAATCATTATCAGTTATTTATTATTATTGGTGCTCAAATATTGATAATGGTCCTTATTATTGTCAGTGTCAGCTGCATAATATTTTTTGCAATACATTTTTGAATTAAAAGATTAAAACAATAGAATTTATTTGAAATAGAAATCTTTTGTGACATAATAAATGTGTTTATTGCCAGTAAAAACTAAAATATAAATCACCCTTTTCAACGTATGCTTTTTCATGTTTTATTTGATTTACTGAAAATGATTTAATAGTCTTAGGTTTAGTTAACAATAACACTGGTTGGACTCGACACATTCTTATATACAGTAACTAACATGATTTTTGTGGGTTAGGTGAGGCTGCTGGGGGTGGTGTCTAAAGGCCAGCCTACTCTAGTGGTGATGGAGCTCATGACACATGGAGATCTGAAGAGTTTCCTGCGTTCTCTTAGACCTGACTCAGAGGTAACAAATCATACCAGAAGTGTCACTAACAGACTTGCTGGAGCTATTAGATCTGTTTTAAGGAGGTCGAATATTAGATTAGTTTATATTACACATTAAAATCCCCCCAAATAGAACTGACTTTTTAAATATTGGATTTTTGTTTTTCTGTGTTGTTTGATTACTTTGTTACAGAATAATCCAGGTCGGCCTCCTCCAACGCTGAAAGAGATGATTCAAATGGCCGCAGAGATAGCAGATGGCATGGCTTACCTGAACGCCAAGAAGTTTGTGCACCGTGACCTTGCTGCCAGGAACTGCATGGTGGCCGAAGACTTGACCGTAAAAATTGGTGGTACGTAATGTGATGGGGTATATTTATTTAAAGTTTAAAGGGTTAGTTCACCCAAAATTGAAAATTAGCCCATGATTTACTCACCCTCAAGTCATCCTAGGTGTATACAATCAGAGTTATGTAAAAAAAAAAAAAAATGTCCTGGCTCTTCCAAGCTTTATAATAGCAGTGAATGGCCTTTTTTGTTTTGAAGTCCATAAAATTGCATCCATCCCTCATAAAAATGTGCTCCACACGCCTCTGGGGGGTTAATAAAGTCCTTCTGAAGCGAAGCCATGCGTTTGTGTATTTAACTTGTTACAAATTAAAATGATAGCTTCTGGCCATGCGCAGTCCACTTATGCCTAAAGTGCAACTTATGCAACTTGTGACATCGGAAGCAGCGTAATGCGTCATGGCGTACTGTAAATATCAGCAGTATGTTGCATTACTCACATGTGTTGCGCTTTAGACTTAAACTCTGAGTAGGAACCAACCACATTTGATGAGAAAAAATTAAAAACAGTATGGTCCATATAGCATGGCCTAACACACAGGATATTAAAGTGAACATCAGATGTGCACTTCTAATCTCAGTAAAATTAGTAGGTCATCTAGGTAGTTTACGCCTAATGTTTTATGAGTTCAGACATGCTATTCTTTCCACATACTGCTGTTGTAGGGAAGTAGTATGCATATTCGGATGTAGGGATAATACCAATAGCAAACAATTAATGTTAATTATTCAAAATTGTCTCTCGAAGGATGATTTGCTCAGTATAGAGTTAAAAATAATTACATTAAAATGTATTTGAATAGCTCACATTTTAAGAAAAAGATCATTTAATAATTTAACAATAATAATGTAATAATATCTAAATAATTATCTTGTACTAAATTATAAGTGAACCTGTGACAAATAGATATATGACTCTAAATGCATTTTCTGTCTACTGTGCGTAAGAATCAACACACTATGAACTGATTAATTGTGCCCCACAATGATTATTATTCCTGTGTAAATACCTTGTTAAAATGTATTTTTTCATGATAGGTTAGGTGTCGCTTCAGGTGCTTTGTTTTCATGCGGATGAAAAAACACTGTGTATAATTATGTCCATTTGAGATTAATGTGTCTTGGGTCTAGTATGCAAGTTTCTGAAATAAATTAACTGCGCAAAGCTAGTAAAATATTTTAGCTATGCCACACAAAAGTGCCAAAATTAGATGCTGAATGCAAGCTCTTAATGAAAAAGGAGGTACAAGTGTGGACGAAGCACAGGGATGTGTTGTAATGTCTCGTTCGTGGATTGTGTCATCTATTATTTAAGCGCGTTCTAATGGTGTTATTTTGTCTCGTGTTGACTGCTTTCAGATTTTGGCATGACAAGAGACATTTATGAGACGGATTACTACAGAAAGGGTGGGAAGGGCCTGCTTCCTGTGAGATGGATGGCCCCTGAGTCGCTGAAGGATGGAGTCTTCACCGCACATTCAGACTGCTGGTGAGCCGACCATGTGCACACAAACACAGAAGCAACTATACAACGACATGCGTCATTGTTGTAGGAGAATCCTTAGGGTATGTTTTAGTCACTAATGACCCACGTTGTGCTTGTCAAGGTCATTCGGTGTGGTGTTATGGGAGATCAGTACTCTGGCTGAGCAGCCCTACCAGGGGCTGTCCAATGAACAAGTCCTTAAGTTTGTGATGGAAGGAGGATACCTGGACCGACCTGACAACTGCGCAGACAGATTGTGAGTGTATTATTGAAATTGTGCCCCTGTTAAGATCTCAAAGTTGGTGTTTATTGCAATACTTACTGTATCTGGGCTCAACTGTCCCTACTTGCCCTGACAATATTTTCACCTGCATATCAGAAAAAGATTGATCATTTTATATTATTATTATTTTCTCTATTTGCTACAAAATATTTGGATTTTTCTAGAAACTTCAAAGTTTTCTTTTTAACATTTTGTTTAGAATTGTTTTAGAATTTCCTTATAAGAAGACAATTAGTAACAAGCTGGAAATGATTAGCAAATGAATCCTAGTATAAGAATTTTATAGTCACTTTTAGGTCATTTAAGATTAACACATGGTTATATATTGAAAGGTGAAGAACCACCATCATGCTTTCCTTGTCAAACGCCAATGACTGTTAAACATATTTGACTGGACTGCACTTTTTTAATGTAAATAGACAATGTTTAAATTCATAGATGTGTGTAGCTGCTATTTGTCACCTGAATGTATTAGACATTCTCTTATATTAGTCTTAAATGTCTTATACTGTATAGTTCATTGTTAATTGTATGACTTTTGATCTTGCCATGAATATAGCCTATATAGCCTAATAAACGTATTTCAATTTTAAGGAAATCAGTCTTTAACTGACATGTCTCGTGTTTCCTGATCTTCCAGGCATAACCTGATGCAGATGAGTTGGCATTACAATCCCAAAATGAGGCCCAGCTTCCAGGAGATCATCGAGATGCTCCGGGAGGATCTGCATCCCTCTTTTCAGGAGGTCTCCTTCTTCTACAGTGAGGAGAACAAGCCGCCTGAGACGGAAGAGTTTGATATGGACCTGGAGAACATGGAGAGCATCCCGTTGGACCCTTCCTCGTACTCTCAGAGGGAGTGCTGTCTAGATGGCGACGAGGGCTCATCCGTGGGCCTTCGAGGGAGTTATGAGGAGCATGTGCCGTACACGCATATGAATGGCGGCAAGAAAAATGGACGCATCTTATCCCTACCCCGATCTAACCCTTCCTAATATTATTAACCCAATCAAGCTATATTAGAATATTTTTTTTTCTCATCATTTTATAGATTCACTTTTATTGAGCTCTATATCAGAAGCCCTTCAGAAAGGAATCTCAGGACATTTGTTTTCTTCTTTACTGCCTCAGTATGATGATAATGATGATGATGATGATGATACTGGGTGCGGGGGTTTTTTTATTTAAAGAAGAAAATACACATTAACTGCTTCTTTTCTGTTTTTTTATATATATATATATATTGCCAAGTTTCAAGAACTGGTCAAATGGAACAAACTGTGAAATTAACCTCAGACAACCAGAAGGCTGCTTTAAACCTTACATCTCCTCAGACTCTCTCCTCATCCACCAACTCTCTCCAGAAAAAGACAAAATATAGATGGAAAAAAAAAGAAGTGACCTTACTCTGTTTGTGGCCTATGTCGTGACAACATGGAGTTGTGTCTGAATCTGTACACTTCTGGCTTTGGTGGCAAACCTGTTGAACTTGGGAACTGTTGGATGACGTTTAGCGTCCTTCCAAGAACAAACTGTCTACAGGTACAGAAGACACTGCTTTTCTACCTGCTACTCAGTATTCCAGACTACACAGAGAGAACGAACAGATTTTTGGACTCTATTTTTTTATTTATTTGCTTGCCTGTGCTCCTTTTCTTCTTCCCCTCCCCCCTGGTGTTCACACATTTACAGCTGAAGGATATTTAAACTTTTTTTTCAGGACTTTTGACTAAAAGAGTTCCTCAGATTGACCAATAGTTGCTGCTTTGATATATTTTAGTGGGTATAGATGATGATAAAAGTATATATAAATATATTATTGATGTTTTTGTACATAGTTGATATGTCGTCATTCGAGTTATTGCCGGTTGTAGAAATGTTTTTACATGTTTGTCTCGAATCTTTATTTTTTCTAATCCGAAAATTCTACTAATCATCCTGGACCTCTGATCAGCCAGCAACTCCAAGATGCACAGGAGTGTCTACTAGATGCCTTTGGCTTCAGATGTCAAATCTTGATATCAATGGAAATAACTGCTGTAAATAAAGCAGTGAGGTGCATTCAAGAAGAGCGAATAGATGTGTTTCTGTCGTGTTTTTCTTGCGAGTAATTGTGTGAATTTGTGATTGGTTGTGAGAAAGTCTTTCAAAGCACAGGGCATAGATAGAGGATAGTTTTATCAAAGGTAGTGTTTTACATCAAATTCGCACAATTTGTGTGATAACTAAACTGTGAAGAGACATGTGACAAAAATGCAAGATCATGATAAAGTTCATCCCACAAACAGGAAGTTGTCTCTTATTTATATTTAATATAAATCTATCTTTTCAAGTTTAACAATGTCAGCCTAAATGGGATTCTTTGGCCATTGATAAATAATATATAAATAAAATAAATAAACAAATAAAGTCATTGGATAGAGGTGCAGAATAGAGGTCCACCCTATTTTTTTTTTTCTTTTTTTTTTCTATCTTAATGTCACCTTGGTGGAGAAGCATTCAGTAAAATGTCACTTTACACAGTTTATATTTTCAATTTTTTGAAACATATATTTTTACTTTTTAAGTGAACCATCTAGTATTCAATAACTTCTTTTACTGTTCTACCCAGTTAATGTCTTCAGTTTTTAAGGCTCAGATTTTTTTAATTTCTCCTGTTCTCCACATTATTGTGTCTCCTCCTTACACTCCTGCACCTGACAGGATAGCAGATCGGGCTCCTCAGGTCTCTAATTCTTGGGAGTGTCCTCTCCTCTTCACCCCAGTCTATTACTTCGTCCTACGACATCCAGTAGTCGTCATCAGCCCATGAGGAGGAGACAGAGAAGTTTTCGCCGTGGTGGAGAGACATTTCACCAGCAGCCCTCAGGTCTGTCTGGCGTGCTTCAATCTCCTCTTCCCCACTATCTTGCATGTCCCAGGCCAGGCAACAAGATAATGCCAAGAGACGGCAGATTTCGGACAGAGGGTTGACACCTTCACAGGGTGACTCGGAACTGAGGCGCTTTTTGTTGCTTTGGTATCCATTGCTTTACACTTGACAACTGCATGTATCAAGAGGAGATGTGAGCGGTTTGACAGTGACCAGAGAGCAGGTTCTGTGGAATGCAGTGATGTCACTGTGCCATAATATGGACTGCAAAGTTCCATTTTCATTAAAAAGTGGAATGCAAAGTCATTCAAGCGCAGTTAATTATTGCGAGTTATTTTATCTTAGGCTATTTGGCCTCACCTCACACATGTTCAATTTCCTTTATCGATTTATTTCTATTTTCTCCCCCTTTATACCAATCCAATTCTTTTACTGTCTTGTTTACTTCAGGAAATATAAAGTTGGCTTCTTGTATATTTTTTAACACGTGAGGCATGGTTATTATAAATTAAAACAAATCTAGAAAAACGTAATTAGGCCTACTTTAAATAAAATAGTCTAAAACGTTAACTAAAATATAAAAAACTAAACTTATCTTTTCCTTCATTTTCACCTGATGTAGGCTAGTAAAATAACTGTACAAATACTGTAAATAATAACCTGGGGGGGGGGGGGGGGGAATTATAGTATAGACATTAAAAACGTTACTAAATTACTACATTACAAAATTACTAAATCTTAAAATGTATTTAATCAAATGAAATCTAATTCAAAATATAAATACAACATTTTAATAGATTTACAGCAATACTACAATAACATTGGTGTGAACTGTGAAGAAAAGAAGGAGTGCTGCTGGATGTGTGAACAAACCCCGCCGCCTTCTGTTCTGTTCCCGTCATGCCTCGAGTGAAGCAACGCTGAGTGTGTGTGACTGCCTGCGTGTGCGTGCGTGCGCGCGCGAGTGTGTGTACGAGGACATATTCATCGTCCCCGTAGATGTGTGCACTGCACTTGTTGTTACCGGTATGGTGGATGCTTAAGAAAAGAAACTGTGTCGAAAAAAGAAGATACTATAGGAAAGAAAAGAAACTGTCCCGGAAAAAGTGGATAGGATATGATGTGATGTTTCTTTAAAAATGGTAAGTAGAAACTTTTGTAGCTAAAGTTTGCGCGAGCCTCTTTGTGTTTAAAGTTTGTCATCTAGGCCTCGTGTTATTTAATTGGCGTTGTGGCTTATAGTTTACAGAACCTAAATTCTCATTTCTAAATCATAATTTTGACTTTATTTAGAGATATACGACGTATTTTAAGGGCTACTTTGAGAGTTTTTCGTGGCCTATCATTCATTTATCTTCGCGGCTGTTCTTGAGAGGAGTGCGGCGTAAGTTAAGTTATTCCAGTAACAGGAAAAGTTTCGCCGTGATTTCACTTTAGGATTAATAATGGTGTCTCCTCTGAAATAACCATCATGTGTGTGTGTTTTATTTATTTATTATTTTATTTTATTTTTAGCAGAGCATGCCATGTTTATTGTTGCGACTAGATGTGGTCAATGAAACCACGTCATGTTTTCTGATCTATTGATTACTCTGTTTACACCTCTGGTCTGGTGATGAGTAATGAAGGATGTGTTATCTGTTCGACCATTACATTCCTCGAAATCTGACTCTTGATTAATGCCTCATTCGCTCATGATACTAGTTTCAACGGTGTCAGATCTGTAGAAAAGCTGAGTGAGGTTGGTTTGTGGTCCTGGGTGCCCAGGATTTTGTGTTTGTAAAATGATCAAACTTTCCCTCCCATGTGTTCTAGATACTTTTAATTAATCCAGCAGTGACTAGAATATTTGTTTCAGTTTCACTAATAATCTTTCATACCTCATACTGGCATCAGTTCAATCAGACATTTATTTATTATTACCTTCTGGTAATAATTACTCTTTTGTAATACTGCTGGGTTGTGATGCTTAACTATTATTTGCAACATCAACAAATTGCAAATTTGTGGTTCAGATGTCAACTAGTTGTATTAATTAATGTTTTCAATTTGTCCATGGTACCAATTTGAATTATTTTAGCTACTTGTAACTATTCAACTTGATTCTAAAATAATTTTTGGTTATCCTGCAGTAAATATTTAGACACTGGTTACTTATCTCTTTATAGACATGTCTGTATTCCAGTTGTTTATAGTAATGTTTAAAAAAAATCTTATAGGGACATTTTAATTTGTAAATATGAAGATATACTGTTGATATACTGATTAAAATTTTATTAAATTGTGTTTGTTAGTTTAGTCCATCAAGTTAAACTAAATGAAAGATGAACTAAATGAGAAATATTGCCTTTGCAATTAATTTTTTTTATTTAATATTTTAAATTTTAATATTTATTTAATATTTACCTTTTAATATTTTATTTTAAGTTACACATTTTTTATGGTTTTAGTTAACTATAATAATCCTGACTAGTCATTCAAAATGACAAAGTAAACAAAAAGAGAAACTAGTGTCTCATAAATAAATAATAGTATCTAATAAATCTCCAGAAAATCAGGAATAGATAATACTATTAGAATAGTTAGAAGAAAGATAGCCTACTATTATTGAACAAAAGCTTGTGCCTGAATTAATATGACCTGTCCCTCATACTGGTATCTAACTGACAATTAAAACGAATAAATAAGAAATTAAGTGCTGATAACATATAATGTATACTACTATAACTTAGTATGTTACAACTTTCAATATAACATGTTAAAATTAAACAGCTACTCGGTCAGTCTGTCCCTTTACTCTGATCAAAAGCCCAACAAATTCAGCTGAGACAAACTAGAATCTCAAAAAAACTTGTCTTAGATGTAATATGTAATCTGTAGCTTATCTGGGTTTTTTTTGTGTGTGTGTGTGTGTGTGTGTGTGTTTGTGAAACAGAGACTTTTTTTCGGTATTTTATCTGGCCTGTTGATGTGTGAGAGGGGGAGGTTAGCTTCATGGTCATAGCCAGTTTGCAAGCCAGGCATTTTTTACACAGTAACAGAACTAGTAAATCAGTTACAGTGTGTGCAAACAAGAAATCCTCACATTTTGCTGCTGCTGAATTCATTATTACACTATGAAAACTAGAGTGAATCTGTTAATATTAATGTAACTAATGCCCTCCCGCTGTTTTAGTTCAAAATGGCAGGTTTTAGTTTATAAGATAGCCTAAACAATGATGGTGGAGGTGTCAAATTTAATGTGTCTTATTCTAAATGTAAAGGAAGGAGGGTGTTTGTTGTTTCTACTCTCTGCTGCAGACTGGAGCAGCCTGCTTTTCTTGTTTGACCGATAAGCATAAGCCTTAGTCTCATTTCACTTGGCTATATTCATGAATCACCTCTATCCGGCGGATGATTCAGGGGAGGTGCAGCCTGCAGCAGAAGTTATCATTCAGCTACAATAGTACAGTATGAAACCACCTGTCCTGCAGGAAACGGCAATTACATGCTGGTCTGAGCTCTGAGTATTATTTTAGTGTGACTCGGTTCATGCAATGATCCTTCTTGGTCCCCCAGCAATTTGAAGTGCCTTTAACCGCCATTCATCAAGATGCAGCTGAATTTGGGTATGAAATGTGCATCCTAGGCAGTATCCTTCTCATAATGAAGCACTAGTCATGCGTTTAACTTTACGGCAGGTTCTTTTATTTAGCCTTCATGCACTTTATACATGCTAGTCTTTATGAATGAATGCACTGTTTGAATAGCAGCACACACATTGTTTGAGTGTTATTAAGCATTGTTAGTGTGCTCACAAGGTGTATCATGCCTTTCTTGAGGATGGAGCTGTTTGCCATTGTAACAGCTTAGTGCTGTACAACTGTAGCATATCAAATTCATAAATTGAACAAAGTGATTGTTTTTTTTATATTAAAACAGTTTCTCCCATCACAACTTAATGACAACAATACAATAAGTTAGTTGAAGAGGAGGCCAGTGTAGTTTTAGACCTTGATCTGCTTGTTCTATGGGAATCATATATATATATATATATATATATATTAGTCTTGTGTCTTTTCTATGTTTTTGCTCGGCTATTTTCAGGATCAAGCCTTTGAGCAGTTAACATGCCATCACATGGTGTCCTGCACTGTCATCCAATACTTAATCTAAAACTATTTTAAGCAGCATTTTTCTAATTATTGTTAATTAACTTGCCATTTATATGACCTTTATAATAAATAACAAACTACAAGGAATTTTTGTATGTTTGAAAAGTCTCTCTCATATACCTCACTTTCAGACTAATTCTGAGGTGGACTGCAAAAATGCTTTAATTGCGTTCCTCAATGAAATATTCTTCATGGAAGGGTAACGGTGGAGAGAAATCCTCCACAACTGACTGTGAACTGGCATTCAAATCTGCCTCCATTTTGTTAGCAACCCAACCGCCAACGATCCAATCAATTACCAAATCAATTATTAATAAGGAAAAAATGACAAATCTCAAATTCGGTTTCATGACGGCTTTAAAGGTGATTAAAATGGTACTCCACAAAGCATCTTTTAATGTTTGCCTTTTATATAGATCTGTATATCTTAACCTAAAACTAGATGTTGTAAAACAAAAGCAAGTTGCCGTTTGAATGTTTGGGGTCAATAAGGCTTAAGTTCAGACTGCAGGTAAATGTGGCCCAAATCCAGTGTCAACGGCACAAACCACATGGAATCAGATCTTTTCAATTCAGATTTGGGCCACTTCCATATGTGATCCTTAATCTGATACAGGTCAGATGTTTTGCTGTGCGACCTCAGTCTGAACTCTGAACAGTCATAATGTAATTAATGTGACTTTCATGTCACTCTAGTCTAGAGCAACATTCATCTCAATTCTGCGCTCATGGAAGTCACTTCAAAAATAATATACATACCTGAAGTTAAAGACCGTTGTGAAAGGTATAGGCGTGGAAGGACAGTGATGTCAGAACTTATAAGTATTACAGTGACAACTCTATGCAAAACATGAGGGCTTGTATCATATGTTTAAAAACTCTGCTCTCTTTTTTCCTAATCTTTGTTTTTTTTTTATATATTGCCTGTGCATAAATTCACAGTCTTCCCCAGGAGATTACACTATGAATAAATGCGTAATCACTTTAATGTTCTCTGTGATTACTTCTGTGTGAAAGCATGCAGCGTGACGTCTTTTTATCGTTCATTTTTCCGTATGCGGGTTAGTTCAGGACCATAATCTGTTCACACTGGAATCTGATGTTGGCCACATTTAACAATAATGTGAACAGCTGTACAGATAAATCGAGTCTGAACCATAAATCGGAATTGATCACTAAGGCTTGCAGTGTGAACATAACACTTTTAAAATGTTTTTGAAAGGAGTGTATTCTGCTCGGCATGTCACGCTCAAGAGGTTTTCAGCATCTGCCATCTCACTACATGACGACACTCCTCATAAACTTTCTCCAGAGCTGTTTGCAGAGTTCACCTTACAGCACCTCACCTCACAACCCACCAAACAAATGTTCAGTTTATCTTGAAGAAATTGACACAAATAATTAGTATTGTACAGTAGAATGAGCTTCTAAAGATAACAATAAAAACAAATAATAATACTGTTCATTCATTGCTAATGCATTACCTACACTCTCAGAAAAAAAAGGTACGAAAGTTGTCACTGGGGCTGTACCTTTTCAAAAGGTACACTTTTGTACCCAAAAGATGCATATTGGTACCTTAGTGGTACATTTTAGCACCTAAAATATACATATTAACACCTAAAATGTACATATTAGTACCTAAAATGTACATATTAGCTCTTGAAATGTACATATTAACTCTTAAAATTTACATATTAACACTTAAAATGTACATAATGTTAACTTTGTTAAATTATGTATTGATCTTTGTTACTATTAGTTAATACAGATACAACTGTTCATTAGTTCAAGTTTACATTTACAATTATTCATTGCAGAAGCTTCCAAAGCACTTGAAGAATACAAGCGATTCAAGGCAGGAAACACAAGAAGTGTTAGTAATACAAAGTTTCAGTGAGTCATCACTCAGGATAGTTCAAGCTAGAACAGGTAGGGATGAGGAAATAGTGAGAGCATTGACAAATATAATATAATAATTCTAATAATATATATATATATATATATACACTCACCGGCCACTTTATTAGGTACCCCATGCTAGTAACGGGTTGGACCCCCTTTTGCCTTCAGAACTGCCTCAATTCTTCGTGGCATAGATTCAACAAGGTGCTGGAAGCATTCCTCAGGGAGTTTAGTCCATATTGACATGATGGCATCACACAGTTGCCGCAGATTTGTCGGCTGCACATCCATGATGCGAATCTCCCGTTCCAACACATCCCAAAGATGCTCTATTGGATTGAGATCTGGTGACTGTGGAGGCCATTTGAGTACAGCGAACTCATTGTCATGTTCAAGAAACCAGTCTGAGATGATTCCAGCTTTATGACATGGCGCATTATCCTGCTGAAAGTAGCCATCAGAAGTTTGGTACATTGTGGTTATAAAGGGATGGACATGGTCAGCAACAATACTCAGGTAGGCTGTGGCGTTGCAACGATGCTCAATTGGTACCAAGGGGCCCAAAGAGTGCCAAGAAAATATTCCCCACACCATGACACCACCACCACCAGCCTGAACCGTTGATACAAGGCAGGATGGATCCATGCTTTCATGTTGTAGACGCCAAATTCTGACCCTACCATCCGAATGTCGCAGCAGAAATCGAGACTCATCAGACCAGGCAACGTTTTTCCAATCTTCTATTGTCCAATTTCGATGAGCTTGTGCAAATTGTAGCCTCAGTTTCCTGTTCTTAGCTGAAAGGAGTGGCACCCGGTGTGGTCTTCTGCTCCTGTAGCCCATCTGCCTCAAAGTTCGACGTACTGTGCGTTCAGAGATGCTCTTCTGCCCACCTTGGTTGTAACGGGTGGTTATTTGAGTCACTGTTGCCCTTCTATCAGCTCGAACCAGTCTGGCCATTCTCCTCTGACCTCTGGCATCAACAAGGCATTTCCTCCCACAGAACTGCCGCTCACTGGATGTTTTTTCTTTTTCGGACCATTCTCTGTAAACCCTAGAGATGGTTGTGCGTGAAAATCCCAGTAGATTAGCAGTTTCTGAAATACTCAGACCAGCCCTTCTGGCACCAACAATCATGCCACGTTCAAAGTCACTCAAATCACCTTTCTTCCCCATACTGATGCTCGGTTTGAACTGCAGGAGATTGTCTTGACCATGTCTACATGCCTAAATGCACTGAGTTGCCGCCATGTGATTGGCTGCTTAGAAATTAAGTGTTAACGAGCAGTTGGACAGGTGTACCTAATAAAGTGGCCGGTGAGTGTGTATATATATATATATATATATATATAATTTTTTTTTTCTGCAAGCTGCATTTAAGTGATCACGGAAGAGGTGAGTTATCAGCTGTTTCTTGAAAATTGTCAAGGATTCAGCCTTCTAGATCGGCTTGGGAAGATCATTCCACCTACAAGTAACATTGAAAGCATTCTTGAGTGTTTTTGTATCTCGCTGTGATGATGGTACTATGAGGTGCCACTCACTTACTGACCGCAGGTTCTTGGAAGGTATGTACAGGATGGAGAAAGGCTGTGACCTCCCCCAGTATCTTGAACTTGACGTAAGCTGCAACCGGAAGCCAGTGCAAAGAGATCAACAGTGTGACATGGGCTCTTTTGGGTTCGTTGAAGACCAGTTAAGCCGCTGTGTTCTGAATCATTTGAAGAGGTTTGATTGCACTTCTTGGAAGTCCAGTCAAAAGGGCATTGCAAGGACAGGGGCCTGGACGAGAAGTTGTTGCATGCTCAGTGAGGAAGGGCCTGATCTTCCTTATGTTGTACAACGCAAACTTGCATGATCATGCTCTAGTAGCAATGTGGTCTTTGAAGGTCAGCTACTCATCAAAAATTACCCCAATATTCCTGGACAAATTCTATGGGATTATTGTTGCTGAACCTTGCTGGATGGTGAAATTGTGCTGTACTGATGAAGTGGCTGGGAGGAAGAGAAGTACTCTCTTTGAGGTTGAGTTGCAGCCAGGTTAAATTCTTTCACCCATGCCGAGATGTCCGCCAGGCAGTCTGTTAGCTCTGGTCCTTTAAATAATTTAGATACAACATTTGATTTTAATAATGTAGTAATAAATGTTGAAATTAACTAAGACTGATAAATGCTTTAAGTAATGTAGTTAAATAATAAAAAACAGAATTTATGACAAAAATAATTTCACATAATTAATCTATTATTGTTATTAAAATGTTAAGTTAAATTCCTGAAAAACTCCTGAAAACAGGATAGAAGTAGGCCCTAGGAAACTGAATTTTTTTTAGGATTCTTTGATGAATAGAAAGTTCAAAATAACAATTTATTTGAAATAGAAATCTTTTGTAATTTGATAAATGTCACTTTTGACCAATTGTTTATATGTCCTTGCATAATAAAAGTATTTATGTAATACTACTTTATACTTTATTATTAAAAGTTAATTTATTTCACAACACAAAATAGAACTTTTGAAAGAAAGTGTTGAATTTTTTATGTAATTGATTTTATACAAATACATTTGGAAATTTGGCTGTTGAGTTTGTGTAAAAAAAAAAAAAAAAAAAAAAAAAAATTGTGCTTCAAAGCTATACATACCGGAAATGGGAGGAAACATTTCATTTCTTTCAGATAAGGCAAATTATATCTATATCTGATTGTATCTATGCAAATATACATTTTTATTCAAATTTCACTTTCCTCTGAATTTGTCAATACTTTTTTGCTAAAAATAGTCAAAAAATAAAGATCCATTAAAAAAACACGCCTGTACACTGTAGTCATGTCTTCTGCTCTTTAACCTTGTCTGACAAGAGCTTAGGAATGTGACGAACTAAAACCAGTTTGCTGTTTCAGAGAAGTGTTCTCAGAAGTGAACTGGAGTCTTACATTAGCACACCCTTTCTTATGCCTGTGTCTTTTAGCCTCGGTGTTGAAGCTTTGCATTTGGCAATTTTATCCAAAGCGACTTGCATTGTAATAAAATCTATATGTTGAATCCATTACATCAGTTTATCATCTTATAAGTTTTTGCATTCCCTTGATCACTTCTGCTCCACTTCAGCATGTGCGTGTGCTGGACTCAAACCAAAACAGATCATGTTCTTTTCTTTTCACCTTTACGCCGATGATCCCCAAATTTACTTGCCCCTAAAACGTGATGACAAGTCTGCTATAAAGCCACCACTGAACTGTATAGATAAACTGAAACTATGGCTTGCTGATTGCTTGTACCTTCAAACGCTGTCACCTTACAGTACCACCTGTATTCGTAATCTGGGGGGTCTGGATTGATAATGCTGTTGATAATGATTGATATTCTTTTTCGGAATCTGCGAGTCTAGCTATGCTTTTGTAACATCCAGATTGGACTATTGTATTATATATTGGAGTTCCTCAGAAACATATCACCCGTCTACTATTAGTCCAAAAGGCAGCTGCACGCGTCATAGGGAAATTGTAAATTTGAACACATTCCTCCGGTTCTGATCTCGCTTCACTGTGGCTACTGATTCAGTTTGAATAGATTTTAAAGTTTTGCTTTTTGTTTTTAAATCTTTACAGAATTTAGCTCCCCATTTCCTATCTGAACTGCTTGAATCTAAGTCAAGATCACTAAGATCGGGGGGATTCAAACTTGCTTTCTATCCCCAGGACCAAACTAAAAAATAAGGGTGACCTTGCTTTCGCAGCTTATGGACCCAAGCCTCCCATGGAATAGCCTACCCTCAAATATCAGATCTGTCCAAACTCTGACATTTTTTTAAAAAACTTCTCTGAAAACGCACCTTCATTAATCATTTAATTAAACATCAATTTAATGATTGTTTGCACAAATTACTTGTATAATGACTAATGTTCTCAAATTATTTTTCTCATTTTTAATGACATGACAAATAAGTGGCCTAATCGACCCCACTTAAACAAACATTCAAGGTTAATTCCAGTTTATAAAAACTGTCAAATGTTGCTAATTACTACCACAGAAAATAGTTTCCACTTGTCCCTTAGTTTGAAAAAAAAAATGGTAATGCATTTACATCTTTTCAGCTAAATATAAACATGTAAATCCTGGAAACCCAGTAACTTCTACATTATGTCTGTGCAAAGATACAAGAAAGAAACTATGTTGATGCATCTAAATTTGTATTTTGTCCAGAATGTTCCTTTAAATGACAGACCCAAAGCTAACTTTCTGCTTCTGTGCGCAGGTCTGACAGAGACTATTCATCCTGCATTTGGCTGTATCTGCTCCATGACTTACCTGGCAGACATGACCCTCTCACAGCAAAGATAAACCTGCATCCTCCAGCCTTTAACCGCCTCTGGTTATCACTACGGCCACAGGTCGGTGCTCTGGCATCCTGGACAGGAACTGTAATAACAGTACAGCAGCTTTTTGTGAAGTAGAAACATATATATGAAGAGTTCAGATGCAAAAGCCTCTAAATGCCATTTGAAATTTTCTACTTTAAAGGGTTAGTTCACCCAAAAATGAAAATTCTGTCAGTATTTACTCACCCTCATGTTGTTCCAACCCCGTAACACCTTCGTTCATCTTCGGAACACAAATTAAGATATTAAGATATTAAGATCGCTCCTGCATACAGTCCGTAGGCTTCTTGAGGGACTGGCTCTTGCTGTCCCCGAAAAGTCATTAAAGACATCGTTAAAATAGTCCAAGTGACTACAGGGGCTCAATCTTAAGTTTATCAAACAACGAGAACACTTTGTGCGCAAAAAAACAACAAAAATAACGACTTTATTTCAACTATTCACTTCCTTCTCCATGAGCCTGTAAGTCAGTTAACGTAGTGTGATTGCGTAGAGCTACGTCACACGTAGGCTCACTATTGGCCGACGCTGGTCATGTGTGTGTGATGCGTGTGACGTACAATAACAGAAGCTTACGCTATTAAACTAGTAACCTGACTCGCGCAGAGGGAGAAATAAACGAATAGTTGAAATAAAGTCGTTATTTTTGTTGTTTTTTTGCGCACAAAAGTGTTCTCGTCGTTTGATAAACTTAAGATTGAGCCCCTGTAGTCACTTGGACTATTTTAACGATGTCTTTAATGACTTTTCGAGGACAGCAAGAGCCAGTCCCTCAAGAAGCCTATGGACTGTATGCAGGAGCGATCTTAATATCTTAAATATCCTAATTTGTGTTCCGAAGATGAACGAAGGTCTTACGGGGTTGGAACAACATGAGGGTGAGTAAATACTGACAGAATTTTCATTTTTGGGTGAACTAACCCTTTAATGATGATTTTTATCAAACTTGTATATTTCAGTTCAGTAATTTCACTTAAATGACAATTAATAGGTAATTTTCATTGCAATTTAAGTGAAATTACTGAACTTAAATATACAAGCTTGATAAAAATGATCATTCTAGGAGAAAATTTCAAATGGCATTTAGAGGCTTTTGCATCTGAACTCTTCATATATATATATATATATATATATATATATATATATAATTTAATTATTTACATTTAGTTTATACTTTTAATAATACTATTTTGTCTTCTGGCTGTCTTTTATTTTTTCAGAACATAAGATGGATGAAATCGATTCTTTGAGAGTCAAGTCCTTGCCAGAAGATTCAAATGTCCTGTCCACCTCTTCTGCTGACTCCATCAATATTGACGGTTGGCTATTTAACCCGTTTAGTTACTGTAGCCATTAAACTTGTTGTCATCACAGGTCTTGTTTGTTGATGTCAATGGGAAGTGTGTATTTACTCCCTCTTCTACACAGATGGACGTTATAATGCACTGCGTGAAGATCTGGAAGCAGATGCTCGGGATTTTGAAGCTCCCACTTGGAGTTTAGCTGTTGACCAGCATTATTTAAAAAACTTTTCCAAAGATGCCATTAAAAGACAGGACGTAATACATGGTAAGTGGTGTGATAACTTGTTTTGTTACTTTTTTTTGTCTCGTGTAAATTTAATTTGAGCAATACAAAAAAAGTCTGTGTTTTTTATGACAGAGCTGATTCAGACTGAAATAAACCATGTGCGGACGCTAAAGCTGGTTTTGGGCGTATACGTGCGAGAACTGCGTGAGACCCTGCAAATGGATGAGACGCGATTGGAAAGACTCTTTCCACAGGTGGAAAACCTGCTGCAGATGCACCAGCTTTTCCTCAGCCGCCTTAAACAGAGAAGAGTCGATTCCATGGAGGCAGGCAGTACCCAGAATTACTGCATCCACAGTATTGGAGACATCCTCATCGCACAGGTATCTTTATCATATATCTGCTCTAGGATTTACATAGATATGTTAGATGCCCTAATAGGCAAGTTTATATTTGAGGCTTAATAGCTAGTTATACGACAAAGACTGATTTCTCTAGCTGCATATTTGGATCACCAAACTGTCAGTTATATCCAGTGTCCAGTGTACATTCCCCAAAGCTGAGCTAAGCAGCAGGTGCTTCCTGAAATGAATGGAATTATTGTTTTAACATTAAATTAGAATGCCATAAAGTGGCCCCAAAAAGTTTTAATTTTTAAAAAATAGGTTATGCACATTTCTCAAGCCAAAGATTGATTGTTTTGCTTTAACTTAAAAAAGGTATTTTGACATTTTAGTGGAATATGTCTATAGTAATGTGATGAACTACATTGTTATCACACTTCATACATCCACTAAAATCATCTTGAAATAAGTAATTTTATAGCAAGTGGATAAGAAAAATGAATTAAGTTCTGAGAAAATGTGTCATATCATTTTAATGCATTAGAAGAAAGAAAACAGTTATTGTAAATTGTAATAATATTTCACAATATTACTTTTGTGATCAAATAAATGCAATATATAGTTAGCATAAGAGACTTCTTTTAAAACCATTAAAATAATCTTACAGACAGCAAACTTTTGAATGGTAGTGTGTATGGTTAACTGTGATTATATATTTTTTATGTTCTTAACAGTGCTTAAACATTTAGGAGTGTAAATTTCCTGAATGTTTCTTTATTAACTTCTGGTTTTGTTCTGACGTTTTTTTTTTTTTTTTTGCGTGTATCTTTGGTGCTCTCTGATCTGCATGTTTGTTTGTGTGTGTAGTTCTCAGGTGTAATCCGAGACAGACTGCAATACTGCTATGGGGTGTTCTGTAGTCACCATACCGATGCAGTCAACTTCTCTAAAGACTTAATGCAAAACAAGAAGTTCCTAGCTTTAATAAGAGTAAGACCTGACCTTTTGTTCAAGTAAAAAAAAATAGTGTTGAAATAGTGTTTTATATAATATTCTTTTAAAAAATGGTATATTTAGTGAATCATTTCACTTTCTGATCATAATTTGCTTTTCTGTCCTCCAGAAAATATATCAGTTGTCCATTATACGAAGATTAGGAATACCAGAGATTATTCTCCTTATAACGCAGCGCATCACAAAGTATCCAGTTCTGTTTGAACGTGTCATTAAATACACTGAAGGTACGTTTACTTTGCTTTCAAGAAAAAGTAATCTTTTCTGGTGTAAGTTTTAAAAAGTTTTTTGTATTTTTTTAATGTAACTCAAAAAAGTAGGACATAAAAATCTTAACATGTTTAGGGTGGGTAAGATTTTTTTGCTGCTCAAGAAACATTTCTTGTGTTATTATGTTTAAAGGGATAATGTGTAGGAATTTCTCCTATCTAGCAGCGAAAATCTATTTTGCATTCAAATGAATTGTGCTCTCCAGCACCTCGCTTTTTCAAATGGGCGTTGCATCTACGGTAGCCATTATGTACCAAAAAGCTATGACTGGATGTCATCTAATAGCACTTCGTCGAGCGTTCCTTCGGGTGAACAGGTTTGTTATTTCAAACAAACAGCAACTTGACACAACGAACAAAACTAATGACTTTGAATTACTGACTGTGAAAAACATGAACTATTGTAATAAGTAGTTATGCCTTCTTTATTCGTTATATTATTTAAGCACATGCATTGTTAGATATCATCATCAACTTTTAACTATTAATGTTCATCTGTCTATATAATAAAGTACACAACCAAACAAGGGGAAAAAAAGCTTGTAATTAAGACAAAAAAGAAAAAAGCAGGACTTCAGCATCTCTTTTGAAATCTTCCTGCATTATCTCTATCCACCTTGAAAAAGCTATCCCGACATTAACTCATGTTTTTTGTAATCTCCGGTCACGTTTCCTTTTAGAATCTAATTTGGACTTTTCTGGCGACGAGGATTTCCAAAGCAGCCTTTTAAACTTGCTGGGGCAGTGGCAAGCGCCTCTCACTGCTCTGCTCCTCCGTTTGTGTTGCTTTCAGTCATGTCATGGTGGCTCTGAACGAAAATACGCTGTGAAAACGCATTGGCCTAGTACTTTTTGTCCCGCTCTGCTATTATAGTTTCACAAGATGGCGGAAGTACATGGCAGCCTCCGTGGACCCATGTATATAAAAATGTTAAATTCTTCGTTTACAAGGATATAATTGGAGGTATTTGTACACCATTGAGGACATATTTATGAATAAAAATATTATTTTAAATAGTACAATGCATAAACAAGTACACATTGTCCTTTTAATTATTTTTTTTTTACTGATTTCAAACTTTGACAGAAATGTATAAATGCTGAAATAATTCTAAATGAAACATAGCTGAAACAAAAAAGTTTAGTTGTAGTTTGTTTCTATTACAGATACAAGGTACAGGTGTGTAGGTTTTACAATTTAAAACGTGAAAAGTACTTAATTGGCAGACTACATCAGAGTTAATCTTTTAATGTCACTTTTGCGTGACATTAAACCATGTTTGCAGAAATACAGTTTTTATTTAACATCTTAATAATGGATATTGTGTCTGAACAGCACAAAACATATCCATAAGTCGCCTTTATTAAGGTTGTATAATTTTTCATCCTTTTGTCAGTTGACTCAGAGGAACACAAGAACTTGGTACGAGGTCTAGACTTGCTGAAAGAGACCATATCACAAGTGAATACTCATGTGGATGAGTTTGAGAAAGCGGCAAGGCTAAGGGACTTGAGCAGTAAGCTGGAGCCCAAGTCCCAGGTCAAGATGACCCAAGGGCGAGTGTTCCGCAGAGAAGACATGGTACAGGGCGAGAAGAGGCTGCTTCACGAGGGCATGCTCAACTGGAGGTTAACTTCTAACAAAAGCAAAGGTGATCATTGTATAATTTACATCTATTACATCTATTTTGCTGCACATTGGTCAATTGATAGGAGACAGATATTTCAGTATTTTCTCTCTTATTCCTTTAGATGTCCTTGTCTTGCTGTTGTCAGACGTTTTGGTACTGTTACTGGAGAAAGATCAGAAACTTACCTTTGCCTCTCTGGTGAGCAGAATGTAATCATTTGCATTTTGTTTATGTATAGTACAGTAGGCTTGCAGCGATAGTCTGTGTTACACAGTGTTCAGCCGTACACTATCGTATTACTTGCCCAATGTGGCACTGCACCACTGACTTAAACCATTTAGTTCATTTGGACAACAGATGCTACAATTATAAACTGAAGGTGTCTTCTCTGCGAGCTGCAGAGTGGTAGCAGAAGTCAGATTTCACTTATTACGTGTTGAGACTAGAGTAGGGTGAGATGAGATGACTGATAGGAGGATGTTGTATGCCATAGATCCTGAGCGCCATTGACAGATATCCCATTTTGTAAAATGTATGGACCATACCACTGCTCCCTATACACAGAGTACACATAATCGTAAATTCAAAGGGATTTCAATACCCCGCATATAGGAAGCATCTCTCTGGTGTCCGTAAATTTTAGGCCTGTAGACAGAGTACGTGTGATGGCGAATTCAAAATCGAAAGTGAAAAGCGAGCCCACCACCCCCCGATGTTATCGATAGTAAAGGACATCCCTTACATACAGTTGCCATTATCATTAAATGTCAGCATGTTCTCTGCCCCTGTAGGATGGTAAGCCTGCAGTGATTTCACTGCTGAAGCTCATTGTGCGTGAAGTGGCTCATGACGAGAAGGCCATGTTTCTGATCTCCGCGTCCTCGGACACTCCTGAGATGTATGAGTTTCACACCTCCTCCGGAGAGGAACGCAACACCTGGCGAGACAAAATCTGGAAAGCCGTGGAATGGTAACATCTTCGATGTTTAAAAAATCTTTTTACATTTTTTTTTAAATACACTACCGTTCAAAAGTTTGTTGGTAATTTTTTTTAAATGTTTTTAAAGAAGTCTCTTATTCTCCCCAAAGCTGCATTTATTTGATAAAGAAATACAGTAAAACAGTAATACTGTGCAATTACAGTAACATTACTTACAATAAACATTTCTTATTATCAATGATGAATGTTTTTTGGAGAACGCCAATACATTTTTTCAGGATTCTTTGATGAATGTATTGAGGTTTGTTAAATTGTTCAGAATAGTGAAATCTAATTAATATATAAAATTTTGTCTGGGCTTTTTTTTTCTTCTAACATTATTGTTCTGATTATGTTTCAGCTGTCCAGAAGATGAGGAAGAGGAGCCGGAAGAACTTTCTGTGAGGATCCGGGACTTTCAAAGTAACATGCACATTTCTATATCACAGTCTATGATCAGTCTTCCTTCCTCTACTGTAAAATGAATTAATGTCACAATTAATGTATTGGCTTTTCTTTTTCAATGCTGTTTTCTGAGTAGGGAAGCTTTCTATGCGGGATGCATTGATAGAGCAGAACCTTACAGAAAAGCTGAGATTATTCACCGGCATTGCAGCCTATGTGACAGGTGCTACTGACATCTCGGCAAGTGATCGCCATCTGCTGCGTTGGAATGCAACAGACCCCCTGCAGGGGGAACAGCTTCTCGCCAGAGCCCTAAAAGATGGTGAGACTTGCACTGGAAAGGGGGAGGGGAATTCATGCTTATATTCAGATTGACTTTTTAAGGTATTTCTCTGCAGAATAGATTTGGCTTACCTCATTTACTTTTCAAGTGATAAGCCTTCTTAGGTGCTGTTGTACTGTCATTTTGAATGGTCACATTTTAAGACATTTTTTAGGCTAATGTATGCTAAAGTTGAATACTGAAGCATGGTGGATTGTAATCTGTTTGTAATCTTGCTTCAGTGGAGATTTTACAAAACTTGCTGGTAGCATGTGAGCAGGGCCAAACCAGATCTCCTGGTGAGGGGATGGATCTGGTGCCACTACCCAAGAGACCTGATGCTTTCAGTGGCTTTGAAAGCGATACCTGCATGATACCCGGAAGTAAGAGAAACTTTCTTTATTTCATGACATTAATGTAATGGTTACATATTCATTGCCATTGACCGATGGACTGGTTGTTTGTAGATGATATTACGAGTTTAGTGGAAAGATCGAGGGACAGAAGTCAGTGGTCCGTCCCTCAGCTCAGAGAGCTTTATTCTAATGAGAACCTGGAGCTGTCGGTAAGCTGACACTACAGTATCACACTTGTTATTTTTTTGGAGAAGTGCTGGTATAAACCAAAATGTATGTTCTTGCTTTTGACCCATTAGGCAGATGATGAGATGACTCTAGAGAGCTGGAATGCATATCTGTCAGTCTTCTTCCCTAAAGCAGAGGTGAGATTCTACAAATATTCTTTGTGTGTTTGGAATAAAGAAGCTGCTTTTCCTCAACTTTGGATGATTTACAGTAATGATAACTGTCTAACGGCCTATATACTATCTCTGATGAACCACAGACTAAAAGTCATTCATTTACAAAGAGAGAATTTTGGGAGCAGCATGGAGTTCTGACCATATGCGAATGCGGAATTTTCTGATCCGATTTGATTATCTTTGATTAAGTTAAAATATTTGAACTTTTGCGGCTAGATTGTGACTGCCCAACTAAATGTGATGTAATCAAATCTCTGAGTGCAAAGTGAGAATTGCCAATATTTTTTGTCCACTAAAACATTCTGTAATCTGTAACTCTATAAGAGTATTTCTGTAAAATGGTCGGTTATGAATAACTTTGTCTGAAATTATTTTATAACATTAAATGTTTACATTGATTTGCTCTAGAAAAACCTATTTTTAGTGTCTTTTGTTCTGTGTGGACTCATGTATTTGACTACTCAGTTTTAGTATGGTGAACAAGTGGAGGGTGCTTTCAAAGCAATTTGAAATTTTTTTGCAAAATGCAACAAGCGTATGCGAATGTCGGAGAAAGTTAAAAAGACAGTTTAAGATTGAGTGATGTTGTCACTCCCTAAAAAAATCGAAATCCAATCCTATTTATCCAAACCTGCCTCACTAATGAGGTTGTGATGGCACAGTGGATGAGACACATGCCTTTGGTGTGAGAGACCCAGGTTCGAATCCACTGTGAGAAACCAATGTGTCCCTGAGCAAGACACTTAACCCCTAGTTGCTCCAGAGGCGTGCGACCTCTGACATATATAGCAATTGTAAGTCGCTTTGGATAAAAGCGTCAGCTAAATGAATAATCTTAAATGTTAAGATTTTTTATGAAATTTGACCAGGTCAGATTTCATGTTTGTCTTTTGTATAGTCAACTTACTTTAAACATGTTACTTTTATTTATCATATTTTGTTTTTTTCTCCACAGCTTTATGACATTGTAACTAAATTGTCTCAGAAACTTTACAGCCTTCAGGTAATCCAAACTCTAAATGTGCTTTTCATGTAGTGCTTCTCTCATAATTATCCAATTATTCATTACCTGTTGCCTATGATAGTTTTAAATAGAAGATTCATCTGTGTAGAATCCCGATCAGTACACATGAATCTTTGATTTCCTTATCTGTTCCCTTCCTTCCTCAGTCCATCGTCCAGCAGCAAGAGAGCCACATCGAGGTGCAACGTGCCACTATTGAGGAGCTGATGTCCAGACCCAGGGGCAACTCACTCCTGGAGAAGGAAAAGCATCGGAACCTGGAAAAGCAGCGTGAGGAGATGGTCAACTTCCAGCGGCTCCAGAATCAGCACCGACTGGAGCAGCAGCAGTGGGAGCAGGAAAGACTCTGGCAGAGGGAGCAGGCAGAGATCAGGGAGAAGGAGCTGAGGGAGAGAGAACTGGAATGCAGCAAACTGGAAGAAAAGCTGGCAGAAGACAACCAGGAACTGGCCAGGGGCAGAGCGCAATACCAGGAGGACCTGGAGCGGCTTCGAGACTCCACACGTAATGTGGAGAGGGAGAAAGAAAAGCTGGAGCAGTTGGAGAAGAAGTTTAAGAAGTATGAGAAGAACGAAAACATCCCCAAAATTGCCATCTTTCCCCTAGAGAATGAACAGATACAGGTTTGGTCAATATTATATCTGAGAAATGCCACTGATATTTCATACTACACATTAGTGCACATGTAAAATAAAACAATGTATGCATTTGTATATTGAATATACTGTATGTGCCATTTGTGTACATGCATAAAGTTTCCTTTTTCTCTCTAGTTACCTCCTCCCCCCTACCCTATATTGAACGTGGTTACTCCCAGCTTTGAAGAGAGGCCTCCCCTGGTTCCACCACGCAGGGAGAGCATCACAGCCCCTCCTGTTAAAGCAGAAGTGCCCATCCACCTCATTAGTACCACCAACCAATCCCACAAAGCCGGCTCTGTCCAACAGAAGATCCCCACTAAGCTGGCCGCTCAACCTAAAGGAAAGGAGAAGCACAGCAAGCACAGGAACTCCCACCAGCGTACCAACAGCGCAGGTAAGACCTCCATCACATCAAAATGTGAGCTGATGCTGTGGTGTAGAGGTATCAGTTAGTATTAAATCATTTTGATTTTGAACTTTAACATCTTCACACTTTTAGCTGGCATAGAGGTGTCTCAGTTACTTCCCATCAAAGTTACAGGAAAGGAAGGAGGCAGTTTAAGATCCACAAGATCCAACAGTCCTCACCAACTCCGTCCAGGTGAAATTCTTTATTCTGTCTCACCTCACGTACCGTTTCTTTCTTTCTTAGGATTTGTCAGTGGTTAAAATGTTTACATTTTCTTTTTCTTTAATGGGATAGTTTAACTCCAGACCTTTGTTTGGTTGTTTTTACCTCATATTCTAACATTTCTTTGCACTATGTGTATCTTCATATGGCTTACATGCAGCACTGTTTGAGTCATTTAAATCAATCATAGTTGTGTTTCTGCATTATGGCACGTTTCCACTGCTGGTACGGTTCGGCGCGGCACGGTTCGGCTCACTTCGCTTTTCCACTGCGTGGTACGGCTCGGCTCGACACGGTACGGCTCGGTTCGCTTTAGCTCAGTCGCTTTTCCACTGCAGTTAGTACTGCTTTAAAGTGTGCGGGATTATAGACCGATCGATAACAGCGGTGGCTGTTACTGCCTATTTAACTCTAGCGGGTTTGGTTTCTCGTGTCTGTCTATTGGTCGCAAATACAATGACGCTGGTACTGACGATTTTGTCTGACCAATCAGTGATCTGCAGTGTGTCACTCCACATTTAGTACCAGTACGGTACGCTTGGAACCTCAACAGACCAGGTACCATTTAAAGCAAGCCGAAGCGAGCCGTACCGTACCATGCAGTGGAAAAGCGCCATTAGTAAATCTATTTCTGTGGTTTTTCTGCAGATATCTTTATGCCACCAGAGAAGTCATCTAGCTCTGTGCGCTCGCATTCAGGAAATGCCATCAGGAGGCACAACACCACTCATAGCACACAAAGTACCCAGCCAGGACAACGTAAACCCAAAGACAATGCAGTTGCAGAAGACATTTATTTCTTTTAATGTGATCTGTGGGACTACAACGTGAATGAAGAGGTGTTTTCCTCTCTAACGTGACCTGCAGTGACTCAAATATATTTTTAAAGAAATGAAACAGTCTTGAATTGTAGTCTTAATCATGATTTCTGTTTTTATCTTTAATATTTGGGAAGAATCATTCCTGGCAGTATTTGGTTTTATGACTCTTACATCAACCCTTTTTCCTAAACAGTCTGTTTCCCGACAATCACAGTATCCTGTTCAGTTCTCCATTACAGAGTGGTATTTGTCTTAACAATTTGTCATTCCTGTACATAGCTGTTTTTAGTTATTTATTGTGATTTTTATTTCAGGGATGTTTGGCCCCAAAGCATTACACTGGAAAAGTCTTCGTGTTCTTCCTGGACTCTTTATAGGATTTTTTGTAATCAAGAGTTTCTTAGCTGTGACATTTAAAAAAAAAAAAGTAGATCTATTTAATGTGTGGAAGTTTTGGTTTAAAATGTAAATTTCCTTTTTTAAATTTTCTGTCCATTTTCTGCACAGATCAAATAATATTTTACATTGTTTTGCTTGTCAACTGGAAAATAATGTTATATTTGAGCAAATATTTTGAAGTGTTTTAGAAAAAATAGCCTTGTTTTTCTTTATGACGGGGATATATGTTCTTATATTTCTTTTTTAGTTTTGTCTCATTCATTTAAACTGTACATAACTAGATCATGGCACAATTCTGTTGATTTAATTTTGAGAAAATACTGACTTTCTTCATTAACCATACATTTGTAAATAGTGCAGAGCAAAGTCAGCTTTTTTTTGTCCTTTCAATAAGAAACTGTTGCACTTTTAAGTGCTTGCAATTTGCTCAGTAAAATGAACAAAACATAAAACCTGCGTGTTTGGTTTTCCTTCGCATTGTTTGTTATTCAAATGAAAAACTAGGCACTGTCAATGATGCTAAATTCACTCATTTCATGTCCTATAAATTGATCACATAAAAAAATCTGTTTAAAGGGATAGTTCACTTTGAAATAATTTTTTTATATGTTTTAGCTTACCTCAAGGGCATCCAAGATGTAGGTGTCTTTGTTTCCACAGCATTTTCAATTTTAACATTTTTTGGTGGAACTGTTGTTGTCTGTCAGTCATATAATGCAAGAGCATGCACAGAGAAGTCAAAATTAAACATGATTTAATGACTCGTAAATGTAAGTACACACACTGATGGCCTAAGACATGAAACGAGCGGTTTGTGTGAGAAAATGAACAGTATTTATATAGTTTTTACCTCTTGTTAAAGTCCCCGTGAAATCAAAATTGAACCTATTTACTTTGTTAGCACATATTACTAGTCTTGTGGTGAACAATTAATCCGTGCAAGTAAAAATATATTTAAAAAATCATTTACCTTGGTAATCTTTAATCAAAATCTGAAAAGTTACTTCCGGTCTGGAACGGTTTCTTTTTCTGATGACGTAGGTTTGACAACGTTGGGTGGGGAAACGCTTAACCACTCCCCTCAAACCGTTAGTTTGCTATGAGCGAGAGATGGAGAGGAGGAGCGCTAGAGTAAAACCCTGCCCTCTGTTCAATATTTCGTTTCACTTGGAAATACGTCACAGCACTGGAGAAAAATCGTTTGCAACTTCCGGTTCACGGGGACTTTAACAGCCGTCGAACTGATCTGAATCAGATGTTCAACTGAGTTCACACTACGTGATTTTAAGCCCGATTTAAGCCCGATTTGCAAATCGTTGAGTCGCCGACAAGTCAGGGTGTTATCGCGTGCAAATCGCGGGCGATTAGCGGACGATTAACGCTCGCCAATCTGTGAAAGAGCCAACAACGCATCAAAGACAGCTCGCAGACACCTCGCAGACAGGTCACCGAGCTCAGAAAAATATCTAGCATGCTAGATATCTCGCGCAGTCGCGCGACTCAATCTCAGTGATGTCATGAGTACAGCCAATCATAGCAACGCATGGGTTGAGGACACCAGGTAAATCTTACTTTTTCTTTTTTGCATTTTTTTTTCTCAGAGCAGATCGTCGAGCAAACAGTGTGCAGCACTAGTTTCTGTCTGACGTCCATATTCGTGTGTTGTGTTCTTCTCTGCAGTTTCGCGTCATTTCTGGTTCGTTTTATTGCGTGGTTTTTCATTACAAAACATGGTTTCTAGACCAGATAGAATCGTGTTGTTGTCAACTCGTTATTTGTTTGATTATTTTCAGGATTTAGACCGTATTATAGTACTGAAACAGCTCTCATTGAGTCACAAATGATATGCTCTTATCATCCGATCGTGGTTGTATCTCTATGTAGTGCGTTGTTAACTCGTGTAGTGAGTTACCTCCTGTTGTGGATCAATCACGTTGTGTTGTGTTGTGTGGTGTGAACAGCTAAACAACTTGAACACTCATGATTTCACTGAGAGCAAGTCATATAGTGTGAACTGCACAGTTCAGCCCGACATTTTAAAATCATGTAGTGTGAACTAGGCATGAACCGTCTCCAAAGTTACGCCGGAAGTGAACCCACGCGCGTCTATGTCACGCATTGTTTACACGGAGATTTTGGAAGTTTTACCTTTACTAAACATATTTATATATATCGAAATCGTCTTCCATTGTAATTTCCCGTATATCTAAATATGTTTAGTGAAAGGTTTGAAATTGAAAATGCTGTGGGAACAGAGACACCTACCGTTACATCTTGGATGCCCTTGACTTGAGGTAAGCTAACGTTAAAACATATCAAAAATTAATTTCAAAGTGAACTAACGTTATCCCATACATTTGTTTGTGTGTTAATAACGTTTGTTAATAACTGTTTAACTTTTGTCAATAAATCAGGGGCTTAAGAACATCACGTTGTCATCTTGAACATGACATGGCTTAATTTAATGCAGCCCAAAATAAAATAATGTATTATTCCACTATTAGGCCCAAACATGTAAATGAGAATGCACTCTTTTTGGTTACAGAGGGCAAAGAAATTCAGATTTGCTAAAATGAGTACTACAAAACTTTTCAAATTGTTTTGATGGATTTTTTTTTTTTTTTTGGGAAAGTATACAAAAAGCATTAGATCCCATATAAGTTAAAATAATAGCATTTTAGCAGAACATCCAATAACCACAATATTAGAGTATTATTAGGATATGCATTGTGTTGGGTTCATACTGAAAATTGTCATTCTGCATATTATGAAAAGAGCACCAATGACCTTTCATGAATGAAAGAAAAACAGAGGTTTGAGGACTGAGGTTTCTCATCATTTTAGTCTAAATAGATATTAGATATATCTAAATATATATATATATTTTTTTTAAGTCTATTTTGCCCAGGGCTCGACAACCTTTGACATGAAGTGCCTTGTTTTTTGTGTGTTCATGATGCAATTTGGCCTTCAGCACAGTGCAGCTCATTTCATGCACAATAGTTTAAAGCGGTTTCATGCTTTTTTCCCCCCCAGCTTGGTCATAGATATAAACATTAGCCTGGAGTTAGAATTCATAGCAAGTCCAGTGAACCCGGTGAGAATAAGACACAATTATACAATACCACTTTACCAAATACTTTTTGATGTGGGAAGAAAATGGCAAGACCTCATGAATAGTATTTTGCAAGTGCTCTCACATTAAAACACCACAATACACAGTTCATAACATAATGCATTATTCCTTTAATATATGCACTCAACAACTGTCCCAAGTTATTCCACATGATCATCACGGTGTACCCAAGTCAAAAAGATTTCAATGAGACAACAGAGCAACATAAACTTCTTAAATAAACTCGACGTAACTTCAGATTGTTAAATCATACACAAAAACATCAGTGCTTTACACTGGAAAAACAACTTTTAAAAAAAAGTACCATGAATACAAAATTCCTACTATAAAACAGGACTGTCACTCAACAGATGGGCGGGAAATTATCCTTAAAAACTGCACTTAAAAAGCACTTTATTTAAAGACCTCGAACATCCCTTCCATCAAGTAAACGGAAACTTCTAAATACAATACTTTTAAATAAGCCATGAGAATATGATTATGATCTATATCAATGCAACTAAAGTTGAAGTCCCATTCCAAACCAATATGGAAGTTTTTGTTAAATTATGTGGCCGTGTATAACAGCGCTGCTCTTAATTATACAGCATAGCGTAATATAAACAATTAACAATCTCAATCCACAGCATTCGCATCTCAGAACTAAAGAATGAAACTAATAAATCATTATTCCCGACGCCTTACTAGCACCGTATTTCAAAGGATGTGATACTTCAGCGCTGTTGTGACAAGAACCCGTCACTAATGCATTATCAACTGGAAGCCAAATTTTTTTATGAGCTGTCTTTAATTTTCTGGACATTTTTTTTTAAATGTCTAGCTGCACTTCGTTTCATTTACTGAAAGGCTGTTTTTACAGTCTATTTACAAACAAAAAGAAGAGAGAGAACAAAATGAACACAGAGTTGAAATCCTTGTGAAGACGATTAAAACTGTCCCTTCGACCCCCTCCCAATACCATCAAACGTAAACTTGAAACGAGTTGGATGAAACACAGCAGGTGTTGTGTCTCCATGTTTTTTGGTTTACACAGACTGTACAACTTCAAAGGCTTAAAACAAGTGCACTGAGATGTTCATACTACTCAAGTCTATTACATATATAGTCAGATATATATAACCGACTTCAAAAAATGAAAAAGAAATTAGCATCCTTCCAGTCTTTTGTTTTTGTTAAGTAGATGCATCTGTAAGATGCGGTACTTCTACTTGGGCTGGTGGAGGGGGGTCCTCACTCTGATTGGTCGTTTCAGAGTCCGGCGGCTCCGGATTGGACTGGGGTTCGTCTGTGGACAGTCCTGTGGTTTGAGTACAGTTGATTTGTTCCATCACAATTGGAGGAGGCTGAGGAAGAAATAAGAGAGACAGATTTAATTTAATTTTGATACATAAATCATTTATATAGGCACACTACATAAATGAGTTCAGTAAGAGTTGTTTTAAAGAGATGACTGAGATTCATCAAGGACACAAAACGTGATCAAGACATTTATAATGTTAAAAGATTTTAATTTCACGTAAATTATTAACTCTATTAATCAAAGATTTCCACAAATATATGAAGCAGCACAACAATTTTCAATATCAGAATTAGGATGATTTCTGAAGGATCATGTGACACTGAAGATTGGAGTAATGATGCTGAAAATTAAACTTTTGCCTTAAAATAAAATTAATTTACTTTGTAAGGTTTACTCTGTTTTTGATCAAATAAATGCAGCCTTGGTGAGCATACTTAGAGCAGAAGAAAAATGTAAGAATCGCTTCGCTTCAAGTGAGAATGAGAAAATGGTTTCTGATTTATAACTTGGTGAAGGAGAAAACACTCAGAGGAGATGACAAGGATCAGATTCTTTTCTACTTCATACAGAAAATCACCATAGATCAACTTAAGACCAACCAATCTGCAGCTAAAGAGCTGAGGAAATGAAACATACTGTAAGCCCATGAGCCGCACAGATCTCTTACCAGACCTAAAGGAGAGATCCAGTGTTTGTCAACCCATAGAGACAAGCGAGCGGTTTTAACTTGTGTATATCAGTCTGTAGCACAGCACTTCCTGTTACTGTGGTTTAGAAAAGGGAAAAATTGGGCTTAATAAAATTCAGTTAAACAGGCATTTGTCTGAAGCGTTCGAAATCCCTGTAAAATCTTGTATACAGAAGAGTTTCCATTCAGGGTCTCTGGGATCTATGCCACAGACTTTTAAAAACACCTTTAGACAAATGCCTGTGAAATCAAAAAACGTAAATGGCTGATTGTGTGATTACAGGACGGTTCACCCCAAAAATGAAAACGGTCATGTCGTTCCAAACCTGTGAGACTTCGGGAAAACAAATGAAGACATCTTTAAATGAAACCTGAGAGATTTCTGTTCCATTGAATCGGTTACGAAAATCTGATGCTTCAAAACATTCATAAAAAGATTTATATGAGGATTAGATTCAATTTAGGCTTTTATTAACATATAAACATTAATCATAGAGAAATCAAATTAGGTAAACAGAAGCTCAATAATGCTTGCCTGACACACGAGAACCAATGAGGTTTGTTCTTGTTAGGTTGAGCTTCCATTTACCATATTTGAGTGAATGTTCGCTGATCAATGTCTAAATTAAATATATTCATCATATCAAGTAATTGAGTCTCTTCAGAAGACTTGAATTAAACCGTTCAATTCATATGGATTTATTTTACAATCTCTTTTTCAATGTTTTGAAGCGTCACATTTTTAGGGTGATGAGCGCAACAGTCAGGGTCCGGAAGTAGAATTCCATTCATTTCCATAGGGAAATAGATTTTTAACTATTACTAATAAACTTTTAAATACAGACCTACTGTGAGCTACGAGGATGTTAATCTATGGCCAGCCCACATTATTTCCATGTATTTTTTAAATAATCATATTTAATAGTTGAATTTATAATTAAAAACTACATTACCCATGATGCCAGTGAGTCGAAAAAAGCGAAACGTGCCAAAATAGCTCTTTAACTCCGGCCACTCCCATGAAGCACTGCAAATGATGTAATCGAGCCAACCTCTATAAGCTCTCAAAATACTTAAATGTTTGTGTATAGACCATTTCACAAGACGTAAACAACACTGGTCCAGAAACACTTCCTGTTTCAGTTTGTAACTGTTTTCTTTATTTCACATGTAAAGAAAACATCTTAAAGATGTTTGTTTACCTTTTTGATTCAGTTTTAAATGTTCTGTTGGTTGTATTTTATCCCAGCTTGTATGTAGTGTTAAAAAACTGAAACAGGAAGTGCTTCTGGACCAGTGTTGTTTACATCTTGTGAAATGGTCTATATATGCATATTTTGCAATAAACATAAAATATATACTGCATTTGTACATGAGAAGTTTTATATTTCTCCATTTTTAATTCGATTATGTTGTTCGCAAAGCTTCATGGGATTTAGTTCTTTTTTTCACTATATATCTTTTTATCACTATATGCTTCAAATCAAAGTTTATAAAGTTATGATTCATGATAAGCTTTTTTAAAATCCCTATGGGAGAAATGACAGGGAAAAAATACTTCCCGAGGGGGTGGGAACTAATGCACTTTACGGAGGGAAAGTCTTAGTGAGTAATTGATGACAAGATCTTCATTTTTGGGTGAACTACCCCTTTAAGAACAATTATACATATTATACATATTGGAAATTAACTTTTTAATCTTAAGGTACAGGTTGACACTGAACCCCTCCTTTAATAAAAAGAAGACACCCACAGTAAAAATGAGAGCAAAATAAGAGCAGAACAAAAAACACGCGGGTGGTTTTACTCAACTGTAATTCTAGTAACTGTACATAACCCTAGAACTTTTCCAATCGAAGAAGGCACTCATATCAAACTGGTATTCACCACAAATCCACTTCCTGTCCAGAACAAAGGCAGCTCCTTGCGCCACAGTGCCACCGCAAGACTGGTGAGAAGCGTGCAAGGCACCAGGTATAAGAGGGCAGGCTGACCCATCTGCATCAGAGCCAGAGCCACAAATGTGATGAGAAGACCAATGCCGTAGCCTAAACAAAGAGATCCCATTCACAATATTTCAATGATAAGCACTGCATGTACTGTACATGCTTAAAAAGATACCAAATAACTCAACTAAAACATGGGAAATATTGCTCAACAGAATGTCAGATATCTTAGCACATTAAACATATCTGAATTTAAAGGGTTGCCAGTGGCTTACCAAAAGTGCAGGCCAGAAAGTATATTCGAGAAGTCTGCATGAGAATGTCAAATCTGTGACAATACGCTACAAGCAAACCTGAGGACACAAAATAAAAAAGAATCAAATTATCAAAAAAGGCTAAAAAGAAAAACAGAAGGATGTTGAAGCAGAGTTTGATTTCAATAACATTTCTTAAAAACAAAGAAATCAGATACAAGCATTTTATATTAAAAGATTTTCAAGAAATCTTAAAAAGGCTTAATATGAGGCAGATGGCTAAGTTTGCCTAATAATTTCTCTTTCTTTTATTGAAACAACCAAAAATATTAATCCAACAATCAAAAATATTAATCCAAAATGGCAACAAAAATAAAAAGTCAATTTCGATTTGGAAGGCGAAACCATTAACCACAGTGACATTTAAACAAGGTAAACATGTCAGCATTGCGTTTTTTTTTTTTTTTTTAAGTGCATCATCACTTTCTTTCCTGAACTCTGAAAATCTGTTGCAACAACAGTAATGATGTTACCTGGTACCAAGATATCCCCGAAACCCAGGAGAGAGAAGGGCCGGTCACACAGGACCAGAGGAGACCAATTTAACCTGGGCACTTTCAGCACCATGGGAAGCTAATGAAGACAAAAATGCCAAAATTGACCCCACAAAACTTCATTTAAATATCTCCAAATTTTCAAAAAAACTACCTTTTCATGAGTAGAGGAATCAGAGGGACCAGCCGCCACCTCAACCATGATACTTTCCCCACTCTGCATGGAACAATAAACACATTTATGCTAAAGAATTTATATATTTTTTATTTTGCATCAATTTTAAAAACCAAACTAAGAAGAGCATTGTACCTCAGTTAAGAGTGGTGTTATGAAAACAAAAAACACGTCATACACGAACAGCACGACCAGCAGCAGAGTGCAGGCCTACAATGAGAAGAAAAATCAGTAGGAAATGCTTCACCTCCACATGCTGAGGTGATCGTCAGCATTTTAAACTCACCTTGAAAGTAGGTAGCCTGATTGTTTTCAGCATGTAGAGACAGAAAGCGATGCCCAAAGCATCCTGAAGTATCCACGCCCACCTAGGGAACATGATTTTTCATCAGATACCATTCATTATAGTACCAAAAGTGTCAAGAGTCTCAAGTCCTAAAGTGGTTTTCACTATTCTTACTGGTCTTCGTTGCGGAAAACTCCCCAAGTGACGCTGACTCCTATACAGAAGGCTGAAAGGATCAGCATGCGCACCTGTGGCCGCTTGTGGCAATATGGCAAGTTATTCTCAGGTATCCTGTCAACACACAAAGCATCTCCTTCAATACAAATCCAAAAGGAAAGAATCTTATCTTGTCTTTCTCATGCACATCTCTGACCTGCATTTCCCAAATGGTAGTCTTCGAACAAAAGGCCAAAGACAGCTGTACAGACCGACAGCAGAAGCCAGACAGAACGTTGCTATAGTCATGTATACTGTGAGAGAAATGCAGAGGAATAAATCATATCATCAAGTTCAACCTATGTACACAGTTTGTTGAAAAAGGGTCGTACTTAATGATTTATTTACCCAATTGATCATAGAAGAAATATAAGAGCACCAGCATAGAGCAGCACATGACCACGAACACACAAATCATGATGGGGGTGACGTCAACGATCTCCTCGTCTTGTTTCTCTGCACCGTCGTCCCTTTTGTGCTTCATGTAACGTCTACCGGCACACGGATGTGGGTTTAGTTGAATAACGCTTATTTATCCTGCAGCCTGTGCCTCAATGGTTCACAATGTTACAAGGTAACAATTCTTACTTTTTAATGTCCCTGCTGCCAGCCCAATATCCTCCGACAGCAACTGTGCCCACTGCCATCAGAAAGATGAGCACCATGTTGTAGTCCACCACCGGTTCATTGGGCGCATACATGGCCACCTGCTGTTTCTCCCCAAACGTCTGCAAACAGAAATAGGAGAGAAAATAAATGCCTTTTAAACTTTTATTGCCTTTGCAGTTTCAATGTGATGTGTTTTAAAGTGATTTTGATTGGACCATTTCAATCCAAAGACAAAATTACCTTACTGATCTCCAGCATGTCTTTATAGCTTAGCAAGGCCACTGGGATGCCTATCTCCTCATATTGGGACTTGTTGCCTGAGGGTGGAGTCTATAAAGGATGCCAAACAAACTTATTGTGACTCCTGTGAAAATGTTTTAACGACATTAATGGTGTTATAGTCTTACCAGTCTGTCTTTGCTGACGATCAGTAGTCCCTTGGCACCATTGATCTGGGCCAATCGGACTTTTTCATAGAAAGTGCAATTTCCTCTCATCACCATTGGGATGCTGTTTGGGAAGCCACCCTCGGGTACATCAGAGGGGGAGCACAGGACAGAGGTGGTGAGATCGTAAGTCTGCAGCCGTGCCTGAAAAAACAATAACGGATGAATGAGGGCCAGTATTGTGATGATAAATTGTATTCTGCAGTTTCAGATACAGCAGAAGGTTATGTTGGGAATGAGGCCTTTTATCATGAAATCATTACAATCTGAACCTCTGTGTTTGTGTGTGTGCGAAATGTAAATTGCTACTAACTGCTTTACTGAGGTCCTGAGGTAGTCGAGCCCACTGAGAGTTGAAGAATATGCAGTAATCTTTGCCTTTACTGTTCCCCTGATCGCTGAAATGTGCCATGCCATGTTCACCTAAAACCTGTGAATCAGAATGGATACAGCTCAGGTTATTGGTTGGGTTTGTGCATTTCCTCCTTGCTGAAGGAAAAACTAAAAGTCTGAGGGTGACATGAGAGGGGACATGAACTTGCATAAAGCTTTTTTAACCCTTATAAAACCATTCATATAGTGAAATGCATAGTGAAGTGAATTATGTATTCTAATTACAAAAAGTTTGACTTCCAAATACATTGCAGGGCCACATTTAGAACTTGTCTTGCTTTTGCTTTAGTTTTACTGAGATGTTATTAATTTTCTTAATATATTACACTATTCAGAACTTTGTTACTGTAAAATGGACTGATAATAACACAGGTGATATGATAGAAGGTCATATGATGAGTTATAGATCATCATAATTAGTCTTTCCTGCGACAATATTTACATGAAGACAGAGCTCATTGTAACCCACACAAACACAATAACACCATGACGTTAACACATGACACTAAAATAATTCTAGTAACATTAATGGAATGAACATATACGAATATCATATATATCAGGCAATTCATACTTTTTACATCTAACGTTAATTTAATATAATTTTGGTAAGGTGTGGGGTAACTTACGGTTAACCAACTAAAGGGGGTTTCGAGTGTAGCGCTAGCATGTTTATATTCGTCTTTCTGGAAAATTACTGACATTTCCAGTACACAGTCTCACTGTTTGCAATACACATTAATTCACATTAAAACAAAGGTCTGCCATGATTGATGTTCCAGCAAAAAAAAAAAAGATAGTTTTGTCTCTCGTTTGATCAGTGCTGTAGATTTGAATAGCGGTAGCAGTGTCATCATGTCAACAGGAGTGCGAGAGGACTCGGCCGCGCGGTCCCAAACATGCACGAGCACGAGCACATCCCTACTGAAAGCTAATCGTAGCTGGTAAGTTAGCCAGTAACCATTGGCAAACAAACTGGGTACAATCCTTTTGAGAAACCCACCAAAAAGCAAACAGGTTATTTTGTCTCTTCTTACGTCTTACCTGTTTGAACAAAAGAGCTGCACAAAGGAGACTTGACAAAAATCTCATTATGCCTGAATGATGTTGTTGTCGTCTCCCCTATCCGCACTGCCCTCCGCAGACTCAACTATCAGCTGTTTAAACATATCCCGCCCATATTTTGCAGTACGTTGCCGATTGGCTAATCCTATCTACTTCCGACCGTCCACTATTAGTCTATTGGCTGTCACTCTAGTTAATCAAATTTTGGTCCCACCTTTACTTCAGAAAGTCCAAATTTGTCATTGCTTGGAATGGAAACATAATATCCTACGGTTAATGTTAATGTACGTAGGTATTTAACGGCTGTGCTTAGGCGTAATGACTTAAACCTTGGCTGCAAAATACATATAGACATTTTTCAATAACAAATGACAAAATTAACAAAATTATTTTATTTTTTTGACAGATTGAAAAAGCATGTGCCACTGCTATGTAAATAAATTGCTTAATATAATTCGCACTGCCTAAAATTTCAGTTTGCATCTGTTTCAGATATTGCATTTTCACACATTGAAATTCAAACTCATGCTGCAACATCACTTTTTTGTTCATTCTTGAAGTTAACTTTTCCTTGAAGGATTAGGAACACCGGTTCAATTTCTCATTACCAATCACATTGCAGTTTCTTCAATGCATTTAGGGGTGTGGTCCTGGTCAAAACAATCTCCTGAACTCCAAACTGGATGTCAGAATGGGAAAGAAAGGTGATTTAAGCAATTTTTGAGCATGGCATGGTTGTTGGTGCCAGACGGGCCGGTCTGAGTATTTCACAATCTGCTCAGTTACTGGGATTTTCACGCATAACCATTTCTAGGGTTTACAAAGAATGGTGTGAAAAGGGAAAAATATCCAGAATGTGGCAGTCCTGTGGGCGAAAATGCCTTGTTGATGTGGTGGTGATGGCACAGTGGATAAGACACATGCCTTTGGTGTGAGAGACCCGTGTTCGAATCCACTGTGAGACACCAATGTGTCCCTGAGCAAGACACTTAACCCCTAGTTGCTCCAGAGCCTGCGTGCGACCTCTGACATATATAGCAGTTGTAAGATGGGGGTGACCATGTCCATCCCTTTGTGACCACCATACCCATCCTCTAATGGCTATACTTCCAGCAGGATAATGCATCACAAAGCTCAAATCATAGGCCAATAGTATTAAGGCAGAATTAAGGAATTAAGGCAGTTCTGAAGGCGAAAGGGGGTCAAACACAGTATTAGTATGGTGTTCCTAGGTGAATGTAGAATATATTCACTGTCTGGACTCCTGCCTTGAACTTAAGTAGAGCCTTTGTTTTTGTTCCTTGAATTTGTTGCTTTCTTTTGTTTTAATGATCTACATGTTTATGTTATTAATCAAATTTTATTTATCATTGTATTATATCTTAAAATTTATTATAATGAATGAATGAATGAATGAACGAACGAACGAAAAACACGTTTTACAAAAGGATCAAAGAAAAAAGACTGACGCTGGTCTCCCATACAAATCCTGCTGCATACATTTAAAGTCAAGATTACTTCCAGAGAAATTATGGTTAATAATGAATTTTGACTTACTAGACTTATTACTGATTTAATGTGCAGAACTTGCCAGACTTTGCAGAACATTTTATCTGAGTAGAGCAAAAAGTCGTCTGTGCAATTTTCATTAAACTAATGTTGCAGCTTAGCCTATGTTTATTACACCATGTTATAAACGTCTGGTATGCTTCAGATGATTATGTCTTGAACAATTACAGACATGCAAATCACATACATTCCTACTTATGTGTGCAGAAAACTTTAACGTTTTGGATGTCTTGTGTAGCCTAACACTAATCATAATATATATTTATTGATTTACACATTTTTATGTGTGTTATGAGTCTGTTGTGGTTACACTGACAAAGGAACAGTGCAAAACAAGCCCAAACATGTCGTTTTTCACTTATATCAGTGTGCTAATAACACCTGGCAGACTCTTAATAACAGGTACAAGTTGACATCATTCTGCGGTGGAGTCTCGATGATGTCACTGAACAAGCCACGCCTCCCCAGAGCACAGCAACCGGAAAATACCCATTGGCTGAGGAATGCGACGACGTTAAGGTATGTAGCAAACAAACTCTCAGCGTTTGCTTATTCTCTAATAGTGTTCTAGGTAGTATTATTAATATTATAGAGACAGTCATATTAATTTATTCCATATGTGTTTCGTGTGTCACATAATTTGCCGGTGTTTGCTGGTCGTTTCTTTTAAGTTACAAGTTAGCCAGATGGCTAGTGGAATAAGTCAGTGCTTTATTAGATATTTTTTGGATTATCGTTTTATGACCCCATTGATTAACCACATTAAAATTATATTTTTGTGGCTGTGAAACTGACTTCTGAGTTTAAAAAAAAATGGCTGTTGTAGTTGTCTTTACCAATCAAGGCATTAAGCCTTGAAACATGTCTTATAGCATAGATGAGATAGATTTAATGGGGATGTAATTTTAGTGCGAGTTTGTACTACACTACAGTGCTAAGATACTCGCTGTTAAAGGGCCATGAAAAAGAAAGAAAGAAAGAAAGAAAGATAAAAAAGCTGGCAAGCCTAGTGTCTGACTGTAGTAGGTAATGACGTATGTAGGAATATAATGTCCACACTCTGCACATGGAACTTCTCATTCCCATCATGTCAGTTTTAAATCCAACATCCTGTGAGGTCAAGAGTAAATACAGAAGAATGTGCACTCTTCAGAACAGTTACAAACCATTTATAGTCATTGTCAATAAAGTGGTCTCGTCTGATGAAGTCAAATCCAACTAAACTAGTCCTTACAAGCACTATTTCTGGTCATTTCAACAGATTGATTAATTTGAAGTCAGCAAATCATGGCTGGCTTCAGACAGGAGGATGTGGAGCTGTGCTATGAAATGGGAGAGGAGTTAGGAAGGTAAGAGATGCCATTTCCCATCTTAAAACTCTGTACAACTAGTTTAACCTGACTTAAAATGGTCTCACACATAGTGGATAAAACAAAGATTGAGGTTAAAAGTAGCCTAAGATCTATAATTATGAAAGCTTTTTGTGTAGATATAAGGTGAAATGAATAAATCATAATGTTTGGCATTGAGTTGCAAAGGAAACCTAGTGTTTGTGCTTATCAGTGCAGTATAAACAATTTTCATGAGAGTCCTGCAATTTAAAAATCCCCAGCACAGTGACTTAATCATCTGCAAACACTGAATCAAGTCCTGCCTTTCTTCCTATATAAGGACGTGAAGGTTTCTGTTCTGTGCTGCTGCAGCATGACATCACTGCTTTACAATGCATATGCTCGCTCACTGAGCAAAGCTGTAGTGCAAATGAGACTACAGATGGGCCAGAGAAGAGCCGTCAGCATATGAAATATTTTTTTTTATGATACATTTCATTTATGCTCTACTACTAGGCCTTCATATCTGTGTAAAAAATTTCAGATTTATGCCGGATTTTTTTTTTTTTTTGACACATGAAGAAATTTCTTTTTTTTCACTTTTTTTTTTTTTTCACATTTCCCATTCATTTCAATGTGGGGACATATTGACCCCAAAGACCAGAAGTGTAAAAAATTTGTTTTACATAACTTCAGAACAACCGAATCAAGCCCAGTTTGTGTGTGTGTGTGTGTGTGTGTGTGTGTGTGTGTGTGTGTGTGTGTGTGTATAGATAGATAATGTATGAAAAGTCACACAATCTTATTCCACTGAGATGAAGGAAACCTTTTTTTTTTTTTTTTAAGTAAAAGTCGAATGTACAGTTTTAATATAAATTATTCAAAACTAATTGCAAATCAGGTTTATTGGCAAAATTTGCAGTCTTTCAGTTGTGTGCAATTAATCAAACCAACGTAAAAAAAAAAACTCTTTCCAGTTTCTGGTTTTGTACAAATTCACCATGCAATCTTCAAGAACTGATACAGAACATTATTTCGTTGGTCTGCACTTCCAAAGTCCTAAAGATGCTTTGTTTTTCAATGTATAGGTAACAATTGTAATTGCTACCTATACATTGAAAAACAGTGCAATTAGGTAGCTGTGTGCAATTGTGTTGAGTTATTTTAATTACGTTGGCTTGATTTGTTCATCCCGAACAGCTAAAAGCTCTGTAAATTGTCAATAAACCTGATTTGCAATGGGAGTTGAATAATTTGATTACAACTCTATGGACTTTAGTTCAGTGTAGTGCTTTTTTAACACACATTTCATAAACATATAATCTATATGCAAAATATGTCCTTATTTTCTGTAAAATTTGTATTATAAAAACACCAGCATGATCACTGTTTCCACTTTTCATTTCTTTTTTCTCTTTGTGTCTTTGTAACACGTTTCATAGTGGACAGTTTGCCATTGTACGTAAATGTAAAGAAAAGAGCTCCGGAACAGAATATGCCGCCAAATTTATCAAGAAGAGACGGCTCTCATCCAGTCGACGGGGCGTGAGCCGAGAGGAGATCGAACGAGAGGTGAACATCCTCCGAGAGATTCAGCACAGCAACATTATTACCCTTCATGACATCTTTGAGAACAAGACTGACGTGATCCTGATCCTGGAGCTGGTGTCTGGAGGGGAGCTGTTTGACTTTCTGGCTGAGAAGGAGTCACTGACTGAGGAGGAGGCTACGCAGTTCCTCAAGCAGATCCTGGATGGAGTCTTCTACCTACACTCTAAACGCATAGCACACTTTGACTTGAAGGTGAGCACTAGTATGTTTTGTTTTAAAATTGGCTATTAATTAATGTAGATGGCGGATCAATCAAAATGTTTAAAAAAAAAATAAAAATTTTCAAAAATGGGTGAAATATGTCTCATTAACATGGAAATATGTACTACAATAGTCTTGAATGCACTTTGTTTACAGCCTGAAAACATAATGCTGCTGGATAAAAATGTGCCGAACCCCAGAATCAAATTGATAGATTTTGGAATTGCACATCAGATTAAGGATGGAAACGAATTTAAAAACATCTTCGGAACTCCTGAGTTTGTTGGTGGGAACCTAAGTTTATTATAACATTGAATTATATCTTCTTTAATTATTATAAGTGTTTTAGGAATCCTAATTTAATTTGCCATTTCTTTTGTCATTTGTAGCACCAGAAATTGTGAATTATGAACCCCTTGGCCTGGAGGCAGACATGTGGTGAGTCATAAACATCAATAGCCATGTAATCGCATAAAACACTGGATGGAAACGTCAAGATGCTCATAAATTTGAAAAAATATTCATTAAAAAAACGTAATCGCTCAATTGAGTCAGGTAATTTTTTTTATCTGATAAGGTGCATAGAAACACATTTACTGTATAAATGCTCAACCAAAAAACTAACATGACTTTGCTTACTAACGTGACATCAGAGGATGTGATTGGATAGCTGGACTAACCAGCGGATCAGTTTCATTGCACAGCATCTCAATGTTGTTTTAGTTATTTTGGAATGTAATGTCAAATTCTGCATTAAATTATTTGGTATAATGGCCTCCCAGAAGTGCATCCAAACGCAAGATAACATGACAGCATTTATTGCGTTTCGTCTGTGTGTTCTGAGGTGCAAGTCATTTATGCATGTAGGATAAAAGAGGCTTTCCTGATTGCAGCAACTTCCATTTTATCACATATATTTCCTGCAATTTACCAGGAAGTGACGATTTTGTTCTCTTGGAGCTTTATTTGCAAATGATTTATAGATATTCCAGATATTTATATTATAGATATTTTGTTAAATTTGCAACTTTGAATGGAAACGTAGTTACTAATGGATATAAAATATTGTTTAGGTTGTGAATGCATAATATTCACTTTTTGCTTGAAATGAATTGGTTTTCTTGTGATTTGCTTTGCTGCAGGAGCATTGGAGTTATCACATATATACTGTAAGTAATTATCATGGAAATGGCTTGTTTGGTTTTTACACACCCAGGTGATACCAGTGTACTTTTCTTAACAAATATTAATGCTCTTTAGCTTGAGTGGAGCTTCTCCGTTTCTTGGCGAGACCAAACAAGAAACACTTACCAACATTTCAGCTGTCAACTATGACTTTGATGAAGAGTACTTCAGCAACACAAGTGAGCTTGCCAAGGACTTCATTCGCCGACTGCTGGTCAAGGATCCTAAGTTAGTATAATCCAGTGTTCCTACTAAGACTAAGAAATGATATAATAAAATCAAATATAAGTTAAAAAACTTATGTACCAAAATTACTAAAACTAAATAAAGATCAATGGAAAATTAATAAGATGATAAAAGCACATTCATATTTCATAACAATCACATAACAAAATTAAAAATAAACTCAAAATGGTAGTAAATTCTATGAATAATAGATAAATAATACTAAAATAATGCTGGTAAAAGTGTTATTGTTTTTGTTTAATATGTCAACTGTTTATTAATCATTGATTCAATATTTGCTTTTAACATTCAGGAAGCGAATGACAATCGAGGACAGTCTCCAGCACCCCTGGATCAAGGTTTGAATGTTTCTCTTTCCCTCACTTTTGAGTTGTCACTGTTTGTTCTTCGCTTGACTTGCTCTCATCCCATTGTCCCCTACAGGTGATTAAGAGGCGCAACGTTAGACCCGAAGAGAGCGAGCGCAAGCCGGAGCGCAGGCGTCTGAAGACCACCCGTCTGAAGGAGTACACTATCAAATCCCACTCCAGCATGCCTCCTAACAACACCTACATCAATTTCGAGCGCTTCTCTCAGGTCATGGAGGAGATCGCCGCGGCTGAGGATGGCCTACGAGAGCTGGAGAAGAACCAGCGCTCCTGCAGGGAGGATGTGGCCGCACTGCTATCCATCTTTGAGGAGAAGGAAAGCTGGTACAAGGAGGAGAACAAAAGCATTGCTGCCGATCTCAATCAGCTCAAACAGGAGCTGCAGAAAGAACAAGCCCTGCGCAGACAGAGCCAGGAGGAGACCCGAGCCACCATGCTGTCGGTCAATGCCCTCAAACGCAAGTTTGGTCGGTTGGAGAACCGCTATGAAGTGCTAGCTGAGCAGATGGTCTCTGAGGTGCGCTGGGTGGACGAGCTGGTGCGCTCAATTTCAGCTGAAAATGACACGCACAGCAACAGCATGGCTTAAGCTGCTCTGTTTGCTTTCGCAACGCAACAACTATCTAATGTCTTTGCTTGGTATGTGCAGGGCAGATATAGAGCATTAAACTTAGCAATAAGCTTCACATAAGCCTGTAGGGTTCATGTTACTTTTAGAACAAAAAAGCAAGCATTGCAAAATTGTATTTTACACAAATGCCTGGTGAGGCTGTGCATGCTTTATGAATGGCCTGTGCTTCACAGTATTCTTTTGTGATGCCGGTCTGTTGCAGCTAAAACAAACAGTTAGCGTTTTCACTCACCACTTCATAAATCTACATGCTGGATCGGTCGATTTATTTACGACTTTATTATCAGTTACAGCATTTAAAGCAAAGCATATTAATGTATATTGGGAGTAATGCACTGCACAGTCCTCTATGAGGAATTGAATAATCTCAAGATTGCTTTTGTTGTGCTGCATGTCTGCTTTTCCTATGCAAATAAATTTTATGATATGAGACAAATAGAATGACTTCTAAACATATAAAAGTCCTAAATGCTGTCTTTAATGTTGTGTATATATATCAACTTGGTAAGCTGCTTATACATATGATTTAATAGGATAGTTCACTCAAAAATGAATGATCATTTATTCTCCAAACCTGTATTTCTTTCTTTTGTGGAACACAAAAGATATTTAGAAAAAATGTCTCGGTGTTTATTTTTTGTCCGTACAATGAAAGTCTAAATTGTTTTGGACCACATTAACTTTCATAGTATGTGCTGAACCGTTTTTAAAAACAAACTCTTCCACAGAGGAAAGTAAGTCATACAGGTTTGGAACAAGGGTGAATAAATGATGACTGAATTTTTATTTTTTGGTGTACTATCCCTTTAACAATTTCTTTTTGCATAAAACACTTCAAACATTCTCTCTTTTTTTATGACATTCCATAAATGAGCATCATTATCTCTTAGAGGAAATGGTTGTTGCCATTTGTAGTTAAGTCATAACAATAATCTTGTCTGTTTGATTACAATACTGTGCCCATTTTTATGTTTTATTTACGAAAGGTTTATATATACAGTACTGTGCAGAAGTCTTAGGCACACTAGTATTTTCGCCTCAAGGAAATGTTTTTAAGCCAGTTATTTATATATTTTGTTGTAGTGTCACAGTAGGAAATATCAGTTTACATTTCCAGACATTGTGCCATTAATTGTAATAATCCGGTGAAATTTTTGAATGCACAAGGATTCTGACAACAGCCAATGCTCCACACGGAGGTCGGATCTCACCATCATGGATGCATCTGAAATTATATGAAGAAACAGAAAAAACAGAGACTAAGACCAGAAGAACTGCGGCAACGTCTCGAAGGTAGTGCCTGCCTGCCTGCAACGCAACAGTACTGTGAAAAGCACTTGTGTAAAAATGCTGTAAATGAGAAATGTTTTCAAAAAGAATGCCATAATCACAAATAGATTGTGTTAATTCACTTTTATTAGTTAACTATTTTTTTTTAAACTTTTAACAGTTAACTAAATCAAATCAGTAGGTGTTTAGTACCCTTTATGTTTAAAACAGCTTTTGTCATGGTATTGCACATAGTTTTTAGTTTTGCAGGTTTTTTCAAGCGTCTTGGAAACGTTGCCGCAGTTCTTCTGGTCTTAGTCTCTGTTTTTTCTGTTTCTTCATACAATTTCAGTTGCACTCGATGATGGTGAGATCCGACCTCCGTGTGGAGCATTGGCTGTTGTCAGAATCCTTGTGCATTCAAAAATTGGATTATTGACTATTATTGTTTATTGGATTATTACAATTAATGGCACAATTAATGTCTGGAAATGTAAACTGATGTTTCCTACTGAGACACTACAACAAAATATATTTTTTTGGGCGAAAATACTAGTGTGCCTAGACTTCTGCACAGTACTGTATATATATATATATCAGAAAAGTCCATTCAAATAAAAGAATTGAAGAAGAATACAGTTACAGTGTCTTTATTAGGTGTGTGTGTGGGGGGGGGGGGGGGGTGAGGAGTGCACTGGAAGTCAAGAGTGGTGTTTTATAATTCTGAGCATTTGTGATATATGCTTTATCTTAGTTTTCAACATGTCTAAGAGATGTTGAAAGTCCCAGACTTTTAACCAAACAGGATCTTTCCATCTCCATTGTAAGATAATCATGTTTTGTTAAACACCCAGATAAACATTTGGATTTTTGGGGGTCTTGTAGATGCCACTGTTTACTTGGAAATTTCTAACCACAGGGCATCCATGATTATTCTGAAAACCCTTAGCTTCCCATGACATGTGTTGGCATAAATCAACAGCATGTCTTTCTTTGGTGCTTTTTAGGTTTTTCTTGTTTTTAATAATTTTTTTAATAATCTCACACACCAAGTAAAAGGAGGTAAATCAAGCAAAAATTAAAATATAATGGATTTTTTTTTTTTTTGCTCACTGTCATGTCATTTCAAACATGAATGTCTTTCTTTTGCTGTAAATGAGTGAAATTATGGACTTATGGTTTGAAGGCTTTGAAACACAAAACAATAGGATTTTGAAGAATGTTAAAGTATATTTAAAAAATGTTTTGACTGAAGTCAGTGGGGTCCAAAAACATTTTTAAAAGACATTCTTTTTTTGTTTGACAGAAGAAGAAGTCAGTTATACAGGTTTGAAACAACATGACAGTGAGAGGAAATGCTGACAGAATGTTCATTTTTGGGTGAATATGCTCTTTAGTGCGTTTTGGTCACCATGTTCATCTCATACCGATTAAGGCATTATGTGGCTTTACAGTGATTTAAGAACCACAATGCCATGAGCACATGGAAGAAATGTCTCCAGGGAAATACTGGATGTTTTTTTATAAACAGCGATGTGTAATTACTCCGCAGAGCACTGATAAGGTCCTTATAATAACAATGTAGATATCCTGACATAGCTTCCACTAGACCAGAGCTCTAGACTCGCAGCCCTGCCTCAGTGAACAAAACGCAGCTCAACCCTTCCCTCACTGTCACACCAGACAGCAGAAGGTCAGTGTATTCTGTGTGTCCTACACCATCTTTCTAAGGATGGCCAGGTCCAACTTGGCCCAGAAGACCTGTAACTGGATCGTGGCTCTCCTCACGTTGTGGTCCATGGTCTCTCTGATCGTCATTGTGGTTTGGGCCACCTGGTCTCCATTGGCTAGCCTTGCACAATGCAGAGCAGCACACCAGGCCTTAATTGAAAAGATAGAGGGAGCTGAAGTGATGAAGGAAAAAGACCAAAATGTCTTGAAATCTGCACTGGAACTGAGCTCTAAAAACCAGACCAGACTGCAAGAAGAGCTGGAAAGTATTCTAGAGAGCCAGAGGGAAACCAAGGCATCTCTAACCGAGACTCTGCAACTGCAAGTGAGTAACAAAAAGTGATAAATGTTTTTAAATTGTCTGTGCTGATGCTTGGTAGGCCTGTATATCAGTATACGATATATATATATTTAGATGTAATACTGATTTTATTGGATTTTTTGTTTCTATTTTAGATGATCCTAAAGGAAAATGTAACAGCTTTGGAAAATCAAAGACTGTGGCTCCACAGTGAACATGCAAGACTTTTTTCAGAGCTGGCTCAACAAGAGGGTAAGATAACCTACCTAATATGGTAATATTTCTCAAAATTATAAATTGGCTATTCTATTCTCAACTTCCACACACACACACACACACACACACACACACACACACACACACACACACACACACACACACACACACACACACAGCACTGATATATTATATATTTGATATATATAACGCTGGTTTTATGTGCATGAGCTAAAGTTTCATTATAATGTTGATCATGGCGATATAAGATTAAATTGCCATTTCACTTCAGAATAGAACAGGTAGGCCTAATAAGTGTATGAAAATTGTTGTTTTGCTTCGTGCAGCTCTTATTGAGACTCTGTGGGTGAATCTGACCAGTGAATCACATCATTTGGATTCGTGTGAGGCTTTACGGGATGCCGCAAACAGCCAGCAGGTGGCAGCAGAGAGTCAAAGGAAAGCCTGTGAATACAAAACAACTTACCTTGTCAAGCAAATGTGAGTGATTATAATCCGACCATAGGCATAATAAATACTTTACACGCCCCGGTGGAGCGTACGTCAACGTATTATTGTATAACAAGTAACGAGCGTACAATATTGCGACGGGCAACTTTCTCATACTTAAGTTAGCCTACAAATCGCCACACAATCGAAAACAGGTCTCGATGAATTTCCTTTTACAAGCAAGACTCAAGATTTGTTTCTGGTTGTATTTGGTCATAATTAGTAAAAGTAGAAAAGCCGCAAACTTAAAAATACTATTGTGTCCCGAAATGTAATTTTAATAGTTTTTCAGTCAACATGTAGTTGTTTAAAGCTCAAATCTGTGGTTTATTTATAAATATAGTGCCTATTTAAAAATTTGATATGACGTTTTTTGAGTTGTGATATCCAGGCGTTCACCGGGCGCTTAGCGCTCAGCACCCCGCCTGAACAGGCTTACCTCTGCTAGTGCTCTGACGTTTTCCGCTGGTCTGATGTCTCTAGTCTAGTGGTTAAACATGAGATATACTTCGTCTTGTGTATATTTAATGGGCGATCTTTGGTCTCACAAAAAGAGACAGGGTTGTAACATTTTATTTTATATAGCCTGGCTGTGTAGGATTCATCTTCACTGTATGTAGCTAGGCCTAAAATAAAATTACACAAACTTTTTGTACACCAGGTAACGTTACAAACCACTGAAATCAGTTGATAAATGTATTATTATTATTATTATTATTATTATTAGTAAGTAAAGACAGTAAAAGAGGTTTTTATCCAGAAAAACGGCAGCTCACCGACTTGCAGTCTTGCCCTCTGCAAAATGCCGTTGACGACGCATCGCAGCAACATCTATTTTCTTATGTCAATGAATTCAACCGTATTGATTCAAGACGTTTATTTTACAGTGCACTGTTTCATTTATTTCCTTATCTATTTTGCAGAGAGCACTGTAAAGTTAAAGGATGAGGAACCGAAGACTTCCAAAACTGAAGAAAACTGTTACAGACACCGACCACAAACCTTAGCTTATAAAGATATTGAAAGTGCTTTAAAGTATTACTGACACAATCTCCTTTATAACGAGACATTCTGAGATATTTTTATGGTAAAGTGAAATAAATAATGTAATAATATTGTTGTTGTGTGTATAAATTTGGGAGGACATGGAAAAATAACTGATTTAAAAATATATATAAAAAATAGATCTATATGACACTTTTCCCCCCATATTTTTAAAATGAATTCCTATTCAGGACATACCAGTAAACATATTTATATTTCTGTTTTAAGCTGAATGTACTTTTGTTAGTTGTTTTGTTTGTTGACACCTATATTGTCTTCAAAACAGGTTTATATATTGGGTTATATTAATTATGTAATTGAATATGTAATTCAAAATTCCATTAAATGCAGTATTTATTAGAATAATTATTTTATTGTGATTATTTAATTAACAATCAAAATGAGATGAATTGAATAATGAATACAATTGTTGAATTGCTTTAATAATAATTATTAATCATTATTAATAATGATCCATTTTCAACTTCAAAAACATGAAAACACTCAGGAAAAGGAAAAGGGGAAAAAAAGAAAAAGATATTTTGACGTTCAAACCATCTATGTACAAACCGACTTCCTGATCACGTGATTACGACCAAGCGCTTCGTAAACTGCTGAAAATTTAATAAGTAAGTGTTCTGATACAATCTCTCATATTGTGCATACATTTTATATTACAATTTCTTAATTTGACTATTTTGAAACAGTAGCAAACGAGTCTGTAGATTTTCATGATACTATGACAAACGCTGGTTGATCGTGTTTACATTGGTTTTCCATGGACCTGCTAATGCTAATACACAGCGCTTCGAGTCCGAGTCAACACGTCTGATGTGCTTAAGATACTTTCTTTCATGTTGCATTTTATGTGTATATCGTCGTATCTGCCATCTTACGATTTTTATACGGTTGATCTTTCTAATGTTTTTTTTAACCTAAAGTAACGCTACTTGTCTTGGGTTATGTCAGTTCCAGTAACGTTATCTCAACAAACCCAGACGACTAACAGCGGTTTTAAAGGCTTTATTTCTCAATATTCTTATGTATTTATAAGAATATATTGGATATTGAAATGCATTAACCAATCATTAATACCATTGATCAGCTCTACCAGTACCAAACGTGGATGTTTTTCTATTAAGAAACGAACATTGCTGTCAACAACACTGTGAAGCTGCTTTGATGCTATCTATATTGTGAAAAGTGATATATAAATATATACTATACTTGGCTTGAATATGATCAGCGTTAAGTTACTATACTCTGTGATACAATTTATGGAAATGTCTTTTCATTTATTTGTTAGTTCTAATGTAGCCATGCATATTAAGTATTTACAGTAAAAGGTCTTTGTTTACTAGGTTTATTAGCGAACTCTTAGTTGCTATGTGTCTGTTGTTGCTAAACTTATGGCAAGTTGGATATATGTCCATGACACTTTTGACAACTAACATGAGTAACAGACCTCTCACTTTGTTTCTTTGCATCCCAGCATAATGAGACCAACCTTGGTGGTGCAGATGTGCTGAGACATCAATGGTTGCAGGAATGAGTTCGGCAGACAACTTGTCCTCACGCCACCGAAGAAATCCTCACAGGACCTGTCGCACTATTTCTGAAGATTCTGCTAAACTTAAACCTGTTTCAAGCGACAAAGCTTCCATCTTGCATAGTAAAGAAACCACAGCATTTAAAGGTCTGAATACTACAGAATCATGCGGACAAAGAACGACCAAGAAGGAAAAGGAGAAACCTCAAAAAGCAAACCAAAGTGCTCCTCCTGACTCTTCAGCTTGTTTACAAAATTCAGCATATGAACTAAGGGGTATAAATGGACTGTCTTCAAAGTCACATAAACCTGAGCCAAAGTTGCCTCAAAAAATTACTACCCCTAAATGCCCATCAAAGACTTCAAAAACATCCCACAAGGGAAGGAAAAAGAAATGTGTTCAATCCAATGAGAGAGAAGTAGCTGCTAGCAAAGCTTGTGGAGATGGACTGGACAATTCTGTACACAAGTCGTGCCCAGAACAACTCTTAAGCTCCCCAAAAACAAAAGCAACACATTATCGGCACTCTAAAAACCCTCAAAATCATCAAACCCCTTCTGATGTTTCTACAGGGCTTCACACGTGTACTACATTATCTCCTCGTCATCACAAGGAGTTATCCTCCTGCCACACTAATGGTGATTGTACTTCCAGACCAAGCACCCCAAAACGGAGCTGTGTCCAGTCCAGACCTCTCTTAAGCTCCACACCGAACTCAGACCTCCACCCCCTGTCTCCAAAAAGAACGGAGAATAGTTGCACACCACAAAGTCATCAGAAAGTCAAAGTGTCCAGTCTAGTAAAGGTTTTTATGAAAGCAATTATAGCATTATTGAACTGTTGTACAAATTCCTGGCTTAACTATTTTTCATGTGGTATTCTTATTAGTCAACTCTTCCGGAGGCTACGCCATCAAGACCACAAAGAATCGCGGGACCAGGAAGGCCTAGAGGTCGCAAGAAAAAGAACGTGCTGGAACAGCCAAGTGCCTCTTCACCAGTGAAACGCTGCCGGAAGAGAGCAACATCTCCTGTAAAATCTTCTGAGGGAGAGCCATCCTTTGAGACGCAACCTTGCATTGAATCCCAGGAGCCAGAGCCACTGAAATCGGGTATACATCATTTTTGGGCAATATAATTTAGTCTATGTATTTACATCTAGTACATTTTATCACTTTTAATGTTAATAGTTGTAAACAGAGCCTCAGATATATGATTGGATTGTCATTTTCTTCTGAAATCAGTCATTATAATGATATAATGTCGTGTCATGTACCTAGCAGATCAAACCATGTCCCCTGACTTCTCCATCGAGCTGAGCCTGCAGGAGGAGCCTCATCCTCTTAACCACTCTGTCTTCATGCAGGAGGAAGAGGACCAGGATGATGATGAAGAGGAGCTGCCCAGCTTTTTGCAGCAGGACAATAAAAGTGAGAGCCATCCCTTGTTTCTGTGTCTATTCATTTTTTTGACCAACGCTTTGATAATATTTGGCAATGATATTTCATTTCCAGAGCCTTTGTCAATCTCAGAGGGACTATGCGTGTGGTGCAAATTGAGAAAATATCCCTACTGGCCAGCAGTGGTAAGTACAACATACGATTTTGTGCAGTCGTTGATTTTGTGCAGTTGATTTTAGACTAGTGTGCTCCTCTTTGCCACAGGTTAAAAGTGTGAATCACAAGACCAAAAAAGCCAGCATTGTATTTATTGATTGTTACCTAATCGACCAAAAGAGAATTAGAAAAGGGTAAGAATTCATCAGTATCTCTAAAAATTCACTTATTTTTGGTTTTTGTATAGTAAATTATTCCTTTTTGTTTATCTGCAGGTTTTCTGTACCCCTGCGAAATCTAAAACGTTTTAACTGTGATGAGTTTGAAAATTTGGTGGTAAAGTAGCATCTCTTTGACCGTTTGCCATATTATTTAGCTTTTTCAGAGTGCATGCTCACTAGTTTATTATTTCTGCTATCAGAAGACATTGTTACACTTAGTATATACTACAAGACATTTTTATTGACATGGTTGGCATTTTCTTTTTAATATCTCTTTTAGGACCTAGCAAAAGAGAAGTATGGCAGTGCTATTACCTGGTCTCTGGAACTGATATCGGACTATAGGATCCGCATTGGTATTTATCTTAAGAACTACTAGTACTCAAGTATTTAAACATTTAATAAAAATAATATGAAGCAGAATCAAATGTGTGAATATATTAATATTTATCCAAATGTACAAACTTTTGGACTTAATGCCCTAATGTTGTGTATTGAACATAAATAATCCGGAGCATATATGCCTTATTGTACATGACATATAAATAATTGTTTGATTGTTTTTGCTTGTTGATTTTGGAAATTACTGTCACTGTAACTTCAACAATCACACATAGCAGTCAAATATCGAAACTAGAGTCCTCAATCTTTCTAATCATACATAGGTTGTCAAGATTAAATAATGTCATGGTAATAGTGTGCAGTGAATGTAATCAACTGATATATGCTTTTGTATGCACAGCAGGAATATGAAATTATATAATTTGAGCCTTTTCTCACACAGTGCTCTATTTGTATGTACTGAGATTTTGCTTGTGAAATAACACAAAAAGATAAAAAAATATTCATCAAATATATAAAAAAGTGAAATTCAAACATTAAATTCTGATGTTTCCTGGCAGGATGTGGATCCTTCTCTGGCTCCTTCATCGAATATTGTGCTGCTGACATCAGTAGGTTTCCTTTCATTATATATTTTCACGCTCATTTAAATGTTTGTAATTTTATGTTAATTGTTGTTAATTTACAGATTTAATATCAGATGCAATGCAGTTAGTAAAACATTAATTAGCACAAATAAAACAAATAATGTAGATACATATTTTAAAGGGTTATTTCATCCAAAAATGAAAATTATGTCATTAATGCCCAAGCCCGTAAGACCTCCGTTCATCTTCTGAACACAGTTTAAGATGTTTTAGATTTAGTCCGAGAGCTTTCTGTCCCTCCATTGGAAATGTATTCACGGTATAGTGTCCTTGTCCAGAAAGGAAATAAAGACATCATCAAAGTAGTCCATGTGACATCAGAATGTTTTGAAGCATCGAAAATACATTTTGGTCCAAAAATAACAAAAACTACAACTTTATTCAGGATTGTATTCTCTTCCGGTTCTGTCGTGGGCCGTGAGATTTCACGTAGGCCGTGTGTGACGTACAACCTAGAAGCTTTGTGTAGTTTCACGGCGTGAAATCTCGAGGCCAACAGAGAAGGAAATCAATAGTTGAATAAAGTCGTTATTTTTGTATGTTTTTTGCGCACAAAAAGTATTCTCGTCGCTTGATAAACTTAACAATGTCTTTCATAACTTTTGGACCGGCTAACAAGTGTTCCAGCTCTCAGATTTAATCAAAAATATCATAATTTGTGTTTCGACGATGAGCGAAAGTCTTACGGGGTTGGAACATCATGATGGTGAGTAATTACTGACAGAATTTTCATTTTGGGGTGAACAAACCCTTTAATAATGAATACAATGACAAATTTATCTGTACATTAAGATTTCATTATTAAAATAAATGAATGGTACATTTTGACAAATTTTGTTCATATTAAATATAAATATTGCAATATAAAAATGTATTAAATGGAAAATAACCAATACTTCCATATTTTAGATGAATTAACATTGTATTTGTAGTACTCCGTGTTTTGTGGTAATAACTTTAACGATTAATCAGTTAATTGATTGATAATTGTAATGATAATTGACTAAAAATTTTAAATCAGTGTAAACCAGGTTAAAACCTCTTTATGAATCAGGTCAGCCTCCTTCACCAGTGAAATGTTCCTTTGATCTGATGATCCCAGGTTGCCCAGTGCGGAGGAAGTACTCTGAGAAGAAATCTGTACTGACCTTCCCCAGTCAAGAGATTCTGGGCGAAGAGTGTGACAGCTCCGATAATAACATGGAGGACATCGTTTTGGAGGAGCAGGATGAGCTCCTCACCAAGAAAGTGTTGCCCGACCGATCCAAGGCTGCACGGAACCGTGCCAATGAGTTGTTGATTGACTTTATCATCAGACAAAAAGTGGAAAAACGCTTACTGGTAAGATTTTTGTTGGTGTATTCATAAATACATTTATATTGATGTATTGAGACAGGTTCATGTATGCACACAACTAAGGCCCCGTCCACACTACTGCGTTTTCGTTTAAAAACGGAGACCTTTTGCTACGTTTGCACCTCCCGTCCACACTAAAACGGGAAAAACGAAGACCTAAAACGGAGAAGTTTAGAAACGCTGCAGCTGCGTTTTGTGTTTTGAATCTCCGGAGGGCGTTTTAGTGTGGACGAGACTAACGCTCGGCTCTATGATTGGGTGTTATCAGTCATGACGTATCTTTTCCTGATTCGCCAACCACTGTTTACACCGGTGCGCGCATGCCCAGTGTTGGTGAATGGTCACGTGATCCACGTTTTCAGTCGTTTTAGTGTGGACGGAGATAAATTCTAATACGCAGGTAAAACGCTAGTGTGGACGGAGATCGTTTTCGTTTTGATTCTCCGTTTTTAAACGAAAACGCAGTAGTGTGGACGGGGCCTAACCCTTCTGTCTGGTGCACACAGGCAGTCATCAGCGGTCACGAGACATCTAAATGGATGCAAGCCCTCCAGAAGCCTTCTCGCCCAGTGGTTGATGTCTATCTGGAAGATGAGGAGCAGGTTGATAAGGTGTACCGCTACCTGAACAAAGTCTGCGATAGCGCACCTCAAATAAACACCTGCCTAGAAAACATCCAGGTGGACCGGATCCGGCTTATTCTTGATGTGCTCCTGCCTGAGGTAATTGCCTTGAAGGGTTAGTTTACCCAAAAATGAAAATTCTGTTATCTCTGTCAACTGAGAAGAAAGAACTGGAGAAAGTAATAATACTATGGAAGTCAATGGGGCCCATCAACTTCGGTTTGGTTTCCGGCATTCTTCAAATTATCTTCTTTTGTGTTCTGCAGAAGATCGAAATGCATTTAGGTTTGGAACTAACTTGAGAGTGAATACATGATGACAGAATTTTCATTTTTGGGTGAACTAAACCAATTTATACAACTTTTAAATGTTTGGGGTTGGTTTGATTTTTTTTTTTTTTCATGTTTTTAACTACACTTTTGATCAATTGAATGCATCCTTGCTAAATAAATGTATTAATTACAAAAAAATCTCACTGCCCCCAAACTTTTGAATGGTAGTGTCCAAGGTGACCATGTTCCGGCATCATTCATAGCCATGTCTCAGGGACCGTTTTGTTTTCTAGGCTATTATCCATGCCATCGCTGGAGTCCACAAGCTTTCCCTGGAGAAGGCAGAGGAGAAGTATCGCAGAGGGCCGTGCTTTAGTAACAGGTAGAGTATTTTTGAACTGACTTGAAAAACTGCATCTTGCATCTGTTTGAACTGTTTTTCTTTCACTGCGTTTTAGAGAAAGACAGGAGTTTGACATGATGATTGAACAGCAGATGAAGCTCAAGGAAATCACACAGCGCCATAGACGGTGACATCCCCTCTGTTTCAAAGAAACAGTAACTTTTACGAGCTTAATTTATACCATTTATTCCCAGGAATATTTTCTCAAATGTTTTTTTAACAGCATTAATCACAGTATATAGGAAATGAATGATTTTCATGGGAAACAATTATGGCTAAAAGCTGAAAATGTTATTATACATTTTTTTATTGTCAGATCTCTAACTTTGTGAGCTGAATGGTGAATCTCTGACATCTTGATGCTGAAATCAACAAAATACAGTTCTTTTAATGTCTGCAGTGTGTGTAATAAATAAATACCCTGTACATAAATACAACGTTTTAAAAACAACGTGGTTCATGTATTCCTCAGTTTAACTAAGGGTGTGCAAGGGATGTTTGTAACTTTAACTGAACAATATCAAGTTGCTTTTACAATAAACACAATTGATGTCTCTAAAATGTTGCCTTTTAGCCATCTCACAATTCACAATAAGATGGCCGTGCACAGAGGCTTTTTCTACATTTTGAGTTCTGGTCTAATGTATATAAAGATTTTATACAGGACTTGATTGTTTATCAATAAATCTTTATTTTTCATCACACATTATATACTCTGTATTTTTGTAAACATTTATGTCATTTAAAGACTTCCTTTATATTTAAACAGTGTTATGTTGTTTTTTTTTAATACTTTGTACATTATGTGCCAAATTGTGGCTGTGCAGCAACATCATTCCTCATTCTTCACATTCTACCCTTAGTTATAGATGTTATACAAATCTTACCTTACAGTCAGATTGAATGAAATGAAATTAAAGTTAAGTCCACCATGAAACTTTGAGGTATAAGAAGAAGGTCCCCATGAATGTCCACGGTATTTGTAGAATGGCCACACACTGAAGTCATGGCACTTTGAAAGGAAGCTGACTCAGATATTGTGCGACAGATTAGGACTGGCTGTGGAAAGATGAACCTAATTTTCTTTGAGAGCGTTGATCTGTGCACAGATTTTGAGCGCAGGGCCCAGTTTCATGTTCATAGCACTCATGAGGTGGTCCTCTGTAAGCAACAACAGGGCCTGTCCGTCAATCTCTTGTGACCGGAACTCTGCTGCAATATTATGGCACCCTTAGAACAAGTGGAGGAGATGCAAAGATGAGCATATGATTCTAAAGATAAAATAATAATATATAACATTAGATGCTCAATGTAGTCACAGTTTAAAAGTGAAGTGTGTGACTTTCAAATATTTTCTGTTTTCTTTCAAAAACTTATATTTATATTATTTTTCTAAGGATTATTTTTATTCTTTTTCAATCGTTCAGGGCTTTTTGGGGCCCTTAAAACTCCTGAAACTCTGCACACATGTAGGAATCATCAGCCCTCAGGGCCAGGCCAAAACTGGTTCACGGGCGTGGCAGGAATGCAGTCAAAAAATTTGGTCCATATATCATTCACACTTGCATGTACATGTAGGCCTATGAAAGTAGGTACATATGTGTGTGTGTGTGTGTGTGTGTGTGTGTGTGTGTGTGTGTGTGTGTGTGTGTGTGTGTGTGTGTGTGTACACGTCACATGATAATGACAACATGGCAAAGTAGTACATCCAGATTACATTAATTCTATATGGAAAGTTCTTAACTTCACACTACATTCAAAATAAATGTTTTTATTCATTCAACACCACCTAGTGGAACAAAAAGTGTACTGCGTTTCTGAAACCTTTGCAGCTACCTGGTAAAGAGCCGATGAAGGAGCACACTTGCTCCACACTCCACAGTGAGGGACTTGAGTCAAGGACACAGTCGGAGCTGCTGCAGCTCTCCTGTCTGCTCTGTTCTCTTTCACTGTCTTGCTGCTTCTCTCTTTTGGCCTGCAAACGCAGCCGCGTTGTCATCGGCCCTGGCGAATCCTCCTCTCTCTCGATCCACATTGAATTGGACACTCTCTGGTTGTCGTTGGAACGATGGGAATCTTGCAGCTGCTAAGGACATCATTTGTTGTATTAGGTCAGTCCCACTTATTAATTATGGTTTACCAATGGGTTGCATAGTTTGGTTAAGGTTAATTTTCACTGACCTGCTTGAGGTAGTGTTCCCTAGACCCCGCATGTACGCGACTAGGTGGTCTCCCCCGCTTGCCCATGGGTCTGTGGAGCCAGCGGACAACTTTTTCTGGCCTCAACAGGTTTAGACGTTTTTTACAGCTCACGTTGAATCTGTAAGATAAACAAGTCTGCTTGTACTGCAGTATACAGTTTTATGAACACATTGACTTAATCCTAAAAGTTAAGTTTATAATCCTAAATGGGGTTTTTTTATCACCATTTTGCAAGATGTAAACAACACTGGTCCAGAAGCACTTCCTGTTTCAGTTTTTTAACACTACATAAAAGCTGGGATAAAATACAACCAACAGAACATATAAACCTGAATCAAAAAGTTAAACAAACATCTTTAAGATGTTTTCTTTACATGTGAAATAAAGAAAACAGTTACAAACTGAAACAGGAAGTGTTTCTGGACCAATGTTGTTTACATCTTGCAAAATAGTCTATACAACACCACTATTCAAAGAAATTCATATTTTTATTCAGCCAGGATGCATTAAATTGATCAAAATGAACAGTAAAGACTTTTCCTTAAAAAAAATCAATAAACTTTCTATTTATCAAAAAATCCCCAAAAAGAAATGTATTACATTTTTCACAAAAATATAAAGCAGCTATTTTCAACATTGATAATAATAGGAAATGTTTCTTGGGCAGCAAATCAGTATATTAGAATAATTTCTGAAGGATCATGTGACACTGAAGACTGGAGTAATGATGCTGAAAATTCAACTTTGCATCACAGGAATAAATTACATTTTAAAATATACTGAAATAGTTGTAATAATAATATTTCACAATATTACGTTTTTTACAGTTATTTTTTTATCAAATAAATGCTTTGACAATAAGAGACTTCTTTACATTAAAAACTGTAAAATACTTGTAATATTCAGTTTAATATTAAAGTTTACAGGGTTAGAACAGGAGTGTCAGATCCTTCTCCTGTATACCCTTCAAAGTTCAGCTCCAGCCCTGATCAAACACAACTGTACCAGCTAATTAAGATATTCAGGAGCACTGGATAGGTACAGAGAGGGGTGTTAGATCTGGATGAGACACAGAAAGTGGCTATCCATAAGGCTCTTTACCTTCTGACACATGTTATGGAGCAGAAGCGTTTGGATCTGAGGAAGGTACGAGCGAAGCCTCTCTTCCCACAGAACTCGCATTCGAGTACGTCAGGCAGGTTTTCAACTCTCTGTTCTGAAAGCAAAAGAGATCCTGCCAGAAACGCTCATATTGACTCAATGCATAAATAAGAAATGTGCTAATGAGCCCACCATCCTCAGCGGGTGTGTTATCAATGTCGGAATCAGTGGAGTTTTCTGGATTGTCCGCATCCATAAGGCAGTCATCCCGGGCTGATGGTTCATCCTCTCTATCTTCTGGCAGTGTGGCCTGCAGGTTCATCTCTAAGGAAGCACGTCTCACCTGAAGAAAAAGACCAGCACATCAATACAGGACATACCAAACATTTTTTGCGATGCCTTTTGTGGTTTTGACTTCTGAAAGTGTGGAGCACTTTGCGAAGGTTCCCAAAGGGGACTTTAATAACTGGTTGATCTGTGCGCTTGGCCGCAGACCCTCACCAGCCGTCTTACTCTCAGCTCTCAGGGAACGAGAGATGTTTGAGCTTCACGGCTCCATAAGAGAACCATGGGCTTCATTAAGGCTTCATGGCAGCTGAGAATTGCTACGTCGTCAACCAGTGGACATACCGGGAACGGCTCCTGGCCCTCTCGGATGACGAAGCCCTCAATGAGGTGTGTGAGGATGTGAGGTCTAACGATGGCCTGTGAGGGCTGACCCTCGGGGTTCCCTGGAAGGCTGGCTGGGGGAAGCCTGCTGGTGCTTCTTACCGCAGAGGGGAGGAGGGGAGGGGGAGAACTGTTGGCATATGTGGGGTCCTCCGGTGACCGGATCACAGGTCTACTCGATGGAATGCACGGTTGGTCCGGATCGGCTATGGACAGAGCAGGGGTCAGGTTAGAGATCTGCAGAAAGGTGGGAGGACCACATTGCCTATCTTTGATATGGGTTCAATGTACCTGTACAGTTTTCTGGTTGAGCCGTTACATCATCAGAGCTTCTCTGTGACTCGTCTGGTGGGGACAGTGGTGGCGGGGTGGGCGCTCTGATATACGGAGGACACACGTGTTCTACATCCTTCAATAAATTCATGCTTCCACTCTCCTTCAACAATGGCATCGCCTGCCAAATTTCAGAATAAGCATATATTTTACAGAGTAAAATGTACTAAAATGAATGAATATGACAAAATATGAACTAAATTCAAATGATATTTTCCTCAAAATTCGTAGTGTAGTGATGTAATATGAAATATGATTAAATATTTTTTATTTAAAGGACATTTTTATTGAAAGACAAAAACCATGACTATAACAATCTGTAAAAACTGAAGAATAAGAAGTTGCTCTTTTCCATTCAACAATACACAACCGTTCCAAAGTTTGGAGTTGGAAAGATTTTGTCAAAAGAAGTCTCTTCTGCTCACCAAGTTCAAAAGAAAAGCATAGAAATCTAAACATTATAAATTTGATCAATTTAAATCCTTGGTGAATAAAATAATGAATTTCTCTAAAAGCAAAATCTTACTGAACCTTGACTTTTGAACTGTGTAACCGCAAAAGCACCATTAACATAGTAAATATAGTCATGTTGTAACCATATTGAGTTTCTTCTATAACCAAAACCTTGTCATAAGTCATTTTTATTTCATTAATTCATGCTTGCCCAAATTCAAGTCACTGGTCAAATTCAACTTTTGTTTTATGGAAAAGAGCACCCTGGACAATCCTTAGATAAATAACTCCTTTTCTGATCCAAAGTAAAAAGCAAATAAGATTTCAAATGAAATAATTGTTAGTAAATGGTGACAAAAGTTTAGCCGCATTATAGATCAAACAAGACTAACCGAGGGAGCTCCTGTTTGTGTTGCAGGCTGCAACTTTAAGTCCACTGCCACTGTCTGTGGTGGAGGTAAATTCTGAAAAGGCAACTGAACTACAGCTTCAGGGGTTGGGTGCTCCTCTTCAGACACCATGTGGTCAGACTGGACAGCTACGGTCTGAACTGAGCGTAAAGAGAGTCTCTGCGGCTGGACCGGCCTAGGCAGACCCATGGTGAGAGGAGGAGGGCAGGCCAGAGGTGAATGCTGGGAGACCGGCTCTAGCACCGGGCCCAGATGAAGGGGTGGAGGGTCAGGGAGCGCTGCAGGAGGAACTGTGGACATAGACACAACTGCTGACTGATTGGCTGGTTGATTCACAGAGGAGGGCACTGAGAGGAACTCTGTGTGCTGTGATTGGACAGTGGCAGTAGTGGGAGTGGTACGGGTCTGCAGGGCAAGGGGTGGAGGAGAGCTGTCCTGCGGTGTGACACGCAGTGCAATGGACTGGACCTGTCTGTGAGCGGAGGAGCTCTGCTGGATGATGAGCTGGTGTGGCGTCAGCCTCTGGCTGGAAGGGCAGTGCAGCTGGTGTCTGACCAGTGTATGAGACTGGACTGGTGTGAACGTTGCTGTGGTAGAGACAGTCATTGGAAGCAAACACAAACTATTCACATGATGTTTGAAAAGAAGAATAGGTTATAGCAGTGGATCTCAAGCTTTATGACCATTTTTATTTACAGAAACTAGAAGTGGCAATGTTAAACTAATTAAATAATTATAAATAATTTAACTTAAAATAGTTAAATCCAAAAACTCAATGAATTTATACGATTTTCCAGCAGTCCATCGTTTTTAAATGACATTTTACTCACAAATAGCAATTTCTCATTATTTCAAGCCAAAAATATTTATTATAGAAATTTCCTTTACATTTTCTTCAGTTTTTATTCATTTTCCTATCACTTTTCCTGGTCTAGAAATATATTGCTTTTTCTAGAGTGTGGGACTGCTGTTTCATAAATAATAAAGGCTATTTTTGATAGCATTTTAAAGCTGGTTTCAGCTTAACTTAAAGGAGTAGTTCACTTTTAAAAAAATTTTTTGCTGATAATTTACTCATCCCCATGTCATTCAAGATGTCCATGTCTTTCTTTCTTCAGTCGAAAAGAAAGTAAGGTTTTTGATGAAAACATTACAGGATTTTTTATCCATATAATGCACTTTACTGGTAACCAGACGGTTCAAGGTCCAAAAGACCCTTTCAGTGCAAACTGCAAACTGTTCAAATGGCTTGGTCGCCTTGCTCTGTTCTGTGATGCGCGTTCGTGACTCTCCTGTTCGAACTCGTTCATCAAAATGAACAAATCTTTTTTCGTGTCATTTGGTTCATTCAACGAACAAAATGAACGAATTGACTCAGGAAAAGATTCGTTCATTTTGATTTCAAACAGGATCATTTTGAGTTCAAACAGGCGACCATTTGAGCTTATAAAACTTAAACTTTGGTATTTTCTTTTTTAAATGAGCATTCGTTTCGCTTGATAAGGCCCTTATTCATCGTCTGGAATCGTTTAAAGCCCTTTAAACACTTTGCAGTTTGCACTGAATATATATGTAGTTTGTCTTTTGGACCTTGAACCGTTTGGTTATCAGTAAACTGCATTATATGGAGAAAAATGCTGGAATGTTTTAATCAAAACACTTAATTTCTTTTCTACTGAAAAAAAGAAAGACATGGACATCTTGGATGACATGGGGGTGAGTAAATTATCAGCAAAAGTTTTTGAAAAAGTAAATTATCAGCAAAAGTGAACTACTCCTTTAATTTAAATAATCTTTAGCCATCTTGTGCCCCCTGATGGGTCCCAGCCTCCAGGATGAGGATCATAAATCTTGAACAACATCAAAATATTTTATTATTCTGCTTTCTTCAGAAGCCAATACTTGCTACATTTCCATTATTCTGCATTAAAAACAATGAAAATAATGGAGATGGAAATTTGATCTTCAAACTTACAAGGAGGAATGTGTGGTTGGGCTGATGGTGGCTGAGTGACATCGGTCAAAATGGACTCACTTCTAGAAGCTTCTACCAGGTTCTGGGACAGCTGTGTGGATTTCAGTGGGAAAATAGACATCTTGGGAGTGGGACACACCAGCGTCTGACCTTGAAGAGAAGACTTGATCTGGAAGTTGTGGGGAGCAGCAAGAGCTCCAGGGAGATGAGCCGTGCGGAGAGCCAAGCTTTGAACCTTGCAGAAGACAACACACATTGAATGAATATGGAGCATCATTGATCATTTTATTGCAACACAGTGAGACATTATTTGTGTCCATGACTTACTGATATATAATAAACATGATCCACGATTTCAAATGTATTAGATTCGAATGTAAATGTATTTGTATATAGCTTTAACTCTGTTCAGTTAAATTGCATTAATTTGCATTCATCATCATTACATCACATTTACATTACATTTAATACATAGATATAACTGAATTACATCGATTCTTTATTCATTCAAACTGAAACAACAATCTATTTGAAAGATTTCTGAAGTGTGTAAAAGATAATTTAATCCTTTTCATTATACTCTGTCTCACCTGTGATGATGCTGAATGAGAGGACACTGAACTCACAACAGTCAGATCAGGTTGAACGGCAGCTACAGTGGCAGCAGGAGTAAGAATCAGCTACAGATTTAGAAACAATGAAACAGCGATGGGAATAAAGATGAAGAAGCCGAATCAAGTCAGGTAATTGGAAACTTGTGAACACCAATGAACTGGAAGTGCACAATGCTTTTAGTGAATAGTTGCTTACCATCTGAGTGCGCAGATACATTTGGGCCTGGCTACCTGTGGGAGAGCTGTTTCCTAGAAGCATGGCCTGCTGGGATATGGCCCCCCCTGTGCTATTGGAGCTAGTGACCTGGATGCGACCTATTGGCTGAGTTACCAGAGAGGTTGGCATGGTGATCTAGAAGGAGAGAAGTGTTTTCCTGTATGATTCATCTTCGATCAAAAGCTTAAATGTTTGGATAAAAACAGTGTTTTCTGATCTTATTATCTTTTTTAAACGACTTAATTTATATTTGCCCTAAATCAAATCACCATACACTTTTGTCTAGGCATAATGTCTAAATGAGATCACATGGTCCATCTATTTAAAACAAAAGTGGCTCCGTGAAGAAGCGAAAATAAAGTTTCTGTACTAAAGAACGAAAACACTTACTGATGTTTGAGACACACTAGCAAGCTGAGTTACATTCCCATTGGAAGATGTAGGGGAGGAGTTGGGCTGCCTGCCATTAGTCTGTGCAGCCTGATAAGAAGTAGCAGAGAACAAATTCTTAATCTCCTATATATTAATTATATTATAGTATATATTCTCATACCTGCTCTGTAGTGGTCAGGATTTGTTGATGCTGCTGTTGTAGTGCAGCTGTTTGTAGTAGGATATGTTGTTGCTGGGCAGCATACATCTGCTGCAGATACTGAGCTGTCATGCTCTGAGGTCTGTGTAACGTCTGCTGGATTACCTAGCAAAACACCACATCATAAGCTTCACACTGCACTGGAGGGAATCATCTATTGACAAAGATTTTTACTCACAACCACAACAAAGAGTAAGCAGCTGAATATTAGGTCAGCCTCAAAGCAATGTTCAGAATTTGATGACATTTAAAGACTGTTGCTATTCTTTTAAGATACATTAGCATTGTGTGATATCATTTGTTCAATATGCTGCTGGTTTATACCTGGACTGCCTGCCTGTCAGAAGAGATGTTCCCCAGAGGAATGGCGTTGGGCTGGGTGCCTGTGGGAGTTTTGGATCTGGGTGTAGAGCTCACTGGTGCGGCACTGCTGGAGGCTACCGTTACACAGCCGTCCCCCTCCATCTCTTCCTGTCTCTGTTTATCTGTGTCACCCATCAGAGTGATTTGTTAGCCAACTGAAAAATGCCAAAAACATAAATTGAGACACTATAAGGTACCAGAAATGAAGAGGGTATCCTGTATTCTGTAATCCATGTCTGTTCTTTAACTGCATCGTTTGCTGGATGTAAAAGATTGAGCTTGATTTAATTTAAAAACGTAGAATTATAATATATTGCATTACCTAATTTGAGAAAAAATATTTTAAACAATTTATCCTGTTACGTTTTTCAGTATTTAATTAAAGATAAATGTTTATAAACATTGCCGAAATTAAGTCTCTTTTAGCAAAGAGTTACTAAAAAGAATCCGACATTGGCGTTTAAAAAATACAAATCCGAAATGCTCTAAAATGTTTTTTGTATATACCTGCTTTTTATTTACTTTGCATAAACTGTGCATACTTTGAAAGTATTCAAAAACAAGTCTAAATCTTGTTCATGTTCTTGTTTAATTTTTATTTATTATTTAATACATTTAGCCTACATCTTCAGTTTAATTTATTATGAAAAGTAGCATTAATTATTTGCGGGTTTAAATCTGCATTTAACAAAATAGGAGTTTCAACAATAAACTGAATAAAAGCCTATTTTAATTTAACAAAATAGGAACGTATATTTTGTTAAAAATCTGACGTTTACAAATGCAACATGCTGATTGGTCGATTTAATGTTCTTTTGTGGACCTGCAATTTTAGTTTTTAAAAATAAAACTGTTTAATTTATTTTCTCTGTCAGATTAGAGTACGCAGTCTGGTCTCTGTCTGTTACAATAGTTTTCTGGGAAATTATTATTAGGCTAATTTTAATGTATCAAATTTTAATTAATCTACAGTAATTGAAAACAATGAAAAGGTGAATTTGTGCTATAGGTGCACGTGCTCTCTCACAGTTTGCTGTAAACGTCATTCGAAACGTTTAAGTGAATTGTTGTCTACAGTGTTTAATATTGACAGTTTATTATTCACTGTATTTTGTATCCATGACAAACTAGAATATGTCATGATGACTCATGTAGGCTATACGACAAAGAATTTTCACAGACATTCTAAACCTTTTTGATCCCTAAAGATCAGTTAAGTGATGTAATCTCCTATTTCCATAATCAGTAATAATAATAATTTATGAGCTACGAGTATTTTATTTTTTACGAGTATTAACGAATTTTAATTAACTAAAACCACAAAGCCAAGTTGGTGTCGTGAAATTCTATTTCACAAGTCCTGTCCGGCTGTCCACTAGTGAATAGGCTATTTGTTGACATAATCCGGTAATAGGCCTACAATAGATAACGTTTTTGATAATATTTTGATAATGTTATGATAGTCTAACATTAAATAACAGAAGTAAAATAATTTAATGAGAAGCGTCGGGATAGCTAATTGGAGTGTTTGCACTGCAGTAAAATGAAATAACATCTAGGCTATTTTTGCTTGTTTTATTCGTCACTTCCATAATGAGGACATGCAAATAATTTGACTCAACTTAAACAACCCGTGTTATGTGTTATTAAAAGCGTTATGCGTTATTATTGGTACAGTAGGCTAATTTAAAATTTACAGTAGTCTACACAGCATTTTAACTTTAGGGAATCACCTGTTTATCACAATCATCAGAAAAAAAGACTGGTGTCGGCTACGAAATGCGTTGTGGGCTACATTATTTCGAGAGGCCGGATGTTTATCTGTCAAAACTGTTTCTCTAACTGCTCCTTCCAGCGCCACGGAGAAACGCCCACCTTTCCAGCCCCTGTGGGACGCTGAGATTTGTTTTAACATACGATTTGACGGGTATCATTTTCAATAAAGGTTTTATTATTAAGACTTTACGTCTCCATCTTTGGGGAATCATGCGATCATGACGCGTTTCTCCCATGCAATGTTGAAGGCGCATGAGTTGATGAGTGTTACCTGCCAGAGATGGATATGAGACGTGAGCGCGCGCTGCTGTGCTCTGTCACGGCCTCATTCATGTTCTGCGACAGCGCGCTCAAGATGGAGATAAAAACAAAACGCTACAGAGGCTGAGACATTTCTAAGCCAGCAGCACCACTTGCTGTGTAGGAGGACTTCGTACAGCGCTGCTCTCACCATGACTTTCTCATCACTGGCGTGTTATCAGGGACTATAAATATAGCCTAATGATTTGACATTTTTATTACCATTTTGGTAACAGTTTACAATAAGTTCTCAATTGTTGACATTATATTCTGCATTAACTAACACGAACAAAAAAAATGAGCAATATATTTTTTACAGCATTTATTTATTAACAGTTGTTAATAAAAAAAATCATTAACTGATATTAACAGGTACAACTTTTGATCTTAAAAAAGTATTAATGTTGTTGACCTTATGTCTAACTATGTAGTAACTAATGTTAACAAATTAAAGTTTTAAAGTGTTATTAGTCAATTTTTTTAATTCAATATATTTTTTTTAAACTGCTAAAATAGGCTATTTTGTGTGGGCCTATAGTAAAAATAGTTTGCCTTTCCAATGCAGTGTTTTATGCTGTCTGCCCATAATTACTTTTATTTTGAGAGTCATGCACTGTCAACTGAGTTGAAAAAAAAAAGTAATTCATTACGGCTCTTTATGTGAATTCTACCAGTTTGCCTTTGTAAACATTTAAAAGTGTTTTTCTTTCATTTAAATTAGCCTATGAGCCACTGGTGCTGTTTAGTTTGAAAATGCATATTTTTATAACATAGCATGCTTCAACTTTTATAAGCAATTTGCACTCACCTAAAGGATTATAAGGAACACCATACTTTTACTGTGTTTGACCCCCTTTCACCTTCAGAACTGCCTTAATTCTACGTGGCATTGATTCAACAAGGTGCTGAAAGCATTCTTTAGAAATGTTGGCCCATATGGATAGCATCTTGCAGTTGATGGAGATTTGTGGGATGCACATCCAGGGCATGAAGCTCTCATTCCACCACATCCCAAAGATGCTCTATTAGGTTGAGATCTGGTGATTGTTGGGGGCATTTTAGTATAGTGAACTCATTGTCATGTTCGAAAAACCAATTTGAAATGATTCGAGCTTTGTGACATGGTGCATTATCCTGCTGGGAGTAGCCATCAGAGGATGGGTGGTGGCCATAAAGGGATGGACATGGTCAGAAACAATGCTCAGGTAGGCCATGGCATTTAAACAATGCCAAATTGTCACTAAGGGGCCTAAAGTGTGCCAAGAAAACATTCCCCACACCATTACACCACTAGCCTGAACAGTGGTAACAAGGCATGATGGATCCATGTTCTCATTCTGTTTACGCCAAATTCTGACGCTATCTGAATGTCAAGTCAAGTCAAATATATTTATAGCGCTTTTCACAATACAGATTGTATCAAAGCTGCACAGTATCAATCAAAACAACTTAACAGTGTTTGTTTATTACTGGAAAAATGGCATCCAAGTTTGGTAGAGCCAAACCAGGCAACATTTTTCTAGTCTTCAACTGTCCAATTTTGGTGAGCTCTTGCAAATTGTAGCCTCTTTTTCCTATTTGGAGATGAGTGGGACCCGGTGAGGTCTTCTGCTCTTGTATCTGTGCTGTTGTTTAATTAGTGAAACGACACAGTATAGCTAAATTTCAGGTGAATCCGTTTTATCAGCACGTCAGTTCCAATCTGCAATTGTAACTTAAGAGCCCATATTTAACGGCTCTGAGTAGGCCTATCACTCACAAAACGATCCTTGTAGCACACAAAGAATCACTTACATAACGAATGTCTCTTATCAGCTGGTTGTTCTTGTGTATCAAAAACAGCGATTGTCGGTTGTCTGAACCCTGAACAAATTATCAGCACCTTATTTTAGTTAATCAGTCAGAAACGTTGGTGAATTATTCTGACTTAGGCCTACTTAATGAAATAGGGTAAGGCTATATTAGGCAAGGCAAGGCAAGTTTATTTATATAGCACATTTCATACACAATGGCAATACAAAGTGCTTTACATAGAAGAAATTAAAATAATCAAAAGAAATCAGAATAATTAAAACAGTTTAGAATAAAAAATAAGAAATAATGAAAAATACCAATTATGATAAAATAAAATACAGTAAATTAAAACTATTTAGAATAAAATGAAGTGCAGTAACAGTCGGACGAACAGTGGCACAGTGCTCATTCAGTAAATGCACAGCTAAGCAGATGTGTTTTGAGTCTGGATTTGAATGTGACCAGCGCCGGCCCGAGCCTTTTGGGGGCCCTAAGCAGAATTTGATTTGGGGGCCCCTCCCACGACGCGGAGTCACCTGTGTTTGACGATTATTGACATAAATGTCACGCAAAAATGATACATTATAAATGAATACACTTAATGAGGTTATGTAATAAAAAAATAGATGCCTACTTAAATAAAAAAGTTTGAAAACAGTCTTAAAACTGTCTCAAAACATATACAATAAATTATTTGCTAAAATTATGACAAAACTGAGAAATTAGAAACGTAAGAGCAATGATACTTTGGCCTATCCTCCTGGGACCCAGGAATAGACTTTTGTCCACTGTAGTGGACATTATATTTTAGTGTATTTCTCTGACACCATGCATGTCACATTTTTTTTTCTGGATGTCCTGTAAAGAGCACATTCAGGGCAATACAGAGATACCAAATGTTTGGAGGTTTCACCATGAAAACAACTTCTCCTTGGTCTTTAAAAATGTCTAACATTAATTTAGTGATCAAATGTAGCACTCTTTTTGAAATATGGTAATATATTGTAATTATAATTTAAATCTAACTACTTTTCAAATTGTATTTCATCAACCAACATCTCATGAAAATGTTATGGGGTTTCAAATGAAAAAAATGACTTTGCGTTACAGGGCATTGATTTCATTCATGTCCACTGTAGAGAACATCAGGACATAAATCATGTTTATCAGGCATTCTGGGAGACATAACAAGTGAATATGTAAATAAATTATACGTCAATATTCTTATGACATATTAGATATTATTATTAAAATGTTGCTTATTATTACGCCAATGCTTACACTTCTTTCCTCATTAAATGTTGCTCCAAGAACACATTAATGTGCAAATTAGATACAGTGTATAGATACTTTGCATTGAATGGGAATATTAATTTATGCCAATTTTACCCATATATTGCATAAAGTAAATTGGTGTATCAATTAATTCCATTATATCTTTCATAACATAGTTGATAATCATCTTTATACAAATTTTAGTTCAAAAAAATCCTGAAACCCCAAAATGTATTGGTGATTGGAAAAAAAATCCCATTGTTTTTGCCTACACATTGTATGTCATTTAATTTTAACAACTGAGTCCTGGTGTCCACTACAGAGGACAAAGTATTACATATGAATAAAATATAATTTTTCAAAAAGGTTTTTTTTTTTTTTTTACCATTTGTTTATTATGCTCTAAACAATGTGATGACATGAAAAAAAACTAAATTAAAAAAAAAAAACTTTCTGGGTCTCAGCTATTGTTGAAAACTAAAAATATTACTAGCCTATTTCTCAACTGTCTCAATACAGAGTAACTATCCTCAAAATCTTTATTATTGTTATTATTATTATTGTAACAGACTTTGTTATATAGTACATGACATAATCAACACAGTCTGTTACTATAATACCGGTTATGATTTTCTGGCGCTCGTTGTATGTGTGTATGCAATGTATTTTTCCCCTCGGGGCTTGCCGTAGATGGGTCGTGCGCACTTGCTAGGCTACTGGAGTGTCGCGGGTATTTGGAGATCTGATGTGTGGTATAATAAAGTGGAGAAGAGTTCAAACTGCTATGTTTATTATTTATTCAAACTGCTACCCTTACACCTTGAAGGATAAGTTCTCCTGCGGGCTATTTTCTCCAACTTAAACCGATACCGTGACTAGGCGCAGTTGCGCACGAATTGTCTATGCACGCGCGAGGTGTCTAGAAGATTATGCGTATGACTTAAACGCTGGCAGACAGAGCAGCAGTTGTAACTTGTAGGCAGGTATATTGACCATTAAATCAGAATTTCGTTGTCTTGAACTATTCATTCAGTCATATTCATTCATTCATTGATTTATGTCACTTGTTTAAGTCATCTAAAAAAATAAAAATAAAAAATAACCTCGATTAGGGGGCCCCCTGGTGGCCAGGGGGCCCCAAGCAGCCGCTTAGTTCGCTTATGCCGGCCCTGAATGTGACTACTGTAGGAGCACACCTGATCTCTTCTGGAAGCTGGTTCCAGCTGCGGCTGGCATAATAGCTAAAAGCAGACTCTCCATGCTTAGAGTGAACCCTTGGTATTTCTAGCTGATGTGATCCTAATGATCTGAGTGATCTGTTGGGTTTATATTCAGTGAGCATATCTGCAATATATTGAGGTCCTAACCCATTAAATGATTTATATACCAGTAATAATACTTTAAAATCAATCCTAAATGTAACTGGCAGCCAGTGTAAAGACCTGAGGACTGGTGTGATGTGTTCATATTTTCTGGTCCTGCTCAGAATCCTGGCAGCAGCGTTCTGTATGAGCTGCAACTGTCTTATGGTCTTTTTAGGAAGGCCAGTGAGGAGGCCATTACAGTAATCCACCCTGCTGGTGATGAAACTTGTGCATACAGTCTTGACTGGAAACAAAGCATCTAATTCTTGAAATATTTTTCAGATGATAGTATGCTGATTTAGTTATTGCTTTGACATGACTATTGAAACTAAGGTCTGACTCTAGAGACACACCAAGATTCCTGACTTGATTTTTAGTTGTTAGACCCCTAGCGTCGAGGTATTACTCTCTCTTCATGTCTGACTTGAAAGAACCATATGCAGTTTAATGATGTAGGCTAGCTAGGTAAAGCCTACTTTCTTACCCCCCAACTAATAAGTATGCAGTAATGAATTTAAAAGCATTATTATTATAATATTTTTATTAACTTTCCTGATTTGTTATATTATTTTATATTATATCAGGCCTATTATATTATGTCATATTGGTAAATGTTGATTTATTGAAATCTGAAATAAAACAATTGCATTTCTTAACCAGACATAATCTATACATTCTTCATGAATTCCATCCCTACTCATTTCTAGACATTTCTAGACATAATGCCACCAACTTCCTTCGATGCTCTTCCACCCTCTTCGAACTTTGTGTGGTATAATCGGAATGCTACCAGACGCTCCCATCCAGCCGACCGATCCTATTTAAGTTAAACTTATTACCACACGATACTAAAACATTACTTATATCTCAGATGTTCAATATTTGCATATTCTCTGAACGACCTAGTCAAACAATATATGTGATACTAACAGTCGCTAATAATGTGTAACGTTAATATGTTTGTTGGAAATCCCCATCATCTCCCCTCCACATTCCGCTGTTTGGATCATTCCGTCTCGAGGCCTGCGCGAGAGAAAGGGAGTGTTTTCCCCGTCATACACAGAAGTTCTAGTTGTCAGGCTAATTTTTTTTCCCCAGAACTTTACTAATTGTATTTAAGACAGGCCGATTGTACCACTGGGGTTAACACTATTTTGGTAATAAGTCCAGTTTTCTAACTCAGTTTGTTTTTTCTCGTCACGACAGCGGGCTAGCCTCGTTAGCCAAGTTAGCTCGCTAGCCGGAGTACGGAGACCTCATAATGCCTACGCTGCGGGACAGCACAATGTCCCACCCCGGAGAAAACCCTCACCAGGTCCGGGTAAAAGCATACTATAGAGGGTAAGTAACAGTTAGACAGTGAGACTCTGTATACTCTTGTATTGACCTCTTATGCTGTTTCGGGATATAACGTACACAAATAAATGATTAGCCAGCTAACTTAGCTGGTAGTATTAGCTAAGCCAAAAACAAACTCTTGATGAAGTTCTAATAAAGGAGTTCCGACTATAACACAGCTGTGTGGTAATTTCTTTATCTACAGCTTTTTTTCTTTTCATATTAGGTCTCATAATAGTATACAAAAAGTGATTAGATGTTTTTGTTCTGTTTGTCAATGTCAGTTAATCTAATGATGGCTTATGAAGTGCTGTTTTCATCTGAGAGTTGCCCCTGTCAAGGAGCTGGTTATGTCTACCTGTCTTACAACATTTGCGATCTGTAACATTTAGGTGGTTCTATATGACGGTAGGGCAAGGGAGGTAAAGGAAAAGTCACAGATATTATGATAAAATTAAATGTAAAATTTAAACTATATGCAAATGTGTATGTGTGTCATGAACATAAAATGTAGATCATCACATTATTATGTGGTTTAAGCAAATTTCTAAGCGAGAACAGTGAATTGTTATTAAAATGGGAGGTAAAACAACATGTAAATGTTAGTTATTGCTCTTTAGGGAAACAATTCTTGGGTTGCTTTTATGTTAATAAATAAGCTCATTGTATAAATGATTTTCATTCAGAACTGTGTTCCATTCATGATGACGCATGCGCTTGTCATGCACTTGAAAAACTTGTACAGCAAGTATCTTTTGCCAGACCTGTTGGAGACTGATTCCTATTCACATTCCCCAAGAGAGCTATTGTGTGCGTGCAGCTGTCTTGATTATTTAGTTAGTTTCTGTTCCAGCTGAATTTGTTGATAATAGTTATTATTATCACCGTTGTATGGAACCTAGGTCCACCGTCATTAGCCTCTATGAACTGGCCTCAGGTATGTGAAAATCTTTAAAGAAACCAATCATCCCATTGTACGATCTTCAGTTTTTGAAAGCTCAGTTTCTGATTTTATTTTGTTTTTTAAGAAAAGCTCTATGGAGCATTAATTGATGGCCTATACTGTACAAAAATAGCACATCATTTCTGGGTGTGGATGATTTTGAAACCCACAATTTGTCCCTTCACGTGTGTTCCCTCTGGTTTCTTTTGTTATTCAGCAGGTCATTTTAACCAATCTTTGAACCAGTTTCAATCCCCTCCCCTCTATATAAACTACTATTGTGGCCATGAAAGACCCAATCAGATGGTGTTTCTTTGGTGTGTGGAGGCCATTATGACAGGTTTCTGCCTGAATGCAGCATAGTCTTGAATAGACTGAGTGAAGGACATGTTACTCTCTGCACCTTTTATGTTCTGTTTAAAACCCCCTGAAGCCTGGCGAAGATGAAATTCACAGGCTTTATCCTTCTCCTCTTTCTCTGCCTTATCTTTTGTCTTTGATCCACTTCTTGCTCTCCCTCTCTGGCAGTCATCCATCCATGTTTTTTTTTTGCTGTGATGTAGGCTATTGTATAATAAACAAGTCTTTTGGAAGATTTGACCTATATTGCAAAGTTTTCTAATCTGAAACCATTTTTAATGGATGTTGAATACAGTAAAGATGTTGCTTTGTGCATTTGGGCTTCATATAAGAGTCCTGCTTAGCTCATGGTCAGTGCTCTGTCTGTTTGTCATGGTCATCTGACTTTATTACCACAAAAAATATTTTTTCATTATTTGATCGTTGTTAGCTAGGTTGTTCCTGTATGAATTTCTTCTGCAGTAGGACTGCACGATTATGGTTAAACTAATTTCTTTGTTCAAAACGTATAATAGATATAAAAAATAAATATTATTTAAGCACAAATCAACAGAATCAACTCGTATGGTTAATTTGACCTAATCTAGTTTGCAAACAATATAGTCGAGATTAATATTTGAATTAATCACAATTCATCGTAGATATTTGCTCGTAGATATAGTTGCAGCAAATAGCGCAAAAACAAGATATTTGGCTGAATATGCAACCCAATAATTGTTTCCCTAAAGAAAACACACACACACACACACACGACGCACATACAAAATAGAAACATTTCTCAAAATATTATCTTTTTCTTTCTTCCACTGAAGAAAGATCGTCATATGTGTTTTGGAACAACAGTAAATATGACATTTTTGATACATTTTTGGGTGAACGATCCCTTTAATGAACCTGCTGTTTGGTCTTATTTCCTTGTGTATTTTTCCTCTTCATTTTAGTATCAGTGAGCTTGTTTACACCTCCAGGTTCAGCAAATAGTTTTTAGGTTCTTGTAAATCATATTTGACTGCAGGAATGAGTGTGTGTTCAGTATGCTGTTGTAAAGGGAATGTGAGCTGATCCATGTATGCCCAATGAAGTAATGTGGCTTCACCACCTATCAATAGCCAGGTTTCCATCCAAGGGTTTTTTTGCGAAAAAAGGTTTTGCGCATCAAAATGTTTACCGATATAGCTGATGGAAACGCCAATTATCGATTTTTTTTTGCAAATGTCGACACAATCCTTTTCCGTTTAACTTTAGCGCATAAATGTTATGTCGATATTTTAAATGTCGCGAAAAACGAGTTTGGAAACACTTTTTGTCGAGAAAAAGGGCTTTCACGCAAAAAAATGTGGTGTCACGTGATAATTTCCTCACGCGCAAGGTGCAGTCGTCGTCACAACAAACACTATGGCGGACTCGGGAGCGGTTTTCGTGGACAGATGAGGAGACTCGTTATTTTCTCCATTTAATGGAAGGAAATGATATAACATGTATTTTTGACGGGAAACGACAGAGAAATCTAACCCCGAAAGTTTCGCCTACCACTCTATACTCGGCGCAGGTTGCCAGCTTGTAGAGGGCAATGGCAATCCGCTTTCGTGTTGGAACCGGTGGTCGGTGGCAACCTGGGGTAGGCGCAACATCAGGACCAATGAATCCACACAGCATCTCAAACGTCGGCCGTGTCATTCTAAAATGTTGCACCCAGAGACTTTCTGTAAAGTGTCTCTCCACAACTTCCTCCCAGAACGCCTTATTGCGTGGTCTCTCCCAGACGCTTGGGCTTCGTCGCATAATAAGGGTAGTTTTCGAGCCCTATCAGATGAGCAACTGCTTCATTCTGCCGTTGTCTTCTGATATTTCGGACACTTGCAATTATTTGTGTAACTGTTAATTGAAATGACAGTAAGTTGGCAAATTTCAATTAACTGCCTGAATACTCTCTCCATTTTCTTGTTTGTTTGTTTTGGTGTTGAGGGTGTGCTGACTGGAACCTCAAAAGGTATAATTTGCGATAAAAAATAAATAAATAAAAAAAAATGTTTATGGAAACGGCTGAAGTCACTTTTTTTTTTGCGATACACCAAAACATATGCGACAAATCGCTTTCGTCATTCGTGACGTCATCACGCACACAATCTTATCGGTAAAAGGTCAATTGAATGGAAACAGTCAGGAGACGGCAAATTTCGTATTGTTTTTTTTTTTCGCATATTCACTTTGTCGATAACATAACAGCGCAAAAAGTGGATGGAAACGAGGCTAGTGATGCAGAGGGTGCATCTGCACATACTAATAGAGTGGGGTACATACACAGTACACATCCATCTTCCTCTTAATGTGAATTATGTGCCAGAATAATTTTATATCATTTGCAAGAGGCAACAGCAAGAGGTTGTTTATCTCTCTGTAAATATGAACTTAAGCACAAATGAACTGACACAGAGCTTTCATTATGTCAGACTGGATATGCCTTGTGATTTTCTTTGTCATATAAGGTGGTGTGTGTACTCCTACTACTCTCTGTAGCATGTGTGGGTTAGCGTGCTACCTCGTAGGCAGGAAGGACTCCCCTGCTGTCAATAATTAACCAAAACAGTGTGAACATATTAGAAAACAAAGGGAAATAAGCTGCTTGGTGTCTCCTACTTTGGGAATGTGCTAGTATTTCAACACACAGCTTCCCACAAACTCACTGTATTATACTCCGTTTGTCTTTTGGTCTTTAAAAAAAAACAAAAAAGGCTGATAGCATTTTGAATGCATTTAGATTTTTATAATTACCAAACTTAAGGATACAGAACAGCTTCCCAAATTTATGATTAGCTTTTATGGGATTTTTGAGCATAATTTTGTGTCTGCAGTGTGTACACAACCACCCTATAAATGGTAAAATCCTCCCAATCCCTTTTTGTTTTGTTCAAGTCTACAACCCAGTGTGACATCACGCAGCACGCAGTCCACCATGTTAGGCACGCAGTCCACAAGGATGCTACCTGATAAAGAATTTAAAAGTTCAGTTGTTGTCGATTTATTCCCAGAATCTGAGCCACTGAAGACGCAGTGTATTGTTTTGTTTAATGTGTAAATATGTTTGTGTTAACCATTTTACATAAGACTGCTTTGTAACTAAGCAAAATGATTCCTGTTCTATTTTCATGCAGTGTATTCTACACGTATTGTCACGGTGTAACGTCTTGATGGCATAAGCAACAAATGTTTCTGGGATATTTTGGTTTAATTTTGGAAGGAAGGGAAGAGCGTCGCCCCTCTATTTTTTACTGTCTATGATCCTAGGCATGATCATAGCTGCATTAAACAGTCTGTGTAAATGCATATAAATGGCACTTCAGATGCAGCATCTGTGTTTCCTCTGCATTGCAAAGATAGGTTTTGTTGATACTGATTTAATTTGATTGTTAACAGCCCTATTGTGTGTCTTATTATTTTAATTGAATTTACTGGTTAAATGTAATAATTTGACATAATAATTGATGCATAGAGTACATTTTATTAGGTTAGAAAAACATGGTACATTGAAAAGATTATAAAGGTAAAAATGCACATAAAAGGTAAAATTGTAAAACTTTTTGTCACTGCTGTGAACTAACTGCACAAAATATCAAGAATAACTAAAACATGGGAATAAACTGTCAACAGCAGTCCTAAACCTGCCAATATTACCAGCACAATAACACAGCTTGGCAAAAATTCACCTGATCATCGTTATTAACAAAATCCCAGAAAGTATCGATAACATTTTTGGTCAATATCACATAGCCCTAGTTGGTGCTGCCTCAGAGAGAAAATTATGTATTGGTATGAAACAACTTCACACTCTTTTCAACCACACAGTATCATTATTTCTGTGTTACAATAATTAAAATATCACTGATGTACTGGGGTAAAAGTTTATAGTTCGGATATAAACATTGATGTCTATGGTAGTGATCAAAGCAGAGTAAATCACCCTCCAGAGTAACTTGACTCTTCAAATAAAGATTGTATCAATTACATCATTTGTACATTATTTGTAATTGAATGGTAATTTTTTTAATTAATAATAATATTTATTATTATATATTTTTTAAATTAATAATAATAATTCTAATTACTGTTTAAATTAAATATTAATTAATAGACTGCAGCAATTAACATTTTGTCAGACCCTGTGGTAAATTAAATGTTACTTTGTTTAGCTGTCTATTTCAATTCTACTATTTAGAATTGTGGGAGAATCGTGATCTCTATTTAAACACTTGATTCTCAATGTATCCAGAATCGTGCAGCTCTTTTACATTGTATAAAAAGGGGCACAACCTTTAATAAAATAGATATTACTCTAGGAATAAACTGTTTATGATTAAACCATTACTGAATGTCACATTTTTCTGTTTTAGGGACATCATGATCACACATTTTGAGCCCTCCATCTCCTATGAGGGTCTGTGCAATGAGGTGCGGGACATGTGCTCCATGGACAATGACCAGCTCTTCACCATGAAATGGATTGATGAAGAAGGTTTGCCATTTCATTTGTGTTTGTCTCTCTTGCTCTATTTACAGTTGGTATTAACTTCTGGTCCAGGTGATCCGATCACAAGCAGTCAGCCGTGACAGATGACATGACCCGTGACTGTGACCTCTTGTGATCAGATTTCATTGAGGCTCTTTGATTTCATGACTAAACACAAGACATGGTAAACCAGTCAGTGCAGTTACATTCAGATTTCGTTCAAATTAATACATAATAATTTAATTAAAATTTTTGCCCATTAACTTTTTCACTTAATGTATTTTTTTTGTTATTTTTGCTTAATTTTGCACATTTAGGCACAAGCCTATATTTCCATCACCCTGTTTTTATAATGCACATTTTGAAATATCGCATCAGAAACGAGTGATGTAAACACCAAATTTCTGTGAAAAAATCCCTTTGCAAGAAAGTTCTTACGCTCGTTTGAGGTGGTTTTTGACTTGTGTGAAAAAGAGTTAATGCGAATAATCGGAAATGGAAATCATTTGCCAAATAAATTCTGACTTGGCGAACTGACTAATCGACTGTTTCCGCTGATGGTGTTTAATTTACTGTTAATTGGTTGCCCATACCACCACATCCGTCCGAGTAACTTGATGGAAACACACATAATTTGCTTCTTCTTTCTTTTCTTTTTTTGCGAACTTCACTCCAAAAAATTCACTCCATGTTAATAAATCATAGACTCCATGGGCAATGACCAGCTCTTCAGCTTGAAATGGATTGATGAAGATTTTTTTATTGTAATAAATTGAATAATATTTCACAATTTTTTTCAGGACGTGTCATTTTTGATCAAATCAATACAGCTTTAGTGGTTTGAGTAATCACAAAATGTTTAGGACTAAACCTGGTTTATTGATGTCTGCTTGTGATCAAATCCCCTGATACAGATGATTATATCAGGTGTAAATCTCATTCTGTTCCTCTAACTGTCACCGTAGCAACAAGCTTCCCCCTGTTATTCTGCTGAAATTATGCCTAGATGATTTGCACTAGCACTTTACATATTACAAGTGAACCAACTTTTGGCAGATTGCATTAGAGTCTCAAAATTACCCTGGACTCCACTGGCAGAAATAAAGAGGATGGATTTTACATGAGGATGAAGTAAATCTGAATGCAGCGCACAGCAGGGAGCAGGTTTTATGCTGGAAAGATTGACTGTGTGTGATGATTAACTGCTGCATTAATCATGCGAGATAGGAAATGGAGATGGAAGAGCATTCATTTAAATACGAAAATCTTCACCATTCCACGCTGAGCCCATAGTCACACTGTTCATTAGCATAGCTGATCTGAGAGGGCCGTCATGGTGAAGAGTTAATCCCTTCTGTCTGCACAAGGCTTGGCACTGATGCCCGGCGTCACTCATTGCCTCTGCTGTGATGTCTGACTGAGGGCTGTGTGTCTACGCAAGCCGAGACAGTCTGTGCCACAGGCTTCTCTTAAGATGACAACTCCGGACAATGCCACTGGCCCTGTTACTAGTTCATGGTGAAAAACGAGTAGATTTTTACTTTATGCTCTGCAAACACTGTTATAAACATAGCATGCTAACAGGGACTCGTTTGTTGACTGCTTTAATTTTGCCTCACTCTCTCTGTTCCTCTTTGCTGTGTCAGGTATGCTCATGCGGCTTATACTGATGTCTTTGGTAAAGAGTTTTCCAGTGAGTGTTCACCGTGCTTGTCATTGCAGGGGATCCGTGCACCGTTTCTTCTCAGCTGGAGCTGGAGGAGGCCTTACGTCTCTATGAACTCAACAAAGACTCAGAGCTCATTATTCACGGTATGCTGGGGTGTGGCTTTTGATGTGGGTGGGCAGTAGTGCATATGCTTTTCTGTGTAGTTGTCTAGATTCTTAAAAGAATTATGACTGATGAAGTCTTACACCATGTCTTGACCCAATGTGATGTGAACCACATGTTCTTCTGCGTTTAAAATTGTTGGAAATTGTAAATTTGCAAGACATAATGCATCCAAATGATAAACTTTCACTCTATGATCGTTAAATTTAGCAATTAATGTGCGAACACATACGAGTCGAACCCCGTGGCCTGGTCTGTACGGATCACAGATCCACTGCGATTCCACCTCTAAATAGAATTAACAAAAATAGTGCAACAAATTAATTCTGTTGTCCTTTTGAATTTATCTGGATTCTGTTTCATGATGGAGGTTTAGTGTTTAAATTAATCTTTGGAATTCACGATAATGCGTTTTATCACATTTTATAACATTGCAAAATCATGTGTATTTTTGTGTAGGGAGCGGCTAGCCTGGGTTTCCCCATTCTGCCTTGCTGCAGCACGATTTTATTCTGCTTGGCAGTCTGGATACCATGAACCAAATTTTCCCCAGAAATAGCGAACCAATCACATAACGGGTAGAGGGAGCACAGGCGCATTTGATAGACGTACAGGCCCATTTGATAGACATTCGTCGCACCCAATAATACGGCTCTGGGCATTCGTAAACCACGCCTCAAATACGAGAAAATTTGTGGTTTCCAGGCCATGTTTCATTCTCAATGATACGTGGTCTGGCGTTAGCCAGGCTAGGGATGGGCGGTACTCAAGATAGGTACTGTCAGGATCTGTTGCAAAAACATAATTTTCAAGTAACTACATTATATCTAAACAAAATGTGACATTACAAACCATCATACCAACAGAATGCAGAGTCCATGGTCCTGCACAGACTTAAAGATAGCAACAATACAAAAGCAATACAAATTCTAAAGCTTTGGGATGTTTAAAATGAGCTTTTCAAAGCTGCAATTTCTGCCAAAGTTCTACTCCAGCAGAACTACTAAAATTAGATGGTTCATTAAACTATCAACACACTTCACAAAACTATCCAAACCATATATGTATATGTAGATACCTCATTCGCTCAAATCTCGAGTCTCAAATCCCATTGGTCTAAAATCTTCTGATTAGCTGTGATTGCATCACATTGGACAGCAGTTTTTGCATTTAGCTTGAGACTTGTCACATCAGACACAGTTAGTCATAACAACCATATCCGTTTAAGCCCCAGAGTTAATTAACTCAGACGAGGCTCCACATTTTGATTTTCTGACTTATGTACATGTAAGTATTTATTTATTTATAACTCCCTATGGTGGATGCTGCAGATTGGTGGTGTTTGAGGAGATTCCCCCTTCCCCGAATGTAATTCGCTTTGAGTACCCAGAAAAGCGCTATATAAATGTAACAAATTATTTATTATTATGTGGCATCATACAGGTCATGGGATCATTACTGGACAGGAAAATATGATTCAGGGAGTGATTGACAGAGATAGATTATTCTGCCTGCTGCGTGAGTTAATTAGTCATGCTGAAGAGGAGACGTCTGCCCCCAAGGGCTTTCAGAAAACGGCCCCAACCAACTGTCCATCAATACCCACTCTCCATAAAGGCCTGGACAAACTCTGTTATTGACCCCAAAGTCCTTATCCACTGTCAGATGAGGAGAGGTCACAAATAGGTCACTGGAGCTGTTTGTCAGTGCTTTTCTCTCTCTCCACAGTGTTTCCGTGTATACCTGAGAAGCCTGGCATGCCCTGTCCTGGAGAAGACAGTATGTGCATCTTGTGATATATCTATAATAGGGTCATTAAGGTCATAATGTTTATTTTGTTTATTTTTGCATAGCATTTTGGGTTATAATGATTGAGTATTATCTGGTTAATAGCTGATTTATTAATGCCTCAAATGTTTCACTCAGAATCCATTTACCGTCGTGGAGCTCGACGCTGGAGGAAACTTTACTATGCCAGTGGACATGCGTTTCAGGCCAAGCGCTTTAATAGGGTACAAAAATGCTCTTTTTGTTGTTTCTGGCACCATTATCCGTTACACAGTTTGTCTCAATATTATGCATTTGACTTTTTGTGTTCAGTATGGTTTAATGTTCCTGTTCCTTCTGTTCTGTACAGCGTGCTCATTGTGCCATCTGCACAGATCGTATCTGGGGCCTGGGCAGGCAGGGGTACAAGTGCATAAACTGTAAACTGCTGGTTCATAAGAAATGCCATAAATTGGTGACAGTGGAGTGTGGTAGACAGGTAATACAGGTGAGTTATTAGTAATCTGCATCCTTTTGTTCTTTTCTGTGGAATGCATTTAATATACTGGTAAAATAGAGCTGAGTGTACTACATTCTTATTGGTAGATAAAATAAGCCAAAGTATTAGCCAAAAAAGCTAAAATATTTATTAAATGGACATGCAAGGGATGGGAAGGTCATTCACATCAGATTGTGTGTAGACTTATATATTAGACATGTTATTACTGCTAATAACACTATGAATCTCTGTCTATGTCTAGCTTTAATCTTATTACCATTTTTCTAGGACCCAATGATTGGAAGAATCGATCCTGGGTCCAGTCCATCAGAGCACGCTGATCAAGGTAACTAGGCTCTCATCTCTATTTGTCATGCACAGCATTTTCCTTACCTCTTTGTACTTGAATAGCAGAGGATAAAATACATTTTCAGGAAAGAATGCACTTTTGAGACTCAACTCGCAATCAGTTTTCTAAAAATAATAGTATTTTGAGGCTTTCCATTTGAGTTTAAATTGATCTGCTTCAGGTCACAAAATCATCAACCTCTTGTGCCTTGCCAAGGCTTTTCAAATATATAATTTTATTATGGTCAGAACATAAATATTCATAGTATACTTTTCTGAAATATTTCCCTTATTATCCATAATTACCTGGAACAAGAGGTCATGTATAACTGTATAAATGTTCTGCCCACAGATCAAGCAAAGTCAAGCAGATAAACTTGCTCTGTGTTTTGTTGTAGACAACATCACTAACTAAAAAGTATCTTGTAATCCAGAGGTATTAAACAATGCAACAACTCTTCTGAGCTATTGCATTCATTAAGTCATTAAATTGATTCACTGAGATCTATAATGGCTCATTGATGCCACTGATTTTCCTCTTGAGGGGTTTTAAATGACTAGATGGGCTAAGCTAAAGTTTTCCCTTAGTAATTAGAGGTGTACTTGCACTGAAACGGACTAATGCATTGAGCAGCTTACAGGCGTGAGTCTTCTCACAAGATTAGGCTTGTTCATTGGAATTAATGACGTGAACGGGCTCTTAGTTACAGTGCTGGTCAGATAATTTTCAATCCCTCTGTTTTTTCAAAGTGCTTTATTTATCAAAGTGCCTGATTTGGTTTAGAGGCTTGTGAATCAGATTTGTATAAGTATATTAATGAATATTAATGAGTGATGACTTTCCTTGTTTCTCATTGTTGTTTTCCAGTTCTAGACAAAAAGAACTCAACGGAAAGTATCAATCACGAGGGAGAGGAACATGAGGTAAGACAATGTTTGGCCTTGTTTGCTCCTGGTCTTTTGTCTTTAGCCAATGACTTTTGTTTGTCAAATGTGTTATTAAATGTGGTTTGAACAATCAGTTAAAACTTTCCACTTGTTGATTAAAGTGGTTAAAATGAATGGTAGTACATGTGTACATAAGGTGTAAATGGGACAATTATGTACTGTGTCTGATTAGATAAGCTTTCAGTGTTCACTCTTAGACTGATGATCAGGCTGAAGTTGTCACTCAGAATAGCAGGAGATGGGGGTGTTCACAACAAGGTCCATTCAGGCTCTATTGATTTCCTTTAGTGGAGCTAATAAAGTAACCTTCTATCAGGGTCATTAGCATCTGATTATGGGCTCACATTCCTGTAGCTCTGTCGCATTCATGGGAAATCATACGATAAACAAAGGGAAAGGACAGAGAAGAGCATTAAGAAATGCAAACCAGAAAGAAGAGGGTTATTTATTTATTTATTTATTTTATTATGTATATAAAAATATATATATTAAGATATAAGTTAAGATGCATCTCATCCATCCCTCAGGCTGTGGGCAGTCGGGAGTCCGGGAAGGCTGTGTCCAGTTTGGGGCTTATAGACTTTGACCTGCTCCGAGTGATTGGCAGGGGCAGCTACGCCAAGGTGCTGCTGGTGCGCCTCAAAAAGACAGAGCGCATCTACGCCATGAAGGTGGTGAAGAAGGAGCTTGTGAACGATGATGAGGTGACATTTCACATTTCATAGACCGGGAACATGCAAAGATCCCACTGATATGTCTTTATATGAATGACCGTATTTTTCTGAATATAAGACTTTTTTTTCTTTGAAATACATCTGAAACAATTGGGTCGTCTTATATTCGGGGTCTAAACATTTACATGTCAATAATACACGCGCAACAATAGGGAGCGCCAAATGCAAGTAATCATCAAACATTAAGCAGCCAAAACTGACATTGTGTCAGTGTAATGCTGGAAGAAGGTGAGCCCAAAAAGACAAATCCTAACAGTCAAAGAAAAGCTTATCACGGTAAAAGTGGCCACTTTGAAGAAACTGACAGGGAAGTGTGTCAGTACCTAGCCGAAAAATGAGGGGCTACCGATAACCAGAGCTGTCATTCAGCTGAAGGCACTGGATTTCGCCAAAAAGCTGAACTTACCCACTGTCGTGGCCCATCATTTCTTATTTCGGCTACGTACTGATGCGCTTTCCTGTCAATATCCTAGAAAGCGGCCACTTTTATACAGCGTAATGGATTAGTGCTTGCCCTCCAACTTCAGGGAGAAACTGCTGTCTTTTCAGTGCTATGTGATCGGGCCAAGAAAAAAAAAACATTCATATCCCACCCTGGATGAGATGGATAATACAGCTAAAACACCTGTGTTTTTTTTTTTGAGAAAGTGAGAATTCTTGGTAAAATCTACTAAATGAGATCTTCAGGTTATGTTAAGTTAAGCGTTTATTTCTGAAAGTGATTGATGTTAGTACATTTTGCCAGTATTTACTTTAATATTTATTTTATTTTTAAATATGAAATATAAAAAATATTTACAAAAAAGGTCTTTAAAAGATAGGATGTGGTACATCAAAAGATACATCTTGTCTTACATTCAGAGTCATCTTATATTTGGAACAATACAGTTTATCAGATTGCATTTACAACGGTTGTGAACCATACCTAATACACCACTCATCCCACACTACCTTTATGAAACTAATGTCACACCCAACAAACAACCTGTATGTTTGAAATCGCCCTTGACACTTTACAACTTGAAGTGTTTCTCCTGACACTAAAGCGCTGAAAGATTCAAGTTATTTGAGTCTTGACTTTGCAGAATAAAACAAAGAGCTTCCTCTGGCTCTATTTTTTCCAGGATGTGTTGATGTACATGCATACAGAAGACTAGATGTTGATGAAGTGGGCCTTTAACGTTGATTAGATGCACTTTAGCCTTGTGTGATGAATTGAAAGCAGCAGCTAATGGTCAATAATAGCAGCAGAGCTCTTTAAGCGTGTCTCACGGTCAGAGGTATTTTTACCAGGCTGTCAATGAAAGGTCCTAGCTTTTCACTCTGTATCTGTGCATTGTGAGTCTCCTCACATCCAGGAGCAGCTCCTTGGTAAGACCTGGTGCCCCCGTCTTTTAAATCTTTATCAGTTTTTAGCCTTGTGGGGAGCCTTTACTCAATACAGTCCTGAATGTCCTTCCAAATGTTTCCCCAACTGACAGAAAGAATGCTCTGCTTTTCAATGGGAGATTGATTTTGTGTGTGTGTGTGTGTGTGTGTGTGTTTTGTTTGTTTTTCAGGATATTGACTGGGTTCAAACAGAAAAGCATGTATTTGAGCAGGCTTCCAACCATCCCTTCTTAGTGGGACTTCACTCCTGCTTCCAGACAGAGAGCAGGTCTGTCTACTCTCGCACTTTTAGATCACCAGGACTCTACAAATTATATATTATATCATATTATCCATGATTATCTCATATATGAATTTATATTGATTTTCTTGGCTCCACCACTTTTGTATTTAATTTTTTTTCTTTGACAAAAGATTGCTTTTTTAATTTATTTGACAGCTTTATATAATAAACACTGATTAGTGAACAATTCAAACCGACAAGAAGGATTTTGGGGTGGGGTTTGGGGGGTTAGTGTGGCGGATGAGGAGGGAGGGAGGGTCTAGCTAGCGTTTTGTTTGACAATACTTTGAACGTCAACAAGAAGTGACGTCACCCAACATCACTTAGAGCACCTTTAATTATATAATAAATAATAATAATATATGTTATATAATTAAATGTAAAATAATAAAAACAAGACCTCAAATACACTGGCATCTTACTGACTCATTTGGCAGTGGCTTTTATTCAAATGGACATATTTTGAATAATGAAAAAGGAAAGAAATAAAGTCCTGAAAACAATAAGTAAAAGTTCAATCAACTTTTGCCCCAACCTGGTCTTATATTGGTCCTCCTGGCCATTCTTATTGTTTAGGCCTTCAGTTTAGTGTGAACTGTTTTGTTTGTCTGGTGAAGGCTAATGATTATTTAATCCTTTCCTTTCACAGGCTATTCTTTGTAATTGAGTACGTGAATGGAGGGGATCTCATGTTCCACATGCAGCGACAGAGAAAACTTCCAGAAGAGCATGCCAGGTATGAGGAATGTGAGCTGTCTAGTGTCGTGAGTGGAACTGACATTAGTTTTAAAGAGACACCACTGGAACAGAAACTCAAATTTGGTCACTAACTGTTTTTTTTTTTTTTTTTTTTTTTTTTGTTGTTTTCACTGGCAGGTTTTACTCAGCAGAGATCAGTCTTGCCTTGAACTACCTCCATGAGCGTGGCATTATTTACCGGGACCTGAAACTGGACAATGTTCTGCTGGAGTCAGAGGGACACATCAAACTCACTGATTACGGCATGTGTAAGGTAAGTGTGAAAGAGACCCACTTACCATGAAAATCACACCATGATTTAGAACAGGAGCGATTTTGTGGTCCAAAAAGTTGTTTATTTAAGCGTATGTACTAGGGATGTCAATTTTCATCATGATCGATCGTCGTTTAAATTAACGATCAATTCATCGTTAGCATTAACGGCAAACAGCATTATAGGGCCTGCAAATGCTGCTCAAAAAGCTGTTCCTCACCAAATTTATAAGAATGGTTTTTAATCTAGTAGGATTGTAAAATGTTTGGATGTGATTGATAAATTAAATGAATAATTTAATATATAAATATAACGACAAATACAATGCGTCACCAATGATGCCTCAGATGCGTGCTTGTCAGAATGTGTGACTGTTGTGGACATGCTGAAACAACACACTGAAAACGGTAACTAAACACAATGAGTTCACAACCATTTAATAAAAGAGTGTTCTCATGTTATGTAATATGACAGTCCCGAATTAACCATCAATGGTGAAGTAGTAGGTGTTGATTTTCTTCTGAAGAGGCGGCCTTATTTCGCACTATGACGTAAATGTGACAAAATCCGAAGCGAGACATTTTGACAGCTTGGTTTCAATTAAAATTGTTTTTGGACTAACAAGGAAGTTTTGAGTTCTGAAACTTACATGATATTTTTTATTTGTCAGAATGTGTGACACTATGTCTGCACTCTGATTTAAACTGGTGCACTGCTATGGCTATGAGTCATTTTATGTCCTATAAATATATGTCGTATTTCTGTCCGTATGAAAATCCGTGCAGCTTTCAGTGGGCGGGAATGTTTGAAGTTATTAATAAAGAAACATGGATGCACACATACAGAACTCTGAAAGGATTTATGCTCCTCCTGTGGTAACTCTATTGAAGTAAAATAATGACATATGTTTTTGAACCAAAAAAGCTTGTTGAATTGCACTGCTTGAAAAAAATATGCATTGCGTTAACCCTGCTTGCATTTTAATGCTTTGTATTTTTAGGGCTTGCATTTTTATGGGCTGAAAAATTCAACGTGGTTGTATATTTAAGCTGTGAATATTTTAATTCAAACCAATTCACAAACGTTTTCATTATTAAAAATTCAAAAATCAATATTCACCTTTAAGATTGCTTCAAAAATGTTCATTCTGTTTAAAAATACAACCCATCATATTCAACAGACAATTTTATTTAGCAAATTTCTACAAATTCAGTGGTTCAAATTCGACAGAAAATTCAACATTTCACATCCAGGGAATGGTAGGAGTATCAGTAGGTTGCCGATTGACAATCTCCATAGCCGATAGTCGGCCTCACCAGCAGGAGGTGCAAGCGGCTGTTGACAAAGAAAACTATAGAGCAAAGGGTGAGAGAGTCATTCATTCATAGAAACTGATTTACAGAAATGAAACTGCTGCAGAACGGGGTTCTCCCTCAGTATGTCACTCTCCAGGATTCCCCTGCGGTCTGGACACTTAAAGTCCCTGTAAAGTCAATTCTACAAAAAAGTTCTAAACACATTATAAATGTTACATATGTATTGCTAAAACATATTACAAAGTCTGTGAACTGTGAAGTACTGAAATGTGGAGTTAGACCGTTAAACAGTTTTTCACCATTGCAATTTTACGGATTAATTGGGCGGGGCTAAAACAGGGCTCCGTGACGCACTGGAACCCATGAGCTGCTGGACACCCCCCTATTTGATGACGCACAGAGTCTGATCTCCCCCTCTCCACACACACTCCCCGAGCACATTCGCATTCACCGCTCAATCGCGAGTGACTGTCAGTACTTTTAGTTACTACAGCTGAGCCTACAGTTTTCTAGCTAGCTATGCCTTCGACACGGACATGCATGGGCTACTACCTGGATGCGATCATGTACAAAACAGATCGGTATCTTCATTTAAATTCCCTTAAAAACTTGACTCACATCAAGAAGAGGTTTTTAGAGAGCTTAACGTTACCTTGATGAAGAGCTGAGGATCACCCCCAACACCCGCCTCTGTAGTGATCATTTTACACTGGATCGTTTTTATAAACTTTCCTCAGAGACAACTTGGATTCACTGATAATTCACTGATAATCCGCTGTTACTGGTGAACGGGGCCGAAACGACGATATCCCGCCTCAGTGTTCATCCCCCCGTCTCCAAAAGCTAATCAGCTAATATCACCGTCAACAGCTTTCCCGCTAGTGGGCGTGGTTTCAGCGCAGCCAGCGGACATGCCCCCAGCTTTTGAGAGCAGAGAATCTGCTCATTTTTTCATGATTTTGATAGCTTATTTTATGTACTTCCCGACTTTTTTTATCATTCAAATTTGGCTGGGTGGCTAATTACACATTTTTCTGTGGTGTGACAAACTCAGAACACATACTTAATTTTGACTTTACAGGGACTTTAAAGTAACTCAATGGAGAAAATACAGTGATATAAAAGACCAAACTCCCACCTTAGTAGGGTTGTTGGCTATAGCAGATGGACCAGAATATGAACGTAACGTGCAAAGTTTCACACTAATCGATTCCCAAAGAAGTACTGGCATAAGTTGGCCTGACACTGGATATTGACACATTTAGGAACCATCTCTAAAGTTACGTATGTAACTTTAGAGATGGTCCCTAAATGTGTGAATCATTCTCTTCAAGTCATTCTCTTCAAATGCTATTGAAGTTAGAAACATGGTACACGGTATGACTTGGATTCATAAAACCACGTGTAAATTGTTCATGTTGGTGTCAGACATGATGCAATGCACACTTTTTAGATAGTTGATATTAAAATAAATATGAGCTCATGCGGTACTGAAAAAATAGCAATATGTAGGCCTACACATGATTTGACAGTTTATTTTATTAAATATCCAAAATCTAAAAAGTTGTGAAATGATGGGCTTTACATCGGCCACCGTCCTCCTCCTCTCGGCAAGATTTCGGCATTGGCCATCAAGAAGTCATCATTGGTCATATTGTGTGCCTGAATGTTTCATTGGATTCATCTTGTATGCAGGAGGGACTGAGACCAGGAGACACGACCAGCACTTTCTGTGGAACCCCCAATTACATTGCACCTGAGATTCTGAGAGGAGAAGACTACGGTAAGCACAATTCACACACAACCAAGCCTCTTCACAAAGACTTTCGGTTGACAACTGTGTGTGCTAGCAAACACTGCTTAAGCCATTTATTGCTATTAGTGTCTACCTCATGACTTTCTGCTTTTTGTCAGTCCTAAGCGGCACATTTCAAACCCTCAGGATGATGTATGTGCAACTCTGTGTGCCCTTTCTTTTCAGGTTTTAGTGTGGACTGGTGGGCACTGGGCGTCCTGATGTTTGAGATGATGGCTGGGAGGTCACCCTTTGACATAGTTGGCAGCTCTGATAACCCTGACCAAAACACAGAAGATTATCTTTTCCAAGGTACATGACAGACGCATGAGTGTTTAAAAAAAATGTTTGTATGTCGCTCAGTATATCTCATGTTTTCATCTGCTCCTCATTCACAGTAATTTTGGAGAAGCAGATCAGAATTCCCAGATCATTATCGGTTAAAGCCGCTAGTGTGCTAAAGGGATTCCTTAACAAGGTAAAGCAGACCACACAGATCAATGTTAATGTCTTTGTCACATGGACCTGTTATAGTGCTGTCATAATCATTGTTTCTCTTCTTTATTTACTCACATCTGTGTTACCTTTTTTAGGGCCCTATGATTTCCACGATCACAGAATCACAGACGGAATTGGCAAATTAAAGCAGAATCTAGTATTAATGTGGAATTTTACATATTTGGTTTGAAATTCTGGTGAAAATGCAGACAGGGGCAAGCAAATCTGGCCGACACAACCCCCCGCCCCGTCATTTCAGCTACAATGACGATGTCAAAACAATGAAAGGATGGCGAAGCGGCCCTCCATGGCTCTGATTTCATCATCAAAAAAGTTAATAAACTCAATCCTTATAAGCCGTCAGTTCGCATGTGACTTATGCAGTTTTTCCCGACACATAATGCCGCCACATATTGCGTTTCGTTCATTCTTTAACACTATTTAAAACACACAGCGTATTCTTTCAGTTGTATTTCCTTTTCCCGATCTCTATCACTCACACATCTCTCTCTTTCACACACACACGCACAACGTGCAGACTGGACAAAATGCCGGACTGGACAAAAGCGAAGCGAACTCCGTGAGCGACACTGGGCGAGAGAGAGACAGAGTGTCACTTTATTTAAACTTATATAAATGAATATATTTTGTTTTACTGGACAGTTTAAAGCCCAAAACCATATTTTGTTGGTACTTGAAGAGTGCAGTGTTATGTTTCATCATAAAGGCTACGGAGTAAATGTCTGTTACCTCAAAAAATGTAAGATCATTCCTATTTTATTTGTATATTTTAATCATTAACTTCAAAAGCACACTCTTTTTACGACTAAAATAACGGTCAAAGGTAAAAACAAAACAAAATAAATTCCAAAAAATTAAAACAGAAACAATTTAATTTGGGAAAATATAAAACAGAATTTGGGGAAAAAAAAAAAAAAAAAGATTTCATAGGGCCCTACCTTTTTCTTTCACTTTACATCTCTACTTTCTTCTGAATCTGTTTTTTGTCTCTGTTCACTGTTTGTTTTTTTTGTTTTTTTGCCACTCTTTTTGTAGGAGCCAAAGGAGCGTCTCGGATGTCATCCTCAGACAGGCTTTGCAGACATAATGGGCCATCCTTTTTTCCGAAATGTAGACTGGGATCTTGTGAGTCACTACTATCTGTTTCCTTTATCTGAGTTATTGGATGTTTTGACTTGAGGGCGCAGTGGAAACATGAGTCATTTGCTGTAGCCTGACGGTAGTGAAACTAAACAGAAGACTTACTGGAGCCTGAACAACTATTTAGTGTTGTTTATGACCTTGAGAAACTATCCATTTGATTACTCATTCATGTAATTTGATGCAATCGCTATTACCACTTCAAATAGCATTTCAGGGACGTTAGCTGTTAAAAGTACAGTTCACCTAAAAATTAGTCCAAGACACCTGAAGAAACCTGCCTGCAAAGCTATAGTACTGTGAGAAGTTTTAGGCACTTGTGTAAAAATGCTGTAAAGTGAGGATGCTTTCAAAAATAATGTCATAAATAGACTTTATTTATCAATTAACTTCTACTAAGTCAAATCAATATTTGGCGTGACCACCCTTTGAGTTTAAAACTCTTTTTGTTCTAGGAACACTTGCACAGTTTTTCAGGTAGCTTTGCAGGACGGTTTCTTCAAGCATCTGTTGCCACAGATCTTCTGGATTTAGGGCCAATCCCAATTCTACCCCTTACCCCTTCACTTTCCCCTTCCCCTCCGTTTTGCGCGTCCACGTGAAGGGGTAGGGCTGTCCCAATTCTCTTTTGGTTGGAGGGGGAGGGCTAGGGGAAAGGGCCAGATAGCCCTTCAAACGAAGATTTTTCGGGAGCACACTTCAAACGAAGGGGTATGAGAAGTGTCACTGCTAACCCAGGGCTGGCTGCCCAAGCGACAAAGGAGACCCATAAATTTAAGTATTTGTGGCTTTAATAAGTATTGTAACGACAAATAATGATTTGCTTTATGTTACACTCAATATTGTGTTCATATTTACGGTCAGTTTCTTCACAGAAACGTTTGTAAAAAAAAATCGCTAAAATGACTGTAGTTTGCTAACGATAGTCCTTCAACATATTTTTGTCGTCTCCGTTGTTTCCTGCGAACTTCACAAGATGCAAGAAAATAGCTGTAACCCACGCAACTGAGATAACTGCAGCTGTCGACGGGATCTTGGAAGTTGTGATAAACATCGGCGCATCTCCTGTGACGTAGGCGCTAGCGACGACTTATAATGACGTTTAACGGAGGCGTAGTGGTGTCCCATTTCTTAGGGGAATATTTTCACCCCTACGCATTGCCACTCTGTTTCAAGGGTCAAGGGGAAGGCGAAGGGGTAGGGCTAGGGGAAAGGGAAGGGGTAAGGGGTAGAATTGGGATTGGCCCTTAGTCTCTCAGTATTTTCTGTTTCTTCATATAATCCCAGATGGACTATATATTGTAAATGTAATACAACTACACTATAAAATAAATTAAAAATGAACATTTCATTACCTAGAAATATACATATTTATATATAAATTGGGGTGGTGATGGCACAGTGAATAAGACACATGCCTTTGGTGTGAGAGACCCGGGTTCAAATCCACTGTGAGACACCAATGTGTCCCTGAGCAAGACACTTAACCCCTAGTTGCTCCAGAGGCGTGCGACCTCTGACATTTATAGCAATTGTAAGTGCGGATAAAAGTGTGAGCTAAATGAATAAATGTAAATTTACATGCAATATAATAACCTAATGGGATACAATTATGATACAATCATATTTTTGGGTGGGTCATGTTTGTATTGTGACAAAAAAACATAATGTGTAGGCCCAGAGATATAATAGAGGTGATCAGGTGTCAAGTCATTGATTTTTCTGGTCTGAGGGTTGTGGCAGTGAACTGTATCATGTGTGAGGCAGGTTCAAATGATTTGAAACCAGCAGACGAGACTCAGACGAACACACTGACCTCTTGTCCGTGTTTGGTCTGGGTGAACACACACACACACACACACACACACACTCGAGAGAAGTGGCGGTCAGACAGTTTAAAGGCATCAGATTACACTTTCTTCTCAGACAGGCTGCAGTGCTTGAGGCAGCCTGCAGGGGGAGCAGATCTAAAAGGAAGGACAAGGAAATGATATTTCACCACAGAACATGACTGTGCTTGTATACCGAAATACAGTTGAATATAACAGAACAATGAATTAATAAAATAACTATTTATTGGCATACACACCAAATGTAGCCATGGTTGACTTGCTGAAGCAGGACAATCAGGATGCTCTCTGTCTTACATGTGCCTCATGAGGCACACTAACATACATACACACACACGCAAGGTCTCTCGCTCCCTCTCCCTCTCTGCTGTACGTGCGCTACGTGGTTTGGAGCACAGTCTCTGTCTCGCATGCGTGCTCGCTCGCTTTAGATTGGGGGAGATTTTAACTCATTTGTGAGCATCAGGGAGAGCATATCAATAGTGTGAGACACTTTATGACACAGTCGCAGTTGATGTTTGACTCATGTTAACTGTATTTCAGATGGAGCAGAAGCAAGTGGTCCCACCTTTCAAGCCCAACATCTCTGGCGAGTTTGGGCTGGACAACTTTGATGCCCAGTTCACTAATGAACCCATTCAGCTCACGCCTGACGATGAGTGAGTGTCTGTTCATGTGTATCTGTCTGTGTCACGCCTCAAGCTTTCTGAATCAGACCTAAGGCGCCATTAATCCGCTTCAGATCTTTACCACAAAAATGCAGGTTTCATCAGGAAGTAATATCAAATTTTATGATGCCTGATGACACATTTATAGTTCTGTGAAACAGGATTCCCTCATTTGCACACACCGCTGTTTTCCAGGAAAATGTTTTACAGCCTCCTCTCTATTTGAAAGCCGTAGTGAGTTAAACGTGCTCTAGCAGTTAAGACTGATTGATTATCTCTTTGTCTCCCTCCCAGTGATGCTGTAAAGAAGATCGACCAGTCTGAGTTTGAAGGCTTTGAGTACATCAACCCTCTGCTGATGTCGGCGGAGGAGTGTGTGTGAATGGCCTGTCTGTTTCTGTCGCGTGCATATCATCGCTGCCTTTATTTGCATGGTCACAAACAATCGCAAGAAAGGAAACGACAACCTGACTTCATTTTGTTGGGACCAGATGGAGCATTAACTTTGCCAAACCTCTTTCACTTTCTGCCATTTATAACCACTAGTCCTTAAGTAAAAAGAAAAAAGAAAACTTGATTATTTTTGTCATCAGCACTGATGAAATGAAACTTATCAGTGTCTTTACTTGTTGACGAACGTAGTTGGAATGTCAGTTTTAAGTTTCTGGACACTGCAAACTAAAGGAAAAGAATGACTGATGGTACGCAGGACCTCCTAATGTCTAATACACCTTTTATTTGTATATATTAAAGAGAATCCATTGAGACATATAGTAAGCCATTTTTAAACTCTATACCACATGGGATATTCTTGAAAACTTTTTTTTTCTGATTATCTATTCTGCATCTCCTCAGAAAAAAAATATAGTGTAAGGAAGAAAAATACTTTTCATTGTTTTTTTATTATTATTTAAAAATACTGTCATCTATATAAAATGTGCACAATGTAATGAATCAGAGTTTTCCATAAGTTTTAAGATGATTTAGGCATGTGGCCTCACTTTTGATTGAAGTGGTATTAAGTTTGTTTGTACGGAGAAGGGAACACTAATGAACACTGTTGTAAATACTCAAACTGTGAATGGAGAAGTTTTGTGTATAGAGACGGAAGGAGGGAGAAATTAGACATGAAATACAACAGCTGTCTTCAACACAGGAGCAGAATAAGACACTAAAACTAATGTTCCTGTCAGTGGTTTCCATACGGACGAGGTCAAGGTATGTTATTACTTTTCAACTGCTGCATGTATAAAGTATTTCTCGCCATTTTTCTTCTTTTATATCTTGCTTTTTATGTTAAATGTGATTGCCTTTCTGTTTAAGATATTCAGTTTATGTATTTTTTTATATTGAACAAATTGAATCTCAATGGACAAGTGTTCATTGTTTCTCAGTACAGTCATAAAGAAGCTTTTTTTTTTTGGTTTGTTGATTTTGTCCCTGTGGGTGATTTCTATTTAGATCAGATACATGATGTACTAAGGGGTCATGGAACCCTTCACAGACCCATCAATGGCACCCAGTTTTTCGGGTGGTGCGTTTTAAATGACCAAATGATGACTTTAAACACAGGCTACTCGTACACAGGATTGCCCTCTCATTCCTCGCCATGCATGCATCAACTTGCTTATATTTTCACAGATGTTCACACTGGTTTCGAGCTGTGACGAGCTTATTAGCAACCTGGTGTTAGAAATGAATGAATTGCTTTAAGCCCTCTATGCATTCCCAGAAAAAAGTAAACTGTGCTAATATGCTTTAAAGAAGCATGAGGGGGCTGAAGTGGACCTGTTTTTTTTTTTCTTTCTATGTTTTGTGTATTATTATGCACATTAAAAACACTATCAATTGACTGGAATGAACTGTAACACTTTTTGTTAACACAATTAAAGTATTTAAGGAAACTCATTCTCTCTCAAGTGTGAAAGAAATTTGTTTTGTTGCGACCTGACCCGACTCTTGTTACTTGTTATGAATTTCTTGTCCAAAAGGATTTCATAAACTGAATAATTGTTCTAGTGAAACTGACATGTGAAGGTCAAGTATGGTCTCCTCTGATTTTAACCCATCCAAATTAGGGCACAAATAGTGAACACACACAAACCGAGATGGCAATACACACCCATTATGCTGGGTTAGGGTTCGGTATCTTGCTGAGAGGCACTTCAGTCATTTTCTACTGGTACTGGAAGCGAACCAGTAACCTATGAGTTGCCAGTCGGTCTTGCTAACCATTAGGCCCACAAAACATCTTTGAAATATTGTGTATATATAATTATTTGGAGAAATATCCGTAAAAACTGATAATAGAAAAAAGCTCTTCTTTGCCCTTTTAACCTCAGCTTTGTGATTAGTCATTAGAATAGCTAGCAGTATAGCAAAGATTGAAGTGAAAGTTTTGTCTTCTTGAGTTAGTTCATTATGGATAGAGTATATAGTATTTTTTTCATAGCTGATGTCAGTACCAAGGACGCATTTGTAGACTAAACAAAGCTAAAAAAATGTTCATATGCATTCAAACATTTTTATTGCTGTAATTTCCTTCCGTCTGCATCAAATTCAATTCTTTCTATCTGATATTTGTAAACATGATATTAAAATGTAATACTGCAATGTGAACCGGTGGCCTGAATTAAATCTGAATTTAAAATTTGTTAAAAATTAAATCCACTTCCTGTTATGTAAATATATGTATAACATGTCTGTGTGCAGAGCTGCACCTTGTTGGCCAGATGGTTGAAGACCTCGCCTCACATGTCTGGCTTTCAGAGTGCCGGTGGAACCACTCACCTTGAATGACTTTGGCCGTAAGTGTAAATCCATGAGGACAGATGAGTGTGAATGTTATGCATCCGACTGTTCTCTGTGACATTGTCCCAGTGTCCTCTTTCTCGGGAGAGCAGGGTACACGATTCCCTGTGGAAGAAAGCAGAGTTGCCCTCTAAAGTAGAGAAGTATGACTGTGTTTGATTAGTGGTGATACACTGGAAAGAAAAAGTGTAGGATTTCCTTTAAAACTGTTTTCAGTTACACTATTATAGGTGTCTTTAACTAGGCTACTGTACTTACATCAGAAAATAGTAATTGGAAGGTTCATTGTTCTAATTGTGTTCAAAACACTTTTTGGATGGTATATAGGTTTAAGGGTGGGTTAACTCACTGTGTAATTCCAGTGTAATTACATGCAGGTATATATATATATTTTTTAAATATAAGTCCATATTCTTATCCATATACTTTCAAAAATTTGTATGTGATTTTTTGCTTTCAACTCTTGCTCTTTGAAAAAAGTTTTTTTTTTTTTTTTTGGAGGGTGTGTGTGTGGGGGGTGGGGGGGGGGGGGGGTGGACCAGGTGTGTTTCCTTTAGATTGTGTTTACACAACAAGCCGAAAGCCTTTTTCAGAGCAGGTAGCACAAGTCTGCCGCACTTGTAACAGTAGGCCTACTGCTAGCAGGGGCGGTTCTAGAGGCGGGGCCACAGGGGCCTGGGCCCCTGCTGAAATCTGATTGGCCCCTGATTGGCCCCCCTTCCACCAATCGTCGACGAGAAGAGCAACCGGAGAATTTTTCCACAACGATCACAGATGCAATTCCACCCCCAAACAATTGGCGGCACTGCGGTAGTAATGTGGCAATGTAATTTGGGAGAAGAAGCAGTGCTTGAAACTAATGCGCAAAATCTGAACTTTTTACCAGAACATCGTCGGTGATGTTGCCTGTACACAGGAGACATAATCCATCAAACAGTAATCCAACTTAGAGACAACTTTTGGTGAGTCACAAATCCTTGTGTTGGTTGTCATTAAAATATGAAAGTATATTTTAGCTGCTGCTCTTACTTATTTTAGGTTTGTTAACTTAATTGTGGAAGACTTGTTAAAGTTGTTAGCAATGTTAACATGTTAAGATAGCGTTAGCAAAGGTTATAGAGTTTTTAGAGAGTTTATGCATTCACTAACAGCCTTGTATGTAATTATACCTTTGTGATAATGTTAACTATCTTGTTTGGCAGATATAGTGAGCATGAAAAAAGGGACAGACACAGGGAGCTATTCAGAGTTTTTTTTTTTTTTTTACAAGATTAACCCATGATACTCATAGATATATATGATGATACTACTAAAAGTGATGGTTTAAGCAAGGGGACGTCAGAGGACAGAATCAACCAGCAGGCAGCTGAAGACCAGGGTAGCCCAAACCCCTCTTCACCAGATCAGATAAAACATGATGTAGGCAAAGCCAGATGATAGAAACACAATGTTATGTATTAAATGGTATTCAATGAAACTGCAACGAGAAGAAGTGTACTGCTTGCTGAGGGTCTGAACATAATGATGCCAAAATGGATGTTTCTGCTAGCAGCTAGAACCAGAAATGTTAGCAATAATATAACTGCTCATATTAACATAATTTTCAGAAGACTCAGTGGTTATGTTTAATTGTTTTTCATTTGCTTCTTGTAGACATTCCCTGGTGCCTAGCAGAAAAGTTGTGCTGCTCCACCTGGACCTGATGGTATGCCTATATTTTCATCCTGTTGAAGTTGTCAATGGACATTTAACAAATTATGCATTAATTAACAATAATTTACTGTTTATAAGCGACAACATGATTATGAAACTTAAAATGTCGAATTCAGAAAGAAGTTATAAAAAAATCTATTTTTTTTTGCTTCTCTCCAGACATTTCCCAGTCCAGAGCAGATGGTCCAGTGCAACCTGTCCTCAAGGTTTACCCCAAGACACAGCACGGGAACAGGAAGAGAGCATTCATTGAGACCTGGCAAAAGACTTTACGTGGCTGCAGTATTCTGTGTTTGGAGCAGCCTTATATCCATAAATAAATAAAAAAAATCATTAAGAACTTTACTGGCACATTTTTTTGAAAAATTAATAACTGCCGAACTGTATTTGCACCGTACTGAATAAATTATTTTGTGTGCATGGATGTACCCTGTACTTGGCCCCTGATTGTAACATCTGGCCCCTTAATGGCCCCTGTTACAGAAAAATCCTAGAACCGCCACTGACTGCTAGTGATAAGCGTTTGTTTGTCTTGCTGTCTGATGATGCATTTCGATATAGATTTTCTCTGAAGCTATGTCCTCAGGGGGGTGCTTAGGGTTTAGTCCCACAGTCTGTAATGAAGACAGCTGTCTGACTAACTGCGTGGCCCGTCAGCGCTTTATCCATTTTCCTGGCTTTCTTTATCCTTCATTCTCCTGCATGCAAACAGCATTATGTCAAGCTTTAAATGAACTATCAGCTATTGGAGAGTAATTACCCATATTAAGTTTAAATTACTCCTCACAATCCCGGGATGATGTTATTACCCTCTGGAAAAAAAAATCAATGTGCTAGTGTTTTGTGTTCAGGCACAGCACACTGTGTGTGTGTGTGTGTGGGCGCACCTGCTAGTGCTTTCATAATACATCTGCTGACCTTGCTATCTGCAGCGAATGGTAAAAAAACGCCACTGAAATGGGCCTTGATCACTGGCGCATCAAACCGTACGCAGGCTGGTGGTGACATTGATCTCAAAAAATGTTTATTTCATACCCAACCAGATAATCATGTTCAAATTACAGTTGGATAAAAGTGTGTTGTTGAAAAACATTTAAAATAAAACATTATTATTATTTAAACACCAACAGTTTTTAAAGAGCATTATGTGGGCTCTTTTTTTGTGGTCCTTGATGAGGTATTAATTACCCACAATTAAACAACACTAAAATGTAAATTTTTGGTGTTTTGGCAAATGTAAACAAACAACCCCCCCCCCCCCCCCCCCCCAATGTAACCCCTTGCTCTTTTTGGCGAGTCTTCAATCTAAACAAAAACACCTCTAAGCACATCAAAACTATTCAAATCTTCACAACCCTGTCTTGCCTGAACATGACCTGGGTCAGTGTGGAGGAGAAGCCTTTAAAAGTGTTAATGCAGCTGGTGTTTGTGAATGCGCTGCTGAATTCAGGCCCTCATAGCTCTGCCTATCTCATTTAACATTTAAATGACACCTAACAAATGGCTCACACAGAGATGGATACTGAAGCCAAGGTGATCCCAGCACCCCATCATGGGTTCATTGAAAAAAAAGAAGCCCACTGGATAGACTAGAGGAAGCCCCATGGACCCCACAAACTGCTGGATTGGCTCCAGGCCATTACTCAGCCACAGAGAATGTTCTAGTGCTATTACTTAATGTCCTTGGCAAAAGCCTCCACAACATTTGTATTGCGTTACAGTTACTCATACTAATGTCCATAAACATGTCTGGCTGGTTTATAATTAGGTCAGTTCAAACACTATATCCGATAATGACAAAGATGAAAAATCTCTTGGCGTATAACCTATTCCTTCCACAGTATAATTTAATTTTAAGTGCCCTAGAGGTCAGGGTTTTTATCGTTAACAAAAAAATAAAATTAAAAACTACCGTTAAAAACTAAACTATTAAAAAAATGGTATTAAAGCTGAAATAAAATCTAGATATTAGATGAAAAACTTGAAATGTTGCCTTTGCAACTATAACTAAAATAAGTTATACATAAACTTACAAAAACTTAAAAACTAAAACTGAACTCTAATAAATAAAACATAAATAGTAAAATTATAAAAATGACAAAAGGACAAAAAAAACTAAAATGAAAACTGAAAATAAAAAAAGAACTAATAAACAAAATGATAATTATATATGACTAATAATTAAAGTATTACATGTTTTGTACCTTTGCCAATTCAAAGCTATAGGCGTACACGAAACAAGTGTGATTGAAGGAATTTCATTCATAGAGAACATTTCAGATGAGTCATTATTTGTGAAACATTTACAGACATCTGCTCATCTAAACTTTCAACATAAATCATGACCATTGCATAGGGAAGTGGCTAATGACATTTAAATTTCCATTTACTTTCAGCAAAGTGATTCAAATGCAGCATGCAGTTACCCCATTATATATATATAGCTAGAATGTCCCTAGATCCTGCTGACAAAAAAACTCCCTTATTTCGAAACCTGGTTAAAAAAAAAAAAAATCCATTAATTTGTCACATGTAACAAATTACCATATGCCCTATATAGCATTCTATACTTTTACAAATGACAAATGACATGACAAAAATTGTAGTTAGTAAAGTATAGATGACTAATTTTAGGTAATATTCTGATTACTTTTTGATTACTTTTACATTTAACCTAACTTGTTTATTACATTGATTTAAATAGGAAAATATTGAATCATATTGATGTAAAAATACAAAGAGAAAGTGAATATATTTTCCATTCTTTGGTATCAACAACATGAAGTGCATCAAATATTACTTTATATCAGGGTTTCTCATTGAGGTTTTGATGGAACTGCAGAGATTTGTGAGTTTAATGAAAAGCTATAAAGTAATTAAATAATAATTATAAATAAAAATGTAATTGAATAATTAAAAAATAAGATTTTGTTTAATTCTATGTCATGTGACAATTAGCCTAACTTCAGAGAACTGAACTTTTAGTTTTAGACTATTTTTTTAATTAAATTAAATTTAGTTTTTAGATTAAATTAAATTTTAATTTATAAAATTAGACTAAAAATACAATTATTATTGACTTAATTTTATTATTGACCTAATTTGTTCAATTAAAATCTAACGGTTTACTTCAAAAAGCCTGTAGGACAAAAAAAAAAAAAAGCTGAAAAACATTAGGGAATCCCTAGCATTGCATAATAACAATGCGAATTTATACATTTGAATGTTTGAAAGACAAAAGTCTTTAATACATTGATAAATGGCTCTTTGAGTAGTCCTAATAGGCTAATTCAAATAGTCATAAAAGTGTTGATTAGATGCAAAAAAAAAAAATACTTTAAAAATACTTAAAAGTAAAATGATTTCTGTACAAAATCCAGTGAACAAATTCTGTGTGGCTCTCAGTTTTAAGTGAGAATCTCACAATGACTAAAGACTATAGTCTGTGTGTGCAATTCCACAAACCTGGAAGAACATCTGAACGTATGTGCAGTGTAGACCTTTATAAAAAGGATCATTTAAAATACAACAAATACGTGGAATCAATTATGAATAATTTACTGCTATTGCGAGAATAACATGTAGGCTAATCATCAATAGAAAAGTAAATGAAGAGTTCAGATGCAAAAGCCTCTAAATGCCATTTGAAATTTTCTTCTTTAATGATGATTTTTTATCAAACTTGTATATTTTATTTCATCAATTTCACTTAAATAACAATTAATAGGTAATTATCATTGCCATTTAAGTGAAATTACTGAACTTAAATATACAAGTTTGATAAAAATCATCATTAAAGAAGAAAATTTCAAATGGCATTTAGAGGCTTTTGCATCTGAACTCTTCAAATGTAGTCAGTTACTACCCAGCACAACTGTTTATTCCTAAAAATCGTGCAAGTCTGAACTTCACAAGACATTGGGGGAGAGAGGCAGACAGACAGACACGCCCGCGCCACATCCGTTCTGCTAGTGCGCGTTCTCGCTCGCTGTGACGCTCGAGCGTCTGAAGGGTTTCAGTCTGTGCGCGTGTTGTTGACGGTCAGACAGACTAGAGGGAGAGAGAGAGAGAGAGACGAAGAGACAGAGGACCTGGAGCGATCATCCTGAGGCAAGTCTCTTTAAAATACGACAATGGAGTCATCTATACACTTTGTTAATGTATTAAATGGTCGAGAAGATTCTCTACATGTTGTGTATGGTTTTCAATGGTTATGTGATGTTTATTTCGGGCTCGGGACGGCATTTGTAGCGTTAGCTCTGTTAGCGCGTGCTAAAGGGGTTTAAATGTTCTAGCCGCACTGCTAGCGCTGTGTGAACGAACGAGCTAACGTATTTTTTTTCTGATGTAAAACCGGTCCAGGTGCTGTTTCTGAGCGATGGTAATTTGGTTAATTTTGACGTGTAAGTTAAATATGTGAGATGTGAATTTTGATTTAAACGGGACGTAGCTTATATTCCGTGCTCAACATTCTCATATTCACATTTAAGAGACGCATCGTCGTGGTGAAAATGTCTTTGATTTAAATCCTCAACCTGATCAACATTACTATATATAATATGTTTATTATTTAAAAACAGAAACGCATTTGAGGCGATAGTTAACGTTTTCGGGGAGGTCAGGTGTCAGTTTGAATGGCTTGGATTTACTACCGTAATTAAGTCATATTATAATCATGGGTTTAAAAATCCGAGTTTTGGATGTCGTTGACATATTTGGTATGTATTATATCTGTGGTCATTTTTCCTGTAGTCATGTTGAGGTTCTCCCGGTCGCGGGGTTGGTGAATGTCACACCGCGGGCGTTCAGCGCAGCTGTGCCCGGAGAAGGAGAGGGAAGAGACGGATAGAGTCGAGGACAGAGCCGCGGTGTCTTTGCGGGAGTAAAAAAGTGACAGTTTCGTTCAGGGTTTAAAAATAGACCGCTCTGATCAGTGTTTCTGAAAGATTGTCATTTTTCGAGGAAACGAAACGACATCTGCGGTCAGGGTCAAGCTATCCGAGGTATCACACAAATCTGGTAAAGCAAAACCAGGCGAAAATTGTGTTTTATTTTGAGGAACTTGTGTTTTTGAGCGTAGGCGCCGTGTTGAAATTGGACGCATGTCTGCGTCGTTTTAAATTCGTGAAACAGGCGCATGTTGTGAATACGGAATTGAAGCCCTTTTTTATTCTGGTTTTAGCCGAAACCTCACTGACATGACATGAGCTGAATATGGGTTATGATCTCTCGTTTTGCCTTCATATTCATGCTCGGAAATTCCGTTTCCGTCCATGTAGGTCAGGCTTTTGCGTTCAAAATATTCAGTCAGTTTTTCCTCTATATTGATGTGTGTGTGTGATTGTATCTTTTCATAGATGTGGTGGTGTGCAGTTATTACATCTAGATACGCTTATTTCAAGTCTGCTGTGGTTGGACAGGACTAAATGGCTGCTCGCTGGTAGTTACGGTTGCCGTTGGTTATCTCTGTGTTAATCTGACGTTATTTGTGCATTGACTCAATTAACGCGTTGACATATTCGGCATGTTGTCAGTAGAGAAAAACAGCGCACTAAAACACCCAGAACCTAGCCTTAGATCGATCAGTCTCAAATTAGATTATCCTGATGAGGTGAACATGTTTCTGTCGCCTAGTACAGCAATGTGCCTAACACTAAAACTGTTCTGGGTGCTTTTTATTGCCCTGATAGCATATTCCTTTTAATGCACATTTGTGTATCGTCACACTCTGATTCGTAATGGTTTCGGTTGTTTAAAGCCATTTGGTACAATAATTAGATATTCATAAGTCTTTGTTCTTTCTGTTTCATTCACAGGAAGCACATCCAACCATTAATTCTGTCACAATCATGCATGTAGCTGGACGTAAAAGGATTTGCAACCTTTAACACAGCGAGAAAAGAAGGACCAACTCAAAGGCGTCGTGTTTGAAGAACAGCCGAATACTCTCACCCAAGCAAGACCTAGAATCTGTGTTCGGACATGGCCAGCCCTCAGACAAGTCTGAAAACCCCATTCAAAGACCTGACGTCATTCAAAGGCAACATGAAGCGGCTGTACAGGGAGCGTCTGGAGGATGCACCCATTAAAAAGCGCGTAATGGCAGAGATGCACTTGAAACGGCGCAGCCTGGAGAGCGTCTCCAAACCCCCGAAGGTCAAGAAGGAGCGTGAGGACCATGCTAGCTCGGAAATGGACATCGAGGAAAGAGAATTCCACATCGCCGGGGTTTCCAAGGCTCTAGATCTTAGTGCTGGCCTCAAGCACACTCTGGCACAGTTCACGCTGAGCAGCCAGAGCTCCCTGGGAGGTCCCGCTGCCTTCTCAGCAAAATCGGCTCATGAGTGCACCTCTCCTGCTGGCATGGCTCCCCTACCGTCTCCCCCAGTCCTTGGAGGCGGCCCGCTCTTGGTTCCCTGTGACAGCTCCACTGAGCTCACTCATTCTCTTCTCGAAGGAGAGTCCATCTCCTGCTTTGTTGTAGGGGGTGAAAAGCGTCTTTGTCTTCCCCAGGTACTCAATTCGGTGCTGCGAGACTTCTCTCTGCAACAGATCAACGCCGTCTGTGACGAACTCTATGTTTACTGTTCCCGATGCGACGCCGAGCAACTCCACATCCTTAAGGTGCTGGGTATCCTGCCTTTCAACGCACCTTCCTGTGGCCTGATCACCCTAACTGATGCCCAACGGCTCTGCAACGCACTGCTTCGCCCGGGTGCCACCCTCTCGGCCGACCCCAACAGCAAACTGCCAGGCCAAGGCCTGCTGAAGGAGAGCGGGGCCAGTTTCCAGGTGGAACACCAGTGTCTGGGCAAGTGCCAAGGCCTGTTTGTGCCCCAGTTCTACATCCAGCCGGACGCTCCTTGTATTCAGTGCTTGGAATGCCAGCTGCTGTTTTCCCCACAGAACTTTGTCATGCACTCGCACAAGTCCCCCGACAAGAGGACCTGCCACTGGGGCTTTGATTCGGCCAAGTGGCCTTGCTACCTACAGCTGGGCCGCAAGCACGAGGGCACGTCGGAAGAGCCCCAACTCAAACAGCTGCTGGATGAGATGAAGGAGAAGTTTCACTACCAGCTAAAGAGGCCTCTGGACAAAGTACGTGTCTTTTGTCTTTTCTTCCATGTTTGCTGGTTCACTAAGGTCAAGTTTTGCTTCAGGTTCACAAGTGGATTTGCACGTGTTTGACCAGATGGTAATGTGTGATAGTCTGCAGAGGACAGACTGTTTGCTATTGTCTGGGAAAGGCTGTAGTTGTTTTGATAAACTAGTGTTGACCCAGTTTTATGGCGTGGCACGGGGCAGGTGACGCTCGGTGGGGACGTATGGCAGGAGGGAGGGAATTCCAGTTGGTCTGGCTGAACAGGAAGTGCATTATCTTCCACCCAGGTCAGAAGAGGGTCATCTTTGGGAGAATAAGCACAACCTTAAATTTTGCATTGATACAGAACAAAACCTTGATACAGCTCCAAAACTACATTTCCCTCTTACATTAACATTAACCCTTTTCACAAAAATAATAAATATTAACAATATAAGATTTAGCATAAACATGCAATTTTAACAAAAATCTGCAGTCCGTCGTTTTCCCTCTTTGTCGCCATCTCTGTTTGAAATCTGTAATTGCAGTCATTCGCGTAATTTTTTTACTTTAAACTTTACATGAGTTGTAATTCAGCACCATCGACACGGCACAGCTCGGATGAACACAATTTTTGTGGAGACTCTGAGGCTGTCAGTCGCCACACTGGTGTCGATACTGGCATTCATAATCACAGATTATTCTTTTTGGAATATGACATTCAACAACCGGAAATGTCATCTGAACTAGTAAGAAACATCCACCTTTGTTCTGGTTCTGATATTGCAGTAAATCGCATTGATTAAATCTAACCATCGCTTATAAGTTATCATGTCACGCAAAACCGTCCAAATTATACTTTGTAATGACACAAAGACATGCTCGAATCTCCCGCGGAAATCCACCAGTACCACTGGAATTAAAAACATTATTACATGCTTACTGTTTTGAATCGAGCTAAGGCAAGCAGATAGCGTTGATCACTGGCTGGTTATGTATTTTCTCAAATATGTATTTTGGATAATTTTTTTTTTCAATTTTAGTTTCCATTTATATCATTATTAGTTTTTTCAGATGTTTCTGTTTCAAGTTAGTTTAGTTTTAGTTTATTAATATCGTATTATTTTAATTTATTAATATCGTAATAATCCTAAACCAATTGGGTTGTAGGTCATCTGTAATTTTACTGTTTAATGTACTTTTGTTATTCTTTTAATTACTTAGTAATTTCAGCTAATGAATCTGAAGGCTCGCACATTCACAGGAAATAGCTTACTTCCATGTCAAAAATAAGGTGGACACTGGACGAAGTTGTATTTGTGACATCTGTAAAAATGTACCCGTTAAATGGGGAATATGGGAGTGATGTCGTTGCATTTGGGAAATGCCGGCCTGATTGCAAAATTTAAAGCCAGAACACTGGAGATTCTTCCACTTTCATGATGCAACCGTTGAAACAAAACTCAACAAAGTGTACTAGTGCACTACTAGAATCTATAGAAAAGTCAGGGGGGGGGGGGGGGGTCTGGATTGTTTCACTCCCATTGACTAGCCATGTCTCATGACCCCCTTGACCAAGGCCGCAAGCCAGAGCTTTTTTTGTTGTTAGTGCTCATGTTAGACAAAGTTTGACCCCCTGGTTGCTGTCAGAGGTTTTTTCAAATGCAAGTTGCGGCGGCTAATGGTTTAACAGTGCGGTAATGTTCCAGTAGACACCTTTATTTTTAGTTTAGCGCTGATGTGAGCAAATGATTGTTCTGTCTAAGAGAGGAAGAACAGCCCTGGTTTCTCCTGTGTGCTTTTGAGTGTGCCGGAAATACCGTCTGGTGTCTCGTCGTCTAGCACCCAAACCGCATTCCTCCTTCCGCCCCCCTCCCCCACCACACACTTCATGTACCGAAACAGACCTTGAGTCTGTCAGTCATACAATCACATCTGCTACAAAGACTGACCTCACCCTGACACACAAACAGCCAGTTACACTGTAACACTGAACTCACTTATGCTTAACGCACACTAATGAAATTGATTCACTCACACACGCTAAAACTCCCCAAGGGATCGTCTCTGCTCCGCTCGGCTGAGGGTGAGATATCAAACTCCCAGAAATGCGTGTGAGTCGGTGACACCTTCTCTTTTCATGGCGAGCTGTTAAATGCCGAGCTCTCCGACACGTCGCTGTCTGGCAGCGTCTTGCACCTGCCCTGACGCTTTGCCTGATCTGTTTCCTCTTCTGTGAATTCTTTTTTTTCTTAAATTTCCTCTTTCTCGATTAGTTTTATTTTAAATCGTAAGGATCTTTCAAGGGTTATTTTTAAATGATTCAAAAAAGTATTTTAAAAAACAGTTGGATGCCATAAGCTCTATAAATGGTGTTGTTGATTTATATTGTTTTAAGAAACTACATACAAAAGTAAATAATTGGCAACATTTTTCTCACTTGTTTCACCCTTGCAGCCCCCCAAGGGTCCCGTACCCCAGTTTGGAAATCCCTGCTCAAATCTGGTTTACACTCAGTGATCTTACCCCTAATCTCAAAGTGTTCGTCTATAAGTAACAATGTTATTTTATGATTATTTATAGTATTTATTTATAAATGTTTTGAATCTGTATTTCGTTCATTTAATTTTGTTATGAGCTTTTGTTATGTTTAAAAAAAGGATTTTTAGGTTTTTCATCTAATATTTATTTTCTATTTTATTTCAGCTTTATTCCAATTACTGAAAACTATTTGTAATAGTTTTAGTTAATATTTACAACACCGATTTAGATTAAAACGTTCTGAAAAGGAAACAGGTGCTTACTGTTTTGTGTTAAACAGCTTTTGAAGGGACTGTAAACAGACATATGTGCGTGCGTCAAAGGTCATTACTCAGACGTTGAGCTTACATGAGTAGTGCCGGTAAAGAGAATCTACACATGCGCACTCATCTGCTTGTGTCCAACTCAAGAAATAACTGTTAAGTGTGTGTGTGTCTGTGTGTTCGGGAAGCAGAGCAGACGGGCTCATCAGTTTACTGGGTGAAATTTTCACTCTAAACATCTGTGATGCTGGAGTGCCAGAACAAGTGACTCAGAGTTTCCACAGGTGGCTCTGTAGATGTTGGTGACAATCAGACCCTCACCGCCAGATTTCTGCACACGGCACTTTAGCTAGTTCAGAACCAGCCCTCTTCCTCTTCATCGAGGACAGTGTGTCCCCCCCCCGTCTGTGTGGTTATGGAGACACTGGCAGTGTTTCAAACCCTTGTTTGCCTAGACTGCATACTGTCCAAAGGTAGGCAGCTCACTGGGGTTGGAAACAGTCACTGGTTTAACATGCCTGTGATTCCTTAATAGTCTTGTACAGGTTATTATAAATTGTAATTTAATTAATCAATTTATCAAATTCTTTTCCAAAGCATTAAAAAAATTAAACTACAAAAGTGATTTTTGTCCCCTGCTAAAATAAAAAAATTAAAATACGTATATTAACATAGAACTAACTAATAAAATAAATCAAATAATAAATACACATCATAAATAAAATTTAACAAACAAGTAAAATCTAACATACATATATACATATTTACGAATGAATAGTTTTATTTTCAATTTAGTTTCCACTTTATAAAACACTCTATAAATCATCTTTAGATTTTCCAAGTTGATTTAGTTTTTAGTTTGAATGTTTTAGTGCAGTCAAAGTAATACACTGACTGGTAGCCTATAATTTAAGATCTTTAATTACGCTAAATTTCTCCGCTCGGGTAATTAGCTTGCTAGATTTTGCTGCATAGCTGCTGTTCAAGGCATTCTAGATAATTCTACAGGGGAGGGAATCTTCTTGTCTTGGATGGATTTTGTGTTTGTGTAGGTCTTGATTTATGTCTGTTACCTAGCAGAGTCAAAGTGGTTAAAGATGAGGACCACCTGACCAAAGACTGTCAGAACTGTTTTTACGACACCATTGGAACACTTGCTGCCCCTCTCCGTTGATTTTTTTTTTTTTTTTTTTGACCAAACTTTTTTTAGGCTCCACCACACGATTGTAAAAGCCCTATTTCTATCTAAAATTGAAGGAGTTCATTAGTAGCCACGCTTCCTTTAAAGATTTTCTCAAAACTTAAATATTGGTTAAAAAATATTGCAAAATGACGATGTTTCCATGAACTGATGTTATCCGACTAAATTTTTTTTTCTCGCGTGATAAGTCATCCAAAAATCATGGCAACAGATGTTGGTAGGTTATATCCCAGCCACCGCACTAAATGTTTTTTTTAATCGCATGAGACTTAGGCGTAGGCCTGTTATCCAAGCATATGGCAAGGAAAGACCCTTATCCTTGGGAGCGACCACGTATGAGGTATTTCTCCCTCATATCTCCTTTAAGGTCTTGATAAATTTTGCCTTTTTTTTTTCTTTTATGAGTCTCGTCTTCAGTCCAAACATATCGCGCAATCTTTAAATAATGATTGACTTTTATGTACGCCAGGTGATCTGTATATCCGGAAAAACTGTTTCCATTGCCGTTTTGCAAAATTTTCCTGTTTCGAATTGCCTGAAAATCCACCTCATGTGAACGTAAAAACTTGTTTTGCGATAAATGGTAGTTTTTGCTAAATGGACATCTTTCCATTGGGCGTATTTTCAATTCGCAATTTTAATTTGCGCAATTCGAAGGGTTATGGAAACACGGCTAGTGTAGTGGCCTAACGGTTAGCAGCATGTGTATGCGTCACCAACACGCTTTTGCTGCTCATGTTGACAACACAAGTTTGAGTCATTTAGGCCTGTGACATTACCTGATCTGTTTCTCCCCATTTCCTATTTCATTTTGTTTTCCTAATCTCATGCCATTTGGGTCTGTGTTTGTTTGTTTGCATGATTGTACGTCAGTGATAGACAGGCCGCTGTGATGGTTTGATGTGTACCTTGTAGACGTGTCTGGCAGACAGATGGAGTCATGTCGATCTCCCACTGAGGCCAAAACAGCGGCTGCGGTCCAGACACCAGACAGCTGCCTTTCTCTCTCTCTCTCTCTCTCGTTGTCTTTCTTTTTCGTTCTCTCTCTTTTTGTCTTTCTGTTTTCCTTTTGTAAATGTGAAATAAGTGACTTCATGCTCCACAGGCAAGGATGCCAATTCTCCACCACTATCGTGCTCTCCTATTTCCACTTTCTGTTTTTCTTTCCTTTCTTTTAAAATCTATGAGAGAAAAGCTGTCATTTTCCTGTCTGAATTTGTCTTGTTCTCTCATCTTTAACCTCGACCACATGCCTCGTTTGTGACGTACCTTGCTTGTCTCTCTCTCTTTTTTCCCCTCTGTCAGCCACAGTCCTTCTTTTTGCTTTGCTGTTTCCATTTAGTCACATTGTCTATCATTTATTAGTACAGTTAGTTCTGGTCCTCTAATTTGATTATATATATATATATATATATATATTTTTTTTTTTTTAAGCCTTAGAATCTTAAACTGTTTGAATAACTCAGGTTGTCAACTTGTTTGTTGATTGGTGATGCGCAACTGTTGATCCTGCTTTGGCTTAGTTTGCAAATTCGGCTAATTTAGGAGGAATATTTTACCCATATGTGACAATCCTGATCGCACAGATTCCTATTGAAATGACTAGATTTCACTCATGAAATTTTGCCAAGAAACGGTAAATGTGATTGCACCTATAGGCTGATATTATGGAGGGCTTCACTGTGTATGGTTCCGTCTTATATTTTCTGCCTGGCATCTGCAGAGCACGATATTGTACCTTGGGTACTTTATCTTCATGTGGCCTGTGTTTGGTGAGAGATTGAAGGGTAATGAAAGGTTAGAGGTGAGAGAGGCTCAGGATTTTGTCTGTTTGATCGAGGATGTTGAGTCAGGGTTTGCTCCAGTGTAAATATCAGAGACTCCAGTGGATGCAACTCGGCCCCTCAAAATAAGCAGTCGAATGACCTAATCTGTCTCTGTTTACATAAAGGAAGCGGAGGCCAGTAAGTGTGTGTTTATGGGAGTGAGGGAGAGAGTGATTGAGGAGGACTATTGATCTGGCTGAAGTGGATAAATGCAGTAGACAGTAACTGTGTGTGTAGGGGAGAGACAGAGACAAGTTAAAGAAGAGATTTACAAAGTGTTCTAACCAGGTCTAGTGTTTCTGTCTTCAATAAAAATGAAAATGCTGTGCAAAAAATGTCAAAATCACTGCTCATCAGAACTTATTTGATGTTTGAATAACACATGGCTATGTGAAACAGGACCATTGAGATTTCACTGTAGGAGGGGCTTCCCTGCATGAGGTAACAGAAATGTAATATTCTGGTCAGGAAACAATACCTGACTAGTTGTGTAAAGAGTAGTTTGTTCGCACATCCACGTACACAAATGCCAAAACGCTAGTGCATACAAATGTGTACACAAATGAATAATGAAGAGACTTGCTGACAAATCCATATTTACTTAAATGGATGAACATAGAGAATGGACAGGTGTGCACATCCATTGGCCCCATGCAGATATATACCTGATGATAGATGGGTAGATAAAGGGATGAATAATAAAGTGGGAAATTAAAAAAAAAAAAATAGGAGAAAGAGATCAGGTTCAGCTCAGGACATGCTGGCAGTGGCTTCAGCAACCTTTACCCTTTACTTTTGCTCTACTCATGGTCAAGTGTTCATTTCTCAATTTCTCCACAGTGTTTTGAAGCAGTCCATGTGCTCAGGTGCTCACACACCCCCAAGCACCATTCATTTATTTCCAACTGTTTGTCCTCACGCACAAACAAATCACTAACTAACCCTAAATCCCCGCCAAAAAGCACACACTCTGTGATTTGGCCATCTGACCTATTTATATAAAGCCTGGAGTTCCTGTTGGCCGTTAAGACAACATACTCCTCCCTGTTGGCTCAACATTCGGATGCTGTGGGCAGATTGGGGGCCCGGCTCTTTGTGCTCAAGCTGGGAATATTGTTGTACCGGTCATTCGCCATGTCCCTGGAGATGAGCCAGCAGCCAGAACAGCCCCAGGACGGACTGCAGACCGCAGCTAACCCAAATTTGTCAAGACATGCTTGACTATTCTGACAGGTGGTTCATTAGGTGAGCGTTAGTTAGAGAAATCTCATGCGTGCAAAAGACGAGAGCTATGCCTGCTATTAATGTGATAGTATATTGTGTTATAGTATCACTTATGGCAGCATTACATGTATTTTTTATTGATAGGGCATGGGGATTATACTTCATGCTTTTGGCAGACATTTTTATCCAAAATGTCATGGTATACTTTTTATCATGCATTGGTATTGCTAGAACTATTCTCTATTGTTTGAACTACAACAAGGCCTTGCCTTGCCTAAAATAACTGAAAAATGAATATTTTACCCTTAATTTGTGTGTAGGTAGGAATGAAGTTCTGCATGGAGTCATTAGCCCCTTTTACACAGCCATCCCGGTAAATTACTGTAAAATTACCAGAATGACTTTACACAGATAAAGACTGCTGTTCACACAAGCAACAGCGTTCTTTTTTTTTTTTACCGGTAAGAGACCATTCACATATCTGCTCCAAAATACTGATGAAATTCTGTAATGTCAGTCATTGCAGGTGATCTTTGAATGCCGCGCAGTTGTCTTCATCCGCCCGCTTGAGGATAAGCGCTTTAGTTTCACTAACTGTTCAATTTGCCAAATTTTTGATGTCTGAGTGAAAGGTATAAGGGGATGATCAAACGTAACAAGTTTTTGCTCTTAAAAACAATAGCATAATAGTAACCAACTGCAGAGCCACAAAGCTGATGAATGGAAAAGAAGGCTTGGTCTCGAGCGCGATGTGGCGCATCAGGCATGGCGCAACGGTCAAAGATGATCATCTTGCGCATATTTAAATAGAAAAACTATTAAAAAAACCATACTGTAAACAGTGCTGAGTAATATAGTCCACTATATAGTGAGTAGTGGGTGATTTCGGACACAGAAAGGGGCTAATGTCTTCATAAACATCTTAACAACGATAAACATTTCAACATCTCTTGACATCTGCATGTTCTTAAGACTATTGATTTAAATATTTTATTCCATTTTATTCTTACTTGCTGACAGACACATTTATAGATATTATCTATATGATATTTTATCCCTGTCTTTTCTGCTTCCTGTCTGACTGCAGGAGATCTACTATAGCTTTATCTGATGATATTCTTCTACCCCCTCTTTGAAATACCAGCGCGGTGTTAGTCTTCATGTAACAGGGACATAATAGGAGTCCGTCGTTCTAACTGGGACACAAGCGGAGTCGGTGTCCCTCTGCTCCAGATAAAACCATCTGACTGTGGCGGCTAGTGATTCGTCTTAATGTCCTCTAGTAAAACACTGAGAGTGTTGTCATAATGTGCTCACACTGTGGTCGGACTCTCTTCTGATGGAATGCAACGCAGAGGCCACGCTTATCTTGCTTAATCAGGAAAGCTGCCAAAAATGGGTCATGAAGATGCTTCCTGCAGTTATCCTGTGCTTGTGAGGCACTTTTTCAGTGTGAAACTGCTGTTTTCGACCCCCGGTTCACCACAATCTCATTAGACTGCATATTTTCATCCCATTACTGCAGTGCTCTTGTTTCCTAACGCCAACCTCATCCCAAAGGAAGATGTGTCATACTGCAGACAGCTCTAAAGACACTCACCACTGGGTTGTGATTAATGCCCTGGCACGCTACATACAGTTACCTGTTCTGTAAATCTTTTTCTTTTGAATCTCCTCCCACTGGAGACTGTGTTTGCCAAACCATCAGAAAATGCAATTGAGGGGCAGGATGGCGTAGGAGAAAATTCCCCTCCCCTCTCGTCTCTTCCCCGCCTCCTCTCCCTGCGGAGGCTCTAAACGTAGACTCGCTCTTCTCTCCTGGCTGTATGAGGACAGTCTGTTCCAAGCTTGCATCAAGCTGGGGGATTCCTCAACCTGAACAACAGCACCAGCCTGCACGTTCATGTCTCACTGGAGAGCAGAACACATTTGACTCGCTGTTACGGGCAAAACAAAGGACGGTCGTACGAGATGTCACTGGTTTGATTGACTGTCCATCTGTTCAGTAATTATTGATCTCTAATACAAGACATCCTCTCTATTGATCTCTCCCAGAAAACATACATCATTCCCCATTTACTGTATGTCTTGTATCAGCTCTTTAATGTGATGGCAGACTTTTTTTTATTCTACTGCCATGAAGCATTAGTTCGAAGAGAATGTTTAGTGGAAGGAGGATTTAAAAATAAGTAATAAGCTTAATAGTTGTTTTAATGTGCTTGCATTGATTCTTATGCTACAACGTGTATATTATTCGGTTTAAATCAAATACGGTTGTTTAAGGTGTTACATTGTCATGGCAAAGAAGTTGGGTTTAACCACACAGAAAAGGTTAGTAAGCGATTTATCACACTACAATCTTGTTTACATGCATATTATTTTCATCTTGTGCCTATACTTTTGAGTATTTTAAAGGGTTAGTTCACCCAAAAATGAAAATTCTGTCAGTATTTACTCACCCTCATGTTGTTCCAACCCCGTAAGACCTTCGTTCATCTTCGGAACACAAATTAAGATAAGATCGGAACATAAATTCATTTTTGGGTGAACTAACCCTTTAATGTTTAAAGATTAGCCCAAAGGACAAGGACAATATATATTTTTTTTGTGATAGTATCCATTTTGTGTCAGATGCTGTCAGTTGAGCTTAACTTGAACCTGTATTGAACCTGGAATATTCCTTTAATGGCAGAGACATTTGAAGGCAAGTCTATCATCCCCTTAAAGGAATAGTTGACACACAAAAAATAAAAAAATCTATAATTAGCCTAATTACCCTCATGTCGTTTAAAGCCTGTAAGACTTTCGTTTATCTTTGGAACACAAATGAAGATCTTTTTGATGAAATATGAAGGCTAAAAATAATTGTATTGAGCAGGAAAGCATTAAATTTATCGAAAGGTGCAAATTTTCTATTCCAAATAAATGCTGTTCTTTTGAAGAAATATTAAGCAGCACAACTGTTTTCAACACTGATAATAATAAGAAATGATTGAGCAGCAAAGCCGCACATTAGAATAATGTCTTAAGGTATCATGTGATCCTTGCTGTTTTGCTGTATTTTTGATCACATAAGCAAACAAAATCCTGTCGACTCATTTGAATGTAGTTTTGTGGCTTTTAACCCTTTATAGGTGTGCCTTGTGGTTACACAGCTGTGCCATTTTATGTGTTTGTTTATTTTGTCTAAAGATTACGCCTAACACACCCTGCGTGTGAGGTTATCATATTCTCCTCTCCTATATCTTCTGCTATGTGTTGAGTTTGATTGATGATTGATAGTGTGTGAGAGTTTATGTACTCTGGTGACGGTGTTGATGTGTCCTGACAGCTTCCTCTTGTTGGGAATGGGAAGGACACTGCTCTTCTCTCTTTCTCTTTTTTTTTTCAACTCCTTTTCTCTATGCAAAGCCAGTCACTGTGGCCCCTAACAGGCTATGCCATGCAAAATGCATGAGCCGCCTTGTGTAGAGTGAAATTGTGTGTGCGTGTACACTGTCTGCAGCTTAAATTCTGCGTATGAGCTCTCTGTGGGTGGGCAGTTGCTCGCTCGCTCTCTCCCTCGCTCTCTCTCTTTCACTGTCGGTCGGTCTGTCTGTCTGTCTCTGTCTCTCTCTCTCTCTCTCTGGGGCTGTTGAAGATGGCAGAAGTGAAATGCACGGCCAGTTTTATGTGTCAAGCTGCCATGTTGGTGAATCTCCTGTGCCATGCACAGGGTTTAATGACATGCACCTATAGACCGGCTCCCTCTCTGCCTCTCACACATCTAACATAATGTTTGTTTAGGATGGATGCTTTGATTATATATCAATGAATGAGTGGAATATATAAAAGCAAGAAAGAGGCCGCACTAGTTTATTTTGCACAGGTGTGCAAAATAACTGTTTATGCATAGTGCAGCCTCTTTTTCTTGTTTATATATCTGACATCTTTCATATTTTCCATAACCAACTGGTTGAGTAGTGTCTGACAGAAAAATATCGACAGATAATTAGCCTTGATTTATGCATTTTTCTCGCCTGAGCTGATATGTTGGGACATATATTTTTTTTTAAATAACCAGTAGGATTTATTCTTACCTCATAGCCATGAACCAAGATTTGCCACTTGTCAGAGTTGTGTGATATTAGGGTAGGGATACTCTGGGGATGCTAGGGTAGAAAGCATCTGATTGGACGAAAATGTGAGAATGCAGAACAACTGTATTCTGTAAAGAAAAATGTTTATATATAATTTTGTCAGTTTTGAACTACACTAGCATATAGATTAACCTCAAGGCTGACATACATGGGCTGAAAGCCAGAAAACTACAGAGTACCATTCATATGTTTAGGGTTGGTAATATTTGTTTGTTTTTGAAAGAAGTCTCTTGTAGTCACAAAGGCTACTCAAAAATAGTAAAAACAGTAATATTGTGGAAAAATTACATTTTAAAATAGAATTGTAATTTCTAAATTTTCTGTTTGAATATATTTTAAAATGTAATTTATTTGTGTGTTGACAAAGCTGAATTGACATTAGTCTTCAGTGTCTAATGTTCTAAAATCCAGATTTGCTTTTTAAGAAAGGTTTTTTATCATTAATTTTCTTTACGCTCACTTTTGATCAGGTTGATGTATTCTTGCTGAATAAAAGTATTAATTTCTTAAAAAAAACATTTTTTAACATAAATGTACTAGTATTATGAATTCACAGGGTCCTTTAGACCCCACAATTAGACACACACAGTTTGTCTGAAAGGGTTTTTTTGTATGCTAGTGCTTTAACACGTTATAACAGCCGGCTAAAACTAAAAAAAAAATCTCGAAGTTGGGTTTCAAAATTATTTTTTTAAGGTGTCAACCATCTTGGCCAGTAGTATTAATCATGCACTTCAATACATTTTTCATTGGTGTTGGTAGAAAAACTGTGGAGCATAAACTCGCTCAGCTGGTCAAAATGGATCCACGCTGGCCATAACCTCCTTCATAATATGGCGCTGAGATTTACAGCTGCTATGTGAACATCCAGATGTTTGTTTTGTCCTGTCCTCCTTTGTTTTTGCCCTTTTGACCAAATATCTCACGGGCTGTGTGTGTGTCCTGCCGAGAGAAGAAGGTCACATTCTGCCCCTTTTTCATCCTACAGAGAGCAGCAGCGTGGGTCGTTTCCAACGTCAGAGTGTGATGACTCTGGTTGAGCCCTGACAGCAGCTTCTGAAATGAGCTGTAGGTTGCCGCAGCCCAAAGAACACACTCCTCAGAGACTCATCTCCATCAAGACTGCGTCTGACAACGTCTTTGAGCGTGTGTGTACGCGTGGGTGCGTGTTAGCCTAGTGTAGCTGCGCCATGGGAGACTCATGTGGTTACTGCTTTTCACCGGCGCACACTTGAGAGTACTCGGTTCTAACACACGTCGTGCATACAGATCTCCCATTCATTGGCCTATTTAAAGCCGCCTGTGTGTACGAAAGGGAACAGGCAGAGCTTTGTTTGAATCAGTGAAATCTGAGAGCAGGAGAGGGGAGAGACCATTCCTCTGTGTGTTTACGGCTCTCAGCCCTCCAAGCCGATCCGTGATCACCGGCACAGTATGTTAGTTTTGCGTATACTAGTATGCGAGTGGATAACTCGGTCACCTGTGTGTGTGTGGCTCTTATCAGGTATGTTTTAGATTAAACAGTGGATGTGTGTGTGTAGACGGCAGACAGACAGACAGGCAGACTGTGCACTATTGATGACCACGTCTAGACAGAATGTTCGTCTCCCTCCCTCTTCCCTTAAAAAAATTTGCCCTAGGCTGCCAGCCAAATCCTCTCAGGAATGAGCACGTCTGAGCCTGTGTGTTTGATCCCTGAGAGTGTGTTTTGATATTTAGAGGCATGTTGTTTGCTCGGTTTTTTATGCAAGTGGTTTAGTTTGATTTTGAGTGTTTGGGTTGTTTTAGTGAGTTTTTTTTTATGATGTGGATTTTAGTATTTTAGTGTTTGAGTATAGGCGTCATAGGTAATGTCAGGAATGCATGTTTACTTTTATAAACCGTATGTGCAAAACCACACTGCCCACGAGCACCTCCAGGTCAGCTTTCACTACCGAATTCACTCCTAAAAGATGTAGGTGACAATCAAATTTACATTAATCCACACGATGTTGCCAAAATGTTTATTCTGGAGTGATTCTGTCTGTTCTAAATACACATTGGGCCTTAACCCTCAGAGGCCGACGGCACGGTATTGTCCACAATGCCACATGGCACCTCTGATAAATATTTATATTATTCAATGACAGATCGAATTATTGATTTTCTTACCGTTTTTTTCCAGCAAAAAGCTAATGAGCTAGCCATCATGGGGGTGTCTTTGGTGTCTTTCTAGCCTTTACAGAAGGTTTTCTGTCCAGCCTGGAACTTGTGCATCCTTTTGGAGTTTTTCAGCAATAAATCCAAAAGCATATCCAAGTTTTATCCAATTGATGTCCATAATTTTTAAATTTGCCGCTAGCTTGATGCTAGCTGCCATTATGGATATCACATGATGTTTTCATGTGATGGTTGTTGGACACTTGTGATAAAAATCCCCCACACTGGTCAACATACTCATATATTCACGTTTCATTACTCGATGCTATGTAGAGCCAGACATTGGCACGTTACAAACTATCGGTATCGGCAGTATGGTATTACATTGAAAATTTGCAATTACAATTACAATTTGCAGTATGACGTTATCCATTGCTAAATTTTGGCTCATCATAGACTAGCTAACCACAAAGCTAGCTAATGCCACTATCATCAGTCTGTTCTGTTGTGACAATAAATGAAACAAGTTTCTTTTTAAAATGCATTATCATATTATTTTAGTTAAAACTCATAAATAACTACAATTAACTAATGTTAGGGAAATCTGTTAATGTGTGTTCCTCGGTTCTGAAATAAAAAATAGAATAAAATATCGGCCGATATATCGGAATATCGGATTTTAAAATCAACAAATATTTGTATCGGTATCGGCCTTCAAAATCCTTTATCGGTCGGGCTCTAATGCTATGTAATATTTTACAATTTTTGTTAAAGAAAAACAGGAATTTTTTTTTACTGTTTTAGATCTCTCTTTAGTTCTGTCTCTCTTCCTCTGATTTTATCTCCTTATAGCCCGCATCAAGTTGGCCTACATTTGTCCACAGTCCAGCCCACATCGAAAAGATGCCTCATCAGAATAGCACAGAGCACACAACGTGTCCCACAGTGCAATGCACAAGACTTTTTCCAGTGTGACGAATGAAATGGAAGTAATACCACCCGCAGTGATTTTCGTGACTCATTATTTGATGTGACATTTTTACACGCACTTGGATTACAAATGCTAAACAAACATTTACTTCTGAGATGACAGCTGGACTCCACTTGCTGACTTAAAGGGATAGCTCTCCCCAAAATACAAATTCTGTCATCATTTACTCACCCTCGTGTCAGATTTTTGTGCTGATTAGAATTTATCCAAATCCAGGTATGACAAGCAGTTTTTAAGATTTCAGGATTTCCCCATTCAAATAGATAGGATTTGGTCTTGGATGCCCAAAAATAGATGCCCGAAGGTGTGGCAAAATTGGCCGCTTAGTGGACAGACTTTTCTTGAAAGGGACTTTGGACGTATGCAACAAACAACATGCTAGTCTTCAATTCTGAACACAGCCACTGTTTCCAGATTGTAAATGATTTGCATACTTTTCTTAAGTCAACTTGGCCTATATTTGGTCACCATACACCCGGCTCACACATGTCCTCACTCCTTTTTTTCCCTGTAGTGCTAATGATGTGTGAATAGGAGACCTATGGAGGGGGTACAGTGAGGGGCCCCAGCAGCTCTCTGTGTGTTTGTGACTGAAAACTGCATGTTTGCGCTGCTTTTTTCGCTTTATACATACCCTCTGCCAGAGCTGCAACAGATGGACACACAATCACCCTCGTGTGCCGCCTTTCACACGGATTGTGCTAAACTGTGTCTCTGTGAGGTGCTTATAAATGAAAAGCCACTTATAAACGCTCAGTGTCACTCACAGATTCACAAATTAAATCCTTATACACGTGTGTACACATAAAAACAGGAACGATATGCATAAAAAGGCATTCCTAGGGTAAACACACGCTCTCTGAAAGGTCATCGCGTATTATGACTGTGTGAGGTTGGCCTAGATAAGATTCATCATCGGCCCATGCGGCTTGTAATACTACGCTGTAATTCCCCACTTAACAGCGTAGCCGATAAAACGTGCGGAAACTGCAAAGACATTGCGTGTGTTTTTTTTTGTGTGTGTGTGTGTTTTTTTCTCGTCAACCTCTGTGGACACAATGTTTTTTCGTAGATGTTTTCGTCAGGGGATCTCCATAGTTGGTAATAGTGATGTGGTCAGGCTTGTACATGTTACAGTCTTCATTGTCAGAGCCAAAGTAGAATTTGTGTTTGTGTGTCAGTGACCTCATTATCCCCATTTTGAGGAAAACAATTGAAGTTGATGAAGGTTTAAAGTGTTCTGTTAGATCTAGCAGGTTGTTTTGGTGCTCAGGTTAGCAAGCTGACGTGGGCGAATGGGAGATCCGAGGCCGAAAGGGTGTGTGCGTATGATCATGCATTCTCTAATGGGTTCGTAGTAACAGCGGTGGTATGTTTCGAATGAGCGAGCTGCAGGAATGCTAACTCCCACCGTTGTGAGCTGTCTTCCTCTCACACACACTTTTGCAGAGTTTTGCATATCACATATGCTTGTGACAACCAGGCTTTGCATCCTCTGGGTGTTTGTGTGTTCTTGTTCTGATTGCATGTCGAGACGTGAGGGATTTCTGTTAGTTACATTTGTCAACGATGCGATTTACGAAGTAAATAGTGTTACAGAATATGATTGTGTGTGTGTGTGTGTGTGTGACTTTTACACACTAATTAAAAAGAGATTAGAGATGTCTGAGGTGTTGCATCCCTGGAAGAGAGCGCAGAGAATCTCATAACACAACCTGATCCGCAGGATTTGGCATGTTGAGTGACTTAAACGAGAAATAACCGTTTGAGAAAAAAACGTCATTTACAAAATGTGTACGTTACAATGGCCTTCTCAGCAGACGCTTTCTTACCATTGTTTATGTTTCACATCATTTATATATGGTGGGTTTATGTCATGTATCTCATGGTTTTGCGTCTTGAGAGCATGAGACACCTGTTCCAGTGTAATTTTCTAAATGTCCTTGAGGGGAACAGAGCAATAACTCTCAGTAAACGGCGCCCACAGCTTTTGCACAACTATCACAATCACTGCTCGCACTTTGTGCTGCAGGCCAGCTAGATAAATCCTTGTTTTTGTGTTTGTTTTGCTGTAAGCTCTTGCGTCAAGGCTGCACTGCATCTAGTATGTGATACAGCAGATTGGAAGCTCTAATAGTGTGCCGTGTGTGTGGTGTCTCTATGGAGGTTCAAAATAGCGTGCTACTTGTGGTGGTTCTGCAGTGTAGGATGTATACTCTGCATAATATGCAATTTTTTAGTATGCGCAGAATCCCCACATGACCTAATATAAAATGAACTGTGTTGTACTGTATCCCTAATGCCATGCACTTGATTTGACCTTATATTTTTAGAATGGAGAATGAATTAACAGTAATATCTTTTTACCTTTTTTTTTTGTGACTGATTATTTATTATTTGACTGACTGTCAAGACATTTTTGCACAATTGTGGATTACAAATGCACAATGTCATTGCCTATATATATTTTCTTTATCTCCACTTGATGAATATTAATTATATATATTATATTATATATATTTATTTTATATACAGATTAATTAACCAAGTAAAAATTCAAAATATGAAAAAGGACAGTAAGATCCTAGAGTATTTTCATTTTCACCTATGGAAAGGACTTGGAACTTCTATGAACTCTTTGTCTTACATCTGTACTCTCTGTTTGAGCATTTTTATGTTGTTGCAATAAAAAGAGGAAAGTATAGTATGTACTATTTTCATACAGTATATACTCTGCAGTATGCTAGTACTCTATTCCAAACATAGCATATTGAACCAGGTTTAAACATTAGAATTGCATACTTGGCTCTTGAGAGATGAGAACCCACAACACGAAGGAGACAGAGTGGGGACTGTGTCATTGCATGTGTCACGGGTGAGGAGGGAGTGTTGGCTGGGCCTTGAAGTGTGGAGAGATGGGCCGGTAGACATAGTGTGTGCGCTTGTCAAGGTTAGACAGGCTCACCACTGCAGTGTGCTCATTGTTTCTGCCCCCCTCGGCTGCTGCCCACCCCTCCCTCATGCTGCAGTCCTCTTCCCTCAAGAAAAACAGCCCTATCTCCTACACGCACATTTTTTTTTTGCGTTTAGCGGCGATGTGTGGGGTTGCCATGTCACCCCACCACCGTGCAGCTGCTTTATGTTGTGCGGCGACATCGCCGTTCATTATTCAGCCTACAGGAAACAGGAGATCCCATAGTTCCCATAGTCTGCAGGAAGTTGTAATTTACTCCAGATAAAACATGTTTCTTCCTCCTCTGGCACCCACCCAACCACAACTGTTAGTGTCTCTGTGATGGAGGGACGAGGATGTGTGTTACACTTTGTGTTTTGCTTTGCCAAATAGAGGATGTTACGGATTATAAACATTAGAAACGCACATTATGAATCCTCTGAAGAGAACTGCTGTGTCAGGTGAGCGTATTAAAGGTCTCTTCCCTTCTGTTTTAGCTATATTAGTCTCTGTCTGTGTCTGATTACCATCAGCACAGAGCTTGCCCCTGATTCATGCTGTGTGACTAGCACACACACACACATATGCACAAGCCCTGCAGCGTGTTTGTTGAATGCGTTTAGCAGAGGAGGTGACGGACAGATTGAGTGTGGTGATTTGTGCACAAGCTCTCTGATATCAGATGAATTGCATGTCTGAAGGCTTGCAGCTAATTGTAAACACTCTTGTGAATAAGGTTGTGCTCATGAAGCATGTGTTTGTGTTTTCTCGCAGAAGGTGGTGGATGACGACGGTCACGGGAGGAAGTCCAGTCCTGCACTCTGCCCACCTAACAGCAAGCTGTCTGATAACGTCCTGGAGAAAAAGGTACTGTCTATGTTACTGCAAAGTTCCTTTAATGCAAGGCCACTCGCAGCATCTTGGCAACGCTCCTGGGCAACTATTTTCTCATGTCTTCTTCAATAGAGACGATCTCTAACTCTGTTTAGTATGAAGGAACAGTTAAATCACTTATAATCTGACAAAAGGGAGTTAAAGGTGTCCTAGAATTTGAAATTGAATTTATCTTGACATTGTTAAATAACAAGAGTTCAGTACATGGACATGACATACAGTGAGCTTCAAAAACCATTGTTTTCTCCTTCTTATTTAAATGATTCCACATAACACGACTGTGACGCAACAGTTGGGATAATTTATATGTACGCCTCCAAAAATGTGCATCCAGCCCATGTTCAAAGGCAGGCTGAACTGAACAAGCGAGGATCATAGGGAAAATGGCAGATCACGGGAACAAATGTTATGTTCCAGGCTGTGCAGGGGATGTGAGGAATTTTCATACCCTTCCCGACAGAAAAGAAATGTCAACAGACGTGGTTGATGTTTATCTATAATCGGATACCGTTTAATTTGAAGTTGTTAGTTTGCTCTGCCCATTTCACCACAGAATTATTTTCTAACCAGGCTTCTCTCAGCGTCTCATACTAAGGGAGGGGGCAATTCCAACTGTATATTCCCGCAAGCGGTAAACTAGTGATTTTATTAACGATAATGTACTCTGTTGTTATCTAGATCCAGTGCAAGATTATCCTAGTACAATAACAAGTAGCAAACTAAATAGAACGACAAAGTATTTACGCTGAGGTTAATATTTCTTGCCTATGTCAAATAATTTTACTTTCGTCTATTTCATCAGCACGTGAGGGGCTAACTACGTTTAGTTTAGTTGCTCACAGATAATGTTAGCTCACTCGATCCTTCTAGCTAACGTCACATTCTCCACCACATAAGTCGAAGCTATATTTATATGACAATGCATCTAACGTTAGTCCATTTGTTAAAAATTGTAATTTTTGAAAACGATTATTTTGCATGCTTGGAATTCAGAGTGCACCACATTCCTTGCGTACTAATGATGTAGGCTGCCAAACCGATGATCCTATCGTCTTATGTAAGGGAACAGCTGTTTTTGAACACAATGAGGCCACAGTAAAACAGCCAATCAGAGCAGAACTCCTCATTACTATTCATGACCCTTCCAAATAAGGTAAAAACGGACAATTTCATTCTAGGGCCAATTTCTAGAGTTGAAAATGGACCTGTAAAACCATATCTGTCCATTTTAAATGCTTTTAAATAAGCCGCATACCCTCTATAAGAAATTAAAATATTTCAATACAACACATTCTAGGGAACATTTGAATAAATGTAGCTTTTTTAGCTGAATAAACTATTAATACACAACTAAACAGCCTCCATAAATCTCCAAATTAATTCTTCTTCAAGTGATCCGTATCCTCTGTTTACACGCAAGCACATAACGGCCTCATCCACACACACACCCTCTTCATTATAGAGTCACAACCTCTCACTATCTTGCTCTCTCATACTCATCACCGGCCTCAAAACTAACCTCACCCTTCCTACCCACCCCTAGAAAACTCCCTCATTCACACCCCTTCCTCTCATTCTGTCTTTGACTCGCTCAGTCTTTCATTTCATTCAGAAATATATAACTGCACATACACACCAGAGACCCAACAGTCATCCTTCCTCTTTTCTTTCCGGGTGTTCTAATCACAAAAGGGCAGGGCCAGGCGTAAACAAGTTTCGAACTGTTTCATGCGAACCGTTTTGAGTGGAGGGCTTTGTTTATTATTAACATGCACTACTTTTGAAAGTTCAGGATTAGTAAGTTATTTTTAAAGGTTTTTAACGAAGTCTCTAATGCTTACCAAGGCTGCATTTCCAAATCCCTTAACATTTAAACAACACGTGAGACACATTTTCAAAACGTGGTGTAAATGTAGCCTCACTTTCCCCCAGTACAGTTTACCAAGCATTTACATCAAGTCAGAAACCGTCCCGGGCTGTTTCACTAAATGCTGTCTTTCTCTTATCCTCTTCATTAATGCTCTGTCTGTCAACCTCTGCTCTGTGACTGTGGCCACCGATGGATGAGCTCCTCTCATGCATGCATGATATTACAGCAAGATGTTTGTACTGCTCTCTGTGTTTACTCTGCTTCAGGCATACTCACTGCCCTCACCAAGTTTCCCTCTGTGTGTTTGTACATTTTTGTGTAATTATTGCTGTTCAGCTGCTCCTGCGCGAATGCTCTAGATGATCTGCGTGTAATGAGACCTTAAAGAACTTCTGTATTATTAATGCACAAATGTGTATACATGTATTTTAATGCAGCTCAAACAGTCCATTTCATATTCAAACGGCCTTAAAGTGCTTCGTTAATATTGATATGCTCTTGTTTTTGTGTGTACAGGGAAGCTCTTCACTGGTTTTCAGTCGACTCTTTCCCGATATCAAAGAGGAACCAGGACACTGCCCCATCGTCCACCCGAGGTATGGCCTTTTTTACCTGTTATTGTCTTTTGACCTGCGGCTTGTTATATGATAAAATGGGCAAAATGTCATATACACTGAATCTAGGGATGAGAATATCCTAGAGACCTGGGTTCTTTTGATTTTGGCCTGTACGAAACACTCCTAGCAACCACTCAGGACACCCTAACATCATCATAACAAATGTCAGACAATGTAAAAATGTATTTAAAATGTATATTTGCAAACCTCATTGAAGAATAAGACGCATGACCTGAAGGCTTGGACTCAGTCGACAAGAAAAAAAGTGATTGCATTGCATTCAGCTAGACACTATTTTTTTTTTAAATGCTTATTTCCAGTCTAATCTGATTATTGCGATTTAGCTCTGTAGTGCATCATTACCTGCTCAGCTGTACGTGTGAATGGCTTTCTGAGAGCAACAATTCTCCTGTTATTGCTGGAGTTTTCAGTTTCAGGGATGTATGTGCACTAATCTGAAGGTTTATTATGTTTGCAGTTACTACCTGTACACGTACGATAAGATGGTGGCCCCTAACGTGTCCCTGCGGAAGGAGGCAGAGGTGAGCCATGAGGTTCTGGGGGCCCTGCTTAAACAGCACTACAGCCGGAGAGCACTCACCCACGACAGCCAGCCCACCACAGGTCAGTACTAGTAAATTATTCTACATGCATGCGCAAAATGTACAAGAATGATGAGGTGAGGTGTTTTTTTGGACATGTATGTGGTTGACTGACTCAAAAGGTGAGGAGCTGCTGAAAATGTCTTGCTAATGATTAGTACAGCTTACATTTTGTCGCCAGTGAAAAGAGAGAATGAAAAGAGGCCGCAGTCCGTGTGAGCGTCAGAATCGCTCTTGAGGAGAGTATTGGGGGAGGGGTTTCCATTCTCCACCGCGCAGAACACCATATTTCCTCATGTCCTCCTTCTGCCTGTCTCTCTCTCCCTCTTCCTTTCTCTCTGTGCATCATTTTTCTTTTCCTCTTGAACCCCTTCTTAGCCCACCACTCACCTCTCTGTGCTTACTGCTTTCTCTCTCTTTTTTGTCTCCCCTGCATTCTTCTATCTGTCTGTTCTCCATCCTGGCTCCCTGTACTCTCTCGTCTCAGTCTGTCTATCTTTCTTCCCCCATCTCTCATCCTCAATTCTCTTTCTTCCATGTACCCGTTCTCCGTTCAGGCTCCTAGTCTCTCGTTCTCAATCTGTCTCCTGACTCTCTCCTTTAACCGCTTTCACTTTCTTCCACATCTCTTTCTCAATTCCATCTCTCTTTCATGTATTTGTCCTCCATCTAGTCTCCCTCATCTCTATTTCTTCATTTGCTTTTCTTTCTCTCCTGAGTCGGTATTTGTTTTGTTATATTTGTTATATTGTTATATTTTTTCATCCTGCCTCATCTGTCTCTCATTTCTTTTTCTTCCATGTATCTGTTCTCTATCCAAGCTATCCTTGTCTTTTGTTCCTCATCTGTCTCTCGTTCCCTCTTTTTTTGCTTCTATCCAGGATCCCCCTTTCTCTTTTCCATCGTTCATCTGTCTTTCCCCCCCCCGTCCCTCTTCCGCAATCGTCTGTCTTTTTTCCATGCACATTTTCTCCACCCCGGCTCCTTTCTTTCTCTCAGTCTGTCTCTCTTTTTTCCATGTATCCATTCTATATACGTGTGCCCTCTGTAACTCTTCCTCAATCTGTCTCTCTTCTTTCCACGTACTCGTTCTCATCCTTGCTCCCCCGTGTCTCTTCCGTCTCTCGTTCTCCATCTCTGACTCATTCTTCTGAGTGTGACAGACAGGTCTTAGTCACAGTAGAGGCTAGCAGGAGAGGGAGGCTGTTATTCGGCTCTGCAGTGCCAGATCTGCAGCCTGCCTGTCCTACATTTAAATGAGCTGTATCTCTCTCACACACACACACGCTCTTTCTCTCTCAGTCCCTCTGGACTCCCGTATTGCTCATCTAAACATACATGCTAGGCAGCTGTGGTTTGCCTGGTTCAGGTGATTTGTATGTCGAGCCTGTGTAGCATCTTAGCAGCGCTAAAATAGCTCAAATCAAGAAAATCTCCACTTTACACTTGCCTCCCATTTCTGTGTGAGGTGTCGAGCCCTTCCCCTCTATGCTGACCTTCAAAAAGAGACACCTACAGAGAATTAGTCAGACAGACTTTCAGCACATGACAGATAAGGTGTGTGTGAGTGTGGTTAACTCTTTCTTCCCTTTGCCTCAGATCCTCGCGCATCTCCTTCCTCCATCGCAGAGGAGGCCAAATCCCACCACGCGGGCGAAGCGCACGAACGCCGCCAACCTCCTCCGCCAGTCGCCATGGAGACTAGCTCAGGCGGCAAGCAGCACGCCCCCATTCCCACGGCGGGAAAAGACAGCGGAACAGAGGACGACAAAGACAGGATCATGCTGGAGATTGTGCAGATGTACCGGCGGCAGCAAGAGAAGCTCAATTCCACCCTTCAGAAACAGCTGCAGCTGGAGATGGTGAGACATCTCCCGACCTAAATCATCCCTAGCTCTGTTCCAAAATCTAATGAGCTGGCTCTGTGTCTGCTGTCTATATAGGCAGCAATCTTCCAAGGATGCGTTATAACTCAGAAGTAACTTTTTAGCTTCGTACTCTTGACTAATGCTCACAGTCGATTGCAATAGAGACTGATGTTAACATAGTACTCTAATAATGTGTTTAATTAAATATAAATTAAAGGGGACCATATGAAGAGTTCAGATGCAAAAGCCTTTAAATGCCATTTGAAATTTTCTTCTTTAATGATGATTTTTATCAAACTTGTATATTTATGTTCAGTAATTTCACTTAAATAACAATTAATAGGTAATTATCATTGCCATTTAAGTGAAATCACTGAACTTAAATATACAAGTTTGATAAAAATCATCATTAAAGAAGAAAATTTCAAATGGCATTTAGAGGCTTTTGCATCTGAACTCTTCAAATATATAATGTCTAAGATTGATTTATTTTGTTGGGAAAACATATTAAGTATGATTTTAAAATGACAACATGGTGTTTCTACAATTAAGTAATTGGTTTTTATGTGGTTACTCAACTAAAGCCTCAAAAAATGTATATTACCTGGGGATTTTTATTTTCTATAAATTTCAATCTTTTGTTTCTGTTCACTTTTATAGAAAATAAGATAGAACCTTATACAAACCTTTTTCTTATTGTTAAAAACTGGAGCTAACAATAGAATACAATCACTGAATAATGCTTAAGAAGGATAAAACATTATATTATACTATAACATTATTATATAAGAAAACATTTAATTTAGAATCGATGAATTATATCCTACCTTAATACAAGCACCTTTGCACACCATAGTTTGAAACTCCCTGACCTTAGGTTTCATAAGCACAAATAATATATGGCTATATATATATATAATACATTTTTAATTTTAATGCATTTTAAATGTGTATACACACAATGATGCATAAGTATGTGCATATAGAATGCATATTCATAATTATCTCCTGCTGCCATTTTGGATGAAAATCATTAAGCTTGTCGTATTGCATCTGGGATTACTTCATCCGCAAAATGATTCATGCGATTCTGCCCTAGATTTTGGCCTAAACGGGGATCTTAAAACGCTACGTGATTTTTGCTCCCTTCTCTATGGAGCAGCCACCGTGTCAGGTGCAGGCCTATGATGTCTCAAAATGCTCCTCTAAATAGGCAGCTCATTAGAGGTTTGATCAGAGCCAGGGAGATGGGCTAGTTGTGTATCTGAGAAGCTCTTTTGTGGTCCTGTGAAAAGAGAGGGACCTTGTTACATAGTGGGTGTAAAGGTGAAGGCCAGGGCAGAGCAGAGTGGAGCATGTTCCAATTGAGCTATCACCCTTGACTTGTCCACTACAAACCCTGACCTATGCCACACATTGTTTGATGCGTGTCTTCATGTGCGTGTGTGTAGGAGCTGGAGGCAGTGCGCGGGGGCGAGGCGGCCAGGCTGAGGGAGTTGTCTGCGGAGCAGCTGGAGCTGCAGAACGAGCTGGAGGCGGTGCACACTGAGCATGCTCAGAGACTGGGGGAGGTGCGGCAGGAGCAGAGACAGCTGGAACACCGACTTGAGCAGCTCCGGCAGCAGAGCTGTGCCTGCCAACCCAAGGAACAGGAGGCGCAGTACAACGCGCAGGTAAACGCGAGAGGGCAGAGCCCATCTGAGTGCGCCACAATGACTCTGATGCAACGATAGACTATACCCAGTGTGAATTATTCCTGTGCCCGATGCAATATGCTGCATGTATCAGCACAGCTTATCTGTGTGTGGGAGTGAATCAGTAACGGGAAGAGAGAAACGCACGCACATTGAGATGGAGAGCCAGTGGCTGGCTGACTTGCACACTGATTTCAGCGATGATTTAGGGCAGTGGTTCTCACACTTTTTAGAGCAAATATCCGGTCTAATCAAATCAGATCAGATCAACACACAAGAAGTCTATCCATCCGTACTGCTGATATAACTGCACATTTGTTTTGATCACATACATAAATCTATTCAAATAGAAAAAATTACCAATGCGACTTTTTTTTAAAGACAAATGAAGTAACATTTGCATATTGTAATATTTGAACTATAATTTCTATCTAGAATTGTTTCGAGTATCACATTTTGAGAACCATTAAGTGTTTGTGTGTGTGTACCCCTAAATATAGGGGTAAATGGAGTCTGTGTCATCAAATCTGTTATTTTAAACCAAAACCATTCAAAATCGTTTTGTAATTTAAGCTGCAATTAAATCAAATAAAATACTAATTTTATGTGAAAAAGTGAAAGAAAGAAAAAAAATATTTAAGTTATATTGGAAATATTTAAAAAGTACATAACAAAACGACTAAACCTTGAAGTAAAATAAAAATGAAAGCTAATTCAAAATAGTAATAAGCACTATAAAAGTATGCACATAATACTGAAATAACACTGCATATATGAAATTGCTCAACTTTCTGAAAGTAATGACTCACTGAGGCATTAATACTTGTTGCTTTAGTATAGTTTTATAGTAAAGTGAAGAGAATGCAATAGAGTGACACAGTAGACAGATGTTTCACATTCAGTTCAATTGGTATTTTGCCGTGGCGCTATAGATTTGCTCTGCTGCTGAAATTACTGAGGTTCAATTTTGTGTTTTTTGAATCATTTTGTGCGTTCCTATTTCTAACTCCTCTCGTTCTGTCTGCAGCTGTGCGAGCTCCGCTGTCGCCTCGAGCGTGCTGAGGCGGAGCGGCAGGAACTGCAGGAGGAGCTGTGCAGGGAACGAGAGGCCAGAGAGAAGCTTGAGCTCATGATCTCAAAGCTTCAGCTGCAGATGGCCCAGTCTGGCACCAAGGGAAGCCGCAGCAGTAGCCCCGCTCAGCCCCCGACCCCCTCCGCAAGCCCCCAATCCCAGCATTCCCCCGTTTCACCAGCCCAAGAGGTAACCTCCGGATAAACTCCTCCTGCTCTCCCCGTCTCTCGCACACTTCCACGCCTGTAGCCCAGGAACACGCTTGCCCACTCCCTGCTGAGACAGACAAACACGAGACCACTGCAGAAAAGAGCAGCTCTCCCATAAACATATCCCTTTGTGTTCCCTTAATGTTTGTTTAATTTAAAAAGACTTTTCGTGTCTCCCTTTTTTCCCCTAAGTCGCCCTGTCCTCAACCAGTTGTCAAGCTTTTTGTTTTTGGATGTACATGTTTGTTATAATTTATAGTCGTGCTGAGAGGCTGATGGGACAGAGGAGGTGTTTCTTTTCAGTACTTTTTACCTCCTGTGTCGTTGGGTCAGTGCTCGAGTGCTTTTCCTGTCCAAGCCCTTTGGATACAGGAAACAAAACTGACACTCAGTAAAATACTACCTGTCACACGGATGCCAAACAGCAAGACGCCAATGCCCTGCAGCAGCAGCAAGAAACCATGAGGATGTTTACTTTTTATTTTCATTACGTGTATCACCATTTCTTTGTTAATATCAGTAAAATATTATAATATAGAATTTCAAGTCATTATGTTTCATTCAAGTGATTCAGAAACAGAGGCGCCCCTTACTGAGGCCCCCCTGGTTTAAGATCCTAATCCCCCCCTCTTCCTTTCCTTCTCCCCTCCATTTTCTTTCCCTCGTCTTGAACTGCCTACCGTTTGTCTTTTCGGTCTGGTGTTGATTATATGTTTCCTGTCAGCACTGCTGACCCTTTGCAGACTGGTATATGACAAACAGTTCAGTTCATTCCTGTGTGATGCAGTAAGCAAAGACTCGCATTCGCCCCCTGCTGGAGAACACTATAATACTAGACCCTAGAACTTTTATTTTATAATCATTTACTCATCCTTATGTTGTTTCAAACCTGTATGAGTTTCTTTCTTTTGTTGAACACAAAAGAAGACATTTTGAAGAATGGCCCCCATTAGCTTCTAAAGTATATTTTTCCGATTATGGAAGTCAGTGGGTGCCGTAAACTATGGAAGCTTGTTTCCGCCAAAAATAAAAAGGTAATGATGCATTTTTATCTCACAGTTCTGACTTTTTTTCCTCACAATTGCGAGTTTATATGTAAAGTCAGAATTGCGAGATATAAAGTCAGAATTGCGTGATATAAAGTCACAATTGCAAGATATAAAGTCAGAATTGCGAGATATAAAGTCAGAATTGCGAGATAAAAAGTCAGATTTGCGTGATATAAAGTCGCAATTGCGTGTTAAAGTCAGAATTGCGAGATTTAAACTATTCTGAGGGGGAAAAAAGTTAGTATTTTTTTCACCTTAGAATTAGCCTGATAACTCGCAATTGTGAGTTTATATCTTACAATTCTGAGAAAAGATGTCAGAATTTCGACATGCATATAAACTCACAATTGTGAGAAAAAAGTCAGAATTGTGAGATAAAAAGTCGCACATCTGTCTTTTTTTCTCAGAACTGCGACTTTATATCACCCAATTCTGACTTTAGCCTATATCTCGCAGTTCTGACTTTATAACATGCACTTGTGTGATTAAAAGTTTAGTTGATTGGAAATTTCAAGGCCAAGTAAATCAACATATCTTCAAACAAAGCATGCAGTTGACCTTAGATTAGTACATTTCTTAGTGAATTTCCTCAAGGATCCATTAATAGTGTAATTGGAGATGTAAAGCATTGAAGTAGTTCACAATCTCTCATAAACCAGAGCTGATTTCCTTATGCTGATAAATTACCTACAGTTTTTGAATGCTGTACTCTAGGTTAAATGATTTGACTGTTAAGTATTGGGTGTTTTAGGATTGGGTGCCTGAACTGACTTTCTTTTTTTTTCTTTTTCTTCATATTCCCCCTCTTCATTCCTTCGTGTCATTATTCTGGATGACTAAACAAACAGGTCTGACAGAGACAAAGAAAACAGACAGGGGGCCAAGGGAGAGACATTAAGGAATTAATGGTGTCAGGTTAGCTCCCAGTCACTGGGGCTTGAGGACGTGTGCTTTCTCTCCATAGAATGGGGCAGTGGCCTTTGATGCCCACCCATACATCATCAATTAGATGGACACAGAAGTTCCAATTGAGTTTGTAAACAATATTAGACCCAAATAATAACGTTTTTTTTATGATGTACATATCTCTTATAGAACATTCCACTGTGCACAATTCATCAGTTCCAAAATCAGCGTTTTTCTAAACCTGAATATGTGTACAGTGCAAAACCTCTTAAAAAGAGGTAAAAAGAGGAAAACACCCTGATTTATGTGAATATATCCAGCAATGAAGAATTTAAAAACAAGACTATATTGTAAATGGGTGCTTTGCCATTTTTGACCTTTTCTTGAAATTATTCAGAAATTATTTAATGTATTAACTAATAAAGATTTATATACACTTTGTACATACCGTAGTCATTAATATATTAACTAAATTCTTATAAATAATCTTTTCTGATATAATCGAGGTTTAAATAATCAAGGTTTCTGATCACGTTTGCAAAAGCTGGGTGTAGCCCAAGCTCTGTTTAAAATTTTTTTTTTTTTTTTTGGCCTGAAGAGTGATTGTTGATAAAGTGTGTATGGTGGTGAGGGGGTGGACAACCCCTGCACTCCATCCAACGGGGATTGGGAACAGTGACGTACACTGCCCGGTACTTAAATGTCTCCCTACAGTGGGTCATTTCGTCCCTTTCATTGAAGCCCACTGAGTCTGACAACTTGTTGTTATTTTGGTGGTGCTCGCTTTTCAGCTTTTCCTCTTCCACATAATTTGACATTCTTACAAAGAAGGGAGTGAAGTAATGCATGTTAGATACAATATTGTTATGCTAAAACAAAAGATCCATTATTGCTAAAGTGATTTTTTTTCTCTCTCTCTCTCTTTTGTATTCTCTTTCACATATACAAGCTTTCAAACAAATGTCCCTCCATATTGTCTTTATGTAAATAGACAGAAAATGTGCTCAAGAGCCTAATTTAGATGCCAGAGACTTTTGATATGAGAGACTGTGTGTGAATGGCAAATGAGAGATGCTTACTGAAAGGAGCTATTTTATTTTATTATATATATATAGCTCTAATTTCATTTGTAGTTCTTTTGAGAGATTGTAGCTTTTGTTTTGTCACTGTAATACATTACACGCAGCGTGTCAACTACAATTTCTGTACAACCAGTATTAGGTTTCTTATTTCACCAGAGTTACCTCTGTAGCAGCCAGTTTCAATGCTGTTTTTGATAGTTTTGGGGTATTAAAGTGTATTTCTGAAGCTTTTTAGAGTATACCTTTTCATTTGTAATATGAAAAATTGCATTTTGTACAAGGGGGTGCGCTGTATATCTTCTATATAGAATGCCATGTTAAATTTGAATTATGGGCATAAGAATACAGTACTCTTTAGACTCTAAGAACAACAAACCTGTTTTTGGCTTTTGCAGTATTAAGAAAATGAATATAGATAACGTTGTACATATTTGAGAGGTGTGAAATGTTGAATATCTGATGTATATAGGCCTGGTATTATAAAATTAGCAAAATTGTACCTTAAAGCAATCTAATAATACTAGAGTTTTCCAGCAACCATGTATTTTGCATTCTAAAGAAAACTATCCCATTTTACAGGGGATAATGAATAATGTGAGCTGATTAATGGCAAAAAGAGACAAAAGAAAATTACAATTATATGAACTGAACATTTTTTATAATAGTAAAAAGACACATAGTATACAAATAACTACCTGCCAGCACAGCATGTGACCCTATTATATCGATCACACCTTTGCTAATGTGTAACTGAGACATTCATTTAAAAAAAAAAAAAAAAAAATCAGATGTGATGCTTTTTTTGGAGAACACACTCAACACTGTAATATAAATTATATTGTTTATGACTTTTGTAAGCAGCAAAGATATTTAAGTTGTAATTCTGAGATATGAAATGCAGTGTCTGTGTGTATCATTGCGTATGTTGCCAATTCTACAGTGGTATGAGAGGTTTTTTTTTGCTCTTGCATGAAAACGAGACGTTGCTCTCCTACCTCATGTTGTGATAAGATGTTTTCTAAAGCAGATGACACATCTCAAACTGTTTATCATGATTGATATTTACGAGTTGAATACATGTACATGCTTTTAGCTAATACCTCAGTTGTATCTAGTATTTTATTGTTTATTTCCCCTCTTTCAGACTTTGTAAATATATATTGTATAGACAATAACTTGGATTCAATTCAAGTAAAGTTATGTAGTGTCAAATCAGTTGTGTTATTGTACTTTGTATTTTTAGCACATGTTTTGGCCGATTTAGCACTCAAGCAATGAAAATCTAAAATGTGAAAACACTTAAAATGTGTTAGCATTAAAGCTAAAATCGACATTTAATTCACTTAACCCTCATCCTTCCCTCTGGAAAAGAGTCATGAAATACGTTATATTATTATTATTTTTCACAAGAGCTCGGCAAAGACTCTAAATGTAAGATATTTTGAACTGAATTAAAAGGTTTTAGGAAATTGTGAGTTATTTTTAAGTTGTAAGTTGTTCAAGTTAAGTTGTGAGGAATGTGCTTAAATTATTATTTATTGATTAAATCTAGTAATTTAAGGGTAAAAAAAAATAAAGAAGTGCAATTTTATCCGCAAGGAAAGGATAATAAAGTAGGCTGATATATAATTAACACCCAAATTAAAATGCTGTCCTCTTTTTACTCACCATACGCCGTTCCAAACCTGGCTGATTTACTCCTTTGGATTTTTTTTCACCATTCAATGAATATTTTGTAGCCTACACAATGCCTTCTGATTGAGAGTTTTTAAGCAAGTAATGGTAGGCTATCTTTTTACGTCTGGCGGCTGCAATTAAGCTTCAAAGTTCATCTGTAAAAATGATCTTGTTTGGACAAAACGCTTCAGTAGGCTATCATAAACTTTTGATGATCACAGAGCTTGTTTATTGTTGTTGCGATAATCCAAAAGCATATGGGAAAATCCTACAAAGTAACGTCATACGTGCACCACTTTGCGCCCAAAGATTACGCCCTGAATTTAGTTTTATCTAATGTAAGACTATGAAGCTTATTTAAAAAAATATATATATATATTTAGAAAAAAAATCTTAAAAATGTATCATAATTAAATTAAAAAAAATTATTAATTAAAAAATTATCGTTTCCAAATGTCTGAAATTTGGAGATGGAAAAACAGGAATCGCTATGTGATGATTAAACTTCAAATTGCAATGATTTAAGTGAGATTAAGGTCTACTGGCAGAGAATGAATTTGTATGTTCATTCAAAACTCAAAACACTGTTGATTTTTTTTTTTTGTATCTAAATTTGTGAGCATTGAAAAATCTTAATTGAAATTCCGGTTTTTAAAATAGAAATCAAGAATTTTTATAGGCCTATTTAAGTTTCAGAGGTAAATTCAAAACAAATAAATACAGATAAATGTTTTTCAAAATAAAATATTTCAAAACTATAAGTATTCGGTGGCTGCTCTTATTTGCTTCCAGATCTTCCATCCATTTCATGTCCAATTTGAAATGAAATAAGCAAAAACATAGACATCTCGGATCACTTGGACGTGGCTGTGGTTACAAGAGGTAAAAACGATATAAATACCATTCGTTTTCTCACACAAACCGTTCGTTTCGTGTCTTAGGCCATCAATGTGTACTTACATTTCCGTGTCATTAAATCATGTTTAATTTGGACTTCTCTGTGCATGCTCTTTGAGGTGGTGACCATAGACCTCCATTATATGACTGACAGACAAGAACGGTTTGACCGAAAAATATCAAAATTGAAAATACTGTGGAAACAAAGACACCTACATCTTGGATGCCCTTGAGGTAAGCTAAAACATATCAAAAAATCATTAGAGTAATAAACATTTTTTTGTTTTGTTTTATTTGTAGGCTACTACAAAGAGTGTAGGGCCTATATATTTATTTGTTTTTGGTATAGGTCCAAGTGCTTAGTGCTGTTTTGTTTTCACACAGAAGGGGTAACAGTAGATGGTGGAAGCTGAGAGTTTTTAGCAGCTTTAGTGCCATAGAAAGAGGAGCTGGAAGGCAGGTGAAGTTCTGCACACCCTTCAAACTCACTGATTAGCTTCTAGTGATTTGTCTTCTCTTTGATATAAACACAAGTCAAAAGGTCAAGCCTGTTGTCGCCAAATAAAGAGTCGGAGCACAGAGGGGGTAGAGTGACCTCTGCTGGTTGAGATTCCACATAGCATGAAGGGCTATAAATATGTTACAAAACTAAAATCTGAATTAAATAATATAAAATTAAAATTAAATAGGCTACCTGCTATCCTAAGTTACATATAAAATTAGTTCACTTGTCTTAATCTGAAGTTACAGGTCACCAGTGGTCTTACAAATGTTTAATTCTCCCTAACAGCCAGAGTTATTATTTTATTAGTTTTAATTTCAGTTTACTAAAGTGTTTTTTTTTCACACCCAGTGCTACAGGGGTTGGACAATGAAACTGAAACACCTGGTTTTACAACACAATAATTTGTTAGAATGGTGAGGGCCTCATTTTGCATCCAAATACAGCACCAATTGACAGATAGAAGTCCTTCACAGTCACCAGAGGGATTATGAGCCGTTCCTCTTCCAGAACAGTGTCCAGGTCACTATATGATGCTGGTGGACTCGCTCCTCCAAAACACCTCAATAATATTCAGATCTGGTGACTGTGCAGACCATGGGAGATGTTCAACGTCACTTTCATCTTCATCAAACCCTTCTGTCACAAGTCTTGCTGTGTGTGTTGGTGCATGATCATGCTGATACACGGTTTGAGCATCATGATCCTCCAGAAGGGTTTGGTAGTCCTCGGCAGTGTCGTGTCCATCAAATACAATCAGGATTGTCATGATATTGGAGCTCAAACCATCACTGATCCACCCGTGCTTCACTCTGAAGATTGGCCGCCAGGCATATAGATGTGAAACCTCCAACATTGGCCAGTGTTTCAGTTTCATTGTCCAACCCCTGTACATTAGTTGTACTAAAACTACTTTTGCTTCCAAAAATGTAAAAAAGTAATTGACCATGTGACTTCAAAAATGGTTATTTGTTTTTTGGTTTTGGCCTTGGAATTTTAGATAAGGGATAAATTGTGTTTGTCCTCATAAAATGCTGTGTAGGTAGCTGAATGTTTTGTAGCTGAATGACTACCAATAGAGAATAGTAGGCCTACTACAGCTAATCAAGGATCCATATGATTACACGGTAGGCTATCATGGGCTAAATTTAGTTAATATCTATAACTATAAATTCACAACAACATATTTCACTCAGTCTTCCATATAAAAACCTACGGTGAACAGCCTATGCCTAGAGTAGGTCATATACTTGTCATAGGTGATCCAACTGTGTATTTTTTTTTTCCAATTCACAAAAACTCTTCTGTAGGCTGAGTGAAGAGTGAAGTCCAACTGAATAGCTACAGATATTTTAATCTGTGCAGTCGGTGCAGATCTACTGTAACGTTTATATTTAAATTGAATTGTTACTAGTAATTACAATTAGAGAGCTCTCTCTAATCCAATTCGTACTAGTGACAATTGCAATTAGAGAGCTCTGACGCACTTCCGTTTGGAAACAAAACATAGCCCATAGACATCATATAGCCTATCCACTTACTTCCGGTTATGTTTACTTTCAATGTACTGCGGTCAATCGTCAATGAGTTAAACAAACACCACCTAAAATGAGTGTCTGTAATAAAGTTTTATATTTTGGGAAATGTATTGACAGAAGAAGGGTTCTGATGTTTACTGTGTGTGCAGAATTTTCAAAACTCATCGGAAAATGAAGTTTAAATCCAAACCAAGCCAATAAGAAAGCTGCGGCAGTAAAAAACGCCATTATTTCACAACAGGGTGTCAGTGTTCGTCTACGTTGGTGAAAACAGATGAATAACATCAGTACGAAACAAGAACATTTATTTGGATTAAATATTGTAATCATTCAGTGTCATTTTTCAATGTCAATCGTTTTACTTACATGTTACTCAACAGACTCAGTGGCTCAGTTGATAAAGCGTTGGGGTTAAATCAAGAAGACCTGAGTTCAATTCCCATACTTGCGTTAAATTGTTGTGATTATATCAAACAAAGTGGCCTAAACAATATTTCTTCAACCCGGTATCGTGACAAGACGTGAAATAATCACTTTGTTGCACTTTTGAAAACGCGTCGCGGTTTAAACCCCCTCAAACGTGAAACTTACTTAAACTACCTATTGGTTTTCATTAAACTAAGAAAAATGGAATTTTGATTTATTGACGATCACTGAGAAATGGTCTAATATTTAAAATGCAAAAAACATTTATTATTTTCAAGGTGAACAGGATTCATTTGCCTCGATCCACGCTGAAAAAAAACGTCTAAATGTCACATTTTTAATGAAGCAGCATAAATAGTCCACTTTGGAAAATGTGTAGATGTCACGGTTTAACCCCCTCAAACGTGAAACTTACACGTTTGCGTTATTCGCCTCTGCCATAACGACCTATTGGTTTTCATTAAACCGAGAAAATTGAATTTTGTTTTATTTACGATCACTGAGAAATGTTATATTATTTAAAATGCAAAAAAAAAAAAAAAACTTATTATTTTCAAGGTGAAAATGATTCATTTGCATGGATCCACGCCGAAGAAAACGTCTAAATGTCACGTTTTTAATGAAGCAGGCTAATGAGTAAAATGTCTATTTTTCCGGCGTCCCCCCAGCTCCTCGTTTAAGCAAAAGGTACGCTAAAAACAACGTATTACATCGATGTTAAACCACGTTAACCGTGTTAACCATAACCTTTTAAATACTCGACCTAGCTCCATTGCTTAGCAATAAGAAGAAACTCCTGTAACTTCAGTGCCCAACCCGTATCACGACAAGACGTGAAATAATCACGTTGGTCCACTTTGGAAAACGTGTAGATGTCACGGTTTAGTTTAAACTCACAACCATAAATAGGGCTTTACTGCCCTCTTGTGTCAAATTATATTTCTATATTTATTTTTCCAACAAATAAAACCAAACCCGGAATAAAAGCCCATCCAATACACCCTTTAACATGACCAAAATGCTTAATTAATTTTCAGAGTTGACTCATTCTCCTCTATGCTGCGGGCGTTCTGATCTACGATCGCATCTCGCGATCATTCATTCAACTATTTTAAAAAGGTAGGATAAAGCACCAATCCACACTTTTTATAAGTCAAATTCATTTAAAAAAATGTAAACTCAAGTATAGAATATAAGTAGACAAAAATACTGTTGCTAATGAGAAGACAGACAAGACTGCTGCAGGTTATGTGTAATTTTATGGGTATTTTTTTATTGAGAGTTGTGTTATTGCAGTAAGATCTTTAAGTTTTTGTGATAGTTATGAGTGTTAATGTTAGATCAGATGTTCTTGGTTCATTTACTGCCTAATGTATAAATGTGTCTCTCACCGTCATGGAGAGAGATGTGTAAGGCAATAGCGACTTGCCTAAGTAGTTTGTATGTGTTCTATAATAAAAGAGGAAAAGTCAATTTTTTTCTTATTTGTTAATTCAAAAATTTCTCCACCTGTGGGAGGGAGCACTCTGGGTCGTGCGGTGTAAGGGATGAGTGTTCTGATCTTATGTTAGGAATTAGCATAGTAGTGTTATTAGCGTAGTTTAAGTCAGTATCACTGTTTTTATATGTAAAGTGAATGTCGTGATTTTACCAATTGTTCACGTGACGATTTTGCAGCGGCGATGAAAACCCAGGGGTGGCGCTGCGCCGCTGCTGAAGACATTGTAACACCACTGTAAAAGGGAAATTAATGAATTAACCGGAATTAACCAAAGAGAGCGAGCGAGCGAGAGAGAGGATTTTTGTGCAACCAATTCCGATCTGTGTCAGAACTCAGAAGCGAATAAAATATCACATTTGTTGTGTAAACGCATACAGACGGCGTGCGCGTTTTGTCCTCGGGGTTCCCCTAGCTCATACATCAGGATTTCTGATCGTAAATATTTTAACATGTTGGATATTTGCGATTAAAAACTCCACACAATCTAAAATAATCCGTAAAACCATCAAGAATTTTGGTATGTCGGAGGGGGTGAATTTACCTCAGTAGTCTTTAGCAGGCTTTATTCTACTACAGAAGTGTTTCTCAAACTTTTTCAGCCCAAGGACCACTTTATCTTCCATTTTTTTTCTGAGGACCACCTAACAAAATCCCACTCTAACACGCCCCCAAAAACAAAACAAAAAATGTAAGGATAAGCTAAATTTAAGTTTAAATTTAACTCCTAACTGAGCTTTGACTGATATAGGCTTTTCATTTTTCTGTCAGTGAAGAAAGTAAACATAGGGTCAACTGATATAGGTTGATTTTGCCTATGAATAATTTTTTTTCAGACGCTTTTATTTACTGAAAGCTAAAGCTTGGTAATTAAGTTTATCAAATGCATTTACAATATGTATAGGCTACACATTTATTATTGTTTGTATGCCTAATACAGGGCTTTATAATCAAAGAGGTCCTAAATTTGAGGTTGGTAGGGGCTTCACATTTTTAGTTATCTGATATTTGCATTTTCAAGACGTTTGAAGACCTAAAAAAGGGATATGAAATTGCTTTAAAACCATGTCAGTGGGCAGTAGATTATTTGTCAAAGGAGAGGAGAGCCTCACCTCTCATCTCACTCTTTCTTTTTTCCTCAGTCTCTTCATCACTTTCTCTTCCCCTCTAAAGACTTAGCTTTGTACTAAAGGCTACAATTTGTATTATATTCTCAATATGTATACATTCATTATTACTCATGTGCCTAAAATGATGAAAACGGCTTTGTTAATGTTTCTTGTCCCCTCACAACAATGACAGTAAACTAATTATTACATTACACGTTACTATTTTTTATACTAATTTTCAGTTCAAAATGGCTATTTGTTTGCCTGATTATTTTTTGTCATTCGTTTAACATTTATGACCTAAAGAATTATGTCAAATATGAAATGTTAAGTTTAGCTACTTACATCTTACATGATCGCACTTGACCGTGCGCGTTGAGATGAACACGCACGCACACACTGTTCTCTGTTTCTGACGTGCTCTCTGCTCTGCACCGCTGCGGATTGAGGAAGAACGCGCCGAATCTGATTATAACAACACTGAAGCGAACATGAATTCCTAGCCTACATTAATCACAAATTTTTAGGGGGGCTAGGCAGAAGTTTAGGGGGCCGGTAGACCCCTGCCATAGGAAATTGCGTCCGTGAATATGACAGCAGCACTGAGTGCGCCCGTCTCTGGCTCAGCGCCAGCCAACGCGGGGAAGCACATTTGAATTTAGCAGTTGATCATGTGATGCACTGACCGTTCTAATCACAGCGGTGTGATCGTACGCTCCAGGGATCAGCCAAGAAGACTGATCACACTGGTACGTGCGAAAAAGTGACAGTTTTGTAAACACTTGCCTAGTTTAGGTCATCTTTTCGCGGACCACTAGGGGACGATGGCGGACCACTAGTGGTCCGCGGACCACACTTTGAGAATTACTGCTCTAGACCCTTCCAGAGCTGAGATATCGAAACTCAAAATTTCGACCCCCCAAAAAAACGACAGTGGTACCCCTTTCGTTTTTTTTTTCGGGCGAAAAATAAAGTTTCTCCAATCTTCTCAAAACTCTGGATTCTAATAGAGGGCCATGAGACTTAAACCTGAGTGCAAAAATGGAGGCTCTAGACCCTTCCAGAGCTAAGATATCGAAACTCAAAATTTCGACCCGAAGAAAAAAACGACAGTGGTACCCCTTTCGTTTTTTTTTTTTTCGGGCGAAAAATAAAGTTTCTCCAATCTTCTCAAAACTCTGGATTCTAATAGAGGGCCATGAAACTTAAACCTGAGTGCAAAAATGGAGGCTCTAGACCCTTCCAGAGCTGAGATATCAAAACTCAAAATTTCGACCCGAAAAAAAAAACGACAGTGGTACCCCTTTCGTGTTTTTTTCGGGCAAAAAATAAATTTTCTCCAATCTTCTCAAAACTATGGATTCTAATAGAGGGCCATAAGACTTAAACCTGAGTGCAAAAATGGAGGCTCTAGACCCTTCCAGAGCTGAGATATCAAAACTCAAAATTTCGACCCGAAAAAAAAACGACAGTGGTGCCCCTTTCGTTTTTTTTTCCGGGCGAAAAATAAAGTTTCTCCAATCTTCTCAAAACTCTGGATTCTAATAGAGGGCCATGAAACTTAAACCTGAGTGCAAAAATGGAGGCTCTAGACCCTTCCAGAGCTGAGATATCAAAACTCAAAATTTCGACCCGAAAAAAAAAACGACAGTGGTACCCCTTTCGTGTTTTTTTCGGGCAAAAAATAAATTTTCTCCAATCTTCTCAAAACTATGGATTCTAATAGAGGGCCATAAGACTTAAACCTGAGTGCAAAAATGGAGGCTCTAGACCCTTCCAGAGCTGAGATATCAAAACTCAAAATTTCGACCCGAAAAAAAAAACGACAGTGGTGCCCCTTTCGTTTTTTTTTCCGGGCGAAAAATAAAGTTTCTCCAATCTTCTCAAAACTCTGGATTCTAATAGAGGGCCATGAGACTTAAACCTGAGTGCAAAAATGGAGGCTCTAGACCGTTCCAGAGCAAAGATATCGAAACTCAAAATTTCGACCCGAAAAAAAAACGACAGTGGTACCCCTTTCGTTTTTTTTTTCGGGCGAAAAATAAAGTTTCTCCAATCTTCTCAAAACTCTGGATTCTAATAGAGGGCCATGAGACTTAAACCTGAGTGCAAAAATGGAGGCTCTAGCCCCTTCCAGAGCTGAGATGTCGAAACTCAAAAATTCGGCCCAAAAAAAAAAAACGACAGTGGTACCCCTTACGTTTTTTTTTTTGGGCGAAAAATTAAGTTTCTCCAATCTTCCCAAAACTCTGGATTCTGATAGAGGGCCATGAGACTTAGACCTGAGTGCAAAAAATGGAGGCTCTAGCCCGTTCCAGAGCTGAGATGTCGAAACTCAAAAATTCGGCCCAAAAAAAAACGTAAGGGGTTCCACTGTCGTTTTTTTTTCGGGCCGAATTTTTGAGTTTCGATATCTCAGCTCTGGAAGGGGCTAGAGCCTCCATTTTTGCACTCAGGTCTAAGTCTCATGGCCCTCTATCAGAATCCAGAGTTTTGGGAAGATTGGGGAAACTTAATTTTTCGCCCAAAAAAAAACTTAAGGGGTACCACTGTCGTTTTTTTTTTCGGGCCGAATTTTTGAGTTTCCATATCTCAGCTCTGGAAGGGGCTAGAGCCTCCATTTTTGCACTCAGGTCTAAGTCTCATGGCCCTCTATCAGAATCCAGAGTTTTGGGAAGATTGGAGAAACTTAATTTTTCACCCAAAAAAAAAAAAAACGTAAGGGGTACCACTGTCGTTTTTTTTTCGGGCCGAATTTTTGAGTTTCGATATCTCAGCTCTGGAAGGGGCTAGAGCCTCCATTTTTGCACTCAGGTCTAAGTCTCATTGCCCTCTTTCTGAATCCAGAGTTTTGGGAAGATTGGAGAAACTTATTTTTTCGCCCAAAAAAAAACAAACCGTAAGGGGTACCACTGTCGTTTTTTTTTTTTCGGGGCGCATTTTTGAGTTTCCATATCTCAGCTCTGGAAGGGGCTAGAGCCTCCATTTTTGCACTCAGGTCTAAGTCTCATGGCCTTCTATCAGATTCCAGAGTTTTGGGAAGATTGGAGAAACTTAATTTTTCGCCCAAAAAAAAAAAACGTAAGTGGTACCACTGTCGTTTTTTTTTTTCGGGCCGAATTTTTGAGTTTCGATATCTCAGCTCTGGAAGGGGCTAGAGCCTCCATTTTTGCACTCAGGTCTAAGTCTCATGGCCCTCTATCAGAATCCAGAGTTTTGGGAAGATTGGAGAAAGTTAATGTTTGCGCCCAAAAAAAAAACGTAAGGGGTACCACTGTCGTTTTTTTTTCGGGCCGAATTTTTGAGTTTCCATATCTCAGCTCTGGAACGGGCTAGAGCCTCCATTTTTGCACTCAGGTCTAAGTCTCATTGCCCTCTATCAGAATCCAGAGTTTTGGGAAGATTGGAGAAACTTAATTTTTCGCCCAAAAAAAAAACCGTAAGGGGTACCACTGTCGTTTTTTTTTTCGGGCCGAATTTTTGAGTTTCCATATCTCAGCTCTGGAAGGGGCTAGAGCCTCCATTTTTGCACTCAGGTCTAAGTCTCATGGCCCTCTATCAGAATCCAGAGTTTTGGGAAGAATAGAGAAACTTAATTTTTCGCCCAAAAAAAAACTTAAGGGGTACCACTGTCGTTTTTTTTTTTGGGCCGAATTTTTGAGTTTCCATATCTTAGCTCTGGAAGGGGCTAGAGCCTCCATTTTTGCACTCAGGTCTAAGTCTCATGGCCCTCTATCAGAATCCAGAGTTTTGGGAAGATTGGAGAAACTTAATTTTTCACCCAAAAAAAAAAACGTAAGGGGTACCACTGTCGTTTTTTTTTCGGGCCGAATTTTTGAGTTTCGATATCTCAGCTCTGGAAGGGGCTAGAGCCTCCATTTTTGCACTCAGGTCTAAGTCTCATTGCCCTCTTTCTGAATCCAGAGTTTTGGGAAGATTGGAGAAACTTATTTTTTCGGCCCGAAAAAAAAAACGACAGTGGTACCCCTTACGTTTTTTTTTTTGGGCGTAAAATTAAGTTTCTCCAATCTTCCCAAAACTCCGGATTCTGATAGAGGGCCATGAGACTTAGACCTGAGTGCAAAAATGGAGGCTCTAGCCCCTTCCAGAGCTGAGATATCGAAACTCAAAAATTCGGCCCGAAAAAAAACCGACAGTGGTACCCCTTATGCTTTTTTTTTTGGACGAAAAATTAAGTTTCTCCAATTTTCCCAAAACTCTGGATTCTGATAAAGGGCCATGAGACTTAGACCTGAGTGCAAAAATGGAGGCTCTAGCCCCTTCCAGAGCTGAGATATGGAAACTCAAAAATTCGGCCCGAAAAAAAAAACGACAGTGGTACCCCTTACGTTTTTTTTTTTGGGCGAAAAATTAAGTTTCTCCAATTTTCCCAAAACTCTGGATTCAGATAGAGGGCCATGAGACTTAGACCTGAGTGCAAAAATGGAGGCTCTAGCCCCTTCCAGAGCTGAGATATGGAAACTCAAAAATTCGGCCCGAAAAAAAAAACGACAGTGGTACCCCTTACGTTTTTTTTTTTTGGGCGAAAAATTAAGTTTCTCCATTCTTCCCAAAACTCTGGATTCTGATAGAGGGCCATGAGACTTAGACCTGAGTGCAAAAATGGAGGCTCTAGCCCCTTCCAGAGCTGAGATATCGAAACTCAAAAATTCGGCCCGAAAAAAAAACGACAGTGGTACCCCTTACGTTTTTTTTTTTTGGGCGAAAATTTAAGTTTCTCCAATCTTCCCAAAACTCTGGATTCTGATAGAGGGCCATGAGACTTAGACCTGAGTGCAAAAATGGAGGCTCTAGCCCCTTCCGGAGCTGAGATATGGAAACTCAAAAATTCGGCCCGAAAAAAAAAACGACAGTGGTACCCCTTACGTTTTTTTTTTTGGGCGAAAAATTAAGTTTCTCCAATCTTCCCAAAACTCTGGATTCTGATAGAGGGCCATGAGACTTAGACCTGAGTGCAAAAATGGAGGCTCTAGCCCCTTCCAGAGCTGAGATATCGAAACTCAAAAATTCGGCCCGAAAAAAAAACGACAGTGGTACCCCTTACGTTTTTTTTTTTGGGCGAAAAATTAAGTTTCTCCAATCTTCCCAAAACTCTGGATTCTGATAGAGGGCCATGAGACTTAGACCTGAGTGCAAAAATGGAGGCTCTAGCCCGTTCCAGAGCTGAGATATGGAAACTCAAAAATTCGGCCCGAAAAAAAAACGACAGTGGTACCCCTTACGTTTTTTTTTTTGGGCGAAAAATTAAGTTTCTCCAATCTTCCCAAAACTCTGGATTCTGATAGAGGGCCATGAGACTTAGACCTGAGTGCAAAAATGGAGGCTCTAGCCCGTTCCAGAGCTGAGATATGGAAACTCAAAAATTCGGCCCGAAAAAAAAACGACAGTGGTACCCCTTACGTTTTTTTTTTTTGGGCGAAAAATTAAGTTTCTCCAATCTTCCCAAAACTCTGGATTCTGATAGAGGGCCATGAGACTTAGACCTGAGTGCAAAAATGGAGGCTCTAGCCCCTTCCAGAGCTGAGATATCGAAACTCAAAAATTCGGCCCGAAAAAAAAACGACAGTGGTACCCCTTATGCTTTTTTTTTGGACGAAAAATTAAGTTTCTCCAATTTTCCCAAAACTCTGGATTCTGATAGAGGGCCATGAGACTTAGACCTGAGTGCAAAAATGGAGGCTCTAGCCCCTTCCAGAGCTGAGATATCGAAACTCAAAAATTCGGCCCGAAAAAAAAAACGACAGTGGTACCCCTTACGTTTTTTTTTTTTGGGCGAAAAATTAAGTTTCTCCAATCTTCCCAAAACTCTGGATTCTGATAGTGGGCCATGAGACTTAGACCTGAGTGCAAAAATGGAGGCTCTAGCCCCTTCCAGAGCTGAGATATCGAAACTCAAAAATTCGGCCCGAAAAAAAAACGACAGTGGTACCCCTTACGTTTTTTTTTTTGGGCGAAAAATTAAGTTTCTCCAATCTTCCCAAAACTCTGGATTCTGATAGAGGGCCATGAGACTTAGACCTGAGTGCAAAAATGGAGGCTCTAGCCCCTTCCAGAGCTGAGATATGGAAACTCAAAAATTCGGCCCGAAAAAAAAACGACAGTGGTACCCCTTACGTTTTTTTTTTTTGGGCGAAAAATTAAGTTTCTCCAATCTTCCCAAAACTCTGGATTATGATAGAGGGCCATGAGACTTAGACCTGAGTGCAAAAATGGAGGCTCTAGCCCGTTCCAGAGCTGAGATATGGAAACTCAAAAATTCGGCCCGAAAAAAAAACGACAGTGGTACCCCTTACGTTTTTTTTTTTTGGGTGAAAAATTAAGTTTCTCCATTGTTCCCAAAACTCTGGATTCTGATAGAGGGCCATGAGACTTAGACCTGAGTGCAAAAATGGAGGCTCTAGCCCCTTCCAGAGCTGAGATATCGAAACTCAAAAATTCGGCCCGAAAAAAAAAACGACAGTGGTACCCCTTACGTTTTTTTTTTTGGGCGAAAAATTAAGTTTCTCCAATCTTCCCAAAACTCTGGATTCTGATAGAGGGCCATGAGACTTAGACCTGAGTGCAAAAATGGAGGCTCTAGCCCCTTCCAGAGCTGAGATATCGAAATTCAAAAATTCGACCCGAAAAAAAAACGACAGTGGTACCCCTAATGCTTTTTTTTTGGACGAAAAATTAAGTTTCTCCAATTTTCCCAAAACTCTGGATTCTGATAGAGGGCCATGAGACTTAGACCTGAGTGCAAAAATGGAGGCTCTAGCCCCTTCCAGAGCTGAGATATCGAAACTCAAAAATTCGGCCCGAAAAAAAAAAAACGACAGTGGTACCCCTTACGGTTTTTTTTTTTGGGCGAAAAATTAAGTTTCTCCAATCTTCCCAAAACTCTGGATTCTGATAGTGGGCCATGAGACTTAGACCTGAGTGCAAAAATGGAGGCTCTAACCCCTTCCAGAGCTGAGATATGGAAACTCAAAAATTCGGCCCGAAAAAAAAAACGACAGTGGTACCCCTTACGTTTTTTTTTTTTGGGCGAAAAATTAAGTTTCTCCATTCTTCCCAAAACTCTGGATTCTGATAGAGGGCCATGAGACTTAGACCTGAGTGCAAAAATGGAGGCTCTAGCCCCTTCCGGAGCTGAGATATGGAAACTCAAAAATTCGGCCCGAAAAAAAACGACAGTGGTACCCCTTACGTTTTTTTTTTTGGGCGAAAAATTAAGTTTCTCCAATCTTCCCAAAACTCTGGATACTGATAGAGGGCCATGAGACTTAGACCTGAGTGCAAAAATTGAGGCTCTAGCCCCTTCCAGAGCTGAGATATCGAAACTCAAAAATTCGGCCCGAAAAAAAAAACGACAGTGGTACCCCTTACGTTTTTTTTTTTTGGGCGAAAAATTAAGTTTCTCCAATCTTCCCAAAACTCTGGATTCTGATAGAGGGCCATGAGACTTAGACCTGAGTGCAAAAATGGAGGCTCTAACCCCTTCCAGAGCTGAGATATGGAAACTCAAAAATTCGGCCCCCAAAAAAAACGACAGTGGTACCCCTTACGTTTTTTTTTTTTGGGCGAAAAATTAAGTTTCTCCATTCTTCCCAAAACTCTGGATTCTGATAGAGGGCCATGAGACTTAGACCTGAGTGCAAAAATGAAGGCTCTAGCCCCTTCCGGAGCTGAGATATGGAAACTCAAAAATTCGGCCCGAAAAAAAAAACGACAGTGGTACCCCTTACGTTTTTTTTTTTGGGTGAAAAATTAAGTTTCTCCAATCTTCCCAAAACTCTGGATTCTGATAGAGGGCCATGAGACTTAGACCTGAGTGCAAAAATGGAGGCTCTAGCCCCTTCCAGAGCTGAGATATCGAAACTCAAAAATTCGGCCCGAAAAAAAAACGACAGTGGTACCCCTTACGTTTTTTTTTTTTGGGCGAAAAATTAAGTTTCTCCAATCTTCCCAAAACTCTGGATTATGATAGAGGGCCATGAGACTTAGACCTGAGTGCAAAAATGGAGGCTCTAGCCCGTTCCAGAGCTGAGATATGGAAACTCAAAAATTCGGCCCGAAAAAAAAACGACAGTGGTACCCCTTACGTTTTTTTTTTGGGGCGAAAAATTAAGTTTCTCCAATCTTCCCAAAACTCTGGATTCAGATAGAGGGCCATGAGACTTAGACCTGAGTGCAAAAATGGAGGCTCTAGCCCCTTCCAGAGCTGAGATTTGGAAACTCAAAAATTCGGCCCGAAAAAAAAAACGACAGTGGTACCCCTTACGTTTTTTTTTTTGGGTGAAAAATTAAGTTTCTCCATTGTTCCCAAAACTCTGGATTCTGATAGAGGGCCATGAGACTTAGACCTGAGTGCAAAAATGGAGGCTCTAGCCCCTTCCAGAGCTGAGATATCGAAACTCAAAAATTCGGCCCGAAAAAAAAACGACAGTGGTACCCCTTACGTTTTTTTTTTTTGGGCGAAAATTTAAGTTTCTCCAATCTTCCCAAAACTCTGGATTCTGATAGAGGGCCATGAGACTTAGACCTGAGTGCAAAAATGGAGGCTCTAGCCCGTTCCAGAGCTGAGATATGGAAACTCAAAAATTCGGCCCGAAAAAAAAACGACAGTGGTACCCCTTACGTTTTTTTTTTTGGGGCGAAAAATTAAGTTTCTCCAATCTTCCCAAAACTCTGGATTCAGATAGAGGGCCATGAGACTTAGACCTGAGTGCAAAAATGGAGGCTCTAGCCCCTTCCAGAGCTGAGATTTGGAAACTCAAAAATTCGGCCCGAAAAAAAAAACGACAGTGGTACCCCTTACGTTTTTTTTTTGTGCGAAAAATTAAGTTTCTCCATTCTTCCCAAAACTCTGGATTCTGATAGAGGGCCATGAGACTTAGACCTGAGTGCAAAAATGGAGGCTCTAGCCCCTTCCAGAGCTGAGATATCGAAACTCAAAAATTCGGCCCGAAAAAAAAACGACAGTGGTACCCCTTACGTTTTTTTTTTTGGGCGAAAAATTAAGTTTCTCCAATCTTCCCAAAACTCTGGATTCTGATAGAGGGCCATGAGACTTAGACCTGAGTGCAAAAATGGAGGCTCTAGCCCCTTCCAGAGCTGGGATATGGAAACTCAAAAATTCGGCCCGAAAAAAAACCGACAGTGGTACCCCTTATGCTTTTTTTTTGGACGAAAAATTAAGTTTCTCCAATTTTCCCAAAACTCTGGATTCTGATAAAGGGCCATGAGACTTAGACCTGAGTGCAAAAATGGAGGCTCTAGCCCCTTCCAGAGCTGAGATATCGAAACTCAAAAATTCGGCCCGAAAAAAAAAAACGACAGTGGTACCCCTTACGTTTTTTTTTTTTGGGCGAAAAATTAAGTTTCTCCAATCTTCCCAAAACTCTGGATTCTGATAGAGGGCCATGAGACTTAGACCTGAGTGCAAAAATGGAGGCTCTAGCCCCTTCCAGAGCTGAGATATCGAAACTCAAAAATTCGGCCCGAAAAAAAAACGACAGTGGTACCCCTTACGTTTTTTTTTTTGGGCGAAAAATTAAGTTTCTCCAATCTTCCCAAAACTCTGGATTCTGATAGAGGGCCATGAGACTTAGACCTGAGTGCAAAAATGGAGGCTCTAGCCCGTTCCAGAGCTGAGATATGGAAACTCAAAAATTCGGCCCGAAAAAAAAACGACAGTGGTACCCCTTACGTTTTTTTTTTGGACGAAAAATTAAGTTTCTCCAATCTTCCCAAAACTCTGGATTCAGATAGAGGGCGATGAGACTTAGACCTGAGTGCAAAAATGGAGGCTCTAGCCCCTTCCAGAGCTGAGATTTGGAAACTCAAAAATTCGGCCCGAAAAAAAAAACGACAGTGGTACCCCTTACGTTTTTTTTTTTGTGCGAAAAATTAAGTTTCTCCATTCTTCCCAAAACTCTGGATTCTGATAGAGGGCCATGAGACTTAGACCTGAGTGCAAAAATGGAGGCTCTAGCCCCTTCCAGAGCTGAGATATCGAAACTCAAAAATTCGGCCCGAAAAAAAAACGACAGTGGTACCCCTTACGTTTTTTTTTTTGGGCGAAAAATTAAGTTTCTCCAATCTTCCCAAAACTCTGGATTCTGATAGAGGGCCATGAGACTTAGACCTGAGTGCAAAAATGGAGGCTCTAGCCCCTTCCAGAGCTGAGATATGGAAACTCAAAAATTCGGCCCGAAAAAAAACCGACAGTGGTACCCCTTATGCTTTTTTTTTGGACGAAAAATTAAGTTTCTCCAATCTTCCCAAAACTCTGGATTCTGATAGAGGGCCATGAGACTTAGACCTGAGTGCAAAAATGGAGGCTCTAACCCCTTCCAGAGCTGAGATATGGAAACTCAAAAATTCGGCCCGAAAAAAAAAACGACAGTGGTACCCCTTACGTTTTTTTTTTTGGGCGAAAAATTAAGTTTCTCCAATCTTCCCAAAACTCTGGATTCTGATAGAGGGCCATGAGACTTAGACCTGAGTGCAAAAATGGAGGCTCTAGCCCCTTCCAGAGCTGAGATATCGAAACTCAAAAATTCGGCCCGAAAAAAAAACGACAGTGGTACCCCTTACGTTTTTTTTTTTGGGCGAAAAATTAAGTTTCTCCAATCTTCCCAAAACTCTGGATTCTGATAGAGGGCCATGAGACTTAGACCTGAGTGCAAAAATGGAGGCTGTAGCCCGTTCCAGAGCTGAGATATGGAAACTCAAAAATTCGGCCCGAAAAAAAAACGACAGTGGTACCCCTTACGTTTTTTTTTTTGGGCGAAAAATTAAGTTTCTCCAATCTTCCCAAAACTCTGGATTCTGATAGAGGGCCATGAGACTTAGACCTGAGTGCAAAAATGGAGGCTCTAGCCCCTTCCAGAGCTGAGATATCGAAACTCAAAAATTCGGCCCGAAAAAAAAACGACAGTGGTACCCCTTACGTTTTTTTTTTTGGGCGAAAAATTAAGTTTCTCCAATCTTCCCAAAACTCTGGATTCTGATAGAGGGCCATGAGACTTAGACCTGAGTGCAAAAATGGAGGCTCTAGCCCGTTCCAGAGCTGAGATATGGAAACTCAAAAATTCGGCCCGAAAAAAAAACGACAGTGGTACCCCTTATGCTTTTTTTTTTGGACGAAAAATTAAGTTTCTCCAATTTTCCCAAAACTCTGGATTCTGATAGAGGGCCATGAGACTTAGACCTGAGTGCAAAAATGGAGGCTCTAGCCCGTTCCAGAGCTGAGATATGGAAACTCAAAAATTCGGCCCGAAAAAAAAACGACAGTGGTACCCCTTACGTTTTTTTTTTGGGGCGAAAAATTAAGTTTCTCCAATCTTCCCAAAACTCTGGATTCAGATAGAGGGCCATGAGACTTAGACCTGAGTGCAAAAATGGAGGCTCTAGCCCCTTCCAGAGCTGAGATTTGGAAACTCAAAAATTCGGCCCGAAAAAAAAAACGACAGTGGTACCCCTTACGTTTTTTTTTTTGTGCGAAAAATTAAGTTTCTCCATTCTTCCCAAAACTCTGGATTCTGATAGAGGGCCATGAGACTTAGACCTGAGTGCAAAAATGGAGGCTCTAGCCCCTTCCAGAGCTGAGATATCGAAACTCAAAAATTCGGCCCGAAAAAAAAACGACAGTGGTACCCCTTACGTTTTTTTTTTTGGGCGAAAAATTAAGTTTCTCCAATCTTCCCAAAACTCTGGATTCTGATAGAGGGCCATGAGACTTAGACCTGAGTGCAAAAATGGAGGCTCTAGCCCCTTCCAGAGCTGAGATATGGAAACTCAAAAATTCGGCCCGAAAAAAAACCGACAGTGGTACCCCTTATGCTTTTTTTTTGGACGAAAAATTAAGTTTCTCCAATTTTCCCAAAACTCTGGATTCTGATAAAGGGCCATGAGACTTAGACCTGAGTGCAAAAATGGAGGCTCTAGCCCCTTCCAGAGCTGAGATATCGAAACTCAAAAATTCGGCCCGAAAAAAAAAAACGACAGTGGTACCCCTTACGTTTTTTTTTTTGGGCGAAAAATTAAGTTTCTCCAATCTTCCCAAAACTCTGGATTCTGATAGAGGGCCATGAGACTTAGACCTGAGTGCAAAAATGGAGGCTCTAGCCCCTTCCAGAGCTGAGATATGGAAACTCAAAAATTCGGCCCGAAAAAAAAACGACAGTGGTACCCCTTATGCTTTTTTTTTTGGACGAAAAATTAAGTTTCTCCAATTTTCCCAAAACTCTGGATTCTGATAGAGGGCCATGAGACTTAGACCTGAGTGCAAAAATGGAGGCTCTAGCCCCTTCCAGAGCTGAGATATGGAAACTCAAAAATTCGGCCCGAAAAAAAAAACGACAGTGGTACCCCTTACGTTTTTTTTTTTGGGCGAAAAATTAAGTTTCTCCATTCTTCCCAAAACTCTGGATTCTGATAGAGGGCCATGAGACTTAGACCTGAGTGCAAAAATGGAGGCTCTAGCCCCTTCCAGAGCTGAGATATCGAAACTCAAAAATTCGGCCCGAAAAAAAAACGACAGTGGTACCCCTTACGTTTTTTTTTTTTGGGCGAAAATTTAAGTTTCTCCAATCTTCCCAAAACTCTGGATTCTGATAGAGGGCCATGAGACTTAGACCTGAGTGCAAAAATGGAGGCTCTAGCCCCTTCCGGAGCTGAGATATCGAAACTCAAAAATTCGGCCCGAAAAAAAAAACGACAGTGGTACCCCTTACGTTTTTTTTTTTTGGGCGAAAAATTAAGTTTTTCCAATCTTCCCAAAACTCTGGATTCTGATAGAGGGCCATGAGACTTAGACCTGAGTGCAAAAATGGAGGCTCTAGCCCCTTCCAGAGCTGAGATATCGAAACTCAAAAATTCGGCCCGAAAAAAAAACGACAGTGGTACCCCTTACGTTTTTTTTTTTTGGGCGAAAAATTAAGTTTCTCCAATCTTCCCAAAACTCTGGATTCTGATAGAGGGCCATGAGACTTAGACCTGAGTGCAAAAATGGAGGCTCTAGCCCCTTCCAGAGCTGAGATATCGAAACTCAAAAATTCGGCCCGAAAAAAAAAACGACAGTGGTACCCCTTATGCTTTTTTTTTTGGACGAAAAATTAAGTTTCTCCAATTTTCCCAAAACTCGGGATTCTGATAGAGGGCCATGAGACTTAGACCTGAGTGCAAAAATGGAGGCTCTAGCCCCTTCCAGAGCTGAGATATCGAAACTCAAAAATTCGGCCCGAAAAAAAAAACGACAGTGGTACCCCTTACGTTTTTTTTTTTGGGCGAAAAATTAAGTTTCTCCAATCTTCCCAAAACTCTGGATTCTGATAGTGGGCCATGAGACTTAGACCTGAGTGCAAAAATGGAGGCTCTAGCCCCTTTCAGAGCTGAGATATCGAAACTCAAAAATTCGGCCCGAAAAAAAAAACGACAGTGGTACCCCTTACGTTTTTTTTTGGGCGAAAAATTAAGTTTCTCCAATCTTCCCAAAACTCTGGATTCTGATAGAGGGCCATGAGACTTAGACCTGAGTGCAAAAATGGAGGCTCTAGCCCGTTCCAGAGCTGAGATATGGAAACTCAAAAATTCGGCCCGAAAAAAAAACGACAGTGGTACCCCTTACGTTTTTTTTTTTGGGCGAAAAATTAAGTTTCTCCAATCTTCCCAAAACTCTGGATTCTGATAGAGGGCCATGAGACTTAGACCTGAGTGCAAAAATGGAGGCTCTAGCCCCTTCCAGAGCTGGGATATGGAAACTCAAAAATTCGGCCCGAAAAAAAACCGACAGTGGTACCCCTTATGCTTTTTTTTTTGGACGAAAAATTAAGTTTCTCCAATCTTCCCAAAACTCTGGATTCTGATAGAGGGCCATGAGACTTAGACCTGAGTGCAAAAATGGAGGCTCTAGCCCCTTCCAGAGCTGAGATATCGAAACTCAAAAATTCGGCCCGAAAAAAAAACGACAGTGGTACCCCTTACGTTTTTTTTTTTGGGCGAAAAATTAAGTTTCTCCAATCTTCCCAAAACTCTGGATTCTGATAGAGGGCCATGAGACTTAGACCTGAGTGCAAAAATGGAGGCTCTAGCCCGTTCCAGAGCTGAGATATGGAAACTCAAAAATTCGGCCCGAAAAAAAAACGACAGTGGTACCCCTTACGTTTTTTTTTTGGGGCGAAAAATTAAGTTTCTCCAATCTTCCCAAAACTCTGGATTCAGATAGAGGGCCATGAGACTTAGACCTGAGTGCAAAAATGGAGGCTCTAGCCCCTTCCAGAGCTGAGATTTGGAAACTCAAAAATTCGGCCCGAAAAAAAAACGACAGTGGTACCCCTTACGTTTTTTTTTTTGTGCGAAAAATTAAGTTTCTCCATTCTTCCCAAAACTCTGGATTCTGATAGAGGGCCATGAGACTTAGACCTGAGTGCAAAAATGGAGGCTCTAGCCCCTTCCAGAGCTGAGATATCGAAACTCAAAAATTCGGCCCGAAAAAAAAACGACAGTGGTACCCCTTACGTTTTTTTTTTTGGGCGAAAAATTAAGTTTCTCCAATCTTCCCAAAACTCTGGATTCTGATAGAGGGCCATGAGACTTAGACCTGAGTGCAAAAATGGAGGCTCTAGCCCCTTCCAGAGCTGAGATATGGAAACTCAAAAATTCGGCCCGAAAAAAAACCGACAGTGGTACCCCTTATGCTTTTTTTTTGGACGAAAAATTAAGTTTCTCCAATTTTCCCAAAACTCTGGATTCTGATAAAGGGCCATGAGACTTAGACCTGAGTGCAAAAATGGAGGCTCTAGCCCCTTCCAGAGCTGAGATATCGAAACTCAAAAATTCGGCCCGAAAAAAAAAAAACGACAGTGGTACCCCTTACGTTTTTTTTTTTGGGCGAAAAATTAAGTTTCTCCAATCTTCCCAAAACTCTGGATTCTGATAGAGGGCCATGAGACTTAGACCTGAGTGCAAAAATGGAGGCTCTAGCCCCTTCCAGAGCTGAGATATGGAAACTCAAAAATTCGGCCCGAAAAAAAAACGACAGTGGTACCCCTTATGCTTTTTTTTTTGGACGAAAAATTAAGTTTCTCCAATTTTCCCAAAACTCTGGATTCTGATAGAGGGCCATGAGACTTAGACCTGAGTGCAAAAATGGAGGCTCTAGCCCCTTCCAGAGCTGAGATATGGAAACTCAAAAATTCGGCCCGAAAAAAAAAACGACAGTGGTACCCCTTACGTTTTTTTTTTTGGGCGAAAAATTAAGTTTCTCCATTCTTCCCAAAACTCTGGATTCTGATAGAGGGCCATGAGACTTAGACCTGAGTGCAAAAATGGAGGCTCTAGCCCCTTCCAGAGCTGAGATATCGAAACTCAAAAATTCGGCCCGAAAAAAAAACGACAGTGGTACCCCTTACGTTTTTTTTTTTGGGCGAAAATTTAAGTTTCTCCAATCTTCCCAAAACTCTGGATTCTGATAGAGGGCCATGAGACTTAGACCTGAGTGCAAAAATGGAGGCTCTAGCCCCTTCCGGAGCTGAGATATCGAAACTCAAAAATTCGGCCCGAAAAAAAAAACGACAGTGGTACCCCTTACGTTTTTTTTTTTTGGGCGAAAAATTAAGTTTTTCCAATCTTCCCAAAACTCTGGATTCTGATAGAGGGCCATGAGACTTAGACCTGAGTGCAAAAATGGAGGCTCTAGCCCCTTCCAGAGCTGAGATATCGAAACTCAAAAATTCGGCCCGAAAAAAAAAACGACAGTGGTACCCCTTATGCTTTTTTTTTTGGACGAAAAATTAAGTTTCTCCAATTTTCCCAAAACTCGGGATTCTGATAGAGGGCCATGAGACTTAGACCTGAGTGCAAAAATGGAGGCTCTAGCCCCTTCCAGAGCTGAGATATCGAAACTCAAAAATTCGGCCCGAAAAAAAAAACGACAGTGGTACCCCTTACGTTTTTTTTTTTGGGCGAAAAATTAAGTTTCTCCAATCTTCCCAAAACTCTGGATTCTGATAGTGGGCCATGAGACTTAGACCTGAGTGCAAAAATGGAGGCTCTAGCCCCTTTCAGAGCTGAGATATCGAAACTCAAAAATTCGGCCCGAAAAAAAAAACGACAGTGGTACCCCTTACGTTTTTTTTTGGGCGAAAAATTAAGTTTCTCCAATCTTCCCAAAACTCTGGATTCTGATAGAGGGCCATGAGACTTAGACCTGAGTGCAAAAATGGAGGCTCTAGCCCGTTCCAGAGCTGAGATATGGAAACTCAAAAATTCGGCCCGAAAAAAAAACGACAGTGGTACCCCTTACGTTTTTTTTTTTGGGCGAAAAATTAAGTTTCTCCAATCTTCCCAAAACTCTGGATTCTGATAGAGGGCCATGAGACTTAGACCTGAGTGCAAAAATGGAGGCTCTAGCCCCTTCCAGAGCTGGGATATGGAAACTCAAAAATTCGGCCCGAAAAAAAACCGACAGTGGTACCCCTTATGCTTTTTTTTTTGGACGAAAAATTAAGTTTCTCCAATTTTCCCAAAACTCTGGATTCTGATAAAGGGCCATGAGACTTAGACCTGAGTGCAAAAATGGAGGCTCTAGCCCCTTCCAGAGCTGAGATATCGAAACTCAAAAATTCGGCCCGAAAAAAAAAAAACGACAGTGGTACCCCTTAGGTTTTTTTTTTTGGGCGAAAAATTAAGTTTCTCCAATCTTCCCAAAACTCTGGATTCTGATAGAGGGCCATGAGACTTAGACCTGAGTGCAAAAATGGAGGCTCTAGCCCCTTCCAGAGCTGAGATATCGAAACTCAAAAATTCGGCCCGAAAAAAAAACGACAGTGGTACCCCTTACGTTTTTTTTTTTGGGCGAAAAATTAAGTTTCTCCAATCTTCCCAAAACTCTGGATTCTGATAGAGGGCCATGAGACTTAGACCTGAGTGCAAAAATGGAGGCTCTAGCCCGTTCCAGAGCTGAGATATGGAAACTCAAAAATTCGGCCCGAAAAAAAAACGACAGTGGTACCCCTTACGTTTTTTTTTTGGGGCGAAAAATTAAGTTTCTCCAATCTTCCCAAAACTCTGGATTCAGATAGAGGGCCATGAGACTTAGACCTGAGTGCAAAAATGGAGGCTCTAGCCCCTTCCAGAGCTGAGATTTGGAAACTCAAAAATTCGGCCCGAAAAAAAAAACGACAGTGGTACCCCTTACGTTTTTTTTTTTGTGCGAAAAATTAAGTTTCTCCATTCTTCCCAAAACTCTGGATTCTGATAGAGGGCCATGAGACTTAGACCTGAGTGCAAAAATGGAGGCTCTAGCCCCTTCCAGAGCTGAGATATCGAAACTCAAAAATTCGGCCCGAAAAAAAAACGACAGTGGTACCCCTTACGTTTTTTTTTTTGGGCGAAAAATTAAGTTTCTCCAATCTTCCCAAAACTCTGGATTCTGATAGAGGGCCATGAGACTTAGACCTGAGTGCAAAAATGGAGGCTCTAGCCCCTTCCAGAGCTGAGATATGGAAACTCAAAAATTCGGCCCGAAAAAAAACCGACAGTGGTACCCCTTATGCTTTTTTTTTGGACGAAAAATTAAGTTTCTCCAATTTTCCCAAAACTCTGGATTCTGATAAAGGGCCATGAGACTTAGACCTGAGTGCAAAAATGGAGGCTCTAGCCCCTTCCAGAGCTGAGATATCGAAACTCAAAAATTCGGCCCGAAAAAAAAAAACGACAGTGGTACCCCTTACGTTTTTTTTTTTGGGCGAAAAATTAAGTTTCTCCAATCTTCCCAAAACTCTGGATTCTGATAGAGGGCCATGAGACTTAGACCTGAGTGCAAAAATGGAGGCTCTAGCCCCTTCCAGAGCTGAGATATGGAAACTCAAAAATTCGGCCCGAAAAAAAAACGACAGTGGTACCCCTTATGCTTTTTTTTTTGGACGAAAAATTAAGTTTCTCCAATTTTCCCAAAACTCTGGATTCTGATAGAGGGCCATGAGACTTAGACCTGAGTGCAAAAATGGAGGCTCTAGCCCCTTCCAGAGCTGAGATATGGAAACTCAAAAATTCGGCCCGAAAAAAAAAACGACAGTGGTACCCCTTACGTTTTTTTTTTTGGGCGAAAAATTAAGTTTCTCCATTCTTCCCAAAACTCTGGATTCTGATAGAGGGCCATGAGACTTAGACCTGAGTGCAAAAATGGAGGCTCTAGCCCCTTCCAGAGCTGAGATATCGAAACTCAAAAATTCGGCCCGAAAAAAAAACGACAGTGGTACCCCTTACGTTTTTTTTTTTTGGGCGAAAATTTAAGTTTCTCCAATCTTCCCAAAACTCTGGATTCTGATAGAGGGCCATGAGACTTAGACCTGAGTGCAAAAATGGAGGCTCTAGCCCCTTCCGGAGCTGAGATATCGAAACTCAAAAATTCGGCCCGAAAAAAAAAACGACAGTGGTACCCCTTACGTTTTTTTTTTTTGGGCGAAAAATTAAGTTTTTCCAATCTTCCCAAAACTCTGGATTCTGATAGAGGGCCATGAGACTTAGACCTGAGTGCAAAAATGGAGGCTCTAGCCCGTTCCAGAGCTGAGATATGGAAACTCAAAAATTCGGCCCGAAAAAAAAACGACAGTGGTACCCCTTACGTTTTTTTTTTTGGGCGAAAAATTAAGTTTCTCCAATCTTCCCAAAACTCTGGATTCTGATAGAGGGCCATGAGACTTAGACCTGAGTGCAAAAATGGAGGCTCTAGCCCCTTCCAGAGCTGGGATATGGAAACTCAAAAATTCGGCCCGAAAAAAAACCGACAGTGGTACCCCTTATGCTTTTTTTTTTGGACGAAAAATTAAGTTTCTCCAATTTTCCCAAAACTCTGGATTCTGATAAAGGGCCATGAGACTTAGACCTGAGTGCAAAAATGGAGGCTCTAGCCCCTTCCAGAGCTGAGATATCGAAACTCAAAAATTCGGCCCGAAAAAAAAAAACGACAGTGGTACCCCTTAGGTTTTTTTTTTTGGGCGAAAAATTAAGTTTCTCCAATCTTCCCAAAACTCTGGATTCTGATAGAGGGCCATGAGACTTAGACCTGAGTGCAAAAATGGAGGCTCTAGCCCCTTCCAGAGCTGAGATATCGAAACTCAAAAATTCGGCCCGAAAAAAAAACGACAGTGGTACCCCTTACGTTTTTTTTTTTTGGGCGAAAAATTAAGTTTCTCCAATCTTCCCAAAACTCTGGATTCTGATAGAGGGCCATGAGACTTAGACCTGAGTGCAAAAATGGAGGCTCTAGCCCGTTCCAGAGCTGAGATATGGAAACTCAAAAATTCGGCCCGAAAAAAAAACGACAGTGGTACCCCTTACGTTTTTTTTTTGGACGAAAAATTAAGTTTCTCCAATCTTCCCAAAACTCTGGATTCAGATAGAGGGCCATGAGACTTAGACCTGAGTGCAAAAATGGAGGCTCTAGCCCCTTCCAGAGCTGAGATTTGGAAACTCAAAAATTCGGCCCGAAAAAAAAAAACGACAGTGGTACCCCTTACGTTTTTTTTTTTGTGCGAAAAATTAAGTTTCTCCATTCTTCCCAAAACTCTGGATTCTGATAGAGGGCCATGAGACTTAGACCTGAGTGCAAAAATGGAGGCTCTAGCCCCTTCCAGAGCTGAGATATCGAAACTCAAAAATTCGGCCCGAAAAAAAAACGACAGTGGTACCCCTTACGTTTTTTTTTTTGGGCGAAAAATTAAGTTTCTCCAATCTTCCCAAAACTCTGGATTCTGATAGAGGGCCATGAGACTTAGACCTGAGTGCAAAAATGGAGGCTCTAGCCCCTTCCAGAGCTGAGATATGGAAACTCAAAAATTCGGCCCGAAAAAAAACCGACAGTGGTACCCCTTATGCTTTTTTTTTGGACGAAAAATTAAGTTTCTCCAATCTTCCCAAAACTCTGGATTCTGATAGAGGGCCATGAGACTTAGACCTGAGTGCAAAAATGGAGGCTCTAACCCCTTCCAGAGCTGAGATATGGAAACTCAAAAATTCGGCCCGAAAAAAAAAACGACAGTGGTACCCCTTACGTTTTTTTTTTTGGGCGAAAAATTAAGTTTCTCCATTCTTCCCAAAACTCTGGATTCTGATAGGGGGCCATGAGACTTAGACCTGAGTGCAAAAATGGAGGCTCTAGCCCCTTCCGGAGCTGAGATATGGAAACTCAAAAATTCGGCCCGAAAAAAAAAACGACAGTGGTACCCCTTACGTTTTTTTTTTTGGGCGAAAAATTAAGTTTCTCCAATCTTCCCAAAACTCTGGATTCTGATAGAGGGCCATGAGACTTAGACCTGAGTGCAAAAATGGAGGCTCTAGCCCCTTCCAGAGCTGAGATATCGAAACTCAAAAATTCGGCCCGAAAAAAAAACGACAGTGGTACCCCTTACGTTTTTTTTTTTGGGCGAAAAATTAAGTTTCTCCAATCTTCCCAAAACTCTGGATTCTGATAGAGGGCCATGAGACTTAGACCTGAGTGCAAAAATGGAGGCTCTAGCCCGTTCCAGAGCTGAGATATGGAAACTCAAAAATTCGGCCCGAAAAAAAAACGACAGTGGTACCCCTTACGTTTTTTTTTTTGGGCGAAAAATTAAGTTTCTCCAATCTTCCCAAAACTCTGGATTCTGATAGAGGGCCATGAGACTTAGACCTGAGTGCAAAAATGGAGGCTCTAGCCCCTTCCAGAGCTGAGATATCGAAACTCAAAAATTCGGCCCGAAAAAAAAACGACAGTGGTACCCCTTACGTTTTTTTTTTTGGGCGAAAAATTAAGTTTCTCCAATCTTCCCAAAACTCTGGATTCTGATAGAGGGCCATGAGACTTAGACCTGAGTGCAAAAATGGAGGCTCTAGCCCGTTCCAGAGCTGAGATATGGAAACTCAAAAATTCGGCCCGAAAAAAAAACGACAGTGGTACCCCTTACGTTTTTTTTTTGGGGCGAAAAATTAAGTTTCTCCAATCTTCCCAAAACTCTGGATTCAGATAGAGGGCCATGAGACTTAGACCTGAGTGCAAAAATGGAGGCTCTAGCCCCTTCCAGAGCTGAGATTTGGAAACTCAAAAATTCGGCCCGAAAAAAAAAAACGACAGTGGTACCCCTTACGTTTTTTTTTTTGTGCGAAAAATTAAGTTTCTCCATTCTTCCCAAAACTCTGGATTCTGATAGAGGGCCATGAGACTTAGACCTGAGTGCAAAAATGGAGGCTCTAGCCCCTTCCAGAGCTGAGATATGGAAACTCAAAAATTCGGCCCGAAAAAAAAACGACAGTGGTACCCCTTATGCTTTTTTTTTTGGACGAAAAATTAAGTTTCTCAAATTTTCCCAAAACTCTGGATTCTGATAGAGGGCCATGAGACTTAGACCTGAGTGCAAAAATGGAGGCTCTAGCCCCTTCCAGAGCTGAGATATGGAAACTCAAAAATTCGGCCCGAAAAAAAAAACGACAGTGGTACCCCTTACGTTTTTTTTTTTGGGCGAAAAATTAAGTTTCTCCATTCTTCCCAAAACTCTGGATTCTGATAGAGGGCCATGAGACTTAGACCTGAGTGCAAAAATGGAGGCTCTAGCCCCTTCCAGAGCTGAGATATCGAAACTCAAAAATTCGGCCCGAAAAAAAAACGACAGTGGTACCCCTTACGTTTTTTTTTTTTGGGCGAAAATTTAAGTTTCTCCAATCTTCCCAAAACTCTGGATTCTGATAGAGGGCCATGAGACTTAGACCTGAGTGCAAAAATGGAGGCTCTAGCCCCTTCCGGAGCTGAGATATCGAAACTCAAAAATTCGGCCCGAAAAAAAAAACGACAGTGGTACCCCTTACGTTTTTTTTTTTTGGGCGAAAAATTAAGTTTTTCCAATCTTCCCAAAACTCTGGATTCTGATAGAGGGCCATGAGACTTAGACCTGAGTGCAAAAATGGAGGCTCTAGCCCCTTCCAGAGCTGAGATATCGAAACTCAAAAATTCGGCCCGAAAAAAAAAACGACAGTGGTACCCCTTATGCTTTTTTTTTTGGACGAAAAATTTAGTTTCTCCAATTTTCCCAAAACTCGGGATTCTGATAGAGGGCCATGAGACTTAGACCTGAGTGCAAAAATGGAGGCTCTAGCCCCTTCCAGAGCTGAGATATCGAAACTCAAAAATTCGGCCCGAAAAAAAAAACGACAGTGGTACCCCTTACGTTTTTTTTTTTGGGCGAAAAATTAAGTTTCTCCAATCTTCCCAAAACTCTGGATTCTGATAGTGGGCCATGAGACTTAGACCTGAGTGCAAAAATGGAGGCTCTAGCCCCTTTCAGAGCTGAGATATCGAAACTCAAAAATTCGGCCCGAAAAAAAAAACGACAGTGGTACCCCTTACGTTTTTTTTTGGGCGAAAAATTAAGTTTCTCCAATCTTCCCAAAACTCTGGATTCTGATAGAGGGCCATGAGACTTAGACCTGAGTGCAAAAATGGAGGCTCTAGCCCGTTCCAGAGCTGAGATATGGAAACTCAAAAATTCGGCCCGAAAAAAAAACGACAGTGGTACCCCTTACGTTTTTTTTTTTGGGCGAAAAATTAAGTTTCTCCAATCTTCCCAAAACTCTGGATTCTGATAGAGGGCCATGAGACTTAGACCTGAGTGCAAAAATGGAGGCTCTAGCCCCTTCCAGAGCTGGGATATGGAAACTCAAAAATTCGGCCCGAAAAAAAACCGACAGTGGTACCCCTTATGCTTTTTTTTTTGGACGAAAAATTAAGTTTCTCCAATTTTCCCAAAACTCTGGATTCTGATAAAGGGCCATGAGACTTAGACCTGAGTGCAAAAATGGAGGCTCTAGCCCCTTCCAGAGCTGAGATATCGAAACTCAAAAATTCGGCCCGAAAAAAAAAAACGACAGTGGTACCCCTTAGGTTTTTTTTTTTGGGCGAAAAATTAAGTTTCTCCAATCTTCCCAAAACTCTGGATTCTGATAGAGGGCCATGAGACTTAGACCTGAGTGCAAAAATGGAGGCTCTAGCCCCTTCCAGAGCTGAGATATGGAAACTCAAAAATTCGGCCCGAAAAAAAAACGACAGTGGTACCCCTTATGCTTTTTTTTTTGGACGAAAAATTAAGTTTCTCCAATTTTCCCAAAACTCTGGATTCTGATAGAGGGCCATGAGACTTAGACCTGAGTGCAAAAATGGAGGCTCTAGCCCCTTCCAGAGCTGAGATATGGAAACTCAAAAATTCGGCCCGAAAAAAAAAACGACAGTGGTACCCCTTACGTTTTTTTTTTTGGGCGAAAAATTAAGTTTCTCCATTCTTCCCAAAACTCTGGATTCTGATAGAGGGCCATGAGACTTAGACCTGAGTGCAAAAATGGAGGCTCTAGCCCCTTCCAGAGCTGAGATATCGAAACTCAAAAATTCGGCCCGAAAAAAAAACGACAGTGGTACCCCTTACGTTTTTTTTTTTTGGGCGAAAATTTAAGTTTCTCCAATCTTCCCAAAACTCTGGATTCTGATAGAGGGCCATGAGACTTAGACCTGAGTGCAAAAATGGAGGCTCTAGCCCCTTCCGGAGCTGAGATATCGAAACTCAAAAATTCGGCCCGAAAAAAAAAACGACAGTGGTACCCCTTACGTTTTTTTTTTTTGGGCGAAAAATTAAGTTTTTCCAATCTTCCCAAAACTCTGGATTCTGATAGAGGGCCATGAGACTTAGACCTGAGTGCAAAAATGGAGGCTCTAGCCCCTTCCAGAGCTGAGATATCGAAACTCAAAAATTCGGCCCGAAAAAAAAACGACAGTGGTACCCCTAATGCTTTTTTTTTTGGACGAAAAATTAAGTTTCTCCAATTTTCCCAAAACTCGGGATTCTGATAGAGGGCCATGAGACTTAGACCTGAGTGCAAAAATGGAGGCTCTAGCCCCTTCCAGAGCTGAGATATCGAAACTCAAAAATTCGGCCCGAAAAAAAAAACGACAGTGGTACCCCTTACGTTTTTTTTTTTGGGCGAAAAATTAAGTTTCTCCAATCTTCCCAAAACTCTGGATTCTGATAGTGGGCCATGAGACTTAGACCTGAGTGCAAAAATGGAGGCTCTAGCCCCTTTCAGAGCTGAGATATCGAAACTCAAAAATTCGGCCCGAAAAAAAAAACGACAGTGGTACCCCTTACGTTTTTTTTTGGGCGAAAAATTAAGTTTCTCCAATCTTCCCAAAACTCTGGATTCTGATAGAGGGCCATGAGACTTAGACCTGAGTGCAAAAATGGAGGCTCTAGCCCGTTCCAGAGCTGAGATATGGAAACTCAAAAATTCGGCCCGAAAAAAAAACGACAGTGGTACCCCTTACGTTTTTTTTTTTGGGCGAAAAATTAAGTTTCTCCAATCTTCCCAAAACTCTGGATTCTGATAGAGGGCCATGAGACTTAGACCTGAGTGCAAAAATGGAGGCTCTAGCCCCTTCCAGAGCTGGGATATGGAAACTCAAAAATTCGGCCCGAAAAAAAACCGACAGTGGTACCCCTTATGCTTTTTTTTTTGGACGAAAAATTAAGTTTCTCCAATTTTCCCAAAACTCTGGATTCTGATAAAGGGCCATGAGACTTAGACCTGAGTGCAAAAATGGAGGCTCTAGCCCCTTCCAGAGCTGAGATATCGAAACTCAAAAATTCGGCCCGAAAAAAAAAAAACGACAGTGGTACCCCTTAGGTTTTTTTTTTGGGCGAAAAATTAAGTTTCTCCAATCTTCCCAAAACTCTGGATTCTGATAGAGGGCCATGAGACTTAGACCTGAGTGCAAAAATGGAGGCTCTAGCCCCTTCCAGAGCTGAGATATCGAAACTCAAAAATTCGGCCCGAAAAAAAAACGACAGTGGTACCCCTTACGTTTTTTTTTTTTGGGCGAAAAATTAAGTTTCTCCAATCTTCCCAAAACTCTGGATTCTGATAGAGGGCCATGAGACTTAGACCTGAGTGCAAAAATGGAGGCTCTAGCCCGTTCCAGAGCTGAGATATGGAAACTCAAAAATTCGGCCCGAAAAAAAAACGACAGTGGTACCCCTTACGTTTTTTTTTTGGACGAAAAATTAAGTTTCTCCAATCTTCCCAAAACTCTGGATTCAGATAGAGGGCCATGAGACTTAGACCTGAGTGCAAAAATGGAGGCTCTAGCCCCTTCCAGAGCTGAGATTTGGAAACTCAAAAATTCGGCCCGAAAAAAAAAAACGACAGTGGTACCCCTTACGTTTTTTTTTTTGTGCGAAAAATTAAGTTTCTCCATTCTTCCCAAAACTCTGGATTCTGATAGAGGGCCATGAGACTTAGACCTGAGTGCAAAAATGGAGGCTCTAGCCCCTTCCAGAGCTGAGATATCGAAACTCAAAAATTCGGCCCGAAAAAAAAACGACAGTGGTACCCCTTACGTTTTTTTTTTTGGGCGAAAAATTAAGTTTCTCCAATCTTCCCAAAACTCTGGATTCTGATAGAGGGCCATGAGACTTAGACCTGAGTGCAAAAATGGAGGCTCTAGCCCCTTCCAGAGCTGAGATATGGAAACTCAAAAATTCGGCCCGAAAAAAAACCGACAGTGGTACCCCTTATGCTTTTTTTTTGGACGAAAAATTAAGTTTCTCCAATCTTCCCAAAACTCTGGATTCTGATAGAGGGCCATGAGACTTAGACCTGAGTGCAAAAATGGAGGCTCTAACCCCTTCCAGAGCTGAGATATGGAAACTCAAAAATTCGGCCCGAAAAAAAAAACGACAGTGGTACCCCTTACGTTTTTTTTTTTGGGCGAAAAATTAAGTTTCTCCATTCTTCCCAAAACTCTGGATTCTGATAGGGGGCCATGAGACTTAGACCTGAGTGCAAAAATGGAGGCTCTAGCCCCTTCCGGAGCTGAGATATGGAAACTCAAAAATTCGGCCCGAAAAAAAAAACGACAGTGGTACCCCTTACGTTTTTTTTTTTGGGCGAAAAATTAAGTTTCTCCAATCTTCCCAAAACTCTGGATTCTGATAGAGGGCCATGAGACTTAGACCTGAGTGCAAAAATGGAGGCTCTAGCCCCTTCCAGAGCTGAGATATCGAAACTCAAAAATTCGGCCCGAAAAAAAAACGACAGTGGTACCCCTTACGTTTTTTTTTTTGGGCGAAAAATTAAGTTTCTCCAATCTTCCCAAAACTCTGGATTCTGATAGAGGGCCATGAGACTTAGACCTGAGTGCAAAAATGGAGGCTCTAGCCCGTTCCAGAGCTGAGATATGGAAACTCAAAAATTCGGCCCGAAAAAAAAACGACAGTGGTACCCCTTACGTTTTTTTTTTTGGGCGAAAAATTAAGTTTCTCCAATCTTCCCAAAACTCTGGATTCTGATAGAGGGCCATGAGACTTAGACCTGAGTGCAAAAATGGAGGCTCTAGCCCCTTCCAGAGCTGAGATATCGAAACTCAAAAATTCGGCCCGAAAAAAAAAACGACAGTGGTACCCCTTACGTTTTTTTTTTTGGGCGAAAAATTAAGTTTCTCCAATCTTCCCAAAACTCTGGATTCTGATAGAGGGCCATGAGACTTAGACCTGAGTGCAAAAATGGAGGCTCTAGCCCGTTCCAGAGCTGAGATATGGAAACTCAAAAATTCGGCCCGAAAAAAAAACGACAGTGGTACCCCTTACGTTTTTTTTTTGGGGCGAAAAATTAAGTTTCTCCAATCTTCCCAAAACTCTGGATTCAGATAGAGGGCCATGAGACTTAGACCTGAGTGCAAAAATGGAGGCTCTAGCCCCTTCCAGAGCTGAGATTTGGAAACTCAAAAATTCGGCCCGAAAAAAAAAACGACAGTGGTACCCCTTACGTTTTTTTTTTTGTGCGAAAAATTAAGTTTCTCCATTCTTCCCAAAACTCTGGATTCTGATAGAGGGCCATGAGACTTAGACCTGAGTGCAAAAATGGAGGCTCTAGCCCCTTCCAGAGCTGAGATATGGAAACTCAAAAATTCGGCCCGAAAAAAAAACGACAGTGGTACCCCTTATGCTTTTTTTTTTGGACGAAAAATTAAGTTTCTCCAATTTTCCCAAAACTCTGGATTCTGATAGAGGGCCATGAGACTTAGACCTGAGTGCAAAAATGGAGGCTCTAGCCCCTTCCAGAGCTGAGATATGGAAACTCAAAAATTCGGCCCGAAAAAAAAAACGACAGTGGTACCCCTTACGTTTTTTTTTTTTGGGCGAAAAATTAAGTTTCTCCATTCTTCCCAAAACTCTGGATTCTGATAGAGGGCCATGAGACTTAGACCTGAGTGCAAAAATGGAGGCTCTAGCCCCTTCCAGAGCTGAGATATCGGAACTCAAAAATTCGGCCCGAAAAAAAAACGACAGTGGTACCCCTTACGTTTTTTTTTTTTGGGCGAAAATTTAAGTTTCTCCAATCTTCCCAAAACTCTGGATTCTGATAGAGGGCCATGAGACTTAGACCTGAGTGCAAAAATGGAGGCTCTAGCCCCTTCCGGAGCTGAGATATCGAAACTCAAAAATTCGGCCCGAAAAAAAAAACGACAGTGGTACCCCTTACGTTTTTTTTTTTTGGGCGAAAAATTAAGTTTTTCCAATCTTCCCAAAACTCTGGATTCTGATAGAGGGCCATGAGACTTAGACCTGAGTGCAAAAATGGAGGCTCTAGCCCCTTCCAGAGCTGAGATATCGAAACTCAAAAATTCGGCCCGAAAAAAAAAACGACAGTGGTACCCCTTATGCTTTTTTTTTTGGACGAAAAATTTAGTTTCTCCAATTTTCCCAAAACTCGGGATTCTGATAGAGGGCCATGAGACTTAGACCTGAGTGCAAAAATGGAGGCTCTAGCCCCTTCCAGAGCTGAGATATCGAAACTCAAAAATTCGGCCCGAAAAAAAAAACGACAGTGGTACCCCTTACGTTTTTTTTTTTGGGCGAAAAATTAAGTTTCTCCAATCTTCCCAAAACTCTGGATTCTGATAGTGGGCCATGAGACTTAGACCTGAGTGCAAAAATGGAGGCTCTAGCCCCTTTCAGAGCTGAGATATAGAAACTCAAAAATTCGGCCCGAAAAAAAAAACGACAGTGGTACCCCTTACGTTTTTTTTTGGGCGAAAAATTAAGTTTCTCCAATCTTCCCAAAACTCTGGATTCTGATAGAGGGCCATGAGACTTAGACCTGAGTGCAAAAATGGAGGCTCTAGCCCGTTCCAGAGCTGAGATATGGAAACTCAAAAATTCGGCCCGAAAAAAAAACGACAGTGGTACCCCTTACGTTTTTTTTTTGGGCGAAAAATTAAGTTTCTCCAATCTTCCCAAAACTCTGGATTCTGATAGAGGGCCATGAGACTTAGACCTGAGTGCAAAAATGGAGGCTCTAGCCCCTTCCAGAGCTGGGATATGGAAACTCAAAAATTCGGCCCGAAAAAAAACCGACAGTGGTACCCCTTATGCTTTTTTTTTTGGACGAAAAATTAAGTTTCTCCAATTTTCCCAAAACTCTGGATTCTGATAAAGGGCCATGAGACTTAGACCTGAGTGCAAAAATGGAGGCTCTAGTCCCTTCCAGAGCTGAGATATCGAAACTCAAAAATTCGGCCCGAAAAAAAAAAACGACAGTGGTACCCCTTAGGTTTTTTTTTTTGGGCGAAAAATTAAGTTTCTCCAATCTTCCCAAAACTCTGGATTCTGATAGAGGGCCATGAGACTTAGACCTGAGTGCAAAAATGGAGGCTCTAGCCCCTTCCAGAGCTGAGATATCGAAACTCAAAAATTCGGCCCGAAAAAAAAACGACAGTGGTACCCCTTACGTTTTTTTTTTTTGGGCGAAAAATTAAGTTTCTCCAATCTTCCCAAAACTCTGGATTCTGATAGAGGGCCATGAGACTTAGACCTGAGTGCAAAAATGGAGGCTCTAGCCCGTTCCAGAGCTGAGATATGGAAACTCAAAAATTCGGCCCGAAAAAAAAACGACAGTGGTACCCCTTACGTTTTTTTTTTGGACGAAAAATTAAGTTTCTCCAATCTTCCCAAAACTCTGGATTCAGATAGAGGGCCATGAGACTTAGACCTGAGTGCAAAAATGGAGGCTCTAGCCCCTTCCAGAGCTGAGATTTGGAAACTCAAAAATTCGGCCCGAAAAAAAAAAACGACAGTGGTACCCCTTACGTTTTTTTTTTTGTGCGAAAAATTAAGTTTCTCCATTCTTCCCAAAACTCTGGATTCTGATAGAGGGCCATGAGACTTAGACCTGAGTGCAAAAATGGAGGCTCTAGCCCCTTCCAGAGCTGAGATATCGAAACTCAAAAATTCGGCCCGAAAAAAAAACGACAGTGGTACCCCTTACGTTTTTTTTTTTGGGCGAAAAATTAAGTTTCTCCAATCTTCCCAAAACTCTGGATTCTGATAGAGGGCCATGAGACTTAGACCTGAGTGCAAAAATGGAGGCTCTAGCCCCTTCCAGAGCTGAGATATGGAAACTCAAAAATTCGGCCCGAAAAAAAACCGACAGTGGTACCCCTTATGCTTTTTTTTTGGACGAAAAATTAAGTTTCTCCAATCTTCCCAAAACTCTGGATTCTGATAGAGGGCCATGAGACTTAGACCTGAGTGCAAAAATGGAGGCTCTAACCCCTTCCAGAGCTGAGATATGGAAACTCAAAAATTCGGCCCGAAAAAAAAAACGACAGTGGTACCCCTTACGTTTTTTTTTTTGGGCGAAAAATTAAGTTTCTCCATTCTTCCCAAAACTCTGGATTCTGATAGGGGGCCATGAGACTTAGACCTGAGTGCAAAAATGGAGGCTCTAGCCCCTTCCGGAGCTGAGATATGGAAACTCAAAAATTCGGCCCGAAAAAAAAAACGACAGTGGTACCCCTTACGTTTTTTTTTTTGGGCGAAAAATTAAGTTTCTCCAATCTTCCCAAAACTCTGGATTCTGATAGAGGGCCATGAGACTTAGACCTGAGTGCAAAAATGGACGCTCTAGCCCCTTCCAGAGCTGAGATATCGAAACTCAAAAATTCGGCCCGAAAAAAAAACGACAGTGGTACCCCTTACGTTTTTTTTTTTGGGCGAAAAATTAAGTTTCTCCAATCTTCCCAAAACTCTGGATTCTGATAGAGGGCCATGAGACTTAGACCTGAGTGCAAAAATGGAGGCTCTAGCCCGTTCCAGAGCTGAGATATGGAAACTCAAAAATTCGGCCCGAAAAAAAAACGACAGTGGTACCCCTTACGTTTTTTTTTTTGGGCGAAAAATTAAGTTTCTCCAATCTTCCCAAAACTCTGGATTCTGATAGAGGGCCATGAGACTTAGACCTGAGTGCAAAAATGGAGGCTCTAGCCCCTTCCAGAGCTGAGATATCGAAACTCAAAAATTCGGCCCGAAAAAAAAACGACAGTGGTACCCCTTACGTTTTTTTTTTTGGGCGAAAAATTAAGTTTCTCCAATCTTCCCAAAACTCTGGATTCTGATAGAGGGCCATGAGACTTAGACCTGAGTGCAAAAATGGAGGCTCTAGCCCGTTCCAGAGCTGAGATATGGAAACTCAAAAATTCGGCCCGAAAAAAAAACGACAGTGGTACCCCTTACGTTTTTTTTTTGGGGCGAAAAATTAAGTTTCTCCAATCTTCCCAAAACTCTGGATTCAGATAGAGGGCCATGAGACTTAGACCTGAGTGCAAAAATGGAGGCTCTAGCCCCTTCCAGAGCTGAGATTTGGAAACTCAAAAATTCGGCCCGAAAAAAAAACGACAGTGGTACCCCTTACGTTTTTTTTTTGTGCGAAAAATTAAGTTTCTCCATTCTTCCCAAAACTCTGGATTCTGATAGAGGGCCATGAGACTTAGACCTGAGTGCAAAAATGGAGGCTCTAGCCCCTTCCAGAGCTGAGATATCGAAACTCAAAAATTCGGCCCGAAAAAAAAACGACAGTGGTACCCCTTACGTTTTTTTTTTTGGGCGAAAAATTAAGTTTCTCCAATCTTCCCAAAACTCTGGATTCTGATAGAGGGCCATGAGACTTAGACCTGAGTGCAAAAATGGAGGCTCTAGCCCGTTCCAGAGCTGAGATATGGAAACTCAAAAATTCGGCCCGAAAAAAAAACGACAGTGGTACCCCTTACGTTTTTTTTTGGGGCGAAAAATTAAGTTTCTCCAATCTTCCCAAAACTCTGGATTCAGATAGAGGGCCATGAGACTTAGACCTGAGTGCAAAAATGGAGGCTCTAGCCCCTTCCAGAGCTGAGATTTGGAAACTCAAAAATTCGGCCCGAAAAAAAAAACGACAGTGGTACCCCTTACGTTTTTTTTTTTGTGCGAAAAATTAAGTTTCTCCATTCTTCCCAAAACTCTGGATTCTGATAGAGGGCCATGAGACTTAGACCTGAGTGCAAAAATGGAGGCTCTAGCCCCTTCCAGAGCTGAGATATCGAAACTCAAAAATTCGGCCCGAAAAAAAAACGACAGTGGTACCCCTTACGTTTTTTTTTTTGGGCGAAAAATTAAGTTTCTCCAATCTTCCCAAAACTCTGGATTCTGATAGAGGGCCATGAGACTTAGACCTGAGTGCAAAAATGGAGGCTCTAGCCCCTTCCAGAGCTGAGATATGGAAACTCAAAAATTCGGCCCGAAAAAAAACCGACAGTGGTACCCCTTATGCTTTTTTTTTGGACGAAAAATTAAGTTTCTCCAATTTTCCCAAAACTCTGGATTCTGATAAAGGGCCATGAGACTTAGACCTGAGTGCAAAAATGGAGGCTCTAGCCCCTTCCAGAGCTGAGATATCGAAACTCAAAAATTCGGCCCGAAAAAAAAAAACGACAGTGGTACCCCTTACGTTTTTTTTTTTGGGCGAAAAATTAAGTTTCTCCAATCTTCCCAAAACTCTGGATTCTGATAGAGGGCCATGAGACTTAGACCTGAGTGCAAAAATGGAGGCTCTAGCCCCTTCCAGAGCTGAGATATGGAAACTCAAAAATTCGGCCCGAAAAAAAAACGACAGTGGTACCCCTTATGCTTTTTTTTTTGGACGAAAAATTAAGTTTCTCCAATTTTCCCAAAACTCTGGATTCTGATAGAGGGCCATGAGACTTAGACCTGAGTGCAAAAATGGAGGCTCTAGCCCCTTCCAGAGCTGAGATATGGAAACTCAAAAATTCGGCCCGAAAAAAAAAACGACAGTGGTACCCCTTACGTTTTTTTTTTTGGGCGAAAAATTAAGTTTCTCCATTCTTCCCAAAACTCTGGATTCTGATAGAGGGCCATGAGACTTAGACCTGAGTGCAAAAATGGAGGCTCTAGCCCCTTCCAGAGCTGAGATATCGAAACTCAAAAATTCGGCCCGAAAAAAAAACGACAGTGGTACCCCTTACGTTTTTTTTTTTTGGGCGAAAATTTAAGTTTCTCCAATCTTCCCAAAACTCTGGATTCTGATAGAGGGCCATGAGACTTAGACCTGAGTGCAAAAATGGAGGCTCTAGCCCCTTCCGGAGCTGAGATATCGAAACTCAAAAATTCGGCCCGAAAAAAAAAAACGACAGTGGTACCCCTTACGTTTTTTTTTTTTGGGCGAAAAATTAAGTTTTTCCAATCTTCCCAAAACTCTGGATTCTGATAGAGGGCCATGAGACTTAGACCTGAGTGCAAAAATGGAGGCTCTAGCCCCTTCCAGAGCTGAGATATCGAAACTCAAAAATTCGGCCCGAAAAAAAAACGACAGTGGTACCCCTTACGTTTTTTTTTTTTGGGCGAAAAATTAAGTTTCTCCAATCTTCCCAAAACTCTGGATTCTGATAGAGGGCCATGAGACTTAGACCTGAGTGCAAAAATGGAGGCTCTAGCCCCTTCCAGAGCTGAGATATCGAAACTCAAAAATTCGGCCCGAAAAAAAAAACGACAGTGGTACCCCTTATGCTTTTTTTTTTGGACGAAAAATTAAGTTTCTCCAATTTTCCCAAAACTCGGGATTCTGATAGAGGGCCATGAGACTTAGACCTGAGTGCAAAAATGGAGGCTCTAGCCCCTTCCAGAGCTGAGATATCGAAACTCAAAAATTCGGCCCGAAAAAAAAAACGACAGTGGTACCCCTTACGTTTTTTTTTTTGGGCGAAAAATTAAGTTTCTCCAATCTTCCCAAAACTCTGGATTCTGATAGTGGGCCATGAGACTTAGACCTGAGTGCAAAAATGGAGGCTCTAGCCCCTTTCAGAGCTGAGATATCGAAACTCAAAAATTCGGCCCGAAAAAAAAAACGACAGTGGTACCCCTTACGTTTTTTTTTGGGCGAAAAATTAAGTTTCTCCAATCTTCCCAAAACTCTGGATTCTGATAGAGGGCCATGAGACTTAGACCTGAGTGCAAAAATGGAGGCTCTAGCCCCTTCCAGAGCTGAGATATGGAAACTCAAAAATTCGGCCCGAAAAAAAAAAACGACAGTGGTACCCCTTACGTTTTTTTTTTTGGGCGAAAAATTAAGTTTCTCCATTCTTCCCAAAACTCTGGATTCTGATAGAGGGCCATGAGACTTAGACCTGAGTGCAAAAATGGAGGCTCTAGCCCCTTCCAGAGCTGAGATATCGAAACTCAAAAATTCGGCCCGAAAAAAAAACGACAGTGGTACCCCTTACGTTTTTTTTTTTTGGGCGAAAATTTAAGTTTCTCCAATCTTCCCAAAACTCTGGATTCTGATAGAGGGCCATGAGACTTAGACCTGAGTGCAAAAATGGAGGCTCTAGCCCCTTCCGGAGCTGAGATATCGAAACTCAAAAATTCGGCCCGAAAAAAAAAACGACAGTGGTACCCCTTACGTTTTTTTTTTTTGGGCGAAAAATTAAGTTTTTCCAATCTTCCCAAAACTCTGGATTCTGATAGAGGGCCATGAGACTTAGACCTGAGTGCAAAAATGGAGGCTCTAGCCCCTTCCAGAGCTGAGATATCGAAACTCAAAAATTCGGCCCGAAAAAAAAACGACAGTGGTACCCCTTACGTTTTTTTTTTTTGGGCGAAAAATTAAGTTTCTCCAATCTTCCCAAAACTCTGGATTCTGATAGAGGGCCATGAGACTTAGACCTGAGTGCAAAAATGGAGGCTCTAGCCCCTTCCAGAGCTGAGATATCGAAACTCAAAAATTCGGCCCGAAAAAAAAAACGACAGTGGTACCCCTTATGCTTTTTTTTTTGGACGAAAAATTAAGTTTGTCCAATTTTCCCAAAACTCGGGATTCTGATAGAGGGCCATGAGACTTAGACCTGAGTGCAAAAATGGAGGCTCTAGCCCCTTCCAGAGCTGAGATATCGAAACTCAAAAATTCGGCCCGAAAAAAAAAACGACAGTGGTACCCCTTACGTTTTTTTTTTTGGGCGAAAAATTAAGTTTCTCCAATCTTCCCAAAACTCTGGATTCTGATAGTGGGCCATGAGACTTAGACCTGAGTGCAAAAATGGAGGCTCTAGCCCCTTTCAGAGCTGAGATATCGAAACTCAAAAATTCGGCCCGAAAAAAAAAACGACAGTGGTACCCCTTACGTTTTTTTTTGGGCGAAAAATTAAGTTTCTCCAATCTTCCCAAAACTCTGGATTCTGATAGAGGGCCATGAGACTTAGACCTGAGTGCAAAAATGGAGGCTCTAGCCCGTTCCAGAGCTGAGATATGGAAACTCAAAAATTCGGCCCGAAAAAAAAACGACAGTGGTACCCCTTACGTTTTTTTTTTTGGGCGAAAAATTAAGTTTCTCCAATCTTCCCAAAACTCTGGATTCTGATAGAGGGCCATGAGACTTAGACCTGAGTGCAAAAATGGAGGCTCTAGCCCCTTCCAGAGCTGAGATATCGAAACTCAAAAATTCGGCCCGAAAAAAAAACGACAGTGGTACCCCTTACGTTTTTTTTTTTTGGGCGAAAAATTAAGTTTCTCCAATCTTCCCAAAACTCTGGATTCTGATAGAGGGCCATGAGACTTAGACCTGAGTGCAAAAATGGAGGCTCTAGCCCGTTCCAGAGCTGAGATATGGAAACTCAAAAATTCGGCCCGAAAAAAAAACGACAGTGGTACCCCTTACGTTTTTTTTTTTGGGGCGAAAAATTAAGTTTCTCCAATCTTCCCAAAACTCTGGATTCAGATAGAGGGCCATGAGACTTAGACCTGAGTGCAAAAATGGAGGCTCTAGCCCCTTCCAGAGCTGAGATTTGGAAACTCAAAAATTCGGCCCGAAAAAAAAAACGACAGTGGTACCCCTTACGTTTTTTTTTTTGTGCGAAAAATTAAGTTTCTCCATTCTTCCCAAAACTCTGGATTCTGATAGAGGGCCATGAGACTTAGACCTGAGTGCAAAAATGGAGGCTCTAGCCCCTTCCAGAGCTGAGATATCGAAACTCAAAAATTCGGCCCGAAAAAAAAACGACAGTGGTACCCCTTACGTTTTTTTTTTTGGGCGAAAAATTAAGTTTCTCCAATCTTCCCAAAACTCTGGATTCTGATAGAGGGCCATGAGACTTAGACCTGAGTGCAAAAATGGAGGCTCTAGCCCCTTCCAGAGCTGGGATATGGAAACTCAAAAATTCGGCCCGAAAAAAAACCGACAGTGGTACCCCTTATGCTTTTTTTTTTGGACGAAAAATTAAGTTTCTCCAATTTTCCCAAAACTCTGGATTCTGATAAAGGGCCATGAGACTTAGACCTGAGTGCAAAAATGGAGGCTCTAGCCCGTTCCAGAGCTGAGATATGGAAACTCAAAAATTCGGCCCGAAAAAAAAACGACAGTGGTACCCCTTACGTTTTTTTTTTGGGGCGAAAAATTAAGTTTCTCCAATCTTCCCAAAACTCTGGATTCAGATAGAGGGCCATGAGACTTAGACCTGAGTGCAAAAATGGAGGCTCTAGCCCCTTCCAGAGCTGAGATTTGGAAACTCAAAAATTCGGCCCGAAAAAAAAAACGACAGTGGTACCCCTTACGTTTTTTTTTTTGTGCGAAAAATTAAGTTTCTCCATTCTTCCCAAAACTCTGGATTCTGATAGAGGGCCATGAGACTTAGACCTGAGTGCAAAAATGGAGGCTCTAGCCCCTTCCAGAGCTGAGATATCGAAACTCAAAAATTCGGCCCGAAAAAAAAACGACAGTGGTACCCCTTACGTTTTTTTTTTTGGGCGAAAAATTAAGTTTCTCCAATCTTCCCAAAACTCTGGATTCTGATAGAGGGCCATGAGACTTAGACCTGAGTGCAAAAATGGAGGCTCTAGCCCCTTCCAGAGCTGAGATATGGAAACTCAAAAATTCGGCCCGAAAAAAAACCGACAGTGGTACCCCTTATGCTTTTTTTTTGGACGAAAAATTAAGTTTCTCCAATTTTCCCAAAACTCTGGATTCTGATAAAGGGCCATGAGACTTAGACCTGAGTGCAAAAATGGAGGCTCTAGCCCCTTCCAGAGCTGAGATATCGAAACTCAAAAATTCGGCCCGAAAAAAAACGACAGTGGTACCCCTTACGTTTTTTTTTGGGCGAAAAATTAAGTTTCTCCAATCTTCCCAAAACTCTGGATTCTGATAGTGGGCCATGAGACTTAGACCTGAGTGCAAAAATGGAGGCTCTAGCCCCTTTCAGAGCTGAGATATCGAAACTCAAAAATTCGGCCCGAAAAAAAAAACGACAGTGGTACCCCTTACGTTTTTTTTTGGGCGAAAAATTAAGTTTCTCCAATCTTCCCAAAACTCTGGATTCTGATAGAGGGCCATGAGACTTAGACCTGAGTGCAAAAATGGAGGCTCTAGCCCGTTCCAGAGCTGAGATATGGAAACTCAAAAATTCGGCCCGAAAAAAAAACGACAGTGGTACCCCTTACGTTTTTTTTTTTTGGGCGAAAAATTAAGTTTCTCCAATCTTCCCAAAACTCTGGATTCTGATAGAGGGCCATGAGACTTAGACCTGAGTGCAAAAATGGAGGCTCTAGCCCCTTCCAGAGCTGAGATATCGAAACTCAAAAATTCGGCCCGAAAAAAAAACGACAGTGGTACCCCTTACGTTTTTTTTTTTTGGGCGAAAAATTAAGTTTCTCCAATCTTCCCAAAACTCTGGATTCTGATAGAGGGCCATGAGACTTAGACCTGAGTGCAAAAATGGAGGCTCTAGCCCGTTCCAGAGCTGAGATATGGAAACTCAAAAATTCGGCCCGAAAAAAAAACGACAGTGGTACCCCTTACGTTTTTTTTTTTGGGGCGAAAAATTAAGTTTCTCCAATCTTCCCAAAACTCTGGATTCAGATAGAGGGCCATGAGACTTAGACCTGAGTGCAAAAATGGAGGCTCTAGCCCCTTCCAGAGCTGAGATTTGGAAACTCAAAAATTCGGCCCGAAAAAAAAAACGACAGTGGTACCCCTTACGTTTTTTTTTTTGTGCGAAAAATTAAGTTTCTCCATTCTTCCCAAAACTCTGGATTCTGATAGAGGGCCATGAGACTTAGACCTGAGTGCAAAAATGGAGGCTCTAGCCCCTTCCAGAGCTGAGATATCGAAACTCAAAAATTCGGCCCGAAAAAAAAAACGACAGTGGTACCCCTTACGTTTTTTTTTTTGGGCGAAAAATTAAGTTTCTCCAATCTTCCCAAAACTCTGGATTCTGATAGAGGGCCATGAGACTTAGACCTGAGTGCAAAAATGGAGGCTCTAGCCCCTTCCAGAGCTGGGATATGGAAACTCAAAAATTCGGCCCGAAAAAAAACCGACAGTGGTACCCCTTATGCTTTTTTTTTTGGACGAAAAATTAAGTTTCTCCAATTTTCCCAAAACTCTGGATTCTGATAAAGGGCCATGAGACTTAGACCTGAGTGCAAAAATGGAGGCTCTAGCCCCTTCCAGAGCTGAGATATCGAAACTCAAAAATTCGGCCCGAAAAAAAAAAACGACAGTGGTACCCCTTACGTTTTTTTTTTTGGGCGAAAAATTAAGTTTCTCCAATCTTCCCAAAACTCTGGATTCTGATAGAGGGCCATGAGACTTAGACCTGAGTGCAAAAATGGAGGCTCTAGCCCCTTCCAGAGCTGAGATATCGAAACTCAAAAATTCGGCCCGAAAAAAAAACGACAGTGGTACCCCTTACGTTTTTTTTTTTGGGCGAAAAATTAAGTTTCTCCAATCTTCCCAAAACTCTGGATTCTGATAGAGGGCCATGAGACTTAGACCTGAGTGCAAAAATGGAGGCTCTAGCCCGTTCCAGAGCTGAGATATGGAAACTCAAAAATTCGGCCCGAAAAAAAAACGACAGTGGTACCCCTTATGCTTTTTTTTTTGGACGAAAAATTAAGTTTCTCCAATCTTCCCAAAACTCTGGATTCAGATAGAGGGCCATGAGACTTAGACCTGAGTGCAAAAATGGAGGCTCTAGCCCCTTCCAGAGCTGAGATTTGGAAACTCAAAAATTCGGCCCGAAAAAAAAAACGACAGTGGTACCCCTTACGTTTTTTTTTTTGGGTGAAAAATTAAGTTTCTCCATTCTTCCCAAAACTCTGGATTCTGATAGAGGGCCATGAGACTTAGACCTGAGTGCAAAAATGGAGGCTCTAGCCCCTTCCAGAGCTGAGATATGGAAACTCAAAAATTCGGCCCGAAAAAAAAACGACAGTGGTACCCCTTACGTTTTTTTTTTGGGCGAAAAATTAAGTTTCTCCAATCTTCCCAAAACTCTGGATTCTGATAGAGGGCCATGAGACTTAGACCTGAGTGCAAAAATGGAGGCTCTAGCCCCTTCCAGAGCTGAGATATCGAAATTCAAAAATTCGACCCGAAAAAAAAACGACAGTGGTACCCCTTATGCTTTTTTTTTGGACGAAAAATTAAGTTTCTCCAATTTTCCCAAAACTCTGGATTCTGATAGAGGGCCATGAGACTTAGACCTGAGTGCAAAAATGGAGGCTCTAGCCCCTTCCAGAGCTGAGATATCGAAACTCAAAAATTCGGCCCGAAAAAAAAAACGACAGTGGTACCCCTTATGGTTTTTTTTTTGGGCGAAAAATTAAGTTTCTCCAATCTTCCCAAAACTCTGGATTCTGATAGTGGGCCATGATACTTAGACCTGAGTGCAAAAATGGAGGCTCTAGCCCCTTCCAGAGCTGAGATATCGAAACTCAAAAATTCGGCCCGAAAAAAAAAACGACAGTGGTACCCCTTACGTTTTTTTTTTTGGGCGAAAAATTAAGTTTCTCCAATCTTCCCAAAACTCTGGATTCTGATAGAGGGCCATGAGACTTAGACCTGAGTGCAAAAATGGAGGCTCTAGCCCCTTCCAGAGCTGGGATATGGAAACTCAAAAATTCGGCCCGAAAAAAAACCGACAGTGGTACCCCTTATGCTTTTTTTTTTGGACGAAAAATTAAGTTTCTCCAATTTTCCCAAAACTCTGGATTCTGATAAAGGGCCATGAGACTTAGACCTGAGTGCAAAAATGGAGGCTCTAGTCCCTTCCAGAGCTGAGATATCGAAACTCAAAAATTCGGCCCGAAAAAAAAAAACGACAGTGGTACCCCTTAGGTTTTTTTTTTTGGGCGAAAAATTAAGTTTCTCCAATCTTCCCAAAACTCTGGATTCTGATAGAGGGCCATGAGACTTAGACCTGAGTGCAAAAATGGAGGCTCTAGCCCCTTCCAGAGCTGAGATATCGAAACTCAAAAATTCGGCCCGAAAAAAAAACGACAGTGGTACCCCTTACGTTTTTTTTTTTTGGGCGAAAAATTAAGTTTCTCCAATCTTCCCAAAACTCTGGATTCTGATAGAGGGCCATGAGACTTAGACCTGAGTGCAAAAATGGAGGCTCTAGCCCGTTCCAGAGCTGAGATATGGAAACTCAAAAATTCGGCCCGAAAAAAAAACGACAGTGGTACCCCTTACGTTTTTTTTTTGGACGAAAAATTAAGTTTCTCCAATCTTCCCAAAACTCTGGATTCAGATAGAGGGCCATGAGACTTAGACCTGAGTGCAAAAATGGAGGCTCTAGCCCCTTCCAGAGCTGAGATTTGGAAACTCAAAAATTCGGCCCGAAAAAAAAAAACGACAGTGGTACCCCTTACGTTTTTTTTTTTGTGCGAAAAATTAAGTTTCTCCATTCTTCCCAAAACTCTGGATTCTGATAGAGGGCCATGAGACTTAGACCTGAGTGCAAAAATGGAGGCTCTAGCCCCTTCCAGAGCTGAGATATCGAAACTCAAAAATTCGGCCCGAAAAAAAAACGACAGTGGTACCCCTTACGTTTTTTTTTTTGGGCGAAAAATTAAGTTTCTCCAATCTTCCCAAAACTCTGGATTCTGATAGAGGGCCATGAGACTTAGACCTGAGTGCAAAAATGGAGGCTCTAGCCCCTTCCAGAGCTGAGATATGGAAACTCAAAAATTCGGCCCGAAAAAAAACCGACAGTGGTACCCCTTATGCTTTTTTTTTGGACGAAAAATTAAGTTTCTCCAATCTTCCCAAAACTCTGGATTCTGATAGAGGGCCATGAGACTTAGACCTGAGTGCAAAAATGGAGGCTCTAACCCCTTCCAGAGCTGAGATATGGAAACTCAAAAATTCGGCCCGAAAAAAAAAACGACAGTGGTACCCCTTACGTTTTTTTTTTTGGGCGAAAAATTAAGTTTCTCCATTCTTCCCAAAACTCTGGATTCTGATAGGGGGCCATGAGACTTAGACCTGAGTGCAAAAATGGAGGCTCTAGCCCCTTCCGGAGCTGAGATATGGAAACTCAAAAATTCGGCCCGAAAAAAAAAACGACAGTGGTACCCCTTACGTTTTTTTTTTTGGGCGAAAAATTAAGTTTCTCCAATCTTCCCAAAACTCTGGATTCTGATAGAGGGCCATGAGACTTAGACCTGAGTGCAAAAATGGACGCTCTAGCCCCTTCCAGAGCTGAGATATCGAAACTCAAAAATTCGGCCCGAAAAAAAAACGACAGTGGTACCCCTTACGTTTTTTTTTTTGGGCGAAAAATTAAGTTTCTCCAATCTTCCCAAAACTCTGGATTCTGATAGAGGGCCATGAGACTTAGACCTGAGTGCAAAAATGGAGGCTCTAGCCCGTTCCAGAGCTGAGATATGGAAACTCAAAAATTCGGCCCGAAAAAAAAACGACAGTGGTACCCCTTACGTTTTTTTTTTTGGGCGAAAAATTAAGTTTCTCCAATCTTCCCAAAACTCTGGATTCTGATAGAGGGCCATGAGACTTAGACCTGAGTGCAAAAATGGAGGCTCTAGCCCCTTCCAGAGCTGAGATATCGAAACTCAAAAATTCGGCCCGAAAAAAAAACGACAGTGGTACCCCTTACGTTTTTTTTTTTGGGCGAAAAATTAAGTTTCTCCAATCTTCCCAAAACTCTGGATTCTGATAGAGGGCCATGAGACTTAGACCTGAGTGCAAAAATGGAGGCTCTAGCCCGTTCCAGAGCTGAGATATGGAAACTCAAAAATTCGGCCCGAAAAAAAAACGACAGTGGTACCCCTTACGTTTTTTTTTTGGGGCGAAAAATTAAGTTTCTCCAATCTTCCCAAAACTCTGGATTCAGATAGAGGGCCATGAGACTTAGACCTGAGTGCAAAAATGGAGGCTCTAGCCCCTTCCAGAGCTGAGATTTGGAAACTCAAAAATTCGGCCCGAAAAAAAAAACGACAGTGGTACCCCTTACGTTTTTTTTTTTGTGCGAAAAATTAAGTTTCTCCATTCTTCCCAAAACTCTGGATTCTGATAGAGGGCCATGAGACTTAGACCTGAGTGCAAAAATGGAGGCTCTAGCCCCTTCCAGAGCTGAGATATCGAAACTCAAAAATTCGGCCCGAAAAAAAAACGACAGTGGTACCCCTTACGTTTTTTTTTTTGGGCGAAAAATTAAGTTTCTCCAATCTTCCCAAAACTCTGGATTCTGATAGAGGGCCATGAGACTTAGACCTGAGTGCAAAAATGGAGGCTCTAGCCCGTTCCAGAGCTGAGATATGGAAACTCAAAAATTCGGCCCGAAAAAAAAACGACAGTGGTACCCCTTACGTTTTTTTTTGGGGCGAAAAATTAAGTTTCTCCAATCTTCCCAAAACTCTGGATTCAGATAGAGGGCCATGAGACTTAGACCTGAGTGCAAAAATGGAGGCTCTAGCCCCTTCCAGAGCTGAGATTTGGAAACTCAAAAATTCGGCCCGAAAAAAAAAACGACAGTGGTACCCCTTACGTTTTTTTTTTTGTGCGAAAAATTAAGTTTCTCCATTCGTCCCAAAACTCTGGATTCTGATAGAGGGCCATGAGACTTAGACCTGAGTGCAAAAATGGAGGCTCTAGCCCCTTCCAGAGCTGAGATATCGAAACTCAAAAATTCGGCCCGAAAAAAAAACGACAGTGGTACCCCTTACGTTTTTTTTTTTGGGCGAAAAATTAAGTTTCTCCAATCTTCCCAAAACTCTGGATTCTGATAGAGGGCCATGAGACTTAGACCTGAGTGCAAAAATGGAGGCTCTAGCCCCTTCCAGAGCTGAGATATGGAAACTCAAAAATTCGGCCCGAAAAAAAACCGACAGTGGTACCCCTTATGCTTTTTTTTTGGACGAAAAATTAAGTTTCTCCAATTTTCCCAAAACTCTGGATTCTGATAAAGGGCCATGAGACTTAGACCTGAGTGCAAAAATGGAGGCTCTAGCCCCTTCCAGAGCTGAGATATCGAAACTCAAAAATTCGGCCCGAAAAAAAAAAACGACAGTGGTACCCCTTACGTTTTTTTTTTTGGGCGAAAAATTAAGTTTCTCCAATCTTCCCAAAACTCTGGATTCTGATAGAGGGCCATGAGACTTAGACCTGAGTGCAAAAATGGAGGCTCTAGCCCCTTCCAGAGCTGAGATATGGAAACTCAAAAATTCGGCCCGAAAAAAAAACGACAGTGGTACCCCTTATGCTTTTTTTTTTGGACGAAAAATTAAGTTTCTCCAATTTTCCCAAAACTCTGGATTCTGATAGAGGGCCATGAGACTTAGACCTGAGTGCAAAAATGGAGGCTCTAGCCCCTTCCAGAGCTGAGATATGGAAACTCAAAAATTCGGCCCGAAAAAAAAAACGACAGTGGTACCCCTTACGTTTTTTTTTTTGGGCGAAAAATTAAGTTTCTCCATTCTTCCCAAAACTCTGGATTCTGATAGAGGGCCATGAGACTTAGACCTGAGTGCAAAAATGGAGGCTCTAGCCCCTTCCAGAGCTGAGATATCGAAACTCAAAAATTCGGCCCGAAAAAAAAACGACAGTGGTACCCCTTACGTTTTTTTTTTTTGGGCGAAAATTTAAGTTTCTCCAATCTTCCCAAAACTCTGGATTCTGATAGAGGGCCATGAGACTTAGACCTGAGTGCAAAAATGGAGGCTCTAGCCCCTTCCGGAGCTGAGATATCGAAACTCAAAAATTCGGCCCGAAAAAAAAAACGACAGTGGTACCCCTTACGTTTTTTTTTTTTGGGCGAAAAATTAAGTTTTTCCAATCTTCCCAAAACTCTGGATTCTGATAGAGGGCCATGAGACTTAGACCTGAGTGCAAAAATGGAGGCTCTAGCCCCTTCCAGAGCTGAGATATCGAAACTCAAAAATTCGGCCCGAAAAAAAAACGACAGTGGTACCCCTTACGTTTTTTTTTTTGGGCGAAAAATTAAGTTTCTCCAATCTTCCCAAAACTCTGGATTCTGATAGAGGGCCATGAGACTTAGACCTGAGTGCAAAAATGGAGGCTCTAGCCCCTTCCAGAGCTGAGATATCGAAACTCAAAAATTCGGCCCGAAAAAAAAAACGACAGTGGTACCCCTTATGCTTTTTTTTTTGGACGAAAAATTAAGTTTCTCCAATTTTCCCAAAACTCGGGATTCTGATAGAGGGCCATGAGACTTAGACCTGAGTGCAAAAATGGAGGCTCTAGCCCCTTCCAGAGCTGAGATATCGAAACTCAAAAATTCGGCCCGAAAAAAAAAACGACAGTGGTACCCCTTACGTTTTTTTTTTTGGGCGAAAAATTAAGTTTCTCCAATCTTCCCAAAACTCTGGATTCTGATAGTGGGCCATGAGACTTAGACCTGAGTGCAAAAATGGAGGCTCTAGCCCCTTTCAGAGCTGAGATATCGAAACTCAAAAATTCGGCCCGAAAAAAAAAACGACAGTGGTACCCCTTACGTTTTTTTTTGGGCGAAAAATTAAGTTTCTCCAATCTTCCCAAAACTCTGGATTCTGATAGAGGGCCATGAGACTTAGACCTGAGTGCAAAAATGGAGGCTCTAGCCCCTTCCAGAGCTGAGATATGGAAACTCAAAAATTCGGCCCGAAAAAAAAAAACGACAGTGGTACCCCTTACGTTTTTTTTTTTGGGCGAAAAATTAAGTTTCTCCATTCTTCCCAAAACTCTGGATTCTGATAGAGGGCCATGAGACTTAGACCTGAGTGCAAAAATGGAGGCTCTAGCCCCTTCCAGAGCTGAGATATCGAAACTCAAAAATTCGGCCCGAAAAAAAAACGACAGTGGTACCCCTTACGTTTTTTTTTTTTGGGCGAAAATTTAAGTTTCTCCAATCTTCCCAAAACTCTGGATTCTGATAGAGGGCCATGAGACTTAGACCTGAGTGCAAAAATGGAGGCTCTAGCCCCTTCCGGAGCTGAGATATCGAAACTCAAAAATTCGGCCCGAAAAAAAAAACGACAGTGGTACCCCTTACGTTTTTTTTTTTTGGGCGAAAAATTAAGTTTTTCCAATCTTCCCAAAACTCTGGATTCTGATAGAGGGCCATGAGACTTAGACCTGAGTGCAAAAATGGAGGCTCTAGCCCCTTCCAGAGCTGAGATATCGAAACTCAAAAATTCGGCCCGAAAAAAAAACGACAGTGGTACCCCTTACGTTTTTTTTTTTTGGGCGAAAAATTAAGTTTCTCCAATCTTCCCAAAACTCTGGATTCTGATAGAGGGCCATGAGACTTAGACCTGAGTGCAAAAATGGAGGCTCTAGCCCCTTCCAGAGCTGAGATATCGAAACTCAAAAATTCGGCCCGAAAAAAAAAACGACAGTGGTACCCCTTATGCTTTTTTTTTTGGACGAAAAATTAAGTTTGTCCAATTTTCCCAAAACTCGGGATTCTGATAGAGGGCCATGAGACTTAGACCTGAGTGCAAAAATGGAGGCTCTAGCCCCTTCCAGAGCTGAGATATCGAAACTCAAAAATTCGGCCCGAAAAAAAAAACGACAGTGGTACCCCTTACGTTTTTTTTTTTGGGCGAAAAATTAAGTTTCTCCAATCTTCCCAAAACTCTGGATTCTGATAGTGGGCCATGAGACTTAGACCTGAGTGCAAAAATGGAGGCTCTAGCCCCTTTCAGAGCTGAGATATCGAAACTCAAAAATTCTGCCCGAAAAAAAAAACGACAGTGGTACCCCTTACGTTTTTTTTTGGGCGAAAAATTAAGTTTCTCCAATCTTCCCAAAACTCTGGATTCTGATAGAGGGCCATGAGACTTAGACCTGAGTGCAAAAATGGAGGCTCTAGCCCGTTCCAGAGCTGAGATATGGAAACTCAAAAATTCGGCCCGAAAAAAAAACGACAGTGGTACCCCTTACGTTTTTTTTTTTGGGCGAAAAATTAAGTTTCTCCAATCTTCCCAAAACTCTGGATTCTGATAGAGGGCCATGAGACTTAGACCTGAGTGCAAAAATGGAGGCTCTAGCCCCTTCCAGAGCTGAGATATCGAAACTCAAAAATTCGGCCCGAAAAAAAAACGACAGTGGTACCCCTTACGTTTTTTTTTTTTGGGCGAAAAATTAAGTTTCTCCAATCTTCCCAAAACTCTGGATTCTGATAGAGGGCCATGAGACTTAGACCTGAGTGCAAAAATGGAGGCTCTAGCCCGTTCCAGAGCTGAGATATGGAAACTCAAAAATTCGGCCCGAAAAAAAAACGACAGTGGTACCCCTTACGTTTTTTTTTTTGGGGCGAAAAATTAAGTTTCTCCAATCTTCCCAAAACTCTGGATTCAGATAGAGGGCCATGAGACTTAGACCTGAGTGCAAAAATGGAGGCTCTAGCCCCTTCCAGAGCTGAGATTTGGAAACTCAAAAATTCGGCCCGAAAAAAAAAACGACAGTGGTACCCCTTACGTTTTTTTTTTTGTGCGAAAAATTAAGTTTCTCCATTCTTCCCAAAACTCTGGATTCTGATAGAGGGCCATGAGACTTAGACCTGAGTGCAAAAATGGAGGCTCTAGCCCCTTCCAGAGCTGAGATATCGAAACTCAAAAATTCGGCCCGAAAAAAAAACGACAGTGGTACCCCTTACGTTTTTTTTTTTGGGCGAAAAATTAAGTTTCTCCAATCTTCCCAAAACTCTGGATTCTGATAGAGGGCCATGAGACTTAGACCTGAGTGCAAAAATGGAGGCTCTAGCCCCTTCCAGAGCTGGGATATGGAAACTCAAAAATTCGGCCCGAAAAAAAACCGACAGTGGTACCCCTTATGCTTTTTTTTTTGGACGAAAAATTAAGTTTCTCCAATTTTCCCAAAACTCTGGATTCTGATAAAGGGCCATGAGACTTAGACCTGAGTGCAAAAATGGAGGCTCTAGCCCGTTCCAGAGCTGAGATATGGAAACTCAAAAATTCGGCCCGAAAAAAAAACGACAGTGGTACCCCTTACGTTTTTTTTTTGGGGCGAAAAATTAAGTTTCTCCAATCTTCCCAAAACTCTGGATTCAGATAGAGGGCCATGAGACTTAGACCTGAGTGCAAAAATGGAGGCTCTAGCCCCTTCCAGAGCTGAGATTTGGAAACTCAAAAATTCGGCCCGAAAAAAAAAACGACAGTGGTACCCCTTACGTTTTTTTTTTTGTGCGAAAAATTAAGTTTCTCCATTCTTCCCAAAACTCTGGATTCTGATAGAGGGCCATGAGACTTAGACCTGAGTGCAAAAATGGAGGCTCTAGCCCCTTCCAGAGCTGAGATATCGAAACTCAAAAATTCGGCCCGAAAAAAAAACGACAGTGGTACCCCTTACGTTTTTTTTTTTGGGCGAAAAATTAAGTTTCTCCAATCTTCCCAAAACTCTGGATTCTGATAGAGGGCCATGAGACTTAGACCTGAGTGCAAAAATGGAGGCTCTAGCCCCTTCCAGAGCTGAGATATGGAAACTCAAAAATTCGGCCCGAAAAAAAACCGACAGTGGTACCCCTTATGCTTTTTTTTTGGACGAAAAATTAAGTTTCTCCAATTTTCCCAAAACTCTGGATTCTGATAAAGGGCCATGAGACTTAGACCTGAGTGCAAAAATGGAGGCTCTAGCCCCTTCCAGAGCTGAGATATCGAAACTCAAAAATTCGGCCCGAAAAAAAACGACAGTGGTACCCCTTACGTTTTTTTTTGGGCGAAAAATTAAGTTTCTCCAATCTTCCCAAAACTCTGGATTCTGATAGTGGGCCATGAGACTTAGACCTGAGTGCAAAAATGGAGGCTCTAGCCCCTTTCAGAGCTGAGATATCGAAACTCAAAAATTCGGCCCGAAAAAAAAAACGACAGTGGTACCCCTTACGTTTTTTTTTGGGCGAAAAATTAAGTTTCTCCAATCTTCCCAAAACTCTGGATTCTGATAGAGGGCCATGAGACTTAGACCTGAGTGCAAAAATGGAGGCTCTAGCCCGTTCCAGAGCTGAGATATGGAAACTCAAAAATTCGGCCCGAAAAAAAAACGACAGTGGTACCCCTTACGTTTTTTTTTTTGGGCGAAAAATTAAGTTTCTCCAATCTTCCCAAAACTCTGGATTCTGATAGAGGGCCATGAGACTTAGACCTGAGTGCAAAAATGGAGGCTCTAGCCCCTTCCAGAGCTGAGATATCGAAACTCAAAAATTCGGCCCGAAAAAAAAACGACAGTGGTACCCCTTACGTTTTTTTTTTTTGGGCGAAAAATTAAGTTTCTCCAATCTTCCCAAAACTCTGGATTCTGATAGAGGGCCATGAGACTTAGACCTGAGTGCAAAAATGGAGGCTCTAGCCCGTTCCAGAGCTGAGATATGGAAACTCAAAAATTCGGCCCGAAAAAAAAACGACAGTGGTACCCCTTACGTTTTTTTTTTTGGGGCGAAAAATTAAGTTTCTCCAATCTTCCCAAAACTCTGGATTCAGATAGAGGGCCATGAGACTTAGACCTGAGTGCAAAAATGGAGGCTCTAGCCCCTTCCAGAGCTGAGATATCGAAACTCAAAAATTCGGCCCGAAAAAAAAACGACAGTGGTACCCCTTACGTTTTTTTTTTTGGGCGAAAAATTAAGTTTCTCCAATCTTCCCAAAACTCTGGATTCTGATAGAGGGCCATGAGACTTAGACCTGAGTGCAAAAATGGAGGCTCTAGCCCCTTCCAGAGCTGGGATATGGAAACTCAAAAATTCGGCCCGAAAAAAAAACCGACAGTGGTACCCCTTATGCTTTTTTTTTTGGACGAAAAATTAAGTTTCTCCAATTTTCCCAAAACTCTGGATTCTGATAAAGGGCCATGAGACTTAGACCTGAGTGCAAAAATGGAGGCTCTAGCCCCTTCCAGAGCTGAGATATCGAAACTCAAAAATTCGGCCCGAAAAAAAAAAACGACAGTGGTACCCCTTACGTTTTTTTTTTTGGGCGAAAAATTAAGTTTCTCCAATCTTCCCAAAACTCTGGATTCTGATAGAGGGCCATGAGACTTAGACCTGAGTGCAAAAATGGAGGCTCTAGCCCCTTCCAGAGCTGAGATATCGAAACTCAAAAATTCGGCCCGAAAAAAAAACGACAGTGGTACCCCTTACGTTTTTTTTTTTTGGGCGAAAAATTAAGTTTCTCCAATCTTCCCAAAACTCTGGATTCTGATAGAGGGCCATGAGACTTAGACCTGAGTGCAAAAATGGAGGCTCTAGCCCGTTCCAGAGCTGAGATATGGAAACTCAAAAATTCGGCCCGAAAAAAAAACGACAGTGGTACCCCTTATGCTTTTTTTTTTGGACGAAAAATTAAGTTTCTCCAATCTTCCCAAAACTCTGGATTCAGATAGAGGGCCATGAGACTTAGACCTGAGTGCAAAAATGGAGGCTCTAGCCCCTTCCAGAGCTGAGATTTGGAAACTCAAAAATTCGGCCCGAAAAAAAAAACGACAGTGGTACCCCTTACGTTTTTTTTTTTGGGTGAAAAATTAAGTTTCTCCATTCTTCCCAAAACTCTGGATTCTGATAGAGGGCCATGAGACTTAGACCTGAGTGCAAAAATGGAGGCTCTAGCCCCTTCCAGAGCTGAGATATGGAAACTCAAAAATTCGGCCCGAAAAAAAAACGACAGTGGTACCCCTTACGTTTTTTTTTTTGGGCGAAAAATTAAGTTTCTCCAATCTTCCCAAAACTCTGGATTCTGATAGAGGGCCATGAGACTTAGACCTGAGTGCAAAAATGGAGGCTCTAGCCCCTTCCAGAGCTGAGATATCGAAACTCAAAAATTCGGCCCGAAAAAAAAAACGACAGTGGTACCCCTTATGGTTTTTTTTTTGGGCGAAAAATTAAGTTTCTCCAATCTTCCCAAAACTCTGGATTCTGATAGTGGGCCATGATACTTAGACCTGAGTGCAAAAATGGAGGCTCTAGCCCCTTCCAGAGCTGAGATATCGAAACTCAAAAATTCGGCCCGAAAAAAAAAACGACAGTGGTACCCCTTACGTTTTTTTTTTTGGGCGAAAAATTAAGTTTCTCCAATCTTCCCAAAACTCTGGATTCTGATAGAGGGCCATGAGACTTAGACCTGAGTGCAAAAATGGAGGCTCTAGCCCCTTCCAGAGCTGAGATATGGAAACTCAAAAATTCGGCCCGAAAAAAAAAACGACAGTGGTACCCCTTACGTTTTTTTTTTGGGCGAAAAATTAAGTTTCTCCAATCTTCCCAAAACTCTGGATTCTGATAGAGGGCCATGAGACTTAGACCTGGGTGCAAAAATGGAGGCTCTAGCCCCTTCCAGAGCTGAGATATCGAAACTCAAAAATTCGGCCCGAAAAAAAAACGACAGTGGTACCCCTTACGTTTTTTTTTTTGGGCGAAAAATTAAGTTTCTCCAATCTTCCCAAAACTCTGGATTCTGATAGAGGGCCATGAGACTTAGACCTGAGTGCAAAAATGGAGGCTCTAGCCCGTTTCAGAGCTGAGATATGGAAACTCAAAAATTCGGCCCGAAAAAAAAAACGACAGTGGTGCCCCTTACGTTTTTTTTTTGGGGCGAAAAATTAAGTTTCTCCAATCTTCCCAAAACTCTGGATTCATATAGAGGGCCATGAGACTTAGACCTGAGTGCAAAAATGGAGGCTCTAGCCCCTTCCAGAGCTGAGATATGGAAACTCAAAAATTCGGCCCGAAAAAAAAAACGACAGTGGTACCCCTTACGTTTTTTTTTTTGGGCGAAAAATTAAGTTTCTCCATTCTTCCCAAAACTCTGGATTCTGATAGAGGGCCATGAGACTTAGACCTGAGTGCAAAAATGGAGGCTCTAGCCCCTTCCAGAGCTGAGATATGGAAACTCAAAAATTCGGCCCGAAAAAAAAAACGACAGTGGTACCCCTTACGTTTTTTTTTTTTGGGCGAAAATTTAAGTTTCTCCAATCTTCCCAAAACTCTGGATTCATATAGAGGGCCATGAGACTTAGACCTGAGTGCAAAAATGGAGGCTCTAGCCCCTTCCAGAGCTGAGATATGGAAACTCAAAAATTCGGCCCGAAAAAAAAAACGACAGTGGTACCCCTTACGTTTTTTTTTTTGGGCGAAAAATTAAGTTTCTCCATTCTTCCCAAAACTCTGGATTCTGATAGAGGGCCATGAGACTTAGACCTGAGTGCAAAAATGGAGGCTCTAGCCCCTTCCAGAGCTGAGATATGGAAACTCAAAAATTCGGCCCGAAAAAAAAAACGACAGTGGTACCCCTTACGTTTTTTTTTTTTGGGCGAAAATTTAAGTTTCTCCAATCTTCCCAAAACTCTGGATTCTGATAGAGGGCCATGAGACTTAGACCTGAGTGCAAAAATGGAGGCTCTAGCCCCTTCCGGAGCTGAGATATGGAAACTCAAAAATTCGGCCCGAAAAAAAAACGACAGTGGTACCCCTTACGTTTTTTTTTTTTGGGCGAAAAATTAAGTTTCTCCAATCTTCCCAAAACTCTGGATTCTGATAGAGGGCCATGAGACTTAGACCTGAGTGCAAAAATGGAGGCTCTAGCCCCTTCCAGAGCTGAGATATCGAAACTCAAAAATTCGGCCCGAAAAAAAAAACGACAGTGGTACCCCTTATGCTTTTTTTTTGGACGAAAAATTAAGTTTTTCCAATTTTCCCAAAACTCGGGATTCTGATAGAGGGCCATGAGACTTAGACCTGAGTGCAAAAATGGAGGCTCTAGCCCCTTCCAGAGCTGAGATATCGAAACTCAAAAATTCGGCCCGAAAAAAAAACGACAGTGGTACCCCTTACGTTTTTTTTTTTGGACGAAAAATTAAGTTTCTCCAATCTTCCCAAAACTCTGGATTCTGATAGAGGGCCATGAGACTTAGACCTGAGTGCAAAAATGGAGGCTCTAGCCCCTTCCAGAGCTGAGATATGGAAACTCAAAAATTCGGCCCGAAAAAAAACCGACAGTGGTACCCCTTATGCTTTTTTTTTTGGACGAAAAATTAAGTTTCTCCAATTTTCCCAAAACTCTGGATTCTGATAAAGGGCCATGAGACTTAGACCTGAGTGCAAAAATGGAGGCTCTAGCCCCTTCCAGAGCTGAGATATCGAAACTCAAAAATTCGGCCCGAAAAAAAAAAACGACAGTGGTACCCCTTACGTTTTTTTTTTTGGGCGAAAAATTAAGTTTCTCCAATCTTCCCAAAACTCTGGATTCTGATAGAGGGCCATGAGACTTAGACCTGAGTGCAAAAATGGAGGCTCTAGCCCCTTCCAGAGCTGAGATATGGAAACTCAAAAATTCGGCCCGAAAAAAAAACGACAGTGGTACCCCTTATGCTTTTTTTTTTGGACGAAAAATTAAGTTTCTCCAATTTTCCCAAAACTCTGGATTCTGATAGAGGGCCATGAGACTTAGACCTGAGTGCAAAAATGGAGGCTCTAGCCCCTTCCAGAGCTGAGATATGGAAACTCAAAAATTCGGCCCGAAAAAAAAAAACGACAGTGGTACCCCTTACGTTTTTTTTTTTTTGGGCGAAAAATTAAGTTTCTCCAATCTTCCCAAAACTCTGGATTCTGATAGAGGGCCATGAGACTTAGACCTGAGTGCAAAAATGGAGGCTCTAACCCCTTCCAGAGCTGAGATATGGAAACTCAAAAATTCGGCCCGAAAAAAAAAACGACAGTGGTACCCCTTACGTTTTTTTTTTTTGGGCGAAAAATTAAGTTTCTCCATTCTTCCCAAAACTCTGGATTCTGATAGGGGGCCATGAGACTTAGACCTGAGTGCAAAAATGGAGGCTCTAGCCCCTTCCGGAGCTGAGATATGGAAACTCAAAAATTCGGCCCGAAAAAAAAAACGACAGTGGTACCCCTTACGTTTTTTTTTTTGGGCGAAAAATTAAGTTTCTCCAATCTTCCCAAAACTCTGGATTCTGATAGAGGGCCATGAGACTTAGACCTGAGTGCAAAAATGGAGGCTCTAGCCCCTTCCAGAGCTGAGATATCGAAACTCAAAAATTCGGCCCGAAAAAAAAACGACAGTGGTACCCCTTACGGTTTTTTTTTTTGGGCGAAAAATTAAGTTTCTCCAATCTTCCCAAAACTCTGGATTCTGATAGAGGGCCATGAGACTTAGACCTGAGTGCAAAAATGGAGGCTCTAGCCCGTTCCAGAGCTGAGATATGGAAACTCAAAAATTCGGCCCGAAAAAAAAACGACAGTGGTACCCCTTACGTTTTTTTTTTTGGGCGAAAAATTAAGTTTCTCCAATCTTCCCAAAACTCTGGATTCTGATAGAGGGCCATGAGACTTAGACCTGAGTGCAAAAATGGAGGCTCTAGCCCCTTCCAGAGCTGAGATATCGAAACTCAAAAATTCGGCCCGAAAAAAAAACGACAGTGGTACCCCTTACGTTTTTTTTTTTGGGCGAAAAATTAAGTTTCTCCAATCTTCCCAAAACTCTGGATTCTGATAGAGGGCCATGAGACTTAGACCTGAGTGCAAAAATGGAGGCTCTAGCCCGTTCCAGAGCTGAGATATGGAAACTCAAAAATTCGGCCCGAAAAAAAAACGACAGTGGTACCCCTTACGTTTTTTTTTTGGGGCGAAAAATTAAGTTTCTCCAATCTTCCCAAAACTCTGGATTCAGATAGAGGGCCATGAGACTTAGACCTGAGTGCAAAAATGGAGGCTCTAGCCCCTTCCAGAGCTGAGATTTGGAAACTCAAAAATTCGGCCCGAAAAAAAAAACGACAGTGGTACCCCTTACGTTTTTTTTTTTGTGCGAAAAATTAAGTTTCTCCATTCTTCCCAAAACTCTGGATTCTGATAGAGGGCCATGAGACTTAGACCTGAGTGCAAAAATGGAGGCTCTAGCCCCTTCCAGAGCTGAGATATCGAAACTCAAAAATTCGGCCCGAAAAAAAAACGACAGTGGTACCCTTACGTTTTTTTTTTTTGGGCGAAAAATTAAGTTTCTCCAATCTTCCCAAAACTCTGGATTCTGATAGAGGGCCATATGACTTAGACCTGAGTGCAAAAATGGAGGCTCTAGCCCCTTCCAGAGCTGAGATATGGAAACTCAAAAATTCGGCCCGAAAAAAAACCGACAGTGGTACCCCTTATGCTTTTTTTTTTGGACGAAAAATTAAGTTTCTCCAATTTTCCCAAAACTCTGGATTCTGATAAAGGGCCATGAGACTTAGACCTGAGTGCAAAAATGGAGGCTCTAGCCCCTTCCAGAGCTGAGATATCGAAACTCAAAAATTCGGCCCGAAAAAAAAAAACGACAGTGGTACCCCTTACGTTTTTTTTTTTGGGCGAAAAATTAAGTTTCTCCAATCTTCCCAAAACTCTGGATTCTGATAGAGGGCCATGAGACTTAGACCTGAGTGCAAAAATGGAGGCTCTAGCCCCTTCCAGAGCTGAGATATGGAAACTCAAAAATTCGGCCCGAAAAAAAAACGACAGTGGTACCCCTTATGCTTTTTTTTTTGGACGAAAAATTAAGTTTCTCCAATTTTCCCAAAACTCTGGATTCTGATAGAGGGCCATGAGACTTAGACCTGAGTGCAAAAATGGAGGCTCTAGCCCCTTCCAGAGCTGAGATATGGAAACTCAAAAATTCGGCCCGAAAAAAAAAAACGACAGTGGTACCCCTTACGTTTTTTTTTTTTTGGGCGAAAAATTAAGTTTCTCCAATCTTCCCAAAACTCTGGATTCTGATAGAGGGCCATGAGACTTAGACCTGAGTGCAAAAATGGAGGCTCTAACCCCTTCCAGAGCTGAGATATGGAAACTCAAAAATTCGGCCCGAAAAAAAAAACGACAGTGGTACCCCTTACGTTTTTTTTTTTTGGGCGAAAAATTAAGTTTCTCCATTCTTCCCAAAACTCTGGATTCTGATAGAGGGCCATGAGACTTAGACCTGAGTGCAAAAATGGAGGCTCTAGCCCCTTCCGGAGCTGAGATATGGAAACTCAAAAATTCGGCCCGAAAAAAAAAACGACAGTGGTACCCCTTACGTTTTTTTTTTTGGGCGAAAAATTAAGTTTCTCCAATCTTCCCAAAACTCTGGATTCTGATAGAGGGCCATGAGACTTAGACCTGAGTGCAAAAATGGAGGCTCTAGCCCCTTCCAGAGCTGAGATATCGAAACTCAAAAATTCGGCCCGAAAAAAAAACGACAGTGGTACCCCTTACGTTTTTTTTTTTTTGGGCGAAAAATTAAGTTTCTCCAATCTTCCCAAAACTCTGGATTATGATAGAGGGCCATGAGACTTAGACCTGAGTGCAAAAATGGAGGCTCTAGCCCGTTCCAGAGCTGAGATATGGAAACTCAAAAATTCGGCCCGAAAAAAAAACGACAGTGGTACCCCTTACGTTTTTTTTTTGGGGTGAAAAATTAAGTTTCTCCAATCTTCCCAAAACTCTGGATTCAGATAGAGGGCCATGAGACTTAGACCTGAGTGCAAAAATGGAGGCTCTAGCCCCTTCCAGAGCTGAGATTTGGAAACTCAAAAATTCGGCCCGAAAAAAAAAACGACAGTGGTACCCCTTACGTTTTTTTTTTTGGGTGAAAAATTAAGTTTCTCCATTCTTCCCAAAACTCTGGATTCTGATAGAGGGCCATGAGACTTAGACCTGAGTGCAAAAATGGAGGCTCTAGCCCCTTCCAGAGCTGAGATATCGAAACTCAAAAATTCAGCCCGAAAAAAAAACGACAGTGGTACCCCTTACGTTTTTTTTTTGGGCGAAAAATTAAGTTTCTCCAATCTTCCCAAAACTCTGGATTCTGATAGAGGGCCATGAGACTTAGACCTGAGTGCAAAAATGGAGGCTCTAGCCCCTTCCAGAGCTGAGATATCGAAATTCAAAAATTCGACCCGAAAAAAAAACGACAGTGGTACCCCTTATGCTTTTTTTTTGGACGAAAAATTAAGTTTCTCCAATTTTCCCAAAACTCTGGATTCTGATAGAGGGCCATGAGACTTAGACCTGAGTGCAAAAATGGAGGCTCTAGCCCCTTCCAGAGCTGAGATATCGAAACTCAAAAATTCGGCCCGAAAAAAAAAAACGACAGTGGTACCCCTTACGGTTTTTTTTTTGGGCGAAAAATTAAGTTTCTCCAATCTTCCCAAAACTCTGGATTCAGATAGAGGGCCATGAGACTTAGACCTGAGTGCAAAAATGGAGGCTCTAGCCCCTTCCAGAGCTGAGATTTGGAAACTCAAAAATTCGGCCCGAAAAAAAAAACGACAGTGGTACCCCTTACGTTTTTTTTTTTGTGCGAAAAATTAAGTTTCTCCATTCTTCCCAAAACTCTGGATTCTGATAGAGGGCCATGAGACTTAGACCTGAGTGCAAAAATGGAGGCTCTAGCCCCTTCCAGAGCTGAGATATCGAAACTCAAAAATTCGGCCCGAAAAAAAAACGACAGTGGTACCCCTTACGTTTTTTTTTTTGGGCGAAAAATTAAGTTTCTCCAATCTTCCCAAAACTCTGGATTCTGATAGAGGGCCATGAGACTTAGACCTGAGTGCAAAAATGGAGGCTCTAGCCCCTTCCAGAGCTGAGATATGGAAACTCAAAAATTCGGCCCGAAAAAAAACCGACAGTGGTACCCCTTATGCTTTTTTTTTGGACGAAAAATTAAGTTTCTCCAATCTTCACAAAACTCTGGATTCTGATAGAGGGCCATGAGACTTAGACCTGAGTGCAAAAATGGAGGCTCTAACCCCTTCCAGAGCTGAGATATGGAAACTCAAAAATTCGGCCCGAAAAAAAAAACGACAGTGGTACCCCTTACGTTTTTTTTTTTTGGGCGAAAAATTAAGTTTCTCCATTCTTCCCAAAACTCTGGATTCTGATAGGGGGCCATGAGACTTAGACCTGAGTGCAAAAATGGAGGCTCTAGCCCCTTCCGGAGCTGAGATATGGAAACTCAAAAATTCGGCCCGAAAAAAAAAACGACAGTGGTACCCCTTACGTTTTTTTTTTTGGGCGAAAAATTAAGTTTCTCCAATCTTCCCAAAACTCTGGATTCTGATAGAGGGCCATGAGACTTAGACCTGAGTGCAAAAATGGAGGCTCTAGCCCCTTCCAGAGCTGAGATATCGAAACTCAAAAATTCGGCCCGAAAAAAAAACGACAGTGGTACCCCTTACGTTTTTTTTTTTGGGCGAAAAATTAAGTTTCTCCAATCTTCCCAAAACTCTGGATTCTGATAGAGGGCCATGAGACTTAGACCTGAGTGCAAAAATGGAGGCTCTAGCCCGTTCCAGAGCTGAGATATGGAAACTCAAAAATTCGGCCCGAAAAAAAAACGACAGTGGTACCCCTTACGTTTTTTTTTTTGGGCGAAAAATTAAGTTTCTCCAATCTTCCCAAAACTCTGGATTCTGATAGAGGGCCATGAGACTTAGACCTGAGTGCAAAAATGGAGGCTCTAGCCCGTTCCAGAGCTGAGATATGGAAACTCAAAAATTCGGCCCGAAAAAAAAACGACAGTGGTACCCCTTACGTTTTTTTTTTGGGGCGAAAAATTAAGTTTCTCCAATCTTCCCAAAACTCTGGATTCAGATAGAGGGCCATGAGACTTAGACCTGAGTGCAAAAATGGAGGCTCTAGCCCCTTCCAGAGCTGAGATTTGGAAACTCAAAAATTCGGCCCGAAAAAAAAAACGACAGTGGTACCCCTTACGTTTTTTTTTTTGTGCGAAAAATTAAGTTTCTCCATTCTTCCCAAAACTCTGGATTCTGATAGAGGGCCATGAGACTTAGACCTGAGTGCAAAAATGGAGGCTCTAGCCCCTTCCAGAGCTGAGATATCGAAACTCAAAAATTCGGCCCGAAAAAAAAACGACAGTGGTACCCCTTACGTTTTTTTTTTTGGGCGAAAAATTAAGTTTCTCCAATCTTCCCAAAACTCTGGATTATGATAGAGGGCCATGAGACTTAGACCTGAGTGCAAAAATGGAGGCTCTAGCCCCTTCCAGAGCTGAGATATGGAAACTCAAAAATTCGGCCCGAAAAAAAACCGACAGTGGTACCCCTTATGCTTTTTTTTTGGACGAAAAATTAAGTTTCTCCAATTTTCCCAAAACTCTGGATTCTGATAAAGGGCCATGAGACTTAGACCTGAGTGCAAAAATGGAGGCTCTAGCCCCTTCCAGAGCTGAGATATCGAAACTCAAAAATTCGGCCCGAAAAAAAAAAACGACAGTGGTACCCCTTACGTTTTTTTTTTTGGGCGAAAAATTAAGTTTCTCCAATCTTCCCAAAACTCTGGATTCTGATAGAGGGCCATGAGACTTAGACCTGAGTGCAAAAATGGAGGCTCTAGCCCCTTCCAGAGCTGAGATATGGAAACTCAAAAATTCGGCCCGAAAAAAAAACGACAGTGGTACCCCTTACGTTTTTTTTTTTGGGCGAAAAATTAAGTTTCTCCATTCTTCCCAAAACTCTGGATTCTGATAGAGGGCCATGAGACTTAGACCTGAGTGCAAAAATGGAGGCTCTAGCCCCTTCCAGAGCTGAGATATCGAAACTCAAAAATTCGGCCCGAAAAAAAAACGACAGTGGTACCCCTTACGTTTTTTTTTTTTGGGCGAAAATTTAAGTTTCTCCAATCTTCCCAAAACTCTGGATTCTGATAGAGGGCCATGAGACTTAGACCTGAGTGCAAAAATGGAGGCTCTAGCCCCTTCCGGAGCTGAGATATCGAAACTCAAAAATTCGGCCCGAAAAAAAAAACGACAGTGGTACCCCTTACGTTTTTTTTTTTTGGGCGAAAAATTAAGTTTTTCCAATCTTCCCAAAACTCTGGATTCTGATAGAGGGCCATGAGACTTAGACCTGAGTGCAAAAATGGAGGCTCTAGCCCCTTCCAGAGCTGAGATATCGAAACTCAAAAATTCGGCCCGAAAAAAAAACGACAGTGGTACCCCTTACGTTTTTTTTTTTGGGCGAAAAATTAAGTTTCTCCAATCTTCCCAAAACTCTGGATTCTGATAGAGGGCCATGAGACTTAGACCTGAGTGCAAAAATGGAGGCTCTAGCCCCTTCCAGAGCTGAGATATGGAAACTCAAAAATTCGGCCCGAAAAAAAACCGACAGTGGTACCCCTTATGCTTTTTTTTTTGGACGAAAAATTAAGTTTCTCCAATTTTCCCAAAACTCTGGATTCTGATAAAGGGCCATGAGACTTAGACCTGAGTGCAAAAATGGAGGCTCTAGCCCCTTCCAGAGCTGAGATATCGAAACTCAAAAATTCGGCCCGAAAAAAAAAAACGACAGTGGTACCCCTTACGTTTTTTTTTTTGGGCAAAAAATTAAGTTTCTCCAATCTTCCCAAAACTCTGGATTCTGATAGAGGGCCATGAGACTTAGACCTGAGTGCAAAAATGGAGGCTCTAGCCCCTTCCAGAGCTGAGATATGGAAACTCAAAAATTCGGCCCGAAAAAAAAAAACGACAGTGGTACCCCTTACGTTTTTTTTTTTTTGGGCGAAAAATTAAGTTTCTCCAATCTTCCCAAAACTCTGGATTCTGATAGAGGGCCATGAGACTTAGACCTGAGTGCAAAAATGGAGGCTCTAACCCCTTCCAGAGCTGAGATATGGAAACTCAAAAATTCGGCCCGAAAAAAAAAACGACAGTGGTACCCCTTACGTTTTTTTTTTTTGGGCGAAAAATTAAGTTTCTCCATTCTTCCCAAAACTCTGGATTCTGATAGGGGGCCATGAGACTTAGACCTGAGTGCAAAAATGGAGGCTCTAGCCCGTTCCAGAGCTGAGATATGGAAACTCAAAAATTCGGCCCGAAAAAAAAACGACAGTGGTACCCCTTACGTTTTTTTTTTTGGGCGAAAAATTAAGTTTCTCCAATCTTCCCAAAACTCTGGATTCTGATAGAGGGCCATGAGACTTAGACCTGAGTGCAAAAATGGAGGCTCTAGCCCCTTCCAGAGCTGAGATATCGAAACTCAAAAATTCGGCCCGAAAAAAAAACGACAGTGGTACCCCTTACGTTTTTTTTTTTGGGCGAAAAATTAAGTTTCTCCAATCTTCCCAAAACTCTGGATTCTGATAGAGGGCCATGAGACTTAGACCTGAGTGCAAAAATGGAGGCTCTAGCCCGTTCCAGAGCTGAGATATGGAAACTCAAAAATTCGGCCCGAAAAAAAAACGACAGTGGTACCCCTTACGTTTTTTTTTTGGGGCGAAAAATTAAGTTTCTCCAATCTTCCCAAAACTCTGGATTCAGATAGAGGGCCATGAGACTTAGACCTGAGTGCAAAAATGGAGGCTCTAGCCCCTTCCAGAGCTGAGATTTGGAAACTCAAAAATTCGGCCCGAAAAAAAAAACGACAGTGGTACCCCTTACGTTTTTTTTTTGTGCGAAAAATTAAGTTTCTCCATTCTTCCCAAAACTCTGGATTCTGATAGAGGGCCATGAGACTTAGACCTGAGTGCAAAAATGGAGGCTCTAGCCCCTTCCAGAGCTGAGATATCGAAACTCAAAAATTCGGCCCGAAAAAAAAACGACAGTGGTACCCTTACGTTTTTTTTTTTGGGCGAAAAATTAAGTTTCTCCAATCTTCCCAAAACTCTGGATTCTGATAGAGGGCCATGAGACTTAGACCTGAGTGCAAAAATGGAGGCTCTAGCCCCTTCCAGAGCTGAGATATGGAAACTCAAAAATTCGGCCCGAAAAAAAACCGACAGTGGTACCCCTTATGCTTTTTTTTTTGGACGAAAAATTAAGTTTCTCCAATTTTCCCAAAACTCTGGATTCTGATAAAGGGCCATGAGACTTAGACCTGAGTGCAAAAATGGAGGCTCTAGCCCCTTCCAGAGCTGAGATATCGAAACTCAAAAATTCGGCCCGAAAAAAAAAAACGACAGTGGTACCCCTTACGTTTTTTTTTTGGGGCGAAAAATTAAGTTTCTCCAATCTTCCCAAAACTCTGGATTCTGATAGAGGGCCATGAGACTTAGACCTGAGTGCAAAAATGGAGGCTCTAGCCCGTTCCAGAGCTGAGATATGGAAACTCAAAAATTTGGCCCGAAAAACAAACGACAGTGGTACCCCTTATGCTTTTTTTTTTGGACGAAAAATTAAGTTTCTCCAATTTTCCCAAAACTCTGGATTCTGATAGAGGGCCATGAGACTTAGACCTGAGTGCAAAAATGGAGGCTCTAGCCCCTTCCAGAGCTGAGATATGGAAACTCAAAAATTCGGCCCGAAAAAAAAAAACGACAGTGGTACCCCTTACGTTTTTTTTTTTTTGGGCGAAAAATTAAGTTTCTCCAATCTTCCCAAAACTCTGGATTCTGATAGAGGGCCATGAGACTTAGACCTGAGTGCAAAAATGGAGGCTCTAACCCCTTCCAGAGCTGAGATATGGAAACTCAAAAATTCAGCCCGAAAAAAAAAACGACAGTGGTACCCCTTACGTTTTTTTTTTTTGGGCGAAAAATTAAGTTTCTCCATTCTTCCCAAAACTCTGGATTCTGATAGAGGGCCATGAGACTTAGACCTGAGTGCAAAAATGGAGGCTCTAGCCCCTTCCGGAGCTGAGATATGGAAACTCAAAAATTCGGCCCGAAAAAAAAAACGACAGTGGTACCCCTTACGTTTTTTTTTTTGGGCGAAAAATTAAGTTTCTCCAATCTTCCCAAAACTCTGGATTCTGATAGAGGGCCATGAGACTTAGACCTGAGTGCAAAAATGGAGGCTCTAGCCCCTTCCAGAGCTGAGATATCGAAACTCAAAAATTCGGCCCGAAAAAAAAACGACAGTGGTACCCCTTACGTTTTTTTTTTTTGGGCGAAAAATTAAGTTTCTCCAATCTTCCCAAAACTCTGGATTATGATAGAGGGCCATGAGACTTAGACCTGAGTGCAAAAATGGAGGCTCTAGCCCGTTCCAGAGCTGAGATATGGAAACTCAAAAATTCGGCCCGAAAAAAAAACGACAGTGGTACCCCTTACGTTTTTTTTTTGGGGCGAAAAATTAAGTTTCTCCAATCTTCCCAAAACTCTGGATTCAGATAGAGGGCCATGAGACTTAGACCTGAGTGCAAAAATGGAGGCTCTAGCCCCTTCCAGAGCTGAGATTTGGAAACTCAAAAATTCGGCCCGAAAAAAAAAACGACAGTGGTACCCCTTACGTTTTTTTTTTTGGGTGAAAAATTAAGTTTCTCCATTCTTCCCAAAACTCTGGATTCTGATAGAGGGCCATGAGACTTAGACCTGAGTGCAAAAATGGAGGCTCTAGCCCCTTCCAGAGCTGAGATATCGAAACTCAAAAATTCAGCCCGAAAAAAAAAACGACAGTGGTACCCCTTACGTTTTTTTTTTTGGGCGAAAAATTAAGTTTCTCCAATCTTCCCAAAACTCTGGATTCTGATAGAGGGCCATGAGACTTAGACCTGAGTGCAAAAATGGAGGCTCTAGCCCCTTCCAGAGCTGAGATATCGAAATTCAAAAATTCGACCCGAAAAAAAAACGACAGTGGTACCCCTTATGCTTTTTTTTTGGACGAAAAATTAAGTTTCTCCAATTTTCCAAAAACTCTGGATTCTGATAGAGGGCCATGAGACTTAGACCTGAGTGCAAAAATGGAGGCTCTAGCCCCTTCCAGAGCTGAGATATCGAAACTCAAAAATTCGGCCCGAAAAAAAAAAACGACAGTGGTACCCCTTACGGTTTTTTTTTTGGGCGAAAAATTAAGTTTCTCCAATCTTCCCAAAACTCTGGATTCTGATAGTGGGCCATGATACTTAGACCTGAGTGCAAAAATGGAGGCTCTAGCCCCTTCCAGAGCTGAGATATCGAAACTCAAAAATTCGGCCCGAAAAAAAAACGACAGTGGTACCCCTTACGTTTTTTTTTTTGGGCGAAAAATTAAGTTTCTCCAATCTTCCCAAAACTCTGGATTCTGATAGAGGGCCATGAGACTTAGACCTGAGTGCAAAAATGGAGGCTCTAGCCCCTTCCAGAGCTGAGATATGGAAACTCAAAAATTCGGCCCGAAAAAAAAAACGACAGTGGTACCCCTTACGTTTTTTTTTTTTTGGGCGAAAAATTAAGTTTCTCCAATCTTCCCAAAACTCTGGATTCTGATAGAGGGCCATGAGACTTAGACCTGAGTGCAAAAATGGAGGCTCTAACCCCTTCCAGAGCTGAGATATGGAAACTCAAAAATTCGGCCCGAAAAAAAAAACGACAGTGGTACCCCTTACGTTTTTTTTTTTTGGGCGAAAAATTAAGTTTCTCCATTCTTCCCAAAACTCTGGATTCTGATAGAGGGCCATGAGACTTAGACCTGAGTGCAAAAATGGAGGCCCTAGCCCCTTCCGGAGCTGAGATATGGAAACTCAAAAATTCGGCCCGAAAAAAACAACAACAGTGGTACCCCTTACGTTTTTTTTTTTGGGCGAAAAATTAAGTTTCTCCAATCTTCCCAAAACTCTGGATTCTGATAGAGGGCCATGAGACTTAGACCTGAGTGCAAAAATGGAGGCTCTAGCCCCTTCCAGAGCTGAGATATCGAAACTCAAAAATTCGGCCCGAAAAAAAAACGACAGTGGTACCCCTTACGGTTTTTTTTTTGGGCGAAAAATTAAGTTTCTCCAATCTTCCCAAAACTCTGGATTATGATAGAGGGCCATGAGACTTAGACCTGAGTGCAAAAATGGAGGCTCTAGCCCGTTCCAGAGCTGAGATATGGAAACTCAAAAATTCGGCCCGAAAAAAAAACGACAGTGGTACCCCTTACGTTTTTTTTTTGGGGCGAAAAATTACGTTTCTCCAATCTTCCCAAAACTCTGGATTCAGATAGAGGGCCATGAGACTTAGACCTGAGTGCAAAAATGGAGGCTCTAGCCCCTTCCAGAGCTGAGATTTGGAAACTCAAAAATTCGGCCCGAAAAAAAAAAACGACAGTGGTACCCCTTACGTTTTTTTTTTTGGGTGAAAAATTAAGTTTCTCCATTCTTCCCAAAACTCTGGATTCTGATAGAGGGCCATGAGACTTAGACCTGAGTGCAAAAATGGAGGCTCTAGCCCCTTCCAGAGCTGAGATATCGAAATTCAAAAATTCGACCCGAAAAAAAAAACGACAGTGGTACCCCTTATGCTTTTTTTTTTGGACGAAAAATTAAGTTTCTCCAATTTTCCCAAAACTCTGGATTCTGATAGAGGGCCATGAGACTTAGACCTGAGTGCAAAAATGGAGGCCCTAGCCCCTTCCGGAGCTGAGATATGGAAACTCAAAAATTCGGCCCGAAAAAAACAACAACAGTGGTACCCCTTACGTTTTTTTTTTTGGGCGAAAAATTAAGTTTCTCCAATCTTCCCAAAACTCTGGATTCTGATAGAGGGCCATGAGACTTAGACCTGAGTGCAAAAATGGAGGCTCTAGCCCCTTCCAGAGCTGAGATATCGAAACTCAAAAATTCGGCCCGAAAAAAAAACGACAGTGGTACCCCTTACGGTTTTTTTTTTGGGCGAAAAATTAAGTTTCTCCAATCTTCCCAAAACTCTGGATTATGATAGAGGGCCATGAGACTTAGACCTGAGTGCAAAAATGGAGGCTCTAGCCCGTTCCAGAGCTGAGATATGGAAACTCAAAAATTCGGCCCGAAAAAAAAACGACAGTGGTACCCCTTACGTTTTTTTTTTGGGGCGAAAAATTACGTTTCTCCAATCTTCCCAAAACTCTGGATTCAGATAGAGGGCCATGAGACTTAGACCTGAGTGCAAAAATGGAGGCTCTAGCCCCTTCCAGAGCTGAGATTTGGAAACTCAAAAATTCGGCCCGAAAAAAAAAACGACAGTGGTACCCCTTACGTTTTTTTTTTTGGGTGAAAAATTAAGTTTCTCCATTCTTCCCAAAACTCTGGATTCTGATAGAGGGCCATGAGACTTAGACCTGAGTGCAAAAATGGAGGCTCTAGCCCCTTCCAGAGCTGAGATATCGAAATTCAAAAATTCGACCCGAAAAAAAAAACGACAGTGGTACCCCTTATGCTTTTTTTTTTGGACGAAAAATTAAGTTTCTCCAATTTTCCCAAAACTCTGGATTCTGATAGAGGGTCATGAGACTTAGACCTGAGTGCAAAAATGGAGGCTCTAGCCCCTTCCAGAGCTGAGATATCGAAACTCAAAAATTCGGCCCGAAAAAAAAAACGACAGTGGTACCCCTTACGGTTTTTTTTTTGGGCGAAAAATTAAGTTTCTCCAATCTTCCCAAAACTCTGGATTCTGATAGTGGGCCATGATACTTAGACCTGAGTGCAAAAATGGAGGCTCTAGCCCCTTCCAGAGCTGAGATATCGAAACTCAAAAATTCGGCCCGAAAAAAAAACGACAGTGGTACCCCTTACGTTTTTTTTTTTTGGGCGAAAAAGTAAGTTTCTCCAATCTTCCCAAAACTCTGGATTCTGATAGAGGGCCATGAGACTTAGACCTGAGTGCAAAAATGGAGGCTCTAGCCCCTTCCAGAGCTGAGATATGGAAACTCAAAAATTCGGCCCGAAAAAAAAACGACAGTGGTACCCCTTACGTTTTTTTTTTTGGGCGAAAAATTAAGTTTCTCCAATCTTCCCAAAACTCTGGATTCTGATAGAGGGCCATGAGACTTAGACCTGAGTGCAAAAATGGAGGCTCTAGCCCCTTCCAGAGCTGAGATATCGAAACTCAAAAATTCGGCCCGAAAAAAAAACGACAGTGGTACCCCTTACGTTTTTTTTTTTGGGCGAAAAATTAAGTTTTTCCAATCTTCCCAAAACTCTGGATTCTGATAGAGGGCCATGAGACTTAGACCTGAGTGCAAAAATGGAGGCTCTAGCCCCTTCCAGAGCTGAGATATCGAAACTCAAAAATTCGGCCCGAAAAAAAAACGACAGTGGTACCCCTTACGTTTTTTTTTTTTGGGCGAAAAATTAAGTTTCTCCAATCTTCCCAAAACTCTGGATTCTGATAGAGGGCCATGAGACTTAGACCTGAGTGCAAAAATGGAGGCTCTAGCCCCTTCCAGAGCTGAGATATCGAAACTCAAAAATTCGGCCCGAAAAAAAAAACGACAGTGGTACCCCTTATGCTTTCTTTTTGGACGAAAAATTAAGTTTCTCCAATTTTCCCAAAACTCGGGATTCTGATAGAGGGCCATGAGACTTAGACCTGAGTGCAAAAATGGAGGCTCTAGCCCCTTCCAGAGCTGAGATATCGAAACTCAAAAATTCGGCCCGAAAAAAAAAACGACAGTGGTACCCCTTACGTTTTTTTTTTTTTGGGCGAAAAATTAAGTTTCTCCAATCTTCCCAAAACTCTGGATTCTGATAGTGGGCCATGAGACTTAGACCTGAGTGCAAAAATGGAGGCTCTAGCCCCTTTCAGAGCTGAGATATCGAAACTCAAAAATTCGGCCCGAAAAAAAAACGACAGTGGTACCCCTTACGTTTTTTTTTTTGGGCGAAAAATTAAGTTTCTCCAATCTTCCCAAAACTCTGGATTCTGATAGAGGGCCATGAGACTTAGACCTGAGTGCAAAAATGGAGGCTCTAGCCCCTTCCAGAGCTGAGATATCGAAACTCAAAAATTCGGCCCGAAAAAAAAAACGACAGTGGTACCCCTTATGTTGTTTTTTTTTGGGCGAAAAATTAAGTTTCTCCAATCTTCCCAAAACTCTGGATTCTGATAGAGGGCCATGAGACTTAGACCTGAGTGCAAAAATGGAGGCTCTAGCCCCTTCCAGAGCTGAGATATGGAAACTCAAAAATTCGGCCCGAAAAAAAAACGACAGTGGTACCCCTTACGTTTTTTTTTTTGGGCGAAAAATTAAGTTTCTCCAATCTTCCCAAAACTCTGGATTCTGATAGAGGGCCATGAGACTTAGACCTGAGTGCAAAAATGGAGGCTCTAGCCCCTTCCAGAGCTGAGATATCGAAACTCAAAAATTCGGCCCGAAAAAAAAAACGACAGTGGTACCCCTTACGTTTTTTTTTTTTGGGCGAAAAATTAAGTTTCTCCAATCTTCCCAAAACTCTGGATTCTGATAGTGGGCCATGAGACTTAGACCTGAGTGCAAAAATGGAGGCTCTAGCCCCTTTCAGAGCTGAGATATCGAAACTCAAAAATTCGGCCCGAAAAAAAAACGACAGTGGTACCCCTTACGTTTTTTTTTTTGGGCGAAAAATTAAGTTTCTCCAATCTTCCCAAAACTCTGGATTCTGATAGAGGGCCATGAGACTTAGACCTGAGTGCAAAAATGGAGGCTCTAGCCCCTTCCAGAGCTGAGATATCGAAACTCAAAAATTCGGCCCGAAAAAAAAAACGACAGTGGTACCCCTTATGTTTTTTTTTTTTGGGCGAAAAATTAAGTTTCTCCAATCTTCCCAAAACTCTGGATTCTGATAGAGGGCCATGAGACTTAGACCTGAGTGCAAAAATGGAGGCTCTAGCCCCTTCCAGAGCTGAGATATCGAAACTCAAAAATTCGGCCCGAAAAAAAAACGACAGTGGTACCCCTTACGTTTTTTTTTTTGGGCGAAAAATTAAGTTTCTCCAATCTTCCCAAAACTCTGGATTCTGATAGAGGGCCATGAGACTTAGACCTGAGTGCAAAAATGGAGGCTCTAGCCCCTTCCAGAGCTGAGATATGGAAACTCAAAAATTCGGCCCGAAAAAAAAACGACAGTGGTACCCCTTACGTTTTTTTTTTTGGGCGAAAAATTAAGTTTCTCCATTCTTCCCAAAACTCTGGATTCTGATAGAGGGCCATGAGACTTAGACCTGAGTGCAAAAATGGAGGCTCTAGCCCGTTCCAGAGCTGAGATATGGAAACTCAAAAATTCGGCCCGAAAAAAAAACGACAGTGGTACCCCTTACGTTTTTTTTTTTTGGGCGAAAAATTAAGTTTCTCCATTCTTCCCAAAACTCTGGATTCTGATAGAGGGCCATGAGACTTAGACCTGAGTGCAAAAATGGAGGCTCTAGCCCCTTCCAGAGCTGAGATATCGAAACTCAAAAATTCGGCCCGAAAAAAAACCGACAGTGGTACCCCTTATGCTTTTTTTTTTGGACGAAAAATTAAGTTTCTCCAATTTTCCCAAAACTCTGGATTCTGATAAAGGGCCATGAGACTTAGACCTGAGTGCAAAAATGGAGGCTCAAGCCCCTTCCAGAGCTGAGATATCGAAACTCAAAAATTCGGCCCGAAAAAAAAAACGACAGTGGTACCCCTTATGCTTTTTTTTTTTGGACGAAAAATTAAGTTTCTCAAATTTTCCCAAAACTCTGGATTCTGATAGAGGGCCATGAGACTTAGACCTGAGTGCAAAAATGGAGGCTCTAGCCCCTTCCAGAGCTGAGATATCGAAACTCAAAAATTCGGCCCGAAAAAAAAAACGACAGTGGTACCCCTTACGTTTTTTTTTTTGGGCGAAAAATTAAGTTTCTCCAATTTTCCCAAAACTCTGGATTCTGATAGAGGGCCATGAGACTTAGACCTGAGTGCAAAAATGGAGGCTCTAGCCCCTTCCAGAGCTGAGATATGGAAACTCAAAAATTCGGCCCGAAAAAAAACAAAACGACAGTGGTACCCCTTACGTTTTTTTTTTTTGGGCGAAAAATTAAGTTTCTCCATTCTTCCCAAAACTCTGGATTCTGATAGAGGGCCATGAGACTTAGACCTGAGTGCAAAAATGGAGGCTCTAGCCCCTTCCGGAGCTGAGATATGGAAACTCAAAAATTCGGCCCGAAAAAAAAAACGACAGTGGTACCCCTTACGTTTTTTTTTTTTGGGCTAAAAATTAAGTTTCTCCAATCTTCCCAAAACTCTGGATTCTGATAGAGGGCCATGAGACTTAGACCTGAGTGCAAAAATGGAGGCTCTAGCCCCTTCCAGAGCTGAGATATGGAAACTCAAAAATTCGGCCCGAAAAAAAAAACGACAGTGGTACCCCTTACGTTTTTTTTTTTGGGCGAAAAATTAAGTTTCTCCAATCTTCCCAAAACTCTGGATTCTGATAGAGGGCCATGAGACTTAGACCTGAGTGCAAAAATGGAGGCTCTAGCCCCTTCCAGAGCTGAGATATCGAAACTCAAAAATTCGGCCCGAAAAAAAAACGACAGTGGTACCCCTTACGTTTTTTTTGGGGGGCGAAAAATTAAGTTTCTCCAATCTTCCCAAAACTCTGGATTCTGATAGAGGGCCATGAGACTTAGACCTGAGTGCAAAAATGGAGGCTCTAGCCCGTTCCAGAGCTGAGATATGGAAACTCAAAAATTCGGCCCGAAAAAAAAAACGACAGTGGTGCCCCTTACGTTTTTTTTTTGGGGCGAAAAATTAAGTTTCTCCAATCTTCCCAAAACTCTGGATTCAGATAGAGGGCCATGAGACTTAGACCTGAGTGCAAAAATGGAGGCTCTAGCCCCTTCCAGAGCTGAGATATGGAAACTCAAAAATTCGGCCCGAAAAAAAAAAACGACAGTGGTACCCCTTACGTTTTATTTTTTGTGCGAAAAATTAAGTTTCTCCATTCTTCCCAAAACTCTGGATTCTGATAGAGGGCCATGAGACTTAGACCTGAGTGCAAAAATGGAGGCTCTAGCCCCTTCCAGAGCTGAGATATCGAAACTCAAAAATTCGGCCCGAAAAAAAACCGACAGTGGTACCCCTTATGCTTTTTTTTTTGGACGAAAAATTAAGTTTCTCCAATTTTCCCAAAACTCTGGATTCTGATAAAGGGCCATGAGACTTAGACCTGAGTGCAAAAATGGAGGCTCAAGCCCCTTCCAGAGCTGAGATATCGAAACTCAAAAATTCGGCCCGAAAAAAAAAACGACAGTGGTACCCCTTATGCTTTTTTTTTTTGGACGAAAAATTAAGTTTCTCAAATTTTCCCAAAACTCTGGATTCTGATAGAGGGCCATGAGACTTAGACCTGAGTGCAAAAATGGAGGCTCTAGCCCCTTCCAGAGCTGAGATATCGAAACTCAAAAATTCGGCCCGAAAAAAAAAACGACAGTGGTACCCCTTACGTTTTTTTTTTTGGGCGAAAAATTAAGTTTCTCCAATTTTCCCAAAACTCTGGATTCTGATAGAGGGCCATGAGACTTAGACCTGAGTGCAAAAATGGAGGCTCTAGCCCCTTCCAGAGCTGAGATATGGAAACTCAAAAATTCGGCCCGAAAAAAAACAAAACGACAGTGGTACCCCTTACGCTTTTTTTTTTTGGGCGAAAAATTAAGTTTCTCCAATCTTCCCAAAACTCTGGATTCTGATAGAGGGCCATGAGACTTAGACCTGAGTGCAAAAATGGAGGCTCTAACCCCTTCCAGAGCTGAGATATGGAAACTCAAAAATTCGGCCCGAAAAAAAAAACGACAGTGGTACCCCTTACGTTTTTTTTTTTTGGGCGAAAAATTAAGTTTCTCCATTCTTCCCAAAACTCTGGATTCTGATAGAGGGCCATGAGACTTAGACCTGAGTGCAAAAATGGAGGCTCTAGCCCCTTCCGGAGCTGAGATATGGAAACTCAAAAATTCGGCCCGAAAAAAAAAACGACAGTGGTACCCCTTACGTTTTTTTTTTTTGGGCTAAAAATTAAGTTTCTCCAATCTTCCCAAAACTCTGGATTCTGATAGAGGGCCATGAGACTTAGACCTGAGTGCAAAAATGGAGGCTCTAGCCCCTTCCAGAGCTGAGATATGGAAACTCAAAAATTCGGCCCGAAAAAAAAAACGACAGTGGTACCCCTTACGTTTTTTTTTTTGGGCGAAAAATTAAGTTTCTCCAATCTTCCCAAAACTCTGGATTCTGATAGAGGGCCATGAGACTTAGACCTGAGTGCAAAAATGGAGGCTCTAGCCCCTTCCAGAGCTGAGATATCGAAACTCAAAAATTCGGCCCGAAAAAAAAACGACAGTGGTACCCCTTACGTTTTTTTTGGGGGGCGAAAAATTAAGTTTCTCCAATCTTCCCAAAACTCTGGATTCTGATAGAGGGCCATGAGACTTAGACCTGAGTGCAAAAATGGAGGCTCTAGCCCGTTCCAGAGCTGAGATATGGAAACTCAAAAATTCGGCCCGAAAAAAAAAACGACAGTGGTGCCCCTTACGTTTTTTTTTTGGGGCGAAAAATTAAGTTTCTCCAATCTTCCCAAAACTCTGGATTCAGATAGAGGGCCATGAGACTTAGACCTGAGTGCAAAAATGGAGGCTCTAGCCCCTTCCAGAGCTGAGATATGGAAACTCAAAAATTCGGCCCGAAAAAAAAAACGACAGTGGTACCCCTTACGTTTTATTTTTTGTGCGAAAAATTAAGTTTCTCCATTCTTCCCAAAACTCTGGATTCTGATAGAGGGCCATGAGACTTAGACCTGAGTGCAAAAATGGAGGCTCTAGCCCCTTCCAGAGCTGAGATATCGAAACTCAAAAATTCGGCCCGAAAAAAAAACGACAGTGGTACCCCTTACGTTTTTTTTTTTTGGGCGAAAATTTAAGTTTCTCCAATCTTCCCAAAACTCTGGATTCTGATAGAGGGCCATGAGACTTAGACCTGAGTGCAAAAATGGAGGCTCTAGCCCCTTCCGGAGCTGAGATATGGAAACTCAAAAATTCGGCCCGAAAAAAAAAACGACAGTGGTACCCCTTACGGTTTTTTTTTTTTGGGCGAAAAATTAAGTTTTTCCAATCTTCCCAAAACTCTGGATTCTGATAGAGGGCCATGAGACTTAGACCTGAGTGCAAAAATGGAGGCTCTAGCCCCTTCCAGAGCTGAGATATCGAAACTCAAAAATTCGGCCCGAAAAAAAAAACGACAGTGGTACCCCTTACGTTTTTTTTTTTTGGGCGAAAAATTAAGTTTCTCCAATCTTCCCAAAACTCTGGATTCTAATAGAGGGCCATGAGACTTAGACCTGAGTGCAAAAATGGAGGCTCTAGCCCCTTCCAGAGCTGAGATATCGAAACTCAAAAATTCGGCCCGAAAAAAAAACGACAGTGGTACCACTTTCGTTTTTTTTTTTTCGGGTGAAAAATTAAGTTTCTCCAATCTTCTCAAAACTCTGGATTCTAATAGAGGGCCATGAGACTTAGGGCCAATCCCAATTCTACCCCTTACCCCTTCCCTTTCCCCTAGCCCTACCCCTTCGCCTTCCCCTTGACCCTTGAAACAGAGTGGCAATGCGTAGGGGTGAAAATATTCCCCTAAGAAATGGGACACCACTACGCCTCCGTTAAACGTCATTATAAGTCGTCGCTAGCGCCTACGTCACAGGAGATGCGCCGATGTTTATCACAACTTCCAAGATGCCGTTGACAGCTGCAGTTATCTCAGTCGCGTGGGTTACAGCTATTTTCTTGCATCTTGTGAAGTTCGCAGGAAACAACGGAGACGACGAAAATATGTTGCGGGACTATCACTAGCAAACTACAGTAATTTTAGCGATTTTTTTAACAAACGTTTCTGTGAAGAAACTGACCGTAAATATGAACACAATATTGAATGTAACATAAAGCAAATCATTATTTGTCATTATAATACTTATTAAAGCCACAAATACTTAAATGTATGAGTCTCCTTTGTCGCTTGGGCAGCCAGCCTGGGTTAGCAGTGACACTTCTCATACCCCTTCGTTTGAAGTGTGCTCCCGAAAAATCTTCGTTTGAAGGGCTATCTGGCCCTTCCCCCTAGCCCTCCCCCTCCAACCAAAAGAGAATTGGGACAGCCCTACCCCTTCACGTGGACGCGCAAAACGGAGGGGAAGGGGAAAGTGAAGGGGTAAGGGGTAGAATTGGGATTGGCCCTTAAACCTGAGTGCAAAAATGGAGGCTCTAGACCCTTCCAGAGCTGAGATATCGAAACTCAAAATTTCGACCCCAAAAAAAACGACAGTGGTACCCCTTTCGTTTTTTTTTTTTGGGGCGAAAAATGATGTTTCCCCAATCTTCTCAAAACTCTGGATTCTGATAGAGGGCCATGAGACTTAAACCTGATTGCAAAAATTGAGGCTCTAGACCCTTCCAGAGCTGAGATATCGAAACTCAAAATTTGAACCCAAAAAAAAAAACGACAGTGGTACCCCTTTCGTTTTTTTTTTTTCAGGCGAAAAATGATGTTTCTCCAATCTTCTCAAAACTCTGGATTCTAATAGAGGGCCATGAGACTTAAACCTGAGTGCAAAAATGGAGGCTCTAGACCCTTCCAGAGCTGAGATATCGAAACTCAAAATTTCGTCACGAAAAAAAAACGACAGTGGTACCACTGTCGTTTTTTTTTTTTCGGGTGAAAAATTAAGTTTCTCCAATCTTCTCAAAACTCTGGATTCTAATAGAGGGCCATGAGACTTAAACCTGAGTGCAAAAATGGAGGCTCTAGACCCTTCCAGAGCTGAGATATCGAAACTCAAAATTTCGACCCCAAAAAAAACGACAGTGGTACCCCTTTCGTTTTTTTTTTTTGGGGCGAAAAATGATGTTTCCCCAATCTTCTCAAAACTCTGGATTCTGATAGAGGGCCATGAGACTTAAACCTGACTGCAAAAATTGAGGCTCTAGACCCTTCCAGAGCTGAGATATCGAAACTCAAAATTTCGACCCGAAAAAAAAAAAACGACAGTGGTTCCCCTTTCGTTTTTGTTTTCAGGCGAAAAATGAAGTTTCTCCAATCCTCTCAAAACTCTGGATTCTGATAGAGGGCCATGAGACTTAAACCTGACTGCAAAAATTGAGTCTCTAGACCCTTCCAGAGCTGAGATATCGAAACTCAAAATTTCGACCCAAAAAAAAAACGACAGTGGTACCCCTTTCGTTTTTTTTTCAGGCGAAAAATGAAGTTTCTCCAATCCTCTCAAAACTCTGGATTCTGATAGAGGGCCATGAGACTTAAACCTGAGTGCAAAAATGGAGGCTCTAGCCCCTTCCAGAGCTGAGATATCGAAACTCAAAAATTCGGCCCGAAAAAAAAAAAACGACAGTGGTACCCCTTACGTTTTTTTTTTTGGGCGAAAAATTAAGTTTCTCCAATCTTCCCAAAACTCTGGATTCTGATAGAGGGCCATGAGACTTAGACCTGAGTGCAAAAATGGAGGCTCTAGCCCCTTCCAGAGCTGAGATATGGAAACTCAAAAATTCGGCCCGAAAAAAAAAAACGACAGTGGTACCCCTTACGTTTTTTTTTTTTTGGGCGAAAAATTAAGTTTCTCCAATCTTCCCAAAACTCTGGATTCTGATAGAGGGCCATGAGACTTAGACCTGAGTGCAAAAATGGAGGCTCTAACCCCTTCCAGAGCTGAGATATGGAAACTCAAAAATTCGGCCCGAAAAAAAAAACGACAGTGGTACCCCTTACGTTTTTTTTTTTTGGGCGAAAAATTAAGTTTCTCCATTCTTCCCAAAACTCTGGATTCTGATAGAGGGCCATGAGACTTAGACCTGAGTGCAAAAATGGAGGCTCTAGCCCCTTCCGGAGCTGAGATATGGAAACTCAAAAATTCGGCCCGAAAAAAAAAACGACAGTGGTACCCCTTACGTTTTTTTTTTTGGGCGAAAAATTAAGTTTCTCCAATCTTCCCAAAACTCTGGATTCTGATAGAGGGCCATGAGACTTAGACCTGAGTGCAAAAATGGAGGCTCTAGCCCCTTCCAGAGCTGAGATATCGAAACTCAAAAATTCGGCCCGAAAAAAAAAACGACAGTGGTACCCCTTACGGTTTTTTTTTGGGCGAAAAATTAAGTTTCTCCAATCTTCCCAAAACTCTGGTTTATGATAGAGGGCCATGAGACTTAGACCTGAGTGCAAAAATGGAGGCTCTAGCCCGTTCCAGAGCTGAGATATGGAAACTCAAAAATTCGGCCCGAAAAAAAAACGACAGTGGTACCCCTTACGTTTTTTTTTGGGGGCGAAAAATTAAGTTTCTCCAATCTTCCCAAAACTCTGGATTCAGATAGAGGGCCATGAGACTTAGACCTGAGTGCAAAAATGGAGGCTCTAGCCCCTTCCAGAGCTGAGATTTGGAAACTCAAAAATTCGGCCCGAAAAAAAAAACGACAGTGGTACCCCTTACGTTTTTTTTTTTTGGGTGAAAAATTAAGTTTCTCCATTCTTCCCAAAACTCTGGATTCTGATAGAGGGCCATGAGACTTAGACCTGAGTGCAAAAATGGAGGCTCTAGCCCCTTCCAGAGCTGAGATATCGAAACTCAAAAATTCGGCCCGAAAAAAAAACGACAGTGGTACCCCTTACGTTTTTTTTTTTGGGCGAAAAATTAAGTTTCTCCAATCTTCCCAAAACTCTGGATTCTGATAGAGGGCCATGAGACTTAGACCTGAGTGCAAAAATGGAGGCTCTAGCCCCTTCCAGAGCTGAGATATCGAAACTCAAAAATTCGGCCCGAAAAAAAAAACGACAGTGGTACCCCTTATGCTTTTTTTTTGGACGAAAAATTAAGTTTCTCCAATTTTCCCAAAACTCGGGATTCTGATAGAGGGCCATGAGACTTAGACCTGAGTGCAAAAATGGAGGCTCTAGCCCCTTCCAGAGCTGAGATATCGAAACTCAAAAATTCGGCCCGAAAAAAAAAACGACAGTGGTACCCCTTACGTTTTTTTTTTTTGGGCGAAAAATTAAGTTTCTCCAATCTTCCCAAAACTCTGGATTCTGATAGTGGGCCATGAGACTTAGACCTGAGTGCAAAAATGGAGGCTCTAGCCCCTTTCAGAGCTGAGATATCGAAACTCAAAAATTCGGCCCGAAAAAAAAACGACAGTGGTACCCCTTACGTTTTTTTTTTTGGGCGAAAAATTAAGTTTCTCCAATCTTCCCAAAACTCTGGATTCTGATAGAGGGCCATGAGACTTAGACCTGAGTGCAAAAATGGAGGCTCTAGCCCCTTCCAGAGCTGAGATATCGAAACTCAAAAATTCGGCCCGAAAAAAAAAACGACAGTGGTACCCCTTATGTTGTTTTTTTTTGGGCGAAAAATTAAGTTTCTCCAATCTTCCCAAAACTCTGGATTCTGATAGAGGGCCATGAGACTTAGACCTGAGTGCAAAAATGGAGGCTCTAGCCCCTTCCAGAGCTGAGATATGGAAACTCAAAAATTCGGCCCGAAAAAAAAACGACAGTGGTACCCCTTACGTTTTTTTTTTTGGGCGAAAAATTAAGTTTCTCCAATCTTCCCAAAACTCTGGATTCTGATAGAGGGCCATGAGACTTAGACCTGAGTGCAAAAATGGAGGCTCTAGCCCCTTCCAGAGCTGAGATATCGAAACTCAAAAATTCGGCCCGAAAAAAAAAACGACAGTGGTACCCCTTACGTTTTTTTTTTTGGGCGAAAAATTAAGTTTCTCCAATCTTCCCAAAACTCTGGATTCTGATAGTGGGCCATGAGACTTAGACCTGAGTGCAAAAATGGAGGCTCTAGCCCCTTTCAGAGCTGAGATATCGAAACTCAAAAATTCGGCCCGAAAAAAAAACGACAGTGGTACCCCTTACGTTTTTTTTTTTGGGCGAAAAATTAAGTTTCTCCAATCTTCCCAAAACTCTGGATTCTGATAGAGGGCCATGAGACTTAGACCTGAGTGCAAAAATGGAGGCTCTAGCCCCTTCCAGAGCTGAGATATCGAAACTCAAAAATTCGGCCCGAAAAAAAAAACGACAGTGGTACCCCTTATGTTTTTTTTTTTTGGGCGAAAAATTAAGTTTCTCCAATCTTCCCAAAACTCTGGATTCTGATAGAGGGCCATGAGACTTAGACCTGAGTGCAAAAATGGAGGCTCTAGCCCCTTCCAGAGCTGAGATATCGAAACTCAAAAATTCGGCCCGAAAAAAAAACGACAGTGGTACCCCTTACGTTTTTTTTTTTGGGCGAAAAATTAAGTTTCTCCAATCTTCCCAAAACTCTGGATTCTGATAGAGGGCCATGAGACTTAGACCTGAGTGCAAAAATGGAGGCTCTAGCCCCTTCCAGAGCTGAGATATGGAAACTCAAAAATTCGGCCCGAAAAAAAAACGACAGTGGTACCCCTTACGTTTTTTTTTTTGGGCGAAAAATTAAGTTTCTCCATTCTTCCCAAAACTCTGGATTCTGATAGAGGGCCATGAGACTTAGACCTGAGTGCAAAAATGGAGGCTCTAGCCCGTTCCAGAGCTGAGATATGGAAACTCAAAAATTCGGCCCGAAAAAAAAACGACAGTGGTACCCCTTACGTTTTTTTTTTTTGGGCGAAAAATTAAGTTTCTCCATTCTTCCCAAAACTCTGGATTCTGATAGAGGGCCATGAGACTTAGACCTGAGTGCAAAAATGGAGGCTCTAGCCCCTTCCAGAGCTGAGATATCGAAACTCAAAAATTCGGCCCGAAAAAAAACCGACAGTGGTACCCCTTATGCTTTTTTTTTTGGACGAAAAATTAAGTTTCTCCAATTTTCCCAAAACTCTGGATTCTGATAAAGGGCCATGAGACTTAGACCTGAGTGCAAAAATGGAGGCTCAAGCCCCTTCCAGAGCTGAGATATCGAAACTCAAAAATTCGGCCCGAAAAAAAAAACGACAGTGGTACCCCTTATGCTTTTTTTTTTTGGACGAAAAATTAAGTTTCTCAAATTTTCCCAAAACTCTGGATTCTGATAGAGGGCCATGAGACTTAGACCTGAGTGCAAAAATGGAGGCTCTAGCCCCTTCCAGAGCTGAGATATCGAAACTCAAAAATTCGGCCCGAAAAAAAAAACGACAGTGGTACCCCTTACGTTTTTTTTTTTGGGCGAAAAATTAAGTTTCTCCAATTTTCCCAAAACTCTGGATTCTGATAGAGGGCCATGAGACTTAGACCTGAGTGCAAAAATGGAGGCTCTAGCCCCTTCCAGAGCTGAGATATGGAAACTCAAAAATTCGGCCCGAAAAAAAACAAAACGACAGTGGTACCCCTTACGCTTTTTTTTTTTGGGCGAAAAATTAAGTTTCTCCAATCTTCCCAAAACTCTGGATTCTGATAGAGGGCCATGAGACTTAGACCTGAGTGCAAAAATGGAGGCTCTAACCCCTTCCAGAGCTGAGATATGGAAACTCAAAAATTCGGCCCGAAAAAAAAAACGACAGTGGTACCCCTTACGTTTTTTTTTTTTGGGCGAAAAATTAAGTTTCTCCATTCTTCCCAAAACTCTGGATTCTGATAGAGGGCCATGAGACTTAGACCTGAGTGCAAAAATGGAGGCTCTAGCCCCTTCCGGAGCTGAGATATGGAAACTCAAAAATTCGGCCCGAAAAAAAAAACGACAGTGGTACCCCTTACGTTTTTTTTTTTGGGCTAAAAATTAAGTTTCTCCAATCTTCCCAAAACTCTGGATTCTGATAGAGGGCCATGAGACTTAGACCTGAGTGCAAAAATGGAGGCTCTAGCCCCTTCCAGAGCTGAGATATGGAAACTCAAAAATTCGGCCCGAAAAAAAAAAACGACAGTGGTACCCCTTACGTTTTTTTTTTTGGGCGAAAAATTAAGTTTCTCCAATCTTCCCAAAACTCTGGATTCTGATAGAGGGCCATGAGACTTAGACCTGAGTGCAAAAATGGAGGCTCTAGCCCCTTCCAGAGCTGAGATATCGAAACTCAAAAATTCGGCCCGAAAAAAAAACGACAGTGGTACCCCTTACGTTTTTTTTGGGGGGCGAAAAATTAAGTTTCTCCAATCTTCCCAAAACTCTGGATTCTGATAGAGGGCCATGAGACTTAGACCTGAGTGCAAAAATGGAGGCTCTAGCCCGTTCCAGAGCTGAGATATGGAAACTCAAAAATTCGGCCCGAAAAAAAAAACGACAGTGGTGCCCCTTACGTTTTTTTTTTGGGGCGAAAAATTAAGTTTCTCCAATCTTCCCAAAACTCTGGATTCAGATAGAGGGCCATGAGACTTAGACCTGAGTGCAAAAATGGAGGCTCTAGCCCCTTCCAGAGCTGAGATATGGAAACTCAAAAATTCGGCCCGAAAAAAAAAAACGACAGTGGTACCCCTTACGTTTTATTTTTTGTGCGAAAAATTAAGTTTCTCCATTCTTCCCAAAACTCTGGATTCTGATAGAGGGCCATGAGACTTAGACCTGAGTGCAAAAATGGAGGCTCTAGCCCCTTCCAGAGCTGAGATATCGAAACTCAAAAATTCGGCCCGAAAAAAAACCGACAGTGGTACCCCTTATGCTTTTTTTTTTGGACGAAAAATTAAGTTTCTCCAATTTTCCCAAAACTCTGGATTCTGATAAAGGGCCATGAGACTTAGACCTGAGTGCAAAAATGGAGGCTCAAGCCCCTTCCAGAGCTGAGATATCGAAACTCAAAAATTCGGCCCGAAAAAAAAAACGACAGTGGTACCCCTTATGCTTTTTTTTTTTGGACGAAAAATTAAGTTTCTCAAATTTTCCCAAAACTCTGGATTCTGATAGAGGGCCATGAGACTTAGACCTGAGTGCAAAAATGGAGGCTCTAGCCCCTTCCAGAGCTGAGATATCGAAACTCAAAAATTCGGCCCGAAAAAAAAAACGACAGTGGTACCCCTTACGTTTTTTTTTTTGGGCGAAAAATTAAGTTTCTCCAATTTTCCCAAAACTCTGGATTCTGATAGAGGGCCATGAGACTTAGACCTGAGTGCAAAAATGGAGGCTCTAGCCCCTTCCAGAGCTGAGATATGGAAACTCAAAAATTCGGCCCGAAAAAAAACAAAACGACAGTGGTACCCCTTACGCTTTTTTTTTTTGGGCGAAAAATTAAGTTTCTCCAATCTTCCCAAAACTCTGGATTCTGATAGAGGGCCATGAGACTTAGACCTGAGTGCAAAAATGGAGGCTCTAACCCCTTCCAGAGCTGAGATATGGAAACTCAAAAATTCGGCCCGAAAAAAAAAACGACAGTGGTACCCCTTACGTTTTTTTTTTTTGGGCGAAAAATTAAGTTTCTCCATTCTTCCCAAAACTCTGGATTCTGATAGAGGGCCATGAGACTTAGACCTGAGTGCAAAAATGGAGGCTCTAGCCCCTTCCGGAGCTGAGATATGGAAACTCAAAAATTCGGCCCGAAAAAAAAAACGACAGTGGTACCCCTTACGTTTTTTTTTTTTGGGCTAAAAATTAAGTTTCTCCAATCTTCCCAAAACTCTGGATTCTGATAGAGGGCCATGAGACTTAGACCTGAGTGCAAAAATGGAGGCTCTAGCCCCTTCCAGAGCTGAGATATGGAAACTCAAAAATTCGGCCCGAAAAAAAAAACGACAGTGGTACCCCTTACGTTTTTTTTTTTGGGCGAAAAATTAAGTTTCTCCAATCTTCCCAAAACTCTGGATTCTGATAGAGGGCCATGAGACTTAGACCTGAGTGCAAAAATGGAGGCTCTAGCCCCTTCCAGAGCTGAGATATCGAAACTCAAAAATTCGGCCCGAAAAAAAAACGACAGTGGTACCCCTTACGTTTTTTTTGGGGGGCGAAAAATTAAGTTTCTCCAATCTTCCCAAAACTCTGGATTCTGATAGAGGGCCATGAGACTTAGACCTGAGTGCAAAAATGGAGGCTCTAGCCCGTTCCAGAGCTGAGATATGGAAACTCAAAAATTCGGCCCGAAAAAAAAAACGACAGTGGTGCCCCTTACGTTTTTTTTTTGGGGCGAAAAATTAAGTTTCTCCAATCTTCCCAAAACTCTGGATTCAGATAGAGGGCCATGAGACTTAGACCTGAGTGCAAAAATGGAGGCTCTAGCCCCTTCCAGAGCTGAGATATGGAAACTCAAAAATTCGGCCCGAAAAAAAAAACGACAGTGGTACCCCTTACGTTTTATTTTTTGTGCGAAAAATTAAGTTTCTCCATTCTTCCCAAAACTCTGGATTCTGATAGAGGGCCATGAGACTTAGACCTGAGTGCAAAAATGGAGGCTCTAGCCCCTTCCAGAGCTGAGATATCGAAACTCAAAAATTCGGCCCGAAAAAAAAACGACAGTGGTACCCCTTACGTTTTTTTTTTTTGGGCGAAAATTTAAGTTTCTCCAATCTTCCCAAAACTCTGGATTCTGATAGAGGGCCATGAGACTTAGACCTGAGTGCAAAAATGGAGGCTCTAGCCCCTTCCGGAGCTGAGATATGGAAACTCAAAAATTCGGCCCGAAAAAAAAAACGACAGTGGTACCCCTTACGGTTTTTTTTTTTTGGGCGAAAAATTAAGTTTTTCCAATCTTCCCAAAACTCTGGATTCTGATAGAGGGCCATGAGACTTAGACCTGAGTGCAAAAATGGAGGCTCTAGCCCCTTCCAGAGCTGAGATATCGAAACTCAAAAATTCGGCCCGAAAAAAAAAACGACAGTGGTACCCCTTACGTTTTTTTTTTTTGGGCGAAAAATTAAGTTTCTCCAATCTTCCCAAAACTCTGGATTCTAATAGAGGGCCATGAGACTTAGACCTGAGTGCAAAAATGGAGGCTCTAGCCCCTTCCAGAGCTGAGATATCGAAACTCAAAAATTCGGCCCGAAAAAAAAACGACAGTGGTACCACTTTCGTTTTTTTTTTTTCGGGTGAAAAATTAAGTTTCTCCAATCTTCTCAAAACTCTGGATTCTAATAGAGGGCCATGAGACTTAGGGCCAATCCCAATTCTACCCCTTACCCCTTCCCTTTCCCCTAGCCCTACCCCTTCGCCTTCCCCTTGACCCTTGAAACAGAGTGGCAATGCGTAGGGGTGAAAATATTCCCCTAAGAAATGGGACACCACTACGCCTCCGTTAAACGTCATTATAAGTCGTCGCTAGCGCCTACGTCACAGGAGATGCGCCGATGTTTATCACAACTTCCAAGATGCCGTTGACAGCTGCAGTTATCTCAGTCGCGTGGGTTACAGCTATTTTCTTGCATCTTGTGAAGTTCGCAGGAAACAACGGAGACGACGAAAATATGTTGCGGGACTATCACTAGCAAACTACAGTAATTTTAGCGATTTTTTTAACAAACGTTTCTGTGAAGAAACTGACCGTAAATATGAACACAATATTGAATGTAACATAAAGCAAATCATTATTTGTCATTATAATACTTATTAAAGCCACAAATACTTAAATTTATGAGTCTCCTTTGTCGCTTGGGCAGCCAGCCTGGGTTAGCAGTGACACTTCTCATACCCCTTCGTTTGAAGTGTGCTCCCGAAAAATCTTCGTTTGAAGGGCTATCTGGCCCTTCCCCCTAGCCCTCCCCCTCCAACCAAAAGAGAATTGGGACAGCCCTACCCCTTCACGTGGACGCGCAAAACGGAGGGGAAGGGGAAAGTGAAGGGGTAAGGGGTAGAATTGGGATTGGCCCTTAAACCTGAGTGCAAAAATGGAGGCTCTAGACCCTTCCAGAGCTGAGATATCGAAACTCAAAATTTCGACCCCAAAAAAAACGACAGTGGTACCCCTTTCGTTTTTTTTTTTTGGGGCGAAAAATGATGTTTCCCCAATCTTCTCAAAACTCTGGATTCTGATAGAGGGCCATGAGACTTAAACCTGATTGCAAAAATTGAGGCTCTAGACCCTTCCAGAGCTGAGATATCGAAACTCAAAATTTCAACCCAAAAAAAAAAACGACAGTGGTACCCCTTTCGTTTTTTTTTTTTCAGGCGAAAAATGATGTTTCTCCAATCTTCTCAAAACTCTGGATTCTAATAGAGGGCCATGAGACTTAAACCTGAGTGCAAAAATGGAGGCTCTAGACCCTTCCAGAGCTGAGATATCGAAACTCAAAATTTCGTCACGAAAAAAAAACGACAGTGGTACCACTGTCGTTTTTTTTTTTTCGGGTGAAAAATTAAGTTTCTCCAATCTTCTCAAAACTCTGGATTCTAATAGAGGGCCATGAGACTTAAACCTGAGTGCAAAAATGGAGGCTCTAGACCCTTCCAGAGCTGAGATATCGAAACTCAAAATTTCGACCCCAAAAAAAACGACAGTGGTACCCCTTTCGTTTTTTTTTTTTGGGGCGAAAAATGATGTTTCCCCAATCTTCTCAAAACTCTGGATTCTGATAGAGGGCCATGAGACTTAAACCTGACTGCAAAAATTGAGGCTCTAGACCCTTCCAGAGCTGAGATATCGAAACTCAAAATTTCGACCCGAAAAAAAAAAAACGACAGTGGTTCCCCTTTCGTTTTTGTTTTCAGGCGAAAAATGAAGTTTCTCCAATCCTCTCAAAACTCTGGATTCTGATAGAGGGCCATGAGACTTAAACCTGACTGCAAAAATTGAGTCTCTAGACCCTTCCAGAGCTGAGATATCGAAACTCAAAATTTCGACCCAAAAAAAAAACGACAGTGGTACCCCTTTCGTTTTTTTTTCAGGCGAAAAATGAAGTTTCTCCAATCCTCTCAAAACTCTGGATTCTGATAGAGGGCCATGAGACTTAAACCTGAGTGCAAAAATGGAGGCTCTAGCCCCTTCCAGAGCTGAGATATCGAAACTCAAAAATTCGGCCCGAAAAAAAAAAAACGACAGTGGTACCCCTTACGTTTTTTTTTTTGGGCGAAAAATTAAGTTTCTCCAATCTTCCCAAAACTCTGGATTCTGATAGAGGGCCATGAGACTTAGACCTGAGTGCAAAAATGGAGGCTCTAGCCCCTTCCAGAGCTGAGATATGGAAACTCAAAAATTCGGCCCGAAAAAAAAAAACGACAGTGGTACCCCTTACGTTTTTTTTTTTTTGGGCGAAAAATTAAGTTTCTCCAATCTTCCCAAAACTCTGGATTCTGATAGAGGGCCATGAGACTTAGACCTGAGTGCAAAAATGGAGGCTCTAACCCCTTCCAGAGCTGAGATATGGAAACTCAAAAATTCGGCCCGAAAAAAAAAACGACAGTGGTACCCCTTACGTTTTTTTTTTTTGGGCGAAAAATTAAGTTTCTCCATTCTTCCCAAAACTCTGGATTCTGATAGAGGGCCATGAGACTTAGACCTGAGTGCAAAAATGGAGGCTCTAGCCCCTTCCGGAGCTGAGATATGGAAACTCAAAAATTCGGCCCGAAAAAAAAAACGACAGTGGTACCCCTTACGTTTTTTTTTTTGGGCGAAAAATTAAGTTTCTCCAATCTTCCCAAAACTCTGGATTCTGATAGAGGGCCATGAGACTTAGACCTGAGTGCAAAAATGGAGGCTCTAGCCCCTTCCAGAGCTGAGATATCGAAACTCAAAAATTCGGCCCGAAAAAAAAACGACAGTGGTACCCCTTACGGTTTTTTTTTGGGCGAAAAATTAAGTTTCTCCAATCTTCCCAAAACTCTGGTTTATGATAGAGGGCCATGAGACTTAGACCTGAGTGCAAAAATGGAGGCTCTAGCCCGTTCCAGAGCTGAGATATGGAAACTCAAAAATTCGGCCCGAAAAAAAAACGACAGTGGTACCCCTTACGTTTTTTTTTGGGGGCGAAAAATTAAGTTTCTCCAATCTTCCCAAAACTCTGGATTCAGATAGAGGGCCATGAGACTTAGACCTGAGTGCAAAAATGGAGGCTCTAGCCCCTTCCAGAGCTGAGATTTGGAAACTCAAAAATTCGGCCCGAAAAAAAAAACGACAGTGGTACCCCTTACGTTTTTTTTTTTTGGGTGAAAAATTAAGTTTCTCCATTCTTCCCAAAACTCTGGATTCTGATAGAGGGCCATGAGACTTAGACCTGAGTGCAAAAATGGAGGCTCTAGCCCCTTCCAGAGCTGAGATATCGAAACTCAAAAATTCGGCCCGAAAAAAAAACGACAGTGGTACCCCTTACGTTTTTTTTTTTGGGCGAAAAATTAAGTTTCTCCAATCTTCCCAAAACTCTGGATTCTGATAGAGGGCCATGAGACTTAGACCTGAGTGCAAAAATGGAGGCTCTAGCCCCTTCCAGAGCTGAGATATCGAAATTCAAAAATTCGACCCGAAAAAAAAAACGACAGTGGTACCCCTTATGCTTTTTTTTTTGGACGAAAAATTAAGTTTCTCCAATTTTCCCAAAACTCTGGATTCTGATAGAGGGCCATGAGACTTAGACCTGAGTGCAAAAATGGAGGCTCTAGCCCCTTCCAGAGCTGAGATATCGAAACTCAAAAATTCGGCCCGAAAAAAAAAACGACAGTGGTACCCCTTACGGTTTTTTTTTTGGGCGAAAAATTAAGTTTCTCCAATCTTCCCAAAACTCTGGATTCTGATAGTGGGCCATGATACGTAGACCTGAGTGCAAAAATGGAGGCTCTAGCCCCTTCCAGAGCTGAGATATCGAAACTCAAAAATTCGGCCCGAAAAAAAAACGACAGTGGTACCCCTTACGTTTTTTTTTTTGGGCGAAAAATTAAGTTTCTCCAATCTTCCCAAAACTCTGGATTCTGATAGAGGGCCATGAGACTTAGACCTGAGTGCAAAAATGGAGGCTCTAGCCCCTTCCAGAGCTGAGATATGGAAACTCAAAAATTCGGCCCGAAAAAAAAAACGACAGTGGTACCCCTTACGTTTTTTTTTTTGGGCGAAAAATTAAGTTTCTCCAATCTTCCCAAAACTCTGGATTCTGATAGAGGGCCATGAGACTTAGACCTGAGTGCAAAAATGGAGGCTCTAGCCCCTTCCAGAGCTGAGATATCGAAACTCAAAAATTCGGCCCGAAAAAAAAAACGACAGTGGTACCCCTTATGTTGTTTTTTTTTGGGCGAAAAATTAAGTTTCTCCAATCTTCCCAAAACTCTGGATTCTGATAGAGGGCCATGAGACTTAGACCTGAGTGCAAAAATGGAGGCTCTAGCCCCTTCCAGAGCTGAGATATCGAAACTCAAAAATTCGGCCCGAAAAAAAAAACGACAGTGGTACCCCTTACGTTTTTTTTTTTTGGGCGAAAAATTAAGTTTCTCCAATCTTCCCAAAACTCTGGATTCTGATAGAGGGCCATGAGACTTAGACCTGAGTGCAAAAATGGAGGCTCTAGCCCCTTCCAGAGCTGAGATATCGAAACTCAAAAATTCGGCCCGAAAAAAAAAACGACAGTGGTACCCCTTATGTTTTTTTTTTTTGGGCGAAAAATTAAGTTTCTCCAATCTTCCCAAAACTCTGGATTCTGATAGAGGGCCATGAGACTTAGACCTGAGTGCAAAAATGGAGGCTCTAGCCCCTTCCAGAGCTGAGATATCGAAACTCAAAAATTCGGCCCGAAAAAAAAACGACAGTGGTTACTTTACGTTTTTTTTTTTGGGCGAAAAATTAAGTTTCTCCAATCTTCCCAAAACTCTGGATTCTGATAGAGGGCCATGAGACTTAGACCTGAGTGCAAAAATGGAGGCTCTAGCCCCTTCCAGAGCTGAGATATGGAAACTCAAAAATTCGGCCCGAAAAAAAAACGACAGTGGTACCCCTTACGTTTTTTTTTTTGGGCGAAAAATTAAGTTTCTCCATTCTTCCCAAAACTCTGGATTCTGATAGAGGGCCATGAGACTTAGACCTGAGTGCAAAAATGGAGGCTCTAGCCCGTTCCAGAGCTGAGATATGGAAACTCAAAAATTCGGCCCGAAAAAAAAACGACAGTGGTACCCCTTACGTTTTTTTTTTTTGGGCGAAAAATTAAGTTTCTCCATTCTTCCCAAAACTCTGGATTCTGATAGAGGGCCATGAGACTTAGACCTGAGTGCAAAAATGGAGGCTCTAGCCCCTTCCAGAGCTGAGATATCGAAACTCAAAAATTCGGCCCGAAAAAAAACCGACAGTGGTACCCCTTATGCTTTTTTTTTTGGACGAAAAATTAAGTTTCTCCAATTTTCCCAAAACTCTGGATTCTGATAAAGGGCCATGAGACTTAGACCTGAGTGCAAAAATGGAGGCTCAAGCCCCTTCCAGAGCTGAGATATCGAAACTCAAAAATTCGGCCCGAAAAAAAAAACGACAGTGGTACCCCTTATGCTTTTTTTTTTTGGACGAAAAATTAAGTTTCTCAAATTTTCCCAAAACTCTGGATTCTGATAGAGGGCCATGAGACTTAGACCTGAGTGCAAAAATGGAGGCTCTAGCCCCTTCCAGAGCTGAGATATCGAAACTCAAAAATTCGGCCCGAAAAAAAAAACGACAGTGGTACCCCTTACGTTTTTTTTTTTGGGCGAAAAATTAAGTTTCTCCAATTTTCCCAAAACTCTGGATTCTGATAGAGGGCCATGAGACTTAGACCTGAGTGCAAAAATGGAGGCTCTAGCCCCTTCCAGAGCTGAGATATGGAAACTCAAAAATTCGGCCCGAAAAAAAACAAAACGACAGTGGTACCCCTTACGCTTTTTTTTTTTGGGCGAAAAATTAAGTTTCTCCAATCTTCCCAAAACTCTGGATTCTGATAGAGGGCCATGAGACTTAGACCTGAGTGCAAAAATGGAGGCTCTAACCCCTTCCAGAGCTGAGATATGGAAACTCAAAAATTCGGCCCGAAAAAAAAAACGACAGTGGTACCCCTTACGTTTTTTTTTTTTGGGCGAAAAATTAAGTTTCTCCATTCTTCCCAAAACTCTGGATTCTGATAGAGGGCCATGAGACTTAGACCTGAGTGCAAAAATGGAGGCTCTAGCCCCTTCCGGAGCTGAGATATGGAAACTCAAAAATTCGGCCCGAAAAAAAAAACGACAGTGGTACCCCTTACGTTTTTTTTTTTTGGGCTAAAAATTAAGTTTCTCCAATCTTCCCAAAACTCTGGATTCTGATAGAGGGCCATGAGACTTAGACCTGAGTGCAAAAATGGAGGCTCTAGCCCCTTCCAGAGCTGAGATATGGAAACTCAAAAATTCGGCCCGAAAAAAAAAACGACAGTGGTACCCCTTACGTTTTTTTTTTTGGGCGAAAAATTAAGTTTCTCCAATCTTCCCAAAACTCTGGATTCTGATAGAGGGCCATGAGACTTAGACCTGAGTGCAAAAATGGAGGCTCTAGCCCCTTCCAGAGCTGAGATATCGAAACTCAAAAATTCGGCCCGAAAAAAAAACGACAGTGGTACCCCTTACGTTTTTTTTGGGGGGCGAAAAATTAAGTTTCTCCAATCTTCCCAAAACTCTGGATTCTGATAGAGGGCCATGAGACTTAGACCTGAGTGCAAAAATGGAGGCTCTAGCCCGTTCCAGAGCTGAGATATGGAAACTCAAAAATTCGGCCCGAAAAAAAAAACGACAGTGGTGCCCCTTACGTTTTTTTTTTGGGGCGAAAAATTAAGTTTCTCCAATCTTCCCAAAACTCTGGATTCAGATAGAGGGCCATGAGACTTAGACCTGAGTGCAAAAATGGAGGCTCTAGCCCCTTCCAGAGCTGAGATATGGAAACTCAAAAATTCGGCCCGAAAAAAAAAACGACAGTGGTACCCCTTACGTTTTATTTTTTGTGCGAAAAATTAAGTTTCTCCATTCTTCCCAAAACTCTGGATTCTGATAGAGGGCCATGAGACTTAGACCTGAGTGCAAAAATGGAGGCTCTAGCCCCTTCCAGAGCTGAGATATCGAAACTCAAAAATTCGGCCCGAAAAAAAAACGACAGTGGTACCCCTTACGTTTTTTTTTTTTGGGCGAAAATTTAAGTTTCTCCAATCTTCCCAAAACTCTGGATTCTGATAGAGGGCCATGAGACTTAGACCTGAGTGCAAAAATGGAGGCTCTAGCCCCTTCCGGAGCTGAGATATGGAAACTCAAAAATTCGGCCCGAAAAAAAAAACGACAGTGGTACCCCTTACGGTTTTTTTTTTTTGGGCGAAAAATTAAGTTTTTCCAATCTTCCCAAAACTCTGGATTCTGATAGAGGGCCATGAGACTTAGACCTGAGTGCAAAAATGGAGGCTCTAGCCCCTTCCAGAGCTGAGATATCGAAACTCAAAAATTCGGCCCGAAAAAAAAAACGACAGTGGTACCCCTTACGTTTTTTTTTTTTGGGCGAAAAATTAAGTTTCTCCAATCTTCCCAAAACTCTGGATTCTAATAGAGGGCCATGAGACTTAGACCTGAGTGCAAAAATGGAGGCTCTAGCCCCTTCCAGAGCTGAGATATCGAAACTCAAAAATTCGGCCCGAAAAAAAAACGACAGTGGTACCACTTTCGTTTTTTTTTTTTCGGGTGAAAAATTAAGTTTCTCCAATCTTCTCAAAACTCTGGATTCTAATAGAGGGCCATGAGACTTAGGGCCAATCCCAATTCTACCCCTTACCCCTTCCCTTTCCCCTAGCCCTACCCCTTCGCCTTCCCCTTGACCCTTGAAACAGAGTGGCAATGCGTAGGGGTGAAAATATTCCCCTAAGAAATGGGACACCACTACGCCTCCGTTAAACGTCATTATAAGTCGTCGCTAGCGCCTACGTCACAGGAGATGCGCCGATGTTTATCACAACTTCCAAGATGCCGTTGACAGCTGCAGTTATCTCAGTCGCGTGGGTTACAGCTATTTTCTTGCATCTTGTGAAGTTCGCAGGAAACAACGGAGACGACGAAAATATGTTGCGGGACTATCACTAGCAAACTACAGTAATTTTAGCGATTTTTTTAACAAACGTTTCTGTGAAGAAACTGACCGTAAATATGAACACAATATTGAATGTAACATAAAGCAAATCATTATTTGTCATTATAATACTTATTAAAGCCACAAATACTTAAATTTATGAGTCTCCTTTGTCGCTTGGGCAGCCAGCCTGGGTTAGCAGTGACACTTCTCATACCCCTTCGTTTGAAGTGTGCTCCCGAAAAATCTTCGTTTGAAGGGCTATCTGGCCCTTCCCCCTAGCCCTCCCCCTCCAACCAAAAGAGAATTGGGACAGCCCTACCCCTTCACGTGGACGCGCAAAACGGAGGGGAAGGGGAAAGTGAAGGGGTAAGGGGTAGAATTGGGATTGGCCCTTAAACCTGAGTGCAAAAATGGAGGCTCTAGACCCTTCCAGAGCTGAGATATCGAAACTCAAAATTTCGACCCCAAAAAAAACGACAGTGGTACCCCTTTCGTTTTTTTTTTTTGGGGCGAAAAATGATGTTTCCCCAATCTTCTCAAAACTCTGGATTCTGATAGAGGGCCATGAGACTTAAACCTGATTGCAAAAATTGAGGCTCTAGACCCTTCCAGAGCTGAGATATCGAAACTCAAAATTTCAACCCAAAAAAAAAAACGACAGTGGTACCCCTTTCGTTTTTTTTTTTTTCAGGCGAAAAATGATGTTTCTCCAATCTTCTCAAAACTCTGGATTCTAATAGAGGGCCATGAGACTTAAACCTGAGTGCAAAAATGGAGGCTCTAGACCCTTCCAGAGCTGAGATATCGAAACTCAAAATTTCGTCACGAAAAAAAAACGACAGTGGTACCACTGTCGTTTTTTTTTTTTCGGGTGAAAAATTAAGTTTCTCCAATCTTCTCAAAACTCTGGATTCTAATAGAGGGCCATGAGACTTAAACCTGAGTGCAAAAATGGAGGCTCTAGACCCTTCCAGAGCTGAGATATCGAAACTCAAAATTTCGACCCCAAAAAAAACGACAGTGGTACCCCTTTCGTTTTTTTTTTTTGGGGCGAAAAATGATGTTTCCCCAATCTTCTCAAAACTCTGGATTCTGATAGAGGGCCATGAGACTTAAACCTGACTGCAAAAATTGAGGCTCTAGACCCTTCCAGAGCTGAGATATCGAAACTCAAAATTTCGACCCGAAAAAAAAAAACGACAGTGGTTCCCCTTTCGTTTTTGTTTTCAGGCGAAAAATGAAGTTTCTCCAATCCTCTCAAAACTCTGGATTCTGATAGAGGGCCATGAGACTTAAACCTGACTGCAAAAATTGAGTCTCTAGACCCTTCCAGAGCTGAGATATCGAAACTCAAAATTTCGACCCAAAAAAAAAACGACAGTGGTACCCCTTTCGTTTTTTTTTTCAGGCGAAAAATGAAGTTTCTCCAATCCTCTCAAAACTCTGGATTCTGATAGAGGGCCATGAGACTTAAACCTGAGTGCAAAAATGGAGGCTCTAGCCCCTTCCAGAGCTGAGATATCGAAACTCAAAAATTCGGCCCGAAAAAAAAAAAACGACAGTGGTACCCCTTACGTTTTTTTTTTTGGGCGAAAAATTAAGTTTCTCCAATCTTCCCAAAACTCTGGATTCTGATAGAGGGCCATGAGACTTAGACCTGAGTGCAAAAATGGAGGCTCTAGCCCCTTCCAGAGCTGAGATATGGAAACTCAAAAATTCGGCCCGAAAAAAAAAAACGACAGTGGTACCCCTTACGTTTTTTTTTTTTTGGGCGAAAAATTAAGTTTCTCCAATCTTCCCAAAACTCTGGATTCTGATAGAGGGCCATGAGACTTAGACCTGAGTGCAAAAATGGAGGCTCTAACCCCTTCCAGAGCTGAGATATGGAAACTCAAAAATTCGGCCCGAAAAAAAAAACGACAGTGGTACCCCTTACGTTTTTTTTTTTTGGGCGAAAAATTAAGTTTCTCCATTCTTCCCAAAACTCTGGATTCTGATAGAGGGCCATGAGACTTAGACCTGAGTGCAAAAATGGAGGCTCTAGCCCCTTCCGGAGCTGAGATATGGAAACTCAAAAATTCGGCCCGAAAAAAAAAACGACAGTGGTACCCCTTACGTTTTTTTTTTTGGGCGAAAAATTAAGTTTCTCCAATCTTCCCAAAACTCTGGATTCTGATAGAGGGCCATGAGACTTAGACCTGAGTGCAAAAATGGAGGCTCTAGCCCCTTCCAGAGCTGAGATATCGAAACTCAAAAATTCGGCCCGAAAAAAAAACGACAGTGGTACCCCTTACGGTTTTTTTTTGGGCGAAAAATTAAGTTTCTCCAATCTTCCCAAAACTCTGGATTATGATAGAGGGCCATGAGACTTAGACCTGAGTGCAAAAATGGAGGCTCTAGCCCGTTCCAGAGCTGAGATATGGAAACTCAAAAATTCGGCCCGAAAAAAAAACGACAGTGGTACCCCTTACGTTTTTTTTTGGGGGCGAAAAATTAAGTTTCTCCAATCTTCCCAAAACTCTGGATTCAGATAGAGGGCCATGAGACTTAGACCTGAGTGCAAAAATGGAGGCTCTAGCCCCTTCCAGAGCTGAGATTTGGAAACTCAAAAATTCGGCCCGAAAAAAAAAACGACAGTGGTACCCCTTACGTTTTTTTTTTTTGGGTGAAAAATTAAGTTTCTCCATTCTTCCCAAAACTCTGGATTCTGATAGAGGGCCATGAGACTTAGACCTGAGTGCAAAAATGGAGGCTCTAGCCCCTTCCAGAGCTGAGATATCGAAACTCAAAAATTCGGCCCGAAAAAAAAACGACAGTGGTACCCCTTACGTTTTTTTTTTTTGGGCGAAAAATTAAGTTTCTCCAATCTTCCCAAAACTCTGGATTCTGATAGAGGGCCATGAGACTTAGACCTGAGTGCAAAAATGGAGGCTCTAGCCCCTTCCAGAGCTGAGATATCGAAATTCAAAAATTCGACCCGAAAAAAAAAACGACAGTGGTACCCCTTATGCTTTTTTTTTTGGACGAAAAATTAAGTTTCTCCAATTTTCCCAAAACTCTGGATTCTGATAGAGGGCCATGAGACTTAGACCTGAGTGCAAAAATGGAGGCTCTAGCCCCTTCCAGAGCTGAGATATCGAAACTCAAAAATTCGGCCCGAAAAAAAAAAACGACAGTGGTACCCCTTACGGTTTTTTTTTTGGGCGAAAAATTAAGTTTCTCCAATCTTCCCAAAACTCTGGATTCTGATAGTGGGCCATGATACTTAGACCTGAGTGCAAAAATGGAGGCTCTAGCCCCTTCCAGAGCTGAGATATCGAAACTCAAAAATTCGGCCCGAAAAAAAAACGACAGTGGTACCCCTTACGTTTTTTTTTTTGGGCGAAAAATTAAGTTTCTCCAATCTTCCCAAAACTCTGGATTCTGATAGAGGGCCATGAGACTTAGACCTGAGTGCAAAAATGGAGGCTCTAGCCCCTTCCAGAGCTGAGATATCGAAACTCAAAAATTCGGCCCGAAAAAAAAAAACGACAGTGGTACCCCTTACGGTTTTTTTTTTGGGCGAAAAATTAAGTTTCTCCAATCTTCCCAAAACTCTGGATTCTGATAGTGGGCCATGATACTTAGACCTGAGTGCAAAAATGGAGGCTCTAGCCCCTTCCAGAGCTGAGATATCGAAACTCAAAAATTCGGCCCGAAAAAAAAACGACAGTGGTACCCCTTACGTTTTTTTTTTTGGGCGAAAAATTAAGTTTCTCCAATCTTCCCAAAACTCTGGATTCTGATAGAGGGCCATGAGACTTAGACCTGAGTGCAAAAATGGAGGCTCTAGCCCCTTCCAGAGCTGAGATATGGAAACTCAAAAATTCGGCCCGAAAAAAAAAACGACAGTGGTACCCCTTACGTTTTTTTTTTTGGGCGAAAAATTAAGTTTCTCCAATCTTCCCAAAACTCTGGATTCTGATAGAGGGCCATGAGACTTAGACCTGAGTGCAAAAATGGAGGCTCTAGCCCCTTCCAGAGCTGAGATATGGAAACTCAAAAATTCGGCCCGAAAAAAAAAACGACAGTGGTACCCCTTATGTTGTTTTTTTTTGGGCGAAAAATTAAGTTTCTCCAATCTTCCCAAAACTCTGGATTCTGATAGAGGGCCATGAGACTTAGACCTGAGTGCAAAAATGGAGGCTCTAGCCCCTTCCAGAGCTGAGATATCGAAACTCAAAAATTCGGCCCGAAAAAAAAAACGACAGTGGTACCCCTTACGTTTTTTTTTTTTGGGCGAAAAATTAAGTTTCTCCAATCTTCCCAAAACTCTGGATTCTGATAGAGGGCCATGAGACTTAGACCTGAGTGCAAAAATGGAGGCTCTAGCCCCTTCCAGAGCTGAGATATCGAAACTCAAAAATTCGGCCCGAAAAAAAAAACGACAGTGGTACCCCTTATGTTTTTTTTTTTTGGGCGAAAAATTAAGTTTCTCCAATCTTCCCAAAACTCTGGATTCTGATAGAGGGCCATGAGACTTAGACCTGAGTGCAAAAATGGAGGCTCTAGCCCCTTCCAGAGCTGAGATATCGAAACTCAAAAATTCGGCCCGAAAAAAAAACGACAGTGGTACCCCTTACGTTTTTTTTTTTTGGGCGAAAAATTAAGTTTCTCCAATCTTCCCAAAACTCTGGATTCTGATAGAGGGCCATGAGACTTAGACCTGAGTGCAAAAATGGAGGCTCTAGCCCCTTCCAGAGCTGAGATATGGAAACTCAAAAATTCGGCCCGAAAAAAAAACGACAGTGGTACCCCTTACGTTTTTTTTTTTGGGCGAAAAATTAAGTTTCTCCATTCTTCCCAAAACTCTGGATTCTGATAGAGGGCCATGAGACTTAGACCTGAGTGCAAAAATGGAGGCTCTAGCCCGTTCCAGAGCTGAGATATGGAAACTCAAAAATTCGGCCCGAAAAAAAAACGACAGTGGTACCCCTTACGTTTTTTTTTTTTGGGCGAAAAATTAAGTTTCTCCATTCTTCCCAAAACTCTGGATTCTGATAGAGGGCCATGAGACTTAGACCTGAGTGCAAAAATGGAGGCTCTAGCCCCTTCCAGAGCTGAGATATCGAAACTCAAAAATTCGGCCCGAAAAAAAACCGACAGTGGTACCCCTTATGCTTTTTTTTTTGGACGAAAAATTAAGTTTCTCCAATTTTCCCAAAACTCTGGATTCTGATAAAGGGCCATGAGACTTAGACCTGAGTGCAAAAATGGAGGCTCAAGCCCCTTCCAGAGCTGAGATATCGAAACTCAAAAATTCGGCCCGAAAAAAAAAACGACAGTGGTACCCCTTATGCTTTTTTTTTTTGGACGAAAAATTAAGTTTCTCAAATTTTCCCAAAACTCTGGATTCTGATAGAGGGCCATGAGACTTAGACCTGAGTGCAAAAATGGAGGCTCTAGCCCCTTCCAGAGCTGAGATATCGAAACTCAAAAATTCGGCCCGAAAAAAAAAACGACAGTGGTACCCCTTACGTTTTTTTTTTTGGGCGAAAAATTAAGTTTCTCCAATTTTCCCAAAACTCTGGATTCTGATAGAGGGCCATGAGACTTAGACCTGAGTGCAAAAATGGAGGCTCTAGCCCCTTCCAGAGCTGAGATATGGAAACTCAAAAATTCGGCCCGAAAAAAAACAAAACGACAGTGGTACCCCTTACGCTTTTTTTTTTTGGGCGAAAAATTAAGTTTCTCCAATCTTCCCAAAACTCTGGATTCTGATAGAGGGCCATGAGACTTAGACCTGAGTGCAAAAATGGAGGCTCTAACCCCTTCCAGAGCTGAGATATGGAAACTCAAAAATTCGGCCCGAAAAAAAAAACGACAGTGGTACCCCTTACGTTTTTTTTTTTTGGGCGAAAAATTAAGTTTCTCCATTCTTCCCAAAACTCTGGATTCTGATAGAGGGCCATGAGACTTAGACCTGAGTGCAAAAATGGAGGCTCTAGCCCCTTCCGGAGCTGAGATATGGAAACTCAAAAATTCGGCCCGAAAAAAAAAACGACAGTGGTACCCCTTACGTTTTTTTTTTTTGGGCTAAAAATTAAGTTTCTCCAATCTTCCCAAAACTCTGGATTCTGATAGAGGGCCATGAGACTTAGACCTGAGTGCAAAAATGGAGGCTCTAGCCCCTTCCAGAGCTGAGATATGGAAACTCAAAAATTCGGCCCGAAAAAAAAAACGACAGTGGTACCCCTTACGTTTTTTTTTTTGGGCGAAAAATTAAGTTTCTCCAATCTTCCCAAAACTCTGGATTCTGATAGAGGGCCATGAGATTTAGACCTGAGTGCAAAAATGGAGGCTCTAGCCCCTTCCAGAGCTGAGATATCGAAACTCAAAAATTCGGCCCGAAAAAAAAACGACAGTGGTACCCCTTACGTTTTTTTTGGGGGGCGAAAAATTAAGTTTCTCCAATCTTCCCAAAACTCTGGATTCTGATAGAGGGCCATGAGACTTAGACCTGAGTGCAAAAATGGAGGCTCTAGCCCGTTCCAGAGCTGAGATATGGAAACTCAAAAATTCGGCCCGAAAAAAAAAACGACAGTGGTGCCCCTTACGTTTTTTTTTTGGGGCGAAAAATTAAGTTTCTCCAATCTTCCCAAAACTCTGGATTCAGATAGAGGGCCATGAGACTTAGACCTGAGTGCAAAAATGGAGGCTCTAGCCCCTTCCAGAGCTGAGATATGGAAACTCAAAAATTCGGCCCGAAAAAAAAAAACGACAGTGGTACCCCTTACGTTTTATTTTTTGTGCGAAAAATTAAGTTTCTCCATTCTTCCCAAAACTCTGGATTCTGATAGAGGGCCATGAGACTTAGACCTGAGTGCAAAAATGGAGGCTCTAGCCCCTTCCAGAGCTGAGATATCGAAACTCAAAAATTCGGCCCGAAAAAAAAACGACAGTGGTACCCCTTACGTTTTTTTTTTTTGGGCGAAAATTTAAGTTTCTCCAATCTTCCCAAAACTCTGGATTCTGATAGAGGGCCATGAGACTTAGACCTGAGTGCAAAAATGGAGGCTCTAGCCCCTTCCGGAGCTGAGATATGGAAACTCAAAAATTCGGCCCGAAAAAAAAAACGACAGTGGTACCCCTTACGGTTTTTTTTTTTTGGGCGAAAAATTAAGTTTTTCCAATCTTCCCAAAACTCTGGATTCTGATAGAGGGCCATGAGACTTAGACCTGAGTGCAAAAATGGAGGCTCTAGCCCCTTCCAGAGCTGAGATATCGAAACTCAAAAATTCGGCCCGAAAAAAAAAACGACAGTGGTACCCCTTACGTTTTTTTTTTTTGGGCGAAAAATTAAGTTTCTCCAATCTTCCCAAAACTCTGGATTCTAATAGAGGGCCATGAGACTTAGACCTGAGTGCAAAAATGGAGGCTCTAGCCCCTTCCAGAGCTGAGATATCGAAACTCAAAAATTCGGCCCGAAAAAAAAACGACAGTGGTACCACTTTCGTTTTTTTTTTTTCGGGTGAAAAATTAAGTTTCTCCAATCTTCTCAAAACTCTGGATTCTAATAGAGGGCCATGAGACTTAGGGCCAATCCCAATTCTACCCCTTACCCCTTCCCTTTCCCCTAGCCCTACCCCTTCGCCTTCCCCTTGACCCTTGAAACAGAGTGGCAATGCGTAGGGGTGAAAATATTCCCCTAAGAAATGGGACACCACTACGCCTCCGTTAAACGTCATTATAAGTCGTCGCTAGCGCCTACGTCACAGGAGATGCGCCGATGTTTATCACAACTTCCAAGATGCCGTTGACAGCTGCAGTTATCTCAGTCGCGTGGGTTACAGCTATTTTCTTGCATCTTGTGAAGTTCGCAGGAAACAACGGAGACGACGAAAATATGTTGCGGGACTATCACTAGCAAACTACAGTAATTTTAGCGATTTTTTTAACAAACGTTTCTGTGAAGAAACTGACCGTAAATATGAACACAATATTGAATGTAACATAAAGCAAATCATTATTTGTCATTATAATACTTATTAAAGCCACAAATACTTAAATTTATGAGTCTCCTTTGTCGCTTGGGCAGCCAGCCTGGGTTAGCAGTGACACTTCTCATACCCCTTCGTTTGAAGTGTGCTCCCGAAAAATCTTCGTTTGAAGGGCTATCTGGCCCTTCCCCCTAGCCCTCCCCCTCCAACCAAAAGAGAATTGGGACAGCCCTACCCCTTCACGTGGACGCGCAAAACGGAGGGGAAGGGGAAAGTGAAGGGGTAAGGGGTAGAATTGGGATTGGCCCTTAAACCTGAGTGCAAAAATGGAGGCTCTAGACCCTTCCAGAGCTGAGATATCGAAACTCAAAATTTCGACCCCAAAAAAAACGACAGTGGTACCCCTTTCGTTTTTTTTTTTTGGGGCGAAAAATGATGTTTCCCCAATCTTCTCAAAACTCTGGATTCTGATAGAGGGCCATGAGACTTAAACCTGATTGCAAAAATTGAGGCTCTAGACCCTTCCAGAGCTGAGATATCGAAACTCAAAATTTCAACCCAAAAAAAAAAACGACAGTGGTACCCCTTTCGTTTTTTTTTTTTCAGGCGAAAAATGATGTTTCTCCAATCTTCTCAAAACTCTGGATTCTAATAGAGGGCCATGAGACTTAAACCTGAGTGCAAAAATGGAGGCTCTAGACCCTTCCAGAGCTGAGATATCGAAACTCAAAATTTCGTCACGAAAAAAAAACGACAGTGGTACCACTGTCGTTTTTTTTTTTTCGGGTGAAAAATTAAGTTTCTCCAATCTTCTCAAAACTCTGGATTCTAATAGAGGGCCATGAGACTTAAACCTGAGTGCAAAAATGGAGGCTCTAGACCCTTCCAGAGCTGAGATATCGAAACTCAAAATTTCGACCCCAAAAAAAACGACAGTGGTACCCCTTTCGTTTTTTTTTTTTGGGGCGAAAAATGATGTTTCCCCAATCTTCTCAAAACTCTGGATTCTGATAGAGGGCCATGAGACTTAAACCTGACTGCAAAAATTGAGGCTCTAGACCCTTCCAGAGCTGAGATATCGAAACTCAAAATTTCGACCCGAAAAAAAAAAAACGACAGTGGTTCCCCTTTCGTTTTTGTTTTCAGGCGAAAAATGAAGTTTCTCCAATCCTCTCAAAACTCTGGATTCTGATAGAGGGCCATGAGACTTAAACCTGACTGCAAAAATTGAGTCTCTAGACCCTTCCAGAGCTGAGATATCGAAACTCAAAATTTCGACCCAAAAAAAAAACGACAGTGGTACCCCTTTCGTTTTTTTTTCAGGCGAAAAATGAAGTTTCTCCAATCCTCTCAAAACTCTGGATTCTGATAGAGGGCCATGAGACTTAAACCTGAGTGCAAAAATGGAGGCTCTAGCCCCTTCCAGAGCTGAGATATCGAAACTCAAAAATTCGGCCCGAAAAAAAAAAAACGACAGTGGTACCCCTTACGTTTTTTTTTTTGGGCGAAAAATTAAGTTTCTCCAATCTTCCCAAAACTCTGGATTCTGATAGAGGGCCATGAGACTTAGACCTGAGTGCAAAAATGGAGGCTCTAGCCCCTTCCAGAGCTGAGATATGGAAACTCAAAAATTCGGCCCGAAAAAAAAAAACGACAGTGGTACCCCTTACGTTTTTTTTTTTTTGGGCGAAAAATTAAGTTTCTCCAATCTTCCCAAAACTCTGGATTCTGATAGAGGGCCATGAGACTTAGACCTGAGTGCAAAAATGGAGGCTCTAACCCCTTCCAGAGCTGAGATATGGAAACTCAAAAATTCGGCCCGAAAAAAAAAACGACAGTGGTACCCCTTACGTTTTTTTTTTTTGGGCGAAAAATTAAGTTTCTCCATTCTTCCCAAAACTCTGGATTCTGATAGAGGGCCATGAGACTTAGACCTGAGTGCAAAAATGGAGGCTCTAGCCCCTTCCGGAGCTGAGATATGGAAACTCAAAAATTCGGCCCGAAAAAAAAAACGACAGTGGTACCCCTTACGTTTTTTTTTTTGGGCGAAAAATTAAGTTTCTCCAATCTTCCCAAAACTCTGGATTCTGATAGAGGGCCATGAGACTTAGACCTGAGTGCAAAAATGGAGGCTCTAGCCCCTTCCAGAGCTGAGATATCGAAACTCAAAAATTCGGCCCGAAAAAAAAACGACAGTGGTACCCCTTACGGTTTTTTTTTGGGCGAAAAATTAAGTTTCTCCAATCTTCCCAAAACTCTGGATTATGATAGAGGGCCATGAGACTTAGACCTGAGTGCAAAAATGGAGGCTCTAGCCCGTTCCAGAGCTGAGATATGGAAACTCAAAAATTCGGCCCGAAAAAAAAACGACAGTGGTACCCCTTACGTTTTTTTTTGGGGGCGAAAAATTAAGTTTCTCCAATCTTCCCAAAACTCTGGATTCAGATAGAGGGCCATGAGACTTAGACCTGAGTGCAAAAATGGAGGCTCTAGCCCCTTCCAGAGCTGAGATTTGGAAACTCAAAAATTCGGCCCGAAAAAAAAAACGACAGTGGTACCCCTTACGTTTTTTTTTTTTGGGTGAAAAATTAAGTTTCTCCATTCTTCCCAAAACTCTGGATTCTGATAGAGGGCCATGAGACTTAGACCTGAGTGCAAAAATGGAGGCTCTAGCCCCTTCCAGAGCTGAGATATCGAAACTCAAAAATTCGGCCCGAAAAAAAAACGACAGTGGTACCCCTTACGTTTTTTTTTTTGGGCGAAAAATTAAGTTTCTCCAATCTTCCCAAAACTCTGGATTCTGATAGAGGGCCATGAGACTTAGACCTGAGTGCAAAAATGGAGGCTCTAGCCCCTTCCAGAGCTGAGATATCGAAATTCAAAAATTCGACCCGAAAAAAAAAACGACAGTGGTACCCCTTATGCTTTTTTTTTTGGACGAAAAATTAAGTTTCTCCAATTTTCCCAAAACTCTGGATTCTGATAGAGGGCCATGAGACTTAGACCTGAGTGCAAAAATGGAGGCTCTAGCCCCTTCCAGAGCTGAGATATCGAAACTCAAAAATTCGGCCCGAAAAAAAAAAACGACAGTGGTACCCCTTACGGTTTTTTTTTTGGGCGAAAAATTAAGTTTCTCCAATCTTCCCAAAACTCTGGATTCTGATAGTGGGCCATGATACTTAGACCTGAGTGCAAAAATGGAGGCTCTAGCCCCTTCCAGAGCTGAGATATCGAAACTCAAAAATTCGGCCCGAAAAAAAAACGACAGTGGTACCCCTTACGTTTTTTTTTTTGGGCGAAAAATTAAGTTTCTCCAATCTTCCCAAAACTCTGGATTCTGATAGAGGGCCATGAGACTTAGACCTGAGTGCAAAAATGGAGGCTCTAGCCCCTTCCAGAGCTGAGATATGGAAACTCAAAAATTCGGCCCGAAAAAAAAACGACAGTGGTACCCCTTACGTTTTTTTTTTTGGGCGAAAAATTAAGTTTCTCCAATCTTCCCAAAACTCTGGATTCTGATAGAGGGCCATGAGACTTAGACCTGAGTGCAAAAATGGAGGCTCTAGCCCCTTCCAGAGCTGAGATATCGAAACTCAAAAATTCGGCCCGAAAAAAAAACGACAGTGGTACCCCTTACGTTTTTTTTTTTGGGCGAAAAATTAAGTTTTTCCAATCTTCCCAAAACTCTGGATTCTGATAGAGGGCCATGAGACTTAGACCTGAGTGCAAAAATGGAGGCTCTAGCCCCTTCCAGAGCTGAGATATCGAAACTCAAAAATTCGGCCCGAAAAAAAAACGACAGTGGTACCCCTTACGTTGTTTTTTTTTGGGCGAAAAATTAAGTTTCTCCAATCTTCCCAAAACTCTGGATTCTGATAGAGGGCCATGAGACTTAGACCTGAGTGCAAAAATGGAGGCTCTAGCCCCTTCCAGAGCTGAGATATCGAAACTCAAAAATTCGGCCCAAAAAAAAAAACGACAGTGGTACCCCTTATGCTTTTTTTTTGGACGAAAAATTAAGTTTCTCCAATTTTCCCAAAACTCGGGATTCTGATAGAGGGCCATGAGACTTAGACCTGAGTGCAAAAATGGAGGCTCTAGCCCCTTCCAGAGCTGAGATATCGAAACTCAAAAATTCGGCCCGAAAAAAAAAACGACAGTGGTACCCCTTACGTTTTTTTTTTTTGGGCGAAAAATTAAGTTTCTCCATTCTTCCCAAAACTCTGGATTCTGATAGAGGGCCATGAGACTTAGACCTGAGTGCAAAAATGGAGGCTCTAGCCCCTTCCGGAGCTGAGATATGGAAACTCAAAAATTCGGCCCGAAAAAAAAAAACGACAGTGGTACCCCTTACGTTTTTTTTTTTTGGGCGAAAAATTAAGTTTCTCCAATCTTCCCAAAACTCTGGATTCTGATAGAGGGCCATGAGACTTAGACCTGAGTGCAAAAATGGAGGCTCTAGCCCCTTCCAGAGCTGAGATATGGAAACTCAAAAATTCGGCCCGAAAAAAAACCGACAGTGGTACCCCTTATGCTTTTTTTTTTGGACGAAAAATTAAGTTTCTCCAATTTTCCCAAAACTCTGGATTCTGATAAAGGGCCATGAGACTTAGACCTGAGTGCAAAAATGGAGGCTCAAGCCCCTTCCAGAGCTGAGATATCGAAACTCAAAAATTCGGCCCGAAAAAAAAAACGACAGTGGTACCCCTTATGCTTTTTTTTTTTGGACGAAAAATTAAGTTTCTCAAATTTTCCCAAAACTCTGGATTCTGATAGAGGGCCATGAGACTTAGACCTGAGTGCAAAAATGGAGGCTCTAGCCCCTTCCAGAGCTGAGATATCGAAACTCAAAAATTCGGCCCGAAAAAAAAAACGACAGTGGTACCCCTTACGTTTTTTTTTTTGGGCGAAAAATTAAGTTTCTCCAATTTTCCCAAAACTCTGGATTCTGATAGAGGGCCATGAGACTTAGACCTGAGTGCAAAAATGGAGGCTCTAGCCCCTTCCAGAGCTGAGATATGGAAACTCAAAAATTCGGCCCGAAAAAAAACAAAACGACAGTGGTACCCCTTACGCTTTTTTTTTTTGGGCGAAAAATTAAGTTTCTCCAATCTTCCCAAAACTCTGGATTCTGATAGAGGGCCATGAGACTTAGACCTGAGTGCAAAAATGGAGGCTCTAACCCCTTCCAGAGCTGAGATATGGAAACTCAAAAATTCGGCCCGAAAAAAAAAACGACAGTGGTACCCCTTACGTTTTTTTTTTTTGGGCGAAAAATTAAGTTTCTCCATTCTTCCCAAAACTCTGGATTCTGATAGAGGGCCATGAGACTTAGACCTGAGTGCAAAAATGGAGGCTCTAGCCCCTTCCGGAGCTGAGATATGGAAACTCAAAAATTCGGCCCGAAAAAAAAAACGACAGTGGTACCCCTTACGTTTTTTTTTTTTGGGCTAAAAATTAAGTTTCTCCAATCTTCCCAAAACTCTGGATTCTGATAGAGGGCCATGAGACTTAGACCTGAGTGCAAAAATGGAGGCTCTAGCCCCTTCCAGAGCTGAGATATGGAAACTCAAAAATTCGGCCCGAAAAAAAAAACGACAGTGGTACCCCTTACGTTTTTTTTTTTGGGCGAAAAATTAAGTTTCTCCAATCTTCCCAAAACTCTGGATTCTGATAGAGGGCCATGAGACTTAGACCTGAGTGCAAAAATGGAGGCTCTAGCCCCTTCCAGAGCTGAGATATCGAAACTCAAAAATTCGGCCCGAAAAAAAAACGACAGTGGTACCCCTTACGTTTTTTTTGGGGGGCGAAAAATTAAGTTTCTCCAATCTTCCCAAAACTCTGGATTCTGATAGAGGGCCATGAGACTTAGACCTGAGTGCAAAAATGGAGGCTCTAGCCCGTTCCAGAGCTGAGATATGGAAACTCAAAAATTCGGCCCGAAAAAAAAAACGACAGTGGTGCCCCTTACGTTTTTTTTTTGGGGCGAAAAATTAAGTTTCTCCAATCTTCCCAAAACTCTGGATTCAGATAGAGGGCCATGAGACTTAGACCTGAGTGCAAAAATGGAGGCTCTAGCCCCTTCCAGAGCTGAGATATGGAAACTCAAAAATTCGGCCCGAAAAAAAAAACGACAGTGGTACCCCTTACGTTTTATTTTTTGTGCGAAAAATTAAGTTTCTCCATTCTTCCCAAAACTCTGGATTCTGATAGAGGGCCATGAGACTTAGACCTGAGTGCAAAAATGGAGGCTCTAGCCCCTTCCAGAGCTGAGATATCGAAACTCAAAAATTCGGCCCGAAAAAAAAACGACAGTGGTACCCCTTACGTTTTTTTTTTTTGGGCGAAAATTTAAGTTTCTCCAATCTTCCCAAAACTCTGGATTCTGATAGAGGGCCATGAGACTTAGACCTGAGTGCAAAAATGGAGGCTCTAGCCCCTTCCGGAGCTGAGATATGGAAACTCAAAAATTCGGCCCGAAAAAAAAAACGACAGTGGTACCCCTTACGGTTTTTTTTTTTTGGGCGAAAAATTAAGTTTTTCCAATCTTCCCAAAACTCTGGATTCTGATAGAGGGCCATGAGACTTAGACCTGAGTGCAAAAATGGAGGCTCTAGCCCCTTCCAGAGCTGAGATATCGAAACTCAAAAATTCGGCCCGAAAAAAAAAACGACAGTGGTACCCCTTACGTTTTTTTTTTTTGGGCGAAAAATTAAGTTTCTCCAATCTTCCCAAAACTCTGGATTCTAATAGAGGGCCATGAGACTTAGACCTGAGTGCAAAAATGGAGGCTCTAGCCCCTTCCAGAGCTGAGATATCGAAACTCAAAAATTCGGCCCGAAAAAAAAACGACAGTGGTACCACTTTCGTTTTTTTTTTTTCGGGTGAAAAATTAAGTTTCTCCAATCTTCTCAAAACTCTGGATTCTAATAGAGGGCCATGAGACTTAGGGCCAATCCCAATTCTACCCCTTACCCCTTCCCTTTCCCCTAGCCCTACCCCTTCGCCTTCCCCTTGACCCTTGAAACAGAGTGGCAATGCGTAGGGGTGAAAATATTCCCCTAAGAAATGGGACACCACTACGCCTCCGTTAAACGTCATTATAAGTCGTCGCTAGCGCCTACGTCACAGGAGATGCGCCGATGTTTATCACAACTTCCAAGATGCCGTTGACAGCTGCAGTTATCTCAGTCGCGTGGGTTACAGCTATTTTCTTGCATCTTGTGAAGTTCGCAGGAAACAACGGAGACGACGAAAATATGTTGCGGGACTATCACTAGCAAACTACAGTAATTTTAGCGATTTTTTTAACAAACGTTTCTGTGAAGAAACTGACCGTAAATATGAACACAATATTGAATGTAACATAAAGCAAATCATTATTTGTCATTATAATACTTATTAAAGCCACAAATACTTAAATGTATGAGTCTCCTTTGTCGCTTGGGCAGCCAGCCTGGGTTAGCAGTGACACTTCTCATACCCCTTCGTTTGAAGTGTGCTCCCGAAAAATCTTCGTTTGAAGGGCTATCTGGCCCTTCCCCCTAGCCCTCCCCCTCCAACCAAAAGAGAATTGGGACAGCCCTACCCCTTCACGTGGACGCGCAAAACGGAGGGGAAGGGGAAAGTGAAGGGGTAAGGGGTAGAATTGGGATTGGCCCTTAAACCTGAGTGCAAAAATGGAGGCTCTAGACCCTTCCAGAGCTGAGATATCGAAACTCAAAATTTCGACCCCAAAAAAAACGACAGTGGTACCCCTTTCGTTTTTTTTTTTTGGGGCGAAAAATGATGTTTCCCCAATCTTCTCAAAACTCTGGATTCTGATAGAGGGCCATGAGACTTAAACCTGATTGCAAAAATTGAGGCTCTAGACCCTTCCAGAGCTGAGATATCGAAACTCAAAATTTCAACCCAAAAAAAAAAACGACAGTGGTACCCCTTTCGTTTTTTTTTTTTCAGGCGAAAAATGATGTTTCTCCAATCTTCTCAAAACTCTGGATTCTAATAGAGGGCCATGAGACTTAAACCTGAGTGCAAAAATGGAGGCTCTAGACCCTTCCAGAGCTGAGATATCGAAACTCAAAATTTCGTCACGAAAAAAAAACGACAGTGGTACCACTGTCGTTTTTTTTTTTTCGGGTGAAAAATTAAGTTTCTCCAATCTTCTCAAAACTCTGGATTCTAATAGAGGGCCATGAGACTTAAACCTGAGTGCAAAAATGGAGGCTCTAGACCCTTCCAGAGCTGAGATATCGAAACTCAAAATTTCGACCCCAAAAAAAACGACAGTGGTACCCCTTTCGTTTTTTTTTTTTGGGGCGAAAAATGATGTTTCCCCAATCTTCTCAAAACTCTGGATTCTGATAGAGGGCCATGAGACTTAAACCTGACTGCAAAAATTGAGGCTCTAGACCCTTCCAGAGCTGAGATATCGAAACTCAAAATTTCGACCCGAAAAAAAAAAAACGACAGTGGTTCCCCTTTCGTTTTTGTTTTCAGGCGAAAAATGAAGTTTCTCCAATCCTCTCAAAACTCTGGATTCTGATAGAGGGCCATGAGACTTAAACCTGACTGCAAAAATTGAGTCTCTAGACCCTTCCAGAGCTGAGATATCGAAACTCAAAATTTCGACCCAAAAAAAAAACGACAGTGGTACCCCTTTCGTTTTTTTTTCAGGCGAAAAATGAAGTTTCTCCAATCCTCTCAAAACTCTGGATTCTGATAGAGGGCCATGAGACTTAAACCTGAGTGCAAAAATGGAGGCTCTAGCCCCTTCCAGAGCTGAGATATCGAAACTCAAAAATTCGGCCCGAAAAAAAAAAAACGACAGTGGTACCCCTTACGTTTTTTTTTTTGGGCGAAAAATTAAGTTTCTCCAATCTTCCCAAAACTCTGGATTCTGATAGAGGGCCATGAGACTTAGACCTGAGTGCAAAAATGGAGGCTCTAGCCCCTTCCAGAGCTGAGATATGGAAACTCAAAAATTCGGCCCGAAAAAAAAAAACGACAGTGGTACCCCTTACGTTTTTTTTTTTTTGGGCGAAAAATTAAGTTTCTCCAATCTTCCCAAAACTCTGGATTCTGATAGAGGGCCATGAGACTTAGACCTGAGTGCAAAAATGGAGGCTCTAACCCCTTCCAGAGCTGAGATATGGAAACTCAAAAATTCGGCCCGAAAAAAAAAACGACAGTGGTACCCCTTACGTTTTTTTTTTTTGGGCGAAAAATTAAGTTTCTCCATTCTTCCCAAAACTCTGGATTCTGATAGAGGGCCATGAGACTTAGACCTGAGTGCAAAAATGGAGGCTCTAGCCCCTTCCGGAGCTGAGATATGGAAACTCAAAAATTCGGCCCGAAAAAAAAAACGACAGTGGTACCCCTTACGTTTTTTTTTTTGGGCGAAAAATTAAGTTTCTCCAATCTTCCCAAAACTCTGGATTCTGATAGAGGGCCATGAGACTTAGACCTGAGTGCAAAAATGGAGGCTCTAGCCCCTTCCAGAGCTGAGATATCGAAACTCAAAAATTCGGCCCGAAAAAAAAACGACAGTGGTACCCCTTACGGTTTTTTTTTGGGCGAAAAATTAAGTTTCTCCAATCTTCCCAAAACTCTGGATTATGATAGAGGGCCATGAGACTTAGACCTGAGTGCAAAAATGGAGGCTCTAGCCCGTTCCAGAGCTGAGATATGGAAACTCAAAAATTCGGCCCGAAAAAAAAACGACAGTGGTACCCCTTACGTTTTTTTTTGGGGGCGAAAAATTAAGTTTCTCCAATCTTCCCAAAACTCTGGATTCAGATAGAGGGCCATGAGACTTAGACCTGAGTGCAAAAATGGAGGCTCTAGCCCCTTCCAGAGCTGAGATTTGGAAACTCAAAAATTCGGCCCGAAAAAAAAAACGACAGTGGTACCCCTTACGTTTTTTTTTTTTGGGTGAAAAATTAAGTTTCTCCATTCTTCCCAAAACTCTGGATTCTGATAGAGGGCCATGAGACTTAGACCTGAGTGCAAAAATGGAGGCTCTAGCCCCTTCCAGAGCTGAGATATCGAAACTCAAAAATTCGGCCCGAAAAAAAAACGACAGTGGTACCCCTTACGTTTTTTTTTTTGGGCGAAAAATTAAGTTTCTCCAATCTTCCCAAAACTCTGGATTCTGATAGAGGGCCATGAGACTTAGACCTGAGTGCAAAAATGGAGGCTCTAGCCCCTTCCAGAGCTGAGATATCGAAATTCAAAAATTCGACCCGAAAAAAAAAACGACAGTGGTACCCCTTATGCTTTTTTTTTTGGACGAAAAATTAAGTTTCTCCAATTTTCCCAAAACTCTGGATTCTGATAGAGGGCCATGAGACTTAGACCTGAGTGCAAAAATGGAGGCTCTAGCCCCTTCCAGAGCTGAGATATCGAAACTCAAAAATTCGGCCCGAAAAAAAAAAACGACAGTGGTACCCCTTACGGTTTTTTTTTTGGGCGAAAAATTAAGTTTCTCCAATCTTCCCAAAACTCTGGATTCTGATAGTGGGCCATGATACTTAGACCTGAGTGCAAAAATGGAGGCTCTAGCCCCTTCCAGAGCTGAGATATCGAAACTCAAAAATTCGGCCCGAAAAAAAAACGACAGTGGTACCCCTTACGTTTTTTTTTTTGGGCGAAAAATTAAGTTTCTCCAATCTTCCCAAAACTCTGGATTCTGATAGAGGGCCATGAGACTTAGACCTGAGTGCAAAAATGGAGGCTCTAGCCCCTTCCAGAGCTGAGATATGGAAACTCAAAAATTCGGCCCGAAAAAAAAACGACAGTGGTACCCCTTACGTTTTTTTTTTTGGGCGAAAAATTAAGTTTCTCCAATCTTCCCAAAACTCTGGATTCTGATAGAGGGCCATGAGACTTAGACCTGAGTGCAAAAATGGAGGCTCTAGCCCCTTCCAGAGCTGAGATATCGAAACTCAAAAATTCGGCCCGAAAAAAAAACGACAGTGGTACCCCTTACGTTTTTTTTTTTGGGCGAAAAATTAAGTTTTTCCAATCTTCCCAAAACTCTGGATTCTGATAGAGGGCCATGAGACTTAGACCTGAGTGCAAAAATGGAGGCTCTAGCCCCTTCCAGAGCTGAGATATCGAAACTCAAAAATTCGGCCCGAAAAAAAAACGACAGTGGTACCCCTTACGTTGTTTTTTTTTGGGCGAAAAATTAAGTTTCTCCAATCTTCCCAAAACTCTGGATTCTGATAGAGGGCCATGAGACTTAGACCTGAGTGCAAAAATGGAGGCTCTAGCCCCTTCCAGAGCTGAGATATCGAAACTCAAAAATTCGGCCCAAAAAAAAAAACGACAGTGGTACCCCTTATGCTTTTTTTTTGGACGAAAAATTAAGTTTCTCCAATTTTCCCAAAACTCGGGATTCTGATAGAGGGCCATGAGACTTAGACCTGAGTGCAAAAATGGAGGCTCTAGCCCCTTCCAGAGCTGAGATATCGAAACTCAAAAATTCGGCCCGAAAAAAAAAACGACAGTGGTACCCCTTACGTTTTTTTTTTTTGGGCGAAAAATTAAGTTTCTCCAATCTTCCCAAAACTCTGGATTCTGATAGTGGGCCATGAGACTTAGACCTGAGTGCAAAAATGGAGGCTCTAGCCCCTTTCAGAGCTGAGATATCGAAACTCAAAAATTCGGCCCGAAAAAAAAACGACAGTGGTACCCCTTACGTTTTTTTTTTTGGGCGAAAAATTAAGTTTCTCCATTCTTCCCAAAACTCTGGATTCTGATAGAGGGCCATGAGACTTAGACCTGAGTGCAAAAATGGAGGCTCTAGCCCGTTCCAGAGCTGAGATATCGAAACTCAAAAATTCGGCCCGAAAAAAAAAACGACAGTGGTACCCCTTACGTTTTTTTTTTTTGGGCGAAAAATTAAGTTTCTCCAATCTTCCCAAAACTCTGGATTCTGATAGAGGGCCATGAGACTTAGACCTGAGTGCAAAAATGGAGGCTCTAGCCCCTTCCAGAGCTGAGATATCGAAACTCAAAAATTCGGCCCGAAAAAAAAACGACAGTGGTACCCCTTATGCTTTTTTTTTTGGACGAAAAATTAAGTTTCTCCAATTTTCCCAAAACTCTGGATTCTGATAAAGGGCCATGAGACTTAGACCTGAGTGCAAAAATGGAGGCTCAAGCCCCTTCCAGAGCTGAGATATCGAAACTCAAAAATTCGGCCCGAAAAAAAAAACGACAGTGGTACCCCTTATGCTTTTTTTTTTGGACGAAAAATTAAGTTGCTCAAATTTTCCCAAAACTCTGGATTCTGATAGAGGGCCATGAGACTTAGACCTGAGTGCAAAAATGGAGGCTCTAGCCCCTTCCAGAGCTGAGATATCGAAACTCAAAAATTCGGCCCGAAAAAAAAAACGACAGTGGTACCCCTTACGTTTTTTTTTTTGGGCGAAAAATTAAGTTTCTCCAATTTTCCCAAAACTCTGGATTCTGATAGAGGGCCATGAGACTTAGACCTGAGTGCAAAAATGGAGGCTCTAGCCCCTTCCAGAGCTGAGATATGGAAACTCAAAAATTCGGCCCGAAAAAAAAACGACAGTGGTACCCCTTACGCTTTTTTTTTTGGGGCGAAAAATTAAGTTTCTCCAATCTTCCCAAAACTCTGGATTCTGATAGAGGGCCATGAGACTTAGACCTGAGTGCAAAAATGGAGGCTCTAACCCCTTCCAGAGCTGAGATATGGAAACTCAAAAATTCGGCCCGAAAAAAAAAACGACAGTGGTACCCCTTACGTTTTTTTTTTTTGGGCGAAAAATTAAGTTTCTCCATTCTTCCCAAAACTCTGGATTCTGATAGAGGGCCATGAGACTTAGACCTGAGTGCAAAAATGGAGGCTCTAGCCCCTTCCGGAGCTGAGATATGGAAACTCAAAAATTCGGCCCGAAAAAAAAAAACGACAGTGGTACCCCTTACGTTTTTTTTTTTTGGGCGAAAAATTAAGTTTCTCCAATCTTCCCAAAACTCTGGATTCTGATAGAGGGCCATGAGACTTAGACCTGAGTGCAAAAATGGAGGCTCTAGCCCCTTCCAGAGCTGAGATATGGAAACTCAAAAATTCGGCCCGAAAAAAAAAACGACAGTGGTACCCCTTACGTTTTTTTTTTTGGGCGAAAAATTAAGTTTCTCCAATCTTCCCAAAACTCTGGATTCTGATAGAGGGCCATGAGACTTAGACCTGAGTGCAAAAATGGAGGCTCTAGCCCCTTCCAGAGCTGAGATATCGAAACTCAAAAATTCGGCCCGAAAAAAAAACGACAGTGGTACCCCTTACGTTTTTTTTTTGGGGCGAAAAATTAAGTTTCTCCAATCTTCCCAAAACTCTGGATTCTGATAGAGGGCCATGAGACTTAGACCTGAGTGCAAAAATGGAGGCTCTAGCCCGTTCCAGAGCTGAGATATGGAAACTCAAAAATTCGGCCCGAAAAAAAAACGACAGTGGTGCCCCTTACGTTTTTTTTTTGGGGCGAAAAATTAAGTTTCTCCAATCTTCCCAAAACTCTGGATTCAGATAGAGGGCCATGAGACTTAGACCTGAGTGCAAAAATGGAGGCTCTAGCCCCTTCCAGAGCTGAGATATGGAAACTCAAAAATTCGGCCCGAAAAAAAAAAACGACAGTGGTACCCCTTACGTTTTATTTTTTGGGCGAAAAATTAAGTTTTTCCAATCTTCCCAAAACTCTGGATTCTGATAGAGGGCCATGAGACTTAGACCTGAGTGCAAAAATGGAGGCTCTAGCCCCTTCCAGAGCTGAGATATCGAAACTCAAAAATTCGGCCCGAAAAAAAAACGACAGTGGTACCCCTTACGTTTTTTTTTTTTGGGCGAAAATTTAAGTTTCTCCAATGTTCCCAAAACTCTGGATTCTAATAGAGGGCCATGAGACTTAGACCTGAGTGCAAAAATGGAGGCTCTAGCCCCTTCCAGAGCTGAGATATCGAAACTCAAAAATTCGGCCCGAAAAAAAAACGACAGTGGTACCACTTTCGTTTTTTTTTTTCGGGTGAAAAATTAAGTTTCTCCAATCTTCTCAAAACTCTGGATTCTAATAGAGGGCCATGAGACTTAGGGCCAATCCCAATTCTACCCCTTACCCCTTCCCTTTCCCCTAGCCCTACCCCTTCGCCTTCCCCTTGACCCTTGAAACAGAGTGGCAATGCGTAGGGGTGAAAATATTCCCCTAAGAAATGGGACACCACTACGCCTCCGTTAAACGTCATTATAAGTCGTCGCTAGCGCCTACGTCACAGGAGATGCGCCGATGTTTATCACAACTTCCAAGATGCCGTTGACAGCTGCAGTTATCTCAGTCGCGTGGGTTACAGCTATTTTCTTGCATCTTGTGAAGTTCGCAGGAAACAACGGAGACGACGAAAATATGTTGCGGGACTATCACTAGCAAACTACAGTAATTTTAGCGATTTTTTTAACAAACGTTTCTGTGAAGAAACTGACCGTAAATATGAACACAATATTGAATGTAACATAAAGCAAATCATTATTTGTCATTATAATACTTATTAAAGCCACAAATACTTAAATTTATGAGTCTCCTTTGTCGCTTGGGCAGCCAGCCTGGGTTAGCAGTGACACTTCTCATACCCCTTCGTTTGAAGTGTGCTCCCGAAAAATCTTCGTTTGAAGGGCTATCTGGCCCTTCCCCCTAGCCCTCCCCCTCCAACCAAAAGAGAATTGGGACAGCCCTACCCCTTCACGTGGACGCGCAAAACGGAGGGGAAGGGGAAAGTGAAGGGGTAAGGGGTAGAATTGGGATTGGCCCTTAAACCTGAGTGCAAAAATGGAGGCTCTAGACCCTTCCAGAGCTGAGATATCGAAACTCAAAATTTCGACCCCAAAAAAAACGACAGTGGTACCCCTTTCGTTTTTTTTTTTGGGGCGAAAAATGATGTTTCCCCAATCTTCTCAAAACTCTGGATTCTGATAGAGGGCCATGAGACTTAAACCTGATTGCAAAAATTGAGGCTCTAGACCCTTCCAGAGCTGAGATATCGAAACTCAAAATTTCGACCAGAAAAAAAAAAAACGACAGTGGTACCCCTTTCGTTTTTGTTTTCAGGCGAAAAATGAAGTTTCTCCAATCCTCTCAAAACTCTGGATTCTGATAGAGGGCCATGAGACTTAAACCTGACTGCAAAAATTGAGTCTCTAGACCCTTCCAGAGCTGAGATATCGAAACTCAAAATTTCAACCCAAAAAAAAAAACGACAGTGGTACCCCTTTCGTTTTTTTTTTTTTTTCAGGCGAAAAATGATGTTTCTCCAATCTTCTCAAAACTCTGGATTCTAATAGAGGGCCATGAGACTTAAACCTGAGTGCAAAAATGGAGGCTCTAGACCCTTCCAGAGCTGAGATATCGAAACTCAAAATTTCGTCACGAAAAAAAAACGACAGTGGTACCACTGTCGTTTTTTTTTTTTCGGGTGAAAAATTAAGTTTCTCCAATCTTCTCAAAACTCTGGATTCTAATAGAGGGCCATGAGACTTAAACCTGAGTGCAAAAATGGAGGCTCTAGACCCTTCCAGAGCTGAGATATCGAAACTCAAAATTTCGACCCCAAAAAAAACGACAGTGGTACCCCTTTCGTTTTTTTTTTTGGGGGCGAAAAATGATGTTTCCCCAATCTTCTCAAAACTCTGGATTCTGATAGAGGGCCATGAGACTTAAACCTGACTGCAAAAATTGAGGCTCTAGACCCTTCCAGAGCTGAGATATCGAAACTCAAAATTTCGACCCGAAAAAAAAAAACGACAGTGGTTCCCCTTTCGTTTTTGTTTTCAGGCGAAAAATGAAGTTTCTCCAATCCTCTCAAAACTCTGGATTCTGATAGAGGGCCATGAGACTTAAACCTGACTGCAAAAATTGAGTCTCTAGACCCTTCCAGAGCTGAGATATCGAAACTCAAAATTTCGACCCAAAAAAAAAACGACAGTGGTACCCCTTTCGTTTTTTTTTCAGGCGAAAAATGAAGTTTCTCCAATCCTCTCAAAACTCTGGATTCTGATAGAGGGCCATGAGACTTAAACCTGAGTGCAAAAATGGGGGCTCTAGACCCTTCCAGAGCTGAGATATCGAAACTCAAAATTTCGACCCAAAAAAAAACCGACAGTGGTACCCCTTTCGTTTTTTTTTCAGGCGAAAAATGAAGTTTCTCCAAAGAGGGCCATGAGACTTAAACCTGAGTGCAAAAATGGAGGCTCTAGATCCCTCTGTAGGCCAAAACACGGAAGTGAGTTAGCATTTTAGCACTCTCGGTTCCCTTGATCTAAAGCCTATGGGATTTTTGAATGGGTTTTTGCTAAATCGCCTGAAATAAGGTCTGTGGTGAACAAAGCCTCTAAATATTTTCACGTTTTGATCTATGACATAAAACACACCAGTTATAACCTGCCTGTGTTTTTTTAAAAACTTTATATAGGCTACAAAATGTATAAATTTTGGATTAACTTGTAAAGATTATCTTTATAGACAAAACATGTAAGGGTCACAACCCTTTGTTAAACACAGATCTTATTTTTTTTTTTGCAATTTTTCCAAAAGTCCATGGGGAAAATGCAAAGCTTTTCGATCGAGGGAACTCATGCGCCGCTAGCTTTCGAGTTGTCCTACAAAGTGACGTCATCATTTCGGCACTTTATGGAGGTCAATGTAGACTCGTTTTCACCGGAAGTTGCTGTTTTGATTTTGTAAATTTTGAAATATGAATAGTTTTTGTTCCAAAAACCCACCAATCTGTTTCATCCCGCTTTCATCCTCATCTGTGTAAGTGGAGAAACAACAGTATAATTACCATACATAGTCTCACAACATATACAGTGCCCTCCACAATTATTGGCACCCCTGTTTAAGATGTGGTCGAGGACTTTTAAAAATTCTCCCTTTTTTTTAAACAACATAGAACCTAAATGCAAAAAAAGAGAAAAATCCAACCTTTTATTTAAGTACATTACTTTGGTGGTAAAAAAAAAAAATTAAAATTTAAAAAAATAAAAACTTAAAAACTAAAAAATAAAAACTGTGCCACAATTATTGGCACCCCTGATGTTAATACTTTGTACAACCCCCTTTTGCCAACAAGACAGCACTTAATCTCCTCCTATAACATTTCACAAGATTGGAGAACACAGAGAGAGGGATCTTTGACCATTCTTCTTTGAAAAATCTTTCTAGATCATCCAGAATCCTGGGCCCTCTCTTGTGCACTCTCCTCTTTAGCTCACCCCACAGGTTTTCGATTGGATTGAGGTCTGGGGACTGAGATGGCCATGGGAGGACCTTGAGTTTGTGACTGAACCATTTTTGTGTAGATTTTGCCACACGTTTTGGATCATTATCCTGCTGAAAGACCCAATGACGACCCATCTTCAGCTTTCTGGTTGTTTTGGAGATTTTGTGACCCCAAGATGCCACTATTTGATGCAATTCTGTGACAGTGAGCTTAGGACTTTTTTTTTTACTTTTCTTAGCATCCTCCTCACTGTGCGTTGTGGCAAGATAAACTTGGGACCTCTTTCAGCCTTGTTTGTCACTGTTCCAGTTGTTTTAAACTTCTTAATGATTCCTCTAACTTTAGATACGGGCAAGATAAGGTGAGTGGCTATTTTCTTGTAGCCATTGCCTAACTTATAAAGGTCAACACACATCTGGCTTACTTGAATGGTGTGTTCTCTTGTCTTTGCCATGTTGACAAATGGGTAAGAGAATTAGGCCTCTGTGTCATGTCATATTTATACCCCAGGGAAATAGGAAGTCATGAATTACTAATTAAAAGTTGCTAGATATCCTGACCAACATTAGCAACTACAGAAAATATATATATTTTTTAAAATCAATTACATTTTTTTAGCGGAATTGTTAGGGGTGCCAATAATTGTGGGACACATGATTTGAAGTTTTTATTTTTCTAAATTTTTACATTTTTTTTTACCACCAAAGTAATGTACTTAAATAAAAGGTTGGATTTTTCTCTTTTTTTGCATTTGGGTTCTATGTTGTTTAAAAAAAAGGGAGAATTTTTAAAAGTCCTCGACCACATCTTAAACAGGGGTGCCAATAATTGTGGAGGGCACTGTATCATCCTCCAGCACCAGAACTAGAGACCTGTCAAAATGGGAAAGTATTCTGTACCTAAAATAAACCCTGGGTATTTTTTTTTTTTTTTTGATACCCTCTTGACAGGACCACATTCTTCCTCACTGAGTTCTGCAGTACTTGTTTGGTCGAATGCCTCACACATTTCCTGATTATCTACAGTAAATAGAAAAAAACAAGCTTTTAATATCTTTCTGGATTAGTAGAAAAACAATTTCACTTTTAAAAATGGATGTTAACTCACTTGACTTGAATTTGATTTTCAGCAGGGGAAACATTTTCCAGCTACTTGCTGGCGTTCGCATCTCTTTAGCTGCTTTAGTTACATTAGCCCCTGGTGGCCAGTGTACCATGTTGTCTTTCACCCAAACCTCTGGGATGACTCCCTCCTCCTCTCCATTTGGCTCTTTCCAAACCGCCCTGACCCACATCTTGACACCTATACAAAAATCAAAACGAATAATTAGTAAATGAGAAGTGTTTTTATTTACATTTATGCATCTGGCAGACACTTTTATCCAAAGCTACTTACATTGCATTATCCTATAAATCTATACTGAAGTTTTTGCTTCAACCTCAGTCAAAACCAGATACTTACTTGTTAGTATTTTAATCTGTTAGTTGTATTATCCATCTATAGAGACACAAAAACAATAAATTGAATTTAGCATATAGAGGTGCTAAAACAAATATTTTTGTGATGCAGACATGGACACTTCTGCAGTAATATAGAGCATAAGAGATTATAGCCTACAAAAAGTCTACAAAAAAATTATTTCCAATAAAAAAAAAATTCCAAACGCTCTATGTAGCTCTGCCCTGTCTCTATAAGTCAAGAGCAAGAGTCATGCTTTACTTGGTACTTGTATTATTATATTATCAATATGTAATTATTAGTCACATAAAATATAAGATCTGCGCATTGTAAAATTGAATTGAAGACATTATAATCGTGATCGTATATATGTGTTTGGCCAAAGTTGTGCAACTCCATTGTGACCATTGTTAAACCAAACAGCACATAGAGGCTGATCACATTGAATCTGGGTTTTATTCATTTTTATTCTGGCGATAACTGTCAGTGCTGTTTAGCTTGTTGCATTTTTCATCTTTTGTAAACGTGATGCGTTACCTAACATTACTGTGATGTGTGTGGTGGGGGGTGTCAGAGCACACACGTCATACTGATCTCCCAAATGACGAATTTATATTGTTAAATATTACTGATAGGCCTACCATACCTTTAAGTGGCTTAACCAAATTGACTTAATCTTATTTTTAATAAAATTAGATGAAAATTACAATTATTAAATTATAAGTTGTATAAAACATTAATTTTATTCAAACAAACAGTAATGTTCTTTTAATCAAATAAAGCTTTTTATCATCTTCAATAACTTTTCAGCCAACAATGGCCACAGAATTAGGTGGTCTTACTAAATGATCAAAGCTCGTTCACATCAATTTCAATAGCTTAAATGAAGCGGTTCAAATGAGTCATTCGTGTGCGAGTCGTTCTGAACTCATAACTATAGTTATTGCAGTTGAATCGTCATGTACTGTCAGACTCAGTACACGACGATTCAACGACCCAACTGCATTGATAAAGACATTACACATTGATGTACTTCATGTTAATGTGGGAAATTTCAAGAAATTAAACGTACTTGAATGCAAAACACACAGCTGCGAAATATAAAAAGCTCTTGTTCTGCAACTGTAAAGCGCCTCGTCGAGCTGAGAAAGAAACAGCTGCCGCAACAGCAGTTACAAATGATTATAATATGGCTTATTATTGCGTTTCACACATAAAAAAAATAGGCCTAGGTCATTTTTAGTAACCTACGAACAAAAATTGTACAAAACTAACATTACTCGCGACAAAAAACAAAACAAAACAATCGTTACAAGATAATGGATGGATAACGTTAAATCTAACTTTACCTCAGAAACCTTCACAGTAATAACTACATTAACCGGCGGGAAATTTAAATTCACCAAAAAGAACAAAATACTCATTGCAACGTCAAATGTTTAATCAAAACACAATCTTCTAAGTTTTCAAAGTTACCCAATATACCTTGTGTTTTATTTCATGAGATGTTTAGCTATTCACCTGATAAATAGCTCCAACGGCTGCTTCGACTTCACCTCGAGCGTAGCAACCAGCAAGGCGACGTGATGACGTACGTTTCAACGTTCATCAACATAAATCCTTCCCAAAAAAATATTTTATTTTTTAACGTGTAGCCTATACGTGTATAACATTATGTCATACTAGATTTGCATCAAATTAGACACAAAAAAATAATTAATTGTTTGTACAGCTGTTGAGAAACCCGAGAATGGGAAAAAGCTAACGGCGCCATCTACAGGTGGTGTTATGAATAGATAATGGGCATTGTAGGCCCTACATTTTTCATATTTAAAAATTAAGAAAAAAAAAATGGAATTTGTGAAAAATAAATATGATTTTTTTAAAGAGCCCTAGCATTGCATCTATCAGTTGAAAACAAGAAAATCTAAATAATTTTAAAATATGTAGACTAATGTAAATTTTCCATAAATTAACATGTATTTGTAAAACTATAGTAACATTATAGGGTATTACAATTTCATTATCGATTAATTTTAAAGTATATAATATCATTCACTACAAAAATAAAAAATATATACTTTTAATAAAATAAACCCAGGATTTTCTTAATTATAATAAAAAAAATGAAAAATAAATGCATCATGCTCTTTCCAAAGATGTTGCATTTTTTTTCATTTTTTATTGTCAGTATTTTTTATTCAAAACAGTATATTTTTGTAAAATATAATAATTACTGTTCACCTCTTATTTCTACAATCTTTAAATAGTTTTTGTTTATTCGTTTTTAACCACAGAATTTACAGAAATCCATTTTCATGCAGAAATCCAACAACTGATTCAAAATATTTGTCATATGGATGCATTTTGAGGCCCCAGTAAAAAAAGAAGAAAAAAATAGGCTACTTTTTCACACATTGTTTTGATATACATTTCACATCAAATTGACGTTTTACTTCCTGACGTCAAATCAACATCGATTTAATGTCAATGAAATTGACCTAAGATGTAGGGAACAGAAAAAACAGGTCAGATTGATTCCTTTGTTGGGCCTCTTTACAACCACAAATATCCATATTCATCCATGTTATACACGGTGGTCAAAATCTTGATTATTTGTTGATGTCAAATTGACGTCAAGGTGCCCGCTACATTAATCACAAATTTTTAGGGGGGCTAGGCAGAAGTTTAGGGGGCGGTAGACCATAGGAAATTGCGTCCGTGAAAATGACAGCAGCACTGAGTGCGCCCGTCTCTGGCTCAGCGCCAGCCAACGCGGGGAAGCACATTTGAATTAAGCAGTTGATCATGTGATGCACTGACCGTTCTAATCACAGCGGTGTGATCGTACGCTCCAGGGATCAGCCAAGAAGACTGATCACACTGGTACGTGCGAAAAAGTGACAATTTTGTAAACACTTGCCTAGTTTAGGTCATCTTTTCGCGGACCACTAGGGGACGATGGCGGACCACTAGTGGTCCGCGGACCACACTTTGAGAATTACTGTACTACAGGGAAATAATCATTTTTTTTAACAAACCACATAATTTTCTTTTTGTATTGCAAACAAAACAACAACAAAAACACACACACACACAAAATAGGCTACGCATAGGTCTACTCCACAATAAATGGTCAAACATTTAAAACGTTTTAACTTCAGTGCGGTCAGTTTGTTGTCCATAATTCCACTCGTCAGCTCCATATGTAAAACAAACGTACCACGAACAAAAACCATCTGTAATGGTGTCACTTTTCTGGGAATGCTGGGCAAAAGACCGGCCACACAGTGCCAAAGCGACAGAAAAACTGTTTAGGAAACTCAACCAGATGACGTTTAACTGCAGGAGTGCATGCATCTCTATCATTAGCATCGGTGCAATGATCATCAGAACGAGAAACGAGGCCCACGTACTGAGAAACGTATGCATAACCCGCCTTAAACAAATCAAACAGCATTGTGGAGTGGAATGCAGAAAAACCTGCACCCGCCATTTCTCAAAAGGAGCATACGTGTAAAGAATGACAAATGTGACTGTCAGTAGCAACACAACAAGTATCTGAGAACTCTGAGGGCTACTCAACAGTTGGCATTGGTGCTTCACGTCATCTCTAAACAGTGGAACAACGCCAGGTTCCCAGAAAACATACAAAGCTGCTAGAATCCAAAGGAGACACACTCCCGCAATGTAAGTAAGCTTTTGTGTCCAGGATGTGTGTCTTGAGCTTGATGATAATGTCCAGAAGTTATCTAGTCCCATAAGGAGGAACACTGGCCAGTGTAGCATGGCGTAGATAAAACAAGCAATCTGAGTCAGTAGGCAAATATAGTACCCGGTGAAGTGCCAGCCTGAGATGCTGACATCCTCCAGATAGAAAATAGCTGTGAGGACAAAACTCAAGAGACTGTCAATCAATGCCAAGGAAAAGCTAAAGAATCCCGAGAAATTCCGGATCATGTAGTGTCGCTGTAACATGACCACAAGCCAGTTCAGGAAACTCTTGAGCCACAGAACCAGCAGAAGAGAAGGGATTGATGTGTCCATAGTAAGGCATAATCTACCGCAGGAATCACAACTCTAGTCTTTTTTTGTAACTGGCAGTTCCTCACTGAAACAGTTTGTACCAGCTGTCAGTAGACACACCCACTTCAAATCAAATGAATAGCCCTTTTCTTGGAAGTTCATTATTAGTAAAGCTATGCATCATTTTCCCACACAATTAAATTTAGACCGGTTTTAAGTTAGTTTGTTCTTACTATTGCTGAGTCAACAACATTGTTCGTTCAACAACTTTATTAAAATAGATAAAATTGAAAATTAAAATAACTAGAGTAACTAGCATAGCAGCAATACATTACTTACATACATTAGTATGTGCATAGTACACTACTATCAGTCATATATATATATACACACACACACACACACACACACACACACACACTTATATATAAATTACAGCTGTCAAATGATTAATCACGATTAATCACATCCAAAATAAAAGTTTGTGTTTACATAATATATGTGGGTGCACTGCGTATAATTATTTTGTATAGATATAAAAAACTGTACACACACATGCATTGAATTTTTTTGAATTTTGCTTCTTTCCAATTATCCATTATGTGTAGATTTTATAATTATAATGTTAAACTGACAATCTACTACAAAATTATGAATTTTGACATTTTCGAATATGATGATCTAAACAAAGTGTAAAACAGTGTGAATTATCATGAACCACTTCAAACATTATGTGACAATGATTTATATCAACCTATAAGAAAATATATATATATTTGTTTGTCTCAATAATTGCATGACAGCTAAAAAATGTAACCCCCCCCCCCCTAAAGTTTTCCAAAAGTGAAAGAAAAAGATACATAAATCACTTAATCACAAGCAGCTTATCTAATAGAGCTATGGCAAATATTAATACATATGGAAGGCTTGCAGTGTCATGCACACAAATACCAAACAGTATAAACTCACACAACACACACAAAAAAATATTAAATAATAAGAGAAATATAATGTAACATAAAACCCTAATGTGCATAACTGGTAACAAAAGATTAAAAAGCATAATTATTAAAATAAAATAAAAAATCAAACGTGAAGTGGCTTACGTAATGGCTTTGGCATGGTAAATTGTAAGATGATTTGTTTTGTTTTTTTTACTTCCAAAAATGGTACATTTAACAGAATTATAAAATGATGTAATATATAACCTTATATTTCATAGTTCTCTTACCAGAGGTTCTCTCGTATTGCGTAAGTTAGCTTATGCTGCAAGAAAGACTAATCTTTTCGAGATATTGAAGCCAAAAATTTATAAGTGGATAACAAAAAAATATGAGTGGATAACAAAAAATTATGAGTGAATAACAGTTTTGCATATTATAATGAGTTTCAACTCACCTCGTCGGTGTATGTTGGGAAAATTGTTTTGAAAACGTCCAATGTTGTAAAATGGCAACCGGAATGATTCGCACATGTTCAACCCAAAGTCTGTGTGTTGCACAATTCCTGTCAGATCCAATATAGATGGCACCGCACCGTTCTTTACTCTCAAAACAGTCCTCAGTGAAATGAAGTGAACAGACGAACAATGTTTAACCCTCATCAGCTGGAACATCATTAAAAATAAAGTTTAATTATGCAGTCCTATTAGAATCCAGAGGAAGCTTATGCAGCCACTGTCTTCATCCACAACCAGGCACTGCACAATATTTAGTATTGCTTGGTAGCTCAATCTGGTTTGTCGTCACGAGGTAGGCCTATGTTGTTTAGCTATGCGTGTAATGCGCGAATCGGTGGGCGGGGCTAAACTGGCCATGGTGAAGTAGGTGTTGATCCTCTTCTGCAGGGTGGGGTTTTATCCTCTTTGACGTCATAGTTCCCCACTTTTAAAACAAGTCGTTTGCTGAGCCTGGAGTCAATAAAAGCTTTTATTGGACTAACAAGATGTTTTCAGTTCTGAAACTTACAGGATATTCTTATAATATAATGACCTCTTAGATGTCAAAAGCTCATCTAAGCAAACTAAATAACAGCCTTTAATAACAGTGCAGGCAATGTAGTTTGGTCTAGTTTCCTTTTAGCAGTAAACAAACGTGATGTGTACGTTTTTTTGACTACTTAAAGAAAACGTACAAGTTTGCTATTTTCACAACGTTTTTAAAACGTTTTATTTTGGTTACATTATTTATTCATAAAAAAAGTATCAAAAAGTTGTTTTAAATGTTGTACTACAACATACAACCAAAATACAACGTTGTGAAAAGTTGTAAAAACGTTTTGTGTTTGCTGGGTTATCTCAATGCACCAGTTCAGCTAAGAGTCTGGAGGTATACTTGCGTTTGTCGGCATAAAAAGGTGTTTCCCAGTGTTCGTTGTTTGGCGGTCTCATCTTGCCTGGGTAAATCTTGTGGCGGCCAATCACATGGTGTGTTGGCGGATGGATGAAAGTCTTTTGAAGTTGGAAGCGCTTTGCAGTCAAAACTTGATAACGAAACTTTGCAGAAAAACTTAACTTAGAATCGATACTCTTAACGGAAAAGAAAGATATAGCTAACAGAAAGAAAAGTGAGACGAGAGAAGTATAGATGGCTTGAATTTAAGCTGTTTAACCCATGGATGTTCTCCAGATCTTGTTTGGTTTTTTGTCTGCTGGTCTACATTGTTACTTGTCTGTTTTTATGATTTCAGGAGGCCGAAGGTCATTTCAATTTGAGCCCTGGTTTTGGCATGGACATGGTTGTAAGCTTGCTGTGCTGGCGTTTGGGGGTCTCTAAGCCAGGCAGGGAGTCATCAGAAATAGGCATAGCCTTTGTCCCCCAGCAGCACATCAGAGAACTCAACTGCGGATACAAAACATAATTCTTACAAATACTGTACTTGTGAGTGCTTAAAGGTGCTTAAAAATGGGGTGGCTTACCTAGATAGAGTTTCTGGTAAAATCTACTGGCCTGAAAGTTTCTGGAATTATGGACTGAGCCAGGCCACTTTGCCTCTGAATTTGTGATAAGGCAGTCAATTAAGCCAATTAAGGTCATTTAATGCACAGAATAATTATGTAGCTGACAGTAACCATAACTCATTCTTACCTGAACATTGACAGTGGAAGGATTTCCTGTTAACATAATCTCCCTCATGTGCCCCTGAGGGGCGTTGGATACAATATGGGTGCAATCCACTGTACCAATTACATTAGGAAAACCTGTAACACAAAAGAATGAGTGTCATTCTGTGACTCTGCTAATGTAACATTTTGTAGTAATCTGTTATTATTCGTGTTACCTGCAATCTTGTAGAACTCCTCCTTCATGTGCATGAATCTTCGGTGACCAGGGAAGGTGATATATGTGCAATATGTGCATCAACTACATCATCCAACAAAGGGCAAGCCATTGTGAATAGGGAACACACAAATCGAGTCTATATATACTACATATTGACCTTGTTACGGACCACATTTGCAACTTTATGAGCCATTTCTTATCTCATCTGCAATAAAACTGCAATAAAATATATTATATTGATATTTTTTTCTCATTCAACAGTACATTTCTACTCTATACTTGCATATATAGACATACTCGATTCTATTTCACATTGTATGAATATTGAATTGTATGAATGACAGTATATCTAGTATTTTAATGCAGGACCATGAAGTGACTAAAACACATTGAAATCTAGTAGGATTTAGGGAGAAAGAGGAACTAGCCAATAAATTACTAGAATTAATCTTAGCCTGGTTGTTAGCCTGCTCCAGAGCAGGCTAGCTGTAAAGTGTAAATCTCCATAGTAACTTAATATAGATTAATTTAGCCTCCCTTCAAGCAACCGAGTCAGGGCTAAATTCAGCCAGGAAAACTGGAAAATCCCATAATCCCTTATCTTGTTTTTGTGCAATACCCCATGTTAGCATAGCCCAGTTAGCACTTGCTGGTAATAGCCCCAATGGTAATAATAGCCTTCTTTTTTTTTATTTTTTATTTTTTTATTGCAAATCAAAGAAAAATTACATATAATAATAATAGCCTTCTATTTGCACCTAAAAATCATATTCCCCTATTGATTGCCTTTCATTTGGAAACAACATTCAAATCACAAATTCTTACTGTTGTAGATATTTTGCCAGTAGCCTTTTTAAAACAGTTTAAATATGAACCATGGAACACGAACAAGTAAATATAATATTAATCAGCTGATTTGCATTGTTTTTGCATTTGTTTCACTGTAAAAGCAGGACGCCGCTGTGTTTGACTGAAGAAGTGCACATTAAACCTATGATGAAAGAATAAAAAACTACGATACCACCTCTGATTATTTCTTGCTTTATTCATCCTGAAAAGTTTGTTTAATCGCCCTAGTTACACATCTAAGTAAATACAATTTATCATGTGATAAGATTTAAATAAAAATAATTTATTGTTTATTTACTCGAGAAACATTGTGAGGTGTACCCGTAGTAGCCTAACGTAGTTTACAGTAGGCTTACTTATGTTTATCGCAAGCATCAGCATGCATGTCTAGGCTACTTCTTGATGTGTTGAGTTCAGGTTGTCAACAGTCTGTCAATTAAGTTTTTTTTTCAGCAAGACTAAATAAATGCAAAAAAAAAAAAAAAACAGAAAGAAAAAAAAGTCGATAAATAAAATCAAGGCATAAAAACTAAAGCGATAGTTTTCATTTGCTTCTCAGAGATTCTGCGCAACAGCTAGACTGTCACGATCAGCCTCGTGATGTCATTGTGGACATCCCATGACAAATAATTTTAACACGCATAAGGCGTAGGCGTTAATGTCGTTGTCAAGGTAACGCGGTCTAGTGTATTAAATTAACCTCTTAGGTGGTGAAAGACTGTCCAAAGAGGAAGTTTCGCGGTGTTTCCTGTTGTGTGTGGTAAGCGCTGGTGGGGAAGTGTTTGTTTAGCTAACGGTAGCTCCGCGGCTAACTTTACTTAGGGGAAGTTTTGGTCGATGGATATGATCATACTGATGTGTGTTTTCAGTGCAATGTCTCGAGTCGCTTAACTTATTTAAAGACAATTGCTCCTTGTGACCGCAAAACCCTTGTTAGTAGCTTGATAGTGCGCATGTTTAGTAGAATGAGTAAATCTGCCTTTGCGTATTGTGCAGCAAACATCAGATGCGTTTGCTGGCTATTCGTGGTAAATAAATACATGGGATGGGTAGTTGACACATAACATGTCCTTGGAATTGTTTACATCAACAATAAGGTTTTAGTGTTACAGTTTAAAGTGACTATATTTTAATATAGTTCTAAGTCTTCACCCCTTTACACCTCACCTAGTTTGTGCTAAATTGCGTTGCAAGATGGTGAATTATGTATATTTTTTATGTAATCGATTCTCTACCATAAACTAAAAGTTAAATGTATGATAATAGAATGGTGTTAAAATAGTCAAATAATATTTGTGAAATAATAGTTTTGCTTGTATCAGTGAGGGAAGGAATATAAATGTATTTACACATGACACCAGCTGAATATGTTTTAATTCCTCTGTTCACATAAGCATGTCATTCGCATGTTTTGTAAAAGCATGTCAAAACGTCTATTTTGATCAACAAGATTATATATAAACTAAGCAAAGGTGAGATCAACCCCTTCCCCCCTGAGGGGGCTGAATTATTATGTCGTCCACCTCATTTTTAGAATTTATTTGATTCTTGTAATAATGTTGAATTGTTTTTTCCCCCCATAAGAATTGAAGGCATGGAAGACGGGCTGCCCTCCAGAAACGCAGAGGAGGGTGGTTCATCTAAGCGTTCACAGAGGCAGCAGGAACGGCAGGGAAAACTTCCTAGGAGACGGAAAGAGGTGAAGAGGTCTCTTCGGAGGCCGGACTGTCCAGAACACCTGTCGGGGGGAAGCTTACATCGGTTGCCTGAACAGCACGAATCAGAAGCCTCTGCATCAGTGGAGGACACTGCAGAGAGTTGCCCAAAAAGATGGGATAGATGCAGGTATATAAAACGTCATTTGATGTAGATCAGTTCAACCCTAAAGATAAAAATGTGAAGGGACTTAAGTGAATTGTCTGTCTGTTCCAGACGTGGGCACTTTCTACATGGACCATATCCTGCTACTCACTTTGGACCCAAAGCTTGCATTCTGCCCAACCCCACCTCAGTCATGTAAGTAAGCGCAGTCAGGCCTTCTTTAGGTGAGGGGTGAGGTCACATCCCTTGTTAATGTTTAACATTAAGTCAAACAAAGGATTGGACAATCAAGTGACGGGACCCTCTGTGCCAGAGGGTGTTTTTTTTTTGGGAGGAGCTGGATAACAGCGCAGTCTGGTACTGCTGCTGCCATCACAGGAGCGTTCATGCTGGAACTTTCTAACGGACACCTTCCAGCACTATGCCTGTTTTACTCCCCTCAGGACAAAACAACCGCAGAGGGTAATGTGGGGTTTGTTTGAAATCTGATGTTGTGCCTTCACATTTTCTTCACATGTTGTTTAGATGTTATGAATGTTAAAGGAAAATGCAAGTGTTTGTGCCCGTGCCTCCCTGCCATCCAGTGTGCACTCCACACTCTGCACAAACACTTGGATATGCGTCAGAATCTTGTGTTTGTGATAATCTTAGCCCTGTATTGTTTTTGTCCAACCTTTATTATGAATGATACAGTGTGACAAATTGCTTTGTTCCTTTTTTGGATAAAAGCGTCTTCTACAAATGTAGCCTATTAAATGTTATAATAATGTTGATATTGATAATTATTATTATTTGTGGACATGGACTACAAACACACTGCGTCTTCTAAGTCAGGTGTCTGTCAATGCGCAAAACTTGTTTCCATTGCAGTTTTGCGAAATATTCCTTTTTCGAATTGCTTGGAAATACCTCCTCATCAATTTTTCCGCCATTTTGGATTTTGTGAAAAAACCTAAAAAAAAAGTTTTTTTTGATAATTCTCAAAAAAAAAAAAAAATTGGAATTTTGCATTTGTTTGGCTATAAATGGGTCATTTAGAAATTGGCAAAATGCAGTCAGAAGCCTATAAATCCTAAACAAACGTCACAAAAAATTGGTGAGCATGTGTGACAACATTCTGAACAAGCATGCAAAATTATGTCAGTTGTGAAAGGCTTGCTAAATAAAACTTAATGTCTTGTATGTGTATGTTCTTAAAGGCCTTAAATACTTGAACCCCACTAAATGCTGCTTGCAGCTATTATTATTATTATTTTCATCCCCCGCCCCCATTTATCAATATCTGATGCTAGATCTGCCAGAAACCAAAAGCAGAAGTCCACATTTACTGTGCTTACTAAACGTTTGACCGTGACTTTAAGTTGCGTAATGAGCGTACAAAGTACATGCAGAGTTTCTCTGTGTGAAGTACAGCGCAGCAGACTCTTAGAATGTTTGCCTATTCTGTCGACTTTCCCTGCAGGCACATTCAGGATCCAGCCAGCCAGCGGCTCACCTGGAGCAAACCACCACTCAATGTCCTGGTCATCAGAAAGATCCGAGATGAGACCCTGCTGGAGCCGTTCAAAGAGCTTTGCAGGTTTCTCGTGGAGGTAGGTTACTCGAAATCCAATCTAAAAGCAATGCTAGTTGTTGATTTATAGTCTTTAAAGCTACAGGTGCTGTTTTGTTTCCCTTTAATTTTTTATTGTGTTATATAAGATTTATGTTTAGATTTGATTATACAAATTTGATCTAAATTATTTCTACCATCAGGAGAAACATCTGATGGTTTATGTGGAGAAGAAAGTTGTGGACGATGGCTCTCTCATGAAGGATGAGTCATTTTCCCCCATCCGCAATCAGCTGTGCACATTCAGAGAAGGTACTGAAACCCGATAGTTTTGCATATAAGTGAATTGTCAGCAGGTTGACCAGTAACAGGATTTACATAACCCTGACACACCATTAACCAATAATGGAGTAGGTGCATTAAGAAAATGAGCAATTCATCATTGTGTTTGTTCGTACAGGGTATGATGACATCTCGGAGTGCATTGATCTGATTATTTGTTTGGGTGGAGATGGGACTCTTCTGTATGCATCATCTCTTTTCCAGGTATTCTTTCATCTCATCTCATTTGTTTGTACACAGGAGTCCTACTAGGTCATTCTGAGCTGCTTTCCATTGGATGGTCTCTGTGTGCTCCATATTAGCTGAGAGAATTTGAATATGCAAAAGGTAGTTGGTTCAATCATCCATGGTGTTTTGTCTCATTTGTTTAAGGGCAGTGTACCCCCGGTCATGGCCTTCCGTCTGGGTTCCTTAGGATTTCTCACACCATTTAAGTTTGAGTCCTTTAAAACAGAGGTGGATAAAGTTTTTGAAGGTAGTGTGATGGAAAGTTTCTTATATTTTCTTTGAAAATATCTTTGAAACTAGATTTTAAACTAGTTTTAGTTTTGTAGCGTGATGTTTGTTATCTGAAGTGTTTGTGCCTGGCTCTTCTAGGTAATGCTGCCATCATTCTGCGAAGTCGTCTGAAAGTCAAGGTGGTGAAAGGCATGTTCCAGAGAAACGAGCAGCTCTTCAGCACTCAGGAGAATGGAATAGTGCCTAATAACCACATAAATAATGAGGCAGGCAAAATCACACTGCAGTTACAGGTAACATAAGTCTGTCTTTTATTTGCCAACACATTTTAACACAAAATAAAAAATAAATACATTTGTTTAAATACAAATACTGTCAAAATTCAAACCTACAATACATCAATAAGGACACTGAAAAAAAATCTGATGATGTGGTGTCTACCAGTCACATGACACAAAGAGAGATGCCATAAAACACTCCTCATAATCAAAGCCCTATGGAGCAGTATCAGACTCACATTCTGAACTAATTTTACCTAGTGCTTTGTACCAAATAATAGATTTTTATATATATGTATATATACACACAAGAGTGCATTTATATTTATAAATGTATACATAAACATTACGGTTCTAATGTTTGGGATCAGAAAGATTTCTTTTGTAGGAAATCAATACTTTTATTTAGCAAGGATATATTTAATGAATCAAAAGTGACAGTAATTAAAATTATAATGTAATAAAAGATTTATATTTCAAATAAATACTATTCTTCCAAGTATCCTGCAAAGAAAAATGTATAACAGTTCACAATAATATAAATCAGCCCCACAACTGCTGTCTTCATATTAACATTAATAATAATTAGAAGAGCTGTTTTAAAATGGGAATAATAATTATGTTTCTCGAGCACACAATCAACATCTTGATTTTTGAAGGATCATGTGATACTGAAGCCTAGATAAATGGCTGCTGAAAATTCAGCTTTGCCATCAAAGGAAGAAATTACAGTTAGAAATGGCTATTTTAAATTGTAATAATATTTTGCAATATTTCTATTTTTACTGTATTTTTATCAATTATTTGCAGCCTTATTGAACATAACAGACTTTCAAAACCAATTGGTAAAAATCTTGTTGACCCCAAACTTTTGGACAATAAGAGTACATATTCATAGCATACACATGCATGCACATCCACAAACACATGTGTATTTATAAACATATACATATAAATTCATGTACCTGCTCACAATGAATATTCAATTTATTAGTTAGCTGTAAAAATAATTTACTTATTTTCTAGAATGCAGGACTCGTATACATTGGTTATAGTTATAAATTATAAATTGTTGTAAGGGTTGAGGAGACGTGAAGAAGACAAGTAAAAGTCTTCAAAGCATATCTTAAAATTTGTTGCACAAGAAAAAAACATGAATGTCTGCCATGTAAGGGCACTCTTTGGATATAATCTTAGGGAAAAAAGGATTTTTTTTTAGGCCAAAGAAGCTTAAACGATTGTTTAGGCCAGTGTAATTCTACACTTGATGGTAAAATAAGTGGTTTATAAATTTTCCTGCAAGACATTTGTCCATGGTGACCGACATAATAGGAGTTCTTAGAAAATATCAGCTGTAATAGGTCCTTATGTCTAGTTACCATAGCAATAACATGATGTCATTGACAACCTTTTCCTTCATGTTTGAGATGGATCTTTTTGACCAGAGTGGCATGTGATTTGCGCAGAAATACACCTGCTTGTTAAGTGCTTTTGTGTGTAATTCATCCATTCACCATCTGTGATATGGATATTATATGTGTGTATGAAGGTGCTGAATGAGGTGGTGGTGGACAGAGGACCCTCATCCTACTTGTCCAATGTTGACCTTTACCTGGATGGACGTCTCATTACATCTGTACAGGGAGACGGTGAGGACAGATTTACTGGCCCAATTATGTATACTTTTATTCAACAAAGTTGTGTTAAATTGATCAAAAGTTCTTTTGAACTTTTTATTTATCAAAGAATCTTCAAAAGTGCAAACATTCAGCATAGTAGAATAATTTCTGAAGGATCATGTGACACTGAAGACTGGAGTAATGATGCTGGAAATATAGCTTTGCCACCACAGGAATAAATTACGTTTTAAAATAAATTAAGACCCTGTGGTGAAAATCCAGTTTTAAATGTTGTTTATATGTCTATGTGATGTTTTTAATATGCTAGACAAACCATGTGCAAATTCATGTGTCAATGTACCATTGCTGAGTATTTTCTCAAAACTGCTGTGGGGAAAAAAAAGACCGGAGAAATCGCCGGTGTTTCTTACAGGCAGGGGAGTCAACAGGAGCAGCCAAGTTATCTCTTCTGTATATTTCTTGTCGATATGAAAGTTTGATAACGTTAGTTAGCCGTTTGATAATGTTGTCTAACAAAAAAAAGTCTAATCATATTAATTACCATTATGTGTCCGATGCTGTAAAGATATCATTGTGAAGCGTTTACCTCAGTAAAGTTGACCGAGTGGAGCTGGTGTGAATGGAGGCAAGGCTAATTAGCATATCCATGGCTCCATGTATACTAAATGAAGCAAAGCTGTGCAATGACATTCAAACTATTTAAAGATATGAATGAAAAAAAAATTCACAGGATTTTTTTTTTTTTTAAATGTCCAATTTGGTGATCAAAGATGAGTTTTGAGGGATAAAATTACTGGGGGACTTTAAAATGTATATATTATAATAGCAATATTTCACAATATTGCTGTTTACTATATTTGTGATCAGATAAATACAGCCCTGATGAGCATAAGAGACATCAAAAACATTAACAAATAAATCTTATAGACCCCATGGCGTGTAAGATAGACGCACTTCATCTAAGTGTTTGATTTGTTTTTTCTTCTAGCTCAAGCAGGTCACACAGTACATTATGCTCTTTTCGCTTGCTTTGACGAGAGTCCAGCTGCCATGAAAATAGATGCAAATATGTGGCTTTGTTTCTACGCAGGTGTAATAGTTTCCACTCCCACGGGCAGCACGGCCTACGCTGCTGCAGCGGGAGCTTCCATGATCCATCCCAATGTCCCTGCCATTATGGTGACCCCCATCTGCCCTCACTCCCTTTCTTTCAGACCCATAGTGGTGCCCGCTGGCGTGGAACTCATGGTGAGAGGGACATTACTTTTGCCAAGGTTTAGCCATTTGAAAGACTACATTTACAAAGCAAATTTGCGATTTTAGTTTATTCATCTCATATGAGAGTTTCAGAAGAACGGTGTTATCTTACTGTACTTTCTGCAGATAACGCTATCACCTGATGCTCGCAACACAGCCTGGGTCTCATTTGATGGCAGAAAGAGGCAGGAAATCCAGCACGGGGACAGGTGACACTCGTTTACATAATACCATAAGCAAACTTTTAACTTCCTCATAATGCAGCAATACAACAGCTGTGTTATTAACCGTATCTGTAGGGATCAGCAGCACTCAGCCTTTGTACAGTTCAAATGCAGTTTGCCCTTTTTTCATTAAGAATTCATTGGCTTCATTCACTTGAACTCTCACAACAATTGTATCTGTTAATCATGAGTTTTGTTTCCCCCCCATAGCATTAAGATCACAACCTCTTGCTTTCCGGTTCCTTCTATCTGTTGTCACGATCTGGTGTACGACTGGTTTGACAGTTTGGCTCAGTGTCTTCACTGGAACGTTCGCAAGAAGCAAACACGTTTAACAGATGCCAGCGACTCTTCTGAAACGGAGAACTGAAACCACCATAAAAACCAAGTGTTCTCACAGTCTGTTGACATTCCAAATGAATTCAGATTTCCATCCTGACTCACTGAAAAGGAGGGTTCTTTATATTTACATTACATTGTTCATGTCCACATTCATAGATTTATTTCAATATAGCTCACAAGTGCTTATGTTCTACCTGTAAAATAACACATTAACTAGTCAGAGGTCAGCCTGGATTACTCGTAATTTTTCGATATCAAAAGTTTGTTTAAACGTCATTATGTAGATGGTTTCCTACATTTTGTTTTTGTAGCTGAAGGCTTCTCATAATTAACAACATGCTGAAGAGTAACTGATTCAATTTGCTATTGAACAGTTTTTTAATACCATTTGACATTTACAATTGACAAAAATGCTTTATTTTTTTTCCTGTAGATCCATCCATGTTGAAAAAGTTGTTTAGGAAAACTGGAAATGCACATTATAGCTGAAAATGTCATTTGTCCATGAGCATTAAACTTTGATTTTGAGGTGTTTTTACAGTGCGTAACTCGTTAAAACGTAGCCGTTGATTAAATTTACCACAGACGTCACATGAGTTGGGCTTTCTATGTGGTTTTCTACAACAAAAGTTCCTCTTGTGTGGTATTAAATTGCATAGGAAGCCATTTTTTTTTTTGCAATACGTTGTACATTCATCTACTAAGATTAAACACGGTTTGGCAGGCTTGTACATAACTTTCACTTTAGATATTGTTCGATTTCCATTCAGTTTGACTAACCTTTGCAGAGTGTTCTCGTTTTTCTCGAAGGTTGGCCGTCTGTGTCGAACCCAAGTAAATCTTGAGAAAGAGCATTGTTGCCTCCCTGTGGTGACACAGGATGGTGCTACATACTGCATTTCTTAAGCCACCATCCTGTGTTTAATTTTTACACTACATAAGCTGGGATTTATTCATTTTTACAAATGCACTTTGTTTTGCATTTCTCACTGTATTATTGATCCTTTATCAAGGTCATATCACATTATTATTGCATAAGAACTGGTATAGCTGAATGTAAGCTGTTTACATTTCGATGTAAATAAGAGATACTATGACATGTATTTGTCTTGTTTGTAATATTTCAATAAACTTAATTATCTTGAATGTTTTATTTTATTATTTTAAATATAGCCTTGTATTTTAGAGACTATTTAGTTTTATTAAATGTACTTAATGCTCAAGATTAGAAATGTACCATTCGATCTTGCAATGTACAATCTTGTATTTAATCTTATGTATAAGGAATAAATTTAATTGTTTTTGACTGTCAAGCTTCTTAAGTGAAACAATCTGTAATTTTTGTAGAGCAATGGAATAGAAATCATTACATGTATATTAAAAACTATAATAGCTATTGTGAAATATAATGAAGACTGAAATACTTGTGACAGTTTTCAACAAAACAATGCAAACTGGTTGTGTTCTATAATTTTATTGCAATGAAAGGATACATAGTTTTTGACAGACAGTTCAATTATTCTCCATTTACTGCAAAAAGACATTCCTCAACATTGATCCAAATACGGACAATTAGTTAGTTGAAGATGCTGACCACATAAAAAAAAGATGAGATTTAATTTTTTTTATAAATGATATAACTACATTTTTTATATGACAGAATCACCTAATATCAAATGAAACTTCCTGTAAATTATATATATATAAAAAAAAAACAGCTGGGATATCAACATATTTCTCTCTCATAAAGACAGCGGGACAGAAAAAAAGGTGAGTGAAATTCCATTTAAAGTAAAAACATGTCTTTAATTACACGGTGTCATGCCCAGTCTATCCAGGTCTTCAAGTCAATGACAGAATATTGAAACCATACAAAGTACTTCTACAGGAACACTAAGTGTGACCCCTCTGGGGTGTTGACTGACGAGATCATCTACTTACAGACGTGGTTAAAGATTCATACATTTGATGAAGAGAAAGAGAGACGTTCTCAGGCACGAGGGCTTTCCCTGCTCCTCGTCAACTTGAGAGGACCATGAATTTTGAGAGATGTGTTCAACAATGGTTTTTAGTTTTTTAATACACCTTTTCTGCATCTTGTCTTGTGCACTTTTGACAACCACTACTAGTATGTTTGAAGCATTCTTTCTGAAGTCTTCGGCATTGAAAACAATTGGTGGTTTTAGTACTAGCACAAAATGCAGTGAAATGAAAAACCTGTCTGACATTATAAAATAGAGTAGCGTTCATGCTGAACCTGACCTGCTGGCATGAACAATATCTGGTAGATTTATAGAATCCATATATAAATGATACATTTGTATTTTATCTCTTAAATATCATCCTCAGTATGAGTCAAAGAAACAGCTAATGTAAAATAATACTCTAGCCAATTAGTTAGCAACCCTACGGAAAGATAGCATTGGACCTTGGCCCTTGGCCCTGTTAAAACGCAAACTAACCAACTATTTTGGACCACAAGCCGCTCAGGGAAGTACGATTTGTCAGCCTCAGACTTTAAACACCAGACGGGAGAACCAGAGGCTAATGATGCACAGATGTGATTGGCTCTAGGGGACATATATGAACTACGGCATGACATGTATATGCAAGTTGGTCATAATTTAAATGTACATGAAAAAAGCATCAATATCCCGCATCATTTGGCACGAATGTGGATGTAGTTTCCCCTTTTGAATGCAGTCGACCTCATTAGACTTAAACGGAGTTTGGTTTTAAATAACTGCCTACCGCAGTTAAGGATCCTGCTCAAATTTATTAACCCCTCCGTTTTTCCGTTTCTCGTTAGGGTCACAAAACGTAATTGCAGAAATGTATGTGGCAGACTGTGTCAATTGCCCAAAAATACAGCTCTCGTCCCAAACCTAGCAAGATCTCCCAGAGTTCCTCAACAAAATGTCACAGGTCAAGTGCCATTGACATTAATGACTGAAACGATAGATATCCAAGACAAAATATGTTGGTCCGTCCAAATTAGCCAATGTATCTAAAAAGGAAAGAACAAACCCTTCAACTACAAATTTGAATCTTACAGACTATTGGAGAGCGAACATTCATATGTGGGTAAAAAAAAACAAAAACATTGTGAACGTTGACTGAGTCCTTAACACTACCAACATGTTTATACAACAAAACACTTTGACATTAGATAAAGTTAACATGAAAAAAGAGAAAAATCAAGGAACCAGTGAAACATGGGGCTCGGGGAGACTTGCATTGTTGCATCCACAGTGGGGAAAGCATTTTCAGGGAAACCAAACAGCCTTTGCGATATTTCCATTGTCATCGTAGCCGTTTCCTGCTCTCGTTTATCCTTTTAAGCCTGTCTGTTTTCACAGAGGAAGATCTCAGCCTGAACAGAAATGGGAAACTCTTCTGAACTTGACAGAAGTACGTCAGCAGGTCCACATGGAGCATGGGAGTATGTGTGCGGTGTGAGGAAAACGTTTATGTCTGAACAGTCAAGGGCTTTCTCTCACTTTGCTCTTCTTCGTCAACTTCCTCCTCATCCTCCTCCTCCTCTTCTTCTGTGTGCTGCTCCAGCTCTTCTCTGGTGATCATTTCAAAGTCGTTGCCGTTGCTGTGTTGCGAACCCTCGTCCTCTCGCCTGTCACTGTCCGTGTCCGACTGACGCTCTGCGCCCGCTTCCTCGCTCGCCTCCATTTCCTTATTATCTTCTTCATCCTCTTCCTCCTCGCCATCTTTCTTCTCGCTGTCCGATTTATCCTCGCTATCTGATTTCTGTGCTTTGCTGGAATCCGAGCCCTTGTCAGATTTCTCGCTGCTGGATTTCTTGGAGCTGGAGCGGGGACCCTTGTACTCATGCGTATAGAGGGGCCGGAAAGAGTCGATAAAGCCCACGTCGGCTGTCAAGTTTGGTAGGAACCAGAAGTGATGGCGGCCGCCGGTCACCACCCAGATGATCAGGAACAAGATGCAACGAGCTGAACCAAAGGGAAAAGAAGGAATAAGACGATGAGAAAAGATAGAACACGTCATTTGAAATCAAACTGCAACTAGAATGTAAATTCTTGAGGTCGTACCAACAGCCAGTAGTAGTATGCTGGCGACGAAGCATCCTGCTGCCACGCTCAGGTAATACACACCAACTCTCATCTCAGCAGGCCACAGAGGGAACAGAGTGGCTGCGATGACGGCAATGACTGCAAACACACACAACGCTCTGAATCAGGACTGGAGCCAGTCAAACGACAGACAATGTAGAAGAAGAGATCCTACCTAGAATCAATCCCATGGCAAAGGTTTTAAAGTGGACTGGATCGTAAATCCAAAAATAAACCTGTAGGGAAGACAAACGTTTGAACTTTTTCATTAGAAAAAAAGACATGAAGAATCTATAACAGTCTATTTTCATTTTATCAAAACAATAACAACTAACAATACCCAGCCAGCCTGAATATAATATGCAAGTCTATAATATAATTCAAATATTAAGACTAATATATTAACAATGTTATTATTAAATATTTAGGTAAATTATTAAAAAAAAAAAAAAATGCTACTAGTGTGGATATTTGTTAAAGCCAAAATTGATGAAAGTAGCATTGACACACATTTTTGGCTTTAATATTTGTATTGTGTGGCAACCGTTTTATAACCGCAATAAGGGGCGACAGGCTGTGCTGTATGGTGAATAAGTCACGGCTGAAGGGCGTTGTTGGGAATGAACATTAGCAAATGAACATTCATCGTCAAACGAGATTTATATTTACAAGCATCTGTTATTATGATTTTCTGAATGGTACTCATCCTGACCTCACTGCCATCCAAGAACAGTTGGTCCTCATGAGGTTCCAGCTTGAACTTCTTTTTTACATCCTTCTTCTTTTTTGGAGATCCTGGACTGTCATCCTAAACACACAAAAATTAGCCATCAAAATGAAGATTCATGATATTCACATGTGCGCATGAAACAGCACTCTCATATCCTCTAGTCATACATTTTTTTCCTTCTTTACGTCCGCTGCCTCAGAATCCTTCTTTTTGTCTTTGTCTTTTTTGCTCTTTTTCTCCTCTTCCTTGCCGCTGTCACTTTTGGCCTTCTCTTTTTCCTTTTCTTTCTCTTTTTCCTTCTCTTTCTTTACATCTTTCTCTGGCTTCTTCTTCATCACTTTCAGGGCTCTGTGGAAAAACTGCTTCTTTAGGAGCCTGCGAATAGTAAAAGTAGTTCAAATTAGTGTTTGCCTGAAACAGATTTTTCAAAATACACATTCTCAAGTGCAGATATAATGGGAGCAGACTAATGGAGGTGCATCATATAAAAAATAATCAAATGAGATGTACACAAAAAATTATGGAATTGAAGAATTTTACAAGACATTTGTAATTTAATCAAATAAAAGTTATTCAATTACAAGTGGTAAAAGTGGCAACGTTGTCTTTCCACAACACTGTTTTACACTGTTTTCTAATGACAACTCTTCATACTCTGATAATTTCACAAAATTACTGTTTTAGACTTAGACTTAAAATAGACTTTTTTCATTTTTCTTTAGATTCGATATCTCAAATAATTATTTCGATAAACAGCTTTGTAATATCAAATACTACTGAAAAATCCCATTTGGCATCATGAAATAAGAGAAAAATACTAGATTTACCTGTTGCAGTAGTCAACCACTGACTCTCTGGTTGTGAACAAAGCTTCCTCACCCTTCTTTGCTTTGGCCCACTTTGAATCCAGCAGACATTCAACTGCTTTAGAGGCTGATGTGCAGAAAACAAACATTTGGTTTAATTACAGCATCTGAAGCAAAAAATAAATAATGTCCCCCTGTAGTCAATAATCGTATCCCTTAAAGCTGCAGTCCCGCATTTTTTTCTCTTTTTTTCGCCATCTCTGTTCGAAATCTGCAATTGCAGTCATTCGTGTAATTATCAACTTTACATGAGTTGAACTTCAGCACCCTCAACACGGCACAGCGCGGATGAACACAATGTTTGAGAAGACTGTGAGACTGTGAGAATTAGCGCATGGTTTGCCTTAAGGAATATTAAAAACAACAAATCTATAAAAGAAGCCTTGATATATAAACCCTATGTTGAGGGGCACAGAAGAAAACAAGACAGGAATGAGTGCACTGACCGACAAAGTAATCCACACGATGTCCCATCATGTTGGTGGATTTGGTGGGGCAGTTAAAGCGCAGGTACTTTGCCACCGCCTTCTCTTCCTTGGTAGGTTCACTAACCTCCTGAAACAAAGTGATAAAGATTGTAAAGGCTTGATGATAAAACAGGTCAGTCAGAATGTACAATATATAGGTAAATTCAGGACCACATTGGTTATCAGCAGAAATGTGTGATTTTTTATATATATTAATAGTACCATCATTCAATATTGGATACATGATATCACTCAAAAGTTTATGTTCAGTATAATTTCTTTTAAAGATATTGATACTTTTATATAAACCTTTTATTTATATTTAATAGGTTAAATAATAAAAAAAGATTTCTATTTCTAAAGACATATATAATAAATTTAAATTAAATTATATTAGTTAAATTTCTAATTTAAATAAATGTTCTATTCATGAAATAGTCCTGAAAAAAAAAGCATCACGGTTTAAAAAAAAATTAAACTATTAACATTGATAAGAAAAATCTTTTTTGAGCAGCAAATCAGCATATTAGAATGATTTCTGAAGGATCATGTGACACTGAAAAATCCTGTAGTAATGATGCTAAAAAATTCAGCTTTGCCATCATCACAGGAATAAATTACATTTTAAAGTATTAAAATAGAAAAAGGTTATCATAAATCGTAATAATATATTTCACAATATTTTCACATTATTTTGATCAAATAAACACAGCCTTGGGAAGCATAATTTTTTTTTTAAAGAAATCTTACAAACCCCAAACTATTGAATCAATGGTAGTGTGTATAATTATAGGAAAAATGAACATGCATATTTTGCACAAATTGAATAACACAGTAAAATACTATCTTTAGCAAATTGTTGTAATGCTGATATTACCTTCAGAAACAATTTGTTTTTAGTGTTTTAATTTTTAATTACTTCAGGCAAAATAGCATAGAATTGAATGTCGGGCAATGTCGGGTGACATGACTTCTTGTTGACGTTTAAAGTATTTTCAAACAAAACAGAGGCTAGATAGACCCTCCCTCCTCCTCATCTGTGCAATGACCCCCCAAACCCCACCCCCAGGGCCTTCTTGTCAGTTATTGGCTGGAACAGTATGTTATGTTTCATGGAGTTGCCACAGTTTGTTTTTTCACAGTGTGTTTAGGGGACAGGCAGCTAGCGGATAGTGAGGAGATGTTTGTTGTATGTGACAAAAAATGTTTGGGCCTAAAAAAGTGTGACATCACTTAGAGCACCTTTAAAAAAAAGTTTTAATATGTGCATTCCTATTATATGTAGAGCATAATTCTGGACCAATGAGACTTCAGACACCATGGGAGAGAACCTAGATACTAAACCAAGACTCATAGGTGTAACAAATGACAAAAAGCTGGTTTGTTTCTTTAGCTACATACAGCCCTTAATTCCAGTGAAAAATAATATCAAGAGAATTTAGAAAAACGGCAGTGCAGGAATCCAGCCAACTCCCTCTGAAAAAGCTTTGAAATGAACCTCCTGCACTTGCAGCAGGACTCTCGTCGATCATGGACTCAATGAGTGTGAACTCATTAAAAGCCTCAGCTCACCACATACTGATGTGCTGTGCTCTAATCACCGTCTCCATTCAGACACACCGAGTCCTCACTGACCCGCTTTGTAAACTAAAAATCATTACTTGTGTGACCCCACTCTACAAAAAAACCTCTTACAAATCCAGCCAATAGAGATATCATTCATTTGAGTAATGAATGACTACCTACCAGGCATAACTACACTCATTATTCTGAGGTTTTAGTATAGGCTCCACAATCCTTCAGTCAGACTCCTGCACGGCTCAGAGAAACATTCAATGAAGATCATATAAACGTGGAATTTTTGTCTGGGAGTCACTGGCATGTTGCCTGATATTAATTTTGATTTTGTGAAGTCAGCCAGCCAAATGTTCATCATAGATTATATTGTCTCAGTCACCTTGGTAAATAATGAACTTGTCTTGCACTACAGCAGGCCCTGGTCTTGTTATCACGGTTTGGTGGTCTCTCAGTGGAAGCTGTACTACATTAGACAGGCTGACGACTTAAGATAAACTGCTTGAAGTGATAACTCATTTCGCCCTAAACCTGTACGACTTACTTTCTTCTGCGGAACACAAGATTATGTTTTGAATAGGTCATGGTTACAATTGACTTTCATTGTATACGGACTAAAAAAAACCCAGACATTTTTAAACATATCTTCTTTTGTGTTTCACAGAAATAAGAAAACCGTACAGGTTTGGAAACACATGAGTAAATAAAACATGACAGACTTTTCATTTTTTTTTGGGGTTAACTTCTCTGCAACACTTGACCTAATTGGCATCTTTACAGTCACATTCAGTACTTTATTTGTTTTAGCTTGAAACTTTAAAATCTAAAGATTTGATTTAGGGTTCCTATTGATGTTATTAAGTAAATGTAATGCAGGATTTCTCATCCATCACTCAGAGTGGAAATGTAATTATAACTTACTTGGCCTTTACGGTGGCACTTTTATTCAGCAAGGACACATTAAATTGAACAAAAAATACAGTAAAGAGATTTATAATGTTACAAAATATTTGTTTCAAATGAATGCTGTTATTTTAAACTTTCCATTCATTAAAGAATCCTGAAAAAAAGTATACTATTTTCAACAAAAATATTAAGAAGGGTTTCTTGAGCAGAAAATCAGCATATTAGAATGATTTCTGAAGGATCATGCGACACTGAAGACTGAGGTAATTGCTACTGAGAATTCAGCTTTGTCGGGATAATAAATTACGTTTATGCACTGAAAGAAAACTGACCAGCAATGACAGTGGATTTCAACCTGTTGCATAAGAGCAAAAACCAACAAGCTGGAAGGATCATGAAGAGTGACTCTCTTATCAAGACAACACGTCATTTCTCAAAACTCCACTGTTTCTTTTACATAACACCATATGTACTCCAGGAACACACAGTGGCTGTCTCAAAGCCAAATGAGTTGCCAACCTAACAATGTTTTTCAGGGAAGATAAACCCATTCTGACTACGACCAAAAATGCTGTCCAAGTAGGTGGCACACTAGGTTTCAAGTCAGTGGCAGATCCACACATAATGTAGCACTGACAGTTGATTGAAATATTGAGGAAGCTACACACATTTTAATTATGGAGAATGGCCTTACATGGATAATTCACCCAAAAATGAAAATCCTGTCAGCATTTTCTCACTTGTTTGCAGTGGTGAAGTACAGTACTTAAGTAAAAGTACAAATAACCACATACATATTTACTTTAGTAAAAGTAGAATACAATGACAACCCTACTTAAGTAAAAAGTACTTGATTTTAAATGTACTTTCATAACAATTTATTCTCTTTAATGTCTATATTCTAATGATTAATAACAGTTAAGGAGCTGTATGTAAGATTGTGGCTAAAACTGGTACTGCAATCACTTTCATATTTTACTGTAGAGCTGTTTATGGCATAATTCTGAACCTCTTGGCTTGCCATACTAATCCTAACCAAACGTACCCAATGTGTATCCTATGCATGTAAAAACTCATTTTCGCGTATAAATTGCTATAGAGACTCATTTAGTGCGACCAGGTTGATATATCTATGCAACCAAACTTCACTGGTGAGACAAATGTGCGACGAACAGATTGGCCAGGATGACGTTTTGATCAGAAAATGTAACGTTGTAGAAATGTAGTGGAGTAGAACATATAATAATTGCTGCAAAATGTAACCAAGTAAATGTAAAAAAATATGCCCTATTTATTCTACTTCAATAAAGTACAGATACGTGGAAAATGTACTTAAGTAACAAAGTATTTGTACTTAAGATACTTGAAATCTGTAAGCGCGCTATCTCATGGAAATGACTGACAGTCAGAGTTCACTTTTAATGAAGTAAAGGGTCACAAATCCTTGTGTATTCAACGCAAAAAGTCACTCAAATGAGATTGAAACAACATGAGGTAAGTACATGATAGGGATTTTTTATTTTATTTTGGGTTGAAATGTCTGTTTAATTACACTGCAAATAGGTACAAATGTGGCAATACATTTACAAATGTGGCAATTTAAAAAAAAAAGTGCAATCGTAAAGAAGTTATGTATTATGGGCGAAATTTGTTCAAATTAGTGAAGCATCTGAGACAGCAGCTGGTTAAGAACAAGAACAGCCTGCAAACTGAACAGTCTGTGCCGAGCTAAGATGGCCAACTCCATCAGCTGTGCCACCAAACACATACTATTCACGGGAGAGAGGCATTCAAATCAGGTCATGCTCACATCAAATATATCGAGTAAATGTATAAGTGTTTAGATACCTGCCAATAGATACATTGCATTACCGAAGAAAGGCGCAAAAATTGCGCCAACAGTGATAAATAATCCACCTCCCATATATAAAAGCACTGGGAAAATAACGGATCAATATACAAATGTATGTTATGTCGAATAAAACACTAACAGGAGAAATGACACAATACCAAGCAGAGGCCTAAGCATCTAAAAGCAAATATTACGTGAATTTGGTACCTGAATTCGCTTCTTGTGTCTCCTGCGCTCCGCCATGATTTCTAACTTCTGGGTTCCCTTGACGTGGTCACGAACAGAATGGGGAGGGAGATCTCGCGATATTTCGAATAGCCCGTGATCAGTCACTTCTTCGCTTTGCAGATTAAAACCTGAATGAGTGAATACTGCCATCTGAAGTGCAGGTGAGGCACACAAAGTGCGTCAGTGCATTGAAGTCCATTTTAATGCTGTTAATGCAACTAATTGTACGAAGCAAACTGCTTGATGAAAATATTCAAAACTTTAGTTTGTCTGTCGGTCAGTTGCTAATTGATAAATCTATAATTTCAACCCTGACTACCCAGAACTGATAAAGTATTATCTATCATAAAATTAACACTGTTCCTGACACCTATATATATATATATATATATATATATATATATATATATATATATATATATATATATATATATATATATATATATTCAACTTGACACCTAATGGTGTGGGGAATGTTTTCTTGGCACACTTTAGGCCCCTTAGTGCCAATTGGGCATCATTTAAATGCCACAGCCTACCTGAGCATTGTTTCTGACCATGTCCATCCCTTATAGCCACTACACATCCTCTGATGGCTACTTCCAGCAGGATAATGCACCATGTCACAAAGCTCGAATCATTTCAAATTGGTTTCTTGAACATGACAATGAGTTCACTGTACTAAAATGGCCCCTACAGTCACCAGATCTCAACCCAATAGAGCATCTTTGGGATGTGGTGGAACGGTAGCTTCGTGCCCTGGATGTGCATCCCACAAATCTCCATCAACTGCAAGATGCTATCCTATTAATATGGGCCAACATTTCTAAAGAATGCTTTCAGCACCTTGTTGAATCAATGCCACGTAGAATTAAGGCAGTTCTCAAGGTGAAAGTGGACAAGGACGGTATTAGTATGGTGTTCCTAATATCCTTAAGGACGGTGAGTGTGTGCTTACATATATATATATATATATATATATATATACACACACACACACACACACACACACACACACACAGTATATATACGTACATAACTAATTACAAACAACATTAGGTGCTACCCCCGAGTACAGCTTAATTAAAGATGCATTGGATTTGATGTTTACTTCTAGAAAATTACAAAAATCACAAAGGATTTAGACTATTCAGTCATATCATAAGTAATGTATTTTCATCATTTGTTGAAAAAGAATAGTGTATATTTTGTGATTTTTTTGTGTGGAATATGTTGTATTTACATTTACATTTTTAATTATTTAACATACCAATTCAACCAAACAAAGACCAAAGTAATTTATTTTACTTCACAGCAAAAAACACATGACAATAGAGGGTAATTCAAGTTTGAAGTAAAAACCAAAATACAATTTTAAAATAAAAAATAATAAGGACAAAATGTTTTCAATTGATTTGCTCATTTATTACAAAATATACATATAAGTAGAAAAATCCAGCATTCGACAGACTACTAAGTCTTTTGGAGTACATTTTGAACCTATTGCATAACACACATCATAATATATTTGTGATTTACTATAGAAATGTCAGTTTCTTTCTACCTTATGCTTTAGGTGTCAAACCGTAAAGGATTTTGAGGTGGGATAAAAAGAAGTCCAATATAGTTGTGCTCTTTCAGGTGGTCTCACTCATCTGGGTCGGTGAAGCAAGATTATCAGCTTCACTAACAGGCTCCGTAGATTTAAGAGCCTCTGTGTCTCTGGGGCTGCTGAGAAGCTCCACGCTGTGGCAGTTGAGGGGGGAGCTGATGTCTGATGATCTGTCCCCACTTTTCTCAGGTGGAGGCTGCAGGCCAGAGACAGCCAGGGGCAAGTTCATCATGTTGTAGAACATGCTACCCATCCGTCGGGACAACTAAAAAGAAAGTAGAATAATCGAATGAGTAAAAAGAGTTTGGTTAACTCTTTAAAAATCTTTTTTTTAAAGAATGCTCCACCCAAAAATGAAAATTCTGTCATCATTTACTCGCCCTCAAGTTGTTGCAAACCTCCATGAGTTTCTTTCTTTTGCTGAACACAAAGGATGATATTTTGAAGATTGTGGGGCACCATTGATTTCTGTAGTATTTTTGTAACCTGTCACTCCCACCCTCATTTTTTTAAGAAGCCTTTTTATTCAGATATACGTCACAACAGGAAAGAAAAGATTGCAACTTCTATTTGACTTAAAAATACATTTAATTTTCTTCATAAAACACTTTCATATTAACTTTAACCTGATTAACGTGCTTATTGGGACATTATGTTGAGAATCTTGTCCTTTTAAAACACTGTAACCCTACCTGTGATCGTATCTTGAGTGCCGGCCCAAGCTTTAGCCCAAGTGTATCCAGGAGGTGCTCCTCTGTAAGAAGAGGTAAAGTCTCTCCATCAATCATGTGGTCTTTGAATGTCTGAAGTGGATGACACACAAAAGAATAAGATTGAAAAACAGCTTTAAAATTATAATAACATTTTGTCATTTTACATTTCTATTACCTGTGCATATTCAGCGCAGCTTGGTATTTCACTGATAAAGTTGAAGACGTCATCAACTGTCCATTTGCGAATATCAGACATCTCTTCTCCATTAAGAAACATATTAGGAGGACCTAAATGCAAACAAAACAAATTAATAGGTAGCATTGACTGTAATGTGTCATCATCATCTTAATATTTCTTAAGAAAAATGTACATTGGCTCACAAAACATGCCTCACAAACAGCCAAAGACCTGTGTTGTAGTGTTGTATTGTTAGCTAGAAATATTAAAAAATTAATTGAAATACAGCTAAAAATAAAATATGAATATTTGACGAAAAAACAAACTTAACTTTTTAAAAAAAACCAAAAGTTAGAAATGGTGCCATTGTATCTAACTGAAATAAATAGTTAAATAGTTAAAAAGTAGAAGTTGAAGTACTAAACTGACTAAAACTAAAACTAAATAAAAAAATATTTAAAAAACAAACAAACAAAAACAAAAGCATGTAACAAAATGAAAACTTTATCTAAAATAAAAACAATGAAATATTAGCTTATTTAAAATTTGAAGAAATATTATAATAGTATATAAACAATACTAAACTAATGCTAAACACAACCACTGCATTTAAAGTAATTAACAAACACACCAAGAGGTAGAAGTCCATTTCCTGGCACGGGGAGCATGTAGGGCATCCCTGTGAGAGGGCCGGCGGCAGACGGGTACAGAAACTTTTCTTGGAAAGCCGAGCAAGGGTTGGAAATATCTTTGTCGCTGGCGCCGGCATTGCAGTTGTTGACTTCTGCACAACCCTCCTGTCCACTAATACATGCCTTGCGAATCCCTGGCTCTCCTTCCTGAAAACTTTTCCTACTGCTGGCTGAAGACAGCTCTGTTTCTACTTTGGTTTGGTGTGGTTTGTTGCTGGTGGCCTCACTGCTCATTTCACCTTTCCCTTCAACTTCCTTCTCCTCCCCCGATGCGCCTCCTGGACTTTGCTCGATGTTCTTCTCTTCTGATTGGCCTTTAGGGAGAGTGCTGTTGCTGTCTGAGCTCTTATGATTGGTGGCCCTCCTGCCTGTCCTGCGTCCTCGCTCCCTTTGCAGTGTGCTGATCTGTGGGTAAGGGCTTGACATGAGGAGACTGTTAGCATGCAGGTCTTCAAGTGTGGTGCGGTGGACGAATACATCATGACCATCCGGGAGTCGCTGACGGCCCCTGAAGGCCATTGGATTGGGGTGGATGCCCTGGTACATCATGGGATTCTCCATACCAATAAGACCCTTTTGGTGGGCGTTCTCCAACTCTTTTTGATGCAGGATAGCATTCATCTCCATCCTCATAAAAAAAAGAAAAAAATTTTTAATTACATTTATTAATAGCCTTGTATTGTACTCATATTTCTTACTCCAATTTTATATTGCACTGTAAAAAAAAAACATTTTCAAGATTTGTTATCACAACATTTTTTTCTTTTGTCAAATCAACTTAAATTATTTATTTAGTTCAGATAACTTATTATTTTAAGTTTCTGATGATTAAATCAATATCCTTCATTGTATTAACTCACTTTTTCTAGTTCAATCAACTTAAAATTTTAAGGCAACCAGGTTACTTAATTTTTTAAGCTAAACCAACAATAGTTTTTTTTGTTTTTTTTTTTACATAGAAGGCAAATACACAGAAATGTACCTGGCTATGTTCTGTTTGTGAATTAACTCTTGTCGTCTGGCAACTGTCTCCATGGTTTCAGTTGGAAGGAAGCTGTAACCTGGAAATTAAAAAAAGAAAATTTATAAAATTAGTTTGCTCAATGAGCTTCCCCTATTCTCTAAAATTAACCTGTATATAATTCCATTCCAACCTGTGCCAGGGAATCCCCTGCCTTGAATAACATTGGAGTTTTGGGGCAGAGGTGGGCCAAGGTGGGCACCCATGTGCATTTGTCTACCATCAGCTGATAGCATCTCAGTGGGCTGCACCAGTTCTCTGCAGATAAAGAGGATTCATTCATCATTAAAGTCCAGCTTACAACTTGTTTGACTTTATTCTGCTATCTAATATAGTTGTTTTTTCTACATTTTGTTGCAATTTTATTACTGTCAAATTGTATTCTTATTCATTTTATTTTTTTCTATACTTCCTGTTATTTCTATTAGCATGTCCTTGTTATACTCACACACAGTATAACAGAAGGACATGCTAATAGAAATAACAGGAAGTATTGCAACAGGAACATTTGAATTCCTGTAATGCAGTACTATTATTGTTCTTTACATTGCAGACATGATTATTGTACTCAGTTTGAAGAGAGTGTACACGGTCCTACTCGACCCACTCCTAGCGAGATTGAAACCGGGGCCTCCGGCGTGGGAAGCAGGCGCTCTGACAGGACGCTAAAGACCACACAGCCTTTAGCCTCTGTCGCCTCTTGAGGCCAGGGGAGTGAGGTTTACACACAGGTTTCTTACTGGTATGGTTCCATTACATGAGTGTACAGTAATAACTGAAAGTGTTCATTAAATCTCATTCTTAGTATTATAGATTCTCTTGCTAGTTTTAGAGTTCCTTCTAACTGACCTCTCCATGAAGCGGGGATCAAACTGCGCAGGAACACCCTGCAGTCTCTGCTGCCCCTGAGCCAAGATCTGTGGAGTCATGGCCATCTGGTTCCTCATCATGAGCTCTTGCCTTTGCCGTAACTCTGTTTCACATGCAGAGTAACAGATGAATGTGTCAATAATAGTATTCTCTTTTAGCCATTTAGTTCTTCAAGATTGTGATCAGCGCTAGTTAAAGTGTTTCATGGACTGTGCCACTTCCGTGACGAACTCTTACCTCCAGCAGACATTCCATTGACCAATCGGTACCAGTGTTTCTCATCTAGGGCACCTTGCTCTCCCAGCGCTGATATCTTCCTTAGCTGGTCACGTGGGGTCATGACACTGCCTCCTCCTTGAGTGTAACAAACATACACATTCTCTAATTAAAAAAAAAATTCTCTAATAAAAAAAAAAAAAGAAGTCAATGGGAAATTAAACCTTTTGGTTATCAACATTCTTCAAAATATATATTTTTTTGTGTTCAGCAGAAGAAAGGAGCTTATACAGGTTTGGAACAACATGAGAACATTCATTTTTGAATGGCCTATCCCTTCAAGTCTCATATAAAAATGTACCCTGACTATGTTGGTCCAAAGTGCAAAATGTAGAGGGGTTACAATAATGGCCCTTAAATTGTATGACTGTTACATTTTTTTTGCTTATTCTTCTCCTATTGTTTTCAACGGGATAATGGGCTCCATGCACGGCGGTATTTCCGGTGAAGGTCTAAGGATGCTGGATTACTTCTGCCGACCACCAGTATATGTTGTTCCAAACCTGTATGAGTTCCTTTCCTGTGCTAAACACCAACGAAGATATTTGGAAGAATGTTGGTAACCAAACAGTTGACTTTAGTATCAATGGCTACCATCAACTGTCTGGTTTCAAATTCTTTTAAAATATCTTCTTTAGTGTTCAACATAAGAAATAAACTCAAACAGATTTGGAACAACATGAGGGTGAGTAAATTATGACAAATGTTCTTTTTTGTGTGAACTATCCCTTAAATGTTCAGGCTGTCTGGAACTTATGGAACATTAACGTCATATAGAACGCTATATGCAAAAACGGCGCTATACTACGCACACGGCTCCCTTTATCGTTAATATAACACGCGAACCCAAGACGTTATAAATCCTTTAGCGTGAATATGACACGTACACCCTACCCCACACCTAAACTTAGCCCTCACAGCACGTGTTATATTAACGATAACGGGTGCCATGTGCGTAGTATAGCGCCGTTTTGTCACTAGCGTTCTATATGACGTTGAAGGATGAGAATGCGTTGACCTATTCACGGTCACTACTGAAATAGCACAGAGACAAATGGCATATTCACACACTAGTGTATAGCAATAGACAGCAATAGTGTTTTTTATTATCTAACAGTCCTACTAAAGATTTTCTTTTCTAGACAGGCCAGCGAACGACATTTAAGATTCAATAAAAACATTCCAAGAACCCAAACATCAATGGTATAAAGGATACAGACCAGCGTAATGAAATAAAGTAGCCTACCTGTTCACCTCTCCTTTGCTTTATCTTCACTCACTCAAGTGTAAGATATTTCTGTAACGTCGCTCCTTTCAGACTGATATAAAGAAACCAGATAGAGAGGGGAAATGTTAGGCTGTAACAAATTTGTCAACACCTTTGTTCCTCAGTAGTTTGAGATCTGCTGTTAAAATGATTAGTTTAGTGTAACAAGTATTTGGCTTTGCCCCTGTTGTGTAGTCAAATTTTAGAGCCAAACAAACATAACAATTAGGAAAATCTATTATATTATATTATATTATATTATAATATATTATATTATATTATATTATATTATATTATATTATATTATATTACATTATATTATATTATATTATATTATATTATATTATATTATATTATATTATATTATATTATATTATATTCTGATTGTCATGTAGGCTTATTGAGTGTCTATTTCTCAACCTGCACTGGAATAATAACATGGTCTGGATAATTAAATCTATAGAGATCTTTATTGCTGGATGATTCTCCTGTGCTCTGCTTGGGACTGCCTCTGTGCGCATTACCCGTTATGAGGAGCCGTTCTAATCTGAGTCCAGTAATCCTCCTGTTAGTCCAGCAGTCTGCCTGCGTGCTACATCTGCTGACCTGCATGTGTGCGGTCCTGCTGTCAGCCAACCCCCAAACTACCTTCAGGGCCCCTATTCCCCCCTCAGATCCTATTAGCTAAGTCCTGACTATACAGCATTTTAAAGGGATGTGTTGGAGGTAATCCCAGAGTTTAGAGTTTTACCCTCAGCAAACCTTGCCTGTAAGCATACCGGACAATACACCTTAAGTGCTAAGCCTATTAGCCTCCATTAGCCCCAGAGATGTCCTAAAAACACCTTGGGGATAAATCTGGGATACAATCGGTTTATGTGTTAAATGTGGTGCAGGGAGACACTCCGTCAACAGTGTTAAAACCCTGCCTGATGCACAAAAGAGTCTGTTTATAAATAAGGCATGATATTTGTTATATTTATTATCTATGAGCATATTTCTATGTATATCATTTTCAAAAAATACTTTTGCAAAATTCACATGATAACTTTTATCAAAAATGTACCTGCCAATATATTTTCAAATACTATATAGGCCTACTCACCATGGGGAAACCCAGGCTACCCACAAATATGAATTAATATAATTTGAAAATTCATAGACATATGAGACAATATGTTGATAAACACATGATTTTTTTGGACAAACAATGTTCTTCATATAAATATGACCACCTTTTGGAATAATAAATGTATTATTCCATCACTGTCAGACATGTGACAAGTGATGACATACTGTATCCAAGTCACAGACTTGAACTGGATGGATTTGCTTGGGACTAATCTCATTAAAGGAATAAATTAAGGGAAAACTGCTGACGACTTAAATCAAGCCTTGCATTTGGGTAGGTCATAGACAGTTATGAACAGAAGTGACAATGATGCGAACACTACCAACTACCTTATCCTTGATCACTTCTTTGGCACATGACAAAGAGTTAAAAGGAATAAAGATGGTTAAAATTAATTGCATGTTTTAGTCAAGACAAGTCACCCTTATTTAGACATTTCAGATTGTTTCAAAGCAGCTTTACAGTGATTAACAGGAAAACGATTCAGTGAGCAACAGTGTCATTATTCAACTGAAATCAGTTCAGTGTTGATTTAAAGTTCAATTATGGAATGGGTTCAATTTAGCTAAAGCATTGCTCTGCAGGAAAAAGCGATGCCATCGTACTGATGACTTCACTGTTCTATACTGTAAAAAAACGTTTTCAAGATTTGTTATCACAACATTTTTTCTTTTGTCAAACCAACTTAAATAATTTATTTAGTTCAGATAACTTATTATTTTGAGTTTCTGATGATTAAATCAGTCTCCTTCATTGTATTAACTCACTTTTTCCAGTTCAATCAACTTACAATTTTAAGGCAACCAGGTTACTTAATTTTTTTTAAGTTAAACCAACAATAATTCTATATTGTCCAATGAAACTGTTGCACACCATTGCAATGCATCTACAGTGAAATGAACATGTTTAAAATACAATCATCCTTAAATTTTAAAAAAATTCAAAATCACACTATAGACTCACCTCTGAATGTCGGCCAGAGAAATGGGAATCTGTCCAGGCTCTCAGTCAGGAAGTAAATATCAATACATTCATTCCAAATATGAAAAATGATTCCAAAATGAACACAAGACCAGAATCTGTAACAAGAAGGAGTCAACAACTCTCAGGACTCTCAAGTCTTCAGTCCTGCCGCGGGTGCCTTGGCCAACAAGTGCCAGCTCCTTGTCTTAACTAAAAAAGACCTTTAATTACAGATTCATGTTATCTCTATTAGCTTGGCTTTATCTGCCTACTTAAGCCCCCCCCCTTACCTGACATCACTATGATCTCTCATCCAACTGCATGCAGGACACTCTGAAATGTAATTAAGAGCACTGCCTAAGCGCAGTGGCTAAACCTCTTTCAACATTTACCTCAGTAATCCCCTGTTAGCACTTTAAGACAGAGGGTAAGACACCCAAACGCCCAGCTTCCTTTTCCGTGGAAAAGACAAAGTCAATTGAAACCAAGCAGGATGTGCATGTGCCTTTCAAGTGCAACTCATATAGAAATCATTCTCATGGTGTTAATCAGAGACTATATCAGGTTGCATTAATTGGGCGCCTGCCCCCCTGACTATGTTGTGGATGATCATGTGCTCAGACTGGTTAATCTGACAGTTTGTGCTCACCACCCGCTTACAGCATTGTCTGCATTTCCCAGACTTATATTTTTTAACACTGAGAGGATCAGGGAGAATTAGTACAGGGATAGGTGTGCGCACAATTGGGCGGCATATGAGCGTTTTGCTGGATAACAGATTCTTGGGGACATGCAGAGATTGGCGGCAAGTGTCCACCTCCCGCGGGGATAAGCTGACAGAAGGCTAATAAAGCTGTTTTGCTGATTATTATAAATGACCCCACACACCACCTCCGGTGCTATGCAGAGCTTTGTAAGAAATGAGCAAACAAATGCTTGTGAAACCGCAGGAATCTCAAGTGCTTATTGATGACATTATAATAGAATAGCATTTAAGCAATTTAAACCTGAGGCTGTGAAAATTACAATATACAATGTAGACTATTTAAAAAAAGTTTGGGGTCAGAAATTGATGCATTTATTTAGTTAAGACATTTATAATGTTACAAAGATTTTTTTTTCAAATGGGCTGTTCTTTTGAACTTTCTGTTTATGAAAGATTCTTGAAAATATGACAGTTTCCACAAAAGTATTAAGTGCCTTATTTGTTTCTTAAAATGTTTCTTGAGCATCAAATCAGCATATTAGAATGATTTCTGAAGAATCATGTGACTAAAGACTGGAGTAATGATGCTGAAAATTCAGTTTTTTGTCAGAATAAATTACATCTTTAAATACTTTAAAATAGATTATTTTATATGGTAATTATATTTCACCATATTGCAGTTTTTTTAATTATATGCATATATATATATATATATATATATATATATATATATATATATATATATATATATATATATGCAGGCTTGGTGAGCACATAAATGAAAACATTTTACTGACAAAAAGAAAAAAAAGGAAAACAAGTTTTTCCATTATGAAGTTCTGCGAAATATTATTTATAAAAATGATTTTGACTCACAATTCAACACAAAAATCAGATTTTTTTCACACATAAAAAGACAAATTAAGTCTAATCAATGCTAATTTAAAAAGATATATTTTGTACAAGTCAGGTTTGACTAAACACTCCTCTACAAACAATATCTACAATAAAATTCTGAATGAACCTAGATCTTTAGCATTTTTTCACTTTTAAAAGACAAAGATGTTTTCTTTTACACGATTATCACAAATTATCTCAATCTTTTTGGATGAACTTAAATTTCTACATTGTTTTAAAAATCCAAATAACTACAAACCAATTTGGCAAAAAAATAAACAATGTATTCACCTTAAGAATGAGTGATTTTACTGTGTGAAATGTCACTGAATTACTGTTTTTTTTTAATCTACTCAAAACTGAGTCAGATGATTTGCAGTGTGGACTGCAATGAATCATAATTTGGTGTGCTTGAAAAATAAACGTAACACTCAACACACAACATAATTCAAACATCAGATGTTCTTGTTGGTTGTCAGTTGGGTGTGTTTGCATGATTAGATGAAAACGTGGCACTTGGACTCATATCAGCCAAAAAGAGAGAATCACGAATAAAGTGCTTAAACTTTGAGAGAGCAGAGAATTAAGACATGTAAACCACTAATTTAAGAATCTATGTGGAGTAAGCTTTTTAAGAGGGATTTCTGCCCAGCTTGTTTGTGCACTGTATTATAGAGTCACAGTGGGGCAAAGGGATAACGAGGGGTTTAACCCCAAAACAACTCTGTTTTGTAAAGTCCAAATTATGGTAAAGGATAAGAGAACTCTCCATTGAAATTAAACAGATAAATAAACAAACATCTGATAAATAAACACAAAGTGTAACCACAGTGATAATACATGCCAAATACAAAAGACCTGTGACCTCTGCCTACAGAACATACCGTTGTTAGCATATGTTACCTGCAGTATGAACTAAGATGTCTTTTAGACAGATGGATATCCTGTTTTAGTTTCATAATAATACATTATGAGTACGACACATCTCCTTTTTAATTTAAAGAGGCCGCTTCAAAATGGGTTTCTCACAGACGCATATCAGAAAAGGGGTAGAAAAGGGGCCTGTGGAGCTATAATAATGAGGAATTCAGACCCAAGCAAGACCCAAACAAATGACAAAAGGCAGCGTTTTGATATTTTGTCCTTTATTTAAAGTCTTATCTAAAGTCTTTGATTTAGCACACTGTACACATAGATATTTCCTAGATAGCATTCAACTGTTTTAAGAAAGAAAAGTTGCATCAGCAATGGATAAATTAAACTAAAAGCTTTAGTTTACATTGCGACCTACGATTCAGAAAATAATTATTCACATTCTCATGCCACAGACCACCAATTAAATATGTTGTGGGAATATTACTGAAAAACAATAATGTAAGAAATATTTAGACCACAACACATCTCAGCTCATTATTCAAGGCTGTATTAAGGCATCACACTGCACAGTTCCGGTGTCTGGTCGGTCTCAGTAAAAACACCAGTATTGATGCCTTGGGAATTGAGGATGTCTAACAGCTCAGAGATGGTCTCCTTGGGAAGTGTGCGTGTTCTGCTCATGATCCAGGAAAACTCAGCGTGAAAGAGACCGGCGAAATCAGAGCACGAGTAAACCAGGGTGTACCCATCATAATCAGTAGCCAGCACCCAGTAGGGGGCATCGGGTGCACCTGAAAGAGAACATCATGGAGAACGCAAATCAAAGATTCGGAAATAAAAAAAAATAAAAAAATAAAATCATTCTGAAAAGAATGATTTGTTTAGACTTACCTTCAAAGAAGCTGACTTCAAGTTTGGCAGGCTCTGATGCATCAACAATCTTGGCAGTTCCCTCAATGAAGTTGACAGTGCCATTAGCACTGTGAGGATGTACAGAGAAAATAAATGAAATCTATGGATTATCATTCCATTTGTTTCCATTAGATCAGAATCCATTTTATTTGATTTGATATTTTATATACTAGTTATATTCTGAATATTAACAAATTATATTTTATTTAGCCTATATTGTACTATTTTCTCATCAATACTTACAGTAGCTCATCATTTCGAACAAGGACAATGCCGTCACTCAGAGTGTAAGTGGCCTGGCAGCACTCGCCCAACTGGAACGGGGCTGGAACCTTCATGATCTCATACCATCTGCCCATGTACTATAAAATAATAAAATTATGTTAAAAAAAGTTTTGCAACAGGTTTTTTTCCTGTGATAATACAGGAAATTTTGAAGCTGAAAATGAAGTTTCATATGAACAAATACTAATATTTTACTATTTCTGCTACATTTGTTGTTGTTGTTTTTTGTGTGCTATCAATATGGGATTTATTTTATGTTGACAAAGTGGTTCATAATGATGTTCCTGATACTAAAAATGTAAATATAAAGATTAAGAAACATTAACAAAGTAAAAAATAAAGAAAGAAAGAAAGAAATAAAGAAAAAAAACAAATGATTAATAAGACTTGGTATATTATGCTTTAACTCATCAGAATATTTTTTTATAAGTTATATGAGATTCAACTCAAATTTTTTAATCGTCTGTTTAATGTAATTGAAGTTGAAATTAGTTGTACAATTAAGTTAACAGCCAGCAGCTAATCTCAAGTATTCAGGTGGAATTTTGACAGTGTATAAGCAAAAGTTTACCCTTGCAGGATCAAAGTTTTGCTGAACAGGAGGTTCTGGACATTTTCCAGAGCTGATGGACTGAGCACTGACCGCTAGCACGGACAGAAAAGTCAGAGATAGAACCTGAAGAGCCTGCATTCTTTCAGCTTGAACCTGAAAAAACAAAAACACATACTTAATGAGGATAACAAGAAATGTTAAATAAAGGTTGGACAGTTGTAGATTCAAAGCAACCATATTACCTGTTTGGACTCAAGAGTAGAAGGTAAAGAACAGTGACAAAGTTTAGTATATATAGACCTTTACATCTTTTGGTTATATCACTAACTCCACCCCCTTCAACTTAAAAAATAAATAAAACCTCATTAGAACAGGTTTGGGGAACCTGGGCATCTGCTCAAACAGATGTTGAAGGTTAAGTAAACACACCTTGAGTTGAACTTCACAGAAGAAGGTGATCAACGAATCACGGGTAGCTTTCCACATCTTTGAAACTAAAGCTTTAAAATGAAACTCAAAAGGTTTCCAAAAGAATTCATGTGTAAATCAGTATTTTAATGACCAATTATTTAGCTTATTTTAAACGATTGTACATTTTATATAAGAAAAAATTATATATATATACGTATATATAAATATATAAATATATATATATAAAAGGGTAGCAATTTATCATTTAAAATGTAATTCAGCACCATCATTGTGCACATCTGTGATTTACGTTTTCCTGAAGAAACTGCCTGAATCCATCAAGCGTTATAGTTTTACAATTTATTTATGTTGGTTTAGGATAAAGCATTTTGCTTTCAAGTCTTATAACTTTATTCTCATTACTCCATGAATTTGTATTTTATGTTGTTCACCTTCAGGGTAAATATTGTTTTCCTTTTTATAGAATTAAATTACACCCTTGATGTTTAAACATTTTGGACTTTTTAGTCTTTAATAAAGGTTCAAAACTTTGAAAATAATGGTTTAGTTGGTTACCCGATATATTTAAATAAAAAAATAAAAAATTGGCCAATGTATCAATAAAACTATATTTTTTTTAGTTAATCACATTATATCCATGAAGTTATTCAATGTTTTTCCATTCATCCTTTAGTTATGAAACTTGTGTCCTCAATTGAAGGTTGAGCCCCACATCATATGATCTTATCACACTAGTGTTGTTTGAGTTATTACAATGTTACACCCCATCTAGGGGAAAAGGGGCAACATTATACAAACACCTGCAACATGCAAAACACACAACACGTGAGGATATGGTCCATATGAAAGACACGTGTTGGGGGAACCATATGGAAAAGGTTTGCTAAAAACACCTGTGATTTTATGTTCCAACAGAATATTGTAAGGGACATATATGCTGCAAAAGCCACATATATAAATTGCATAATATATATTTTAATCATGTCATATACTGTCGAGACTTTGAAGCTACATTGAGATGGACATTTGAACCTTCTTAGAAAATTTGAATTTTTGGTTACCATTGAAGTCTGTGTAGAAAAATCCTAGAATGTTTTCCTCAAAAACCTTAATTTATTTTCGACTAAAGAAAGAAAGACATGGATATCTTCATCAGAGTAAATTATCATGTCTTTGCATTTCCCTTTAAAGTTTTCTAAATAAAAACTAAAAATACTATTCTTAACCTGTACAAACATAAAACTTTCCTTAAGGTATTCTTATGCATATCACCACCAGAGTTTGTCACATATACAAAAATGTATTCTGGCCAATTTTCAACATTTTATTCACTGTTCTAGAAACATGTTTGATGCAACTTTGTTAAATCGCTGTAACCCTCCAAAAAAAATTTTAATTTTATACTCTACTGACTGGAAAATATCTGCCCATCACCTGTCCAACATCACAGCCACAAGAAGGGAACACAGATTCTTCCGGCGGCTGACTAGGGAGATTTCTTAAGGTGGGTGTCTAAATTTATTCTTAAAGGGTTAGTCACCCACAATGGAAATTCTGTCATTAATTACTCACCCTCATGTTGTTCCAAACATGTAAGAATTTCTTTCAACTGTAAAATGTAAAATGACGTCAACTCATCATTCTCAATAAAGCAGTGATCTCAAACTCAATTCCCGGAGAGCCACATGTCTGCATTTTGCTCCAAACCTAATCAAACACACCTGATCCAGATCCATTGAGCTAATCAAGGCCTTCAGGATTGCTAGAAACTTCTTTACACGAGGTGTGAGTTCGAGCTAAACTGTGCAGAGCTGTGGCCCTCCAGGAATTGAGTTTGAGATCACTGGTATAAAGGTAGGCTACATCATTATGCTGTGTTCATATGTATAGGCTTAAACACTTTGAATCCATTCGTGCGTCGCAGGCAGGCTCATTTTTTTTAGTATTGCGCAAATTGACGGCAAAGTTAAAATTTTTCAACAGTATTTTTTATGCGCGTAACATGTCTTTGCATTGACTGACGGTAGAGATCCACTTTTGCGACACGACTGTCGCGACGCCTCCCCACATTTGTAGCTACTTTGATGGGCGTTCCTCAAGTTTACCACTAAGGACATGGTTTTGACTTTAGATTTCCTTTCTGTGGCTTTGGAAATGGTAGTTGAATAGGCTGTCAATGGAGGGACAGAAATGTCTTCATTAAAAATTTCATTAAAAATAACTTCGTTATGTGTTCCGAAGATGAACACAACTCTGGTTTGGAACAACATGTGGGTTAATAATTAATGACAGAATTAACATTTTTGGATGAATGAAGTCTTTAATTTACTTGGAAATGAGTAAATTCTTGTCTTACCAAAATAGTTTCTTGTGTGACACAAATTGTATTAATTGTGATCGATCTGGTTTTGTGTTGTGTTGTCTAGAGAACCAGCACTCCAGGATTTTTCGAGAAAGTTGGATCTGCACAGCCGTTCCTGCTCTATGAAACTCTACAGTATATACTGTTAGCAACTGGACACAACTGATCCACTTGTACCCTGCGACTGATCCGCTCGTATCCTAGAACTGTTCTTCATCTGTTGAATGTTGTTGACTCGAGCACTGCTGTACTGTTGCAGAGTCGAAGCAGGTACTGAATCAACTTCACTGACACAGGACTTACATTCACTGACATGTTCAGGATTTGAAGTATCACAGACCATTTGACAGAAATGCCTATATTGTGCATTTATTGTTTATTTTAAAGGTTAACCTATGATGTAAAGGGGCTTGTTTGTTATTAAAATCAATAGTTTGTTAAAACCACTGTTTGAATTTTGCCTTTTTTTTTTTACTTTACAATGAACAAAATTCTGTATTGTACAATTTCCAAATTTGCAAACTTCATATAAGTCATGTTGGTCATCTAAACATGAAATCTGTATGACACACTTTTTATAACAAGTATAAGAAAATGACACAAAATGTGTATAAATCCAATATGACTTTAATTTGACTAGCATATGATTCAATATAAGAACTTTAAATGATTTGTATATGAATTTGAGTTGTTTTCTAATAAAACCATATACCATTGCATATGTTTGTCATGTAAAACTCATATGATTCAACATAAGAACTTTAAATGATTTGTATATGAATATTGTGTGTTTTCTACCACACCATTCCATACTTTTGTCATGTACAACTCATATAAGACTTTTACAGTATTCATACATGACACAAAAATCCCCTATAAGTATCTATTTAGTATAAAGGGGCCATAATCGGTCTGATTTTGAATAGGACATGTATTGGTCTTGCATGAAACACATAAGGCAATTCTGGCCAATTTAAGTAAGAAAGATATATGGTTGCTGTATATGAACCATGCTGTTTTTTTTTCCATATGGGTACCCCCTTCCCTTGCTCCTAATGGGCCCATGCGTAGCTTATACAATAGTAACATACAGGACTTTGAGAAGAGGGACAATAGAAAGTTCCTCAGTTAAATCAGTGCTCATATCCCACAAAAAAATAGTTAATTGGTTGATTGAGACTTGATTAAGAAATACAAATAAAAGCTATGAAGAAGTGTCACCACTTGTGCAGCGAAGCGTTTGATCAGACAGATGAGCAATGAGATGTAAATTCATCATTAAAGCAAATCGCATCAGTTTATTATTCCCTCATGGTAGATTGCATGATTTCGTCCGTGGGTGGGCGTTTGACTCATGAACAATAATCACGTTTTTTGGATTTGCCCAAACTGATTTGCCGAAATCTAAACGCGGACAGTAAAAAGGATTTCCCGTTTGCGGTTTATTTATAAGGAATTGCATGGACTGGGTCCTCTAGAAATCTTTGATCTCCTTTCAGCCCACCATAATGTTTTTAGAAATCTCAGGTCAACCAGTAGTAACAGCTGACTCCGAGGACACGTCTAAAATTGAAAGGAGATCGTGCCTTTTCTGTGGCCGCTTCCCAGCTGTGGAACAATCTGCCATCTTACATAAAGTCTGCACCTTCATACATTGATTTTAAATCATTGCTTAAAACCCACTTATTTACTACTGCTTATGGTCATAAGCGGCTGTAATGGTATTGCATTGTTTTGTGCATTGTTTATTTGTGGTTTTATGGATACCTGTTTAACTTTTGGCAAAGGATGCATTTCTTGCAAGAGTATAGCCTAAAAAATGATTCAATAGCTAGTTGAATATAGGTTAACTTAAATGTCAATGAAAAGTAATTAGACCACAACACATCTCACAGTAGCTCATTATTCAAGTCTGTATTAAGGCATCACACTGCACAGTTCCGGTGTCTGGTCGGTCTCAGTAAAAACATCAGTATTGATGCCTTGGGAATTAAGGATGTCTAACAGCTCAGAGATGGTCTCCTTGGGAAGTGTGCGTTTTCTGCTCAAGATCCAGGAAAACTCAGAGTGAAAGAGACCGGCGAAATCAGAGCACGAGTAAACCAGTGCGTACTCATCATAATCAGTAGCCAGCACCCAGTAAGGGCCAGGAGGAGCATCTGAAAGAGAACATCATGGATAACTCAAATCAAAGATTTGAAAATAAAATCAAATAAACCAGCTAAAAAAAAAAGATTTGTTTAGACTTACCTTCAAAGAAGCTGACTTCAAGTTTGGCAGGCTCTGATGCATCTACAATCTTGGCAGTTCCCTCAATGAAGCTATAAGTGTCATTAGCACTGTGAGGATGTTCAGAGAAAATATATTAGGTTAATTTAAACCATTTTATAAGAAAGTGCAAAACTCTGAATATTCTGAATGTCAGATTCCATGTTATTTATTATTTGTAAACATACTCAATATATTCAGAATATTAACAAATGTATGTTATTTTATTTATATTGCACTATTTTCTCATCAATACTTACAGTAACTGTTCATTTCGAACAAGGACAATGCCATCACTCAGAGTGTAAGCGGCCTGGCAGCACTCGCCCAACTGGAACCGGGCTGGAATCTTCATGATCTCATACCATCTGCCCATGTACTATAAAATAACAAAATGATAAGAAGTTATGCAACAGGATTTTTTTCCTGTGATTATACAGGTAATTTTGAAGCTGAAAATTAAGTTTCATATGAACAAATACCATTCTACCATTTCTGCTATTTAATTTTTGTTATCAATATTGGATTTATTTTGTATTCCTCTTGGCTTTAGTGCAGTAAAGTGGTCATAATTATTGTAGTATAATTTTTGCTCCTGATACTAAAAAAGTAAATATACAGATTGAGAAACATTTACAAAAAAATAAATAAATAAAATAAAAATAATAAATTATAATCAATAAGTCATGATAACTTTAACTCATCAAAATAAGTAAGGAAATTTTAACTTTTTTGTAAGTTATATGAGATTCAACTCAATTTATTTTTATAAGTTGAAATTACTTGTACAACCAAGTTAATAGCCAGCAGCTGACCTTAAAGGGATAGTTCACTTTGAAATTAATTTTTGATATGTACTCGTAAATGTAAGTACACATTGATGGCCTAAGACATGAAACGAGCGGTTTGTGTGAGAAAACGAACAGTATTTATATCGTTTTTCTTTTTACCTTGTGTACCCACAGCCATGTCCAACACACAAACCGCTCGTTTTGCGTCTTAGGCCATCAATGTGTACTTACATTTACGAGTCATTAAATCATGTTTCATTTTGACCCCCTAAACCTCCATTATATGACTGATAGACAACAACGGTTTGACCGAAAAATATCAAAATTGAAAATACTGCAGAAACAAAGAAACCTACATCTTGGATGCCCTTGAGGTAAGCTAAAACTATCCCTTTAATTATTTAGGTGGATTTTTGACAGTGTATAAGCAAAAGTTTACCCTAGCAGGATCAAAGTTTTGTTGGACAGGAGGTTCTGGACATTTTCCAGAGCTGATGGACTGAGCACTGACCGCTAGCACGGACAGAAAAGTCAGAGACAGAACCTGAAGAGCCTGCATTCTTTCAGCTTGAACCTGAAAAAACCAAAAACACATACTTAATGAGGATAACAAGAAATGTTAATTAAAGGTTGGCAAAGCAATCACCTTACCTGTTTGGACTCAAGAGTAGAAGGTAAAGAACAGTGACAAAGTTTAGTATATATAGACCTTTACATCTTTTGGTTATATCACTAACTCCACCCCCTTCAACTTAAAAAAACCTCATTAGAACAGGTTTGGGGAACCTGGGCATCTGCTCACACAGATGTTGAAGGTTAAGTAAACACACCTTCAGTTGAACTTCACAGAAGAAGGTGATCAACGAGTCACGCTTTCCACATCTTTGAAACTTAAATCTTTAAAATAAAACTCAAAGGGTGTCCCGAGAATCCATGTGTCAATCCGTCAGTATTTTAATGTCCTATTATTTTGCTTATTTTACATGATTGTACATTTTATACAAGAATTAATAAAATCATTAATTTTGTGACAGAACACAACACATAAAAGATTTAATTTGTGTGAATGCGATAATCTATGTCCCATTTCTGTCACGTAAGCACATTTTAGCCATAAGAAATGTAGCCTATTATCAACAAAGTTTGGGAGCAGCATGTTCAAATAATTGATCCAATTAGCACATTATTCCAACCAGCTGTCGACAATCAGTTATCAACATATCTATCCAATCAGCTTGGAGACCTTTTTAAATCCTCATGAGAACCAATCGAGGATAGTGGAAGCAGTCGTGGACTTTATAACTGCAACAGGATTAGCCCTCTGAGAATGGTGGTGCCATAAAACGATACCGAGACTGAACTGTGAGAGGCAGCAACATGCCGTAAGGCATCTAGTCTGCCGGAAAGCCAGAAGAAGAAGAAGCTTGGAGACCTACTCATTTGACACACCAATGTTCCTTGACAGTTGACAGTGACAGTTTTTCAGCATCCCCCCACACCCTCATACTTGCCTGGTTGTGGTGGGCAGATCGAGGCTTTGTGAAGCAATGAAACAGTTGTTGAACCAAACGAAATGTGCCATGATGTGTCGAGGGCGAGGCTTCGAATTAATCTGACACCCTTCTCCACCGTGACACTCAGAGGCCGTAAATGGCCTCCGAAACTCATTCGAGACGGATTTGAATCCGATCACTCAAACCACTTCAGGAGGTGTTATGGGGTCAGGGGATCTCTGGATAATCTGTAATTCATTTGTAATTATAAAACGAAAATACCTTTCTCTTATGAGAGGTTCTCTCAAATTGCATAAGCTAGCTTACGTGGGAAAAATTCATCTTTTCTGAGATATTGAAGCCAAAACATTATCCTTAATTTTTGTATCCATTGTCAACGCAGTGCAGCAGCTGCAGACCTTGAGCGGGCTAGCAAGCAAGCTCATTGGTTGCTCTGTGGCAAACTGCTGCAGCCTATAGACAAACTCGAGTGAACTCGCATCAAATTAGAGGCACTTACACCGTCATTGCATCATAGCTTGCCAGAAAGGGCATGGCTAGAGTGTATATAAGTGCGGTTTGTAGGCCACATCCCTGATTTTCATCTCTTCAGCGAAGCTCTTCGCATCTCTGAACTGCAGATGCCACCTTGCCATTGAGGGGCATGTAGCGAGCCTGGACAGTGCCTGAACAAGCCGGCAGTCTTCACCACCTTCAGCCATCCTGCGAGCTACGCCATCCGGTTGACGTCTCCTTTTTAGAGCATAAGTTCCAAGTGAACTTTACAAAAGATCAAGCGAGTGTCTTTTTAAATATGCCTCGCACCACCGGCGGCTCATGCCACACCCCTCTCAGCACCGGAGACCGCCATCTCTTCTGAAATCTCTGCCCGGGACTGGAACACGCAGAGCTCGCTCTCACCAAAGGCGGATGTGACCTCTGCGAAGAGCTTCTGTTGTCGACCCTGCGGGCTCGACTCGAAGCGTTTAAAGCTGACCCCTCTCACCGACGCGCAACTGCTGCTCACGAGTCGCATTGCCGTCGTGCTGAATGGGGGACGCGCCGCTGACAGCTATGCCAACCGCGGCTAGCTTTCTTTACGTTACAAGAAAGCTACCGCGTGCACACGCTTGACCGGCAAATGGGGTAATAGTGTGTTAGTCCCACCAAGGCCGGACCAGTTCGCTACCATTCGACCAGTTGGCCGAATGGTATCAGCGAGGAGTGACTATGGGAGCTGTATCTCACCAAAAAGTCATCTCCACAGATGCGTCAAACACGGGTAAAAAAGAGGCGTAAAGCGCTCGTTGATGCGAGTTACAATCACGCAGTGTGAATGAGCAAAGACGCGATCTGAGAGAATCGCCGACAAGTCGCCGACGCCTGTGAGATATTTGGCTTGCAAACATCTGGACCTGTCTGCCTGACCTGTCGCAGCGTGCTAGACAGAGTTTTTGGCGATTTTTCCTGTTGAAAAGTCATGTAGAGTAAAACCTGTCGCCGATCCATCGTGTAGAGTGAACACAGCAGCGACTGAATGCTGGCCAAGATAGTCATGCAGTGTGAAAAGAACAGCGAACAAACTACTTTGAAAATCGTGCAGTCTGAACTCGGCAGAAGTCGCAGACGCTTAACACTACAATCTTCATTAAAAGTAAAGAAAAGAAATGGTCTTACCAGGGCTTTGCTGATTTTGAAATTAGCCGATGATCAATAAAATGCAGCTCATATCTGTTACTTTCGGTGACGTACACTCCATAGAGTGCCGAAGTGATGACGTCACTTTGTAGGACAACTAGGGAAGCTAGCGGCGCAAATGGGTTCCCTCGATCGAAAAGCTATCCCAGATAGCACAAGTCTATTTGATGTAATATTTACATCCGGAAGACGTATTTTAAAGAGTGCTTGCTCATCTGCAATACGTCTAGGACGTCCCTGTCAGATGTCAAATAGACGTTTAGAAGATGTCTTTAAGATGTAATGATTTAGAATGCATGTTAAACTGACATCTTCTAAACATATTTGTCATCTGAAGACGTCCTAGACGTATTGCAGATGAGTAAACACTCTAAAATACGTCTTCCAGATCTAAACTACCTATTGGTTTTCATTAAACTGAGAAAAATGGAATTATTGACGATCACTGAGAAATGGTCTATTTAAACTGCAAAAAACATTTATTATTTTCAAGGTGAACAGGATTCATTTGCCTCGATCCACGCTGAAAAAAACGTCTAAATGTCACATTTTTAATGAAGCAGCCTAAATAGTCCACTTTGGAAAATGTGTAGATGTCACGGTTTAACCCCCTCAAACGTGAAACTTACACGTCTGCGTTAACACGGCACGCTCCATTGGAGAGATATCCGGATGTTATTCGCCTCTGCCATAACTACCTATTGGTTTTCATTAAACCGAGAAAATGGAATTTTGTTTTATTTACGATCACTGGGAAATGTTCTATTATTTAAAATGCAAAAAAACAAAAAACAAAACAAAAACCATTTATTATTTTCAAGGTGAAAATGATTCATTTGCATGGATCCACGCCGAAAATGTGTCACGTTTTTAATGAAGCAGCCTAATGAGTAAAATGTCTATTTTTCCGGCGTCCCCCCAGCTCCTCGTTTAAGCAAAAGGTACGCTAAAAACAACGTATTACATCGATGTTAAACCACGTTAACCGAGCCATTCCACCGAATGGGTGACATTGTAAATCTTCAAAAATAAACTTTCATTTTATTTTTTTTCAACATTGAATCTATTACTACACACATATTTAACTATTCAAAATGTGCATTGGTCCATCTCAGGCAACTTTATTTAATTTTTTACAAGGTTTCTAAGCAGACTATGGGCGCATTCTCAGTCCTGTTACCGAAACTCATGTGCCATTTAAAAAGCATGTTTAAAAGCATGTCTATTAATTCCTTTGTTTTCCCCACAAGAAAGTGTTTATTTTAAAGACATTGTTGGTTATATGTTCAAATAATTGATATTTGTGACAAAAAGGTGTATTTTAATATAAAACATATAGCCATTTTTTTCACTTTAAAGAAAACCGAAGCCTCAAGTTTATAATTTTTTTTAATAATTTAATGTATTAAACAAATGTATAAATGATGGACCAAACAAAACTGTTGAAAACCGTGGTTTAACATCAATTTTTTAGAAAAAGAAAAAAAAAATAGTAACAGGAATGAACACTTGGTTACAGGAATGAACATTAGGTAACAGGAATGAGTGTCTAAATGAGTGTGTATGAGAGATACTGTACATGACTGTGTGTGTATGAGAGAGAGAGTGTATATGATTATGTGTGCATAAGATTTCTGTTGAAGTGATTTACTATGTGCTAGAAGTACTTCACAGCGAAGGAGGTGGAAAGAGAAAAAAGGAGAGAGAGAAGAAGAGATGGAGGGAGAATGAGGGAAGTTAAGACAAAAAAAGGGAGAAAAGAGAGGGTTGCAGGTGTGTCTTGCTTCTTCCCAGTGCAGCATGCCATAGGTGGGTGTTTCTGGCATCTACATAGTATGGGGTTTATCCATCTTCTACAAAATATAAGAAATACAAAGACAAAACGTTTAAGTCACTTTGTGGTGCTGAGGGCAGATGCCTGTATATTGTGACATCATGTGGCTATTATTTAGACCGTATTTAGCTATTTTTCAAATGCAACTTGTAAACTTTGTGTGATCAGTCACAAAAGATGTCAAATATTGATACCAATGGATAAAAATCTTCTGTAAGTAAAGCAGTAAGGCTTAATTCTTTCTCAAGAGCCTGTTAGACATTTTAATAATTTTATAGATTTATAAAAATATGTTTCTTGTTAAGCACTGTGTAAACTGGGCAGTCATGAAGTGGGCTTCTCTTCTTGGCCCCAGTTTATCACTTCAGCACTTGTTCCACAACATAGTCGTTATCAGCCCATGAGACAAAGGACTAAAAAGCATCCATCGCTAGCTTATCAATTTCACAGCGGCACAACTCAAACATATATCACAAAGAAATATAAATGATCTGATCAGAGCACTGTTTGAGCTCAATTTAGAGTATTTGAGGAATGCAGACCATGGACTGCAGATGATCCCACAGGCCACTCCGAGAAAAGTTCCATTTAGAGTCTTTCTATGTTGGAAAAGTGAGGTTGTGTATTTCTATGTTGGTATTGCTGACAGGAACAAGGAAAAGAGGACATATTTCGCCAGTATTGTTCTCTCTCCATTGGCTTCCAGTTAAACATCGTATTGAGTTCAAAACACTGTTGTTTGTTTATAAGGGATTGCATGGACTGGTCCTCCATACATCTCTGATCTCCTTTCAGCCCACTGTTTTTAGAAATTTCAGGTCAACCAGTAGCTGACTGTTCCGAAGACACGTCCAAAATTAAAAGGAGATTGTGCCTTTTCTGTGGCCGCTACTCAGCAATTGGAATAATCTGCCATCTTACATAAATACTGCACCTTCATGAATTGATTTCAAATCGTTTCTTAAAACCCACTTGTTTACTGCTGCTTATATGGTCATAAGCGGCTGTAGAGATATTGTATTGTTTATTTGTGGTTTCATGTTTTATGGATACTTGTTTGCACTTTGTACAGCGCTTTGGCCAACAGCTGTTGTTTATAAATGTGCTCTATAAATAAATATGACTGACTGGAAACTTTCTCTCTGAGTAAAATTGAAAGGATTACACTACAAACAAATAGTTTCTGTTTGATTTGCAATTATGTTAACAGAAGTTAAAACAGAATAATTTTGGGTGAAGGTTAAGTTTACCTTTGAGAGCATTTCATTGTATCTTAGGTAAAACTTCTTTTTCAAATGATGATGTATTAATGTCATTTGCATGTCATTAAAATACAACGCATTCTCACCCCAAGGCGTCACCTTTGACCATGCTTCAATATTTGACGTTTTAGGCGCCCTTTAGCGTCACTGACATGACGCGATCCTACGGCGTCATCTAACTGACGCTAAAGGAAAGCGTCAGTTAGAGGACGCGGTTAGGTTTAGGTGTGGGGTGGGGTAGGGTACACGCGATCCTAGGGCGTCATCTAACTGACGCTAAAGGGCACCTAAAGCGTCAGATATTGAAGCATGTCCAAATGCTTCCCAAGGCGTCAGTTAGAATGGGCTGTCAAATAGTTAACTATTGGCAATATTTTAGAAAGGATGCATTTCTTGCAAGAGTATAGCCTACAAAAAATGATTCAATAGCTAGTTGAATATTGGTTAACTTTATGTCAACTGAAAATTAGATCACAACACATCTCACAGTTGCTCATTATTCAAGGCTTTATTAAGGCATCACACTGCACAGTTCCGGTGTCTGGTCGGTCTCAGTAAAAACACCAGTATTGATGCCTTGGGAATTGAGGATGTCTAACAGCTCAGAGATGGTCTCCTTGGGAAGTGTGCGTGTTCTGCTCAAGATCCAGGAAAACTCAGAGTGAGAGAGACCATCTAAATCAGAGCACGAGTAAATCAGGGTGTACCCATCATAATCAGTAGCCAGCACCCAGTAAGGGCCAGGAGGAGCATCTGAAAGAGAACATCATGGATAACTCAAATTAGATTTGGAAATAAAATCAAATAACCCAGCTAAAAAAAAAAAGATTTGTTTAGACTTACCTTCAAAGAAGCTGACTTCAAGTTTGGCAGGCTCTGATGCATCTACAATCTTGGCAGTTCCCTCAATGAAGCTGACAGTGCCATTAGCACTGTGAGGATGTACAGAGAAAATATATTAGGTTCATTTAAGCCATTTCAGAAGAAAGTGTAAAAATCTGAATATTCTGAGTATCAATCCATTGTTATATTCAGAATATTAACAAATGATATTTCATTTATATTGTACTATCAATACTTACAGTAGCTCATCATTTCGAACAAGGACAATGCCGTCACTCAGAGTGTAAGTGGCCTGGCAGCACTCGCCCAACTGAAACGGGCCTGGAATCTTCATGATCTCATACCATCTGCCCATGTACTATAAAATAACAAAATGATAAGAAGTTATGCAACAGGATTTTTTCCTGTGATAATACAGGAAATTTTGTAGCTGAAAATGAAGTTTCATAGGAACAAATACTAATATTCTACCATTTCTGCTATATAATTTTTGTTATCAATATGTGATTTATTTCATGTTGAATTATGTAAATTATTGTTCCTGATATTAAAAAAGTAAATATACAGATTAAGAAACATTTACAAATAATAATAATAATAACAATAAATTATATGATCAGTAAGTCATGATATCTTTACTTTAACTTTTTTGTAAGTTATGAGATTCAACTAATTTTTTTAAACGTCTGTTTAATGTAATTTAAGTTGAAATTACTTGTACAATCAAGTTAATAGCCAGCAGCTGACCTTAAGTATTTAGGCGGATTTTTGACAGTATAAGCAAAAGTTTACCCTTGCAGGATCAAAATTTTGTTGGACAGGAGGTTCTGGACATTTTCCGGGGCTGATGGACTGAGCACTGACCGCTAGCACGGACAGAAAAGTCAGAGATAGAACCTGAAGAGCCTGCATTCTTTCAGCTTGAACCTGAAAAAAACAAAACACATACTTAATGAGGATAACAAGAAATGGTAATTAAAGGTTGGACAGTTGTAGACTCAAAGCAACCATATTACCTGTTTGGACTCAAGAGTGGAAGGTAAAGAACAGTGACAAAGTTTAGTATATATAGACTGTTTTTTTTTATATCTTTTGGTTATATCAGTAACTCCACCCCCTTCAACTGAAATAAAACCTCATTAGAACAGGTTTGGGGAATCTGGGCATCTGCTCAAACAGATGTTGAAGGTTAAGTAAACACACCTTGAGTTGAACTTCTCAAAAGTAGGAGATCAACGAATCATGGGTATAGCTTTCCACAACTTTAGCTTTAAACTAAACTAAAGCTTTAAAATAAAACTCAAAGGGTGTCCCAAGAATCCAATGGCCGTCAGTATTTTAAGCAAAATAATTGGACATTAAAATACTGACTGCACATATGTGCCGTCAGTATTTTAATATCCTCTTTGATCGTGGGAAATCTGATCAATGGAAGCATCTCCGATCCAAAGATATTGGCAAAAGTATTTTTTCTAAGGTAAGACGTTCACTTCACCATGCACACTCCACAATGAATAGCTTATTATCACTGTGTGACTGTTAAACATAACTGGTATAATCACAAATGTTATTCTGTGCCCTAAAAATGGGCATATTTCATGGCATTGTGTCATGCATAGTCACTGCAAAATCTAGAGAAATGTTCGAGGTGGCCAGCGGGGTACAGTTGAAACACTACTGTCTCAACTGTACCCGCAAAAGAGTTCAATTAGGAAACACACGGTTTAGTTGTTCAGTGTTATGATAACAGGTTAAATGTCATAATTAGCCAGCATAAGCCGCAAATGAAATAAAAAATTGGTATTTGTGATAATTAAACTGTGTATTATTAATGAATATATAAAATAAATTGTTTCTGTTTTATAAAATTTAACCAGTCCCAATTAAAATAAAATTACTGAATTTGAATGGATGAATAAACAAACATGTTGCTCAATTGTTATTTTTTTATTTGACTTTATTTATTATATTTTCAGTGAACGATTAGTTACCTTTACATCATTAAAAATGGGTGTCTCAACTGTACCATGGTACTGTCTCAACTGTACCACATATGGGTACAGTTGAGACAAAGTTGAGACAAAAAACAACTTATTTTTATGAGCTAATTGTGGAAAATATAAACTACTGATGAGTAATATTGATTGGTAATATCTTAGTCTACAAGCTAATGAAATGTCATGTGGCAATGTCATGTGGAAATTCACGTCTTTTCAGTATCTATTTTTGTGTGAAATATTAAAACATAAAAAGTGTCTCAACTGTACCCAGTCTACCCTAACCATCATAATCAACATTCTGGAACTGAGGAAGACTATCCATGGGCGTTTGGGGTTGATTTCCCGTGTGGCAGACCCACTACTGACAGCAGTACGAGCAGTACGTAGCATCAGATAGTCCCAAGTCCGGGGGTCTCTGAGACTCTTCTACTGTTGAGTGCATTTGCCAGTGATAGTGGTGGCCCTCTTGTGCATGTGGGTCGTACACACTTCTCCAGCTCGTTCGAGGCTCATGAACTTTTCACTCCGACATGATCACGGAAGAAGTCATCAATGAACTATCTGTCTGCCCTGATACGACCATGTAGGTTGTCTGTTTGCCCTGACACAAATGCAGAGGAGATGAACTGTCTACTATCAGGACCACGGAGGTCATTATTGAACTCTCTGCCTGTCCTGTTGTGACCGTGGGAGTCGCCCTTGAACGCCCAGCCTGTCCCATATGGCCACAGAGGCATTTACTGAACTTTCTGCTTGTTTTGACACAGTCTCAGAAGCCAAACTTAAGCTTTCTGTGACCTTTGTTACAGTGGTCTTCTGCTCCGCCATGGGGATCTTCAGTCCAGTCTAGCTTGCAGGGCTGGAACAAACAGGGAACACAACATACACAAGACATGGTATCCAGACACTATCCACAACTGGAACCATGAGCAATAAGTAAGAGGTAGCACAACACACTCAATGACAACAAACTGGCAAAACATGAGGGCAAGAGAAGACATACATGGAGCTGAGAAGAAGTGGAACAAGTGAGCAGATTCAGACAAGGAACAGGTGAACACACTCAGGAAAACGTGGACTCAACAAGGGAGGAATAGGTGACAACAAGAGGGAGTGTTACTGGGAAAGGTAGGAACAGAGGAGCTCATGGCGAACACAAAGACAGAGCCATATGTTCAAGCACAACAACAAACATAGAGACACGAAACAAAGACAACACAGACAAAGACAAAGGGCAGAATCCTGACAATTTCTTACTGCAATTGGATCCTATAGCCATCATTTCTGAATGACCACACATAATAATTGTGCCAATTTGTTTTTTTTTTTTTTCAAAAAACTGCCTGAATCCAATAAGCTTTATAGTTCCAGAATTAAATAGATCTTATGTTGGTTTAACAAAGCACTTGGCTTTCTAGTCTGATAACTTTATTCTCATTGCTAGATAAATTTGAATTCTATGTTTTGTTGTTACCCATGATATAGGCTACAAAAAAATAAAATAAAATAAAAATAAATAAATAAAAGTAATTAAAACACCTACATCAAATTTTTGATTTTTTTCTATTTCTTCTCATGACATCAAAGATGTTATTTAATGTTTTTCCATTCATCCTTTTATGAAAATTGATTATACTCAACAGGTTGAGTCATGTGAATTATTCACTATGTTCTTATCACTGTTAGATATCACAAACACCTGCAACATACAAAACACACAACACGTGGGGACGATATGGTCCTTGTGTAAAGACACATGTTTACGGCATAAATGTCCTGAGGATACACGTGGAAGTTTTCATATCATTAGAAAAAGAGTTCATGAGGTGTGCCTCCCCCTTCCCGTTCCTAAGTATAATCAATGCTCACATCCCACAAAAATTGAGAGTTGATTCAGAAATACAATTAAAAGCTATGATGAAGTGTCACTACTTGTTTTGGCAGCAAAGGAGACCGACAAATCAGAAGAGCATACTCATAACAGCTACATATATATATATATAGCGCCCTCTATCTGTCAGCATCACCATTACATTCAGCCTGCTGTTCAATTTGGAAGCACAGGTTCATTTGTCACATATCATCACAACTTACTGTTACTTTTCCTCATGTGTGCCCCAAACCTGAACTTCAAAAACACAACTGGAACAAATGGAATGCTTATAAAGAGAAAAGACAATTTAGACAAAGCAACAGTGTAGTTTAGATATCCATTAATGGAACATCCTCTCATGACTTCAATTTGCCTAATCACTTACTTCATGTTGGGAATAAACTGTGGTATCACAAAGACTCCTTCATGACACGTCTTTTCTGCAGTCACATGATCCCAGAGAGAGAATGATTCAAATAAATACTCAGAGCTCCACACACCATCTAGTATTCCGCACATCTTTAAGAGGTAAGGATTTGAATTTGTCAAACTGTTTTCTGTACAATGGTTGTTCACCAAAAAATTGATAGCTACAGTACTGTTCAAGGGTTTGGGGTCATCAAAAGCGACATTGCAGATATTTGTAATTTTACTAATATATGCTATTCTTTCTATCTTTTTATTCATTAAAGAATCGTAAAAAGGTGTACGTTTATGATTTCTAATGATTTCTGAAAGATCATGTGACACTGAAGACTGGAGTAATGATGCTGAAGATTCAGCTTTGCCATCACAGGAATAAAATACATTTAAAATATAAATTCAAATAGAAAATGTTTATTTTAAAATGTAATAATATTTCACAATACTAGTTTTTACTGCATTTTGATCAAATAAGTTCAGCCTTGGTCAGCATAAGAGAGTTCTTTAAAAGAATTAATAAAAAGAAATTTTACAACCCAACCTTTTGAATTTAAATGTATCTTAGAATCCTTAAATTAATAATATACGCATTTAGTTTGTTTTAAATTATATGACAGAATGTTTTCAATTATTTCAGCTGTTGATATTCTTTTCTCTCTCTCTCTCTCTCTCTCTCTTTTTTTTTTTTTTTTGCAATGGGCATTGCAAGTAAAATGAAGGCCTTTCTGGTAGTTTTGGCCTTTTTTCTGCCTATCATAAATGCCCAGGTGCCTCATTGGGGGCCATGCCCAGAACCTACAACTCAACCTGCCTTTAACTTAAAGAAGGTAGCGTATTATTACACCTCAACATATGCAATGATCAGGTCTTCTATTCTGCTCTTAAATTTTTTAATAGTCTGCTTGTCTGGATCCTAATATAGTTTATGGGCAGGTGGTTTGAGATAGCTAAACTTCCAGCACAGTTTGAGCGAGGGAGATGCATTGAGACTAACTTTACTCTTAAGCTGGATGGATCAGCTCACGTAGTGAGCTCAGAAATTCTGTGAGTACCAACAAGTCAAGCAGTATTTAAAGGGTCACTTTGTTATAATTTCATTGAATTACACAATTGTATAATAAATAATACACCAAGTAAAACCAACTTTATTCAATTAGAAAAGGAGAGCTAAGAACAATTGACGGGACAGCTGTGGTGGAAGACAAGAAAAATCCTGCAAAGCTTGGAATCAGTTTTTCTTATGGTACGAAGCTGATTTTCTTTTTTGAGCATTTGCTACATCAAATGCTATGCCATTGCCATGTTTATTTTTCATTCATTTCGAATCATATTTCATGTTTTGCTTCTCTACTTGAATTGACAGTTTTGCCCTACACTCCATACTGGATTTTGTCCACCGACTATGAGAATTCAGCACTGGTATATTCATGCACTGATGTCTTGAGACTGTTTCATGTAGACTTCGCTTGGATTCTGGGCCGCACCCGATCTCTGCCTGCCGTCACCGTCGCCCATGGAAAAGAGGTTTTTAGCAATAACAACATCGATGTGAGCAGGATGATCTTAAGCAGACAGCAGGGATGTGACAAAGACCTTTAAAGATGAACTGAACTAAAATTTGAGAAAAGGTGATATAACAGATGTATTTTATTTATTCTCATTGGTACAATTTTTAAAATGGCAGAATTTGTTAAAAGGGATAAAATGGTACATTAAAAGTGTTGTTTTTGTTACACGGGCGCCGCCATGTTGGATTTCAACGTTCGACTACGTCACTGGCATGGTAAGCCACTCCGTTGCCTACCCGCACCAGCAGAACAGCCGTAGCTTGTAAACAGTCTGAGGCTAGCCGACATGGCTGAGGAAACAGATTTTTTAGCGACACACTATTTAGAGATGTGTACTTTCGTCAATGAGTACATGAAACGTCTGACAATGCATGAAATGTTTTATTTACACAAGTTACGAGTTCAATGCATCACGTTAACGTTACTCGAATCCTTGATATTCGGGTGAGGGGGAAAAGATCCCTGATGTGTAGTTCACTGTAAAGGATGGGATTTTCTCCTTCCTAAATGCACCCTCGCCCATAGAGTGAACTGCCAGTACGCTGTTAATCTAAACAATCTGAGAAAAGTGTAACAAGTTAGCCCAGCCGTCACCTATTCGTAAAATACCCTGCTACTTATGGGGCGGTCGAGCGTCTCAGCTCGGACATCCATTAGAGACAGCATAGCCTCCTCCAACACGTTTCTCTCACCGAACAGCTTCCGAAATAAACGGTGCATGGTGATGCATTTTTCGCCGATCAATAAATGTCCATGTTGACCTCTCTGCAACAGATCGTCTCCGTGCAGTGTCTGCTCCACAGCGCTCGCGCCCACAGTCACTTTCCCCCAAACGGTCCTGTACTGCAAGTGAAGCCTGAAACTGATTGTCCTCCATGTGGTGGTAGTTAGACACTACTGGCCTGTCCCTCACGGGCTCAAATGCGTAATCCATGCCGTTAAAAGTGCTCATTTTCGTCTGTGTATACAGGACCTACAGCTGTTGTCTATGGCGCTCCGCGGGTCCTACCATGCCAGTGACGTCATCGGAACTGCCAGCACTAACAAGCGCAATTTTGCGTTGCTTAAAAAAGCTATATTTATATTTTTTTAAAAAATGTTTAGTGTAATTTACTTTTAATTGTCATAAACAACACGTTTTCAATGTCGATATTTTTCAGTTCAGTTCATCTTTAAATTACTGTCTTATACTGGAAAATCCAGTTTTCAATGTTGTGATGTTTTGTGTTGAACAACCTGCGGACTACAGAAGTCGTATACTATTCCTTTTAAACACTGCTTATTATGAAAGTGTTTAATTTAACAAAGTCTTGGATTTATTAGCCTACTTTTCTTAAGTTTCTGCGAACCAGAAATGTAATCCATCTGTTTTGTACTGAATTGAAAACACAAGTTTCCAATTGATCAAAATAAATTAGAGCACTAACCAAAACCATGTGAACTTGCTTGTTTTGATTCTCAGTGACATTTTGCACCTCCTTGTGGTCACAAAGAAAATAAATAAATAATAATAATTTATATCTATGAAATAATCAAGTAACTTTCATTCACTCCTTAGTACCATTTGTAAACAAGAAAACTATTATGCCCTTGTTTGATATTTTAGAAGCATTGATATATTATGGTTTGTTAATATTTTGAATTAGTTTGAAAGTTTTAGTCATTTTTATTATTAAAGTCCCCGTGAAACGGAAGTTGCAAACGATTTTTCTCCAGTGCTGTGACGTATTTCCAAGTGAAACGGAATATTGAACAGAGGGCAGGGTTTTACTCTAGCACTAGAAGTGCCAGAATTCCAAAACTACTAGAACGGCCACAAACGGTCATTTTGACCGTTAGATTCAAAACAGTGTTGATGAATAATTTTCGTAATTATTTTTGTCAACCATATTTTTTCAAAGACGAAAACGAGACGATAACTAAATAAAAACTAGGTTTGAATGACAAAAACTATGACGGAAATGTTAGATAGTGACGATTTGCGACGCGGTCAAGGCTAATAATAATAATAGGACTCGCAGAACTGAACAGCCAATGCAGCAAAACAAACAGCGCAGGACAGGGTAGCAGAGCTCACCATCATCCGACATGAATGGAACATCTGGATCGGCCGTGTCTGATGATAGCAGCCCTCTCTTTTTCCTTGATGTGACTCTGAATCACTCTCTGATGAGGAGGAAATGTTAACTTGCACCCAGGAAACGTCGCTGTCACTTTCCACCTCCGATTGTTCCCCTGCATCCGAATTATAGATAACTGTAGTCCGGTTTTATTTGCTTATTTCTGATCAACAACTAATGTAGAAATTATTATATAGCAAACACCGCTACAGAGGTGACCGGACGGACCATTCTGTTGACAGAACACGATCAACCGCGGGATATTTAACAAAAAAATACCGCAAAATTCAGTGCGGTCAATATGACCGTCTAATGGCCGAAATAGGTAAATATGTTCATTTTTTTTGTTTTGCCTTACGTTTACGTAACTTAATTTATATGAAAAGCATTTTAAATGAAAATACAGACAATTTTAGGAAAAGTCAGGTACCAGCAGGATTTTATTATTTTTTTCAACAAAGTTATTATAGATATAAAATTCAAAACGGTCAAAATGACCGTTGTGGCCGTTCTAGTGCCTAGCGCTCCTCCTCTCCATCTCTCGCTCATAGCAAACTAACGGTTTGAGGGGAGTGGTTAAGCGTTTCCCCACCCAAACTGTGAAACCTACGTCATCAGAAAAAGAAACCGTTCCAGACCGGAAGTAACTTTTCAGATTTTGATTAAAGATTACTAAGGTAAAACATTTTTTTTTAATATATATTCACTTGCACGGATTAATTGTTCACCACAAGACTAGTAATATGCGCTAACAAAGTAAATAGGTTCAATTTTGATTTCACGGGGACTTTAAATAACAACAAAAACGTCTACATAGTTTAAGCTATTTTAGTACTTTAACTTAAAAACGAGAAATTCCTGAGCCTTTTCCAAAATGTTTTTTTTTTTAACATACATTTTATTTTAGTTAAATGTTCATTTTATTTCAAGTAATATTTTTTTAATAGTTTTAGTTAGCGATACATGATGGAGAAAAAAAAGTTGTCAAACATTTGATCACAAGAATTTTATTTCGATATTTGAAACTTTTCTCACTGATTGACGGGGTCACAGATGTACAATTAGTTACTTAGATTAATGAAAAGCTAGAATACAGACTGTAGAGACCTTGGATATATAATAGAAATGACAGTCACAGAGAGATTAGTCACATAAGGTATTTTCTGATCTCAAAGTAGTTACTTCATCTTATAAAGGAAAAGTAGATGTGAGAGAAAACAGAGAGCGTATTTATTTCATCCATGCTTATGCAATGCATGTTCAACGGAACTGCAGCGGGCTGACACGCAATCCAATCACATCCTTTCCTATCTCGGTTACCTAAAAAAAAAAACAGGAGAGAGAGAGAGATCGCCAATGAAATGGATTTTTCACTTTATAGCACCGCACGATGAGGTAAACCATTGAACAAGGGGAAAAGTAAAGTAAAGTTGACAACATAAGACTTTCTCCCTTCAATAAACCAACACTTAAAAAACACTGACATTACAAAGGCTTCGAACTAACCTGTGTGACCCTGCAAACCTCTCCTTTGTATTTGGGGCAGTAGCAGGCTCCAGACAGGGGACATTTCTCTACTGGCCGCCCACGGTACAGGGGAGTGTAGGAGGCGGCGCAGATGTCAAAGGGATTGTGGGGGTCGTAGTTCAGTTGGTGAGCATCTGTCAGGCTCTTCTCGCATGCTGCAAGAATCTTTCGTGTCTGAGTAAATAAAGACGGGGTTATGAATAACAGATAATGTACACATCGGCATTGTGTTGTCGAAAATATTATTTCAGTATGTAAAGATAAATATCTGAAACCATTCCAATACCAAGCATTTCCCTTCCTCCACACACTTACAAAGGGGCCACAAGATAGTTTAAATATATTAAAGGGTTATTAGTTCACCCAAAAATGAAAATGATTTCATTAATGACTCGCCCTCATGTCGTCCCAAGCCCGTAAGACCTCCGTTCATCTTTGGAACACAGTTTAAGATATTTTTGATTTAGTTAGTTTTCTGTCGCTCCATTGAAAATGTATTGTATACTGTTCTTGTCCAGAAAGGAAATAGAGACATCAAAGTAGTCCATGTGACATCAGTGGAGCTTCGTTTAAAGTCGGAGAGAGATGCACGCTGTAAACTGTAGACTTGCATTTTTTTGCCTAGTCATAGTTATTTGAACCCAAATACACACATGCACCAGATACACGTCAGCAGCGTCACTGCAGACTCGTGAACGCGAATTGACGACAGAACCGGAAGAGAATACAATGCTGAATAAAGTCGTAGTTTTTGTTATTTTTGGACCAAATTGTATTTTCGATGCTTCAAAAAATGAACTAACCCACTGATGTCACAGTGACTACTTGCCATGATGTCTTTATTTCCTTTCTGGACAAGGACAGTATACCGTACATACATTTTCAATGGAGGGACAGAAAACTCTTGGACTAAATCTAAAATATCTTAAACTGCGTTCTGAAGTTCCAGTCTTATGGGCTTGGAACGACATGAGGGCGAGTCATTAAATGATATAAGTTTCATTTTTGGGTGAACTAACCCTTTAAAATGGAAATATTTTGTAATAATTGAAAATGACAAAACAAGCATCATTTGTTTACCTGTTGTGCCACTTCTGGTTTGGGGCCCAGCTCAAGCAGACGGCGAGCAAAACCCGCTGCTGTTTTGAAGTTACGCAGTTTGAAGAAAAGATTGAGAGCTGTTCTCAACACCAAAACCATGTGGACAGGTTGCAGACTGCAGTGTGTGAAATATGCTGCCATCTAAAACACAAAAAAATGAATGAATATAAATTACTAGAATCTTAAATCAATATATTTTAATGCTTGAAAAGAAATGCACCTACCTCACAAAGTCTCTTTTGTTGTTCGAGAGTGTCTTTAGGAAGTTTCTTCCTCTCTGTTTCCATTGTGAGGCCAACAATATACTCCCTACAGATAGTGATCAGCTGCTGTGCCTAAGTTAAAGTAAAGATTATGTTTAGTACTCAAACCCTACAAAAACCTTGATAAAAATATTCATGTTAAATCACAACACACCTCTGTGATCTCTTGTTTGTTGTCAACCACAAGCAGTGGTACGGAGAGAAGAATGGCTCTGAAACGATCGACCGCATCTTCAAAGCGTCCTGCTGTGGTCAGCTGATAGCATTGCTGCAGGCGTGAAATGAGATCAGCTAGACGCAGGCCCACCGCTGGCAGACCCCCTTTAGCCCCGCTGTCCTTCCAGTTCCTATGGGGGTAACTGTGCAAGGAGGGCAGAGACGGCAGGCCCAGGTAACAGGTGCGGCCACGAGACAGAGTTTGCATAAAAAGCTGCTTATAGGGTCCAAACTGAACCACACCAACTTGGTCATGTAGTAACTGTGGAAAAGAGAATAAAATGCATTAGAGAAAGCAGAAAAACATATGGCACATTTCAGTTTGGTGCATTTATATTCCTTCCTGCCTCAAAACCCTTTAACTTTCCAGAAATGTTTCAGATTTTCTGACATTTTGGTGACAAATATATAACAAATACTAACAAAATACATGCAGAGTGCATTACAGCGTGGCACTGTGTCCATTTATACATAAACCTGTGTTTTCAGTGTTTTGTATCTCTGTAAGTTCTGTGAGTGTGTTGCTTATATTGTGCATATGAGAATGCGACAAGCCCTAACAATTTTACCAAACTTGTAAAGAGAAGAGCTTTTAAACTGCCCTGTTTACATAATGTAAACATTTACATTATAAAATATCCCTGTAGTTTACAGACAGAATAGAAACTTGATGGTTTAACATGTTGAAACTGTATTATATATTATTACATAAATATTAGTAATATAATTGTACAGATGTATATACTATATCATATTTTCTTAAACAATTTAGTCAATATTACAATACTAATATTTTGTTTAATATTTACATTTATATACACACACACACACACACACATACAATGTTTTGAAAGAAGTCTCTTATGCTCACCAAGCCTATTTGATAACAAACACGGAAATAACAGTAATATTGCGAAATGTTATAACTATTTATAATAATGGTTTTCCATTTTAATAGAATTTAATAAATTTATTTATGTGATACAAATCTTTCCATCAGTCATTACTCCAGTGCCACATGATCATTTCGAAATAATTCTTATATGCTGATTTATTATCAATGTATAAAAGGTTAAAAAAAAACAGCATTTATTTAAAATAGAAATCTTCTGTAACAGAATATTCTGCCGTTCAAAAGTTTGGGGTCGGTAATTTTTTCTTTTTTTTTTTGAAGTATTAATACTTGTTCAGAATGGATTGATAAAAAGTGATAGTAAAGATTTATAATTGGTTTTGTGAGATCCTTTTACCCTCATAGCAGTCTCAAAAGAGCCAGCCAACATGTGATCCACAGCCAGCTGAGAGTTGTTGCACCACATCTGGGTGGGGCTTGTGCCCTTGGTAGGCGGCACAAAGAAACCATCGCCCTCTGCGCCACCTCCTCCAACAGAAGGCACATCCTATTGGTTAAAGGAAAGAAAACAAGATGAGGTTACTTAAGATCTAGTTTCATTTACAGACAGAACTGATTTTAACTGCAGTTTTACATAAAACTTACCAGTTCTGGTGGGAGATCCAGATCTTCTTCAACCTCCCATCCTCCGCCCTCATCTTTCCCAATAGCTCCCTCATCGCCCAGTCCCTCTTGAGCATCCATGAATCCATCTGAGAAGAGCGAGATAGACGAGCGTTTAGATTGTAAGACAGTGGGTGTAGCTGGTCGCCAGGGTGTTGCCACATGCTATAGTGCTCTAAAGTGTTAAAGTGTTCTAGGTGGATTATTCAAATTTTATAGTGAATAGCCATTAAGTATGGTTTGGTCCTTGCTTCAAAAATATAGTCTTAATGCATAACAGGTTTTTACTATAAAATACTACAGTAAATACCTTCATCCAGATGAAGCTCTGCATCTTCTCCCCAGCCTTCATCTCCAGGAGCATCCATGTCCAGGTCAGCAACCATCTGCCCTGCTCGTCCTATTCAAACATACACAACAATTCATGTCAGAAATTAGATCCATCCAACTTTATAAATCCAGGTAACACTGTAAACGAGTATGAAAAAACAGCCCGTCACCTTTGGCAGCAATTGCTCCCTCGAAGAAGCCCTTGGAGACGGTTAGCAGAGGCCAGTTAGTGTCTAAGGGGTTGATGGGAGGTGGTGGCTGCAACAGCTGAGCATTGGTGTCTACCTCTGGCACCTGTACAAGAACCACCGTCCAATCATTCATCTACAAATATGTGCATCTCTGTTAGTAATGAGAATAGACCATACCATTTCTTTTTCTAGGTCAAAGGTCTCCTTCAGGGCTTCAGCTTCCTCATCCATCCCATGAGTGGCAGCAGTCAGGTAAGCCAAAGACTCTGAGAATGAATGTGATACGTTTTCATTAAATGAATCGCATCAAAACAATCAGGTGAATGAAAATGTGATGGTACTCACTCTGTCCACAGTTCTTCAGGATCCGCACACGCTCGCTGACGTCACCCAGGTAAAGAGCACCTTGATAGTGTCCACTCATATCCTTCCTTATCTCAGCTGTAAAAAATCATTAACATCATTCAAACAATCCACAGGAATGAATTCTCAGTCTTATTCAAAAGTCTGGGGTCACTAAGATTTTTTTTTTTTGTTGAAAGACGTTAATACATTTATACAGCAAGGATGCTTTAAACTGATTTAAAGTTAAATACATGTATAATTATTTCAAATAAACGATGTTTTTTGAACTTTTTGTTTAATAAATAATACTTAAAAAAATATTAAGGCCCCGATACACTTCAAGCATAATCGAAGAATGAACTGGTGTGACATCTTTTTGAACAAAATCAGGCCAAAACGAAGTTCGTTTGGAGTTCATTCCGGGAGTTTGAAAAGTTCACGCCGGCTGGTTCGAACTACTATTGGCCCGAGGCGATTACATTATAGGTAGATGCACTCTGGGGCTCCGCTTTAAATGTTTTGCTGTTTAAATAAACGTGGCTTAAGTTGACTGAAGTGCTGAATTGCAGAGCTTGTGCAAACACCCTCATCATGTTTAAAAGCAGTTTATACAGCTTTCTTAATTGCTGTTTTCCCACTGCTGTCCTGCATTTATGTTGTCATTGAGAGGCAACGTGAAGCATATATAAACATTCATCTACACACCGCTTTTAGGGAGTCTGGGTGTTCACTAACAATACACCGCTGCAAAGACATATCACTATATCAGTGCCTTTACAGTTTGGTTTCCACAAAAATACCAAGCAGCACCACCGTTTTCAACATTGATAATAATGAGAATAGTTTCTTGAGCAGCAAATCAGCTTATTAGAATAATTTCTGAAGGATCATGAGACACTGAAGACTGGGGTAATTGGGGCTGAAAATTGCCATCACAGGAATAAATTACAATTTTAAATATATTAAAATTGAAAACAGCTTATTTAAATTGTAATATTTAACAACATCATAATTTTTGTTTAAATAAACACAGCCTTAATATACATTCAATACTTCTTACAAAAACCTACAAAACCTAAAAAAAAAAAAAAAAAACACATCTTACCATCCCCAAACCTTTAAACAGTAATTTACTGCTATTTTCATCATCACTCACCTATCTTCATCATCTTCCTGAGCTTGGCCAGGTTTCCAGTGATGAGGTACAGGAAGGTGAGCTTGTCAAAGTTCTTGGTTCTCTGGTAGCACATCTCCACAACCTGGTGATGGCCCTGTAGAAGCGCAGCCTCGCCGAGACGCTCCCAGCAGCTTCGTTCATCCAGAGCTTTTGCAGCCTCCAGCGCCACCTGCAGGAACAAACACATCAAAAATAAACACCTGTTCAGGTAAAAGTGTTGAAGCCTTCAATCTCCATAAATATCAGTAATGTATACCTCAATGTTTCCACACTCCAGTGCCAGGCTGAAACGGGTCTTCTCATCTTTGACAAAGTGCAACGCAACCTCGGGGTAACCTTTCTTCTGTAGGTAAGCAATGATGGACTGACCAACCAATTTAGCATTACGCACCATATGAAGAACCTGAGGGTGTCGGGTAGAAAAAAAGTTATTAAGTAAGGGAAATAAGAGGTAATTGGAACATTTTATTTGTGATATTTAAAAAGAAAAATAATTTATAAAGTTAAAATGGAAAATTAAAAAAGTAATAAAATTAGAAAAAAATTTAAATAAAACAAAATAAATAAAATAAGTCTCATGGCTGAAAACACACACTAACCTCCTCATATTTGCGATTGACCAGAGCCAGTTTAAAACGGTACTCAGTGGGGTCAATATTTAGCACTCGCGGTCTGCACTCACGATCCAGGCAGTACACACTGTTGCCCCTGACTCTTGTCACATAGATGGGTAGATCCAATGTACGGATTATACCATGATCACTGTGAGAAAAAAAAAAAAGAAATATGAATAACATACCATAATCAGGTTAGGCAAAACTGGTTCTCTTAATGGAAAGAGTTGCGTGTCAGGCTATTGGAGCTTTACCCTGAGGTGAGGGCATATTTGATATGGTTGGAGGTGGTGTAGATGAAGACTTCATTTTCGGCCCAGGCGCCACTCTTCACTCTGATGTTCTCATGGATGTTACACAGGCTCTCTAACTTCTTGTTGCAGATCATGATGGCTGAACAAGCAAGAGCAGAGGGTCAGATGTGCGTGATATGATGATGAGGGATTATTTTGTTTATTACAAGGCAAAAATGCTTGAACAACCCTTAAGGGTGGAGATTTTTGAAATGCTGAAGGCTGTATACAACCAATTGAGTTTGCAGTACCGTGTTTAGCCAGCAGGGCTACATGGTTGGCATCTGAACTCCACACCACATATTTGACTTTAGCAATTTTAACCGTGGCAAGGGAGCGCTTCTGCTGCACATCAAACAGCGTGACTCCGTCAGCATCACGCAGCAGCAGTGACCCAGTTCCAGCATAAAAGATCTCCTCACAGCTTGGGACCTGGACCTTCTTCACAATCTCATTCTTCAGGTTCTTTATCAGGAGCTGCGGTGAGACAAAGAAAATTTGAGTACAGTCATAACTCCTTTATTTAATGCTGCAAGTTTGACACATTTTTGCACAAGTTCAAGATATTTTACCCCCTTGAGATTTTCTAAAGCTTTTACTTCTCTTGAAAAAGAGTTAACAACTTGCTAAACAGGACTACAGAGGTTGTTAGGAACATTAAATGTCATTGCAAACTATTCGAACTTAAATTAAAATGTTTTTAATCAATGTCTGAGATGGTCAGAAGCTTAATGGTGTTGAAGTCATGCAACCGTGATGAGGTTTGTTTATAGCCTACGTTTAGCTTTTTACTTCTGGCAGTTGCATATATGCTTCAAAAGTTGTTCATTTGTGATTAAAATCATGATAAACAAAATGTGCAAGAATCAAACTTTTCACATAATTTATTTTCAACAATAATCCAAAAGGCAATGGAAACATCCTACTAGGTTTTGTCAAGGGATCCAGAATGTCCCTAAATTCTGGGATGGGCGGTTGGCCAACAAAAATAAGTCAATACTGCAATACTCTTTTCTCTCAGATAAATTTAGATTCATTTCACTTACTGAGTGCATGCGGTCAAGAACAGCAAACCGGTTCCTGGCCACCCAAACTGCAGTCAGGCCAGAGGAGCGCTTTCCCTCAGGAGCTGAAAACAGGCCGAAAAATTGAACATTTCGTCTTATTCATAGCACATCATATTTCATATCACATTAGATGGACTTCTAAATAGAAGAGATCAAATGTTACCATCAGGATTCTGGGAGTCGCTCTCTCTAGGAATGGAGTATAGATCATATGTGCTGTTTTCAAGGTTAGTAGCTCTCTGGAGAGGAAAGAGGAAGAAATGTAAAAGTACAAAAATGCACCTTGATTTAATTGAGCAGACTAAAAAGATTCTACAATACTCACAGTGCACAACAGCACAGCATTTTCAGCAGGGTTGTAGGACATGCTGAACACTGGGAATTTGGAACCACTGTGAATATAAAAGAAACAACTCAACTGAAAAGTTCAAACCTGTTGTAGGTGCACATTTAGGGTCTTCAAACTCAGAGTAGAAGAGACACTGAAATTCACAAACCTGCGTAGCTGCATGACAGCTGTATCCTTGCTGCTGTTGAAGTCGAGCTGACGCAGAAAGCGATCCTTCACATAGTACAACATATTTCCATACACTGCGTAAGCTGGACGTTCTCTTTCCAGTTTAAACACCAGCATCCCACTGTCATGGCCTGTGAAGTTACAGAATAACACGTTAATGCATTTCATGTCATCGCAAAAACCATTTGTCTGTTATTAACAGAAACCTACCAGCAGCAAACAGATTGAGGTTGGGGTGAGCCCCCAGAACCCAGAAACGGTCGTGATCTCTGCGAAAGGTCTGGACGCCAGTCCTCTTGGACATGTCCCATACGCGGATGCTCTTGTCCTCAGAGTTGGACAGGATGAGCTCCTGACGAGGGTGAAACACCGCACAGGACACATTGTTGTAGTGCCCCCGACAGGTGTCTAACTCCCACGCTTTAGACTCTAGAAGAAGGGATAATTTAGTAAGCAAAATAATTTAAATAAAAACCAAATCTTTCACATTTGATTCATTATATCCGTCAGGAAAATCTAGGCCCTCAAAGAGACGTCTGTTTTTTCCATATTAGGAGGATTCTTCTAACGCTTTCAGCTCTATGACTGGTGGTCCAGCTGTGAAATTACAGAGGGCCAAGCCATAGCAAGTCAATGAGAGACTAATTTAAAATGACAGAAAAATTTACCAATCATATCATCCCTCTAAATGGGTGGGGTTTGTAATTACAAGGCTCATCGCCTGCTGTAAGGAACTCGATCAGGGAAAAATAAAATGCTGATAAAATAGCATTTTTGATGAAGCAAAATGGTGCTTTTCATTGATGAAGAGGACATTATCCACGCCATTTTCAAGATTAACTTTGAAAGAAAAGCTGGAGTTAATTGGCAAAGGAAGACCTACACCAGTTAAAGTTTGTGCAGAAAGCCAAAGCTTTTTAAAGCATTTCAACCACAGCAATTAAGCGATACCCCTGGATGCTGGAATTGTTTGTCGTTTAGACAAGTTATTTAAAATCTAGTAGGTTAAGTGAATAATTTTATTCTGCCCACTGTTTTACATGTAAAGCTTTAGTTGAGAAAACAGTTGTTTTGCAGAGTAACACGTACCGTTCATCCTCCAGATTTTGACCTGCCGATCATCTGCTCCTGACACAATGAGAGGCATGCTGGGATGAAAGGCTGCCCAGTTTACACCTCGATCATGACCCTGAGACCAGAGCAAGAGAAAACAAACTTTCATTCTAGCAAACAACATAATTCATTTAACCACAAAAAAAAAAAACACTTTACAGCACTAAAACCATATTCTTACCTCCAGAACATGTTTCACAACAGCATCAGAGGCCCCGAACAGGTCAACACCAGAGATGCCACGCACCTCTGTGTCTACAGCACCCGGAGACAAGTTCTTCTTTCTCAGACCTGGAAGCAACATTTACAGTCCGACACGCACAGGGGACCCATTTGAAAATTACACAGGAACACCCACATTCCAGGGAGGGAAAACAGAGGAACAACATTAAAACTGTTACTCAAAAACACATGATATGCGAGACAGCAAACACACAAACATTTGTTGGGCTGCTAAACATTTGCAGGTGCTCCAGAACACAAACACAACATATGTCCTCCATTACGTCTAAACCTGAGTAAAGGAAGTAGTAAACTTCACCACCAGACAAACAGCAAAGACAACAATCATTCAAAACCGAATAGTTTAAATGTGATCACAGAGCTGAAAATCACTTCAGATTGGGTTTGTTGCATGTAAATCAACGACAGGGCAGTGATTGGCTAAACTCAGGTCTGGACGCAGAGAAAAGGAAAGGAGAGCAGAATGTGTGTCTAATATCTCAGCACTCCAAATGTCTGCTAAATGAATAAAAGCCCAACAAAAGCTGCTCCAGAAACCAATGTACAGATGTGGATGTTTCCAGAGGGGCATAGGAGCTGTACAGGAAGAGAGCAGGGATGGAACTAACTGGTGGATTGATGGAGCGTGTTCACATGTTCTCTGGAGGGGCGTTGGATGTTAGAGGAGGGAGAAGGACTCCAGTTAAGTCATGCATTTGTTATTGCATATTTAATGCAGTAAGCATGACTTTATCATGCATTCATGTTGTGTTAAGAGTCAATTTAATGATTAAATGACAGATCTAAAAGTTGCATCCACTTGGAGGTCTTTAACATTAACATTACCTATGGATGACAAAGGCCATCAAGCAAGATATGAACTAGGGCCCTGTACATGTGAAAAGCTGATAGTTTTAATTAGACTTACTGTAATGAGAAAGATGTTAAATTGATGTAAAAGATTAAAAAGATTTTAAACAAGCATTAAAATAAGCTAAAAATCAAAATATTTATTATTTCAAGCCGACCCCAACACATTTTTTATCTAGAAGCATAAAAGAACCAGGATACCTACCATCTAGAAAACCTATATAACTATACACCTTGAAAAGTGATGCAAATTAATACAATTGTATAACTCCATTGGGTATTTAAAAAAGAAAATGTATATGCATGTATATACATGCATACCTTTTCTATTTATTTTATGCTTTACATTTTTTATTGGGTAAAAAAAATTTAAAAACTAACTAATTTTTTTTAAATCAAAGATTGACTTGAAATATTGTTAGGACAATGGGGGACCTTGGGGTGAAAAATGCTGAGAACCACTGTTAAACATTCAAGAACATTCAAGAAGAATTATTAGTTTTAAATACCTAATACACATAAATTGCATGTATTTGTATTATCCATGCAGTAACATATTCATTTGTTATTTTATGTGTAGGGAAAATAAGCAGAGAAAGAACTTATGCTGAGGCTTCAAACTTGTGTATAATGGTAAGGAACGAGTGTTTGTTCTCAGTCAGTGCAGACAGCAGTGGTGTTAAAGGTTAATGAGCAAGAAAGAGGTTCAGAACAATGAAAGCAAAGGACAGGACATTGACAACATCATTAAAACATGCAGAATCTCAAAAAACACCTCTCACATTCAACTTCCCTTTATTTTAAGTGTTTCATGAATTGTTTGTTCCATGTACAGGTGAAACTCGAAAAAATTAGAATATAGTGCAAAAGTTCATTTATTTCAGGAATTCAACTTAAAATGAAACTAATATATATCTATATATATATATATATATATATATATATAGACTCACTACATGCAAAATTAGCTATTTCAACCCTTTATTTGTAATAATTTTGATGATTATGGCTTACAGCTTATGAAAACCTTTTTACAATATTCTAATTTGAATTTGGGGTTTCATAAGCTGTGCATGCAGCACAGCAGAAATAGCCTCCGTGTGTAAACGATCTCTGCACTGCTGTATACGGACCGCTCCTGCAACGGATCGCCGGACATGCAGCGGGAAATACCGTGTCAGGCTACACAAATATTGATCTTGGCATTGTTAGCCTAGTCTTTTTTACATGTCTTACACTGCACATTTAACTTAAAATATTTAATTTTGTACAAGAAAACAGCCTGTATTAACAAATTAGTAGTAGACTATTCTAGCGTTTCAGGAAATCCTGCTCATTGTCGATATCAACGTCCATCGCAATGTTTTACAATAAAAATCGTCAACTGCTAATTTAGGGGACATCGCCCAACCCTAGTATTACATCACTAGACAACTGCTTGATGCATGAGTGTGAGAGGTGTTTTTGCTTCAAGCCCACAGAGTTTTGTTCTGTACACACTGTAAGAGAGAGGACACGAGGAAGAGAATGCCATTAAGCAGCCTCTATCTTCCTACATCCTCTCTCTCCATTCCCACCTCCCCAGCCTTCCCAAAACACTCAATCCTGTCCCAAGCCTCCTCACCGGAAATATCCCACACGCGCACAGTCTGATCCAGGCTGGCCGACACCACCAGGTCCTCAGAGGGATGAAACTGAGCACACATCACATAGTGATTATGCCCCGTCAGCACACTACAGAGAAGAGACAACATAGATAAAATGAACAACTCAGTTTCACTAAGCTAAAGGTAATAATAGTGTTGCTCAGGTCAAACAATTTGTTTTTAAAAGGGTTGAGCATTTCAAGGTCATTTAGACTCACCAGACACATGTTCTGGACTGCCAGTTCCAAATGCGAATGGTCTGATCATCTGAAGCACTCAGGATCCAGGGATACTCCTGAAAAATATAGCTAGAAGTTAGTCTATTGTGGCATTAATTAAATAAACATTATTAAAAAGCAACATAAAGTTGGATGAGAGTAGGGCTCACATGATGGAAGAATGTGGTACGAATGTAGTCAAGATGTCCAAGAAGAGTGAAAAGACACCGCCGCAGCTTGTAGTTCCACACCTAATAATCAGTCAAATAACTGTCAGTACATCAAAAGATGTGAGAAAAACTCAGTAACACTTTACAAGCAAGGTCTGGTCTCTATATTTCCTTCCCAGTAGTAGAGGTCATTGCATTATATAATATAATGTATAATTACATATAGGCCTTTATTAATGCTCCTGGAGCCGTATGAATTACTTTTATGACGAATGGGTGGATGCTCTTTTTTGGGCTTCAAAAATCAAGGTATTATTCACTACCATTATATAGCTGGGAAGAAGCAGAATTTTTTTTTAATATAACTACGATTGAGTTGAGGGTGAGTAAATTCTGGAATACATTTACATTTTTGAGTGATGTTTAATAAAATCAAGAACTAAATTCATGTTTGCTCAGGTCCAGTAACTGCTAAAGCACATTAAAATGTAACAAATGCTTTAGAACTGTTCTTTATTGTTAGTAGTAACAAATGGAAACTCTAACCTACTCCAAAAAAAGTAGCAGTGGCCACTGGCCAGGTGACAAATTTCTTAAACAACAGTATTGAGAATGAAGCAAGCAAACCTTGATCTTGTAGTCATCTCCTCCCGACACAAACAGTGGCTGCTGCTTATGGAAGTCAATACCTCTGACGGGACCTAAATGAATCCATATCATCATTAGACCGCAGGATAAATGACAGCAGTTATTGAAATAAAGTTAGTTGATCGGCTGTTTCATACCATCATGCTCGTCAAACTTGTCGATAAGTGTGCACATGCGATAGTCCCACAGCTGGATGACGCCGTTGTGCAGACTAGCGAGAATCCAGGGCCGTTTCGGGTGGAAACTCAGCCCTACGGAAAAAGACAAAATAATCAATTGAGCTATTTATTAATATGACGTAAAAACGGTCAACAAGATGGTGTTATGAAAACATAACCAGATTATTATTACTTTGTAAATTATAATAATCTGGTCTACATAATGTCATCAGCGCGTTCTCAACCAAACAAAAATACTGAAACATCAGAGAAGAGAATATTTACAGCAACGTCTTGACTAACATGCAAGTTAACAACAAACACTAGCGTTGTGCTAACGCCAAATGACATAAGTTACAGTATTCCAGTATTCAGAATCAGCACGATTTTAATTTAATGCTTGCTGAAAAGACAGTGGATTATATTCAACAATGATTAAGAATAGATGCAAATCAGACAAGCGTACATAAAGAGAAACATAATCATTACATTAAAAGGCAGTGAAGGAGAGTTAGCCAGAGCAGATATCTTACCTTTCACTCGGGCCGACTTTGTCTCGAATTTGGTCAACATTTCCACCGACAATAATAAAAACCGAACAGGAATGCGTTATGTATGTAGATGTTGATCAGTTTACGTTAATTTAAATCCTAAAACCATCCCCCGCTAGGAAGGGATTATGCGTGTATGATTCTGCGGCTCCACTTCCGTAGCTGACACGTCTACTCAATCCTCAATCCACAGCACACAACTCGGGCCGTAGCGTGTTCCCCTGCTCGAACAAATAAAGTTTGATGATTCAAATGCCAACATCACAAAGTCCACGTCATGGAGCCTTCGTCATCTGCATTTTAAAAAATATGAAAAACGCATTTTTGTGACAGACCATTGTCAATAAACGGAAATAATAATCAGTAACACTGCGAGTATAAGTTACCACCAATAGTATATTGCATTATTTGCTGCGGTTTTATTGTGGTTGTTTCCATGTTTTTTGCCATGTTCGTTTCCCTAGTAACTCTCTAATTTATTATTATAACTTAAAAAGAAATGATCTCATGATCACATTGTTCTAGAGAAAACAAGACAGAATGGTCTATGGCATTTACCCACATATATACGTGTATACACATTCATATATAACAGGGCCATTAACAAACCACAAAATGTCCAAAGGTTACCTCCTTGCTAGTTATTTTTTTAAGTGTTAAAGGCACAAAAATTTTAAAATGTTTAGAATATATATTAACAACCATAGACAACTGTGTGTAGTCAGTGGTCTTAGTTTCATTTGATATAACCGGAAAAAAAACAAGCAGGCAAAGAATAATGTAAGTTTATAACATTTATTATTAGACTTTCATGTAGTAATTTGGTCTTTTAAGTTAAAAAACCAATGAACTGTACATTTAAGGGAATATTTAACATGATAAAGAATATTGATGAGCTGATTCAAGTGCTTGGGCATTTGAGCAACCCCTGAGTGTCATAACCATTGGATATTTTTGACCCGTTCATCAAACCTATTCTACCCTTCTCATATTGGGCAGATAATACCATACTACAAATAACCAATAACATGTGTCAGGAAAGCAAGACAACCATCAGTTCCATACTCAATCCTGTGAAAGGATCCTATTTCCAGGCATTCAAAACTGTTTGCAAAAGAAACCTGTAAACATCCCCTCAAAAGCATGACTACAAAATGTAACCTTTTTCAGGTAACCTGGGATTTAAGGTGATGTTCTTTGAATGTTAAGTAAAAGTATTCATATTCTTTTAATAAAGGCAAATTAGGACTATTATTATGATCACAAAGGCACCACCACAGGAATGATGGCAATGATTTAGATATACATGGCAATTCACTACTCCGAACTGAACTATATGCAGACAGACACAATAACCATTAGATTCCACTCAAATACAAATGCAGCCTATGTTTGACACAATTATATTAAGAATATATACTGGATCTGAAGTGCCTGCAGTTAGTTTTTTTTATGAATCTTAATCTGAGAGATTATTTTGTCACTAATTAGTTATCAAATCACAGAAATAAAACTAATGATATAGTATGAGGATACAATATAACAGTTTATAATAAAATGATTTCATCAATCTGATGAAAGCTATTTGTAGCCTCTGACCATTCTTCTGAGATTTTAAAAGTAAAATTAAAGTGGAAATACTTTTCCTGTCACCCAATGAATTTGTGTCTACTAATTTCACCGCACAAGTTGTCAAATGAGCTTGAAGAAAAATGGATTCTTTCTTAAAAAGCTGTCGGCACACTTGAAATATCAAGCTTCACTCAAAACATTAAGAGCTGCTCTACAGTGACAACAGTAAATGGACTAGGGATGAATATGAAAAGAACCTCTGTGGACAAAAACTACAAGGTCAAATTAATGTAGTAAAGTTCACAGTTTCAGTGCAGACACAAAACAAACTCCTTTAAAAGCGGAGCATGATCCACTGTGTCCAATTCAGATAATTAGCATCAAATTGTATAGTTTTTAAACATACATAAATTTGACCTCATTGAGATCACATGACTGAGCACTGCTCTGCTCCAGGAAGCCCTTGTGCTCCAGGAAGGTGCAGAGATTCTGGGTCAAAATTCAAGCCAGGAGGCTGAAAATATAAGAGAACAAACATTTGTATTATGGAAATTACATATCTATTGTAAAATAATAAAAATAATAATAAATGTAAATACTCACTGCCTCTCCAGCAAGCTCTTTTGGAGGTTGACCCAAGTCTTGGAGCTAAGACATTATTAACAAAAATATTAACATTTCTGTTACTGAAATGTTATATTAAGTTATATTATTATGTTTTTAAGTAAAAATGGTACAAGACAAAGATTAAATTATTCATACATACAAACAAACCTTAAAAGATGGCTCTAAATCATTATACAAATAAATGGATTACTCAATTTTAAAACTAAAAAGCTTGTTTTTTTTTACCTTTTGCATGAGTTCTAGAATATTTTCAAATGTGCTGTCTTTGTCTCCATCTTTTTCAAACTGGCTGCATATCTCTCCCATGATCTTGTACTGTTGCTCATACTGCATGAACTGATCTGGGGGGAGGGACTGCCTGTTGCCCTCCAACCATTCAGGGTACTAAATGCAAAGTGTGTGATATTAGTAAAAACAAACAAAAAAAACAAAACATTAAATGGAATGTATCCCAAGAGTTTATGAAAATAAATATTGAATTGATGATAGGCATATACACTGATACCAGAAAAAGGTTGGACAATCAGTAAGACAACTCACCTTCTCTGTTATCTCTTTGAGAGAAGGGTAGAGAACTTCTTTAGACAAAAGGTTCTGCATGATGGACTGCATAATTGGGAGAATATTGCCATCTTCTCCTCCTCCCTCCCCATTTTCATTCAATCCCAGGTTCTCCAAGGTCTTTACCAGATCATCTCCAGCCAGTCCTGCACTCTGCATTTAAAGGTAAAAGCAAGTGGTGCTCACTGCAGAGCCAAATGACATCTAGATCCCCCTCTCTGGATGTCATGGGTTGAGCTTGAACAAGTCCCACTCTACCTCTGTAGAACTAAGGGGTGGAGGGATAGAGTTATGTGATTTGGTTGGACCATCTAGCTCCACATATTACGTCCAGAAAGGGGGAGCTGAGCTTCACACTCCACCCATGGCTCTACAGTGAGTAGGTTCTTGTTAAAAGGATGACTTTTGTTCATCACATTCCCTTACACTTTTTCTGACATACATTACATTTCGAGTTTAGGACCAGTAAGATATTTTTAGTTAATATTAATACTTAAAATAAAAATGTATACTTTTATTCAGGAAATATGTATTAAATGATATCAAGTACATTCATACTCAAATCCTCATATAGTTTTTTTTAACTCATTAAAATCAAGATGTTCTACATGATTCTATATCAAGAGCAGGGAACAGGGAGAACGGCATTAAGTGATAGACTGTGTGAAGAGTGCACACAAACCAAAAGAGAACATTCTGAAGATGAAAGCCATTACAGGAATAAATTCCATTAAAAAAAAAGTTATTTAAAATTGTGATTATACATTTACAGTATTTCAAATCAAATAAATGCATCCTTGGCGATCATTAGAGACTTCTTACAAATACAGAAAAAATATCGTACTGATCCCAAACTTTTGTACCAAAACATTACACATACCAAAGATTAAAACCACGTCACATCATTTCCTTGAATTATTTTACATTGCAATATTAGAAACTCAAAGTGGGGTTACCTGAAGGTTGTCCGCATTTTGCGCCAAACCACTAAGGGTATCTTTAAGACAGGAGGTGAATTCTTGCTGTGAAGCTACATCCGTGCCTAAATTAAAAAAACAATAATAATTTGTCAAAACAATTAGCCTGGCTAACGTCTCATTGAAACATGAGAAAATGAACGTAGTTCCCAGACCCAAATTTGAGATTCTCGTTTACGAATGCCCAGAGCCATTTATTGGGTGCTAAGAATGTCTATCAAATGCGCCTGTACGTAGCTCATAAGCCAATCGTTTCAATTATACCAGATGACGTATGTAGAGCGACAGAAATTAGACGAGGAAGAAGACGATGAGTCAGAGATTTATGTGTACACGAAGGCGTGCATCTAACAGCCGTTTCACACTGCATGCGTGAGCGGCACATATTTGTTTCGTCGAGTGAGCAGCAATGAAGTGGGGGTTATGGCGTTGAATCCATTTTGCTGCGCTACTCACGCTCAATTAAAGTGAAAGCACACTTTTGATGGATAAAAATAAATATGATTTCACACAAAAAGTTCCCAAAATGAATAAGCAGAATAAGCATGTCTAGTTAGTTTTAACAAGAACTTGAGGAGGCAAATAAAATAAAGACTCAAAAATATTTATAGAAGATTTAGGCTACCCGGTAAAAACTTGTTTTTATTTATTCAGTTTGGGTAATTATATATATATATATAAAAAACTAAAGTAAACTAGCCAAAAAATATTATAAACATTATTTTAGTTTATGTAACACACAGACAGCTACATAGACAGCTACAAACCCGAGTGTGTGGTTTGTTTTTTATCCAGAGTTGCAGTCTTGTAAACATATCGGAAGTATGACTGAAACTAATAGATTGGAGCCATTTTCTGGGTTGTTTTGTTGTTTAATGCGAATGTTGTACACCTCCCCATAACAAACTTTTAAGACTATCAATGTTATAAATGACCAACTTCTCAAAAAAAATTGCTTGCTTCTGTAGCTTTGGAGCTGCTGCTGTGACACTGTACAAAGGCTTCCAGTGTGAATACCCTCACGCATCTGCAGCGACAATGTAGTTACTCTGCTCAAGTGCCGCTCGTGCTTGCGGTGTGAAACCTATGTGTGAAACAGCCGTATGGCTGCATTGAAAGGTAACTTTAGGTTTGCTGCCATGTTGGATCCAAAGGTAACAAACTGCTTTGGTATGTCACATTGACGTCGTCATCGTCTTGCTGCTCCCTCCCTGTTCTGTGATTGGTTCCCTAGATGAGGCAAAAATAAGGACCATGGTTTCCAGACTGCCTTACAGCGTGAATAAAATCGCACTGCGGCAAGGCAGTATGGGGAAGCCCAGGCTACAAAACAATTGGAATATAGGATAAAGCTTTTATATCTTCATCCAACAGTGCTCCATTTCAGATTACTCACCTACTTTACCTGCTGCCTCAGACAGCTTATGAAAATGTTGTAAAAGGTCAGGTTCTTCTTGCGCTAGCTCAGCCATGGCTTTCTCCCACTCCTCGCGTGCTTGATTGGCCATCTCACCATCAAAGAGTGTCTCAAAGAACTTACTGTCCTCCAGCAGAGGGGGCTGAGGATGAAATGAACAGTGAAAAAAAATAAAAATTAACAGCGACAACCATGAAACAAACTTACAGTAAAATTGCAAGGGTTACTACTTGACTTGTTACAAAAATTTAAATATGTATTTATTACCTTCCCTTCACTCGTTCCTGCATCAGGGGCAGTGGGGGCCTCAGGGGGAACACTGGTCTTGTCGAAATCGTCAAGAGCACCTGTAGTTGAGGTTGAGGACACAAAAACATTGGTGTACCAGAGGTATACGTGCATTTCTTTTGATTATATATAATCACGTCGTGTCTGATTTCATTACACGGCATGAATAGCAAAGTTGGCTAGTAAACATGCAGCTCCTAAAGCTCCGTTTAACTTCTAAACCCGGTTTGTATATAATTTACGAGTTTTTAATGGGACCATAAATGAGATATAATGATGATCTCTAATTAATTCAACGACGAACAGTGTAATGCTTTCACTCACATGCCTAAAAAAAGTACAATAAGTGAGACAAGCATGAAAACATATAGTAGCGGAGCAGCAACACTGTGACAACCGCCTTCCAAACGCTAGTTCACTAAAGAGTAACATTACAAAAGGGCTCAAACATTCACACATTTTAACTGTCGTTATTTAATATTTAAGTCATCCTCAAAAACTTACTGTCTAATAATTCGTCCAGTTCGCTGTCAGCAGCACCCTGATGTTCTGATGCTGACGCCATCTTGCTTCTCAATGACAAGACCAGAAATTTGTCGCAACATAATGACGTCAAATAAAAAAAAATCTTATTTTGTGTGTGTGTGTGTGTGTGTGTGTGTGTCTGAATATATCAGATTTATCAGGTCAACATTTGAATATATATAAAAATTGTGTTCGCGTTCAATAATAATTATGAGCATACCAGTATCGTCGTGATTAGTTTTATTTTCATGCGTTTTTATTATTCCTAATTGTTAATAAATGTGTTCTACTTAAAAATAATAATACATATAAATACATGTATATGAGACAGTTTAAAGTAGACTTAAAAAAAAAAAAATCCAGGTTAGCATATAAAACACCACCAATTAATATCATATATTATTATTATTATTATTATTATTATTATTATTATTATTATTTTATATTTGAGGATTATTATTATATTATATGGATTTAGAATTTGAGTATTACTTTATTTCTCTTGAACAGTGCCCCCTGCTTGTTTACAATATTCCGTGACTTCCGCAATTTTATCTGGTTTCGATTTATAAATCCATCAAGTCATATCAGTGTTCGTCATCGTCACTGTTGAGGTTGAACTGGACCGAGAGACCTTGATATTCTGCGTAAATATCGATTAAAGCAGAGCCATGGCTCTAAGGAGAAGAGCTTTCGGAATTTTTCTTATAATTGATTCTCTTCTTTTATCGGTGAGTTTAGACAGCATCATGTACATGTTTGTTTCGTTTGTCATCATAATACTAATGCATTTGCCATAACTACTTAAATATAATTGCATGTTTTCTCAAGAAGTGGCTTAATGTGTTGGTTTAAAACACAAATTTTATGAATGGCCTTTTTGGGAATTCTATAATCCAAACTAAATTTGAATAGCATCATATTTTAGTAATAGCTCTATGGTAAATAAGTGAACACAATACAGGCAAGGGTCAACAATGATGGGGGTAGATTTAAAATAATTTTTTAAATGCTGAATTGTGTTAACTTAAATGGCCTGGGAAATATTAAAGTGTAACAACTAGCCATGGATATAGCCTATTATATATTTAGGTCTACACCTTGTGTAATGTGTATAGGCAACAAAAGTATAGGATTATTTGAATGAGTGTTAGGCTACTACATTGAAAAGACAAAATAGAAAAATATGTTTTTCTAAAACAGTGACATGGCTGCTCACATGTACAGCACATGACAAGGAAATGTTTTTTAGGAAATACATCTGCTGTTTTGTTTCCTCTTGTTTTTATATTCCTTTGTTCTTTACTGTGTCCAGCTTGCTGGGATTACAGGTCTGGGTGGTTCATTCTTGCTGCATAAATACAGAGATTACAGTATTTTCTTTAGCAGCTTTTATATAATTCTTCCTGCACTGCTGGCTGTTGTCGGAGGAGCCATCCTCCTTATTAGTGGAAGCATTGGTTGTCTGGTGTCCAACAAAAAACCTTCATGTCTACACGGATTGGTGAGATGGAAAAACCTTGTATTTTTAAGAAGTAAAAACAGGACTGAATAAAAATAATTTTACGCATAAGAATGAGGTGTTGTTTTCATATTTGTATATTTCTTGTCTTTCAGTTTGTGTATTTTCTCATTATTGTGTTTTGCGTTGTGGTTACTACTGTAGCATTGGCATACACTCATAAAAGGAAGGTAAATGGAGTTTTTAGTCATACAAAAGGCTATACAAAACAAATGTGTATTTCACTGAAATGTTTTAATATTAAATGTAATATATTTTTAGCTTGATGTGGACTTGGCTCCCCTTAAAGATGTGTTTCAGAACTACAGTGGTATTAGCCAAGATCCTGATACCAAAGCAGTAAATGCCCTTCAGTGTGAGGTATTTGCTCAGAAATGTAGCATTTCTATGTGTTTGGTAAAATTAGATTGTAACACTTTTTTTTTGTTACAGTTGCGGTGTTGTGGTGTTTACAACTACACAGACTGGTTAGAAACACCCTGGTTTAATCACAGTAAGAAATATGAAGTTCCTCTAAGCTGCTGCAACAAAAACTTTCACGACTGCAATGGGACTTTAGACTCACCCCTGCTTCTCTATAATGAGGTACAGACGCTAAATACATTTGAGCTACCCTATGTATAATATTTGTAATATTTTCCTGCTAAACTTACAGCTGAGGCTCTATCATTACGTTAAAGTTGGCATTCAAATGCATTTTCTAAATGCATGTTAAATATCTTGTTGTGATTCATCCATGTATGTTTCTTATTCTTTTTTCTTTTTTTGTTGTTGTCACATCTGGACCTTCCGGTCCAATCAACAACCGATGAGAAACATACATAGAACGAAGCCCCCACCCTATATTTTGTCCTTTAAAGATAACTAAAACAATAATTATATCAGCATTCACACCAAAGCACGATATCGTTCTGTTTATTCTTAGTGTGTGCTGCAGTTTTGTGTCGTCTGCTGATTTAAATGCTCAAGTCACAATAAGGACAAAGAGACTAGTAAACAACACAAGTGTGCTTAGCGCTCAGTGTGAAATAGACGCTTAGTGTCTCGTCACACTCCTTCCGTTTTAAAAATGTGGCACTCCCATTGAAAACTATTGTAAAAAATACGTTAGCCTCAGGGAAAAAAAAACACCTTGGTGGACACATGGCCAAAGCGTCTGAACACCAGCGTATATCTATTTGTCGATGTCATGTGACGACATAGATCCTGCAATATCAAAATGAGCCATTTTTGGAGCTTGATTAAATATGATGAAAAACTTGATAAATGATTTGTTTACAATGAGGATAAGGTTTTAAGCTATTAAACTTAGAGTATGTTTTGGTGCACAGACCTCTTATATGACAAAAGATCATGGCAAATTTGATTTCTCATGTCATGACCCCTTAACTTGTATTTTACCTGAAATATTTCTATAAAAAGGTTTAAAAATGAACAAAATAGGCTTAATTTGGAATGACTGTAAATTGGGAGCATTATAAGATTCAATATTGTTTTCTTTCTATTCAGGGCTGTCAAAATAAACTTGAGGAGAAGTTACTACTTGTGTTTGACATCATCATGGTGACTTCTTTAGTGGTTTTCTTTGTACTGGTGAGCTCTGTGACTTGAATTATAATTAATTTATTCCCTGATCTTTTACAATATTTATAATGTCATCTCTGACCCTTCCCTCATCAGGTAATGTCTTGGATTACAGTGGCACAGCTAATGAGACATCAACCCCCGCAAGAGTATCGAATCCTGGACAAAGAATAAATGTCACTGTTGGAAATGATATCTACCAACTTTTCTCATGAATGTGTAAACAATGATTATGTAAATGTACCGGTCAGAAGTTTGGAAACATTACTATTTTTAATGTTTTTGAAAAAAAAAATTATCTTATGCCCATCATGCCTGCATTTTTCTAATCAAAAATACAGAAAAAAACAGTAATATTGTGAAAAATTATTACAATTTCAAATAATAGTTTTCTATTTTTTAATATACTTTAAAATATAAGTTATTTCTGTGATGCAAAACTGAATTTTCATCTGCCATTACTCTGTATTTTCTCTGCCATTAGTCTTCAGTGTCACATGATCCTTCAGAAATCATTCTAATATGCTGATTCGATTATCAATGTTACAAACAGTTGTGCTGCTTAATATTTTTTGGAACCTGTGATACTTTTTTCAGGATTCATTGATAAATCAAGTAAAATAATTATTTATTCAAAATATACATTTTTTTCTAACAATATAAATATTTACTATCACTTTTTTTTTCCAATTTAACACATACTTGCTGAAAAAAGTATTTATAACTTTAAAGAAAGAAAAAAAGACTAATCCCAAACTTTTGAATGGATAGTTTATATTGTTACAAAAGATTTATATTTTAAATAAATGCTGTTCTTTTTAAAAACATTTAATTCATCAAAGATTCCTGAGAAAAGTATCAGAAAAAAATATATAACTGTTTCCAACATTTATTTCTGGAGGATCACGTGACACTGAAGGCTGGAGTAATGTCTGATAAAAATTCAGTTTTGCTTCACAGAAATAAATAATATTTTAAAGTATATTAAAATAGAAAATAATTCACAATATTACTGTTTTGAGAATAAGATAATTCTTTCAAAAACATTAAAAATAGTAATGTTCCCAAACTTTTGACCGGTACTGTATATGTATATTTTATATTTCACTGTTACGAAATTCGAATCATTTTGATATCACCCCTATGATATGATCCAGTTAACGTTTTCCTAAATTTCCACATTCATCTAAAGTAGAATTGATGTCTCACAATACCTGTTCTAGGAATATTTTATATACACGCACAGCAAGGGCGTTTTATTTTGCACAATAAATCTATTAATATTGAATAAAATGACTGGTTTTATTATTACTGACTGTTGATCTGTATGTGAATGAATGGATTATGGAAGTGGGAGGGGTTTAGACTTCCGCTTCCTCGGCACAGTTCCATTGTGGCGTGTTTTTTGTGTCACGAGAGCGCAGCGCCAAAAAGCCACGTTCTGCTAAAGCTCCGCGAGCATCCAGTCTACTGCAGAATCAGATAGACTTTTAAATTGGTAAGGCGACATGTATATATTTTTAAACTTGTTGTTTTTCTCTTCATGATGCATTTAAATTGTTTTATTTAGATCTAGTAACGGTTATAAATGTGATCGGTGTTTAAGGCCTGACTTTATTTGAGTTAGGCCCCTTAGCGCAGCCTGCTCGAGTTTGAGCTCGAGAGTTGCATGGGATTTACCGAGCGAGTCATCGCGAAAATAAGGGGACGGTGTGTGGGGAACGAGGCCTCGTGTTGTGTGGTATTTTAATGTTAGACCTATTTGAATCGCTGATTCTTCACAAACATGCTGTGTAATGCCGCAAGGTTGTTGTTCTTTAGCTACGATACCGTAACAATGGCTAGCATGTCCTGCTGCTGGGGTAACGTTAATGTTAGTTGTAAATTCCACGCCCCCACGACTAGACAGAATTGCATATGTCGTTTATTCCGTTTTCTTAATCGCTTACAAAGTTCAAATCAGTATTTTAATTTTTGTATGATAGTATTACATTTTTGTTCTGATAAGTTTAATAAGCTTAACCGCCCGTGTAAATGTCGTATAAATGCAATTTGTCCTGAGTGCATGAAAATTATGAAATTTAGAGTTTAGACCATCAAATAGTTATAAAAATGTGACCGCATTGTACAAGGTGGACGTAGTTTGGCATAGTTTAAGATGAAGGTTAATAATCAGCCATGTTGTGTTTTAAAATGTTTATTTAACACATTAATATTATTATTTTCATTCGTGCAGTTCAAAAATAGATTCACATAATTAGCCGGAAATAATAAAGGGAAAAAAGAATAAGGGAAAAAAATAAAGTAATGAAACATTTTTGCTTACCCATTCTGGTCCCACTTTATATTAAGTGGCTTTAAATACTATGTACTTACATTGAAGTTACTACGTTGATACATTGGACTCATTGTGTACATACATGTTTTTACATTGTACTTATATTTTGAAAATACCTGCATGTAATTACAACTGTAATTAATTGATGTAATTACATTTGTATTTACACAGTTGACCCTTCCCTTACACTTTTACTCACCCTGATACCTACCCATACCACCACACCTGTCCCTAACCTTACCCACATCACACCTCAATAGCAGCAAAAGTGTTTTACAATACAACCTGAACACAATAAGTACATTGTACTTATTTTCCTATGTAAGTACATAGTACTTAAAGCCACTTAATATAAAGTGGGACCAAGTTCTTAACTACATATATAATATTCACACTGTAGTATTGCTATTTTTTCCATATATATATAAAACAAGCGCACAATGTCAACATTAAGTTGTTGAGCAGGCAGTATAGACTCAAAGTGAGGTGCTAAAAATACACGCTGAAATTACACCAGTCTTAATGGCCAATGGTTGTTATTCTTTTTCCACAGGTTATATCAGAAGGTGGCTCATCTTATCTTTTTTTGCCCTTCTTTTATTTTAGTTTATTTATTTTACTCTGAACCCCCAAACCCACCTTTGCCTTCCCTACCACCCCTTTTCGTCAGCGTGTATTTTTATTACCTTATTTTGTTTTTGGTATCTTCAGAGTTGGGATCTGTGACGGCTCTTCATGGCAGTCAGAAGGGGACACGTTAGATACTTAAAAGTGAGTAGAATTTGCGTCCATCAGGGACTGAATGTGGATTTTAAAAATAAACTGAACCTGTAAGCTGGAGTTAGTAGTGTTTAGTGCTTGTAGGCTGTTTTCGTCCATGTAGTGCTGTAGCCTTTGAGGTTTAACGCTGCCATCTGAGGTAGACTTGAGTTTTCACTGAATGCAGTAGACCTGTTATTAGGTGTTGCATAATGTCATCTGAAGGTATCTGGCCTGACAAATGCAGCAAAGTTTAACCATGTTTTATAGGGACCAGTTTGCTATCGAAGTAGTCGGATAGAGAGTGACCAGAATTGTTTGAGTGATGCAGACCACTTTATCAAAACCTCCAGTGATGGGTTGTGTGGGAGGGACTGTAATAATGCCTGTTTGTTTCAGCCTTGAAGGTTGACTGGCTACCCATGTTGAATACACAATAAGACCTCTCTTCTAACATGAATGGGACGCACTGTCCATGATTAGAATAATCATGGTGACCTGGACACAGTGATCAGTTCCTCCTTCACCTAAAATGCCTTGAAGGGGTTAGACATAGACTCCAAGACCCCCTTTTAATACCATAAGTTCACTACCATATTTTATTGGTTTTGTATTAAATGAATTGTGGTCATGTGCAAATGACTGATACTCCATTGGAGGCAGTGATCATAGAATGTAAAAGAACAGCAGTGCAGTGAGTCCCTTTGATAGTTACATCTGTCCTTTTGCTCACTTTTTTTTTTTTTTTTTACTGTTTTAGCTTGATACATATTCATTTTTGTGGTATATTGAACTTTCTTGTTTGGTGATTAACAAACACTGTGGTTTAGGTAAGGTAACATTTTGAAACTTGCATATTAATAAGATAAAGGTAAAATATGCTCTGAAAGGAAATGTTGTATTTCTTTGTTGTACTGTTCCAGTTCCTTGTTAACGATATGTAATGTTTTTTTTTTTTGACTGTTTTTTTTTTCCCTCTCTCTCTCATTTTTTTATTTTTCTCATTTGAGTAATGTAGAGTAGAAATGCAGCCAAAATGATTTCAGTGGGGATTTGTAATTGAGGCATATTGAAGTCAGAATAGCTGTCTTGCAGATACTTGTTGTTACATTATTTATTCCCTAGGCAAGAATATAAATCCCTTAATTCACAAATTCGATGCTTTTCTGTCTTTTAAAATTTAAGTGCTCCATTTTATCAATGGAAAAAAGCCAATGAAATTTAGCCTTTAAGTGCCTAAGAGTAAGCATAATGTAATCTCACATTTATTTATTTTTATTTGATAAAGTGATTTTATTTTATTCTATTTCTCTTTAATTGCGTGTTTGTCATTCTATTACTGGCTTGCCAGCTGTAATTGAGAAATTCAGAAAGATCTAGGCCTAATTTTGAGTCTCTGTACCTGTGCAGGTACAGTCAGGTATCAACAGTGAATGAGTTTGCAATAATATTTCAATATTGTCTAATTAAATTTCTATTGGCAAAAATATATAACCCTCACAGAAACTTGTTTCGATTATTTCTAGGAGGTCTATGACATGTCGAACGGTTACGAAGATCACATGGCCGATGAGCCTAAAGATGCCAAAACAAACCTCATCGTCAACTACTTGCCTCAGAATATGAGCCAAGATGAGCTGCGGAGTCTCTTCAGCAGCATCGGGGAGGTGGAGTCTGCTAAACTTATTCGTGACAAAGTAGCAGGCAAGTATTTATCAGCACTTGGCACACTGCTTTCAAAGCAGACACACAAATTATTGTTGAGAGAAAATATTGTTTGTCTTTGTTGGTTTAGGGATGTAGTGTCTTTATTTCGCAGGGTTTGCATGTAGCCATGATGTCAGTTTAAATACAGAATGAATTTATTTAAAAAAATGCGCTTTTAGACAAACTTTTGAAGCACTGGAAGGGTTTCTTCACAATTGTGTAGTCTTCATTTCAGTGTTGACAGAAAAAAAAAAACTATATATATTTTTAGTTTCTTTTCTCAGGCCTGTCCCAAGTCAACGTGGATTTATTTGTTGGCTTCAGTTTTTTTCCCAGAAGTTTAACATTTGATACTAGGATGTTTTTTTCCTTTGTATTTGGAACGTTTCAACTTTTTTTTGTTTTGTTTGTTTTATTGTTTTCCTTTTTTTTCTCTAGGCCACAGTTTAGGGTACGGATTTGTTAACTATCTTAACCCTAATGATGCAGAAAGAGCAATCAGTACTCTCAATGGACTGAGACTACAGTCTAAAACTATCAAGGTAATGTGACAAAAGGTGCTCCTGTGTAAAGTTAAATTGTGTCATTGCTTCAGAACACCGGTTGTGAGAACAAGGCAGCGAGAACAAAGTAAAGTTGTTGGAGTAGAATTGCTCAGACCTGATGGAATCTTGGTTGTGGCCTTTTTATCAGGCTTTTCAATATTTAGATTCATTTAAACATTTGTTTTATCTATGGTTTACAGGTTGCAAACATGTTCCTTTAATGTTTGAATTCTATGAAATAGTTTTTGCATTTCTATAAAATTAAATATTTGTAAAGGACCAATGGAAACTATTTGTTGGGTGGGTGTTCCCTATTTGAAAATAATTCAAAGAAATTAATATCAGTTTAAAAATTTTTTTGGAGAATCTAAGTTTGCATCCCCTTTTTTTATTTATTTTTTTATTTAGCCATAGTTTAAGAGATTTCCTAGTAATCTCCAGGGGAGGTATTTCTTCAGGATCTGATCTTTTAACTTTGCTCTTTCTGACAGGTGTCATATGCCAGGCCAAGCTCTGACACCATAAAGGATGCCAACCTTTACATCAGTGGGCTACCTAAAACAATGACGCAGAAGGACGTAGAAGAAATGTTTACACGTTATGGCAGAATAATCAACTCCCGTGTCCTCGTCGATCAAGCGTCAGGTTGGTAGATGAGCAAAGTTGTTTTTGATACCTGGAATGTCCTGTAAGTGTAAGAATGTCATGTAAGAATGTCTAATGTGCATTAAAGGAACATTTCACCATGGGAACATTAATCTTTATTGAAAGTGGGTCATAATGTAGTCGAAATGTAAAATAAATTTGGAATATGATGCCTTCTTGACCAAGGAAAGAAAGAAAGTAACTTTAGGGGGCATTTGTATGAAAGACAACAACTCCCATGTTGCAAAGCTCCGCAAGCCACTCCTAATCCAGAACAGTGCCTATGAGGTATTCTTCTATTAGAGAAATCACTCTTCCGTCTACAAGGCAAGGTCCCACCAGAGCTTGAAATACATTTCACACAATTTCTAGTTAGTTGGCGAACTCATTACTGAATTACTCCTTGTTTGTGTTTCTTTTGAAATTGTGATTATTGCATGAGACCGGGATGTTCAGTCAGAATATATGCGGTGCGGAACTAGGAAGGTTCACAACACAAACCTCTGTTTCGTCCAGGAGAAATTGCCATCGTTAAAATTCTTTGCAGCAGACGGACTCTAGTGAGAGCACAGGTACCACCAGTCTGCCCCAGCTCGAGCCAGTCCGGTCTCCTCATCCGCTACAGGCAGCCGCCTCCATCAGCCTCAGCTGCTCTTTGCTATATTGCGGCTCGCAAAAGTAGCCACATACATCTGATTCGAGCATCAGACTTTCAAAATCCTCTTCTTCCATATATTGAGTAGCTACGTTTTGCCATTGTCGTAACTTCACATCTGGCTCCACAGCGCCTATTAGCTTAGCTTCCAAACAACATGTAGGATATGGTTTTTAGTTTCAGAAAGTGAAGTCCCACCCCCTGGTCTGTAATAGGTCTGTAGCGTGAGTGGGTCCTACCCCCTGGAAAAATGAAGAATGAGAGTTTGTAGTCTCAGCCCCTCTACAAAGATATGTAAAAGATGGCTCATCTCAAGGGGCTATTCCTCTTTAATAAAAATGTCAAATATGGGGACTTCCTTGTTAGAATGATGCAAAATGCAGACTTTTACATCATTCTAAGCAGGAATTGCAACACTGAAATCTTTCTGATGATACAAAGCTTAATCCAAATAGGTGAAGTGTCCCTTTAAAGCATTCACCTTTTTATCCTCATTGCAGGACTCTCTCGTGGTGTGGCTTTCATTCGATTTGACAAGAGGTCGGAGGCAGAGGATGCAATTAAGGACTTGAATGGGCAGAAGCCACCAGGCGCTGCAGAGCCCATCACTGTCAAGTTTGCTGCCAGTCCCAACCAAGTGAAGAACTCACAAATTATTTCCCAGGTTTACCACACACAGCCTCGCCGCTTTGGTGGGCCCGTCCACCACCAGGCCCAGAGATTCAGGTGAATGAAGTCCAAAATTGTATTTCTCTATTTGCTTGGTTGGCATATCCAGGGGTGTGCAATGCTGCGCATGCATGGGAAAATAAAAATAAAAGATTTACAGCAGAAAACATGGAGGGAAGCACTTGAGTGCCAACATTTTGGGGGACAAGAACATGTTTACTTACTAGAGTAGATTTTTCTCCTTCTCTGGTGAGATGGCAATCATAAGTGAGTGTTCATTAATTATTAGGGGTGCAATGAATTGCAGTTGATCCGTGATCCATTGGGACCAGGCCCCATTTTTCCGGGACACGTGATTTGCAGATTTTTTGCTAAGTTCAAGTATCACAGTGAAAATTATTTTTCACAGCTTGTAGGACAAGTGTGCCACGTAAAGTGAGTGTACCAAGCTGCATCTCCAGGCACTCCCAATAGCATATCGCTCTTAAAGTTGGTGTGAAATGAAAGTTGCGATTTGTCTTTTCTTCCCTATTGTGATGTGTATATATATATATCTGAGTGAAGTGAAAAAATTAGGGCAGGACTTCATTTCGTTGTGGCTATTGCTGTGATCTCATGTGAGTGACAGTTTGTCCCGCCCTCGCTCTGAAAAACATGTCATCAGAGAGGAGAAAAGATGTCGCTGCGTGGGAGGGGGAAGTTATTTGGATTAAAGTTTGAGGGCACATGCATTTAAAAAAGTAATGAAGTGCACAGAGAAACCCCTTTATATTCAATACCACCGTATTCCAATAAAATTATATTCCATGGTGACTTTAGGGATATCTCATCCAAAAATAAATTCTTTCAGTTTCAAAAATGTGTGCATATCTGATGAACTTGACCTAAATGATGCTATTTCCTGTCTTCAGGTTCTCTCCTATGAGTGTAGACCACATGAGCGGCATGTCTGGCGTTAACATGCCTGGAAACTCCTCGTCAGGCTGGTGTATTTTTATTTACAACCTGGGCCAGGATGCAGATGAGGGCATTTTGTGGCAGATGTTCGGGCCCTTCGGTGCTGTCACAAATGTCAAAGTGATCCGTGATTTCAACACCAACAAGTGCAAGGGATTTGGGTTTGTTACCATGACAAACTATGAAGAGGCTGCCATGGCTATCGCCAGCCTCAACGGCTACCGCCTCGGGGACAAGATTTTACAAGTATCGTTCAAAACAAGCAAGTCGCACAAGTAGAAAGCAGGGTTGCCAGGAAAATGAAGAAGGGGGTTTTCTGCGAAGCCAGAGAAATTGGTGACGTTTTGAAAAAGAAAATGATTATTTTTAGTGTAATCAAGTCTTCGCAAATGTTCAAGTTTCGCAGTCTTGTTTAGACAGTTTCTTTTAAGATTCAAGCTGTTGGATGCTTCAAATGCAAGTGTTTTAGGCGTTCTGGTTTATCCCAATATACGACCAATTTTTCGTTTAATTCAAATTTGTCTCTGGTGTTGTTGCTATGTGCCATATGTGGCCGGACACCTCGTTCACCAGATGCTGGATTTAAAACTCGGATTTTTTTTCTTTCTTTTGTCAGTATCTCCATCCTATATAGCTCTTCAGTATTTATGATGCCTTAATTTGATGTCATTTTTCCACTCTGCCCTCAATAATGTAGCACTTTTTGGTTTGGCTGGAATCTCATTTCCCATCTCACAACAGTTCATTTGTTAAAATCTGAGTCTTAAATCCTGCATGCTGAGTGCTCCTTAGAGAAGAGGTAACGGCAAAGAAAATGCCTGTTTTAGTGAGGGGAAAATCTTTAACTAACTTGTTAATCTTTTGTAAGGGACCCTCTGAAAAGACTGAACTAAGAAGGACCAAAGACATGAATGGAAGGTTTAGTTTCACTGGCAGAGGTGCATGTTGCACATCCCTAAGAATATTCCAAAAATATTTGGACATTGAATACTAGGTACTGAGTATTTATGTAAAGTGTAATCACATTTGAGCATCAGCATCTTCTGTTTATGGTTTGCGTTTTCTTTTGTTTTTGTTTCTCTAGGCTAATACATTAAGTTTAGTTTGTTTATTTGAAAATGGATATCCAGTACTAATGCAAATGCTTTTTAAGACTGCCTTGTGATATTTGTGTTTTGTTTTTTTCTTTTTTTTTTCTTTTTTCGCTTTTGTTTTTCCTTTGGAAACCTTTCATTTTGTTTCACATGGCATTTACAATCATTAAATTTTATTTTGTTTTGCTCAACTTTTTGTTTTGTTTCTTTATTTTATCTTTTAATTCGTTCTTTAATTTTCTCTATTCATAGGTACAATGCAGTGCAAGTCAAGACTATTTCCATATTTACAGATGCAGATGGCTGAGTTTAAGGCCCTTGCATACCAAGAATTAACAATCATAATAACTATATTAGCATCCACACCAGTGGTAAAGAATGTTTTATTAAATCTTAAGTGTGCTGGGTTTTTTTTTTTTTTTTTTTTTTTGTCTGCCATTTTAAACGCTCAAGCGTTAACCCAAAACTATCCCTATTTTTTTCATGACTTGCCCTCAAATTGTCACAAACCTTTGTCTTTTATCTGCTTAAAATAAAAGAAGATATTTTGAAGGAGAACCAGACAGTTTATGGTGCCCATTGACTTCATAGTAGGAGAAAAAATACCAAGTCAATGGGGTCCATCAACTGTATTGTTGCCAACATTCTTCAAAGTATATTGTTCAGCAGAAGAAAGAAACTCATACAGGTTTGGAACAACATGAGGGTGAGTAAATTGACAAATTTAAATTTTTGGGTGAACAATCCTTTTAAAATCAGGTGGATTCTGATGTTATGCCTTAGCTCAAAATAGTTCCGAAAGTAATTCAATGATATTGTTTTTCTGTGCCGTTCTAGTTGTGGTTTGTACCATGCTAATATATTTAGAAGGACTGTTTGTTTAGAGCTATCTTAGTTGATGGTTATCGCCCTTGGTGCGAATGGGTCTTTAAACCCCGAGACCTCATGACAAACACTAAATTACCACATTTCATATTTCTAATTTTGAGGATGACATCTTAAGTATTTATTTTTCAGGCATCAGACCAAATCATAAATATACAATCTGACAACGTTTGACTTTTTTGATTTGGCCAATGGAGTGCCGTTTATTTTGCCTTTCTCAGTGGTTCATATTCAACTTTTTCCAGAGTTTTTCAGTTGTAGTTCACATTAATGACCAGTGGGGAAGATAGAAATGGATAGAAGCTCAATCTAACAGTTGTACAGTCATGTTCCTCAGCTTTTGAGGTCTTCCAAATATTAGTTTGTAAAGCCCCACATAGGTTCCTCTGTTGTTGGACAAACCCATGAATTTTTCCAAGATGCCCTGTGTAAATTGATCATTTTCAGCACAGACAGTTCTTAGGCTCCCTCTGCTACATGACTTAAGGTTGGTATTGTGTGTGCGTGCATATATTTATATTATTGGTGACTGACATTAATCCTAAATGTTTTTGTACAGTGACTCACTGTTTTTGGTCAGGTTTGTAATAAGCAGTTTACTATTCTTGCATCATCTGTTACTTTATGGTTCATGTGAACCTATTAGCAGCTTTACAGCCACTGTTGGTTACATGTCATTTATATAAAACACTTGGCATTCTCTTTTTGTGCACGTTTTGGCATATGTGCAATATTGAAAAGTGATTCATAATGAATAGTAGTAATTATTATAGCAACCGTTTCCCTTTTCATCTTTTTGATATTATGATGTTTAAAAAAATTATATTGCCCAATGTTAAGTCAACTGAGATACCAGTTGTAAGAAATATCAAATAGGATTTACTGGACGGTTGCTCATTTTAAGCCTTAATTTATGTAGAATATACTGGAAGTTTATTGAATGGTAGAATTATTTATATAGCTTGTGTATGGTTTTATGTGTTGATATTGAGTGTCTTAATTTTTTTTTAAGTACTTCTTGATTCTACATTGAACTTCTGTTATGAGCTACTGTCTAACGTGTAGTTGTGAAATAAAATATCAGGCATCATTGCAAAATCAGAAAATTTGTGTCTTGGTATTAGTAAACTGATAGTGAAGTAGATTTAGGAGTATTTACATTTTTTGGTTTGAGTTTTTTGGTAAATTTTAAAAAGTATAAATTAATCTTTGTACAGTATGAATAATGAAGACCAATAACAAGATTAACAATTTTATTAAGAAAATAAACAAACATAATCAAGCATGATAATCTATATTCCATCCTACTTGAAATGAACAGTGAATGTGTGCTCTGAACATTAGTAATAGAGATACACAATCACTGTTCTTGCAGTCATTAAAAAAATCAGTTTGTCACCGTACACTGTATGACAAGGCAACTGATGATCCGTAATTGGAGCCCCAGTTGATTTACTAGCTGTGTAAAAGTTCCTGTTTGTACATGGTTTTATTATTGTGGTCTAGTTTTAGTTTTGCTGTCATTAACTACTGCATTAAGGCAATTCTAAAAGATGAACATTAAAAAAACAAAACATGTTTTTGTAATTTACAAAACCTCCAAGTTAAGGTGTCAAAAGCACTCAAATATCCTCAATTTTCACGTTCACCAAAGGCGAATGTTGAGGTAACAGTAACATCTGTGATGTAAAAAGACAGAATGGCACAAATATATATATATATAACAAAGGGGAGGTAAAGAGGGAAGGTTTTTGTGAAGTCAAGGCAGCTTCTGTTCCTCCTTGGTATCATCTGTCAAAGTTAGACTTGGCAGAGGTTGTAACATGTCGGCTTCTCGATCACCTGATCGCCCATAACCTCTAAGATGTAGTCCCTATTACCCAGTAGTGGAGTTTCAGATGTGGGAAAACTTTGCACGCTTTGGTTTCCAAAAGATATCAAAGTATCTCTCTGCAAGACAATATACAGCCATTATTCAGTTGTCAAATATGTCAGCTTTGACTACTTGTTGCAGGTGAACAACGGACCACTACTGCACGATACTTGCTTATTTGCATATTTTCTAGTTAGAAATATGGTTGAGCACATAGTGGATATATCTTACTCTTTCTGAGGGGTTTGTGGATGGGACGTTTTTCTGAAAGTCCTTTTTGCACACGTGAGCCATGATTCCTGCGGCTAAGGCGTCTCCAAGCACATTGATCATTGTTCGAAATCGGTCCCTATTAAAAAAAAAATACACATGACATTGACTTTCTATTGTGGTTTATAAGTAGTAGCACTCATGCAGTATGTTGTACTTACAGGATCCAATCGATAGCTACAATGAGTGAGATATCATCTGGAGGCAAACCCACTGAGGTAAGCACAATAACCATGGTAACAAGACCAGCCTGTGGGATTCCAGCGGCTCCAATGCTTGCTGCTGTCGCTGTGATACTGAGAAAAGAATCAGCCAAGTCACATGAGGCGATCACTGGCAAATACAGCTTTGTTACTGTATACTATCGGTCAGAAGTTTGGAATAATTCAGGTTTTTGAAAGATGCTCAAGGCTGCATTTATTTAAAGGATTAGTTCACCCAAAAATGAAATTTCTACCATTAAATGGTTGCTTCAACCAAAAAGATATTTTAGATTTAGTCCGAGAGGTTTCTGTCCCTCCACTGAAAACGTATGTGCGGTATACTGTCATTGTACAGAAAGGAAATAAAGACATCATCAAAGTAGTCCACGTGACATCAGTGGGTTAGTTAGAATTGTTGAAACAGTCATTTGGTCTAAAAATAACAAAAACGTAGACTTTTGTGTTCTACGAGCATTGTATTCTCTGTTGTCAAGCTGCGTTCATTGACACTGGTGACGTAAGACGCTGCTGACGTGTAATCTTGTGCACCCGAGCTTCGTTAACAGTCTGAGGGAGACGCACTCTGTAAAGAAAAAAAAATCTTCGCAAACATGTCTAAGGATTTCCATACAGAGGAAGACTTTCATTTTTTTGCCCAGGCATATTTATTTGAACCTGAATACACAGACGCACCAGATTACACGTCAGCACTGCAGACTCGTGAACGCAGATTGACAACAGACCCGGAAGACAGAAGAAGAATAAAGTCGTAGTTTTTGTTATTTTTGGACAAAAAAATGTATTTTTGATGCTTCAAAAAACTCTAACAGACAGTATACCATACATTTTCAATGGAGGGACAGAAAGCTCTCGGACTAAATCTAAAATATCTTAAACTGTTCTGAAGATAGACGGAGGTCTTAAAGGCTTGGAACGACATGAGGGCGAGTCATTAATGTCAATTTTAATTTGGGGTGAACTAACCCTTCAGTTACTCACCCTCATGTCAATCCAAACCCATAAGAACCCATTATTGGCCGACACTGTTCACGTGAGTAACACAATGTATGTGTGTGGTGCTGACGCAAGAGCTGGCCAATAATGAGCCTGCGTTCTGACGTAGAACCTGGAAGTGCTGCACTGTTTACTATGTGATCAGTGTAAGAGACTGACACAGAACCAAATAAATTGTTAATTAAAGGGTTGTTTTTTGCACACAAAAAGTATTCTTGTCGCTTCATAACATTAAGGTTGATCCACTCTAGTCACATGTACTATTTTAACAATATTTTTACTACCTTTCTTGGCCTTGAAAGTTGCAATAAACCTACGGCTGGTTCAGAAACCTCTCCGATTTCATCTAAATATCTTAATTTGTGTTCCAAAGATGATGAAAGTGTGAGTAATTAATGACTAAATTTCATTTTTGGTCGAACTATCTGTTAAAAGAAGTAATATTGTGAAGATATCAGAATGGTTTTATTTAAAATGTAATTTATTCCTGTGATTTATTTCCGTCCTTCGGATGAGACGTTAAACCGAGGTCCTGACTCTCTGTGGTCATAAAAAATCCCAGAATGTCTTTTGTAAGAGCAGGGGTGTAACCCCGGCATCCTGGCCAAATTTGCCCAGTAGCCTCTGTCCATCATGGCCTCCTAATCATCCCCATATACACCAATTGGCTTCATCACTGTCTCCTCTCCACCAGTAAGCTGGTGTGTGGTGAGCGTTCTGGCGCAATATGGCTGCCGTCGCATCATCCAGGTGGATGCTGCACATTGGTGGTGGTTGAGGAGATCCCCCCCCTTCTATGTGAAGCGCTTTGAGTGTCCAGAAAAGCGCTATATAAATGTAACGAATTATTATTTTTATTATTTGATGGAGTTTCTCCAGTCTCAGTCTGAGTCACACTATCCTTTCAGAAATCACTCTAATATGCTGATTTGGTGCTCAACTAGTTCAACTATCAATTTTGAAAACCATTTTTCCTCTAATATTTCTGTGAATAGTTAAATTTTCCATTACTGTTAAATTTTTTTCTGGATTCTTTGATGAATAGAAAGTACAGTATTTGTTTGAAATAGACAAAACATCTTTACAGTCACTTTGATCAATTATGATCAAATGTATCCATGCTGAATAAAAGTATTGATTTCTTTCATTTAAAGAAAAATCTTACCTCAAACTTTTGAATAGTAATATATCATGGTTTCCACATATTAAGCAGCAAAACCTGTTTACATTTATAATTCGAAATGTTTTATGAGCACCAAATGATCATATTAGAATGATTTCTGAAGGATCATGTGATACTGAAGACTGGAGTAATGATGCTGAAAATTCAGCGTTGCATCACAGGAATAAATTACACTTGAAAATTCAATTAGAAAAGATCTTTCAAATGAACGCAGCCTTGGTGAGCATAAGAGACTTCTTCCAAAAGCATTACACATCTTAATTATTCCAAACGTTTGACTAGTAGTGTACATCGTTCTGAATGTAGCCAAAATACTTTACCTAATAGTAACAAGTTGTCCAAAGTCAAGCTCGTACTCATTGACTTGAGCAATGAAGATGGCTGCCACTGCCTCATATAGTGCTGTGCCATCCATATTGATAGTGGCACCCACAGGAAGTACAAATCGAGCGATTTTACGATCCACATGGCAGTTTTCCAGTAAGCATTTCATTGTGATGGGCAGAGTAGCTGAACTGGAGAAAGATGAATAAGGAATAAAACCATTAGTTGCATATTAATTTCAAATATAATATTATTATTATTATTATTCATATCATATAAAAATATTATTCCATTTAATATGATCTGAACTATTCTCTGAAATAAATTGTGGATTAACTCTAGTTTATGTTGCAGTGAGCTAAAAGCCTGTTCAAAATGGTTTCCTTACCTGGATGAAGTTGCCAATGCGATAACCAGAGCCTGCAGGAGGCCACGGATATAGCTAAAGGGGTTTTTCCTGGTGAACATGAAGAAGAACATTGGCAGCAAAATCACACCATGTACGAACAGCCCTGCCAGAACTGTGATGAAGTACATTCCCAGTTTCTCTGCGAGGACTGCAGGATCATGCATGTCCAGGATTTTCCCAGCAACCAGAAATACAATTCCAAATGGGAAGTACCTGTACAAAGAGACTGGGGTATTAAAACATTATATATAATACTGCACATTATATACATTGCCGTTCAAAAATTTGGGATCTGTGAGTTTTATGTTTTTAATGCTCTCTAAAGGCCATTGCACACCGAGTCGGAAATTCGTGTCCGAAATTTCCGCACATTAAAAATAAATACGACCTCACATTATGTCAATCACGCTTGCACACTGCCTCCGAAACTTTCGTCCGTCATTAAAAAAAAATCAAATCGGGTTTGATTTTCTGCGTTTTTCGCATCCGTAGCAAGCAGTTTGAATGGAGTTTTAATCGTGTTTCACGAATTCACGAATACAAAAAAACGCATACGAAAATGTCAAACTCAGTGTGCAATGGCCTTAAGGCTGATTTTATAAAAAACAAATATTGTGAAATATTATTACAATTTAAATAAATGTTGTCTATTTGAGCATTTTAAAATGTAATTTTTAGCGCTTTCTATTTCAGATAAATGCTGTTCTTTTGAACTTTCTATTCATCAAAAAATCCTGGGGAAAAAATGTACACAACTGCTTTCAATATTGATAATGATAATAATAGTTTCTTGGGCAGCAAATCATCAAATTAAAATGATTTCTGAAGGATCATGTAACATTGAAGACCGGACTAATGATGCTGAAAATTCAGCTTTGCATCACAGCACTAAATTACTTTTTAAATTATATTTAAATAGAAAACTGTTTTTTTTTATTGTAATATTTCACAATATTACTTTATTGTTGTTTTTTGATCAAATAAATGCAGCCTTGGTGAGCATAAAGGACTTCTTTCAAAAACATTAAAAATCTTACCGATCCCAAACTTTTGAACAGCACTGTATATGTAATTATATAGAAGGTGCATTCACTTAACTAAGATTTAATTTCATTACTAATTGACCAAATCAGCTTTTCATTTCACCTGACTCTTAAGCACATTTCCACTGCTAACATTTAATAGAATAAGGAAGCGTAAAGCTGCTTTTAAACTATTACCCTAATGTATTGTAGAGAGCGTATTAAAGAGATTGCTTAGTTGGCTGTCCACTTGTTTTGGTCAGAGATGCTGCTTTATTTGACAGTCACATGCTTCTTTCACATGTTTGCATGACAAAACATGAGGACTGTCCTAGAAGTGATGTAATAAAGTTTCTAGTCCCAGTTAGGTCATTTCGGGCAATCTGATCCACATCTACTCACCACATAGCAGCATTGATGATCTTCATGACACATTCATTGACACAAAGACACACATTCACCAGGGGTGTACCTCTGGATCCCATTCTACCAAGTAGAAGACCTGGGGAACAACAACAACAAAAAAAGATTTTTATCAAAATTGTCAGTAAACATGTTAATAATGCTATAAAAGTTCTCTAATATCAAATAAATGTTTTCTAGTCTAGTATTTTTAAATTGTAATAATGTTAATGTTTTTACTGTTTATTTTTATCTAATGCAGCCCGGTTGAGCATGAGAGACTTCTTTAACCCAAAATAAATAAATAAAAATCTTACCAACACCAAACCTTTGAGTATACATTTCTTATAATAGACATCACAAAGCCCTTCTATGTTTCACCAGCCTTTAAAGGCAACTTTTCAAATCAATGCAATAAGTCCCGCTCTGCATGTTTTCTCATTAAATATCTTGTTCAGTAAATAGGCTGCCTGCCAAAACTCTTTCACGTTGACTTAAATGCTCCAAATTGTACAATAAATCTTTGCTTCCCTGCTGAAAAGATCAACATTGATGGTCACCATTATATGTTGTATTTTGGACATTAGTCTCCAACATGCAATGCTGGCGTCCCTACTAGACTTTTAAACTAGTTTATCCTGCTAGCTTTACTGGAGAACTCTTTTGCCGGCATCAAACCGACACTTACAAGCTCAATCTGGTCTATGGTGATCTTTTCAGCAGAGTTGAATGGTGATATAACAGTCCAATCCATACACACCCATAGTGGCAGAGAAAATGACAATTCCTAGCACATTCATCCCATTGCTTCTCCCTGGTACAATCTTATAGTGGATTTCTGGAGGAGGGGTGAGTTCCAAAAACACTGGGTGACCCATCTTGGGGTTTTCATAGTCTGGCATAATGTACACAAAGTTGGCTTGTGATGATTTTGCACTGTTTTTAAAATTAGGCACAAGTTCTGTCTTATACTGAAACAGAAGAGCACAGAAGGACAAGGATTAGGTACAAAAACAGTAGAGGATTAATTCCTCTGATCTTCATGTGTTTCTCTCACCTGCTGAAATGTGGCTTCAATCAGATTGGATGGAATCATGTTCCTGTTGGGGAAACAAAACCATAAGCAAGGGCATATATTTAAAACTATATACAATCATAGCTATTTCAGCAAAATAGCTAATTTTCATGAGTATATGCTATTAGCCTGTTTTCTGAGGCCAACACAGTGCAAAAATGGCTCATCGTTTGTTTTTAGAATCACTGGATTTGATTAATGTACAAGGCTCTGGCACGGCCAGCTAGCTAAACGGTAAAGAAACAAAAAGCAGATCTGCCGTAGCTCAGCCTAAAGACTTGTAGGGCAGAGGCTATTGGTGAATGCTTTATTTATAAAGTACCAATTCTACTGCTGTGTCCCTCACTAAAATCCAATTAAATCTGGTCAGGAGCTCAGGAGCATCTTTCGCACTTGAGAAAAGCTGTCATTTTACATCCTCTTTAGAGGCTTTCTAAATATACCTAATTCCAATCCTTCAGTCCAGTGACGGGATAGCACAAAAGGGAAGCTTAAGCCTTGTAGACTTGATTGCAGCTTGAAAGTTATGTAAGTTCCACATGTTTCTCAATGTGTTTCTTAGACTGATAAGTAAAACTTGTTTACAGTTCATAGTTCAAATGGTAAGAAATTGTTTGATTTTTTTTATTCAAATGAAATAATACTACTATTTTGGTGTCCCCGCCACTGGACTACTAGTTTAACCACATATAAATAATGTAAAAGATTTAAATTTCAAAAGAGAGTCAGAGAAGCTTGATTTTTGACGTGGGGATTCTGGGGAATTGATTTGATTTTGGGGCATTACTAATTTGCTAAAACAATGTCTACACAAGTATTTGGCAACTGGTTAACACTATAGACTATTCACTATATTTCTACCCAAGTGAGGTGGAAAAGGTAAATAATGAACAAGTTGTTACATTTTGATTTAACATAATGAATACAAACACCGATGAATTACAATTGGACCAAGTAAGAAATATTAAGGACGTAATTAAGGAATTAAGAACATAAATGTAGTCTGTTTTGATTTCATATTGACTTGAAAGCCATTTGATGATGACAAAGAAATAAAGCTTGTTTGTCTACATTTGTCCCTTTCAAGGTAAGTCAGTCCACTCGACGGCTGTCTTGGCAATGATCTAGAGCATATATTTTTTGTCAATGAAAGAAGCACACACAGGTCTTCTGCTTGAATGGACAACCTAAAATCTATAACATATTTGGAATAACCAATCAAATCTGACAGTAAATGCTGAAATAATAGCTTTCAGGTTTCTCTAAATAATGTGTATTCACATTCTGTACCAATAAAACAAAGACAATCAGCTTTTAATAAGCCGATTGGCTCATTTAATTAAAGGGTGGAACTTCCTTTCCAACAGCCACCATGTTAAGAGCAAATTCTAAAATTTATAAAACCCAGAGTTAAGATCTGATATTACTGTAAAGTTACCTGATCAAATCCAGCAGGGCGTCGGCAGACGTCATCACTGGCCCTCCTGCAGCTTTATGTCCCTCTTTTTCAGTACCAGTTCCGGGATGAATTATCAGCACCAGAATAATCCCCACAATAACAGCAATGAAGGTAGTCCACAGGTAATATGTGATGGTGAGAAGGCCCAGGCGTCCACTGGCCTTGGTGTCCATAGCAGACAAGCCAGACATTAAACTGTAAGGAAAGTGTTGGAGTTTCAATCAATAGGTGTGTCAAGTCAAACATACTATGTTACTAAAAGTTCCCTTTCCTCTATAATTTGTAGAAGTGTCAAGTGTTTTTTTAAGTATGTTTAAAATGTTAGACTCAAAAATAATAGGCATACTCTTTACAACAATCAGCTATCCCACTATTTTTATTGAAAGGGTTTTAAATACAGATGAACCTCAGAAGTAAAGCATTACTTATGATGGAATTTTTTTTTTCCTGTTGTATATTTTGTTGGTTTCTCAAAAATATCATATACAGTCTGTATGTTTGGCCTCAGAAATGCTGACATCTTGAATGAAAGTGAAACTAAACATAACTGACATGGTGAGTTACCTGGATGTGATGAGAGGAAGAATCAACATTTTCAGCATTCTCATTAGGAGTTCTCCAGGAAAAGAAAAATAGATTTTTGCCTGAGGTAAAAGGGATAACAGAACTTTGAGTGACTTTGCTAGTAAATATTTCAATTCATTTCCTAAGCCTATTATTTCAGTAAAATCCCTGAAGAATTGTGTCAGTTGAATATTCTAAGTAAAGCGTGTTTATCCAAGTTGACTATTTACAGATCACAAAACCCAGATGTTCACATCCTTAGCAGGACTATCAGGATTTAAGCATAGCGTCTGTATGCCACATAATAAGGCTGGGAAATATATGTAACTTCTTTAAGAAGAAAATTTATCAACAACATAAGTTAAAGGAATGTTCCAACTTCTATACGCTCTATTGACGTATATCACTTTCAGACAATAATTTTGAGTCATCTCTCGATTTGTAGAAAACAAAAAATGTAGTTCAATACATTACATTCAAATCGAGCTTTATACTTGTTGAGCAATAATTTTCCTTTATACAGTTACTATAAGCGCTTCTTGTTCTGATAAGGCACAGACAATTGAATTTTTCAATTGTCACTTTGTCCTCTTTTTTGCTTAATCAAGGCAATAACAAAATTGAAGCTTTAGGTGCTAAGTTACCTGTGTTGACAAGTTCAAACTTCTCAATGTGAATCCCACCGCACAGCCTGACATTACCGCTAGCACTGATAAGGTGAGCAAGCCGTTCCTTTTGCAGTAGTCCTTTACCCATTGTCGCAACTTTGCAGATATTGAGTTCTTGATAAGTTTCTTGAAATATTCCACCATGTTCCTCCAGGGACCCGCGGGAGGGGAATGGCACTGTGAAGATGCCCGCCTTGAGCTAGGCCGACTCTGGTTCTCTTCCATGCTTAGACCTGTGTGGGCAGGGAGTGCTGCGAGAGAGAGCCTTTCGGTGTATATCTTTTCTAACAGATTACGCAATCAAGTATCCAAACCACTGCTTCCGAGGCAGCAAAGTCAGAAGCGATTAAGGGTATTAAAATAACCTAGCCAATAGTCTGGAGGCCATTGACTGTGGAAAGATGGAAATGTGGTTGAAGTACCAATCCCAGAATAAGAGACCAAGGTCAGTGTGGTCAATTTCAAAACGATTTTAGATTAAAAAGATTTATTAAAAAAAAAAAAAAATGGTTACATTTTTAGAACCAATTTTTGGAAACGTAATGAATATGGCATTCTGGGGGAGAATGACTTGGGAATTTGACACAGGCTGAACCCTTCGATGAGCAGCTGAAAATCAGGGGCCAATTCAAAAAGTTTAATCTGGGTGAGAATGATCTGGATTTGGAAATACCATGTTTTGCTATCCAGGATCAAGTAATCAATTTTACTTTTGTGCCGGTTATTCAAAGCGAAAATGGTATTAATCACCCTGATCCAGATACACACTTTATCAGATTACCAAATCAGGGCATTTCAATGATTTTGCGTTCACTCGAAAAAGTTCCACGTAGCATTCACCCAAGAAACTGTGTTTGCTCGCTTTTGAGTAGTTCATCTCTTTTGATTCTGCAAATCTAGTTTACAAACAGTGATAAAAACACTTTAATGAATAGCCTATAATGTTTTTGTTTTATTGGTGCCAAAATCTCTTTTTTTATTTAGTTTTATTACATTTTTGTTCCGGAAATCCACCCTTTTGCTGGGATCAGTATCATCCTGATTTTTGGGATCAAATAGGTATCCCAATCTTACTAAAAAGTTTAAACAACTCAATTTATAATCTAATCTGATTTCAGAATCCTTTTTTTCTTTTGAACAACCCATTTTCAAGATTTGATCCAATCCGATAGCCGAAATCCAATCAGATTACTTTTTTAAAAAACGGGCCCCTTGCTGGAACCTATATGCACTACCAATATACTTTTGGGGTTAAAAAAGATAATAACCCTTGTCCCGTTTTGAAAATCCTTTACCTAATTTGGTGTTCTCTATCAAAAATGACCAGCCTTCTAAATTGTTTGTAAATCTCTCACTATTATTTTTTTCGCTTTTTTGTCAATTACCACAGTTTTTGTATTTCTGTTTGGATCTGATTGATCGTATAGGCCTCATTGATCTGAGTAAAAAAACTTAACTCAAGCTTATTCAGCTCAGAAAAAGAAGTGCATAAGCTCAGATCAATGAGGCCTAAGACCAAAAAGTTCCAAACAGACAGAGAAAACCTGGATTAACTCAAAGAAAACAAGTTGAGAAAAAGAATATTTTAATATCAAATATTGGGCAATAACAGCATAACGGAGATGTAGGCCGGTTTCATTTTTGACCAGGAACATCACACACAAAAAATGTTATGTACCTTGTGCGAGCAAAGTCAGTAAGTTCTCTAATAAGAGGTTATCTCGTAAAGTAATCTTTTCTCAAGATCTGAAACCAAAACATTATCAATACAATGAGGGTGCTGAGCTCCGATTTTCATCTCTTCAGCGAAACTTTTCGCATCACCGGATCTTGAAAAGCTGCTGCCCTCGAAGCAAGCGACCAGCAAGCTTATGCGTCTGGAGAAGCCGGCCATCTTCGCCGCCTTCAGCCATCTGTGCCTGCAGAAATTCACCGGAACCTTTCCTTCGCGCTTTGTTTTCTCCTTCCCCTCTGTTTGCTTTTTTAATCAAAAAGTGGATGTGGACGACGCCGCTAACATCCGCTCCATCTTGGCTTCTGATAGCAAGGAATGGTCCAGATTCACACCGCTCATCAGTCCAGGAGGCCGGCCGTACTCGGGTCGGCATGGATGCGGAGCTCCTGCGGCTCCTCATCAAGGCCGTAGACCAACTTGGCCACGAGTGGTCAACGCCTAAAGAGCCTGCACCGAACAGACTCGACGGCTATTTTCTCCATCGCTGCTGCCAAACACAAACATCTAGGTCTGCACCCTTCCTGATCTAAATCGTGGAACGCTCCTTTCTCCATGTGAGTGCATTCTCATGTCTCCTCGATGCTCTTACAGGTTGAAGGCGCTGTGCGAGATGGGGTAAACGTCCATCTCTCAAGTGGAAGAAGCGGTAGCAGTGCACCTTTGCCCACCCTCTGCTTGGCGTTCAAAGGCTGTCCTCCCGTCCAAAGCCCGCAGGACTACATCAGCACTTGTCGGCCGTGCTTTTGCTGCCACTGGACAAGCTGCCTCAGCCTTGCACTCCATGGCAGTCCTAAAGATCCTCCAAGCCAATCTCCTCCATGAGCTGGATGAGAAGAGCTCGGATCCTACCTCCGTCATGGATTTGCTCAGCAGGACGGATCTCTCCCTTCGCGCTACTAAATCTGCTGCCCAGCCCCTTGGAAGGTGCATGTCCTCTCTGGCTGTCACAGAAAGGCACCTCTGGCTGACACTCGCCGGCTGTTTTCCTTGCACAATATTCTCCCTGTCCAAAGCCACCGGGACATTGTATATAAAACGGCTAGCCATCACTGTCGGCAAGCCATCGTATTCCAGCACCGAGTGCACGCACGCTGCACCCACACCTCCGAATCAGGTTCTCGAGCCCGCAGTACTGGGCGATTAGATCCCAGAGGCCATTCTGCCCCTAGCCCTGCATGCAAAAGCATGGGAAACAAAATGGAAGCAAAAATGCGTCGAAATGGGTGCTGAGTACAGTAAATCATGGCTATGCAGAGTGACTGGGGAAGTAGCACACCTACTCCGTGCCAAAATAGCGAAACTTCTGTGCAAGGGGTCCATAGAACCAGTACCTCCTTTTTTGAGCAAGTCAGCCATTACTTCCTCTTACCCAAGAAGAACGGAGTCTTCAGAGCAGTTTCAGATTTGAGATATTTGAACAAAGCTCTTATGAGAAGATTCAAAATGCAAAATATTTAAAAGCAACTTACGCAATACTCGTTCCCTCTTCTAGAGAGAACCAAGGTCACTTTAGGTAACCGAGTACATTTTAGTGGAATGGGATAACATTAACTAGCATTTTGGGAAGAAAATCCTGTGGTACAAAATGAGGATAAACAAACAAAACATAGTTTTATGAAATTGATTTGTGAATTTTTAAAAAAAAAATTTTAAGTTTATTAAATTAGTTGGATGTAACACGCAGGTCTATCTAGATAAACTACAGAACCATTCAAATTATATTATTTCTGAGTGGGCTTGAATTTATTTTAGTGTCTCAGAATTCAGAATATATGAGATACTCTTCAAGATAAAACAAAATATATATGAGATACTCTTAAAGATAAAACAAAACAATAAATGTGCAAACCAAATGCAGTAAGAAGAATTCAGAAGAATGAGTTCAAAAGTATTGAATTACCAATTTATTCTTTTCCTATATGCTCACATGGAAAAGGGATGATCTCTCAGTTTGACAGCTTTTTATGGCTGCACTGCTTTGACTAAGAACACATGCGTGGAGGCTATTCGGAGATGAAGGACATTAGTTTGAACGTCATGCCTTAATGGGATTTCAGCGGGTGCTCTTTGCAGGCATTTCCGACACCAGTGTGTCCAGCAGGTATTGATTTAATGACCAGACGGCATTGGAAGGACTCAAGTCCAGGAAATGGAGGTGTGTTTTGGTTCTGAAAGGTAAAAGAGCTTAGGCCTAACGGAAAACAAGATCTGAAATGCAAACTCAGTACAAAGTAAATAGTAATTCTAAGGTGATTTTTTTAGACAATTTAAAAAGGCTAGATACAAATGTTCTAAATAAAGACTTATGAAACATGAACATGAAACACTTTGCCTTACAATTTGCCAATTTACGCAGACATCAACATCAGTCACGGGTGCATGAAGCACAAGATGGGTGATTAGCTGATCATTTTGAGCAGATGAATAAATTATTTTATTTAAATTAAAAAAAAAAAAAATGTTTTTGTTGTTACTTTCTTGAAATTATTGGTCACACTTTTAGTTTAGGGTCTAATTCTCACTATTAACTAACTATTAACTCAACAGAGGACTAATCTTCACTGATCATCATCCAGCACTATATAACTCTTCTCAGAGAACATGACCTGACGTCTTCAGTCATCATCGGCCTCTATCCCCATTTCAGAACCTGCATCAGATAAAATCCATTATCATCCAGATATCCACCCAGTACTCAATATTCTTCAGTTACTTACCTGCTTCCATCATTGTGATCTCATAATTCTCCAAATAAACCTGTTATTTACTTTACCTGTGTGAATCCTTCTGTTTAATGACAACTGTGATTTTTGCCTCTGTAAACTTTGTTTTCCCATTTATTGACTGACAGCTCTCTTGTCCTCATATATATATAGTCATTAAAAACATGCAGGTCCAGCCCAGGTGAGAAAAAGTTACGTAACCCATTAGGTTTTTTTTTTGCATTCAAATTAACTAAGTAATTCAAGTAGGGAGTAAGGCAATGTGGTTATGCATTACTTTTAAAAACAACCAAAACATTTACCCAACACTGTTTATAGTGTACCTTTTTTTTGTCTATATTAAAAATATAACTAGAATATCTAAAAAAAAAATTAAAAAAAACATTTTGCAGGGTGAATGTCACTGTCACTTCTTTTCATCCTCAAACAGTATGCTCAAAAACGAGTACTTTCCAGCTCTTTTAATTAGGGCATCTACTGTTTTTATCAAACCTTTTAGCTTCTTCCTAACAGTGGCATGGCCTGTTTGTCTTATGTTGAAGGCCTAAGAAGGATTTACTATTATGCAGGTGGAAGTTCAGGATGAGACCTACAGTGTAATTGTCCTGGCTTTGTTACCCATCTTGAAGGCCAAAAGAAGAGCTTACCATCATTATACAGGTGCAGAGTCATGGCAAGTTCAGCTAAACTGAGACATAATGTGTAAATCACAGCCTAAAACCACAGAAGCCATTCATATATTCTGCAAATATATACAAAATGTCTAATAACAATATAGACCATTTTGCAAGATGTAAACAACACTTGTCCAGAAACACTTCCTGTTTCAGTTTGTAAATAGTTTCTTTATTTCAAATGTAAAGAAATTAAACATCTTAAAGATGTGTGTTTAACTTTTTGATTCAGTTTTTATATGTTCCGTTGGCTGTATTTTATCCCAGCTTTTGTGTTAAAAAACTGAAACAGGAAGTGCTTCTGGACCAGTGTTGTTTACATCTCGTAAAATGGTCTATACTATAACACGCATATGTTATGGTACTCAGTCAAATATATATAAATTCTGTCCAGACCAAACACATAATTTTTTAGAAGAGATAGAGAGATATATTAAACAGGATGTCATGACAGTTTCTCACACAGTATGGCCAATGGCTGTGCTAATGATAAGGTAAAGTCTTCCGCAATTCTGTGAAAAGAGGATTAAGTCCTCTGGACAATTAGCACATCCTCTGACGGCACACCATGGCATTTCTATCCGTTGCAATTTGGTTTGATGACTTTTTAAGAGTTAGGGTACACATACTGTACCTGTCCCATTTAGTGACACTGTTAGCAGAAACATGATAGACACATTTAACTAAGACACCCAATGGCTCACCTAATCGTAGGAGTGCATGCGTGTACCAGGGGTGTTTTAATAATGGCCTGCAATAATGCTGATTTGACCATGACAAAAGTGTGACAGCTAAATAAAATAAAATTAAAATCACCATGAGGAAACAGTGTTTACTGTATATGGAAAAGTTTGTTAAGGATAACTGCAGGACCGAAAAACAAAAAATCAATCAGTTAAATTATTTATGCAATGAATGCCTACAACCCCAATTCCAGAAAATGTTCTAAAAAAAAAAAAGTTAATTCTCTTTAATCTTTATTTAACTGACAAAAGTACAAAGAAAAAAATGTCCAATGTTTTCACTGGCCAAATTAATTGTATTTTGTAAATATAAACTAATTTTGATGGCTACATAACACTGCAAGTTGGGACAGAGACAAAATAAAAGTTAAAAGATTATAGAATATCCAAGTTAAACTTTTTTTAAACAGTCCAAAATTAACAGGGGAACTGGTTAGGTGAGAACGTAAGAAAGAAAATCTTTTCTTTGTACTTTTGTCAGAAGGAATTTTTAGAATTTACAATACAACAATTATGAGTAAATACCATTCATAAATGAAAATGGAAAAATAAAAATCCATCCATATTAGTGTTTAAAATTGAACTGAGGAAATACTTTGCTTCTTTGAAACTTCTGAAAGACTCCAGTGATAGCATTTACTCTCTATGTAAAGACATCTCAAAATATTTGTCATTATAATCTCTTTAAAGCTTCCATGTAACTTTTTTTATGATTATATGATGAGGATATATATATATATATATATATATATGAATAACTTTGACATGCCTTTTAAACTGAAATGCCTTTGCTTAATTTATTTTATTTTATATTTATTTGTAAAAAAAAATTGTATATTGCATTTTGTTCAATTTAATTGTTTATGTTATGCACATGAGTCTCCCAACGAGAGATGTTGTAAATTGTTTTTTGTAAATAGCCTTATAGTGTGTTTAAAAAAAGAAAAGAAAAAAGTGTTGAGTTGAATGGCGAAAGTAACCTACCGAAGAGAACAGTGCCCTCCTCTGGTGCATTTAAAAATGCCAGTCAGATGTTTGAATTAAATAGCTAAGACCAGTGTATGCGTGGTTGAATTTCCTGAGTTTTGAAATGAGTAAAATCAATGTGATATTTCATACAAACAAACACACTCAAACGTAAAAATGCAAGAACCTGTGTGTGCGTTTTCTGTGAGTGTTTTATTATAATTATTATTTTTATAGTTGATACGTGATGACGACTAGAGGGAACCTTAAGTTTTGAGTTTTAGCGTAAAAACTCATTAAACAATTTTAAATATAGAAACTCTGCATTACAGGCCTGCTACAATTTGCTTAGGCCTACAACTAATGCTGCTTTTAGGGGGTAAAATGAAGATAGTAAGGAAAATGGTAAGGGAGTACATTTTATTCTCCTGAAACAGATACTTACTCCCCAACACGCCTCGTTCAATGTAGTGTACCGTCCTCCCAGTCAAAGGCATTTCAGCAGAATCGTAATCAGCTGTGAAGGAGGTGGAATCATATATTTTTTATTAGATTCGATTGGTTGTCTAGTTGTACGCAGTGCCTGTCGGTTAAGTCCCGTGCAGCTGCTGTGGCTGAGACTCGAGGGACAAACTTTGCCTTTAGTTTGCTTGGCTTGGTTTGGAAAACTGTTTACAATTCGGGTCTTGGTCACGGTCTGCTGTAGCCTAGGAGGGACAAAATGATGAACACTATTACGGAACGTTACGAAGCATTTTTTAAGCAGAATAACGTGGTAACGGATTTTCTATCTGTTTTAGAGAAAAAAACCGGAGTTCAGAAACAGTACATTGCAACAGGTACGTGACTGGCTGTAATCATTCTTTTGGAAGCAGCTTGAATTATTTAGTCATTGATAGTAGCCTAAGCCTAGCCTCCATTATTCAAACTTTAGCCAGCTGTCAGACTTTGATGGACTTCCGTGAGTTTAAAGTCCTTGGTATCCATTATCGTCGTCGAAAATTGATTTTCTTTAGAAAAGCGTGTTGTTTTAAGTAAAGTTGCTGTGATCCATATGTCAAGTGTTTGTTGAATGTTGCAAAAGGTTATGCACTATGTTATAGGGTTAGGGTAAGGAGCTAGAGTTTGCATTGTCAATGAATGTCCTCACAAAGCTAGATGTGTGTGTGTGTGTGTGTGGCAAAAACAGATGCTGCACGCACAGCTTTCCCCGAGGGTTATCTGTTATGTGCATTCACATCAGTTTATCAGTTAATTGTCTTTGTTTTAACTGAATGTGAAACCTCAAACAGATGATCTATAAAGTGCAGTTTTCAGATCCGTTAGTGGGTCCAGTGGTTCAAATACATTGACTGGTTACCTGAAATGTCCTTCTAATCATGTGTGGCTGTTTCTTTTAAGACATCTCTGGGTCTAATTTCTTCTTCCACTCCCTAGGGTTATTTTTAAACAAGTCTTCAAGTGTCACTGCAGAATTAGCTGCTGTGTTCACTGCTGTGGCTAGACTACATGGCCTGATTGGGGACAATATATCTTACATTCATTCACATATAAACAATATGTGTTTGTTTGTTCTTGTTCCTTGATCCTGTCTGTTAGGTGTCAACAATGAGCCCAAATGCAAAGTCATCAGTGCTCCTAAAGGCTGTTCTTCATTTGAATATAGGCAGTGATCACGTGTCTCTGTTTGTTCTGCAGGTGCAGTGTGTATTGTGGGACTTTATTTGATATTTGGATATGGTGCCTCTCTCCTCTGCAACTTAATTGGTTTTGTATACCCTGCATATGTCTCGTAAGTATGGTGGCATACAATTTCACAAATGCAGTAAGCTTAGTGGTAAAGATTTTAGATTTTACACACACACGCACACATATATGTTTCCACAGCACGATGAGAGGAACCCACGCTGAATTTGCCTGTTTTCCTTTTGTTCCTCATGCAGCATCAAAGCCATAGAGAGTAACAATAAAGAAGACGACACCAAATGGCTAACATACTGGGTGGTTTACGGACTCTTTAGCGTGGCTGAATTTTTCTCTGATATCTTCCTCTTCTGGTTTCCCTTTTACTATGCCGGGAAGGTATGGTCTTTCAGTATCAATATATGAAGAGTTCAGATGCAAAAGCCTCTAAATGCCATTTAAAATTTTCTTCTAGAATGATCATTTTTATCAAACTTGTATATTTAAGTTCAGTGATTTCACTTAAATGGCAATGATAATTACCTATTAATTGTTATTTAAGTGAAATTACTGAACTTAAATATACAAGTTTGATAAAAATCATCATTAAAGAAGAAAATTTCAAATGGCATTTAGAGGCTTTTGCATCTGAACTCTTCATATATTTAATTTATGCTTTGATTGTATTTGCCTGTTGGAGAAACCATCCACCTTGTTGTATGTTAGGTTTCTGTAGGAGAACTGTAAATGTAATGGTATGTAGGTCATGCTGAGAGGTTTTGCATAGTGTATATTTAGCATGCATGACTATCTGCCAATTTGACCAACAGCCTCATTTCAATTTTGATCCTTGTTCTAAATTTGACTGAGTGCTTTATAGCCAATTTATACAAATGAATAGCAGCTGACTAAGTTGAACTGAGGTCTTGCATAATATGGATAACAACTCATGATGTACGGATAAATAAATGTTTAATGAGATGTGCACTATGACATGACCTGTCTAATGAATTTGAATAGATTGATATGGATGTGGTGAGATGGGTAACACTTTATATGAGTAATAGTAAGGTTTCATTTGTTAACATTAAGTAACTGCATAAGTTAACATTAACTAACAATCAACAATACTTCTGCAGCATTTACTAATCTCAATGTTAATCTCAGCATTTACTAATACATTTTAAGATAAAAAGCTGTATCTGTTAGTATTTAATGCACTATGATCTAAAATGAAAATTGACATTTTTATTAACTAACGTTAACATAGATTAATACATTTAGTCCATGCATAATGTAATGTTAACAAAAACATAGCTTAGTGTAAAGCGTTACTGGTTAGATGTTAAATCAATGTATGGATTAGTTTGAGGTTGCTGAGTTTTGTCAAGACCAAGGGTTAAATTGTTGATAAACAGCTGTGTTGATGTAAACCACAAGGAATGTTCAGTTCTTACTTTAAAACTCAATTTTTAATTCAAATGTTACCACATTTTAGAGCATTGTAGTTTGGGGTTGGTAAGATTTTCTTCATTGTACCTAAATACAGTAATATATGAAACATTACAATTTACAGTAATTGTTTTCTATTTTAAAATGTAACTTATTCCTGTTATGGCAAAGCTGAATTTTCATAGTACAGTCTTCAGTGTCCTTCTGAAATCATTCTAATATACTGATTTGGTACTTGAGTAACATTTTTCTTTTGATAAATGTTCAAAAGGACAGCATTTGAAATCTCTCTTAACATTATAAATGTCTTTACTGTCACAGGCACAGCTGTAAATAAAATGATTGCATTTTTCATATTTCAGTGCCTGTTTCTGCTGTGGTGCATGGCTCCGTTCTCATGGAATGGCTCTCAGATCATATACACACGTGTGGTGAGACCTTTCTTCCTCAAGCATGAAGCAGCATTTGACAACGTTGTCAGTGATTTGAGTGGCAAGGCCAAGAGTGCAGCAGAGAGTGTGGCAAAGGAAGGTAAACAATAACGCTGTCCTCAGAAATCCATATTCAGTCTGTTATTAAATTAGTGCTTGTGTCTTATGTAATTCGTTCACTTGGTGTAAGCTAATCAATATTTGGGCTTTGTCAGCAATCTGTATGGTCCAATTTTAGGTTTGTTTTCCTCTGCCTTTTTCCAACAGGCTTCACATTGCTGAACAGTGATAAGAATAAGTGATTTGAAGGTGGGGATATGAAGAATCATTTTACCAGGATCCCTGTGTTTACATTTGTTTAATTTATTAAGTCACTGAAATGATTCATCTTTACTGCATCTGAGCCAGGCAGTGCAATCATCCCAAGATGGCCCTTAAATGTTCTTAAATTTCTCAAATGGTCTACAAACGTTCTTGGGATACAATTTTGTGTTCATCCTATATTATTTTAGCAATTTGTAAGAAAATGTTTAAGTCACTGTCTTTTAATAAATAAAACTGAACTGAGCTATGCCTAAATAGAAATCATGTTCTCCAAATTTATATCCGTAGTCTTCATTTTTTTTTTTTTACCAAATATTAAAGTTGAACTTTAAGTTGCTTCTGTTTTGTCTCAGGAAAAGTTAAATAGGCTTGTCTTCATAAGTTTGTCTTTTTCAGTGTAGTAGTTTCAGGCATGACCAACATATGTTGATATATGATGGTGTATTTGCTATGTTGTCTAGCTCTGGGGGTCACGTGGATAACTAAATTTGTCAAATACCATGCATCATATTTCCCTTTCTGTAAGATCAAGGTCATTGTATGTATGTGCTTCTAGGTTGATGCTGAGGTGCAGATATTTTAAATTGTGACCTTGAACTTTAGACTTCTGAAGTTGTGGCTTGTAGGGTCAGTTTTGTGTTGGAGTCGAGGTGGCCCACTTATGGCTTCATTGATGTATTTGTCAACCTTGTCAACCCCTACTTTCTACAGCACCTTGGCTGCGTCTGAAATCGTATATGATCTCTTGACTAGGTACTTATTTCGAATAAGTAATTACTTTTTGACTGCTAAAATATGTTCCATATAGTTTTAATGTAATCTGGACATACTACATTCGGCATGTTGCCCTTATGTGACCTACCTAAATCATCTGCGTCGCTTCACTGTCATTCACAAATCCTCTCCAGTGGCCTCGTGGGACATTGTATAGTGTGCACACTTCAGAATCTCGCTGGAAGAAGTAGGTCATTCGTGTTTTTTGCCTACTCTTAATGTGAATTCAGACATATAACTTTTGTGACACTGCTTTTCGGCTACTAAATGAGCCGTTTGCGATTTCAGATGCAGCTCTGGTTTGGTTCATCGTGCAGATTGAGCGTCATGAATCCAAGATGTCATGAGAGTTTGAGACGTAACTACAGGGGTGCGGGGTTGATTTTTGTACATTACTGCTAGAGAAATTTATACTTGTAGTATTGTGGGTTTGAGATCAGAAAATGAGACCTAAAAAATGAACACCATAAACCAGTACGGCTGTTTAGAGACACAGTATCTCCAGATTTACCCAGAAATAACACTATTTTAGAGTTATAGGGCATTAAAACATTATACATGGGGATATTAAGATGTTATGCAACAAAGCTGTTATTTTGTGTTTTTTTTCCCCATAGTGTACAGAAATATAAAGCCATTTTACACCCTTTCAGTATGCTGAACTTGAGAAGACTAATTACCTCCTCAAGCTGCAAATAGGCTATCAGTGAACAAAAACAGGCCAGGCTTCATGAGTCATTCTTTATAACGGGAGATAATGGAAGTAGATAATTTGTATGTACTTTTGATCTTTTTAGTGCAACAGCACTGTCAGGGTTGTCATTGTCAATAAGAATTTACTTTGTCATTTGTGTAGCCTTTTTTACAATTGTTTACAATCTTGATCTAATTGTTTAAATGAGTCTGCACCCTTCCCTTTAGTAACATTTGCGGTGCTTGAAATACTGTACTTTCATACTATTCATGCTACATAAGAAAATAAATACATGTATATATTTATCATATTCTGTATGTGATAACCAAATTAATTCAATAATTAGCTTGAGATGTTGATTGTATCTTACTATACAATGAGTCTGTTTGCCATTACTAGTATTTTTGTTTTTTAAGAAATAGAATGCAAAGCATAAAGATCTTAATGTTTCCTTGGTGGCATTAATGAAAACAAAAGATCTACAGTAAATGTACACAAATTTAATACCCTATATATTTATATACATGTTATATTTTATATATAAAAAATGCAAATAGTATGTGCACTTTCATATTAATGGTGCAAGTGTAGAGTGTGCAAATACAGAGGTTAAGTATTTGCCATAACAGAGTGTGTGCAATGTTGTTTAATTGGGCAATGAGTATGTGTAATATTTGTTCAGGGAAGGCAACAGTTGTAGTGCAAGTGGGAATTCAAGTATACCACGGGGACTCAGAAAGAAGTAAACAAGGGTGTGTGAATCCCTATCTGATTGTTTATTCATGTTAAAAGCTGAGCTATAGCGGAACAGCATTCTCAGGTTACCTGTATTGCACGAGGACTATGTGAATGGTATGAAAGCGGTCTCAGTGCACCTGTGAGTAGGCCTACTCTAAGCAAACTGTAGGTCTGAGTTCACAGAGATTTGGGTCTGCATTGACCTCAATCTGTTGAAGCACTAATACTGACAGTTTCCATTTAACCTCCTGAGACACGAGAGTTTACCTGGTGTGCATTTTATAATTGTTCTTGCTATTTGGGATAAGTAGGACCTAATAAGTATAATAACAAAAACTGGTGTTTGTACAGGAAGTAGGTTTTCTATAAAAGGATGTCCTCATGCGAGGACAGTGGGTCTATCTTAAACAATTTTCTTTTCTTTTTTAATAGCTTAAGAATGGGCCAAATGATGGTGACTCCAAAAAGTTTAATGCCGTATGTCTATGATGAATAAGCACCGCCTGGATGCAATTGGCAAATAAATTCACACAAGATTGTATGAATTTGGTACATGGAAAGGTTATATATTTATTAGTGTTGACAATAAAGTCTACTTTTGCTCTTTCTGAATTTAATATCGAGCGTTTTATTTGACCGTGTAATACTGATTCTTACAGGTAGAGGGGGACAGACAGCTCTACTGATTTAATGTGATGTCTAATGTAATCCGACAAAACAAACCAACAAGTAGCCTAATCGGGCACTTTAATAACATTATACTGCATTTGTAGAGAGAGAAACACAAATACATCAAATTATCTTTACCCATTGGACAAAAAAACATCATTGAAAATAAATGTATATGTCTCAAAGAAACAAACAGCTCACTTAAATCATCCTAACCTAATTTTCAGTTTGCTTGTTGCTTGGTACTTGACATGAGTTTTTATAATTTAATTTCTTTTCATTTGCAAGGGAAAGAAATAAAGGGAGTGGAGAATATTGAATATACAGACATTGTTATGAGGTGACTAATATCCACACGTGGTTTGCCGCCTGGCCTCCTGCTTCCAGCAAGCTATTATCATCAAACTGCACAACCCAGCCTGTCTTTTGTGTTTGGATTTGGTTGTCTACCGCCTACATCCCTCCACAGAAAAAGATTTGCATGTTTAATGAATGGTTAATGTTTTTATACACACATTTAATTCTAATGTTCTTGACTTAGCCTATTCCATGCCTTTGTTTGCTGTAATTGTGCTGTTTGATACCAATGTTATACAGACTTATACAGTATACAAGTTATGAGTGTGCCTTGTGAAGGGTTATTATATAAAGCTGAGATTAAGATGGACCACCCTTCCTAGACCTTGGTTGCCAGACGGAGAAAACTGAATATCCTCTACGGACTCTACGCCATACCTGTTGTTAAGATTCTACAAAAAAGATTCAAACACGGGGACAAAGACGCTTTTACACTTTTATGTCTGCATGCTTTTAGCCACAGGCTAGAGATGGTGCACAAAACACTGTAACAATGAGAAAGTGCCTGAGGCACCATTTGGTGTTTCCTTAGATTGCCATGCTCGTTGAACCCTCATGGAGAACCTATATAAGCATGCATTTAAAAGCACTTGAGAAATCATTTGACACAGTATTTGAGACAGCTTTAAAATTTCAAAGAAACCCCATGCTTTTGTCAAGAATGCTTTGTCAAGATTGTTTTTTTTATTTTATAGTGATATGTGCACCCTCCTTGTGTTTAATTTACTGTATAAATTATATAAAAAAAATATTTTAAGTGTTTAAATAAATTTTTAAAAACTTTTCTTTAATTATATTTTTAAATGTGTTTTATTTCGGCTATATTTAACATTTCCTTACATTGTATTATATAGTTTTTGTGTTTTGACTTTGTTATATTAGTGGATTTTGTTAAATGTATCTTTATAATATGAAACTCACATTTAAATGACATTTCAAGTTTCAGTGCTTTAGCCTATATTTAAATAATTTCATAAAGGCCTATTATTGTACTGAATGGATTCATCATAATTCAGTAAATTGAGAGGCTGCATTAGCCTTTTTTTAGGAGCAACAATTTGTCCACCTCCTGTAGGCAATGATGATAAAAATCTCCCATCTTCTATCTGAAGCCATGGTGATTCTGAGGAGGAGTGCGCGCGCGCCCGTGTGTATGAGTGAGTGCGATAGAGAGAGAGGGAGATGGAGAGAGAGGACTGCCGTTGAGATTGGACTCTATCGCGTCTTCATTATAAGTCTAAAATGCTTTAGTACCTTATTAGCGTAGTCTGCCATTCATCTGTGCTGTCAGTCAAAGATCGGTCACGCGGGATAGGCTACGTTAAGTTCAGGTAGGTGAGTCGAATCGCGCGCCGACGTATGAAATCAATTAATTTATTTAGCGCCTTTGATAGGCTATATTGTGTCTTTTTCCCCATCTTTTCTTTATTGCACAACATAAGCAATCCGGACAAACAGTAGAGATTTCAGTTAGACTTTGACTGCTGAACACTTGCAGCATTTTCTGTTTTCGATGGACATCATGTGTTAGCGGCAATGACAACTCTGGCTTCTTTTTCTTTGATAACAAATAGTAATTAAAACGAAAAATGTTAAGAATTAACTATGTTTCTGAACAATACGCGTTTTGCCACCATATAGCTATCCGTCAAAGAAGACACGCGAATGACCGCACCACGAGTGCTATGGAGAGTAGCCTATCTTCTTATGAATGAAACGGGCTGCGTATGATATGGCGATGCTGAACTCTTAGTTTACTCCTGTGTCCAACATTCGGCACCGTGGTTATACAAATAAGATATACATGCGTAGCCTTTTGTACCGTGGGGATTTCCATTTACACGCCCTTGAGCTTGCATATATGCAGCATATGCAGCATATACATTTTCAATATTTGAAATGTAGGTTTGTGTGCGACAAACAGTAAACCAGCACATGCACAGGGTCAGTCATCCATTTAGTGGGAAACATAGGCAAGCCTATGTATATTCATTGTATATTCATGTCACTCTCCATCATTAAAAAGCCTTTTATTAATGGAATTACTAGGAGAATTAAGTGACAAAACGGGCTAAAGATTTGGTTGTGCAACATGAACATTGAGAACGAGGACCCGCGCTCTGCTGACGTCGTATTGGGTGCATAATGCATTAGTATAATAATATATCATCGTATAGAGCCAATGCATGACTCTTATGGCAGTCTTGTTGCGGAACATGATGTAGGCTGCGCTCATAATGGAATCTAATGCAGCAATACGGAGACTAATTTGCAGAAGTGCATCAGTTTTTAGTAAGCTATTGCACCAGAGGCAACAATAGGATGCTTGAACGTGATTAACGAGAAAAGTCTAAACACTATTCTATAGTATGCTTTTACACTGTAAGTAACAGTAGTAGCCTATAATAGTGTTTAAATCCTTTTAAAACCTCTTCACCATTGTTAATAGTTTAATTGGGTTTAAAGGTGCACCATGGTATTTTTTTGCTTATTAAAAAGTTTTGCACATACTTAGCCTAAATTTGAGTGGTGTGAGTCTGCGAGAAGAAGCAGGAATTCATTTGGCACAAAGGCTCATAGTGCTTGGGTATTATTCAACAGCCATCTGTTTATTAAATTTGGCTGTGCACTCTTTACTGAGGTGCATTTTGGGATTGAATGGGTGCCCTTGATAATGTACTGTCCATTACAGCTGGCCTCTCAGTATCAACTAAGAATATAGGGGGTGATTTCGGACACAGCCTTGAGCGCACATTAAAGACAATCTTTCTGAATCGAGGGGGTTCAATTCTTGCTTGTTATCCTGGTGGGTTTACTAGGCCTGTTCTTCTCTCTCAGAAATCTATAGAGACAGATATCGATATTTTGATCACCGGCCCCTGATCGTAAATCGTTATAGTATGGCATGTTTGTTTTGAGGTATATGCAAATATTCTATTATGATACATCATATCGTGATGAAACGCCTGATTTACACCCCTATTAGAATCTATCACCCCCACCCCTACACCCCTATCTATACATCCAAACCCATCCATCCATCCATCCATCCATCCATCCATCCATCCATCCAACCATCCATCCATCCATCTATAAATAAATCTTTTTTTTCTTTAAATATATTACAAGTTTACCTGGAACACAGATGTAGCTCAAAGGGAAGAGAAAAAGCGGTGTGACTGTTTCACACACATAAAGGCTGCAATTATCCCTCAAAATAATGAAATGCTCATGATGAATTTAATAAGCATGCTCATTTGAGATGAACCGATTAATCTAAACCCATACAGTTTACCACCCACGTAACCCCAGCCGATAAAAAATGAACAATTAATTTGAGGCATAGCAACTAACGGAGAAAAAGGTACTACGCTCCTGGACCAGCCTTAGGCCAAATGCATGTTCAAGTTCTCGGCAGCTATAAATCAATCAAGTTTATTTGTGGTGGACAATCCATACATTTGATTTAGCTCCACACCAAGGTCTTGTAATGGCTTAGCATCAGTATTAAGGTTTTAAGATGCAAGTTTGGCAAGTGCGTAGGCTATGAGATGAAACACAAAGCTTCCCAAAAGCACATCTTATTATCTCACTATAAATTGCAGTTTAAAGTGATCTTACATGATCTCATAGTTAATATATCAGACCTTCATGCACTCTGTCCCTAGCTCAGCTGCGGCCTCACTGGAGCTTTGCTTTGTGGCGTGGATGCATGCTGGCAGTTTTAAATCCTTTGAATTGGGTCACTGGAAGCACATCCAGCAGGACAGACGAGCTAAAGCGCAATGATTAGCCTCTAAGCCCAGTCCACAGAGGAGCAATCTGTTTGACGGACTGATCGACAAGAGCAAGAGAGATGTTTCTTGCAATGCTGGCAGAGACACAGTAAAACTGCAGAACTCTCATGGTAAGGTAAAATGTTACAGAGTGATTAGCCAGTCAGCTGAAGCAGTTACATATAGTCATTAGTTCTGAGTTTATGAGGTTAGTGTTAGAATATGGTTTTAGACATATTGTTAACTCTATTTAACAAAGTACATTTTTCTTTGCCGTCTTGTGTAGCACTTTTTTTTGCATTGCAGTAATGTCCTTTATTATTGTAAGGATGTATTTAAAGGTAGAGTTCACCCAAAATTTTTATTTCTGTCATCATTTAATTTAATCATCCTCATTTCATTCCAAACTGTATGACTTTCTTTTTCTTCCGTGGAATAAAACATTTTGGTCCACTATTTTGAACTCCATTGGCTTTTATTGTGAACAAAGGGAGTGGATAATTATTTTTTTCGAATGATTTTTTTTTTAAATGGTGCACTATCCCTTTAAGATGGATTTTGGAATCTCGCATGTGATTAAAATATATATTTTTTAAAGTTAATTTTGCTTTCAGGATATGCATCAATGATTTAGACATAATTGGAAATGTTTTGCATTGAATATTCTTATGCTATAGTTTGTTTAATAGAGTCTGATAGGCCCTACTGATTTCTGCAAGGTGAGTGTTATTTAGTCTGACTCTGGGCAGTATTTATTTACAACACTGTTTTATATCAAGCATTTTCTCATGCCCCTGCACAGCTGAATGAATGAGACTGGGCTAATCCAGCAACATTTGGCGCAGAGAAATGACATATGGTGTATGGGGTATTTTTAGGCTGTAGCCCTGCTTGCCTAAAGAGTCTGAATTTTTAGCTACTATACTGTAAACACCATGTAATACACAACCACACATATGGGGCATAAAGACCCATAGATTTTAAAGGGATAGATCAAAAGTGAAAATCTATGTTGTTTCAAACCTGTATGTGCAGTATGACGACTTTCTTCTTCAAAACTCAAAGGTATTATTCTGAAAGAAAGAAAAAGTCTTACAGGTTTGGATGAATGAAAAGTAGCAAGAGGGTGAATGAATGATAACAGAATGTTCATTTTTGGGTGATTTATCACAAAAATTATTTTTCTTCAGTTTTGTAAAATGAATTTCTTCATTTTTCAATGCATCTGAATACTGTATCTGAGCAACAACCAAAAGAAACACGCATTGATCTGATTTTTCCTTGATTGTCTTGGTTGTCTTGATTGCTCTTTGTCTTTAGAAATTGTAGTTTTGATCACAGTTACAAAAAGCATGCACTTTTATTCTCACCACAAGAAAATACTAAATCATTTATTTCATGGAATCAGAAAAATATTTTTCTTTTTGTCTATGCTTGCAGTAACAAACACTTTTACCCAAGTTTGATTTCCCAGAGCACTGAGAGATCAATTGCCTCAGACTGTGACCGTGGTTGTGTTCTCAGCCCAGTAAACGTGTGAACAGTAATGTGTGCATGCATATGCCTCTCCATCTCCTGTTAGTATCTTTAGTATGCAGTAAAGTGAGGGATATCTGATTCCCACATTATGAGAGTCAATTCTGAATCAAAAATCCTTTTTTCTTCATTAGAATATTGGTATTCATGCAGATATGCAATAGAAATGGCCATTTATGGCAGAGTGAAAGCCTGGTTTGACTGATAAAGAGAAAGCAGCTCTTTACAGTATATTATGCAGCAAAGCTTCTCACTCAGATTAAGTTTCAAGTTTGCACTTATTTATATAGTACATTTAAAAACAGCAAACAAGCCTGACCAAAGTGCTGAACAATAGACAAGATAAATAACAAGGACATTGAAAAAAAAGGGTTTTAAGAGAGGATTTAAAAACAGTTTGAGATTGAGCCGCTCTGATAAACCGGATGGCTGTTCCACAGCCTAGGGCTAGCAATCGCAAATGCTCTGTCCCATCTATCCTTTAACCGTGATCTGGGGACAGACAAAAGTCTCTGATCACCAGACCTCAGGTTTTGTGTGGGATTGTGTGGACAGAGTAGCTCAGACAAATAGAACAGATTAGAGCAGAATCTGGCTAATGAACTCAGCTTGATTGGCATCCCGTGGAAGCCAGTGCATGTGATCTATCTATCTATCTATCTATCTATCTATCTATCTATCTATCTATCTATCTATCTATCTATCTATCTATCTATCTATCTATCTATCTATCTATCTATCTATCTATCTATCTATCTATCTATCTATCTATCTATCTATCTATCTATCTATCTATCTATCTATCTATCTATCTACCTATCTATTATCTGTCTATCTGTCTGTCTAGATATTTTGGTTAATCTTTCGAAACATTCTTAACATTCTCTAAATTGTTCACTGGGAAATATTCTGTGGATGATTGGTAAGATTGTAATTTACAGTAAGAAGTAATGCAAGATTGCTATTTCAAAAACTGAAATTTCAGCTACAGTAAACTAGCGCTTAGAGAACATTTACAGTAGTTACTGTAACATTATTTACTGTTGTAAGGCCTATGTGATAACAGCAGAAAGGGAAAGTCATTCAAAAGAACAGCACGTTACTGTAATAGATTTTGCTTCAAGACTGTGAATAACTTTTATAACGTTTCTTTGGAATAACATGCACCAATGATTCACAATAAAATCAGAAAAACAGAGTAATTTGACTGTATGCTATTTCCGTTTTCTATGCACATCACTGTGTGGAACCGCCAGCATACTGAGGCCACACTTCCATTTACTGTGATTGTTTAAGAGTATGTGGCATGATGCCCGTGTGCTATTCAGCAAACATTACCTTTCCAATCCTAATGTCTAAGTGATATATTCCACAATTCACTTCAGTAAAAGCAAGGTCATTCCCAAATCCGGTGGCATCAGCACATTCCTGCGAGAGTGCTTGGGATACCTTGAATGGGGCACATGCATTATAATCTCTCCTCGTGCCAAACTTACAGTAATTTATAATAGAGTTTGGCTGAAGAGCGAGGCGCTGTAAGAGCATTAATAAGCTCGGCGGCTCTCCGGTCCTTCCGCGAAGGACTTAGAATAGATAACACAGCACTCCGAGTGAGATTGACATCAATCACAGCGCAGAAACAAGCCTGACACTTTGAAAGAGGCGGGAGGGGGGCACCAGCCTGTCAGAGGTCTGAAATCCGCAGACACTAGCATTGATCAAAGGCTCAGTGTCCTCTGCTCATTGATTTGACAGCACACGGGGTGTCAGAGAGAGTCGGAGAAGCAGGGCTTCTCTCAGATGAGAGCTTGACTGCTGTTGGGATTGCTGCACCCTGCCAAGCATGTTTGCTGCATTTAAGCCCTGACTGTAAGTAGCCTGGTGTCGTAATGCTGGATGGAAATATGAAGAACAGCCAGCTTTGAGAAGCATTTCCACATCCCTACTAACCTATCTTGTTACAAAACGTTGTGATAGACTATTAAGCAGTTTTCTTGGCCTCCCTTTCCTTTCATGATGTTACTGGTGTGGCAAGAATGGCACTCTCAACTGTTTTGAATTCAACAGTAATGCCAAAAATGAAAATATTGTGTGGGAATGTGGTACATGGGACCATATAAGTGTCTGATAAAGAATCATGAGGAAATATTACATCATAATATATTACAATTGGTTCATGTTATATGGTTATTACTGTAATAAATCCTGAAACATTCATTATGTAAACATGGAAAATTGTTTCTCGGTTTCTATTAAACTGCATTAATAGTAATGCAACGGTATCGTATTAATCAATTCACAGTTAGATCTTCATAATGAATATACAGTAAAGTCAACTCAGATGTAGTGTGTAATATTTTGATGTTATGTTGTGTCATTTGAACAGGTGATCTTTGTTCAATGAACTAATTATTCAAGCATTTGAATAAGTGTTTTCTTAAAATGAAAAAAAAAATGCATTTTGATCAACATTTGTGAGGTTTGTGCTTGGAGCTTTGAAAAATCACATCAAGGTTCTGATATTAGTGCCACAGCGATTGTTAAAAACTGTAAATGGACAAGTAACCCTCCACCTCAGATGTTATAATCAGCTCAAGATTGACAAGAGTCTGAGAGGCAAGAGAATGCAGTTTCACGTGAATATTACGTCTGATGCACATTCCAGGTTAATCTGTATTTTTTGATGGAAGTCCAGCAGAAATCTTGGTAAAAGTGTTGTAATTTCATTGACGTTGTCTCAGTATCCCTCGTCTGCATAGTGTGAAATTGAGGTATTGACTACTGAGGATAAAATCGGTGTGAACTTGAAGCCTGGAAATTGTGTTCTTGCTTCTGCATAATCTTTACACGATTCAATGTGTGTTCTATGTTTGTGGTTCTTCGACACTGATGGAAATGGTCTGTGTCTTGGGTAAATTATTCATGAGAACATTACAGTAAATTGCACATATAAAAGCTAATTACAAAAAATCTAAAACCCTTTTTGCACTCAAACAGATTGATAGTGCCACCATCTGAATGATAGTGTGCTCAGGAGCAGAAAACTGTTCAGAATTATTGTTTTGGCTCTAAGGCAATAAATAATGCACTGTTATAAACTGCAGTGACAGCAAGAGAGTGTCTAAGGGCAGAACACAGATACATTATGATGAGTTGCATTGTGATGGATGACAAAGCTCATGTCTCTTTCTTGAGAAAAGCCACTTGAGTCCTGTCTAGAAGCAAAACATCCCTAAATGTGCTTGTCATACCTGTAACTTTGATGAAGGAAAGATAAATACCCAGTAAATAAATTATGATCATGTTAAATGTTTAAAGCATAATATATTTAAATAGTAGGCCTACCTATGGTGTGTCCTAAATATGCATTATGTGTTTCCAGTCACTAGCAATAATTCTGTATACTGAACACGCTGTGACGTGGTACATTCACATCAGAATAAATGTGATGTGCAGTATGATGTATGACTTTTAAGAGTGAGGTTTCATACCGTGAATGGTAACTCATCATCAGAAATATGAACAACTGACAAAATGTTGGGTGATTTGTGAACAATTAGCTTTTATTTCTTGTCCTTCTGGTCCTGGCCTTTGATTAGTCAATACAATTGTCTGCGTGTCATGCCTAAGGCATTCCTGCAATACCAAAGACTGCAGTTTCAGGACTGCATTTCTAGTACGTCCAGATTACATTCATATTACACACATTCATAGAACGTAATTTTTTAGCCGTTGTGAAGTAATTCCTTATTCAGAATGAGTATGCTCAAGAGATTACATTTGATTTGAAAATATCCCAGAAGAAGGTCATCCAGGTACTTTTTACTCTTTTATTGAGTACTGTGAATTCAGACATGTCACATACTGTTTTTCGTCTACTAAATAGTAGGGAAGTAAATGCGATTTTGGATGCAGCCATAGTATTTTACAACGTGATTTTAGGGGCCGGAGCCAAAAAAATCCCAAAATTAATTTGTAGAGTTTCAAAATCAACATATTCACTTAAGATATTAAATAAATTGCTGTGTAGGAAGAGGATTATATTTGGTGGTTGCTCTACATCAAAAAGTTTGAGAACGTAGGCTATTCAATATAGCCAAGAAATCTAGCCACGCGCCCTTGTGGCAGAAAAAATTATTTCGCAGCCAGTGTGGTCTAGCAACTCTCCATAGACATTTTAGCTGGAAAAACCAAATTCTGGTCAGGCCAATCACATCGTATATAGAGTCGGCGGGCGGGCTTAACATAATAACGACAGAGTTGCGACGGTTCACTGCCACTTGAAAACAAAGAATGGCTGCTGCTGGCGAACAGCTGTCTTTCGATTCGGCTTTGACCACTAATTTGGATGATTTGAACTTAAACTTTTCTTTGAAAACAGAATAAAGAACGGCACTTGAGTCATTGTTTACAGTAAAAAAAAAAAGATGTGATTTGGATACGGTAAAAGTTTTACGGTAAGAGTTTGGCCGACTGGATACGGTAAAAGTTTAATATATCAACTTGCTCCGCTGGTGGGAAAACGAATGGGACTCAGTCGTCACCTTCTTCGTTGCTCTGATTGGTTGTAGCGCTATCCAATTGCGTGCAGAGAGAATTTGAAAGACAACCGTTTATCCCGTCCCTCGGATTGAGCCCTGTCAATGATGAGTTCCCAGACCTACCATCTTGATGTACGTCTGGCATTCCAGGCTATATTCAATACGCAATCATCTAAATGTTTCTTTTTTTCTCTATTAGGTCTAAAAAGCGAGCGGCTCAATTGAAAGCTCAAGATGCCCGAGCAGAGCAACGACTACCGTGTGGTGGTGTTTGGAGCAGGGGGTGTGGGGAAGAGCTCACTGGTGCTCCGTTTTGTCAAAGGCACTTTCCGGGACACCTACATCCCGACGGTGGAGGACACGTATCGGCAGGTGATCAGCTGTGACAAAAGCGTCTGCACCCTGCAGATCACAGACACAACTGGCAGCCACCAGTTCCCGGCCATGCAGCGTCTGTCCATCTCCAAGGGTCACGCCTTCATCCTAGTCTACTCCATCACTAGTAAGCAGTCCCTGGAAGAATTAAAGCCCATATACCAGCAGGTTCTCGCTATCAAAGGCAACGTAGAGACCATCCCAATCATGCTCGTGGGGAACAAGAGTGACGAGACTCAACGGGAAGTCAATACCGAGGATGGAGAGGCCCAGTCCAAGACCTGGAAGTGTGCTTTCATGGAGACCTCGGCTAAGACTAACCACAATGTCACTGAGCTGTTCCAGGAGCTTCTCAACTTGGAGAAGAAGAGGAACATGAGTTTGAACATCGATGGCAAGCGTTCTGGGAAGCAAAGCAGGGCTGACAAGCTGAAAGGGAAATGCAGCATCATGTAGACCGCTTGTTAGAGGCAGAACCGGAGCGGTAGAGTGATAAAATGACAAAGGAAAGGACCTGAGAGAGGAGAGAAAAATGAATAGAGATGGTGTTATTTGACATTTCATGCTAATTTCCGATAACAAGGATTTCACTCTGACTTCCTAGATCTCATCCTTCACCATCAGTCTTTGGCCTTAACAAGCCCCATCTCATTCATATTGCCTTGTCTGTCTCTATTGTTTTACAGAGCATCACCACTATCTCTCACATCTGAGAAATATTCAGACAGCAATCGATTGCTGCACAGCCCTTTTCAGTTCATGTTGCACATCATTTTATTGAATGGTTGCAGCTGCATTGCTAAAGCAGATACAGACTTTATAAGGATGTTATCCAAACAGAAGACTTTGTGTAACTCGTCAGATTGAGGACATAAGGTCAGTATTACCAAACCACTCATTAATCCTTTGTGTCAGATTGTGTAGAATCCACTTTTATTTGTTATCCTCATAACATTTTGATGATTACTTTTACATGTCCTCATATCTTAAATAATACCTATCAATATTCAAGACAATCATTTTGTTAAACATGAGCCAGAGAAATATTTGATGCTTTATGAAATGATTTCCTTCAGTGACATCAAGGTAGTTCTGAAATCTGAAAGCATATTGACACTTTACTTTTCATGCAGATGCGCTCGTGCTTATGTAAAGCGGCAAGCACACATCATCATCTTCATCATCATTATCATCATCTCTGGCAATCATCTGCTCAAAATGTAGACACGTATGGCTTCCCCACTAGTTTAGAGTAAGCTCCTCTTATTTTTCTCAAGATGAACTGCTTATATTTTCAAGTATAATTGAGACAATAACAAATGTAGCTCTCTTAAAATCAATCAGGAAATGAATGCATTTGGAGGAGGTGTGTTTTGGCAGCAAGACTAAATTGTGGCTTTGCAAGTCTTCTCACCCAATTGATCAGAGACTATGTGAACATTGAAGTGTAGATATAATATGGAGTGTTATGAGAGTCAAAGAAGCATTTTTTGTTCAAACATTTCAACTGTTTTTTTTCCAGAATGAACCATTCACAAATTCAGTTTTTGTGTCCTTCACGGTCATACCGCCAACCTGTTACAGTTTCAGTAAGAGAATGCAATCACCCTGCAAATCAGCCTTTGACAAAAGAAACCTTTGAGTTCAAAAAGGGCCTTGATTATATGGCATTTTATTTGTATTTAACCAGCTGATTGCCTTGTACAAATGATGCGCTAAAGAGCCCCTTTAATATGTGTTCAGGTCGTGCATTAAAGGAAGACAGCGTTATTTTATCCATGTTATGCTATGTAAAAAAGCTAGTTTTTGAACAGGGTTCACCAGAAGTGTGTAGATGTTTATTTTGTTTGAACTATCCTGTAAATAAAGCATTTTGAATGACACCTGCTATTATAATAACAACAACAACCATGTATGAAAAATTAAAAATAAGAATATATCAAACATTATATGCACCTAACTAAATTCAAATTTTAATGATATCTACTGATATACTGTGACATGCATTTGCAATAGAACTGAAAACATAATTCATATATAGTTTACTGTCAGCTAATATTACGACAGCTTGTTTGATGTATATGATTAAAATTTTAATATCAGTTCCCTGGTTGGCCCACCAACACATTCATCCCTGAAAAATGGTGCTATAATTTACCACCTCCCTACTGGTGACTGTAGTTCTGCTCTGCATGCATAAAGTCATAAATCCCTCTTTATCACTTTGAAGAGTTTTGCTGATTTTTCTAAATTAGGGATACCGCCTCATCCATCTTGTGTTTGAAGTTTAGACTGTATTCAGATCCATTGTAACCGAATCTGTGTGTCCAATCTCTATAAAGCCCACTCAGCTGGTGCATGAGTCACACTGCTGATACCATTAGAGGCACTGCAAGCTGCACGAGAGGAAAACTGCAGAGCATCTTGCGTTTTACATGCACGGGAAGTCTGCGCTCTCTGAAGAGTGTCAGCTACCTGTGATCCTCTTGGTTGGCTTGACACACAAACATGGATTTGCCCCCGGAATGCCAATACCAGTTCCGTGTATAAAATCAGTTTGTGAACCACATTTTATCATGCACTTTTTATTGTAAATTCTTGCAAATTGTATGTAAAGAATATAACACTACATGAGCCATGGACACGATTCATTTTAAAGCTCTTCAATCACTGTTGTGTTTGGCTGGGATCCCAGGGGACTTTCTGTACATTTATCTGGATTCTCATTCATGCATAGTTGCTATCCTAAATCTGGTTTACACAGTGAGCACTTTAAATGCCCATGCAAGGGGTAATGGAATGTACTGTGAAACGTATGTAAATGTTGACCTCCATTTCATAATCCAGACTATGCATGGTCCCACTTAATGTTAGCCAGCATGAGGGCAAGCTACAAAACTGTGAAGTGACTTATCAACCTAAATCCTCTGCATTTTATTATTTAATTTTTTTGTACAATATTTTACAAAAGTTCTTTTTGATTATAGATATTAGCAACTATGTCCTAGCAATAGTCTTCCATGGTATGCTGTGCTCACGCATCCCAAATGAAGGAAAAAACTGTGTACATATACTAACAAATGTGTAGATATATACCTGCAAATATTCTCTAATAAATCTGCAAATTGATTTTCATAATAAAAACAATTAAAGCAAAGCTTGTTTCCCTCTGATTGTAACCCCCCTGTGCTAAACCTGGTTTCCATGGCAACATCACAGCTGACCCAGGTGTGGAAGCTCAGAAACACAAATGATGGAATTTACAAAGCAGTGATGCATAAAGGCACATTCGGTAAAGCCTCAACTGTGCTGCATGCAGTCAAGGATTTTATGGGACAAACTGACTGAATAGTCCGTGTAAAGCTGAAATCTGAAAGTGCTGCAAAAGGGCGTGAAATGCATGCTATAAGGCAAAAGTTGGCTAATTAGAGGAAACTAAAATGATTTTCATAATCAATTAATATAGGTTTCAAAAGTCCAATGCTTTCAACAAGTATATATTGTACATAGGCTATATAATTTTATATTATTTATTTAATAGAATTAAAAGAGCAGTTTCATGTCTATCCTTATTGGTCAACTGGTTCAGGTTGATATTTAATTTCTACAATTATTATTGTTATCAAATATATAGGCTACAGTATTTAATGGAATTACATCAGATGTAACAAATTAAATTACATAAAAATAAATGTAATCCCTTACTTTACTGTTTCAAGGGAAAAGTAATTTAAAAAATGGTTATAATTTAATAATTAATATGGCATGACAATCCAACGTGAAGGGGAAAAACACATAAACAACAAGCCATTTTATAGCACTGGGTGCATATGTAAACTGTGTAAATGTCAAATGTAAAAAGTTGCCAATTTCTTTCCGATTCTAAAGATTTGAATGATCATGCCTTTGTATTTCACACAGGCAACCTGAGGGAGAGAGGAAAAACATGGCAAGTAGAATCAGGAGCTTCACTATATGATGTTTTGAGAATCAAACCAGCTGCACAGAACAAAACAACGGCTGCCAGGGAACCTGCATGAATCAACTCTACTGACTGTGATGCACTGCTTCATCCTCCTCTCTCTCTCTCTCTCTCTCTCTCTCTTTGCCCCCCGCCTCCCAACAACTGCACCACCTCATTCCTTTCTCAGCAGTATTGCAGTTTCCATGCAGACTGGTATGAACTGCTGCTTTCGGAGGGAGAGAGGAGAGAGAACTGCATGACTTCAAAGCATAAGAAAATGAAAACAAATATACTGCTATCAGCAAAATTTCATGTTCCAGAGGACAAAATGCAAAAGTGTCTTCCACCCCCATTTACTATTAATACATCCAACTGTAAAAATACAGCAACTATGCTGTGCCAAATCAAATGTTAGCACAAGTCATTTGGGACCTTTGAGAATCCAAAGACACAACGAGAATCTTGCAGGGATCCTAAGGGAGGCTGTGAAGTGAAGCAGAAAGAAAAGACAAATCGTCTACACAGTCCTTGAATAAAACAGTAGAGTGTCTCAAAGCAAACAGATAAAGGTAAACATCTTTAACATTCACGAGCACAAATCTCAGGTGGATGTATACATGGGTCAGTTTTTATGTATTTCATAATTTAAAAAGACCTAAAATAGATTTCAGATGGCTTAAGTAAACAGGTAACCAAAAACTCAAACCTGCTTCCAATTGGACAGTGAATGTAAATGCAACTCCCATTGGACACAATTTCAATATTCTGTGCTTAAAAGGGTTAGATTAACAGTCCATTATGCGATTAGCTGACTTTAATAATGTCTTTTGAACTGCCACAGGGAACAGTCTTATAAACTGCCATGACTGCATTTTAAAAGCTTTGAAAGACCTAGTTCGGATGGGAACCATAGGCTTTATTATTAAGGCTGGCTCACTCTGATCATTTGCCAAATGCCACATGTGCCTGGAGGTACAGATCCACAGTAGCCTATATCTAACACATGTATATGGCTTATTCAAGAAAGCAAAACACATCCCTCTAAAGCCGTATTATTGTTGCGTATGTTACACATCTCTGCAGTTGTGTAACATACGCAACAATAATACCTAAATAGCATTTGCAAGGGAACTCTGAGAGTTTTTTTTAAATGGATAGTTCACCAAAAATGAATATTTTGTCATCATTTATTCAGCCTCATGTCATTCCAAATCCGAATGACTTACTTTTCTGTGGAACATTAAAAATAACATATTTTGCGAAATGTCATGTCAGTATTTTTGTCCATACAATGGTCGTCAGGGAACTAAAACGGTTTGGTTACCAACGTTCTTCAAAATATCTTCTTTTATTCCACAGAAGAAAGAAAGTCATAAAGGTTTGGAATGAAATGAGGGTTAGTAAATGATGACAGAATTTGCAATTTTGGGTGAACTATCTCTTTAAGAATTACTATGCCACCAAGTGCTATTTCTTTTACTAAGCCTATATATTTATGTTACTAAACTTAAAATCCAATAGGATAATTTTCAATTTTACAAGTAACTACAAAGATAATTAGGCTAGCCTACTAGGCTAGGCTACTTATTCTAATAGCAACATTTCTGATATATATATATATATATATATATATATATATATATATGTGTGTGTGTGTGTGTGTGTGTGTGTGTGTGTGTGTATTGCTAGGCTACTACTAATCAAGTAAAGATGGAATAAATATTAGAAACAAAATAAATGTTATCAACTAGCAGTTAAGTAGTAATGGAAATAGGTATGAGCAATGATTGAAATTAATACACATCCAAACAGTTTTGAATACAAACAATGGAATAATGAAATATATTGAAATTAAAATATAATAATGAAATATTCAATATCGTCGTTCTTCTTCCATGTGTGAACAGAGTTTGTACACTAGCGCCCTCTTGGGCCAGTAGGCGTTACTGCATACTGCGGTGGAAGACTGTAACGAGTTCGGTGCGCCCAAATGTGTAGGCTAATGAAGACTGGGTCGATGAACCGCTGCACGTAAAGTGTACTTCTTAAACCGCCCGGCAGCTCAAAACCCTCCAAAATCCAATCGAGCAGCGAAACAGTTCACCGACGGACGCAACCAAACCCGTAGGCACCCGATGAGGGTGGAGAGGGCAGAGCTGGCGAAACTGATTGGTTTTCGATTTTAACGGAGAGCCGCCTTATTTGACTCAGCACCGACTCAGGTTTTTCCCAGGAGAGAAAAGCAAGTTTGTGTGCGAGAACGCTGTCACCGGTGGTGGGGGGACTGACTGGGTGGACACTGGTACACGGAGGGGGTGGTGTTTGTTTAGAAGGGGGGGGTAACAATCTGCGCGAACCTGGCCCTTTAAATTACCTCCACAACCACTGTAGACGCGGTGAGTATACAACAAGCTCTTATTTTCTTCCTTGCTTCCTTACTTCAGGTTTGTAATCGAGCATCCGTTTGCTTACCTAAACGCCCGTGTTTTTCAACGCGTTTGCGTTATAGGCAGGGCGCGCGGCGCGGCGCTCCACGCCACCGGTGTCACGAATCCGAAACCGCTTGAATTTTCTAAGCGTTGCCCGGTGGGGTGGGGAGTGGGCTTTGCATCAATAATATTTAGTGGACTGTGCATGTTATGTCTGCTTTAAAAAACGCGAGGGCAAGATTGTCATTTGAGTGTTTGTGTGAATCAATCTTTGCTCTCTGGCTCAAACTAAAGCTTAACAGGCGAGAAGAAGCTTTCCTGCGCCTCCTGTCAACACATTTACGCCTTACATATTCTCCAATTCCGTGGAAGATATTTGCAGCGCCGGGTCATTATAGGTTTGTACATTGTATACATCGTTTGAAGGAGTCTTCAGAGCTATAGACAAGGAGCCGTACATTGTGTACCGTTTGTCAAAATGCCCGCATTGTCTTTCCATCAGTGTGAGCAAGGCCTACCAACAGCAACAGAGCTCTGGAGCAAAATGCTGTGCGTTATGGCAGATATGCCTGCACTTCTGCATCGTTTTGGGCTGATTTAATGTGACGATGTCATGATGAAATATTGTCTGAATGCAGTTACACTGTTCTGGACTTTACATAAAAACCCAGAAACAGCCGAGCAGCACTAGTTAACAGCTACACAGGCCTGCTTTTCCTTATTTTAGTCACTTATAAGGTTGTGCATAATGTAATAGTTTGCTTTCTATAGCACTTTTCACCAAACATCTCGTTCATAGTTGCTGTACAGAATATTATCTCACTGTGGCAAGGGAACAAAAAACTCCATAAGATGTTTAGGTGAACAGGGAGGTTGGACCTTGAGAAGAACCAGACTCAGCTGGGGGAGCCCATCCTCCTCTGGCAAGTCGATTACAATTATGTGCATATGACAAAAATATGATTTAGTTACATAGTGGTTATGGTTATTACTAGTCATGTTTAATCACATTTAGATAGCTTAAAGGTAATCCTTAGTTTATAGGCAGTGGTCAGAGAAGCATCTCTAATAATAAAATAATAATATAATGCATTTTATTTTATTGTTTTATTAAAGATACTTAGTGTACTGTACAAGTTTCTGCTTGTACCTAGTGAAAAATAGTATTTTACATATAACACTTCTCAACTGGTGCTGGGTGTCAAGAAACTTTTACTTTTATTTTTGTTGTCACAGTTCTCCTTTATTTTTTTAAAAAAAAAACCTATAATGAGTAGATTTAAATGTTCCCCGCAAATCAAAAGGGCAAGTAGATTCATCATTTAACAGATTAAGTATTTTTATAGAAAATGACTTCATGGTGAGCCATTGTCACCATTTTGGTAATATTACCATACTGAGCCACAGAATTCACAGTGTGCTTGTACACCGTGCAGTTGATTCACTACAAAGTCTAGTCTGCCAATGCCTAGTCTTGTCAATGCATCTAATGCTGTATACTCTCCTGACAGATACTAAATGTATTTCAGGGCAGTTATATGTCACATTGTCTAAGTGCAGGTGCAAGTATCACCTCCCCCTCCTTTGTATGTACAAAACATAATAATATAAAGGCACATGCCCGTATTGGTTTTGTTTTCATTTGGAACTCATACTTTATAAAAGAACGGTTATTTAATCTGGTAAAGTTTCTGATAATGTGCAGAATGTATGTACTGAACGTGTATGTATATACACAGGATACACACATTATCAAAAAAATGTTTACTGTATTGATACCAAACACAGAGTCTTAAAAATCAATTAGCTCAAGCTAATCAGGTGTCTTGAAGCGACCTGTATTTTCCCAGTATGAAGTCTTCCAGGGACATGAATATAATTACAGCTGGACCTGCTACTGTGCACTAATTACAGAACGGACTCACTCACTTATTCCACTGGAACCCTAATTAATACATGCGTTTCTTTCAGACAGTAGATACATTTTCTGTGTACAGTAACAGATGGTTAGTGAACTGCAGCAGGTTTATCAACTGGTCCAGCCACTTTGTTTTGCTTGGCTAGGATCATACTCAGAGCTCTACTGAATGAGATGAGATTAATAATTCATAGGTTTTGATTTTGCCGCTTCACATCTCTCTCTCTGTCTTTCTACTCTGGTTTGCCTGGTTGGAAATATTTGTTTTGACAACATGAATAATGGTTATAGCTGGAACGCACTTTATTTCACCATCTCATGTACAACAACATGTGAAACTGTATGATGGAAGTGCGGCCAGTTATGATTAGACTATAAATATGTTGGGTTGGATTTGTAATGCACTATTGCATATTCATAGGATTTATTTATTGTGGAATGTTTAACTATTAATACAAATTTCCTTTTGACTAGTTCATACTTTTTTAGTGTGGAATAGGATTTATTTATTTATAGTCATAATGCCATTGTGATATAATTTGAGTCAATGATATTCAAGCTTTAATTGGCATTAATAGTTGCAAAGAAAGAGTATTATAAAGTAAAGGTTATGTGTAAAATGATAGTGTGTAAACCAAGGTGTACCAGTTCAGAGTCAGTAACCCATTTGAAAATAAGGGTAGAATTTACAGTATGTGTACACTTGCTAAGATAAAGCCTGTCTGAGCATGTTTCTGTGTCATGATTAGAGAGAGATAAAAACAAAACCTTGCAGACGGTGGTGGGGCAGATTAATTCCGCATAGCTACTAAAAGCAGATTAAAATTGAAATAATTCTGCTAATTCTAACCTAATCTGCATTAGTGGCCTTGCATCAGGACACTGCCCTCTATTGAATCAAATTGAAAAATTTTAGTTCATTTTTTTAACATATTATTGAACAAGTGTGAATTATGATATTATTATTTTTTTAAATAAGTTTTTTGCTATGTTTGTGTGGGTACGTGTTGATGTTTTGTTTGCAATGTGCTTTTTTAAAAACCCTTTTTGTTCCTTATTATATTTCACTTTTTAATTGCAATATATCAGTTGTAACAATTTATTCACAGATAATATAGAGTAAGATTACATAAATAGATGGTCAAATGGGAAATCACATGTTGCAATAATATAAATGATATGTATATTGTGTTTTTGTTTTCTAGACAAGTCAACTTACCTGCAGGTACCCGAGCCAGCTTTTGTCTACAGCCTCTCCATCATCCAGGTAAGACAAATTCCAAATAAAAGTTATATTGATCTAACTAAGAATGCAGATTATGTTATGATACAGGTTATGTTTGAATTTAGTTGACAGGGAATTTTATATATTGGCATACAGGTGTTGCAGCTTGACCACATGGGGGTGTCAATGTAACAATATTTCACTGATTCATGCATATACTCTCTGCAGCCTACAATGGGCTGTGTCCATAGCAACCACCCAGTCCACAGTTCAGTTTTGATAATAGAGATAGATGAGGCCTCATTGTGGTTCAGTGCTGATGTATAGACAGTTCATGTGTACATGCTTCTAAATTGTATATTTCTTGTCATTGACATGTTGTTTACACATTTGATAAAAGATAGGAATGATTTTTTTTTTTAGAAATCAAACAATGAAAGTAGAGCAACAATAATTTTGAATTGGCATTATGTTAACCATACTTCAACTGCATGTTTTGTATGTAGCTACACGTTTTTGTTTGTAGAATCAGGGTACATTTACACAACACTAGGCACGTTTCAGATTACAGATTTGCGCTTACACTTTTGCGATTCTCTTTTCTTCTAATATCGTAAAAAAAAAACTATTGCGAAATGACAGCGTTTTCATTAACCGCCTTCTAAGTTAGGCGACTGTAAAATGCGCCATTGCAGTTTTGTGAAATATTCCTTTTTTGAAATGCCTGAAAACACCTCATGCGAGAGTAAAAACTTTTTTGCGATAAATGGGAGCGTTTGCGTTTCCATTGTTCGTATTTTCAAATCATTTCAAATTGCACAATTTGAAGGGTAATGGGAACTCGGCTAATGATGTACTAAAAACAGAAACGTTTTTCCTTTACGTTTTTTTTTTGTGTGTAAAGACGACATTGTTATCAAAACAATCCCCATTCACATAGATCCACAAAAACGACTAAAAATGCTGTATTATTTATGCCTGGACAGTAGATGGCGACACTTAAAAAGTTCCGGTGTCGTGTAAATGCCTCCTCAGAATTCTTTTATTGCTTTCATGATTACCGGTCACTGGTTTTCCTTAGGTTTTATTTGTTTTCGGAATAAAGAAATGGGCCATAAAAAGGAAATACTATTGCTGGTAGTTTCTAAAATAGACTTGGAAACAACGAATATTGTGTATACTTGATTCTACTCCATGAGTGTGACCAGTGTTGGGAAAGTTCACTTTCTACATGAACTAGTTCAAAGTTCAGTTCACACATTTTAAAATGAACTAGTTCAGTTCATAGTTCATTCTTCAAAAAATGAACTAGTTCATTTATAGTTCTTTTTATCCATATGTTGCGAGCTCTTTTTTTATTATTATTGCCACACCCCATATACAACCACAGACAACAATTATTTTATCGAAGGGCAGTTTGCACAGAAATGTAAGATTTTTCCCATCCTCACCGGCCTCGTCATAAAATCCCTTTTAAAAAAAATCCCTGTTTTGTCGACGGCGCCCGTGGTGCGACACTGCTGGATGGTGTTGCCAGATTGGGTGTTTTTTCGCTGCATATTAAGGCCTTTTTACGTTTGTTTTAGCTGGGTTTTCGACTTGGAAGACTATAAAAATCTGCTTAGCGTTCAGAATGCCATTTTTATCACCGAACCTAAAGGCATAGGGATACGGTCACAACCTGATTGGTTGGCTTTTATGACGTATTGCCTATTTTGAGACAGAACTTACCAAACATCTAAAACCATGCTGTGTGCTGGGCTAAATGTGCTTGTTGTATGAATGTGCATCATCCAAATAAGTTGGCATTTTAACCAGCTGAGAGCTCCGGAGTTTATAAAATGTATGTGTAGAATTTGGGTAAACATTTGGGTAAACAGTATAGCGGTGAATGAAAGACTACATTAAATATATTTTTGTGTTCTAATTTGTTCAAATAGCAAAATAAAAACTTTTATATATTTATAAAAAAAATAGAGAGAGATTGATAAGAGCAGTTAGAAGAGAGGAAGATAGAAACTTTACACAGCCTCTGTATTAAAAACGCCTACACAGCAGCAGCATTAACTAGTTTTTTTGTAATTTGATGCAAAGGTAATTAAATACAAAGTATAGTGTTACAAATGCACATACATTAAAAAAATAACAAATGAAATATTTGCTGGATTTACATTAAAAACAGTTCAAACACATCCCCACGTCTGTGAAAAGGGTCCATAGATGCTTCATTAGTGTCTGTTTCTATGGGCTGCGATACGTAAGCCTTCTGCCATTTTTACTTAAATTAGAAATCTTTTCTAACAATATGAATCTTTACTATCACTTTTTATCAATTTAACTCATCCTTGCTGGATAAAAGTATCAATTCCTTTAAAAATAAAGGAAAAAAATGACTGACCTTAAACTTTTGAAGGGCAGTGTATATTGTTATAAAAGATTTCTATTTTAAATAAATGCTGTTCTTTTTGAACTTTTTCTAGTTCAAAAAGATAACGTTCTAAAAAATAAATAAATTAAGCAGCACAACTGTTTCCAACATTGACAATAAATCAGCATATTAGAGGGATTTCTGAAGGACCATGCGATAGACTGGAATAACTAATGGCTGATGAAAATTCAGCTTTGCATCACAGAAATAAATGATATTTCAGAGTATTTTAAAATAGAAAACTATGATTTTAATTTGTAATAATATTTCACACAATATTACTGTTCTTTCTGTATTTTTGAATAAATAAATGCAAGCTTGCCTTGAGCATAAAAGACCTCTTTCAAAAACAGTAAAAATAGGAATGTTTCCAATCTTTTGACCCGTACTGTATATAATTTGGTCCTAATATCTTAAATCTTTTCAGTAAATTTTCAGTTGTAAATTCACAGTCAACAAACATTTTTTTGGTATATGTTAATATTATATAAATATAAATACCATCCACAGTTCAGTAGTCATGAATAAAGAGTGCCACGTATATACTACACCACAGAGTGGCAGTATAGGACTTCACTGCAGAGGCTCTGCTTTTGTTTTCCACTGTGACTCCATCTCTAGTTACGTCCTGCTCGGTCTAGACGGGACAAAACCCCTGACCAGATTCCTGCTGTCTTGCGTCAGCTGACTGACTCACAGACTGTGGGGGGAAAGTATGGGGTCCCGTTTGGAAAAAAAAAAAAAAACATGCTTCAGGGAAAACACCTTCTGAGACTTCAGTCTGAATTTTACACAAACACGGTGTCTGTGTTTTCTAGAGATGATCTTTTGAGGCAGACAGGAAATCTACTGTAGGGTCTGTGGTCATTTCTGTTTTTGCCATCCGGTGATGACTAGACGCCTGTCAGTGAGTGATAGACTGTCGGTCAGGCTCAAGTCATGCGTCTCTTGCACTGACTTACAGACTAAACAACGAGCAATTGAATAATTCCATGTGTAACATGGAACATAGCAACTCTCCAGCTTGCAGCTTTGATTCAATACATGCAGTGAATTCAATTCTAGCTTTTCAGAATGCTTAAAATATGAGAAAGGGCAGTGCTGAAAATAGCTAGAACCTGTGATAGATTTTGTAATGTTTTGTTGTTCATTACAGATGGATGTGTGGTGAATACCTCACACTTAAGTCCTTTACTCTGTCTGTGTTGTGAAACAGCTGAGCGTGTTATGAAAGGCTTGGTGAGAGAAACAGTTCAAAAAGTGCTGGGTCATGATGACTGTGCTATTTATGTAGTGAGCTTTCATAATATGAGTCAGCATCTCAGCTTTTTCCCTCCCCGTTTCCAGCAGAGCGGATGAAACACTTTGACTGACATGCGCATCATTTCATATTCCTCGGGTACATGCCATGTGCCGGTAATTGTTGCATAAACAGTCGGTTGTGGATCTCTTGGGGTTTCACTGAACTTATAACCGCTTATATCACATCCATGAAGCAGCCTCACATGGCAGGATTATGCAGCAGGTTTGCATCTAAGACAAAGAGTGGCATGCCAAGTGCTGGAGATCCAAGCAGCTCACGTCCAAATTGCTAAAATGTGTGATTTGGACTGTGTAGCATTAAGAGTCCGTTATGTTTGTTCACCACTGCCTCTTCACAATCTCCTCGGCATTGAGTAATCCCTATTCAGCTCCACAGTTGGCCGCATTCCTGCCGTTCTGTACTCGCTTTCATTTTTGTCGTTGAAAGGGGAATGTGAGTAACGGTTGCTGATGCACTCCCTCCTCCTGCCTCTCATACTGCGTTCACACACTCCCCAGCATATAGATCAGTCTCCCACTCTCACCTACATGTGCGGCCCACTCTAGCTCATGCATCGCATACTACTTGCACACTACCGCCTCCATCACTCCTCCTCCTCCTATATGGTGTTTTAGTTGGCAAAATACATTGCTATGCACATTTGCAGGGATCTCATAGTTAAGACTAATATAACATTACTTTCTATAACATTATTACTTTTAAGTCACATTTATGCATTTAGCACTAGCAGATGCTTTTGTAGGAGCGTAATGGGATTCGTCACAGAGCCAACACTATTCAAAAAATAAGCTTCATTAAATTGTAATAAAAATCTAGTAATAATGTAGCCTGGATGCCAGCCTGAACTCCGCCCACAACATTTTTTTGGTCAGAAGTTCGGTCTGGACTCAATCCATTGAAATGGCCAATCAAATGCCAGGGCGGGCTTTATACGATGATGGACAGATGATCTGCAGGGACGTAATCATCACGTTATCAAAGAGCGCTTGTCAAAGATGACTGCAGCTGGAGAATTGAGATGTATAGATTCCCCTGTCGCGTCTTTTGTAAAATAAATCGACAGCGCATTCATTTTAATAGACAAACAAAAAACTGCAATCAAGGCATTTGTCGATCGGAGAGATATTTTTGGCGTCCTTCCGACATGATTCGACAAAAGTGTAACTTATCAGCTGGCTCTGACGGTCGCTAAGAAGATGGGATGTAATGAAAAGCTGGTTTGGCACTCATGGAGAAGTAAGTAAAAGAAGCAACACTCGTTATTTAACTTCTAAAATAAATAAAGTTAGGCTACGTTCTGTATTTGAAAACTGCGCTATGCAAAGGAGTTGACTTACTGCGTTGCTCTGATTGGTTGTAGGTCTACCGACTATCCAATTGAGTGCAAAGGTTTTTTTTTTTTTCCTGGTTCGGTTACGACACGCCTCATAATCAAATCCCAAAGGAGGAGTTTCAGACTCATATTCTCTCTTGAATATGAGTATGACGAAGTCAGGCTAGTAATAATGATGATAAACATTATGCATTATTTTAAGTGTTATATTATTCCTAAACAAGTTCCTTTTTTGAAATGCGTGAGTTCAAAACATAAATGTGTAGTAGCAGTATGCTAGTATTTCGATAAAGTGTTACTGCGAATAATTGAATGTTTCCTGTCATAACTTGCTCCAGGCTCTGTTTGCATTGCAAGAATTCATTTGCATGAAAGGTTTCATCCATGTCTGTGCCACACTTCTGGTTAGAGGAAAGACACATAGTTTGAATAGCTTTTAGGTCCAATGAACTCCTGAAGCGCCGCAGGAATGCCGCTCTCATCTGTAACGTTTCTCTTACTGGAATTCATTTTTTAAATTCTTTCTTTGTAAAACTCAAGCTTAGCCAGTTGTTCGTTTTTGTTTGATTTGGTTTGCACACCGAAAGGAATTGTCCAGGAGGTGTATTATATGTTCAAAGTGTATTATTATTACATCAGAAACATAACAAACCGTTTTTCTTCTCTCCATGTTCTAGCTGATTTGATAGCATAATCAGTGTTTTAAATGTCTTGTCTGGTGTACTAGCTTTACTGTCTGTCCTGCTTTCTAATCCTTTATGGAAGGATTCTGCAGCATCATTGAACTCAAAGTTCATAAGCATTCATGTTCCTATCTGTTACCTTTCCGAGTAAGCCAGCTGTATAATGCGCAAATCAGCTGATATAATATAGGAACACTGGTTGTTTGTTAGTGTTTCACAGTTCATGTGAATTCTGAACTGTTTTGCATTGTGGCTGCATGTTGCGCGCATGGGGAATGTTCAAAATTGCATTACACCATATTTTGTAACTCGTTCTGCATTATGTTTACTGTTTGCATAGAAAGCCTGGGTTATATAATGCGTGCCAAAATGTGCATACAACCCATACAATACTGTATCCCACAATGCAATGTGCTTGTTTCGACCTTGCACTGCTAGTGCTATTTATGTATTAATATATGTTTTCTTTCTCATTATTGGATCAGGCTCAATGTACTCAATGTAGTTCAGACATTTGGAGACAAAAAAGTATTATTAATAATTAATCTTACTTTTATTGTAAATGTAATTAATACTTTTAAATGATTGTAATGTAATACAAAATGTATACAATATAAATTCATGTTGTTTTCTTATTCTCTACATTAAAATATCAAGTAATACATAGTGTAATTTATTGTATTATAGGTATATTAATTATTATTATAACACATTTGTTACATTCACAAGCTATTGCATACAAAAAGCAGGATTCAGTACAGTAAGTAGTATAATAGTATAATTCTATCTGTCCTGACAGCAAAGTGTCTTTCAGGGAAATTTCCTCAGCCGGTTAAAATCTGTTGTGAATTTGTAATTGAGGTTAAAAGTGATCATAGATGCCCTTGTGAATAGTTAGCAGACTTTCTCACATTTGAGGCGTTTAAAAATTAGACAGAAAATTTCACAGGTGTGCCGAGTTTAGTTATGCAGCGGGAGATATTGCGGTGACTGGCCCGTGACCATTGGCACACAGGACTCAACTTTGACCCGAGTCTGACACAAGTTGACCCTTCCCTTGACTAGACGAAGGAATCCTGGCTGAGTGCATACTCTTCCCACCAGAGCACAGTCACGGGTACGGGGTGTTGCAACTGACACCTGGGTGTTTTGCTACCAACACACTTTTCAGTCCCACGGCCAAACACTTGAAACAACAAACTCACTTTTATGGCTCTTTTATACGAACTTACTAATCATACTCCTTTTCTTTTCGGCACCTTTAAAGGCTGGGCAGATATGTGGGTGAGGTGGTAAATCCAATTTTCCTCTTGTACTTAAGCAAGTAGGTTAAGCTCCCAGAGTGTGACTGACCTAATTTAAGGGCCTTTCCACGTTCTGTACATGTGGAAGATTTGAGGGTAGAGGTGTGGCTTCCCAGCACTGAGTCCTGTCCTGCAAACCAGGGCCAAAGCCAAAGGTTTAGCACTCATACATTAATGCTCAGGAAAAAAAACAGTTTTTCATGGGTTTCAATTTGATCTGGGACTGCATGAGTGAAAATTTAATATTTTAATTAAATAAAAATATTTTAGCAATACATTTAATAATTTACTAGTAATTTCTTAGTCATACGTTTCAATTTCAATTGAAATAATCATGTTTTGTCATTTTTATAGTTGATTGTGCGGCCCTAGTTTTAGCAATGGAAAAGGCAAGAGAAAGGGCATTTAATGAACAATAATGTATACAATGTGTATTGACTTTTTTAGTCAAAACATTGACTGGAAGAGTTTTTTTTCTGACTGCCTTCATCAACAAAAATACTTCACACCTAGTCACCTGTCCTGATAACATATCTAATTGGATCAACCTAGCAGGTAGCAGCCTTTCCACTTTGGTCCTTTCTTTGCACGTAAACAGTCCTGGTTCCCTGTTCTCTACCACATGCACCCGCCTGTTTGGAAAGAGAAGTCTGTTACACCCTTTGCACTGAGGGTGGCTTGTTTGGGAAAGCAGGAGTGAGGTTTGACACCTGTGCAGCTGATATCTGCAACAGCCCTCCTCAGTGGGAGTTCGATGGGGACCAGGTCAGAAATGCATGTGAACCGCCTGCTTTACGCAGTTTCACGACAGAGGTGTGAAACGGCCTGTCGTATATATATCTCCCTAATGCCCTGCTGTTTTAGGTATCGACAGACGCAGAGAGTGACCCTAGACCGACTCTAAACGTTCCCTCTCATTCTCTCTCACCCCCCTGGTCACCATTTATAAAACTGTGACATTAGTGAATAGTCACTTTATTAAAGCTGGCCCCATTCCTGCCGTATAATTATCAAGATTTGTCTCCATTACAAGTCATGTGATATTGATTCCATGTGCTTCAGTTAGGAAACGTCTGCCGTACAATAATGACTTGTTCTACCTAAACGTAGGAATTTTAATGAGTGACTTATATTCGACTACATGACAGATAAGTCAGTTACTCTGGAATGGGAACTGTGCTATTTGTTGGTCTATGCACACATGCGTCAGATGGATGCTTTTCGAAAGGCATAAAAACAATGAACTCTCTGCTAACATAATAAAAAAAAAGTCTCGGGAAATGAGTCTTATAATAAGCTTGCACCACTATTTTTTTCGTGATTTGTTTAACTGAAGTCACTATAAGCACCGCTAGCATTTAGAAGACACTATTAAACAAATTTTATGGAAATTAATCTTCCTTTATGTTGATTGTACACTAATTTTAGCAATCAATGTGTAGATACATTTGCAGAGTCTGCACATCAATGTTATTTTAGTATTATTTATATATTATTATATTATTTATTCATATTTTGAATAGCTTTTATTTTATTATTTTCTGTTTTCCTTCTAATTTTTAGCATGTTTTAGTAATTTTGCAGTATGCTTGTAATTTTTATTAGTTAATACTATTATATGTTATGTTATATCTTGAACTCAAACAAGTTTTTCATTTAATATTTACTTTTTTATTTCAGTTTTATTTTAATTAATGAAAACAATGTTTGATAGTTTTAGTTAAATCTTTCCTTCTCAATGCTTTTTTTCTGCTTCTTAATCTGTGTTTTGATCCTGAGATTCTGTACTCTTTCAGAAGATGTGAATAGCACCCTCTACCGAATAGCAGTGAAAACGTGGATTGCCGAAAAATTAGAGCCAGACCGATATATCGGCAGGCCGATATTAGGCATTTTCCAAACTATCGGTATCGGCAGTTGTAATGGCCGATAAATGAATATTTCAAAAATAAAATAAAAACGGACGAAACACGCAAACCATGTGATGAGTGTTGGACTTATACCTACAAATAACTAATGTTAGGGAAATCTGTAAATGTTTTGTTGCGAGTTTCTGAAAAAAAAAGAAGAAGAAGAAATTATATATATATCGGCCGATATATCGGAATATCGGATTTTAAAACCATCAAATATTTGTATCGGTATCGGCCTTCAAAATCCTTTATCGGTCGGGCTCTACGAAAAATGTAGTCAATGGCTGGAAAGCGTTCTGTCATAAATTATGTAAAATTTCGTCAATGGCTGGGAAATAGTTAGCAATAAACATCACTGGTGTACATAAACCCATGGGGTTTATTAGGGGCTTTTTTCCTATCGATTCACATACCTGTATTAAAAAAAAAATTGTAATCTTATCTTTAGACCCTCTGTTTGTCTGTTCAGTTGTAGTTTGTGAGTTCTCCTGGCATTGGATTTGCCTGAACTGTTTGTAAATTATGTAATCATCACCAAGTCATCATATGTGCTTAAAAATCACAAATCAGCTGTGCATGTTTACAATAGGAGAATGCTTCCCTTGAGTGGCTTCATTGCAGCTTTTCATTGCAATGCGTGGGTCAAGCTGCAATAAAGCACTAAGAGTTTATTAGTTTGTTGTCTATGACCATGTCATAGTCATTGAAGAGGTCTGTATTAATATGTGAAGAAGGAATGGAGAACATTAGCTGAACCGCGTGTTGAACCATGCTAATGTGTCTCTTGTTTGTACACATAGAGCTCGCAGGAGATGCGTGTAAAGTGCGTCATGGAGAGCAGATTCAAGTAAAGCAGTGCAGCGGTCAGCGGGGGAGGGTATCAGCAGAACTTTGCCACTTGTGAGATGTCACAGAGGTCATCACAGAGGTCATCTAGTGTTGTGTTTGGACAGATAGACAAGCTCTGTGGCACTGCAGAACAGCACAGTCACTTCCTGGAGTTATAATATCAGATTAAAGAGAAATAGGAAGGGTTTCCCGGAAAGAACGCAAGACTGGATCAAGTTTGCATAGTTTGCATAGTCATAAATTATACTAAGCCTTTTGCAGGTGTTCTGCACAGGGGCGCTGTAATGGGGGGTAGGACGATTTCAGGTAGTTATTGGACATAAAATATATTTTAATTCGCTTTTTCTTTTATATTTTTATCATTTTTCAGAACCTCGGCTAAATTTGAAAAAACAAAATAAATAAAAATAAAATGATTTTCAGTTCATCCTGAATCGTGCAGCTCTAATGCATTTTCATACTGTACATTAAAAATGTTGTGATGTGTAAATTAACTTAAATCGTTTAAAACTTTTGATTTTATTAACTATGACATGAAAATAAAAAATATTACATAAAAAATGTTGGTTCACCAGCATCTGACAACTTTAATACCGTCATGCGTTGGTAATTTATCCCACTAAGTAGTGCAGACGGGTTGATGTCATGAACCGGAAATTGCAATAATCTTTTCTTCTGAGTAGGGCTGTGCAAAAATTAATTGCGATTAATCGTATCCAAAATAAAAGTCTGTGTTTACATAATATATTTGTGTGTGCTGTATATAATTATTTTGTATATATAAATACCTATGCATGCATGTATATATTTAAGAATTATTTGCGCTTAAATTCTGTATACATATATAAATACATAATCTATATTATATAAATATAAATATTATATATATGCATAACACATTTTCTTAAATATATACATGCATGTGTTTGTATTTATATATACAAAATAATTATATACAGCACACACAAATATATTATGTAAACACAGACTTTTATTTTGGATGCGATTAATCGCAATTAATTTTTGCACAGCCCTACTTCTGAGTTATCCGGGTGAAATGGCATCTTAAAAGCACTAAAATGTTGGGCAGGACCTTATTTTTTCTATCAGGAATTGATTGGATAATTAGATTGTTGTTGTTTGTTAATTGCTGCTGATGGAGCGGGATTGTTGTCCCGCCCTCATTGATGTTTTTAAAAGATGATTGAGCACATGAATGAAAAAAAAATATGTGTACAGTTTAATTATGCTAAACACTACAATATTCCATAAAAAATATGAATTTTCAAGTTATCGGTGTTCCCAACAGTGCTGTAGTTTTATCAGAGGGTGAAAGAGGAAAGACATTCTCAGTGCTCTTGCGTCACTGGCTGCCTTGACCACAAATGTCTCGCGTCATCTCAAATATCTCCCATCCTCCAAGTATGTACATTCCCACAAGGACAGATCCAACCACGCTGTCCCATCTAAGTCTCTTTCAGTCCAAACACAGTGTCTCCGTAGCTGGCACAGCTCTGAAAGACATTGAGAAGAACATGGCTAATATTTCCTCCACGTGTCGTCCTTATCCACAGCTCAAAATGATACCCGTGTCATATTTGCCCAACATGTTGCAGACTTTCCAGTGCAAACGGCTGCTCACTTCAAGGAGCTGGAAAACAGACAGAATGCTATATTTGGTAATAGCCATGTCAACCCAGAATCCCCCACATAAGAGCCAATAGTACTTACTGTAAGCTGAGTTGCACCCCTAGGAGTTCCCCATTTCCGTTTATTCAGCTTCCTTTGCCCTTATAAGGAGGCAGACCGGAGGAGGAAGTCTGTTGTTGTGAAAGAGGCTGGTTAGTCACTTTCTCTATTCTGCCCTGAATGCTTGTTTACTGTCTGATTACAATGGTTATATTACTATGCACCTGGTTTTGATTCCTGCCTCAAAGGCCTTGTTTGTGTCCAATGTGCACACACATCATGCTAGAACCACATGTTTACGTGAGTGACCCTGTGAGTAAACCCGCTTCTAGAGTCACTCAGTCACAAAGGATCTGACCGCCTAACGTTCTCCTGGAGGTTAGTGTATCATGAAAGGGCTGTTATGATTTGAGGCATCTCGTAAATACCCAATTCTCAGAATAGGAAGTGTATTTCTTTTGGTTCCACTGCAGATGTTTATCAGCTCATGCACCCTCCTGAGTCACGTAGAGTTTCTCATGTTTCTAGGTCCGGTTTTGGTGCAACCTAATATTTCGTCATTGCAGAAAATGTTTTTATGCTTTAGTTTCTTTCCATCCATGACTGGAGAAAAATGTCACCTGTGAAGTAGATGCAGAGAGGATATGGCTCTCCCACACACGCTTTTTGTGTTTTGATTAGATGCACTTCCTGACCTCACCTTCATTCCAGGTTTTGTAGGGGCAAGATTATCGTTCATTTTTCCTCCTGCTCACAGTTTTAACCTCAACCTCAACTTTGGTGAGTTGTCAAAATAGGGGCCTCCTCCCAAGGTACTGGAGAAACATGTTTCTGTGCTTTTCTGGCATTAACTGCCTGTTTTTCCAGACACGGGGCGTTGTGCATATTCAACCTTGCATCTGTTTTCAGTATTTGTCATTGGTAGAGTGAACCTTTCACTGTGCAATTTGACGGAACCTGTCGGTTTTTGCAAACACGTTCACTTTCTGATTGTAAGTTTAAACAAAATGAAGCATATTGCATATTATATTGGTTAGTTAGTTAGTTAGTTAGTGGCCTTGTTCTCTTGTAGTGTCTATTTCCATTATATTTTGGAAAAATAGATCTAAGAGAATATTCCAAATGGTTTTAATCCAGGTATCTGATGATAAATGATAAGGCCGACACTGATGATGATGTAAATCAAAAACATTTTGTCTTGGCATTTGGCCTCTAAATATTTTTTTTTGTGTGTGTGTGTGTGTGTGTGTTTAATAAATTTTTTTCTCTTTTTTGATTAATGAAATCCATTAAAAAAGACATTCATAATGTTAAAGGAGAATTTCTTATAAATACAAATGTTGAAGACCCCTGTTTTAAAAGTATTTACACTATTTCATGTTGCATTAGTATCCCATTAATAGTATTTATGGCTTACATGTGTTGTATAAACTGGATTTGTGGTCACAATAGCTTCTTGTCACGTTCACCTCAAATTGCACGGGACCGCATTCCTACAATTCCTCCGAACGTTTAAACAAATTCCTTAGCAACAATTTTTCTCACTGTATGACCATTTAAAGTTATTATCATAAAGTGGCTTGACTCGAGCCATTCAGGCATTTTCAAATCTCTCTTTTGTTCCCCTTTCTGTTAAACAAGTTTTTAACAGGGTGGTGTAGGTACCACGGTGTGATGCACACGGCGGCAATGCCAGCTCCACCTGTCTGATCAAACTTTTCAGTGGGGTGTTGGAGACGTTGCACCGGTCCCTGACCTCAAGAATTCAACATCGTCATCATTTTAATTCATTTGTAAGCTTGGAAACTTTTCATAAAACACAAGGCCAAAACAGTTCTATAATGCTCATTTTTACAGTATCAGGTCTTTGTATTTTTGCTTGCCCAATCTGCGTCTGCCAGAACTGTATCAGTAATTGTTCTGCAGGGAACACGTTGTATAAGCCTGTCCAAACAATTTCCACCCACTTCAGTCATTTGTACCCCTGTCTATTTTTCTGTCTGCCGGGTCATGAGTCTGTCTGTCTCGGTGTCTCTCTACAGATTCCGTCCCCATCTGGTCACACCCAGACGCACAGGCACAAGCACACGAATGTTCTGTGACCCCTCTGTGCACATACATGCTGACGTGAGCAAACACTCCCTCACTGGATCGCAGCTGGGAGATGAGAAATCCCATTAATTTCCTCTCGTTTTCCTTCCTTGCCCCTCATTTCCCTCCCCTTCAAGTGTGCTGCTATGCTGGAAAGTCCTGTAAGCTGAGGAAAACACTTCTGGCATTTCTTTTGGCAGCTGATCAAGCTGTACTATGTGTTTTCGGTTTCTAATTCTTGTAAGAAGCTTTTCTGCAGCTGACTGAGCCTGTCGGATTCGGCGAAGGGTGTGGAACGTAACAGTCATTTGGACTCAATTGTTTAGTACTGCCATATAGTGTAATTTACGCTCACCAAACAGGATTGCATAAATAATACATGTTTTTGAACAGGTTTTTATAGGTTTACCGTCCCTGTAGAGGGCTTGACAATAAGGCCCTGTGACCAGCGTAAACACCGCTCGACATTTGAAAGAACTGTGTCTTGTCTGATCTAGCCAGTGTTGCATCGTTTGCAAGTTTGTCATTTGCTCGTGATTTTAAGCCTTTCCAGTTTAAATATTCAAGCGCAAAAAGACACGAAAGATAATTTAATATTTGTGCACTGTGTGTGTATGTTTTGTGTGTGCAACAGACGTCCGAAGCCCGCACACAAAAACGACTTTTTTTCTTTCTATCACAGTTTTTTTCTTTTCTCTCCTTTTATTTGATGGACATAGAAGTCATCTCATAATTGTTCCTCCTAAACAGTGTTGTGTCTAACGTGAGTGTAAACGGTTGAGAAATAAAATGCATGTGTAACAGTATATCGGATTCGTGGAGCTCTTAAAGTGACAGCAACATAATAAATCTGCTGATGTCTTTGTCTGGTTGTGCCAATATGACACAGTATGACAAACTGCAGGTTTTGATGCTGCCGCTTTGACTTGCGTATAATAGGGATGTGCTTCATGACAACTAGTTGGTGGTTAGCTTTTTTTAGTCTCATTTTTGTTCATGTGTGTTAGCATTGAGGCAAATCAGTTTGCTAGCGTTGACAGGAAATCCATCCATCCATCCATTCATCAAACTAAACTATCTTTCTTTCGAACTTCTATCTATCTATCTATCTATCTATCTATCTATCTATCTATCTATCTATCTATCTATCTATCTATCTATCTATCTATCTATCTATCTATCTATCTATCTATCTATCTATCTATCTATCTATCTATCTATCTATCTATCTATCTATCTATCTATCTATCTATCTATCTATCTATCTATCTATCTATCTATCTATCTATCGCAACCTTGGTGAGTATAAGGGAGAAAACAACACACTGACTCCACCCTTTTGCACAGTACGTTAAACATCAGCTTTAGTTAACGAATGACAATAGTGTTTACTGCTGCTCATTGAAAAGATGAAGAATTTGATTGCATTTTTGTTCTAAGCTATTTTAAGTATTATTATAACTCCTTGTTTAAGCACAGCATAAACTGGTATTAGCAATGATGGAGCTGCTATTATTTGCACATGCTCAAGTAATGAGCAGACACAAATTCCAGTAGCCTGAATAATCACCCAGGCTCCATTTTTTTCTTTTGGTTGTCGGTATGAGGCAGCTTTTCCCGCCAGGCTCGAAGGACCATTGGTCAGGTTTTGTTGACTGCCAGAGCACTCTCTGTTTTTTTTTTTCTCTTTTCCCCCTCTTTTCCTCCCTCACCCTCCTTGTTTAGAACAGGCATATACGGTATTCCCGCCGAGCATTCAAAGAGCAGGAATGTAGGAAGCATCTGGAGCCTGCTGAGATTACTGAAAGAGCCGGCACGTAGCCACCAGGTGTCCGTTGGAGGCAGGGGCTTTTTTTATTTAATACTACCGCCCGATTGGAAAGCTGGCGGGAACTGCCACCTCACTTTGAACTCAAGACAAACGTCTGCCTGCAAAGCTGCACATGCCAGAACACAGACTGTGACCAAACAGAATGATGCATACTTCAGATTCTCATTTGACCACTGTTTACATGCTGCATCTTTGATTTATCAGTGCATTTTCAGTGCTTCAGGGACATTTCAAATGGGTTAGAAGCATGCATCTTTTTTTTTTGGTATGGTCTGTAAGTGAATATGTTCATTTTTTTAACATTAGATAATGCGTTAGGTATCATAAACAATAAACAATGACTTTAGTGTATATATGAAGAGTTCAGATGCAAAAGCCTCTAAATGTCATTTGAAATTTTCTTCTTTAATGATGATTTTTATCAAACTTGTATATTTAAGTTCAGTAATTTCACTTAGATAACAATTAATAGGTAATTATCATTGCCATTTAAGTGAAATCACTGAACTTAAATATACAAGCTTGATAAAAGTGATCATTCTAGAAGAAAATTTCAAATGGCACTTAGAGGCTTTTGCATCTGAACTCTTCATATAGAAATTAACATTTACCTAGATTAATACATGATGTAAAAGTGCTCATTGTTAGTAAACTATTTTCAGTTCATTAAAACTATCTGTTCACTGAATGCATTTTTATTATTGTTGAATATGTGGCTGAAAACAGAGCATAGGGACTCAAGGGTGGGTGCAGTTTTCCAGTGCCCCCTTCCTCCTCATCCTCACTGGATCAGAATTCCACAGAGTGGAAAAAGAGACGCCTGTTTAGGAGACTCTCCACAGTTATGCGAAAGAGCATGGTTTGATTGCACGTGAGCCTGATTTAAGCTCAGAGAGAGAATGTGTGAGAGCTGTGTGAGACTCTGAGGATAAATTAAAGATCCATTGGGAGTTCAGCACACTCTGTGGTGCCTTGTGACACAGTCTAAACCTCTTTGATTTAACCCACTTTTTGTAGAGGAAGTGTGTTGTACAATGACAATAAATGCAAAACTGTGACCACACATTAGCAACCCTTTATGAAAAAAAAGTGCACTTTAACATTCTTTGAAAAGAGTACTTATTCTGGAAATTATATATTTAATAAAATAATTAATAATATGCTAAGAAATTGTTAATGCAAATAAATGAAAATATATTAAAGATAATATTTATATTCAATGCAAATAGCTTTAGAGTGCTTTTTTAAAACCACTAGTCTGTTTTTATAAGCAATATTTCATAACCCACTATAGTGCTATATGTTAATCAACACATCAGAATAAGTGTACTTTAAACATAGCACAACAAAAAATTATTAAAACATATTGAATTTAAGTGTACTTAATTTTTTTTATTGACATTATTAATCAATAAAAACCATCACACACCTGCAGATAATAGGTGCATAGGAAAACGACCAAAAAAGATCGGTCGACAATCTGCAAACCTCTTTATAAGCAAATAAAGAGTTTTTAAATGCAAGGTCTGATAGTGTGCGGGAGTTTCTCGTTTGCTAATTGACGTTATAAAAAAAGTGCACTTTTTAAATGTTGTGGTAATAATGAATTCTGAAAGTGTACTCTGTAAGGACACCTAAGTGGTATTTATTCCATTAAGATTAGATTATTATATGCAATTTTAGAAATGTATACTTTGAAGAACACTCCAAGTGGACATTAAACATAATTAAATCGCAGCAGTTTTTTGTGAAGTCAGACTAACAGATGTAAATACAATGCGATTTCACGTCAGACATGTATTTCATCCTTCAAATATTTGATTACGCAATGTGTCATGTATTGGACAGTAAGATGAAGACTCTACTTTGACTACGCAAAAAAAACAACTGTTGCTTGATAGAAGCTGAAAATTAAACATGCATAACGTGAAATTATAATGCATGCATCTGTAGATTCATCATTTCTAGCACATTTCTGATTGCCAACTACAAAACAGTTGCAGTCTTAGTCAATTAGATATTTGTGGCTGCTTATTAAAATCAAATAACCAAGTATTTAGTTGCAACATTCTTATTTATATCCATCCTGAAGCATATGTTTTCACTTTTGTCGATGTAAAACTTTTCAGTAGATAAGATTCAATCCCAGCAGCCTACATGGAGCCAACTTGGTACACACTATGGCTCTGTGTATCCAAAGCTTGTGCCTTTTAGGAGTTTTCCTGTGAGGGTTTTCTTTTTTAAAAAGGAAGATGTGGTTGGAAAAAAATAGTGAAGGGAGACATCGTCCTTTATGAGTCCTGTATGTTTGAATGAATATGCCAATGTATTCTAGAGTGCTGCAATTATGTATGCAGGGCCGCTGTGCATATTTCCTGGAATGCAGCACACGGAGCCGTGAAAGAGACTGTGTTTGCTTTGAGAAGACAAAGCCCAGGCACTAAGCAACATGCGTTTAGAACTATGGCCCCTTCTAGGAACGTCATTGAATACCAGGGGTGCAGCGCTGGTTTGGGAGCGCGTGCGTGGAGCGGAGGGAGGGAGAGGGAGGGAGGGGGGGTGGGGGGGGTTGTATAAGGAGTGTGTTTGTCTCCAGAAAGAACCAAACCTTTCACTGCCTCCAGAGTTTCCTCTGTTTCTGCGGTTACTTTGATAGTCACCTCTCTGTGGGTGTGCTGATACTAAAAATGCTTGAAATGACATTTTGGAGGATTTAGCTGTATGAAAGCTTGTATTTAGCAAATTGCATGACATGAGAAACAGTTTGTATTTAAAGGGATAGGGGTCATTTAGTCACCCTCATGTTGTTCCAAACCTGTATGACTTTCTTTCTTCTGTGGAACACAAAATAATATTTTTTTTCCCTCTCTCCATACAGTAGAAGTCAATGGGGTCCAATGTTGTTTTGGATCCTATTGAAAAACAGTTAAAACAAATCTTCAAAATCATTTTCTCTCTTTTTTTTTTTTTTTAGCACTTTTTATGTTAAGGGTGTGTGTTCATCTTTCCTAAAATAAGGAGGGAGAAGATGGACAGCCGCACCTGTTTTCAGTTGTAGCGTTAGTCTGATTGATGGGCCCCTGAACTGGGTGGTCTGGACTATTGTTTCTGGGTAGTTGTGTGGTCGGAGCTGTCTGACAAATATCTTGATTTACATATAAGAACTATTCTAGAGGCTTGACTTTTGCAAGTTATACAATATGATTGTAACTTCAAGGGATGGTTCATCCAAAAAGAAAAATTCTGTTTACTCGCCCATATAATGAAAGTCAGTGTGGTTCAAAACAACATTGGACCACATTGATTTTTATTGTATGGAAAAAAAAAAGAACATGATGACATAATCTTTTGTGTTCTGAAAAACACATTATAGTTTGGAAGGGTGAGTAAATGATGACCATTTTTAATTTTGGGTGAGCTATCCCTTTTATTATTACACTTTTATTTGTACTCCCTGCTGTCCCTTCAAGCCATTTTTTAGGTTTTGTTAATGTCTTCTAAAAGTATGTAGTGAGTTTGCACCTTAAAGAGCATTTTTTTCTCATTAATTACTTTGATTGTCATACTCTATGTGCTTTGAATGCTTCTTCAATTTGAATATTGTTTCTTCTTTGTTTTCTTGTAGAATTTTCTCATTTTACTCGGCACGATAACCGATGGCAGAGAATGTCGACGAGTAATAACATAGCCCAGGCCAGGAAGTTGGTGGAGCAGCTGAGGATCGAGGCAGGCTTCGAACGTATTAAGGTACACAAAGTTTCATTATTCGGTGAAACAGGTTTGCTTTCAACCAATAGCAATACCGTTTTTGCTTTTTATTGATGCTTTGGCGGTGTGACATAGTGCTTACTACCTTGAACGGTGGTGCACAAATGAGAAAAACTGTTTAATGTATGGTATAAAAGAGTAGCTGTGGTTGCCAGAAATTCACCATATAAAATGCTTTGACAATGTATTTGTTGTTATGGGATGCCTCAGCCTGTTTTTTTACAGCTAATAACTGTGTTTTTAATAAAGTGATAATAATATAACTATCACCTTACTGAAATATGCTTTTTATATTAAAATGTACTAATTACCACCTTAATAATACAGGTGGCACAATAGAAAGCAACATGATGAATCGGAGTTCATCATAAGTGGCCTGTCCATAACACATGAGCAATACTCGCATATAGACGTTGTCAGTCTCATACACACAAATACAAAATTCCACAAGGGTGTTGACAAATATGACACTAAATAATCCAATAAACAGCTAAAAAGTGGAACACAAAAAAACACAAACATAATGTACATTGCTGCTGAAAAATAATAATTAAAAAATATCCATAATATAGGATCATATGAAGAGTCATTCAGGGACTTTTTTTTACTGTTTTTCACCATAGATGAAATGGTGATACTTCCTAAAACCATAAATTTGACTTTATGAGATATTAAATCATTTACAACTTTTCACCATGTATGGTAACCGGATATCAGGTATTTACTCCCCATCATTTCCAGCCATCTTTCTATTCTTTTCAAAGTGAAAGTTACAAAAATAAAATCGGAAGAACATATTTGGTAGATTTTCACTCTGTATCACCATCTCTTCCTCTTCCTATTTCTCTGTCTCAGGTGTCTAAGGCTGCTGCAGACCTCATGAGTTACTGTGAGCAACATGCCCGCAGCGACCCTCTGCTGGTGGGGGTTCCCACCTCGGAGAATCCTTTCAAAGACAAGAAGCCTTGCATCATTCTATAGCTACTCTGTCTAGCCCAGCTATCCCAGTCCCACTTTAACCGATGCCCATCCCCAGGCAATGGGCAATTCAGTCCAACAATTCTTTTTACCTGGTATTCTCCAGCAAAATAAACGCCACGCTCTCTCTGTAAAAACAAAAAGGGGCAATATCCGTATTACCTAGCGTCATGTAGCCCGGCGTTGAGTGAATCTAGATGAATGAATCTGCACAGTACGTTCATGCATATAGACGCACTTAACTGGAGGTGGCAGATTTGGAATTTCTAAACCGTTTTAAAAGATTACTCGGAGACTCCAGCATGTTTTTCAGTGCAGCGGCTGACCTTGTTACCATAGGTGATGGAGGAGAGTAAAGGAAGACAGTCATGGTTATGCTGACTGACTAGCTGGCTAGCCCAGTCACACTGTGGTAAACGTGGTAAATCGTATTAACCCTGCATTGTTACGTCGAATCTGCAAGCTAAAGGTTTATTTTAGATTTGTATGGCCAAAATTTAATCCAGGTATGCTTACCTTTATCACAATAGCACATTTCATATTTTACAAAGGGATTCAAGACATTAACCAGAGTTGCCAATATTTTTACTTTTTTTGTTTTGTTTGTGAGCTGTTGTTCTTTTTTTATCGATTAAAACTCATTAGGTTTAATGCTTTGTTTTTTTTCTTCTAATGTTTATACTATATTTCAGAATCCTCAAACATTAAGTTATAAAGGAATGGTTTTATATAATGGAGAAAATATATTTACCTAATACTATCCTTCCCAACCCCCTCCTTGAGTGCAGTTCTGTATAAAAATTGAGAAATATTAATGTGATATTCAAAAAAAAAAGTTGGTCAAATTTATTGAAAGCTGAAGGCCAAGATTTGGTATCAAATAATAATACATTTTTACAATCCTGATAGCAGAGGCTTGGAAATGCCTCGTAGAATTGCGTCATTTTAAAGTCGAAGCCCCTGCAAAGGCCATTTTTGTTTTTTCTCTGAAACCAAACTTGATTGTAAAATCCATACAGAAGGAAAAAAAAAATGTATAAACTTTCTTTTGGATATCTTCAGAGGTGTTAACTTTGAGAATAGCTGTTTGGATTTGTTTGTTCCAATTTCTTCTTTCTATGGAAACATGGAATCTGGTCATTGAGTATGAAACTGTACAGTGTTTGATAACTAAAGCTCATTCTTTCTTTCTTTTGTGGATGTTTTATCTTTTTGTAATCTTTGTGTAAAATTTTCGTTTCTTCCATCATTCATATTTAACCGTTGAGTTAGTCCTGTGTCAGGCGAGGCAAAAGACACGAGCAAAGGATTTGATGGACTTGTACATGTGATGGGTTACCTGCTTCCTGTGAGGGAATGTGGAACAGATTGTTGACACAATGCCCACACAAGGTGCTTAAGGCTTTGCTCGAGGCTCGTTTCATGAGTCTATCTAAAGGGCAAGACGTTCAGCCTTATGCAACAGGCCGTTGGGTTTGGCTCGGCCTGAGCAGTCACATGCAGAAGATGAGTGGCAAGGTCAACCCACAACTCTAATTGTCTAATGTCACTCAGCACATGATGCTCGCAGGGATCTGAGAGTCTTTCGGCCCCCGAGAGTGACTGTTTTGCATGTGACATGATCCCCAAACAGTCACTCCCAGTATTCAGATAAGTGCTAAAAACAGAATTCCCCCACTGCCCGCTTCGTATGCTGGAAAATAACAACATAGCGCAGGAAAAAGGGTCTCGTTGTGGGACAGAGGGGTTTTGTGCTCCCTGCGGTCCATGGGATGCTATCATCAGCTCCTGTATTAAGAATGACTAAGGCGGGGGAAGGTCACGAGATGCTATGTGTCATCCAGCAGGTCAGCGAACAACAGAATTGCTCAGTGGACAGAGCTGCTCCAGTGACATCACTTCCTGTCAATCCAAAACGGAGCAGTATAGTGTCTTTTTGCATTTCTGCAGATGGGTACTTCAGGAGAAAAAGCACCGTATTATATGATGAAGGATTAAAATTGAATCACTTCAAGTGTTACATTAGAAAGTCTCTGACTTTTCATTGCTTAACCATGTTATTTCAAAGGAAGAGCCATATTGAAGTCCGCTTTAGGAACAGAAAGTGCAAAGTGCTACAAAAGTGTGACGTTTTTGACCCGCCACCAAACTCGCTGTGCCACATTTGATGGTATTACACTGGAGCAAACACTGTGAAAGTCAGCTAAGCTAAGTTAGCTTGTTAGAATTGAGTTCTCCACCCTCTTGACCCTGTGTGGGAATGCACTGTGCTCCAAAGTATAGCGCTGACCTTAAGTACGCTAACAACTCCCCGCACTTAGGTTTAATAAGACCCCGCAATCATTTAACTGAGAAAACTTCTTGCTATGCGGCGAGACCCGTTGTTTGCGAGCGCCAGGACAAGTGAGCGTTGTGCGCAGCGAGAACACTTAAGGTGCTGAGAAGGCCGTGATACCTTAACCTCAATTCCTCGTCCCCCTAACGTTGTTCGACTTCACACACCATCGAGCTCTTTCATGCCCATGAAAGGTGAGATTTAGGCTTTGTGTGGGTAATATCTGTAGCCAGTAGATTTCAATCTCAGCCTGTCCCATTACTTTGTGTTTTTTTTTTCTTTTTTCCTGTGTATGCATATGTATCTTTCTGCCTTGATTATGAAGAAATATATCTATTTTTTGTAATTGTTCTTCTCGGATGTGCCATAAATCATGTTTTCTTGCACAATGTTAATATTTTGTGGATATTGCTGTTTAAAAATGATGATATCGGAAAAAGTAGATGAAATAAAATACAGACAAAATGTTACACTCCATCGATGCGGATCTGTTCATTAAACATGCTTCACTGATTTGTTCTAAGCAAATGGTGTCACACAAATGGTTATCTGACCTTGGTGTGGTAAGGCAGAATTTATGAAAACAGATTAACTTGCAATTAACTTAATTTATTCAATTAATTTAATTAAAAAAAACAGATTAACTTGTAATTATTGTTTTCACGCATTCCCCCCCCCCAGATCTATCTATCTATCTATCTATCTATCTATCTATCTATCTATCTATCTATCTATCTATCTATCTATCTATCTATCTATCTATCTATCTATCTATCTATCTATCTATCTATCTATCTATCTATCTATCTATCTATCTATCTATCTATCTATCTTTTATTTCTGCACTTATTTTTTAGTTGTTTTTACTGCTCATTTTTTTCTGTTCTATCTTTCTATCATCTATCTTTTATTTCTACTCTTATTTCTTCTTTTTAATTGCTTTTACTGTTTATTTTCTGCACAATAATTATTAGATTACAGCAATAATAACATTTTTTTTTTAAAGTTTGAATAATATGAATAATCATAAGAATAATAATTTAGCTCAAATATCATGTCAAACCATTTAAGTGTGAATGGATTTTATTTAAAAAATCAAGTAATTCCATAGAAATATTATATTAATTCACTTGTGAATAGTTCATGCTTCATGGTGACGCTCTGTTTAGAGACATACCAGATGGCAATGTTGTGAACCAATATTGCATTATCTGTGAAAAATACAGGTTAAACAAATTAATGATTTATTAAAAAATAAAAATAACCCTGCACATTTAAGATTTAAGGGCACATACTTTGCAATGCCTTTTTATGTCACTCATGCTATGCACCTTTTGGAATAGATCTTATATAATACTCTTGACTTATGAGTTCATTTTAGACTTGCACAAATATTCCTAATGACAACGTCTACAACAAATCTCCTGATCTCTGTTTTTGTGCACTAGGTGTTGAAGGTCACCATGTAAGTCACTGTTCTACAGCACAACTATATATTTTTAAAAAACGACATGAAAGAGAGATGTAAAGTTGAAAAAGACATGAAAGAGAGATCAGATGTAAAGTTGGAACAGTCTGTTCAAATGAAGCCATGACTCAGCAGCTGGTAAATGGTAAACAACCAGGAGCAGCATGTGAGAGAGCATGACTGTATTCTCGTAGTATTCTTCCCCGACATGTGAGTGGAGGGAGTGGAGTCCGAGCATGTGTCAAATACACATTCAAGGAAAGTGCTGGGTAGGGCCAAAACACCTCAGCTGCTCTTTTCAGGGGAGAACAACAGAGCTCAGGGTGGTACATGAAACTGGGGATGTTACATAAGTGGCGTGTGTGTGTGGGCAGACATTGACAACTATGAAAAAGTGTGCTTGAGGTCGATATATGGGGACATTTGTCCTTTTGTTTTGGCATGCACTTGCTCTTTTAGTCTGCTGCAAAAAAATACCTGATCTTTATGCACAAGGCTTGAAGAGAAAACATACAGCAGGGTGGGGCAGAAAATACCAGGAGGATTATGAGGGACAGACTGTTTTTGTGGTGGAAAAATGACAGTGACCACCATCAGCTGTTGTTGTTTTGCACGCTGCAAAGGTGTTGGTTTTGCTAGGACTGAGAATGTATTATTAACACGCAGTTGCAAAGCAATAGTTAACGTCTTAAAGACTTAAAGACTGATCCGTGAGCATGTGCAAGTGTATGCATGCTTGCCTTTGTTTACTACGGCTAGTGTGCTGCAGACGCTGGAAAAAACGCCTGTCAGACAGAGCAGCCAAAACAGAGCAAAACAAAGTTTCAGCCAAGCAGAGGATTGTTATAACTTTTTTTGACAGTTCTTAATTTCTAGTATGCATTTTGAATTGATTCAACTTCAACAACAGCAGAATAAGAACCTAGAAATAGTTTAGCATTAGAGTTGAGAGAAATATTTCATGATGTGTCTAATTGCTTTGTATTAATGAGGTACAATGCTAAGGATGCATATTGCTAATAGTCAATATTAGTAATTATGCTATATGAAATATTACGTAATTTTAGTATTACATAATTTAATATTACATTTGTGAAATATGAATTTAATTTAAAATAATTGTTTTCTATTTTGAGGCGAGGCAGGTGAATCGGGTATAAAACTAATAAAATACTTCATCAGTTGATTGATTACATTAATCATAGCAAACAGTTTTTGTATTACAAGTTTTCTGAAATGTTATGTTTACATATGGAAATGAGGTGTGGTCTAATTAAATATGCACTAATTGCATACATTTCTAGAACAAAAATCTGAACATTGGATAAAGTCAGTTTTAAAATCGTTTCATTTATTTAAGGTTTCTACAGAGAGGATAGTGGATTTCTATCACTCCACAAATCAGAAAATACTGTCAACAGCCAAAAATAATTAAATATTTGCCTTTTTTTTAGGAACGAAATTTTGTATATAATCAGGAAAACAAACAAACCCCTTTGTAACAAAACCTTTATAATATAGATAAGAATAAAACTGTGAAGTATGGTGTATAAGTGTTACTGAGGAGAATTCTGGAGGAAAAACTCATTTCGAGAAAACGGCCTTTATAATTGAAATCTACAGATGCAAAAAGATAAATAGATAAATGGCTCTAAAAGATACAAAAGTGTATTTTGGATGTTTTCTTTCTAATTGTCTTAAAAAACACTATGAAATGCCAAAAAGCCCCAAATCTAAAAACAAAAACAAAAAAACAAAACAAGGTGCGTTAAAATATTGACATGTAGGCTAATATATCTCTGTGATGCAAGGCTGAATATTCATTATAATCCAGTCATATATCATTAATCCAGTCATCAGTGTCACATGATCCTTCAGAAATCATTCTAATATGCTTAACATTAAAGTAACATTTATTATTATTATTATTATCAATGTGCTGCTTGATATTTTTGTGGAAAATGTGATGCATTTTTCAGGATTTTTTGATTAATAGCCAATGTGTAAAGGTGTTTACTGTCACTTTTTATCTGTTTAATGTGTTCTTGCTGAATACATGCATTCATTTCATTAAAAAATACAACAACAATACAATAAAACAAAAATTGACTCCCAAAAATTTTATTTGATATTGGATCTTTTAGTCCTGTCATCTATCGCTCATTTATAATCTTTAAAAATGTATATAATCTGAAAACACTGGTAAATTTCATTTTTAGCACATCTACTGTATATTTTTCACAGCACAATACAATCTTGAGAGGCATAATCACTTCATAGCATTTAATTTGTGATGTTTGTAGAGTTTTTACAATGTTTTATTATTATTTTTTAACAAAATAGTAGCCTTTTAGCATTAATATCAGCCATGTATCTGTTATCCATAACATGAAAATAATTCTCGAGAGTATTAATATCGGCCAAACTCTTAATATCAGTGCTTCCCTATATGCAAATATACACTTTACAGAACAACAAAAGATGCGATTGTGCAATGTGTCTCTCACTGCAAATGTTCAGTAATGTTGCCCGGCAACAACGTTCAAAAGGTTGCCCTGTGTATATCGACGAGTGATAATGATTCATATACTTTCATTGCAACTAGAAGAGCGCACAGTATGTTAATGCTGGCTTGTGATACGCAGATAAGGGGACAGTTGGGCAGCATGATGCATGATTTTATCGATGGTATTTTGAATGGCTTTACGTCAGCCGTATACACAGAACACTTTTGATATCAGACAATCAAAGCAGACGTTCCCCGAGCCTGTTGTCTGCCCTGCACAAACCTGATGTTGGAGGGGGCGGATGAGATGGGATGGGGGGACAGAAAGAGAAAGACAGTTGCTTTCTGTCATGCCACATTCCACCTCCACCTACAGTTTCCTATGGAGGACGTGTTATGAATATTTTACATTGTATGTTCTGACACTCCCCATAAAATCCATTTAGCCTCATGACAAAAATGCACTCCTGGCACCCATCGCTGTCCTGCCCCGGCTCCTCAGGAAAGACTACTATCCTCTACAGCCTTAACCAGTCATGCATTACTAAAGTCATTAGAAAAGGATGGGCATGGGTAGATGCTGGAAACAAAAAGCTTTGGAATTTCAATTTGCTTGCTGTTTCTCCACAAGTTCTGCTAGTTTTTGTCACATTTCTTTTCACAATAGGCCTTCCTCTAGTTGGCATGCAGGCATGTTCTCCCTTACAAACTGATTTTCTCCTTAACAATAATCCTATTCGCATAACCTTGGCAATTTTTTTTTTTTTACCTTTAAACGACTGTAAAAATGCTAACCCTGCAGTGGAAAACATATGTGATAATAAATGTTAATGTAATTTAATAAAGTACACTTACTGAAAGTGACTTTTTATTTTCATTGTTATCACCCACACCATTCCAAACCTGTATGGCTTGCATTTTTGTCACTACATTGAAACTTAGTGGGGACCAGTATTTTGTTCATGGTTGTAACAGAAAATCGTCTTTTTTGTGTTCTGCAGAAAAAGGAAAGTCATCCAGGTTTAAAATGGCATGCGGGTGAGTAAATGATGACAGAATTTAAATTTTTGTGATCACTATCCCTTTAAACAATGTGTTAATGCTGTCAACAATAAGAAAGAAAATCACATTAAATCTCTTTTATATTTTAGAGAAGCAGCAAGATTGAGTGCTGTTGGAGACGGTTGTTTAAAGGTGTATAATAATTTGTATATGTTTGTACAATTATGTACTAGAAAATGCCTTAAAGTCCCCCCTGTGCATGGTGAAAATCAAGATTTTAATGTTGTTTAATAGGTCTATGTAATGTTTTTAATATGCTCTAAGGCAAACCCTGTGCAAATTCCCAAGTCAGCATTATTACGGAGTATTTTCTCTTTAAAACTGCAGTGAACCAAAGACAGTCTCTAAAACACGGTTTGGAATCGCTGGTGTTTCTGACGTCACAAACTACCTTTAACCAAGCATGTCAACAAGTGAATCTCTGAGCTGGTGGGAGTGAGTGGAGACGGGGATAATTTGCATATAACCGTGTATACTAAATAAGGTATGGGTGTAGAGTTACATTCAAGTTTTAAAGGACTAGTTCACTTTAAAAAAAAAAAAAACTCTTGCTGATAATTTATTTACCCCCATGTCAAAATGAACGAAACTTTTTCCGAGTCAATTTGTTCATTTCGTTCGTTGAATGAAACAAATGACTCGAAAAAACGATTTGTACATTTTGATGGAGAACAGGAGAGTCATGAACGAGCATCACAGAACAAAACAAGGCGAGCATTTGAGCTTATAAAACTTAAACTTTTTTTTTTTAAATGACTGATCGTTTCGCTTGATAAGACCCTTATTCATCGTCTGGAATCGTTTAAAGCCCTCTCAACAGTTTGCAGTGAAACGGTGTTTTGGACCACTAAAGTGCATTATATGGAGAAAAATCCTGGAATGTTTTCATCAAAAACCTTAATTTCTTTTCGACTGATGAAAGAAAGACATGGACATCTTAGATGTCATCAAGGGAAAAAAACTTTGAAAGATGAATTTTAAGGCATACAATTATTGACCAGGAGGACTTTAAAAGGTTTTCTTTTACATAAAGTGGGTCGCCCGATAGGGGCCAACGTATGTGATGACCAGTCACAACCATTATACTGTGCCACTACTGGCCAATGAAAAAAAAAGTTCTTAGTGTAGGATATCATTATATCTCCTGCTTCACACATCACATTTAAGGCGAAGATGATCAATGACAGTGTAGAACACATTCACATCGGCTGAAGAAAGAGCAATAAAATATTTCACTATGTTATAGGTGTCATTATGATCATCAAAGCAAACAATATATATCACTAGGCTGCTTAATTCCAGTGTTATTATCATCAGACTTTGCTAAGAGCACATGTAAGATTACATAAATGATCAATAAGTCTTCTCACAGCTGATCAGGTGGGCTTCCCTGCTGACACTGAGTTACATTAGTGTCTTCTGCCTGCTCCATAATCAACAGTCTTTTACACTGGGATCCAGGGCACAGGGCACTTCCATAATCTCTGAAATGATTAAATATTCTTTAAAAAGGAAACACCTTTGCTCCAATAAGCATGGGCTAAAGAAACTGCCATAGATGGCAGTTCTTCCGAAGCTCATGTCAGATTTATAGCATGTTTTGAAAAGGTTCAGAGATAAAGTATGTCCATCATCCTGAGCACTGTCAATTATTTACATAGACAATAAATTCCAGGAAGTTTCTGTTTTAAATGACACCCATATATGGGTAACAGTTAACAATTATGCTTCAGTAAAACATGTAACGGCATGTCTAAACTGAGTTTGTCAACCGCATCAATGGTATGTATAAAGAATTATAAGAATGAACAAGCTGAAATACCTGAAAATGTCTTAACCGGATATTTCATTTGTGTATGTCTATGAATTACTGACATATGATGGTACAATGCAAGGCATTCATAGTTTCACCCAAAAATGAAATTTCTTTCATCATTGAAAGTGTTTGTCCAAACCTGTATGACATTTTTTTTCTCTGTAACACACAAAATAAGTTATTTTGAAGAATTGAAGAATGAAGAAGTGTCTAGGATCAGGGGAGTCTGGGGAGCCCGATCTCTTGAAAGTTCGTATCTATAGCACGAATGTCATTTCTCGTGGCATTTATACGCCAAAAACTGTAATTGGTACGCGTTTTTCGCATGCACATGATACGCACTTTTTGGCGTATAATACGCACAAACTCCCCACCCCCTCCCCCCTAAACCTACCCCAGGGTTTTTTGGTGCGTAGCGTAAATGCCACGAGAAATGACATTTCTCGGAATGAAAAGCGTAATAAGATGGATGGATGAGCTTCATGGGTTTTGGGAAATGGGGTTCATTGTATCTTATTGTCTCTTGTCTTGTGTTTAAAAAAGTAAAGAAAGAAAAGAGTGTGTAGGTATAGAGTGAAGGGGAATGAGCATTGTTGTTGATGTTTTCTCTTCCCCATATTGCACAGAGGATATTGTTTAGTATTGGTTAATACTTTATTGAAAAACCAGGTGTCTCCAGGTTGTTTGTTGCCCTGGCTCTCTGTTTTTCTTTGTACTTGCAAAAAAAAAAAAAAAAAAAATCTATAAAAAAAATAGAAATGGGGTTTAAAACAACACGGGACCCCATAGACTTCAACTGTGTGGTCACAAACATAAATTAATATTATTAATGAGAAATAAACACAAGAAATAAAATCATACAGGTTGGGAAGGACTTGAAGGCGAGTAAATTATTTTTGGGGCGAAATATCCCTTGTAGAGTACTGCAGCTTTTACACTGAGCTTTGTGAAATCTTCTTAAGGCCAAATGTGTGTATTTATGCAGGTGGCTGAATGATTTGTTTGCGATGTGTGGGTTTGCACTTTGATTGTATTAAACCACTGAAATATTCACTGTAAAAAAATATTCTAAATGCAATAATTGACTGCAGTTTTGCTAACATGATCATTGCTAAATAAAAGAGGTAGATCTTCCACACCTTGGGAAAAGAGACAAATAACGAGACAATTATCAAGGCTTTGGGAGCTTTTTAGGATTGCTTTAAATATAGCATCTAAACTCATGTAATTAGGCAATCAGCATGGTCAAAGTCGTCTAATGTATGACAGGAATGCTTAACACATTGCACAAACCTCTGGATGCAATCTGACTTGTACAATTATATCAAGCAGTTACTTGTTCAGGGTGTAGTCAGTACTGTATACTGGCCTCCTGCAGCGACCTTTGGAATGTGGAATGTATGGAATGCAATCTGTGCCGCGTGTCACTGACGGCGTGATGTGGAATTCTGAGCTCAAGGGTTCCCCTCTTTCTTCAAAATTAACAGTCGCTTCAGAGTATTTACCACAGCAGTGCATTTTGTCTTTGATGTGTGCCTTTGAAGGTCTTAAACATAGTCTTGGGGTCTAGTTTGATGAATTTTTAGCTATCAAGATGCATTTAACTTGGATTTGGGCAGCCAGTAACTCTATAATGAAGCTTGTGTGTTTGTAGTCTGCGGTGGAGCCTTTGACCCCCATGCCAAGCCAGATTTTGTCACCCCCTAGCCATCTGTATTAAGTCCAGGATTAACCTCTCATACAAAAGAAGCGAGAAGAGCCGCTTCCCTCTTTCTCTGTATTGTCACCGTTTATCTGGAAGCCTTGCAGCTCAGCATGCAAAGGCCACTTCCTGTTAGCTCAATGACGTGATATTAGCGACAGTTTCTGGAAAAAGTGTCATTGGGTTGTATCGCAGAGTGTACATTTGGAGAATCCTGAAGTTGCAATATTTTCAGTGACAATCATTGATAAGCAGAGTGCTTAAAATAATTCTATTTATATTTTATATAAATTATTCCGTTAAATGTATTCTTAGTAAAGCTAAAAGTGTGCCTAAATCATTTTTTACTTTTGTTTGATTCACATTAATGACACAGAGCAGCATGTATGTTTATTAGGCTGCTGTCACTTTAAGACCAAATGCACATCTGGTTTACACCCAACAGTTTACTTTCACTTGAGACATAACCGGGTGTGTTAACATTAAATACTCCACACGATGAGCAGTTTAACATAAATGTGTGTGTTTTCAAGCAAAATAAGGCATAAAAGAGAACTGAATTTGCAATCACATGCTGCGAGACATTGCTTTCTTTGCACGCGTGTGTGCACTGTGTCTTTTGCTATATCGATATACGCGATATTGCAAAATCTCTAACGATGGACTTTTTTTTTTTTACCTGGGTAACGATTGTCATGCAGTTTAGTCCTATTAGACAGTTTAATATATATATATATATATATATATATATATACATACACACACTGCATATATAATTAAAAAAATATTTCTGTTTCATTTTAATCTTTGCATATGCAAAATATACCTTGTACACAAACAAATCCTTAAAAAATAGCTTTGATGTGTAATTGTAAAAAAAAAAAAAAAAAGCAATCACAGAGAAAGTCTAACTAATGCTAGGAGTGTCTAATTACTAGATTGTTTATTCTGGAATGACATTGTAAGAAAGTGTCTACGTAGCTCAGACAAAGAGAAAACAACTATGTAATTTGGCTGTCTCTTTAGCTGTAATCCTGTTTTCTGCTTGTTTTTGCCATTTTGGATCTCTACAATAGAGAACAACCAATCTGTAGTCTTATAATATAACAATTGGTACTTTTAACTTTCAAGATAGTTTTTTTCTTTTTATCTAGAGAACACTGTGTTGTGAGTCCAGTATAGTTGCAAGAAAGCATAAAGATCTAATATCTGTGTCTGATTTACTCATGCACTAGACAGACACACACACTCACACCAGAAGAACAGACAGTACACACTACAATTATTATTACTAGCCTGTTTGCCTAATTTGTCTCTTGAGGACAAAAACTACCTGCATAGCCAGACAGTTAGCTGGAGTCTGCTAGACTTAGACAGTTAGCTGGGGCCGCTGAAGGTTTGTTAAGCCACTGTGATGACTGCGTGATCAGGGCTGTAACCGTTGCGGATCATGCAGTCTCCCAGACACCGATACACACAGACGCCTGGCTGCGAGCCAGCTAGTCAGGGAGGTTCAGACGGCCTGCTGTAAACATTGTAAATATGCTTTTCAACACACTCTCAGCATGGTGAAAACACATTTTAGCTGTTACCAACCTATCGATTGGTTTTTACTATTGGGTCACTGTGATTATTTGGAACAGTCTGTTCTCTGAATGGGTCGTTGGTTAAAATCTTTGCTGGAAGTGTCTCTATCTTCTCTATCTGCGTGTTTGTACTTGCATCAAACAATCTGAAAACACTGTAAACATGATTATACTCCGCCATCCAATATTCGTGGAAAAGTACGGTACAAAATGTGTTTGTTTGCATTTGGCTACCTGTTTGTTTTCCATTATTGGACTTTTTTTTTTTTTTTTTTTTATAAAATATTGACCCTTGCACTTTCAGTTAGTTTAGAGATGATTCAGAGAACTCAACTGCAGGAAGTGAAAGTTAAGCCACCCTCTTGTTTTGTCTCCCCTGAGCAAGCACTGTTAAAATGACCTGCTCACACAGACTTTTGGAGAGACTCATTGAATAAGATGACCTTTGATGACCTAAAGTGATCAGGTGGCCTTTGACCTCAGTGCTTAAAGCAGACAAGGAAGGGAAAAAATAGGTTTGCTAGCAGCTAAATAAGCAGATGTAAATGTGTTTTTTTTCTAAATAGAAGAAGCTCTTGTTACATTTACAGTAAAACACATCTAGCTGTGGTTCAGTAGGCCTACTTTACCATAAACAATTTTCTCAGTGTTGTATTGGGGATATGATTGAAGCAACAAACGTTTCTATATTTTATAATTTTTAACTTTAATTAATGTAATCACACTACACAACACTAAAAAAGTGATCAGTTGACAACTTAAAAAAGTGAGGAATCCCATTGCCTAAGTAAATAAACTTCATGCTTAATGTGTAATTGTTCACACAACTTCATTTTTTTCAATATGCATGAAGTTTATTTACTTCATAGTTTTAAGTCAACTTGTCACTTTTTACAGTGAACCTATTTGACCAAAATATTATTGTCTAAAACACTTTTTACAATATTTTGCAGTAGAATTGCATGTGTCTTTCAAAAACATTTCTTTTTACCATTAACTAACTGTTTACTAATTAACTGTAACATTTTTATATTCCTTTTCTCTGTTGTATTTTTTTACAGTGGAGCAACCGACAGTAACTACCCCGATTTAGCTAAAAATCTGAAATTGAAAGTATTATTGGATTAACATGTTTACTCAGATGCATAATTGTTTATGCTATGATCCTGATCTAGTGATGTTGCCTTTCAGATCTGATTGAAAGTGACAGTTTTATCTATAATTACTGTTGTGCATTGTAGGCCATGTGTTTGGAGTAGTTCTTAAAACCCGCGACTGCCTTTCTTTCTGCCACTGTGGTTCTGATCCCGAGCCCTGCAGAAATATTAGGTTTGGCGTTAACGGTCGTCTCTCTCCGCCACTGGTGATTGCCCCAGACTGATTGATTTCTGCTGAGGAAACACGAGCCTAATAATTACTTTCACATATGAGCACGACACATGGCTTTAGAAATGTTTGCTTGATTGGTTCGTTTCGAGCAACACTGAAGTTAGATCCGCTTATTAGCGGAAGTGAAAATACAACTTCAAATGAAAAACGGGTTGGTTTGATAAGGCCCTGCATTTGGAGAATGCAAACAGACATGTAGATTAGGAGCATGTGACACTGTTTTAAAGCTGATAAACGTTCTCTGTCTAAGTTTTGTGACCCACTTCATTTGATCAGGGCTTTGTGTGTGGCATTGTCTTCGTGCAATGTGTGCTGTCAGATTACAGACTCAGAGCTGACGGGCGCGTGCCTGACTTCCCACTGGCTCCGGTGCACTTAACTTCTGCTAATCAATCAGTCCCAGGAGGAAGTCCACATGTTCCCATCTTCAGTTTAACGTGACCAATGAATGAATCTCTGTAACCAACGGTAACCCCCAGTTAGACATATATGGTGTTTCCTGACTATCAGACTGTAGAGGAAGTGGAGAAACCACTGAGTGCTCTTATCATCAAGGTATGGTCTGCACTCACAGCCATCACAGAAAGTAGTAGTCATAAAATATTGTCTAAATGCACAACACAGACAATAATTAACTTAGCAAATTATAGACAATAAACATCATAGAAGGGGCATTTCTTTGAAGTGCTAATTGACAAGTTGACGATACACCTTTTGTTATCGATATGAACTCTGTTTTTGGAGAATGAAGAGAGTATTTTTATTTTGAACTGGTGCCCTTCAGTCGCCAAAATCCATGTTTGTGTTGCTATTTTTGCTGGTTCTTCTGTATTTGCAGACCATTAATCTCCAATGTCGTAAAAGGAAACATGCTGTGGTGGCAACAGGAAATGTGGGTTGTAAAGCTGTGTATGACATGCTGATGAGTTTATTTACCATAGGATAGGCCCACAATTTGACAACAAGGTCCCATTGCGTCAAGGAGAACGGTGGGTGGATGCAGCAGTAGGATTCCACGATTAATGAAATAAACAAGCAGGTGAACATATGATACACAATATTGATCGATTGATTTTGTCATTACCTGTATTTTCTAAAATAAGTGTGTCTGAACTTCTATTGGCTTGTCCCATATGTCCTGTGACTATGCTAGCTGTGCTTCAGGACACTTAAAACATTAGGTTACACTTTATTTTAAGGTGTCTTTGTTAACCTGTAATTATACATTTAAGTACTGCAGCAATATTAACATACTTACTATAGGGGTTTGGTTAGTTGAATGTAATTATGCACAATTTATTACTAACCGCATGTAACATACATAACAATGGGACTGTAAAATAAAGTGTTACCAAACATTATATGAATATACATTAAAATGAAATGAATTATTGATTTGTACCAATGTATAAATGTACAATTGTGCTTTAGGCTATTGTTAAACAGACCTTGGCATTCAGTCAGAACTAATTTAAACTCACAGACATGAAATGTCTCGTGAGTCTTTAAAGTCATGTGACTGCTCTGTTTGCTGCTGCACAACAGGGGCTTCATAAGGAACCGAGTGATGAGACTATCATGAGAGGATCTTATTTTTCACGGCCCCTGACCTTGGCTCAGCAGAACACATGGACTCATTAGTGTGTCAGACAGTGAGGGGTGACCCAGCTGCACATGACTCTCGTTCTCACTTCACGCTATTTCAACAACATGGCCATCCATGACCCCAACTAATCGTGCATAGCACCTTTGAACCTGTTATGTTTTATTCTGACTTTCTGGGAACGTCTAAATGGTTGCATCCAATATTTATTGTTATTTATACAGGTTCAAATATTCAATAAGTATTAGATGTAACCATTTAGGCATGTGAGGGGTGTTCATTTATTACTAAAAAATATATTTTTTTAAAATGTTATGAAATAATTTCGATAATCAGCATATACATGTATGTGGGATTTTATTCTTCATATTTTCTGAGCAACAGTACAGAGTCATGCACATGACCACAAATTAATAATTCATTCCAATGTTTTAGTTAAATAGTGTACATGCACTAATTATTTCCCTCGTTTTAGTTATATCACACAGCCACGGACAGGATTTGAACGGGAATTAATTAGTACAACACAGCCATTATTTAACTAAATCAAGGGAACAAATTAGTAAATAGTAATGGATACATAAAACATGGTAATGAATTATGTGGAAACAAATTCTTAATTCCAAATAATAATCAATTTTAGAACTATTTTGAATGCTACAAATCCACAATCTGACTTTTGGCTTGAAATGAATCAACACTGAACTGATTTCAACTAAATAATGACTGTTAACTATTGTCTTTTTAGAGCAGAATTGAATTCTGTTTGCATCATTGAATCATTATTTTACTGTAAAGCTGCTTTGAAACCATCTGTATTGTATAAAGCCCTAAATAAAAGTGATGACTTTTATCATGTGTGAAGCTCTGTACAACAGTGGATTCATTTGGATAAGTTAATCATGCATATTTCCGAAGCTCAAATAATAATAATATGTAACATGTAAAAGCATGTTTAAACCTGCATTTTAGCCTGTGATTTTCTTCATTTCATGATCTTAAAATAGATTGCCCTATGAATATGCACACTACAAACAACATAATTCTATGCTGTGTTCATATTCAGACTATAGTGTTTATGTCTGATGTAAAAACCCCACCATGCTCCACTTTTAGCTTTTCAGTGAACATTTGAGTCAGTGACATGCTCAAATATAGCTCCTTCTAGTCTAAGAATAGAACGTGCAGCCAGACTATTCATGGCAGTGAGTGGCTGTTACCTCAGTATAGTGAGTATCGTTGTTAAAGGGCTGTGCTATTGCTGCCATGGAAATAAGAGCCTTCTGTTCCTGTTTTTCTTCTATATTCTCCCTCCGGCTTGACGTCAGCGCAGTCCTGAAGTGCGCAGCTCAGCCCAGCAGCCGCCCAGGGTACGCACCATGCTTTAGTCATGTCTGTCTGCAGAGGAGCCCATCAACGTCAGCTTTGTGCCTTGGGTCAGAAAACACTGTTTTCTCTTGGGCTTTTACAATGAAGACATGAATATATCTGTCAGTTGCTTACTGATCCACCCCCCCTAACAATGGCCCCTGTTGATGACTTCATAAAGTGGGTGATTATATCTCAATAACTTTCTTCTCATCACCCCTCTTGAATTGTGCCATTGTTTTTTTATTGTTTTTTTTTTAACCCTCTCCAGTAAGTGAACTTTTTTTGGCACAAGGGAACTGTAAACACTGCCACATGTACTGTAAGAACAAGAGCTCCCTGTGAAAATACAGACATGCCATTCAACTCTTCTGTACAGCATTATGTGTTCTCAAGAAAAGGTTGATACTCTGCCTTTGCAGATGTTGATGAGTCATGACATTATTCACTTCGTATTACTAAAGTTGTGGAAGAATCATGCCCAGATGTCTCAGTTGGTCTTTAAGGAATATGGTGTGAGTCAGTGCATTAGTCTTGTTGGAAGTCATGGGCGTTGAAGATGTGGGGTCTGTCACATGCAGCCTCTTTCAACCAGTCCATTTAGATGTCTAGAAAGTTAATGGGAAAATCACAGGCTATTTGATCAACATACCCCTTCTGCATGTTTACTGTGCCAGCCTGACCTTTCACAGTCAGCAAAGAAAAGGTCAGTGAAGTCAAAGTCATCAAGCTATTAATCCCCCCCCCCCCTCCTCCCCCTTTTTGCTCTTCTGAATACAGCACTAATCTGTGACTAATGTGTTTGTGCATGTTTTCATTTCCAATCTATAAAGACATTGATTGTTCTTTTTGAACAATATCACTACATGACTGTGCCACTTTGTCTTTTTGGCTGAAAGGTGATATTAGAATCAGTGTAAAAGAATAGCTAAGCAGTTCATTGTTATGATTTATCTGACTGTAGTTTGTCCTCCGTCCTCCTGAGCAGGAAGATATTAAAAGGCACATGTAGAATGCACCTGCAGTGCCGTGTTCTCACGTATATTTTGCACCTCTTGCAAACAAAGCCCTGTGTTTGAGAAACAGATAAGGAACCTCTTACTTTTGTACACATAGTGCTGCATCTAGGCTGCATGATTTATGATGCAGGTACAGTAGGGGGAAGTCAATATGTGAACAGCAACCTTCTTTGGAATGATGTTTCTTTACTATTAATCATAACTGTCTGTTGTCCCACAGAACAATTTATGTCCCTCTCTTCCTTATTATGTGCTTAAAATAACATCTGAAATAATATTGGTTATTCCAACAAGGAAGCAAGAGTATTTTTTAACTAATTTGTCTTTTTATGACCAGCTCTGAACTGAACTCATGTCAGTCCATGTGATTGCTGTAATGTCCAAAAAGATGCACTTTCTGATTTCAAATCTGGCATAAAAAACACAACAGGAACTGTTCATTTTTTTTTAACCATTAGGCATGAAATTTATTTAATAAGAAAAGTACACATTTGTAAATGTATAAATAACCAAATATATTAACTGTTTTGAATGACATCAGTGTTGTGCATAAATAAAACATTATTTCTTAAATAGCACAATAAGACAAATTCAGTCTTTAATAGCAGTCTCCTATTGAAAGCGGAAGTTCTTTTCCTCTGTAGACCTGCACAATAATTGTCAGGTCTGAGTCACGTGTTATTCATTCATTCCCCACGTGGAGTGCAAAGTGCGACCATACGCCGCCATCTGGAATTATCCCGTAGCATCCTTGCTGCATCCCTTTAGAGGTCCGACACAGTCCACAACCACCCCTGGTGTTCCTTTGGTCCTTCCAAAGGGCGATAACACCGACCATGCATTATGAGGAACGTGGACGAATGTCTCTAGTATCCTCCGACACTTCGAATTCCACAAACATGGAAGTGAAAGCTCTGGAATGGACTATTAGACAGTCCCCTTTAATTGATGAGTGTGTCCTCATGACAGTAGAAGGACGACATCAATATTCCTTTTCTCTTCTGCACATTTCAGTGGAGAATAGCTCAACGCTCTTGCAGGGCAATGGAGGGCACCCACTGGTTCCTGCAACGGCTTTCCTTGCAGTAACTCCCCACCTCGTTCAGCTTCAGATGCTCAGCTTGTGGGTTCTAAGAAGGAAAGAAATATGATTAGTATTGCAAATCGTTCACTATAGTTTGTTTTGTACTTCCATGATTTGTGTTAAGGATGCAAATTGCTTCCAGAACAGGTTAGCCAAGCTCATTATCAGCCGCACTTTGTTAAAACTGTCATTCATTCAAGATATTTATGTACTACAAACATATCACAAAAAGTTAAAATATCACATATTAACAAAAAGTTTAAGGTATACGACAACATACAAAAAGACTTACAGTTACAAGGATGCAGTGAAGGTCTCTTGGCTCATTGGCGTTGCTGTCAGTGGAGAGAGGCTCCTCGAGAACCTGTGCTAAACGCCTCATGCCGGACACACGCACAATGTTGATATCGATGTCACAGCAGAAAGCTTGGATGAGCGTGAAGTGGATCTGAAGCGCAACGTCACTTTCGTCCTCTTCATCGGTTGCCAAAACGCACAGGACCACGCAGTCTGGGTCACTGCAAAAGTTAGTAAATGCTTAATTTAATGTGCTATTCGGTATTTGCTATAATGCATGTAACTGATTATACTAACTGCATGTTATTAATTGAGTAAAATACTTACACATTCATTAGTTGTGCAGACTCGTAGACTCCAACTGTCAGACAGTTTTGTCGTTGCGCAGCCACTAGCAGCTCCTCGAGAGCTTCACGTACTGTTTCCATTCTTTAAAAGAAAAGATAAAACAACTGTCAGTTTTAATTTATGATACAGTTCAAATGAGAACAAGAAAAATATATATAATTTTGAACCTCCTAGTTATGCGTAACAAGTAACGTTAACTTACTTTCTGTCTGTGCTGCTGCATCCAACAACTTCCTCCAGAGTCATGTTTGTCCTTAAATTATATTATAATCCAGAAATCGAAATTCCTCCAAATATTATAATTCCAAAGGATATGGCGATATTTGAAGGCGATAGTAATCCACAGAGATTTCGAATGGTTTCTCTCTCGCTCTGCTCCGATACTGTCTCGGGTCGTGTTTGGCTCGAGATGTGGGAGTCTTGGTTTTATATAGCAGGAGGAGAGTAGTAGGCGTGGTTGAAACTGCAGTCGAAACCTCATGCTAGTTGCCCACGAAGGTTTCTATGGAGTCTCCTATTGTGTGAAGTATTGTGACATCTACAGTTGTCTTTGTGTGGGGAACGATCAAGGAACTATTTCCATAATGAAATCCTGCAGACTAATCTGTTAAAAATGAAAACTCATTACTGATAGATGGTTGCTAAATAGATGGATTTAAAGCTCTGAGATTTCAACCTATTGTTAAACTTTCAAAAGAAAAAAAAATACATATAATATTGGATGTAATATATAAAATATAAAGGCTTATTTTATCTGTGCATTTTTCTCCACTTTTTGTGTGTTTACATTAATTAATTAATTTATTATTTTATTTTATATGTTGTTTATTTTGCAGTTGGAATTTCTATTGCATTCTCACATACAGGTACTTGTCTATTTTGGAATGGCATTCCAAAATGCTGTGCAAAAATAATTAATAGCCTATACAGGCTATCTTCAAAAATGCTAAATTTTTTAATATCAACTAATGCACGTGTACTTTTACATCAAAACGGTGTCATTCAGACTGTAAAATAGATTAGATTAAATAGAGAATAAATTGAAAAATGGCTCAATAAAAGAATGTAATAAAATGTATGAAACATTAGGCCCATGCCTACGGATTATTATTTAACCTTGATGTGTTTTTCAGCTATTTTCTCAAATAATACTGTACAAAATAATAACCATCATCATCATTATCATCATCATCATAATAATAATGTAAAAAGTCACCCAATTCGCATTTTGAACAGCCATTATTCAACAGACATGAGCCTCTGGCTGTCTCGGTTGTCTAGTGCTCCATCTGGTGGCGAGAACTGGAGGGCACTGAGACAGGGAGGGACATGTGCGGGCACGTACTTCAGAAATGAAGGTGATGAAGGTAAATAATCCTTCTTTGATTACATTAGAATTAATAACTATCTGAGAATTACTCGAACCTCCGCGATTTCGTTAGTTTCGCTGCTTATGGTCAGATATCATTAACTTAATGATAACATTAACTAGCTTTATTGTTAGGCTATGTCAGGTGGTGATAATGTGTTGAGTGGAACTTGTAAATTGAAACACGCTCGGTCGTTTACTTGATTGTCAGAGGTTCGCTATTTTGCATGACAATAATCAGTTCAACCAGGCCTGTCGTGATTAGATTAGGCTACATCAGTTCGATTATAGTGTGACAAAGTTTGCTGCACCATAAATCATCTGTTGAAAACGTGTTTATCATCTTAATCCTTTTCAGGTGGCATCCATACGGTCTTACAAACAATTAGCTCTTCAGTTTAAATGATAAATGCATACGTATAGCTAGCATACTGTACAATATTGTATAGCCATGGCCTGTCGATTACAATAGTTCATATAGCCTTGTACACAATTTAACTTTTACATGTCAGGCTGCATGCACTTCATTAAAATATTTAACTATTTAACTACTACTCGGCTATTTATTAGCTTGCTTTAAAAACCCTTTCCCATTCATGTTTGGCTCATCCTATAATATCAGTTATGCATATTTTTATTTTCTTTAACACAGTCTAAATCTGTATGTAAAGCTTTAAAATGCTTTTCGATGCCCTGTGACAAACACTTTAGATAGATAGATAGATAGATCGATAGATCGATAGATAGATAGATTTTATGATGAAACAATGTTTTTGAAATGCTTTACTTCTATTTTTTACTTTGGATTTTAGCCCAAATGGCTACACAATATTTAGTAGTTATTCGGAGGTCGACCTCTGGTGGCGTGTGAAGGTATTGCAGGGTTCAGAGAACAGATAGGTTAAAGTCCCCGTGAAATCAAAATTGAACTTATTTACTTTGTTAGCGCATATTACTAGTCTTGTGGTGAACAATTAATCCGTGCAAGTGAATATATATTAAAAAAATGTTTTACCTTAGTAATCTTTAATCAAAATCTGAAAAGTTACTTCCGGTCTGGGACGGTTTCTTTTTCTAATGACGTAGGTTTCACAGTTTGGGTGGGGAAACGCTTAACCACTCCCCTCAAACCGTTAGTTTGCTATTAGCGAGAGATGGAGAGGAGGAGCGCTAGAGTAAAACCCTGCCCTCTGTTCAATATTCCGTTTCACTTGGAAATACGTCACAGCACTGGAGAAAAATCATTTGCAACTTCCGGTTCACGGGGACTTTAATATACTAAATATAAAACGTTTCTTTAAAAATATGAAAACAACTCAGAAATTCAGCAAATAACTTAAGACAGAGGAACAGCAAGATGTTCTTGTTAAGTTAAAGAATAACAAACAACTGGACATTGGGAAAAAAAAGTTCGGTAAAAAACTACTTCGCACTCTTAAATGCTATTCTTGAAGAAATTATTTACCTATTTTTTTTTATTTACTCTTTATTTCAGACCTATGGGTCCATATCAAACAAACAGAGTAGAACAAAATCAATACATACAGACATCGATTTACAAACAACACACACATTTTTCTTAAAAAAACATAAGTTTCCACTGCCTCCATGAAAAATACCTTGGATCACTTAATGTGATGTTATTTAGCACCATTATGATACTATTTTTTGAGTCACTCAACTGACAAATTTTATTTGTAATACAGCATGTAGAGTGGGTACAATGTTGGAGACAAACATCTGGCTTGTGCTTGTCCACCTTGGGACCCTAAGCAAAATTCTAAGCGCATCATTATATGCCACCTGGAGCTTTTTCATTTTAGCTCTAGAATATTTACACAACAAGTGGGCTGTATAGAGAGAAGTACAGTATGCCCTATTTTAACATCTTCTGTACACATATAAAATTTACGAGCCAACACATTAGCTTGCCCATACAGCTTACAGCACTGACGCTGTATGTCATCGTCATCATTTAAGTCATTTCTAATAATGTGAGTATTTAACCTTAGTTACCACATTTAAAACTTGGTCATTTAAATAAAAAGAAGGAAATTTTGACTTAAGGTCCTCTTTGGTTCTAACAATCATGACCACACTCTTTTCAACATTAAATTTAATATCATGCTGCACACCATAGCTTGAGCATATTCGAAGCAGCTGTTGTAATCCTACACTATAAGGAGACATAATGACTAAATCAAATCGTACATCAAATGATACTATCACCATTACACATCCAGTCTTACAATAATTTAACTCTATAGAGAGACCATCCATGTACAGGTTAAAGAGAAGAGGTTTTTGTGAAAGAGAAGAGGTAATTGTGATTGAGACAAAGTTAATTCATTTATAATGCATTGGATGCAAATTCTTGCTTAAGTTTAATTGTCTTAAATTTAAAGTAAACTTGTTGACCACCATCCCATCATTCACATCTTTATTTTATCTGAAGTGTGATACATGTGAGCACAGCATTGTGCAATAGGGTGCAAGTTGGATGCTGTCCACAAGGATGCCTCTTTTTTTAAATGCCTTAAGATAGAAATTATGTTTTTTTTTTTTTTTTTTCATTTTCAATTAGCTGTGTAGTTAGCCCGTGTAAGTGACTTGCAAATTCAAATAAAGAGTTTACTGAATGGTTGAGTTGTTTTTCGTTCATCATCATCTATTTAATTGAATTAATGCATTTTACTGAACTCATGTATTTCCTATTTGATTCATGTTAAATGCAAAAACAATACATGTTGAAGATTGCTGCAAAGTGATGCTTGCAACTGGCGGTCTGAATCCTGACTTGGATTGGTCAGCTTCAGTTTCATTCAAAATATCCGCCTGTTCCTTCAATAACCCCTGAATCGAATGCTTGTGTATTACATCATAAGAATAACTTTCCAACATGGCGTCGGGTGTAACGGCAGCGATGGAATCAGAGGACCCGACAGCCCATCATCCTGGATTCAGCAATGACAAATACTCGATGTTGATTGTGATCGGTGCGCTCTATAGACCGCATATACTGGACTATATTGTGGTGGAGATTGAACGAGGTATTTATTTTAAATGTCGGATTTCTATTAATTATAATAACAGTGTTAATCCAAGATGCCATAGCCTAATAATTATTTGATATTAGCATATCATTATCTCTGATATCTGTAGCTATATAACTGGTTTCGATCTGGAAATTCAATGCTTTGATTTTGTTATCCAGCGGTTCTTTGGTGAATAGAGATGAAATACGATCAACACAGTGCGACTCAATGCGCCTGGCACTTCCTCTCGTTCAGCAATTCATTTTATACGCATATTTCGTCAAGCTCTCGTATAGGCTACAGTATGGGCTATAGCTTTTAAAGCAATGATACTATGTTTATTCTGGTAGAAGATTCATGTAGCTGTTCCCTGCACTGCAGTGTTATGACATCAGTAAACATCAAAAATAGCCACCTGCATCACCCTTCCCAGTATGCTGATGAAGTATCACTGTTAATTTGAATGTGACAGTCGTAGAATTCGTATTTTAAGTAATGATGTGTTCTTCACACATCAACAGTTTAGGCTGCATGTTAACACCCACCTCAGCGGTCTTTTTTTTTCTTTTTTTCTTAACAGTAACATGTAAATTAATTTTAGTGTCCATCACCCTGATGAGAAATCCAACTTAATCTAGAGCATTTGGTCTAAAATTATAGTTTATCACCTTAGACCAGCTAGAAACCAGCTACCAATGTAAGCTGGATTTTCCCGCAAGTCATTAACATTTCAACAACAGAGACGGTGGTACATTATAGACATGTGAGGCTTTAACAAAATGTCAGATGTTGAGACGACGGATGTCTGAGTGATCAAAAACAGAGCTTGTCTCCATGGTGAGCAGGCAAAAATGAAAATCTGTTTACAACGAAATAAGAATAAGAGCTTTTTTTTTTCTCCTCATATTTGCTTTTATTTAAGTTTTACTTCACACAGAGGTAATAATAGCTTCTATGTCAGATTTTAAATCTTTCTTACAATATTACAGTATGGCTTTAGTTTATTGTCAGTCCACCCTTATTTGGAAATTTACCTGACATTCCTGCTATACCGACATTGTTAAATGTTTGTTTATTTATTTCATTGCAAGAAGTGATGAGTTGTTTTTTTAAGACCATAATTAGATGAGAACATGAAGCTCAGAGGCATTTATATTTCATGAGAATTGGAGAACAAAGCCGCAAAAAAAACAAAAAAACAAAAAAAAAATTTGATGGTCAGTCAGCCAACCATCTTATTTGTCTCTGAAAGGCATTATGTGGACATGATATTTCAATAACATGCGGACACTAGTGCTTTAGCACATTGTTTTTGTAAACCCAGTACAGTAAGTGTCAATAAGAAATTCAGCACGTTTTAATTCATGGAGTTTTGATAATGCTTAGAATTCGTAAAGATATTTGCAGTTTCTTTACATAGGTGTTCGTGCATGGGATGTGGACTTGGCAGTGTGTAACTTGGATGAGCAGCTGAAGCTCTTTACTTCTCAGCATTCTTCATATGAATCAAAAGACATTAGAGGTAAGGTACACTTTATTTCTGCTTTCTAATATTCACTGACAATGAGTGAATTTTTTTTGGGAGGTTCTTTTTCATACAGTCATACAGTAGACAACTTTGTGAGGTATACAAAAAGAAGCAAATTTGGGTTGGCAGTGAAAGAATATGACACTGTTGGGAATATTTTGGAGCACATGATATACGTATGGGATGCAATCTTACGAATTAATAAAGAAGCAACTGTGTTCATTCCCAGCAAAGCTCCATTTAATCTGACATGCACAATATTATTCCACTTAATAATTAAAAATGGTCATATTTTCAATGTGTATGAGTTTGTGATCCATTACCATAATCTGATTATGAAAATATTTTCTTTTCATATAATCTAAATACAACAAAATAACAACAACAATTCATATATTAAAAGATTTCTGAGAATAGCAGATATTAATGTATTACTATGTGTATATTTTATTACAGCCAGCCTGTCTGATGTCAAAATGCGTATGTTTACTTTGCTTTATTGGGAATCATTAATTAATTATAATTTTAATATTTATATTGTGTAAAGAAAACTGTAAACTGTGTACTGTCCACAATAGTAACTTCCCGCTTCTATTATTCAGTAAAAGTTGTATTTAGGTTGGCGTGTTGGTCCTAATTTGCTATTTCCATACACACAGCAGAAAGACAGGAAGGAAGTGCTTTCTACCAATTGTTCAGACTTTGGCTGCTGGTAAAAAAAACAACAACAAAAAACAGCAGGGGAACATTTTCTTGCATTAGTTTTGAAAGTGATTTTACTGACAAACCATACATAGACTTTTGCATATCTAATACTTGTTCTTTTATTTTGCATTGCTCTGGTTCTGAAATTTGACTCATGATTTAGAAAGGTTACAGAATAGCCAAATACTTAAGTTCTTACACAGTAGGGGTGCATAATCTTTTTAACTTTTGAGTTTAGTGCAGTTTGCTTTTATTTACCCTATTGTTCAGTCTTTTTGTGGATTATTTTTGTTCAATAATGTTTGCTGTTGAGAAATCCACATACTGTATGCATGCCATCTTTGTTATTCTGATTATTTCTTCCTACAATCTCATTATAGGTCAGAAGACATTTCATTTCAGTTCAGATGTACTGGACATTAAAGTTGTAGTAAATCCATCTGAAGGGTTTCTCTACTCTGAGGTGTGTGACTGTTAAAGGCATCTATTGTTCTCTTCCTCAATTCTATTTATTTGTATTATACAATAATCAATAAATGACAAGGGTCACATTAGATATGTTAAAGCTAAATTTAGTGGGGATTTTTAACGTAAACATTTTTATATATACAGTATGTATATATATATATATATATATATATATAAACACACACACACACACACAAACACAGATGTGTGCTACCTGTATATTTGCCGTATTTATTGTTCACTTTGTAGAAACAATATTTATATATTAAATATGTGTATATATATATATATTTACTTTTTTTTTATTTTATTCAGGTCCACAGCTTGATATCATCCATACCTCGGCACAAATTGCTGGTGCTCACGGGACAGTCTCTTGAGGACTCTGGAGATCTGGTCCTTCACACTGGGCAGTTCACTCCAAATGATTTCATCCAGATAATTTCAGATGAAGAGGTTTGCCAGACTGTAAATATGTATGCCAATATTTGAAAGTGTTTTCCTCACATTAGTAGTGGAACTATATTTGAATATAATATGATTCTTCTGAGCATTACAAATGATTCTGTTGTACTCCAGTCTAATGTAATAGCTGTTTTCTCATATATTTGAATTAATGCTGTTTTCTGTACATTTCTAACAGATTCAAGCTCTCTTAAACTCTGTAAGCACACATGGCAAAGCAAACCTCACTTTAAGCTGCCCTAAAACTGGAAAATGGAAAAACTCAGTGCTAGGGAAGCACAACATACATAACATTATCGACATTAAGGTGAATCCTCTAATGGTACTACCCAAAATGGAGGGCCTTCAAGAGTTCACCGACCACATTTTTGAGTCCATAGAGCCACAGTCTCCATTTGATCTCTTAGAGCCACCTGGCACAGTAGGATTTCTCAAGCTATGTCGTCCGTGCTGTTATGTCTTTCCAGGCGGGAGAGGTGACTGTGCCTTTTTTGCTGTCAATGGGTTCAATATTTTGGTAAATGGTGGAGCAGATCCACGCTCTTGCTTCTGGAAACTTGTCAGGCATTTGGATCGTGTTGACTCAGTGCTGCTTACACATGTTGGAACAGACAACCTGCCAGGAGTTAACAGCCTGTTGGAGAGGAAGGTTGCAGAGCTTGAGGAAAACAAAACTGACTCACAGGAAAAGGAGCAATGGGCAAAGAATCTAATCTCTCCAGAGCTTGGTGTGGTTTTCCTAAATGCCCCAAACAGACTTAAAAAACTTCAGGGTGATCCTAATGTACTACGAAGCAGTGATATAGCAGCACTTATTTTACAGCATTTGGAAAAACTAAAGATCTCACCTGAACCGCTTTTTCGCAATTCAAGTGGCTCCATAGAACCAGTTATCCTTTTCCAGAAAATGGGAGTGGGATGCCTTGAGCTTTACATCCTAAATCCAGTCAAACGTAGCAAAGAAGTAGAGTCTTACATGAATAACTGGCCAGATAATAGTTCCAAATCAAAGAGTTTAGATGGCCACCTAACCTCTTTGGTCTCTATATGTGCTTTGCTTGTTTGGCATCCTGCTAACCCAATGGAGAAAATCATTAGAGTTCTCTTCCCTGGCTCTACACCACAAGGAAAGATAATGGATGGTCTGGAGAGACTGAAGCATCTAGAGTTTCTCAAGCGCCCTGTAGTGTGCTCAAAAGATTTTGAAACATCAAAATCAGATAAGAATCCAAAAGGTGCAGAGAGTCAGGACAGTTCCAAATCTGTCAAAAATGAATCCAGACCAAGTAATGGTGCTTCAAAAGACCGAGCTGATCGTGGAGATCTAGAGCTAAAAGACAAAACCAAAGGCATGCATGGGAATGATCTGAAAAGTGAAGAAAAGTTGAAATCTGTAGAAAGCAATGTGAAACATAAACACCCCAGACTAGTTACAAGGAAGGAGTCTTTGAAGGACAAGAGCAATGGAAAAATAAACATATCAGAATCAAAAAAACAAGAAAATGGACAAAGAGAAATGTCAGGTAGCAAAAATGCTTCAATGAGAAGACCAAAGTTAGAGAGCAAATCCGAAGAGAGAAAAGCAACAAAGCCTCTTGGCAAAGATATCAAGAAAACCTCTGCAGGATTACTGAACTCAAACAAGCCTGGAAACATAAAAAACGAATCAAAATTACACAAACAGGCTGAGGACAAACCCAAAAACTTTAAATCTAACAAGGAGCAGCAGAATCAGAAGTTGTCAACAGACTCAGAAGACATAAATTGCTCCATTGTGTCTTCACCAGAAGATATGACGGCAGATTTTCTGGAAATGGATCGAGAACAACATGATTTACTTGTGAAGAGGCAAACTGTTGACTTTGGGAACCTAAAAAATATCTCAACAGGTAATGTGCAGTCTATGTGTAGTAGCATAGTAAACCCTAGCAAGTCCGGAGCATCTGCAAGACCCTTTGTCAAAATAAAAAAGGAGCTCTGTGTGAATCTAGACCTCACTCCCACTGAGTATACTTTGCTTGATGGGGCTTTGAAAGATGGGCATGAGGAAGTTTGTGTCAGTCCCGATGAAAAGACGTTAGAGCTTACATCTCCTAGATCACGTCCAAATAGTGCTGGTCATACTCCTTATCACTTGTCACCTGAGGAGACCTGGGCCTCAAAAGATCATAGTAGTTTTGGCGTTAAGATGTGTCTTGGTTCAGAGAGCCAGCAGATGGGATTGTCCAAGTTTTCAGAGTCCGGATTGCCTAAAAGTAACCAAGAAAGTATCTCAACTTCCTCCAAAGAGAAGCATTCTAGTTTCCTGTCTCTCAGCTCTTTCAAGGATATAATGCCTGACATATCTCCCACTGTTACCACCACCACACACTCAATGCCTGCAGAAGTAAGTTCACCACAGTCCACTGAGGTTGATGAATCATTGTCCATGTCTTTTGAACAAGTGCTGCCAACAGTAAGCGAGTCCACCAACGAAGACGAAACATCTTACTCAAATGGACACCATGTCAATTCTGATTTCAAAGTTGGAATGTCTCTGTCTTTAAAGAAGCCTCACACCCAGAGGCCGCCTCATGATGGCCCGGAAGGGTGTTCATCTGGACCGCATTGTCTAGTATTTGATGGTACCCACGATGTTGACCTTTGCTTGGTCTCTCCATGCGAGTTCAAACATTTCAAGCCGGTTGGCGATCAAGAGGATCCACTGTCACTAGGTTTAAGTAACACCAGCCCATTGAACCTTTCTGATGATAGTGACCACTCCCAAGATGTAGCCAAGCCCCTTCCACCTTCATGTTCAGGTAACAAGGCTACTCATCCAGCTCAGGAGACCCCTCTCACTTCTGCCAGTGACTATTTTTTCATGGCAACAGACTCAGATGTACATACTGGTGTAGAGGATTGCCCATCCATCACTGCAGACGGTATTCTGGATTCTGATGAAGAAGGGGTTGTGAACCTGCAATCCCAAAACCTAAATGATGTGAATTCTTGCAGAGGGAATCATCCTTTACCAAAGGATCCCCCACCCGCACCTCTGAAAGACTTACCTCCTCTTCCACCTCAGCCTGGTGCTTGTATGCCTGATCCTGTCAGCAACATAAAGCCTGGTGCAACAAAAGGCAGAAAAGCAGGAAGAGTTACACAGAGGTTAACGTCTTCTAGTGTTTTAACACAAGGCACAAAAACCAGGGCTGACAGTCAAGGTACTTCTGTTAGCGGCTCAAGAAGCAGCTCAGCAGGAGACATAATGGGTAGTCGTAGCGCAGGCTCTGCTTCTAAACGGTCAACAACAGCAGGTTTGAACTGATTTTACATTGTTTATTTTTGAATATATATATATATATATATATATATATATATATATATATATATATATCTGATACTGACTGGAGTCATCATAATACATCAACAGGTAGCAAGGTTGGTGCTTCAGTATACTTGGACCTGGCTTATCTTCCATCGGGCCATGGAGCTTCCACTGTTGATGTTGAGTTTTTCTGTCGCTTGCGATCATCCTGTTACATAATGAGTGGAGATGACACACTCAAAGAAAGCTTGATGAGGTCCATTCTGGATGCATTATTGGAGGGAAAATCTGTATGGCCGGAGGATGTGCCGGTATGTATGAGTAGATTAAGGCTACGTCCACATTAATCCGGATACATTTGAAAACGGGATTTTCGTTTAAAAACGCTCTCCGTCCACACTAGCGTTTTCAGGCATTTTCCGACGTTTTCCGACGTTTTCCGACGTTTCAGTGTGGATGAGAAACTTCTAAATTCACTTAACTGCGCATGCATGAAACTTCACAAAAGCTCACTGAGACGATACAGAGGGGAAAATAAATAATAAAGTAAAGTTATCGCGCAATTCTTCTAACAGGATAGTTTTATTTAGCAAAATATCTCACCAACACTGATGCGTCCAGGTCGCATTCAGTCACCATATGTTTGGTCTAAAACGCAACTGCTCTCCTGTTTTGCCGCTGGACAGCAAATGTAAGTACATTATCTGTCCTCTTTGCAGTACTGTGCTATGAAGAATAGCACATATTAAGTAACATAGAAAGCAACATATTTTAGCAACAGTGTAAAAATGAATAACACATAACAGGCACAATACCTATAAACATGAATATCTATTGGTACTACATGGATCACATGACTAAACTTACATCATCGTTTTGAAACATCTCCGGTTTCACTGTCCACACTACAACGCGAAAACGGCGTTTCCAAATTTATCCACTTTGGAGAGCGTTTTCCAAAAGATACGTTTTCGTTGACTTAAAACGCCGTCTCAGTGTGGACGGAAGGCCAAAACAGAGATAAAAATATACGTTTTCAAACGAAAACGTATTAGTGTGGACATGGCAATATACAGAAGTCATCAATTCAAATAAACTCCACTGAACTTTGGTCTCTCTATCGCCATCTGTGGTTAAACATATAATTGCAAGTTACTTGAATTGTTTTTTGTCATGCCACTTTCTGTCATGCCACTTCTACAGTATATCTATGGTTACATATCAGAGTGGACCCAAAACAACCTTCTGTAATGCACCTTTAAAAGCTACTACATTTTTGTGGGGATAATGAAGCATACTTAGTCTGTTTTATCTTTGTGTAAATTTCTAGGTGACCCTGATTCCCACATTTGAATCACTGATGATGCATGAGTGGTATCGGGAAACTCAAGAAAAACAACGGCAACTGGGCATTACAGTCCTAGGCAGCAACAGCACTGTGGCGATGCAGGAGGAAACATTCCCTGCTTGTAAAGTAGAGTTCTGCTAGATGGACAGGGATGACACATGCTTTACATTTTCCATCTGTGTATCCCATGCTTATTTAAAGGGACACATACACAAATTTCACCACCATAGATTCATACGTACAGTTATGTTCTCGGCAGATGCTTCACCAAACAACTTATTTTGTGTTCGTGAAGGATTCCTAAGCAGTTAGCTAAGGACTAAAAGACACAGTAAAATCACAAGTATTAAATCAACACCTATGTATTTACTCTAGGAGTATAATTGCACTGGTTTGTTATTAAGAAGAGTATTTAATAGATTCTCACTACTCAAAAATAGATAGTAGTAATTAAATACTGCAAACTTTAACATAGCCCCATAGTTCAGATCTTTCTATAGAACACACTTCTTTGGAAAATGCATTATTTTGCATTGCATTAGTTTATGCGGGTGACTGAGGTAGAGAATTGCATTGATTATGCCATTGATTGCGCATGAAGACCATTGCATTGCTCTGAAAAGGATAGTATTATACCATTTTCCAGTACCTTTTACTGTATGAGGACTGGTAGCTTCACGCCAATTCACACAGATATGAATGTACTGCACTATAATAGAAAATCACTATGAAATCTGTATAAATATGACGGCATGTAAGTGAAGATTTCAGTTCATCCCGTTTGGAAATGTGAAAAGTAGAAGTGGCAACTGTGACACCAAGTATAAATTGTAACTACAGTTCAGAGCCTCTGATATTTTCTTTATGCCTACAGTGCTTCTGATACTGAGTGCTGATGTAGTGCTCCTTTATTTTTTTAGATGCATCTCCTTAATTCAGCACTATAAATAGAATGTCTGGTAGGTTTGTGGGGCACAGAATAATTTTGAATTCATGCATTGCTACAATCATGGAAAGTGTGTAATATAGGCTTCTTATATGTATTAATTAATATGAAATATATTAATTAAAACATTTAAATGTCATTGTAAATACTTTGCTGATTCCTTGTCAGTGTGATAGGAAACAATCACAATGCACAGACATCATTTGTGGAAAAGATTGCTAAAAGTTGAGAGAAACAAATTTCAGGTAATACCGTAAAGTATCAATAAAAATGGTTGAGTATAATTTAATTGGACTATCCCAGATAGCAAGCAATCATTTGATGCATCAACGCTAATTAATAATTTTACAAAGTGATGTTGGTTCAACATTACTTTTGCATCCACAATTAATGTTGAAATAATGGTGAGATAAAAAACAACAACAATGGTAATGTCACTGAATCAATGTTATGAAGTGATGTTGGTTCATCACCCCTTTCTCAAAAAAACATTTAATGGTGAAACAATGAGATTTCAACAAAAATATGAAAATGTCATTATACTATTATGTTGAAAAGAACACTTTCTTATGGAAGACCAAACCTATAAAAATTAAAAATGAATAAATAAATAAATATGTGAAGAAATGTAAAAAATAAAAACAACAAACAAACAAAAATAGTCATTTATTTTTGTTTGTTTTTTACATTTAATAGAATTGTCTTTTATGAAATGTTTCTGACTATTGCATCCCAGGAGTGCTTTTGGAATTTGACAATTATAATCAATAATGTTTTTAGGGGAAGAAAGGAGCTTTTGAGCTTCTTTTAGCTCGGTTAAACAGGCTCTGATTCTACTGGTGGGTCCTGCTTCTTCAAGCTTCTTCAACTCTATCAACTCTGTATTCAAGGGTTATGTGAGCAGCCAGGCCAACACTGGCACTGCTGGAACCAGTTTGACTACTCAGGTAGAAATGCAGCTTGATTATTACACATCTGATTTTTTATAGTGGGATATATTGCGATTGGTTATCTCTATACTGTATTTAAATGGATTGTGCTATAGGCTGGTCCATTTGAAACACTACTGCTAGTGATTGCCGCTGCTACTAATGGCTGCCTGCCGTACGGATGTAAGCCCAAGTAGACGAGAACATGGTGTCACATTTTGTGAATTTTCACAAATTTCACACAATTGAGCCTACAGGCTGATAGAGGCAACCGTGGTGGACAGTCTATAGGTGTCATTCTTTCTATTACATTATGGTTTGCTCATAAATGTACAAATGAAGACTATTTTAAAGATTTTTTAAGTAAAAACCTAAACATAGCCCCTTTAATATTGTTATTTGTTTGTGTTTTGGTCATTTTCTGGTAAACCATTAGAGTTATTTCACCTTCTTGTTTCTCTAATGAAACAAGTTTCCATTTGCATCTGGTAATTTGATTTTGTATTAAAATGTTTCAATATAATTGCATCCTGGGTTCATGTGCCTTTATGTTGCTTACACCTTTGCAGTGCAATTGTGGTCGGTTATTCCAAATTACATGACAAATAGTGTAGTAAATAAAATAATCCATTACATTTAAGGTAATATAATTGGACTACTTTTTTTATTACTTTAGATTACTTTTGACCTGACTCATTTATCCACACTGATTTGAATAGAAATTAATGAAATATATTTACTGTACGAAAATACAAAGAGAAAGAAAATATATGAAAAACATGAAGTGCATTAAATGTTACATTACAATCAGGGTTTCCCAGACTGAGTTTTTTTTTTTAATGAACTTCAGTTTTGAACAGAGTTTAATGAAAAGCAATTTTTAATGAAATCATACAATTTTAAAATGTAAACAATTACTAAATATATAAAACAAGATATGTATTTTATTTGTTTACCATGTGACCATTAGAGAACCGTGAACTTAATTGTATTATTTATTATCATGTAATATAAATATTTTGGTTGTGTTTATTTATTTATTACAATTAAGATTGTTATTTTGGTCTGATAGAAGCTTTATTAGGTGTCAATACTAAACAATTTTTATTCGAGTGTTTTAATAATGAAACATCACATAATATCAATTACCGAACCTGCCAGAACAACCTGCAAAGACACGTTTCATGTTCGTGACGTAGGCTGCGATGTAGGGCCTATAAACTGCGTTTCCCGAAAAACGAAAGCAATCATTTCTTTTGGAAAGGAAGTAGGCGATTCGAGAGACAGTTCGAGAGGCATCCAGCTGCAGCCACGCGGACTATTGGGCGATTCTGACGACTTGTTCCAACGTAAGATGTTTTCATTATGTTTTTTTTTTTGTTGTTTTTGCAAGATCATTGCATTTTTGGGTGCACGTGGCAATAATATATACGTTTCTCTTTTATGTAGGCTAGTAGCATAGACATATTTTACAATATTTTAAAATACTTTTAAAGGACATTTCCTTTCGATTCCATTATAACAGCAAGCTTTAAAATGTTGGTTGACAATGTTTTTCAGATCATTATGACCAGCATCACATCCAGCTTGACCAAATGGCAGAGGAAGAAGCTCTGCTCCTTGCTCAGCCATGACAGACTGTGCCTGCTGTTCAAAGCCAGTGTGCATGGCTACAATATCAATACATTTCACCAAAAATGTAATAAGCAGGGACCAACTGTCATTGTAGCTTACAATAGGTCTGGATATGTTTTTGGAGCTTTTACTAGCAAAGATTATGGTCAAACAGGCCAAAATTTTGTGGATGACAAAGCTTTTCTCTTCAGCTTTAATGACAAAGAGGTTAAAGAAGATCCTCTCCATGTGTTCAGTGGAAATCCCCAGTATGCTTTCACTGACGGTGGTCCAAACTTTGCATCTTTAGTGTTTCTTTACAATAACACAGCCACCGTCTACAGTAATCCAGGAACATACAAATTCGATCCACAGAAGATGCATGGGAATGACTTACAGCTGACTGAATGCGAGGTGTACAGAGTTGAAGGTATTATTTCAGATTATTGCTGAGAAAATAGTGCACTTTCGGAAATGATTGTGCGAATAACAATGGTTTGGATTGTCACCAGACTTCGGAGGACTCTTGGAGAAACCATGGAGAAACGTGCAGTGGAACTCTGAGTGAGTGAAGCAAATTTAGTGTCTTCTAAAAGTAATTTAGATATTAATTTGGTCTGTTGTCTTTATTTTAAGATCAAGGTATTTTACAAAATGTTTGTGACTTACTGTGTTCCTTAAGGAATCTGACAATGAAATTAATATTTTTAGGAGAAGGAAGGCACTCTTGAGCACCATCTCGGGCTGGAAGCCTTCTGTTAGCTCGGTTAAACAGGCTCGTATTCTACTGGTGGGTCCTGTTGGTGCTGGGAAATCAAGCTTCTTCAACTCTATCAACTCTGTATTCAAGGGTTATGTGAGCAGCCAGGCCAACACTGGCACTGCTGGAACCAGTTTGACTACTCAGGTAGAAATGCACCTTGATTATTACACATCTGATATTTTACAGAGGGATATATTGCTATTGGTTATCACATACTGTATTTAAATGAATTGCTAAATGTTTGTGCCTTGTAGTTCCGTACCTACCACATAAGGCCAGGCAGCGGTGTCAGCCATGTTCCCTTCTCTCTGTGTGACTCGATGGGTCTGGAGGAGGGTTTGAACAGCGGTCTGGATGTAGATGATTTTGCCAGTATTTTGAAGGGTCACATTCAAGACAAGTATCAGGTGAGAACTTTTGGTGAAAGGTAAACATAACAGTTACTATGGCAGATGTTTTATTAGTATTTTTAGTCTCAGCCTCAATTTAATGATTTAAAGATATTCTACATGTTTCTTTTTCTTAGTTTAACCCATCGATGCCTATACAGCCAGACTCCCCTCATTTCCACAAATCTCCTGGCTTGAAGGACAAGATTCACTGTGTGGTGTATGTGATAGACGCCAGCAAAGTCAAGCTCCTCTCTGACAAAATGAATGACAAGTTTGCGGTTTTTCGAAAGAAAACCAACCAGCTCGGTGAGGGAATAATAATAATGAATTCTATTTAAATTCATTTCAAGTGACATGAGACATTGGTAGATAGAGGACAAAAATGTCCATAAGGATGCACAAGGGTTAAGGTGTTATTCTGTACTTCAGGTATTCCTCAGCTGGTTCTGCTCACTAAGGTGGATGAGGCCTGTCCGTTAGTGGCTGAAGACCTGAAAAATGTCTACCAGAGCCACTATATCAACAAAATGGTACTAATGAATATACAGTATATGACTTAATAGTCAGTATAGCCTACTGTTCTCTTTCACATCTTGTTCTTGAGTATTTCTAATGAACTGTTTTGTGACAGGTGCAGGAGGTGAGCGCTCAGCTTGGAGTTTCTATGTCTGCTGTGATTCCAGTGAAAAACTACTGGCAAGAACTGGAAATAGACCCTCAAACTGACATATTGCTTCTAAGCGCTGTTGTTCAGATACTCAGAGCCGCCGAGGGCTTTTTTGATGATTTTTACAATCCAGAGGAGAGGTCTGAGTAGAAGGTTCTGGATGTATATTAAAATTAGCTAATCATACCTCTTTGTTTACAGAATTCATATTGTTTTAGGTGACAAATGCATCTTTGTTTGTGTAAGGTCTGTTGACATTTCTACTGTTGCTCTTAACATGCAAACTATTGCTAATCCAAAACATGCCATCAGATGTCCAATATTCAAAGCTTTCTTCTCAGTTTGAGAGAAAAATGTGTAGTTTAGAATTGAAATAAAGGTCTCATGAAGTTTATTTGTTGTAGAAGATAATGAAAGAAATACATTCACATTGTACAATACCAACAATGACCCGTAAATGCGTTTGAAGGCAATTGTTTGTAAATGATCTAACCCTTAAAAATTTATTTTGTTTATGTAACCTAATGTAGTTAGGTTAATTTAGTGAAATTAAGAAGCATAATATTTAGGTTAAGTTGCAAAACACTTTTTGCAGTGTGTGCTTAAACTCACAGTACAAAATCTTCATACAGTCTTCATGTGAGATTGCCTTTAGAGCAACTGTTGTTGCAGTCAACTCATTGGGGCAGATATTTCTTCCTGTCACACATCCTTTTAAGAATCCTCTCATTCCCAATGTCCACAATCATACAGATCTATCCACCTTGTTTTGCGTTGCAGAAGTAAGCTAATTTCTGTGAATTTGTGAGACTTCTGGTTCATTAGCTATCGGTAAATAACTAGAAAAATAACCAAGTGCTACAAACCAGTGTGCAACAATACATTAGAATAATATGGAATAAGGAAAAGCAGTTTGCAATATCAGGCAGTATAACAAGCTGTTTTGTACAGGCAGCTAAAAATAACTGGAAGACTATTTCTGGATGACACCAGAAGTCAGACACTAGCTTTTACTCTGTGGCGACTTGCGAATTAAATTAGTCTTAAAATTTAGTGATGTAATTGTTTTTTTTGTTTTTTTTGGTAATTGGTCATAACTTTTTTTTTTTTAAGTTAAACAGGTTAATTGATTTTGTTTGAATCTGAAAAGTAAGTCTTTTTAGATTACCCCTTGACTAACTGTTGGTCAGACTAGTTCTTAAGACTCTGTCTTAACATTGTGACTATGCAACTGGCCCTAAGGTCTGAGAATAGCCTTCTCATAATCTGTGAGACTCATTTTAGGAGTGCTCTCATGAAATATTTTTCTTCTCTAGTAGGCCTATGCTCCTCGTTTTCATACTTTGGCCGCTCTCCCTTCTCGCTGGGCCCAGGAGAGCCTTCTGGTGACCCAGCTGGAATGGGGGTTATTTGTTGGGCTCCAGGCAGAATCTGATTGAGAGGAGTTCTGATGGCTGCTGGCAGCTGTCCTGAAAGAGCCCAGAGTTTTTCTGAGCCATGTGTTCTTAGCAGCCTGAAGTTCAGTCGTCACAACTGCGTTTTGGTGTTCCAACTCCTTGGGAAATCAAGATGATAAATACATAATGAAAAAGAGTAACAATTTTAACATAAAAGTATGCATTTAAAATCATTAACATGACACTAACATTATTTTGCCGAGTTAAAGCAATGTAAAAACATGGAATTTTACACCTAATGTTATTTTTATTCATCTATTTCATTTTACTATGGAGCGCAAATTACTATAGACTTAATTTGAATTATGCTTTCAATTCAAAACATTTAATTGAAACATTTAATTACAACTCCATATATTCAATAAAGTGAAGATATATTTTGAAATCGTCTTCCATTGCGATCTCCCGTAAATATGTTTAGTGAAAGGTAAAACTTCCGAAATCTCCGTGTAAACAAGGTAAACAATGCGTGACATAAACGCGCCAGAGATCACTTCCGGCGTAACTTTGAAGACGGTTCAGTTCGGTTCAGTTGAGATTCAGATCAGTTCGACGGCTGTTAACAAGAGGTAAAAAGAAAAATTATATAAATACTGTTCGTTTTCTCACACAAACCGCTCAGGCTATTAAATCATGTTTCATTTGGACTTCTCTGTGCATGCTATTTTAGGAGATCCCCATAGACCTGCATGACTGACAGACAACAAGGGGTTGACCAAAAAATGTCAAAATTGAAAATGCTGTGGAAACAAAGACACCTACAACTTGGATGCCCTTGAGGTAAGCTAAAACATATCAAAAATTACTTTCAAAGTGAACTATCCCTTTAAATGAACGTAAAGAATTGTGCGAGAATAAGACGCGTGTGACTGTTTCAATTTTGGTACATTGTAATGTATGTTAGACAGGTAGGAAGGGCACAGGGTAAATAATATTCTTTATGTGACGATTGTTTGAAGTTTACCTAAATAAAAGTTGTTATATTTTTGAAGCCCTATAAATGTAAAAAATAAATAAAAAATAAATGATAGCTTTAAATTACACTGACTGTAATGTTAAATGGCTAATTAACGTATACAATTGGGGAGGGACAATCATTTTCATCCAGACATCAGTAGCTGATTAGTATCAGTGATGCTGACTTTCATTTATAAAAAGATACCAAATACAAGGTTTCAAAATATACTGCCTTTATGTTGTCTCTACATTAATTTGGAGATTAACTATGTAATTATTACATTATAAAATATATACAAATTTTAAGTGTTTTTAATTGCGATTAATCACAGAAAAATCAAGTTATTTTTTTAATCAATTGACAGCACAAAGAAAAATATATTTTAAAAATCTTCTGAAAAAAAAAAAGTTCCAAGTCACATGCTTTTTTATTAGACTTTTATGTCTTACTTGTATCGTGCATTTGGACTCCACCATTTGTAGCTTGGTCTGCGCTAGCTCTCTCTCTAACTCTTGGACCTGTTCTCTGAGAGAGGCCATCACTTCCTCCTGAGCAGAGCTATCTTCACTCTCAGAGCACAGCTGAATTGATCCATCCATACTAAAGATATGTCTGCACCGCTCACACTCCAGCATCTTACTCTGAAATAATAAATATAGTGTATGTGAGTAAATGAGCTGTTTAAGGAGAAACAGTATACTAAGACTGACGGTGAAGGTCCAGCTTCTCTGAGGTCAGTTTGTTTCTTACCTTGATAACTGCCATCTCTTTGTCTGCTTGAGTTTTCTGGTTTTCAAGATTAGTGTTCAGTTGGGAGCAAATCTAAAGGATGCAAGAAAATGGGCTGAAAGTTGGCATCGAATGCAATATTGTTTATTGAATATGTGGAGTTGTAATTGAAAGTTTACCTGCTTGTAGTCGGCGATGATGTTGTTTGATCTCTTAATGTCTGACTCTGCTTTGTCCAGCTCTCTCCTAAACATCTTTTTTAGCTGTCGAACACATCAATGCATTAGACAAGGGCAAAGCATGAGCTCTCTTTCACAGAGATTGTTCAAACACTTTACTCCTCGGATCAGTGATGTTAAAAAGCACCTGTGAAGTCTCCTCCTCCTTTCCCCTTTTCTCTTCCTCTGTAATCCTCAGAAGCTGTTTGGTTTTTAACAGCTCCTTGGTTAATTCATCCACCTGGTCCTCGGTCTGAAAGACACACCAGATCTATCTTACTCAGCAAAATAAAACAGAAAATGAAACCAGCCTGTTGCATATGATATGCATGATGACTCGTAATAATTTGAAAGACCTGATCTAAAGCAGTCCTCAGAGCAATCTTGCTGGTGACAAGTTTTTGTGCAAGATCATCGTTTTCCTGCTCCAGACGCAAACTGGTTTCCTGAAGCATACGGTTTTCTCTCTAGAAAAAAGAAAAAGAAAAGCATTAATACCACAAATCTACAACTGTGAAGTAATCAATGCATGATGCAAGAGCTGTTGTTTTAGATATGGGTGTTGCAGGGCAGGACGGAAGCTTTTTTTGTTTTTGTGAGGGTGTGATCACTTACCTCGTACCTGTCGAGTGGGTCTTCTGGCTGCAAAAGGTTATCTCTTAATTTTGGCTTTTTAGATGGAACCTGTTTAGAAAGAAGATTCAAATAAATTTCAAATCACATCAGATAGCCAATGCAAATCTAAAAGGCATGAAAGGAATGTGCTTTAACAACAAGTACTGCTTATATAATATTCGTAGTTGCAATTTTATCGATATTTAAAAAAAAACTAATTTATGTATTTAATTCATATAAATAAATTCAATATCAGGTGCAAAAAATCTTAAAGGCATGAAAGGAATGTGCAGTAACATTTTAAGTACTTATGTTAAGTGCATAGTTACAGGATTCATAGCATTTTTACACTTGCAATTTTATAATGACATTTTTTTATTAATTTACATTTTTTGTATATATATATATATATATATACATACATTTATTTATATAGCACTTTTCATACATGGAATGCAACACAAAGTGCTTTACAAACATGACAACAAGTTCACACAATGTGAATATCAAAGAAAAAATATTATAATATTTATATTCGTGATAACCAAGGAGTAAACATTTTAACAATAATTGATCACAAACACACTAATATTTTTTTAAAAGAGATTTGAAAAAACTTGAATAACCATACTGTTGTGCTACTCCAGCATGCCAGCTTTATGTCAACATGTGACAAACGTGAGGTCCAAAGTTGCTGAACTTACCACTTGTTTCGGTAGAGACTCCACCACTAGACTGGCCAGGATCTCCTCCTCTGACATTTGGTCAACAATATAGGCATCATAAGCCACAGCAATAGACACTTCTTCCATCATTTTGGCAGGTGAATAGAACACGAGTGATCTCAAAATACGGAGTAGGCCACTGAACCTTTCTGGAGAAATGACAACAGGTTTGACAGGCAACAACGGTCTATATCTGTCTTGTGTCAATGCAAGCCCAGCCCAGACATGGGAGGAGTTTCATTTCAGTCCACCTTTGTCCTGTGGTTCTTCACTTACCTAATAAGCAGGTATCAAAACACTATGGCCTTCCAACAATCCGGCAGCCAATACTAATTATTTCCTCATTGCTAAATTAGAACCCAGTTAACTATAATTTAAATTATGAATCCAACAAAATTAGGTTCCAGAACAGAAGATCTTTTACCGTCACAGTTTAGAGTTTGCAAGCCTGCCTGTGGCTTCAAGCACAGGGCTAAAGACTGTGAAATTGAAATTCTTGCTGTAATCCTGGAGGTCGCCCCTCACACAAAAACACTGTGGGACTAGCAGGTGCCAGTACATTCCTCCATTCCTTAAGCTGCTTATATCTGGCTGCTGTATATGTTCATTGGGATTGATGGAGGCTTGGAACTGCTGTTTTTATCATCTCATTGCAGCTTCAGGGAGGCATCGTATATTGTTAATCGAAATGGTCAAAAGCAGTAGTTTCTTATAAAACCACCTTTGCTTCTTAGTATGTTATGCAGAGCTAATCTGTTGTGGTCATCAGCTTGAACAAAGCCGAGCTAATAAGCCGAAAAATAAGAAGGAGCGAGAAAGAGAAGGGGAATGTGAACAAAAGTGGGGGAGAATGTTATTAGTAATTGAAAGAAGGGAGGAGAAAAGAGCAATAAAGGCAAACAGTAAAGTGTGACAGTGTTCAAAGGTTCTTCTATTGGAGGAGGTGCCAGCCAGTTTTCAGGTATCGTCATGAACCTGCGAAACAAACAAACGCACAACTGTCTCCAACTGTGAGGTGGGAGTGGCATTTGCTAAGTGTGCTGCTTATTATGGTTGAAAAATCATAGTCAGTGGAAAGCTTTATCATGCTGAGAGTGAAATTCTTTTACAGTTGCTGAACTGCTATGGAAATGAGATGCATGTAACAGCTTTGCTTAACAAGATCTTAAACTGGTCCTTCAAGTTGTTTAAAACAATCACAATGCACAGGTAGAATGCAGTCCCAGCCCTGCTTGACACTCCTGGTTAAGTATTTTCAGTGCTTTTAAATGGCAAAGTGAAAGATGTAGCAAAGAGAAAATGGTAAGATTAGTGGATTCTGATTTTGTCATAATTACACAAATGTGTGTTTACTCAAGCAGTGATGTTGTACACTACCGATCAGATGTCTGGTGGTGTTATGTTTTTTTTTTTGATGGATGCATTAAATAGATCAAAACAGTTAACATGGTTACAAAAAGTTATATTTCAAATAGGTTATATTTTCAACTTTCTATTCATCAAAGAACCCTATATATATATATTACACAAAATATTAAACCGCTTAACATTTACGCATTTGGTAGACACATCCAAGGCATTCATTTTATTCTTGCTTTCCCTGAGAATCAAACCCATGACCTTGGCATTGTTAACACCATGCGCTACAGTTTGAGCTACACTTCTCAACATTAATAAGAAATGTTTCTTATTGCATAATGCATCAAATAAGTATATTACAATGATTTCTGATGGATCATGCGACACTGAAGCCTAAAGTAATGGTGCTGAAAATTCAGCTTTGCAATCACATATTTCATATTTTAAATATATTGAAATAGAAATGCATTTTAATATTATTTGTTGTGTTTTTGATCATTTAAATGTGGCTTTGGTGAACAAGAGACTTCAAAAAGCATTGAAAATCGTGTTTAAAATTGTAACTTTTTAACTTTTTAACCCTCTTAAATTTGTATAAATTCTATCCTTTAAACTAAAATTAAATTGTTTTAATTGAAAGGCTATACAATTGTTTATTGTGTTTCGGAATTATTTTACTGTTTAAATGTATCTGTGAAGCAGTTTCCATTTTAAAAACATCACATGACCTGCGTCTGGGGCACGTTGTCACAAAAGTGGAAATGTTCAATTAGCTTTTTTAGGAGTAAAAATGTTTGATAACCAGTCTCTTTCATAGTTTCCCGTAATCCACTGCTAGAATATAGCAACATGAATAGGAATATGGAAAAAAAACACAATTAAAGCAAACAGAAGCATTGGCAGTTAGTTCGAATAGAGAGACTTGACAGGAAACTTTTCAATCATTGAAATATTATGATCTTTATGTACATGTATTTTATAGATGTGAAATGGCTTTTATTACTCTGATCACAACTGACCAATTTTATAAAAGTCTACAGGCATTTATAAATGCTTACTTCATATTCAAAAGCATTCTGTGAAATATGTGCACAATCAGCTACTTTTTTCCTTCAGTATTTTAAACCATAGACTGATGTTTACTTCCAGACCCCCCCCCCCCCATTTCTGCCAAAAACGTATCCACATGTAAAATAGAAGTGCCTTCTTGTGATTTGTAATGTGATCCAGTTAACAAAGAGTGACAGTGAATATCGACATCAGAATGCACAAACCAATGGGACTGAAACAAGTATGTGAGAAAATATAATAATTTACATACACACTTTTGCAAAGACAAGGAAACTATTGTTCATATAATTATCATTTCAATAAGAACAATGAAATGTTTTTTTTTTAATATATATATTTTCCAGACATTTTCTCAGTGACTTTGCCTTAAGCAGATTTTTGAAAATGTTGTGTATAAATCTGAAAATTATATGGCATTGGAGATATCAGCAGCTACACTGAAATGTTAATTTAAAAAGCTCTTAGTTTTAAAAAGTAGTGGATATGGACAAATAAATAAGTGAGAGTGAACAACACATGACTCCAACCTCAATCTTATTTGATTTTCAAAACTGCCAACATATTTCACTGTGTGCCACTGTGAATTTTAGTTGATGTGACATATTTAAATACAAATTAACCAATATATCAGTAATTCATTTTACATTTTCCCAACACATCTTCATAGATTAAGACAATTACATTTTTTGGTTAATTTCTCATCCAAAAATAAGTGTTTAAAATAAAAAGATTCAGCATATCAGGGGCTATTTAGATAAAGCTGAATTTAATGCTTTTTCCAACAAAAGTAATTTATTTTAAAAGCTATTAAAAACTTTTGTCACCATAAACTATGAAATACTTAAGATGAGCCTTTAAAGCTTTCTTGGGATGCTCCATTTCTTTTTTCTTAATTTACAATATCCTTCTATATCTGACTTTTCCATGATAAATAAAATATCCTATTTGCATTTAACCTTTGACATTAAAAAGGCCAAAACCCCCACAAACACTTCAGTCAACACACAGCCCTCACAGCAGAGAGAGAGAGGGAGTGGTGTGCAAGAAGAAGAAGAGGTAAAACGGGTAAAACAAAAGACAATGGAAGACTGAAGATGGCCTTAGGCCTGTGTGGAAGAATAACGTGGCATCCTGTAGGTCTTTCGACTCTTTGCGCAAGGAGATGGCACGGCCCCCAGATGCTCTGGTTCACAGAGGCAGCTCTGTCCCTGGGTCCATCTCTGGGTCTGTAAGGGGTCAGACGTCAGTGCTGATGGCTCGTGTATTGGTGTAAAAGTCTGGTGTACTGCGGTGGCTCAGCACGGGGCCGTACATGGCGGCCAGACCGAGGGCAGTGGCGCCATGGTTCTCATAGTGAGCGGGCATGTAGGACAGCCGTTCGCCGCCATTACGCATCTCATCCGAGCCACGGAGGTAGTAGGGCGAGCAAGTGGGGCAGTAGCTCTGCTGCGGAGCGGGGTCGTAGGGCAGCGAGAGAGGTGTGACGGCCGCCCCGTCCACTCCCGGAGCGCTGCATGCGTTGCAGGCGAACTGTGGCTGAGGATCTCCGACCGAGCCCGCCTCCCCTTCTGACTCATTCCTCTTACAGCAGTAATACTGGGATGGAGGGACATTTAGATATACAGGGGAAACAAGATCAGGAATTGATGCTTCAACACAGATCTTCCTCAAATTGTTGAGTAACACGCTGAGTGTGCTTGAGCACAAAACAGAAAAGTTCTGGAATGGATTTGAGTTATTTACGTAATAGTGCTGTGCAGTCTTAATGTCATTTAGGTCAACAAGTAAGGCTGAAACAAAATTCAAAATACTTTCCTATGGGTTTTTGATTATGAGTAAAATAAGGTCTGTGGTCAGCACTATTTGAGACTTTAAATTAGTCACGCCTCAATAGTGAATTTTGCAAACATATGGATTGTGTCCGAAATTGCACACTCTCTTGAGTAGGTACTTATTTCGAATAAGTAATTATTTCACAACCGCTAAAAAAGTATGTTCTAAATAGTTTGAATGTGTGTAGTATGAATGTAATTCGGAATCAGCATCAGTTCATAAATCCTCTCCCGTGGCCTCATGGGATAGTAAAGCGTCCATCGTATGCACATTTCAGAATTTTGCTGGAAGTAGTTAGCCTGACTTCGTCATACTCATATTCTGGTCAGAATATGAGTCTGAGACCGCTCCGTAGGGCTTTGATTATGAGGCGTGTCTCAACCGAACCAGGAAAAAATGACCACGTGCTTTTCATTACGTCCCATCTTCTTAACTTAGCGACCGTCAGAGCCAGCTGATAAGTTACACTTTTGCCGAATATCTTTCCGATCGAAAAATGCTTGATTGCAGTTTTCTGTTTGTCTATTAACATTAATGCGCTGTCGATTAATTTTAAAAACAGACGTGACAGTGGAATCTATACATCTCAATTCTCCAGCTGCAGTCATCTTTGAGGGAAACCAGTTAAGCGCTCTTTGATAACGTGATGATTACGTCCCTGCAGATCATCTGTCCATCATCGTATAAAGCCCGCCCTGGCAATTTGATTGGCCTGATCATTTTTTGCCTGATCATAATTACTCCTCAATGGATCGAGTCCAGACCGAACTTCCCGACCCAAAAATGTTGTGGGCAGAGTTCGGGCTGGCATCCAGGCTAGGAAGTAGTAGCTCATCCGGGTAATTTTGCCTACTCTTTTATGAGTCCTCAGAACTAGGACATACTTGTTTTGTCACGTATGCTACTGTTTATCACCTACTGTATAGTAGGGAAGTATGAGATTACTTATCTAAAAATTATTCTTACACAACTTATTCGTTGATTTTTCTCATTTTAGTAGTAGTTTGCTGATTATTTACTCAGCCCCATGTCATCCAAGATTTCCATGTCTTTCTTTCTTCAGTCGAAAAGAAATTAAGGTTTTTGATGAAAACATTCCAGGATTTTTCTCATTTTTCTCATTTGGTTCATTCAACAAACGAAACGAACGAATTGACTCGGAAAAAGATTCGTTCATTTTGATGAACAAGTTCGAACAGGAGAGTCACAAACGTGCATCACAGAACAGAGCAAGGCGAGCATTTGAGCTTATAAAACTTAAACTTTGTTATTTATTTATTAAATGAGCGATCGTTTCGCTTGATAAGACCCTTATTCATTGTCTGGAATCGTTTAAAGCCCTTTGAACAGTTTGCAGTTTGTACTGAAAGTGTCTTTTGGACCTTGAACCGTTTGGTTCCCACTGTAGTGCGTTATATGGTGAAAAATGCTGGAATGTTTTCATCAAAAAAATTAATTTCTTTTGGAATGAAGAAAGAATGACATGGACATCTTGGATGACATGGGGGTGAGTAAATATCAGCAAATTTTTTTTCAAAAGTGAACTACTCCTTTAAATTGTGGCTATGTTGAATTATTTAGTTCTCTAATTTTTTTACTGGTCTCAAATCAATTGAACTAAAACTACTGAACAAATTGGTATAATGTGAAAAACGGATTAGCACAGCGTAGCCATGATTTACCTAAAATGCGGAAAAGAAATGACAATACTAAAACAAACCAATACTAAATTTGTAGCCACTTTTTTTGCAGTCACTAAATTTGCAGCCGTTGTTTTTGAGCGTTGTTCTCGGGTTTCTTGTGTCCCGCTCATCATTCCAAAAGAAGTTCAATTAAAAACAAAAATCATTATTCGTTTTCCCCCATTACACTGTCTTGCATCTTGTGTTTTAAACACAAAAACGCAATGTGTGTGGATGGTTCCGTATCACTTACAGCATTCTGCAGTAAAATGTAAATGAAATGCAATGCTCACCTGGAGTCTACAGTAACAAAGCACTGCAATGATACATAGGAGTATCACTGTTGCGAGAATTCCTCCGGTTATGACAACAGTTCCAGCTGTCATCCGACCAGATCTCCATCAAACCCTGAGAGAGAGTCAATTGTCTTACTGAAACTTCATTTCCATATGTAAAAACAGACTGAAACTGAGTTGTTAGTCCGTTTACAACTCCAAAACAAAGTTGAACTTTTGTAACAATTTTACCTAAATAACATTCAAAGGGCCCTGATTTATGTGTTAAAGCCTGTGGAAGGGATTAAGTCACTAAATCACTTACATTAGAAGAGAGCAGAGGGGACGACAGACCACAGAGAGTTTGTATTGCTGCTTCTCCTGACGCAATGCTCATTGGTTGCAGACGTTCACCAGTAGAGTTTCTGGATATCACAAAAGAAGTGGAACGTGTGATATGTAAAAACCGATTAGTTAAAAACTTCTATTTCAGCAATAGGATAATAGCCACAATAACCATTCCAGCCAAAAGGAGGCAGTATAACACAGGACATCACCACAGCACAGTATGTGTTCACAGAGGATCTTTTTTGCTTGCAGATTAAAAAAAAAAAAAAAAAAAACTAGTCAAATAATCAATGTCACCTTAAAGGGTTAGTTCACCTAAAAATAATCGTATAATTTACTTAACCTCAAGCCATTATACTGTAAGTGTATATGGCTTTCTTCTTTCAGCCAAACACAATTGGAGTTATATTAAAAAAAATTCTGGCTCTTTAAGCTTTATAATGGGAGTGAATGGTACCATAGATTTTGAAGCAAGAAAAAGCGCATCCATCCATCATAAAAGTAATCCATATGGCTCCAGAGGGTTAATAAAGTCCTTCTGAAGTGAATCAATGCGTTTTTGTAAGAAAATATTCATAATTGTAACTTTATAAATTGACGAGAGCAAAGAGCAAAACAAAACACTGGTTAGGAATTAGAAGTATAAAAATGAAAAATGCGTTCGGCTGAAAGAAGAAAGTCATATACACCTAGGATGGCTTGAGGTTGAACTAACCCTTTAACTACAGAACCCAGATTCAATGAAAGGATGTTCTCAAACCCATCACATACTCCTCCAGTCCATTTTTTTTTTTCTCAGAGTAAAAGCACTAAATTATATACAGGAATGGTGGAATGCTAATGCTGTTAAAAGCAATGTGCCATCTATTCTCCCTGGAATGTGTCCAAGCAGCGTGTTCTTGTCCCCTGCGCTCCTTGCCAGCGGTTAAACTGGAGGAAAGTACTGATCTGGGTTCTTGTGGTGGGCTTCTGGAGGTCATGATTGGGGCACTGATAAGACATGTTTGGACAATCACATACCCTGATGGGCTAGACAAGGTCGCTGTAAGTACACAGAGAACACTTTGAATAACAAGGATAGTTGGGGACTAGAGAGCGCTTGTGTTTATCCAAGTATTTTCTTGTGCTAATTTGTGGTGACTGTGAAAATTGACTTCAAAGTAATGCCATTTCTGCACACAATACCAAAATCCAAAATCCGTTCAATTGGTGACCATCTTGGCAATGCAGCTAATTTCTACTGTCTACTAGAATAGGGAAAGGCAATGTTTGGAAAGGAAATGAAAGGAAAATGTTTATTTTTTTTTTGTGTAAATGTTCGCTAAGCTTACACACTGCATGTATGGGCCAAAAAAAAAAAAAGCAGAGCGAGTAGATATTGAAGCTTGTGTTCGCCACTGAATAAAAAATAAAAAGAGTATACGACTTTTTAATCTGACAATTCTGCCTTTTTTTACAACACAATTATGAGTTACATCTAGCAATTCTGACTTCTTTTTTCTTAAATTAGCATGATAAAAAAACTCGCACTTTTAAGTTTAACAATTATAAGAAAATGTCCGAATTGTGAGCTGCCCCCCCCCCCCCCCCTCCTTCTGGATTTCGTAACTCATAATTGCGAGTTTATTTCACTGAATTCCTGAAAATGAACTCATAACTTCAAGGAAAAATATGTCAGAATTGTGAGCAATGCTTTAAATTGGTCCTCATGTCTCTGGAGAGATTTTTTTTTTTTTTTTTTTTTTGTAAATGGAGTCAATTATTCATAGCAAAAAGTAAAAGACACCACTAAGCGCAATGAACACTGAATACTCATACCATACCTTTTGTTTGGTGGTTTATATTTTGGTGTTCTTAAGGTTAATGAAAACTCAATAAAAAACAGACCTGTCAATGCTGATGATGGCTTCCCTCATCCCACAAACATTAACAAGGCGCACATAGTATACATTGCAAGAAATTGTTTGTATATTTCAATGTGCCCATTCATGAAACACGTATTCATGCATACTAATATTAGATGATCCCATGTAGGTCTATGTGTATTATGGCATGTGAGGAGAAGCAGACGGAAATGTGGTGCAAGAGGAAGTGTGACCCGGTGCAGACCTTGTCAGCATGCTCATTTATCACCTGGCTCACTCTATTACACCAATGAGTCTGCAGATCAATACACAGATGCTCGTATATCTCCGTTGCCATGGCACCCAAAGCTGCTGACCCACTTCTCCCCAAATACCCCAGCACCCCTTTCCTTCGCCCATTCTCTTTTTGCTTTCCTTTTTATTGTCTTTTCCCCTCCATTTACCAGTATATTCAGTGCGTCACCAGTATATGTCTGCCATCTTTACACTGTGAAGGCAGCACAGGAACCACACCTGAAACGGATTGGATCGATTCCTTTCCTCTTCCTGTCCGTTTTTAGGAGAAAAATCTGATCTATTGGAGACGTCCAATAGATTTCTTAGGCACGCCGAAAGAACACAGTACAATCAACATAGGAAAATCTCACACTACAACAATCAGCTGTGAAAAATTCTTCTCATCTTTAGATCTCCATTAATTCATTGTTCTGCTTTAATTTAGAAAAATCCCAGAAATAACGGTTTGGTCCTATTCATGGTTAGTAAAATGGGTGGGGTCCCTTTAACCCCAGTAAGTGATTATTTATATTCATTTATGTGTAAAACACTTTGAATTACAAAATGTGCTATATAAATAAACGTGCCTTGCCTTGAAACAGAGTATATACACTCACCTAAAGGATTATTAGGAACACCATACTAATACTGTGTTTGACTCCCTTTCGCCTTCAGAACTGCCTTAATTCTACATGGCATTGATTCAACAAGGTGCTGAACGCATTCTTTAGAAATGTTGGCCCATATTGATAGGATAGCATCTTGCAGTTGATGGAGATTTGTGGGGTCCAGGGCACGAAGCTCCCGTTCCACCACATCCCAAAGATGCTCTATTGGGTTGAGATCTGGTGACTGTGGGGGCCATTTTAGTACAGTGAACTCAACAGAAATTGAGACTCGTCAGACCAGGCTGTCTGATCTGGGGTCTTCCGCTGTTGTAGCCCATCCGCCTCAAGGTTGTGCGTGTTGTGGCTTCACAAATACTTTGCTGCATACCTCGGTTGTAACGAGTGGTTATTTCAGTCAAAGTAAATCACCTTTCTTTCCCATTCTGACATTCAGTTTAGAGTTCAGGAGATTGTCTTGACCAGGACCACACGCCTAAAAATGCACCCCTTAAGTCTCAAGAGCCTTTTACCAACTATATTTTTAAATATATGAAGAGATAGATTCCATTTATGTTTATCAAATGTCTGTGAAATTTGTTCAGTTCATGTCTCAGTTGTTGAAATGCTTTATGTATCTATCTCTTCACCTGCTCACTTCATCTAACCTGCTCAAGTTTCCTGGCTACTTTCTCTTTTTCTCCTTGCCTCAAAAATATGACTAGTCTCACTTCTTTAGCTTCCCCTCTGCTTCTTTTTAAAGAACCACATGATGCCACTTCCCCTCAATGCTCTGCAGTTTTGTGCAAGTTACTCTGGAAATATCATTAAATTACTGATAACTACTTTTAAAAGTAATGAAGTCACTGTTCTTATTACTTATTTCAAAAGTAATTAGTTAAATTAGCAGTTATGTTACGTTTTTCGTAGTTGAAGAGGTTTCTTCGCCCCACATAATTGACAGCACACAATAATGTTCTTACCATTGACAGAAATAAACTCAAAATAATGATTGTATTTCCTGCTACAGAATGTGTAATTTTCTCTCTCCATGCCGATGTTTGTTTTCGTTGATTTACCCAATGCACAAACATTTACTAGTCAAAGTAGGTCTCGGTAGATGACTTTGCGGACTCGACAGGCAGGCATCTGAAAAGTTTTTTCTCTTTTTACAATCTCTAGATGATAATACACCGCATTCTGTCAACAGCGATATAACACAGCTGTAACAAATAGTAACTTTGGGCTTGGAACTATACTCTAATTACTATTTTGACAATTGTAAAGAATACATTACTCGTTACATTACTCGTTTAGTAAATGCGTTACTAAAAAATAAATCAAATTACACCAATGCGTTACTGCCCAACATTGGTGCCCTGCTAGTGTTTGCTGTCTGTCATTCCCATCTTTGATCCAGAACAGTTATAGACTTTTTATCTGGCAGCTCTATCTGACCTCTTATCTGTCTGACTGCACCAGGGCCCATATAGCTGTGGGGGTTCCACATGTTTATGACACAAATATGTCTGTAATGTTAAAAGCAAAATCAAATCAAATTAAACATGACAGGTCAACAACATTGAACTTCATTTAGTATAGTGTAAAGAAGTTGCATTAACGTCTCCAAACGAAAGGCTGTCACATAACTAGATGTAAGCAAAAGAAAATTTTAATGAATACTCAGTCGAAAGCTGCTGTTTTTTACTGGTTTTTACGGTTTTAAGAAAAGCAAATGATAAACACATAAGCTAGTTTGAATAAACACTATAAACACAAAGAACATTAATAAGATTTATAATAATAAGATTTTTATTAAGATCAGCAAAGCTAGTAGAATGCAAACCCTGCTTATAAAGACAACACTGCATTCTAACTCATACTGCACTACATTTGGTTTGAAACTTGCGTCACGTCTGTTAAAAGTATGTTCTATATAGTATGAATGCAATTCAGAAGTATTCCATCCGGCATGTTGTCACTGTCAGTGATCAGTTGCATCGCTTAACTGTCATTCATAAATCCTCTCCTGTGGCCTCATGGGATCGCAAAGTGTCCAGTAGATGCACTGGTACTTTTTTTGCCTACTACTGCTTAAATACTATGAATTTGGACTCGACTCACACACTGTTTTTTGCCTGTAGTGAGGAAGTAGCCATTCAAATGCAGGGCAGGTTGCAGTATGAATTTCCATGCTAGTCCAGGCTGGTTTATATAATTAGTTCTAGTTTTGTTGGTCAGCATAGTTAAGAAGCCTGGTGGGGCACCAACATCCGAAACAACATTCAGTACTCTGGTGAGCAACTACTGTGGTCTTTTCAACAGCAGTATAAGTGTAAATAACCTCATATATCACTATTTAAAGTGGCAGCAAAACTGTCCTATTTGGTTTAAAAATTGTTAAATCTAAATGGCTAGCACTGAACGAACTCCTGTTTGACAAGTTGAACACTGTGACTATCAAACAGCTAATTTCCCTCAACATTTTCATTTTCCTTTTTTATGATTTCACCAGCTTTGTAACAAATCACAGCAGCGTGGCGCTAATAGAAAATAACTTGCAAAGAGCTGAGGCTGCACTCTGTATGGACAGCCCAAAGGGCCATTATTGGAACTGTCCAAGCATTCATTTACTCTAATTGTGGTTCTAACCTTAATAATATACACTTAACAACTGGGTCTAATAAGAGAAGAAAAAAAGAGACGGAAATCAAATCCCTTTCAGCAGACATTTTCTCATAATCCTTTTTGGTTGTAGAGAATTCTCTTACAGTGGGCTGGTTTCTTAAAGGATTTAGAGTGATCATGCTCAGCTTCTCTTTGGGAGCTGAAAGTAGAACAGAATTTAATCTTATCACAGGTCTTTGTAGAGTTTTTCTTTATTTTTGGGGGATTGTATTCCTTGTCAGATCAGATTCAGAAATAGATTAATAATAATAATTCCTAATACATCCATGTTGTAACTGATTCTATCTGTCAAATAAATGAGCGTTCTGGCATCATTAATCACCCTGTCATCTCAGACCTGTATGAAATGAATCTAAAGTAGAAGAAAAAAATCTATATTATTGGAATCCATTGACTCTCATTGTATGGATGAAAAAAATCTATGAGTCATTTTTCAAAACATCTTCTGTTCCACAGAAGAAAGTCATACAGGTTTGGAACGACATGAAAGCGAGTAAATGACAGAATTTAGGGTGAACTATGCCTTTAAAGCTACACTGTGCAACTCTTTTAGTTTATTCTTAGCTAAAAACACTTAGTTCTTTCAAAAATATATGTGCACATTTATGTATATTTACTTCGTTCAAGTAAATAAAGTATTCTCGTGAGTGTATAATATACCATTGAAAATACATACGGGTAAGGGGTTCTAATGTCGGTCGCCATGTTGCCCCTCCATCTTGAATGTACATTAGCCAAAGAGGGACATACCCGTTAATTCAAGCTTCGCCTTTCGCGTTTACGTTTTTGTTAACACTCATGGACGAGGTCGAACTGGAAGCCATGTTAATCTTAAACTACATTGGCCACTGTAGGAGTTAAAACGAAATCGGAATGGGCTTTATGCCCAGCTACACTACTTCCTGAACTTAAGTCAGCTCCTTGTTTCCTGTCTGCCATTATTGGCCAAATTGATTAATCCAGGTGTGCCTGACCTCAGTAGTCACGGCAACAATAATCAGACACACCTGAATTAATCAGTTTGGCCAATAATGTCAAAGTCTATTGAGAGGAACAGAAACTAATATTCACTGGATGGTCATATACATTTTCACTGCTAGATGGGGGTAAAAATCACACAGTGTAGCTTTAACACAAGTCAATTTGGATAAGTGTCAGTTAATAATATTAAGTAGCTGACAGCTGTAAGAAGCACTAAACATGCATATATTAAATACTCCCTGATGTATAGAACCACTCAGTTGAACTCAATGGGCTCTGACACAGTCAATGACAGACATTTAAAGCTACAGTGTGTGATTTTTACCCCCATCTAGCGGTGAAAAGGTATATGACCATCCAGTGAATATTAGTTTCTGTTCCTCTCAATTCCGATTTCGTTTTAACTCCTACGGTGGCCAATGTAGTCCAAGATTAACATGGCTTCCAGTTCGACCTCGTCCATGAGTGTTAACTCAAACGTAAACGCGAAAGGCAAAGCTTGAATTAATGGGTATGTCCCTCTTTGGCTAATGTACTTTCAAGATGGAGGGGCAACATGGCGACCGACATTAGAACCCCTTACCCGTATGTATTTTCAATGGCATATTATACACTCACGAGAATACTTTATTACTTGAAAGAAGTAAATATACATTAATGAGCACATATATTTTTGAAAGAACTAAGTGTTTTTAGCTAAGAATAAATTAAAAGAGTTACACAGTGTACCTTTAAGGAACTATTTAAGGAATAAACTCTCGAGTTTTATCAGATTAGAGAGTTTTGGAGATCCGTTGAGTTTCGGAGAGAAACCGATAATAAGAGAGAGATTGCTAAGCTCCTTGTTCTCACCTTCATGTGATTTATTCCACCATCTTAAACTCTGAAGATTCTGGTCATTCAACTTTAATGTCTTTTGGATTGATTGAAAAAGAGCCATGCTTCATGTTCTTGTTCAGTTTTCCACATCTATCATCAAAAAACCCCACAACATTTTAGAGTTTTGTTTTTTATAATACAAATAAAACCTCCAAATCTATAAAATCTGATGCAGCTTTAGTTTTAGCTTCTCTCTCTGTATGCCAGCGGGTCTCTGCTGCCTGATTTATGGACGGCCAGCATGCACATCCCGCCCCAAGGACAAATCAAGAGACAGCTTCAGATGTCAGGCTATAAAGCAGCTGCTGACTGGGTTCTTATTCAGCAATTGCCGCTACCCCACTTAATTCACTGGCGTTTATTTAAAGCACAAAGAGAGACTATCAAAAATTGAAACAAGAAATTTTGATGGACATGGCACACATTGTTTAAGGTGACAGATACAAATGTTTCACTGTGTCAATCAGTGTGATACTGATCATCTAAATGTGCTTTGAAGATATGTATATATACTGTATATATATATATACATATATATATATACATATATATACATATATATGATGTTTATACATACATTTATTTTTATTCTGCTTTTTTATTTCATTCAGAGATTAAAAAAATGGTTTTAAATGTTTAAAATAGGGGTGTAACAATATATCGTGCCACAATATATCGCAATAAAAAATGCAACAACAATACGTATCGTGGATAGTGAAAATTCGTATCATGGATTGTGACAATATGTATCGTAGATAGTTCCCCCAAAATAAAAATTACTGTGCAAGAAAAAGTCAATTTTTTCAGAGTTTTAGTAAGTGGCCGACATTATTTTAAATATATCTAGTCAGTGATAGAGTACAAGCATATTCGTCTAAAATAATTCTGTATTTTCAGCTTCAGAATCATGAATATTTTTATTTTAGTGTTAGTGTTACCATTGTCCTTGGGTCACAAGCACCAAGTCCAAACCTATTCATTTAAACCCACAATGTAATATCAAAGTTAGCATTTTAATCAACAGTAAATTTTTTTCATAACCTTTTATCATATGTCTTGGAGTATCGCAATAATATCGTATCGTGAGTTCAGTATCGTGATATGTATCGAATCGTGACTTGAGGGTATCGTTACACCCCTAGTTTAAAAGCTCATAAAAATTTTGAGATGTTCATGTCCACATGCTACATTATAGCAAAACATAGTTTGACATAGTCGCAATATTGCGGCAATAATATTGTATTATATTGGCAAAAAAACAAAAAAACAAATAGTTTTATATTAGTTGGAATTTTACCTGTCAACATGTCACTAATGTCACTCAAAGTATGCACATTTATTTGCTTAAATAGACAGGCTTGATTGCTTGTATCATTGCAAAATGTAAACTATATTATCATCCAGCTCTGCTAAATGCAGCATGAATATAAGATATTATAAACAATACCATCATGATTTTCTATAAAAAAAAGCTAATTTTTTTGCGTATTGTGAAATGCGCTTCAAATACATTTGACTTGCCTTGGCATATGCGCACTCAACTATGTCAGGACAAGAAATAAAAAAAAAATAAAAAATCATGTAAAATAATAAATACAACAAACGCAGTCACAAAATTGAAATTCATTTTCCCACATTTCAGACAGGATCACTGACAAAAGCTCCAAACCAACCTCCGGCAAAAGCTGCAATGCTAATGAGCTCATTCAGGCGAAAAATTAACTTTTTAAATCATTGTTTACACAGCAGGAGTCAAATAAAGTGAAAATGGCAATGCAGTCAACTGTGCACATGTCCAACTCAGCAATAAGTATTAAACTTCTCTCTTTGGATGGCTCAAACAATACCGAGCTGATGACTCAGATGCCGTGTGCTCTGTTCACTCATAAACGCATTGTAATTTGTTTTTGATGTGTGTTACATTAGTCAGAAACAAACAGAAACCACCGCAATCACAATGCTGAGAGGCTTCTCTTGACAGCTTGTCGGCCTGATCTATGATGTCACTTATAACAACGCTGTGGGGAGATAGTAAGGTGCACGTCCTTCTTCATTATTAAAATGAATCTCTCCTCCGCGGCCATGCAGAGCTAGTTCTGGCCCTGTGAAATGGAGAGGCAGGAGCTCTGATCATTTTTGAATGAATCCCTTCTCCGGACTCCTAAATAATGGCATGAATATTTCGGTGTGGAAGCCTCTAACTTTGCACTTGAAATCATGGCAAGCCTGCAATTTTAAAGTCGGCCCTTTTCAATTATTCAAATATCATTCCAGTAACAATATTTTTCCATCACCAGGCCATTTAGCCAGGTAGCGAAGGAAGGATTTTTCACCCCATTCTCTTCAAAAAGCACTCATCTCTGCTGTGTATGAAGAGAATATATTTATGTCTAAATCTGGGACAGTTGCATGGATTTCAAAAATGAACAGAGAAAAGAGGAATATCGTCACTCGCTTTTCTTTGTCGGAGAGTATAAATGCAATCATGTCCATTTATACCATATAGATATGATTATTATTACTTTTACTGTTAAAGTTGTTCCTAACATTGCATGGATGTAGTCAAATATGAATGTTTAAATTGGCAGCTAATCCTAATATTGGGGTACAATAATGTCCCCCTCAATGTCTATGGTTGTTTACAGTCCTGCAAGCAGTTAATAATGACACTACATAATTAAACAATTCCACCAATTTCTCTTTTTATCATAGTATAGTAGTATTACATCATGATGTCATCGCTCTTTGGCTTTTAACCCCTTTGTTTGCAACGGACAAGAATTGTTTGCAGAAAAGCCCTTGATGGGCTCTTCCTTGTCAAGTCGACTCACAGTGAGAGTGTTTGACTCAGGCAAACAGGCTTCCTCAACCAGTACATCTGCCAAGAGCACACTGCTGGAGAGAGCTTGCCATGTAAATCCAGCAAAACAAACAGTTGAAAACTAAAGCAGCTCCAAACACACCAGGCCCCCTTGGCAGATAGAGCATCACTGGCCTAGAAATTATGTCTCCACTAAAACAGCATCTGTGTATGTGTCGTGTCTGCTAGAAACAGACAACATATGCTCCCCCCTCTGGAAAACATACTTCTTGGCCAAAAGCTATAGCTTTGCATGAGACATCTGACTACTATTATGCTCAGATGTCACAAAAATTAAATCTACACTATGACTATCTATCTATCTATCTATCTATCTATCTATCTATCTATCTATCTATCTATCTATCTATCTATCTATCTATCTATCTATCTATCTATCTATCTATCTATCTATCTATCTATCTATCACAATTTAACCACACAGTAGAAAACAAACTAAATAAATAACTAAAATTCTGGCACAATGTAATCACTTTATACAAATGTATTTTCAACTATACATACTTTACACAGTAATTCAATTAAACAAAATCTACTAGAATATAGTATTGTCAAAACAAAAAAGTGGTTCAACATAAATTTGTTATTATTTTTGGGGCGATGGTATATATATATATATATATATATATATATATATATATATATAATCACCAGAATTTAGGATTCTCTCACCTTCATAGTTCCAGTTTCACCAACATGAACAAGTGGACAACAGTGTGTATTGTGTCCATAGGTTCTGGCTTACTATGTGTGTGTGTGTGTGTGTGTGTGTGTGTTTTAATTCATGCAAACAAAGAGCATGCACCAAAATTCATAACCATACAAATTGAATTGCCATTTCAAACCTTACATTAGACTGCATTCAAAATCCAATCAGTGCATGTCAGCTCATAGAAGGACATTTCAGTTACCTTAAACCTGTTTCTCCTCCAGGGCGCAGGGTATAATTCCAGATGACTGCTGTCTGTCAGTAGTGAACACACTACTGTAACTGTTCATCTGGGAAAGGATTGTCTGAGGCTTTGCTTCGTTTGCAGAAATGCAGCGTCCACTGACTGAACAGCTAGCTTTTATTATCTATCTGAACGGATGGCCGTCACATCATCATTTGTTGCGCCTGTAATTCCGTATATTCCCTGCGAAATGCGTGTATGGTGTGAGTGAGAGACAATATAACGCATCCGATCTCGCAAATAAATGTATAGTATTAGCCAGATTCGGTGTAGTGTGCAGGCAGGCTGTGAAGAGCGCTTACGGTCCCTCAGGAGGAAGCAACAGCCTGTAAGATGATGATGATGATGATGATGATGATGATGATGATCGCTGCACGCGCGGCGCGGAAAGGGTCAGGAAACGAACCCACACCTTTACAGACGTTAAACTAGAGGAAAGCGTCAGCCAATGAGCGTGCGTCATGTTTCACATGACCAACGGCCAGAGAATATGACAAAAAGTGACAGCATTCACATGCAACTTGGCTTTATCTTGACTTTATGAGACGTCAGACGTGCATGGTGAGTTTATAATGGTCAAGTAATTAGGCAACATTATATTTTTTTGTTTAAAGTTAGTATGACTATAGCGAAAAGGTTCAAGTTGATAATACATAAAGAAAAGGTTAAATAGACTGCAAAGCATTTGGTTGGTTATAGCCAGAGGTGTAAAGTCCAGGTTCAGAAAGTAAACGTCCTCCTCAATATTTTGTTCCAATCACCTGAATTTGCTAATTAGCACAGTTTTTCAGCCAGGATATAGAACTACATTTATTTAATTTAGCTGATGCTTTAAAGCTAATTAGTTATTAACTATTAGTTATTAATTAATATGGCAAGACTTTTACTTTTGGACCCCTGGACTTTACACCTCTGTATATAGCTCAGAATCAATCCATCCATCCATCCATCTATCCCACAAGAATTTGGTTCAGAGAATGGGGTTTAGTGTTTTAGCAACTCTGTATTTTTTTTAGCAACTCTAACAAACTGTATTATGACAGGTTTCACAAATAATGAATGAAATAATGATAGAAATAATGTCTCTTCTGTAGTAGAAAAATACATATATAAATAATAAATAACTAAAAGAAACACCTCCAAATTGAACAAAAATATCTCACACAAACTTACAAAATATATTTATATCTTTAGTTTTCTTTCTATTTATCCTGTTTTTCTTCATAATTTTCCCATTTATATTTTGCTGTAGAGCTGATCTTTTCCAGCAGTTTTTTTGAAAACCAGGACATTTTAATTACTTTATTAAAAACAGCCAGGACAGGACGTGAAAACAGGACATGTCCTGGGAAAACAGGACTGTTGGTCACCATACTTTAACAGGCTTTTATTTTCCATTTGTCAGTGCTATTGTTGCAAGAAACTAAGCAGATGAACCACTTGTTTGAAACACAATACTGGTCTACTGACCTATTAATTGCACATTTCATATTGCACAAGACTGGACCAAATAAACACATCAGTAAATGAACGTTCAACTAATTATGAGAATAATCAAACCTCACTCACATTTTATTTTTTTTAGGGAACTTTACCTTTAAGTATTGGTAAAAAAGACCAACGAAGACACGATCACCCACACTATGCACAAAAAAGCCAACAAGCTCTACCTCCAGTTTGTGCATGCACGCAAATGTATTTGTGCTCGCACACAAACACACCGATACGAGCAGAAGAGATCTGTGACAAAGCTGATTGAGCCTACTTAACTCATCTGTGTCAATGCATTTAAAGCAGGAAATGTGCTTTAGTGCAAAGCTACCATACTTGTCATTTGACATCTTTCTAATTAAATATTACACACGACATGGGAATGCCATTCCCTCCTCTCTCACTCCGACACTGTTTTTTTTTTTTTTTGCTGCTGCAATGCCATTTATCTTTTATCAAGTATATTTTGCATCAGTAATATTTTTTCATTTTTAAAAATCCATAATAGTAGATTAGTACACAAATTATAATTACAACTATGAATTTATCTGTTATCAAATGAATAAAATTAGGTGTCTGAATCTACAGTAGCATTAGATGCCATTATCTCACTAACGAAAGGCCAATAAACCCAATTAACCTGCCTCACAGAAACCCTTGTTTCTTTCCCTTGCTTTGAAGCCTGGGAGGCACACAATTATTGTCCTTCTTATATTTTCATGATCCATAAGAGCAGTGAGGCTCGCAGCTCCATGCATAAAACTGAGAGAACTACAACAGGAGGCTGACTTTTCCCATAGATCTGCCGGTAACACTTTACAATAAGGTTCATTAGTTAACATTAGTTAATGTATTTACTAACATGCACTAACCATGAGCAATACATTTGTTACTTCATTTGTTCATCTTTGTTAATGTTAGTTCATGAAAATACAGCTGTTCATCATTTGTTCATGTTAGTTCACGGGGCATTAACTAATGTTAACAAGATTTTAATCAAGTATTAGTAAATGTTGAAAATAGCATTAACAAAGATTAACAAATGCTGTATATGTGCTATTCATTATTAGTTCATATTAACTAATGTTAACTAACGAACCTTATTGTAAAGTGTTCCCGATCTGCCTTATTTATTCATATTACCAGTCGTTTTCTTTCTCAGCCCCTCCTCCCACTTAAACAGTTTGTCAATTAATACACTCTGCAGGAGTGAGATGAAGCAACGAATCATCTAACTACAAAAGGCAGGCAGTCTAAATATTTAGAATGTGATCCCTCTTAAACTGTGCCTGTTTCTGCAGATTGATGAAATTCTAGCCAGTGCAGCGTACCTCTAAAGAGTGCTTCAGGACAGCAGCATCAGAACAACGAGAGGCGGGGTGATCAGAGAAGAAGAGATATTCTGGAGCACAAAGAGATCAACCCTCTTGCTGTGCTGCTATGTGCCACCTGCCTGGACAAGGAGATGCAATAATGGTCAAGCCAACTCCATGTGATGCCAGGTAAGAGTTGGCAGCGTGACAATTCACCTGAATCTTAGGTCAGTTGAAGACAAGCTTTTAAAAATGACACACTACCCATAAATCACATCCATATATGACTCCTACAGCTCACATTATTTCAATTACCTGCTATCTACCTCATTTTTCAAATATAAGCGAGGGCGAGGCCATTTATAATTCCTATGTCTTCTACTTCCAGTTATTTTTAGCTGTGGGCCTACAAATTAGCTAGTTATACTACAAACTGATATTTCTTGCAATATTTTACTGTATTGTTTAGGTTTACTTATTTTCTTATCATTATTAGCTTACAGTGGCTAATGAATCTTAAGTCTCGCACATTGGCTTTGAAAATACTAAAGGTGAATACTAAATGGCATATTTTCAACAAAGTAAAAATGAAACAATATTTGCAACACATTTTACTTCTTGTACACATTTTCCTTAAATCAATTCCTTGATTTAATGTAATCTGATTTCATTTCAACTTTTTTCATTTCGATTGGAACGTCATTAAAAATCATGATGATAATCAGATGATATTTTAGGACAAGTTGTTGCAGGACAACTGTGGGAAATATTAAATTACGCACTAGAATGAAGTTACGCTGCAAGTGCAAGTAAGAGCAAGGTCACACTAAAGGAGGACTATGAGACTAGTGTACATGAATCGCTATGGTGCTCACACTACACAAGTTTTCTTGTCATCTGTCGTCTTCTTGCCTTAGTAACGCTCATACTACACAACACAAGATATATATATAGAACTTCAGAACCGCAGAACCACACATCACATCAGTCTGAGGATAGCAGCACCAGGCCAGAAGCATCAAATTGGTAATTAGGATCGCGTAACCCTTCACAACCACTACCCTTCACTATAACTATAAGCTCTACCTTAACAAGACCTCTGGTCTTTACAAAAACACATCGCTTCATTTCAGAAGCCCTTAATTAACCCCCTGGAGACATATGGATTACTTTTATGATGGATGAATGCACTTTTTTGGGCTTCAAAATCTATGGTACTATTCACTCCCATTATAAAGCTTGGAAGAGGATATAAGAGCCATGATATTTTTTAATATAACTAAAGACTGGCTGAAATAAGAAAGTCATATACACTTAGATTGGCTTAAGGTTGAGTAAATTATAGGATAATTTTAATTTTTGAACGCACAATCTCTTTAATGAGCACAGTTTTGGCCAAGAGCCGGGGGGTTTTGTTGCAGACCTTGGAAATCTGTTTGCGACAGCAAAAAGTCCTGTTGTGTGAGCCTGCCTTAAGTGTGCTCTGTAACATCAGCCCAAAAGAAAAATCATTTCTCATTTCTGTGGTGGATAAAATTATTACATTTTGATACAATCATACCAGAATCATGTATTAAGAAAGTATATAGTAAATTCAGATTCCATGTGTATGTTATATTCAAATGGTGATTCATAGTGGAGATGGAAATATTCAAATGCAGACAGGCCATTAGTAGTTTTACGGTGCTTTTAATAAATATATTTGCACACTCTGAATTCAAGCAGTTATATTAGCCACCCCTCAGTTTGCAGATTGAAGTTGTGCCAAATGCAGAATGATGCGATAGCAGTAAGAGAAGCATCATCATTTTGGTCTTGCGTGCTCAAATGCCCACCTCTGAAGCATCATTACACATCCTCAGTATCAAGCGTCATCAACTGGCTACATAAAAAGCAGTCCAGCAATCTCTCTTACTGCATCTCATTCAAATATATTTCATACTTTTCAGCACTGTCATTACATTACAAATTTATTAGTACAAACTTAACACTGCAGGCCTATTGATAAAATACACACAATTCTGAGTCATGTTTATGTTTTAAAGGTCCACTACAGCCAGGTATGGATATAATGAGACCTTGTGATCTGCTTCTGTCAGCAGGAACCCCAAACCGAGCCCCATCCATGCCCGCACACACAAGGGAATTCAACTCGTTATATGAATGCATCGTATGAGTACATGAGAAGACCTCCATTCCGAGCTCAAGTACGACACAGAAGACAGGAGGAGAGGATAGAGGTAGGGGGTGCGTGCCTGCTTGCCAGTTGGCAGATTGAGTTCATGCTTTTGTTTATTTGAGAATCTTGTGGTAAGGATAGAGTTTGAGGGTGGAAGTAAAGGCCTGGATGTCTGTGATGGTAGTGGCGGAGGCCAGTAAAGTGGAAGCAGGAAGGAAGGTGAGTTTGGAAACCTCCCCATAGAGTGACATCTTACTGCCCTCCCCCTCTCCAGCGGCTGCGGGCTCCGTACTAGGAGGGTCGTTTTCTTCTACTCCATAACCAACAACCTGAAAAGATAATCAAACTGAAACACCTGGGGCCTGGTGTATAAACGTTACGTATGTAGATTCATTGAAGCGAGCGGTATGCGGGTAAACTCACATGCACACTGAGCTTCCTGTTGCCTTGAACCCGATGTTCCATGAACCAGTTCACCAGTTCAGCCTTGGTCATAAGTTTCAGTGCATCAATCTGTTGTACAAGTAAAAAAAAAGGTCCAAGTATATTCCCAGAATTCATCATTAACACATTGCTGAGCTGTCAGACTTTGCCCATGTTCAACTGGGATCCTCACCTCTCGGCTCAGTCTGTCGAAGATGTATTGCTGCGTGACCACCTCTGTCCAGTTCCTGTCCACCTCCTCGCCGAGATGGGTGTCTTCGCAACCCTTCAGCTTGACGAGAGCAGTCACCTGTGTCTTAAAGGCCTCATCACTCAAGCTGTTCATCTTCTCTCCAAAGCTCACCAGAAACTCCTCAATCTTTGTCTCCACCAGCTCAGTGCTGAAGTGCAGGAAGCAGAAAAGAGTCAGTTTCAGACCACATTAATGCACCCAAATTAACAGATTACATAATTTGCAATGTGCATAAATGTTTGCGCCTTCTAGCAAATTGAACTCAGCACACACTATTAACATAATAGGGTTCCCAAACTTCCTGACCACACGACCATTCAAAAGTTTGGAATCATTCGGATTTAAAAAATATTTTTTTCAAAGAAGTCTCTTATGCTCACCAAGGCTGCAATTGTTTGATCAACAATACAGAAAAAAGTCGTAATATTGTGAAATATTTTAATACATTTTAAAATGTTATTTTAGAATTTATTAAAATGTTAATTTAATAATTAGAATTTACAGCACCCATTACTCCAGTCTTCAGTGTCACATGATCCTTCAGAAATCATTTCAAAGCCGGGTTCACACCGTACGATTTATAGTAGTCCTTTACGATTGTTCCTTAAACAGTAATCACACCACCAGCCTCGCGCTGCTCTCTCACGGCCTCGTGCTGCTCGCCACACAGTTGTACTGCTTAATATTTTTGAGGAAATCTTCAGGATTATTTGAAGAATATAACGTTCAAAGAAAGAACATTTATTTTGAATAAAAATGTTTTGATTAATTTAATTAAACCTTGATTAATAAAATATGATTTCTCATAACTTTACAAGCTGTTTGTGAAGACTGGATAAAGATTTTTTTTTAAATCCTTTGATAAGGACCTCAAGGTTATTAGATAAGAAAGATAAGATAAGAAATTATCAGTGAATAATCAGAAATTATCTAGATTAAGAAATATTTTAGAACTAACCTTTTAGGATTTTTTTTTTTTTGAAATTCACACTTTTTAATAATTATTCTATTAGGTAACCCTGATTTGGGTTGTGGTAACCTTTTGCAAAATAGACTTATGAAGCAGTACAATCTAATGCATCAATAAATACATGGATGCATTGTTGACATTCAAGACGTGTCAAAATTTCACTTCAGAAATACGAAAGAAAGCCAATCAGTGTAAAGTAACACTGCAATTTAGTCGAGATAGAGGTGGAGATAAAGGTTAATTATGATTCTGAAGTCAAGAGGCAGCAGCTGCAGTACATAAATCAGACAATTCTGATGCAGCAGTGAGAACTGCAAATAAAAAAGCACAGCGAGAGCTCACTTGAACTTTGTTGCCTGAGTCTCCACTGTGACTGAGAATCCAAGGACACCTGATGTGTTTCTACAAGTTGGGTAGACGTGATATCTGTGAAAACAGATGGAGTACAACTAATTAAAACCAGCAACTGGAGTAAGATAATTTCTTAATGTTGTCCCTTCACCACAGACTTACCCTAGTGTCTCTTTGGTTCGGAGGAAGTCAAAGCATGGCTCCTCCATGTGCATCTACAACAGAGCGGTCAAAATGATAAATGTAACAAGGCCCATGTACGAACAAGCTTTACACCGTGTCCCAACTACACGCGACGCGATAAAATTCCAGCGACAGCAAGTGTGTCTGTCCACACTAGACGCGACACGACTGTGAGATGCCACACATTCAGAACATCGTGTGAGCAGAGTCTCTCTGTGAAAGCGTACTGCTGGCCCAGACTCTTACTCTTAAATGGGTAAGGATATAATCAAATCAAGAAATAACATTATTAAAAATCAAAACATTAACAAAATATACCTATTGACTAATTTAGTTATGAAGCACAGTTGTATGTTTGCATAGAATTCATTTTGAACGCTATATCATATGCTTTCAAAATCTGAGGTAAATTATCCGTTATCGCTTGTGGTACAGTGACCTATTTTTAACTAAAAATAAATAATGTGTACTCATAACCAGTGTAATTTCTTCATTCTGTCAGCCGCGACGTCGCAGAAATAGGAACCGTTTCTAAAATAGAAACTTCACGTGTCGCCGTCGCGTCTGGTTAGGTCAAAAACTCTGATTAACATGGAAAAGATAGCTTTTATCGCGTGTCGCGGCGTCGCGTGTAGTTAGGACACGGTGTTAGTCTGCAGCCAAAACAGTAGAATAGTGCAGAAGTTGCCTTATATTGGAGTTCGCTGATATAAGGTGCAGAGCGATACGATTTTTTTGGTTAATTAGACAATGTTTTTTAATATCACAATATTCAATGTTAACAAAACAACAACATTCCCTTTAGTGAGGCTTTAGTTTAATATGCAAACAAAAATCCCAGGTAACATTTTATTTTAAGTTGGCGTAGTTACACTTTATTTTATGTACTTACAACAGTAATCACAGTAAAGTACTTGTTTGAGTAAGTACCATGCAACTACGTCACCTTAAAATAAAGTGTAAGCTAATGTCAGGGATTGCATACCATGAAAAAAGGTTAACATTATTAGCTGATAGTTCCAAAAGTTATCAGCAGCGATTAATCGTCAAAAGTAAATAAATGGTCGGACACTTTAAAATGAGAGCAAGCTCGAGCTGTCAGTGTTTTAAAGTAACTGCTGAGAAAGATAGAACTGGACAGTATCCAAATCAGTCTTCAGTATAAAGTAAAGTGGATGAGTTGAGCTTATGGCCATGCATATGTGTGTGCTCAGCACCCTAAAGAGCAATAACTGAGAACTTCTTTTGAAACTGGCCGGAGAGACTGACTTCATTGCTTAAAAGCAAGTGATGCTTTTCTTATACTTCTTACACATATATAAAGTTACGGAAACACTTTACAAAAAGGTTTAATTTGTTAACATTAGTTAATATATTAACTAACCATGAGCAATACATTTGTCACTGTAGTTGTTACTCTTTGTTAAATGTTAGTTCACAGTGCATTAACTAATGTTAAGAAGATTTTAATAAAGTATTAGTATATGTTGAAATTAACATTAACAATGATTATTAAATGCTGTATAAGACCAGTTCATGATAACTAATGTGTGTTACCAGTTACAATGTTTACTGTAAGTGATACCCTTCGTTATGAAGTCAGCTACCATACTCACCACTAGTAGCTCCATCAGAGTGTGCTCACGTAGGTTCTTAGGACCGGACTACCAAAAAAAGACAGAAGGGACAATCACTGAGATTATAGCAATACAATACACACAATGTAATGCGCTGCGGTTGGTTTAGCTTGGTATTACCTGGTAATAGACAGTGACTTCAGAGTTCGCATCTCCCTTGTTGAGAGACTTGACTTTGCAGAGATGTTGTTTCTGCGGGAGCTCTACCACTCTGAAGAGAACAGGGACCTCTACTGACAACTTCTTAAACTGCAATTTTCTGAAAGTGGAAAAAAAAAAATGCAATGCTTTTTTTGATTCTATTTTTTTAAACATTGTGGCCATACAAAACAATTGGTAGAGATAAAAATACAAGTGCTTACTCAGTAACATACTGCAAAAATCCCATGGATTCCTACAGAGAAAAGAAAAATGTCTCATTCATGGGATGTTTTGAACCTTGAATGTTCCTCGAAAAACAAACGCAAGCAATGCGTGTGTATAAAAAGTGCAAACTCACAGTGCTAGTAAAGTTTCCCTGCACTAGTCCTTCAGCATATAGCTCTGCCTTGAATTTGCTCACAAACTCCATGAGCTCACCCACACTTAGCCCATCCAGCACAGCCTGGTACTTCTGAATGGTTGACCAGCGAGAGTGCTCTAGAATCAGAAGCCTCACGTCTCTGAGGAGACACATACGGACAGAAAGAGAGAGAGCTATGAGAGGAAGACCATGCATTTCTTTCTTTCATTAAATATTTACAAAGACTATATAGACACTAGTATTCTGGACTGCAGGGGTTGTGGAGGGACCCACCATGGCTTTATGTACCAATTATATTATGCTTCAATTTGCATATTTTAGGGTTGTTTTGACACCACATATTGCATTTAGTAAGGATCCAGGACAAAAATTACAGTAATAACATTTATAATGTAACAAAAGATTACTAATTCAAACACATGTTCTTATGAACTTTCTATTCATCAACACAAAAACAAATTTCCACAAAAATATTAAGCAGCACAAGTGTTTTGATAATAATAAGAACTGTTACTTGAGCAAAAAATCAGCATAGAATGATTGCAGAAGGATCATGTGACACTAAAGACTGGATTAATCACTGCTGAAAATTCAGCTTTGCATCACAGGAATAAAATCATATTTTAAAATATATTAAAATAGAAAACTACTCTTAAATTGTTATAATATTTCACAATGTTAATGTTTTTTTCTCTATTTTTGATCAAATAAATGCAGCCTAGATGAAAATAAGAAACTTTTTTTACCAAGCCCGCACTTATGAACATTAGACCTTTTATGGCAGCATAACACAATCACAAATGTGTACATGCTCGAATGTTGATTCGCATGCATTGCGGCCAGAAAACACCATAGATTGGCAGTGTAAAGAAACGTTACAGGAAAAAACTACAGGAAAAGATAAAGTGTAACTTCAGTAAAGGCAAATGCAAAAGAGACACACTTTCCAAGCTTCTCGGGCTTGATGAGGATGTTAAAGTAGGTTTTCTTCAGCTGCTCTGCAAACATGCTGAATACGTCAGGAGCGGAAGAGAAGTCGGCGAGATAATCCACAATCAGGTTGAACAGCAACTGCAACACAAGTCAGCAATTTAAACAATAAATTTAAAAAAATAAAACCAATTTCTGAATGTAACCTGATTTGGACTTGTTGCTTACCGGTAGTTTGTGGTTGAAGCCCTTAACCTTGATGACCAGGCCATGCTCCCCTGCAACCAATTTATATTCTAGCTGGGCCACATCAGCCTCGTAGGCCGGCTCTGCCAAGTTATGCACCAGGATATTCACAAACAGGTCAAAAAGCACCAGGCTAAGAGGAGAGAGGAGAGAACAAAAAGAGAAGATCAGATGAAAATGTAAATGGATGAGCAAGAATAGAAACTAGAGATGAAGTCATTCCGAAGACCAAAGCAGAAACACTAATGGCTAGATGGGGTTTCCATGGCTACAGCATTTACAAGATCTGTTTGAACGACTATACGTTTTCACATCATCTTACTTTTTTGGAGACTTCTGAACCACAGGTGATATGAGGTGGAAACGCACGTATGCTGGAGGAAGAGAAAGAAATGAAATGAAAGTGTGAGTAGGGTAAGTGAGCACAGAGGTTTGGGCAAGAGACTTTCTGAACTTCCTATTCAATCTGTTTTGCTATTAGACATCGGGTGCATGATATATTGACTGTAGAGACAAACACAATGACACCTTTAGGGATCTTGAACTTGTTGTCCTTCTTGTACCATAGACACCCTCTTTCATTGTTCATTATTCTGACAGGGTACTCGGTGTCCGGACAGTCAGAGGTTTTGAGGGCGAAATCAGTGGCTGGAGGTGAAAACAAACGGTCAAGAAACAGGCTACAGATGCAGTACCTGAAAACAACATTATAAGACGTCAACTAAAGACACCCACCGATGAATTTGTTCTCTGCAGGTAGGTGAAGGCTCGGGTTTAAATCGAAATCAGAAACCCAGAGCTCTCTCCAATGCTGCTGTATGTCTGTAAAGGACAACAGAAACATGGTTCAGACAAGTGTTTGTGTCTCCAGAGCTGCACAATATAGAAAAAAATTGCTTAATGCTATTTCTTGCATAATGCGATTATCTAACCAATTAATATTCGATTATCTAAATTTCAATTAATCTCAAGTAAATTTAAAACCAGGAAACAATAATATTCAGCAAGCACATCTGCCTGAGAAGGAAAAGAAATTCCTCAAAGTGCAAGAAAGTAAGAAATAGAAATAGCAAATCTTTTACTTAAATGACATTCTGTAAAAAAACATTATTGTCTTTCAAGCATTAATGTCAATCAAATGGACATCTAACCACAGGTAGGCTTATACAACAACTAGTGATGCACTGAAATTTTGGCAAAAATGCACTGAAATTTCGAAAAAATAACGCAAAAGAAGATAATTTTGCTTAACATATGCATTGTATCACATCGTCCCCTTGGAATTATAAGGTTGAATCTGACATTTTTGTCAAAATTGAGTTATTCAACAATTGACAATTTATTTACATTATGTGATGTGTTTTGTACATTTAGGGTCCCTGTTATTTTTATGTTTGAAAGAAACTTGTTCCCCATACACATTTTCCTAAATGGAATGCAAAAACTTTGAAGCTCAATATCTCAAAACTGTTCAGAACGCAGATAGAACCTTATAATTCCAAGGGGACGACATATTATATTTTTAGTGATGCATGTTTGAAAAAAATCTGTCAAGAAAATAAGTTTTTGCAGTCTATTGTTGTTTAAATGCTTATATTTTAAAAACAAACCGGTGTAGAAACAACACTAAAAACCGCCTTATGTGCAATTTAAATGTTTGTAGAATTATTAAATACGTTTGATTGACGTTATTATTGTTTTTTAGCCAAGTGCATCCTGAATTTTCAGTTTCGGCCAAGAATTTTCATTTCCGTGCATCCGTAATAACAACTTTTGTGTGCAATATGACATCTACAACATTAAGATAAACAGATTATGGAGAGAACAGAGAGTTAAATCCACCCATGCTTACAGGCAGCAACAGCTTGTTGTGCTTGGACTTAAGATGCATTTCCCTTCTGAATAACCACCCACAAACTAGTGGTTGTCGTTTACTGTGGTTATGTTTAAAACCAAAATACTCCCACACAACCAAGGGCCTTCCTAATTTTGGCATCAGATCTTCATCTACACGGCAGTGGCTGCACGGATTCATTTTGATAAGCTAGCACATGTTCTCCTTCCGCTTGTTTGTGTACGAGTATATTAAGTATACTGTACATAATTCTGTGGTTCATTAAAAGCTTATTGCAATAGTTTAATCTGCAATGTTAGCAATTCGACACTTTGCATTCTGACTATCACTTTCAGACTGAACAAATATGGACATATGGAATCAAGCGGAATGAAAACGGAGAATTGAAATTAAAAAGGAAGTACAAACCCTCTACACTGTATTGGGTCCCAAACCACTTTTCCCTGAGTGGACACTGGCCTTCATGCTCGGGGGACAAAAGGAGCAAGTTGGCCTTCTCTGGTGTGAGGAGCTTCAGTGCAGCAGAGATCACCTAAGAGCAAAAAATGCCCACAATTATAAAAGATTTTAAAATAGCACAAATAGGTATTTACAAAACCTGTCATAAATGAAAATCATTGGTGCCTGTGAAGGACAACTACCTCCGGTTTGAACTCAAACATTAGCTGGTCTCCTGTTAAAAAGTCCTCTTTTGGGAACAGCTGCATGTTTTCACAGATGTCCTCCACATACTCAATAGGGTCAGTCTGTAAAAGTAACACTGCAAGTTACTAAGTCTACACACAAATACTCATAACCATCTACTTTTAAAATGGTTCTAATAGCCAAGAATACAAAAATACTCAATTTTTGTTGAGAAACTGGCTGACAATAGTGTAAAATGCTTAATCGCACCTGCTCCTGATAGTGGAATTCATTGGCCTCGATCTTTTGAATTTCTTCATATATTCTGCCAAAGAAAAACAAAAAGCTTTTCATAATGTCTTGAAAGCTTCATTATTGAGTATAATGTGTGGATAGATTCTACTTCAAGAAAACCCTCTGTAGCACACTTCACGTAAAGGGCCTACCTTTGTTGGGGCCCAAGAGTCTGAAGCATTTTCAAATACTGGAAGACCAGATGAGCAACCTGAATGAAGAAAAATATGCAAATGACCATGGATGCATTCATTATGAGTGGGACTAAACTTTACAGAAATCGTGCCTTTTATAATTTGGGATGGCAAAGGGGTGTGTTTGTGCCTCAAAGGCTTTGTAATCCTATTTTACACATAATCTAGCTAAGCTGTTAGTTTCTCAGCTTTCCCCCAGTTTTCCTATAATGAGATTAAGTGTGAAAAGATTATTATATCTTAAGGATCCTTGTAAATGCTTATTTTTATATATTTTGACATGAACTAAGTATAGACATGTAAAACAATGCAGTATTTGGGCCGGTGACCCTTTGCAGACCTCATAGAAGTTCTGGAAGCCCTCGTCGGTCAGAGTGATGGAGATACTAAAAATTGAGTAGGTGGTGTTCTGATCAAAACCAGTTTCACTGTTTCCACCAAACAAAGCCATAGCCCAGCACCTAGTCAAAGATAGAGAGATCCAGTTTAATCGTTTTTGGCGTTGGTACAAAAGTTATGTGCAACAATTTACTATATTATATGTACAGGTTACAAAGAAAGTAGAAGAACCTTAGCACTCATTCAAAACCAAATAATGAGAGAAAGGCCTTACTTCCTCCTAAGCATGGACAGAATGCTTCCAGTTCCCTCATGGCCAATCAGCCAAGCGATGTAATGCAGAGGCTTTACCCTGAGGACCGACATAAAAGGCTTTAACTAAGCGTCACATTATTTAAGAAATAATATTGGCATGCCAATACAGACCTACAAAATCAATACGTAAAGACCCAATGAAATGACTTTATGGGAGCAGTTTTGATATATTTGCTATTGAAACAGGAAGATAGGGCAGGACATAAAGATGTGGATATACTGTAGATGTTCTCAACATAAGTCCCTTGTTGATTTCGTTGTGATTAACAACACTATACAAAATTTGTTTTAAAAATGAAACCCAGTAAAAATACACTGTAAAAGCTCTGAATTTCACTGTGGATTAAGCCTAGTTCACACTACGTGATTTTAAGCCCGATTTAAGCCCGATTTGCAAATCGTTGAGTCGCCGACAAGTCAGGGTGTTATCGCGTGCAAATCGCGGGCGATTAGCGGACGATTAACGCTCGCCAATCCGTTAGTGTGAAAGAGCCAACAACGCATCAAAGACAGCTCGCAGACAGGTCACCGAGCTCAGAAAAATATCTAGCCTGCTAGATATCTCGAGCAGTCGCGCGACTCAATCTCAGTGATGTCATGAGTACAGCCAATCATAGCAACGCATGGGTTGAGGACACCAGGTAAATCTTACTTTTTCTTTTCTTTTTTGCATTTTTTTTTTTTCTCAGAGCAGATCGTCGAGCAAACAGTGTGCAGCACTAGTTTCTGTCTGACGTCCATATTCGCGTGTTGTGTTCTTCTCTGCAGTTTCGCGTCATTTCTGGTTCGTTTTATTGCGTGGTTTTTCGTGACAAAACATGGTTTCTAGACCAGATAGAATCGTGTTGTTGTCAACTCGTTATTTGTTTGATTATTTTCAGGATTTAGACCGTACTATAGTACTGAAACAGCTCTCATTGAGTCACAAATGATATACTCTTATCATCCGATCGTGGTTGTATCTCTATGAAGTGCGTTGTTAACTCGTGTAGTGAGTCACCTCCTGTTGTGGATCAATCACGTTGTGTTGTGTGGTGTGAACAGGTAAACAACTTGAACACTCATGATTTCACTGAGAGCAAGTCATGTAGTGTGAACTGCACAGTTCAGCCTGACATTTTAAAATCATGTAGTGTGAACTAGGCTTTAGGGGTGTCAAAATTAATCGTTTTTACGATGGATCACAATGCAGACGAGGACGATTCGGTATCGGTTCAGTAATAGACAATAACCGATTATAATGTACTGGCGCTTTTCTGACGTCATGACGTCATTTGTGTCGTGTGTGCTTTGTCGTAGTAGCACACAATGCAAGAGGGAGGCGAGACGCGAGTGCGAGTAATTAAAAATGCTCCAACTACTTTAAAAGGCGACATTTAAGCGCAACCTGGAGAAGACACACTCTGTGTGCACTCATGTCACGCACAAATAGAATATGCAGGAGATGCCACTAACTTAATAAACCACATTAGCCGTTTTCACCCCGAGCTTTTAACGCTTGGCAGTCTGACTGTTTTTCACGCGAATCCACAGCCAAATACAAATCATCCACCCGCCCCAATAATTTTCTCTACTTTAAGTATCCGCACCCGATGGTCAAATTACAATTATTCTGTGTTGTTGTTACTCGTGATCGTCACCTTCAACAGCGGATGGTTGATGCGCGCATCTCTAATGGTAATATACACTGATGAATGAGCGCTGCTTTTAAATGAACATTACTTTAAAACAAAATTGATTTGACAGAATTTCATTTCCTTAATGGCATAAACAGGCTTTACTCCCTTGAAACTTAAACTGGAATGTCACTTTTTCTGTCACTGCGACTTCCCGGACAACGGGCGAACACGCGCACACATCACTTTTTAAGTAAAATTGAAAATTAAGGATGCAGTGCATCGTGATGGTAAATGGACTGCATTTACATAGCGCTTTCACAGACCCAATGGCCACCAAAGTGCTTTACATTTTGCCTCACATTCCCTCACTCATTCATACACAAATGGCGGTGTCAGCCATGCAAGGTGTCATCCAGCTTGTGGGGAGCAGCTGGGGTTAAGTGTCTTGCTCATGGACACCTGGACACTTGGTCAGGTGGAACAGGGGATCAAACCACCAACCTTCCGGTTTGTGGACAACCTACATGAAACCCTGAGCCACTGCCGCGTAATATCGAATTGAACTGAATCGATGACATGATAATCGTAATCAATCCGAACCGTGAGACCAGTGTAGGTTCACACCCCTTTGTGGATCACTGTATATCTGTAAGAAAAAGATTAACTGAAAAGAGTCATGCAGAGCACTAACTTGGCTGGTTTACCTGTAATGCTTCTCTTGAGGGGGTAGAGCCCATGTGATGGTGAGTGCATGTACTTTTCTAACAGGCACCACTGGAACAAACCACAAACCAAATATTGGTTTTTAAAATATTGGAGTTTCAGACTTTGTTAAACCTCATGCGAGTATAAAGTAACATACCTCGGTAAAGTTTGTTGAAGTCAAGTGTATCAAAGGGGCTCAGCTGGTCTGAAAAATCAGGCTGTGGCTGCCCACTGGAAGTAATTGAAAATCGTTTTAATCGCATTCATATCACCACATTTTCAGAACTCTAAATAGTCATATGCTTACTTGTTGGGCACTTGACTGAAGATTTCTCTAACCCATTCCTCAAGGGTGTCAAGATTCTCTGTGAAGGTAAGATTAGAAGACATTTTAGGATCATTTTCCATTAGAAATTCCATATCCAAGTGAAGTTCTGCATACATTATCTACCTTTAGACTGCACAGCTAAGGTCATGTAGTGGGCAGAGTAGTACCTCTTCCAGAACTCACGGAGTCGCTTGTAAACATTGATATTATTTTCCTTAGGTTCAGTCTTCAGGGTCTGGGCATTTCCTTAAATATGATCACCAAAACAAAAGCAACTGAAACCCTAGAACAAATTAAAGAGCAACTCTAAAATAGCTTTGTATGTTTGACTTACCCCAGCAGAACTTGCTCATGGGATGGTTGGGCTTTGCTAGGCTGCCAAAGAGCATTTCCTTGCGATGAGAGTCTGAAGGCTTAGCAAGCTGGTATTCTGTGACCAAAAAACAAACAAAACAACAAACAAACAAAAACATAAGGCAGTTAAGATGCCTAGTTAAGCTATCAAAACTATTTTAACCTATAAAAGCTTTGCTGCTCACCACTGTCCACAGCCTCAACCTCACGATCAATGGCGTCTTCAATCATAAGAGGACAGATGAAAAACTGAGCCCATCTGAAAAAAGACAATTGCATTATATTAAAGGATATGTATGGCCAAAGATTAAAAACATTTTTTGAATGTTTTTGGTTAGGAAAATACGGGATTGTACGAAATATTACAAGTGCACTTGTTCCCGGAAAAAAGAACAAAAAAAAGAGGACCTCAGGATAAGGTGATAAGATCACATCTTTAGAGCTACTTCACCTGTCAAGGGCTTCTTTGAAGCGTTTCCTTTGCACATCAAATTGGAAAATGGTTCTCTCACAATCAGTTGAAGCATTATCACTGCCACCATGCTTTTTCAGGAATGCATCAAAGCCATTTTCAGAAGGGTACTTTTCACTGCCCATGAACACCACTGGGACATAAGAAGAGTGATACGGTTGAGTGAAACATTATCACTGAAAATAAAGCATTACTAAATACACTAATGCCAGAACAGCTGCAGGTGTGACTTACTGTGTTCAAGGAAGTGTGCAAGGCCAGGTAGGTCATTAGGGTCACTGAAACTCCCTACGCCAATACAAAGGGCCGCTGCAGACTAATTTCAAGAGGACAAAAACTCAATGCACTGAAATCATTTCAACACACTAAACCTGATATTTTACTGTAATGCCCAATTTTCATTTTATAGCCGATAACTGATATATTACTGATGTTTAGAATTCTGGATTACTTTGTCTAAATAAATGAAAAGTAAAACTACAAACTAAGATCAATCCTTTTAAATGTAGTTATGACAGTTTAAATCCATGGACAACAAAATCAAACCTGTTTTTCAGATCCTTTTTTCTTCATCCTGTCATTGTCCTCATCTAGCTCCTCAAAATCACTATCCTGACTGTCCCCTTCCTCTACAGATTCCTCGTCCGTTCCTTCCCCTGAGTCTCCCTCCTCTTCCTCTTCCTCTGCCTCTTCCTCCTCCTCTTCTGAATCTTCATCATCATCTTCAGCTTTTCCATCTAAACCACTCCGATCAGAGATCAGAAGAGCCCTCAGTCCGTTACTCAGCTCAATGTATCTGGATGAAAAGAGAAAATATTCTGTAAGCAGCAGGTTTAGTTGCATGCAGTGTTGTGTTTCACACTCAGAGATGGAACCAGAGCTTTTGTTTTACTTGTGTGATCTCATATTTCTGTTGACTCCCTATACCCCAGTGCCAACATACTATATCGTAAAATGATCTTTTAAAATGTTTCAATTGTTATTTTAAAGGGATAGTTCACTTTGAAATTAATTTTTGATATGTTTTAGCTTACCTCAAGGGCATGTAAGATGTAGGTGTCTTCGTTTCCACAGCATTTTAAATTTTTACATTTTTTGGTCAAACCGTTGTTGTCTGTCAGTTATATAATGCAGTTTTAGGGGTCCACCTCAAAGAGCATGCACAGAGAAGTCAAAATTAAACATGATTTAATGACTCATGAATGTAAGTACACACTGATGACCTAAGACACGAAAGGAGCGGTTTGTGTGAGAAAACGAACAGTTTAGTTTGTACCTCTTGTTAACAGCCGTCGAACTGATCTGAATCAGATGTTCAACTAACCCGAACTGAAACGTCTCCAGACGTTACGGCGGAAGTGATCTCTCGCGTGTCTACGTCACGCATTGTTTACATGGAGATTTCGGAAGTTTTACCTTTCACTAAACATATTTAGATATATCGAAATCGTCTTCCATTGCGATTTCCCATATATCTAAATATGTTTAGTGAAAAGGTAAAACTTCCGAAATCTCCGTGTAAGCAATGCATGACGTAGACGCGCGATAGATCACTTCCGGCGTAACGTCTGGAGACGGTTTCAGTTGGACATTTGATTCAGATCAGTTCGACCGACGGCTGTTAACAAGAGGTAAAAACTATATAAATACTGTTCGTTTTCTCGCACAAGCCGCTCGTTTCGTGTCTTAGGCCATCAATGTGTACTTACATTTACGAGTCATTAAATCATGTTTAATTTTGACTTCTCTGTGCATGCTCTTTGAGGTGGACCCTCAAAAATTGCATTATATGACTGACAGACAACACCGGTTTGACCGAAAAATGTCAAAATTGAAAACACTGTGGACACAAAGACACCTAAATCTTGGATGCCCTTGAGTTGAGGTAAGCTAAAACATATGAAAAATGTATTTCAAAGTGAACTATTCCTTTAAGAATAAGATATATGTTGACTGATAGAAGCTAGATATCAGTTTTAAATCTGTACGTCTGGACTTTACCTGTATTGTTTGGGGTCACTTGGGGACTTAATAATTTGAGGGTCCCCTGGGTTGTCATCTCCACCACTGTCCCCTGGAGGTGCGTTTGGGTCTCTGAGTGGTTCTCCCCGGTCTGGACCAGCAGACTGAGCAGGGCTGCTAGCTGCAGCACATTTGAACTTGTTTGTTTGTGGCATCTTGAGAAATGATGCTACTTTTGCACTGGAGTTGAGGTGAATGGGGCGGTTTATGAGCCTGCTACAAAACAGGGGAAACGTACGCGCAGCCTTCAACAGAGCGATCCTGACTTTTTTTTTTTCAGTCTAAAAGAAATGATATGTATATTAGAAACAGGATCACCATTAAAAGTAAACACATTACATACGCCATCTTAAATGATACAGTCGTGTCTGGTTTTCACGAGTGAATACTTTAACTTCGGGGACATCTTTTTTTTTTTTTTCCACAATTATCATCACTAACTTTACTGTGCTACAATGAAGCTAATCCGCTACAGACACAATTTAATATGACGCAAAGACACACAGATATGCACTAGCTATGTTTAATAGTCGGATTCAGCTAATTTATCTAAAATATGATACGACCAAGTGAGTTCATTTCCGGGAAATATTTCACAAAGTTAGTCAAGTTTCATCGCGGTCTCATACCTGCTGTCCTGATGATGGGTCAGCCGAACATTAAAGCACAGGGCCTGTCACCGGTAGGTTGCGTCTATGCAACAAGGAGGGTTCTGATTCGTCAAAGATCATTGACGTGGTAAAACGCGAGTCTGTGATTGGCCAAAGTTATTGCCAGGGTGAATACATCTGTTTCATCTGTGTCAGCATTCTGTGGTTGTCTGTGGGTAATGTGGATACTTGCATTTGGATTTCCACCTTCGATTACGAAACTTTTGTAACGACACAATTTCTATTCTTGTTTCTTTTTTATGTAAGTAAACGCCAGAGAGCATAATCCAATCGCCCCATACCCAAACAATATTTATACGATTTTTTAATATTTAATATCTTTTATAAGAACTGTAACAATGATATGTCTAAGAATGTCTGACTATAACAACATATTTTGTAAAGCCTCTATTAAACCAGTAAAGCCTGGCATGCAATAATAGTAAGACAAATGTAAGTAAGTAAGAAAAATAGTTAAGAGAAAAGGCATATTTAGGCCTATTTGAATTGGTTTCAATAGCCTATATCAAATTGCTGACCTATATTGAATGTTCAGTAAACTAATAAAAGTGGACAGCACAGGCACAGCTTAAGTGTTGTTTTGAACCTCCATTTCTTTCCATTTAATTACCTAGGTACCCTGTGAAAAGAGGCTTATGCTGCATCCATGACAACCAGATGTGAAAGAGTATGCTGGTAAGTCAAGATGTTAGAGTATAGGTTGTGCACATTGCAGTGTTTTTGTTGCATATCATATCACATAAATGCTGCTATTGTGGATTAGACCTGCTGGTTTGTGCTTGAGCCTTATATGAAAAAGAGTTAGACCCTGCTGACAGTGAAAGTAAATTTTGTGTTTTTTCTGGAAGGTTCTTATTTGTTGGTGTTTAGAACAGGTAATCTGTTCTTAGTCATTCCATTCTGGTTAATTGTTTCTACATTTTACGATTCGAAGGCTCTCCAAATGGAGATAATCATAATCATTGGATTCCCTCCCTGTATAATCCTGTGTGGGTATTACATGCCAGTGAACGCGTTTGTATTGTTTAGCAGTGGATGACTGCGCTCTCTCCGTCAGTAGGGGGAGCTCTCGTCATGGGCTATTTTCTGCTTCATTTATGATCGCTGCTTTGATGTAATCTTTTAGCATTTCAAGTGTGATGCTTCACATGATAAGAGGTGATTTCCCTTGGAGCACTCCTCCTGTTTTGTGAAATGCTGTGTCGCAACATTTTGAGTTTGGGTCTGGTGTGTTTAAATTTTTTAACAAGATTTTGACAAGGAAATGCTGTAGGCCAGAACAACACTCAAAACCGATAAACAAATCAGACACTGAAAATTAAAGGGATATTTATCGTTTAGGGTCAATACAGGTAAAATGGAACCGTTTCTGACAATGTGTCATCATTGTTGATATTAAAATATGATCTAAATGGCTACATAAGGGTTCAGAACTTAATGCTGATTTTAAAGGGACGAACACTGATAGATGATTTAGGCTATTGTGCCCCTTATACTTATAGAAACCTACAGAATAGTCCTGAATAGTCTTATGTGAAAAGATTTAAAGGGGACATATGCCATTTTCGAGTTAATTTGATTCTTTAGGGTCTAAATGAAAAGTTTGTAATATACTTTAAATCAAAATTCTCATTAGTATTGGAAGAAAACACTCATTTTACCTGGTCAAAAACAGCTCTGTTTTATTTCAGCACGCCGTTTCAGTGCATATGCCTTTAAATCCTAATGAGCATTGCTAACACCGCCCCTCTGTTATGGCCTTTTGACACAACAACAGTTGAGGGTATATTTGGCAGGAGTCTCTGAGTAGTCTCTGTCTCATTATAAACGTGGGATTATGAATTATATTGAGAATGTCATACATAGAATCATGGCGTAATGTACCTTGAGTGTAAACCTTAGCCGCATTCATTGTAAAGCGTGCAAGCGATTTGCAAAGATTCATATAAAGTTTAATAAAACTTTACACTCACTTCTTCTGGAGGTGCAGCAGGAATATGAATAGTTGGTACCGATTTTATTTTCAGGAGCAGTTTCTTAGTAAAACCAGTTTTATACTGACACTTGTTTATAAAGCAGTGTGGTGAGAAAAAAGATTTGCGAATCGTGCAAACATGAAAGCATTGGAATTGCTAGTGGGGAATAGGGGAAAACATATGGAGATTAAAACAAAAACACTGGATAGATTTTTATCATTATATGATGGTTGTGTACTGGCAATGCCAACACACATTTCAGTACAATCAACTTGAAAAAGTGCATGTACCATTATGTGACCCTTTTAACGAAAGATTCTAATTGGTCAACCTAGGCATTCAATGGTCAGATTTTTCCTACATTCGCCGTCGTCCATGGCAACGCTGTATATCTCTGATGGCACTTCAGTTTAAATATACTGTAATTTTGCTGCAGTCAGTGTTCACCTTGTTGCTAAAGGCTGATTGTTTTGTAAATTTTAGTATGCATTTTAAAATATACATTTTTATATGATAACAAACAGTTGTTTATATTGTAATCTAAAAAACAACAAAACAATTAAAATGCATATTCTTTGCCATTTATATGTTAGTACACCTGTCTGTACGGACACTGCCATTCTCCTGCATGTCTTCTAAAATAGCACCCTTCACCCACAGCACTTCCATCAGGAGTTTACATGGGGAGTCCAAGGGACAGGTTCCCATGGCAACTGATGTATATCCTATTTAAAATGGGTGGGTAGTTTAATTAGCCTAACACTGGTTATTCCTCAAGGCCGGCCGTCCTTGGTGGAGGTGTGAGGAGAGGGGTCATTGCTCTGTGCTATCCATGAGGAGCACGGCACCTCACTAAATGGTTAAAGCACCTGTGGATCCTGATAGCTCCCTCTCCTGCACCTCAGTGTTAGCTACACCCTTCATCTTCCTGTTTCTAAAGCTGGATAATTAATTACCAGCTCTAAATGAGCTCAAATGGCTTGACCACCAGATTAAATCTTGTGATTTATTTTTCTTCTGAAAAAATGGCACCTGTGATTGTGTCTCTTCAGTGGCAAATTGAGACAGTTGGTTTTGTCAAACAGTCTTTGTTGGTTTCATGTGAGAGGGATTTATAATTGAACAGAGTGCTTTAAATGATTTGTTAATTAGTCTAAGGTGTTTAAAATCATGTAAATCCTTAATACAATCATTCTTCAAACAAAGCTAATCTTTTGTAATTACGTACAATTACTTGCTTAAATTGATCAGTGGAAAGCATGACTTGGCTATTATAATATTATGCAATGGAGATTGAATTGTTTTCTTTGAAGGGGGTTGAAATATGCGTTCAGGTCAGATGGCATTCGTTTGCAGAGATGTTTGGGGTTTCTGGACCCCATTACTATCCTGTCAATCACCTCATCAACATGTGCCCGATACCTACCTTTAATAGCGATCATAATTTCAACCCCTCAATTCCCTAATCATTTGTTTGTTTGTATTATTTGTTTCTCTTCCAAGGTCTCTGGTCAATCATGTTGCAGCAATAATTTAATTATTAATTTAATCACCTTCAGCAGGCTTTTGAAGAAAAGGGAAGCTGCTGTCGCAAGCTAATTCACTGGAACATTTTCAGATCCGCAGCCCTGATCTGTGTGATGGCATTAAAGATTTTTTTTAAGGATCTTCAGGAAAATGCTTTAATGCTCAAAGGCACAGAGAGCTGCTGCCTGAGACAGAGTATTAACTAGCTTTAGCTAAGATTCTGTTACCTGTGGGAAATTCACAATAAAGGGAAAACTAAAGTCGATATGCCTATGTGTTCAGAATATTACTCTGGATATACGAGAAATTAGTTTGCTTTGGTTTTAATACATAGCGATTGAAGATTGCATGCTGCTATTTATTAAGCATTTATTTATCCATGCATATCACTGTCAAATGACAAACTCATTATGAAGTAATTAACTGGTGATTTATAAGATAATTAATCAGCCATATGAGAAATCAGTAAAAGTGGGCATCAAGTCAACATTGTTCATTCCCAGTTCCAAAATAAGCAACATGGCCATGTATGAAGCACCACATTGTTGTGCAGTAGCAGATGGCACTATGTTTCCATGGTAACCAAATTAAGGTTTCATTAAATTGTAAGGGGCCTATATCATGAAGGATGACGAATAAGTAACACATGAAGCCATATCGCTCTGGGAATAGTTGCAGTATTAGCCTATTTAATAATACGAGTAAAGTGGCTTACAAAACCCTTCGCCAGCGTTACGTATTCTGGGTACAAACAAACTCAACTACTTTCTCTCGTAAATCAATGCAAATCTCACAGATATTTCTCATGAGAGGAGAGCGAGCGTAACACATTAAATCGCATTAAAAAGCCAAGTTAAATCAGAAACGGTGTGTCGCGCGCTGACTGCTGCGTTCATATTATTTTCATCATCTCGCGCATATTTGAGCGTTTCATAGCTGGGCTGCAGGCGGGCGGGCGCGCGCGCTCGATGCAATATATTTTACTTGGAGACCGAAGTGCAGCGCCATCCTGTGATTTTATTTCCATGCCAACTTGAACCGGGTTAGTTTTTGCAACTGTTTTCAACCGAAATGTACCAAGATCTCGCTCATCATAAGTCTTCACAGTGGTGCTGAACTGTAGCCTTCGCTGTCTTCACTGTTGAGCGCTCGTCAGGGGAGCGGACCTGCATCCTAAAGCAAACCTTTCTGAGACATTGCAGTCCTGTCACGTCTTCGGCTCTCCTATTTGCTTCCACCACGAGAGCGGAGAGAAGAAGAAGAAGAAGCGGCTCAACGGTGGTGACATGGCAAGAAGCAGCATTATTTAAAGTGCTCAATCTTCTGCTCTTTTAATCCCACTGCAGCAACCTGAGTGAGTAGCGCACATTTCTGCTCAGTTAATGCCTCTGATATGGATCCGGACGCGGGCGGTGGTAAAGCCAGACAAAGGGGAATGCTAATAGATTGCATTTTAGCGCACTGGATTATCATTATGTGTTAATTATATATTTGACAGCCTAATATAATGGCATGAATCGCTCTTGGTAAGCTAATGGACTATACCTTGTGTTTAGCTTCCATAAGTTCAGCTTTTTCATGCGGTGCTTGAATGGTTTCCTTATGTCTGTATATTGGATACTCAGTTCAAAGCTGGATCTGATCTTTGGGTCTGTTCTGTCGAGAGAGCAATGTGATTTTATGGACTGGATTTCAGTTTAACTTTGTCTTCATTTTTTTAATGTATCTTTTTGGGTTTACATGGATTTGCCAATTAAGAATATGCTTTTTTTGTATCATACTTTACCTCAAAGGACTGTAACTGCAAGAAAAAAAAAATCTGTTACCCCAAATATTTTGCTTGCAATAATATGCTTTGCATGCATTAGTGGCGGCCTGAGGGAGCTACATTATTTCAATGACCTGTGTGCACATACCCCTTCAGCAATCAATATAACCTAGGTCTTATTAACATCACATTCCTAAGTGCCCTGCTGTGCACATTAGCTAATAGGTGCTCATGGAAGAGGGGAGAAAGAAATATTTTCCATGGAGGTCAAATTGATATTCCAGAGTCATTAGCTGATTTAGAAACTAAATCGAAACCTCTAGAGAAGCATTATGCCTTTAAATGGATTATGCCACATTTTGCATCTTCTCAATATCACTTTAGTAAATGCAGCAGGCATACTTTTAAGTCAGTATTAAGCTCTGGTGCATTTGCTGACGTTGGTAATTGAAGCCTTAATTTTTTATTTCAACTATATTGTTTGCCGTAAAAAGCTGCAGTCAAAACTAAGCTGCATTATGCTCCGTCATACAGTATAGATGATAGCCTCCCCTATTCTTCAGTATTATCACAGCTAACTTGTCAAAAGTCAACATAATTGGAATTGAGCAGTTGTTCATCATCCTCTTTGTATTCACATCACTAAAACTGTTGTATTTTTTTCAGTGCAGTGAAGGAGCTCTTGAGGCTATGCACTTGCCTGCATTTGGTGAAAGCATGTTGTGGGTTACACTGCTAAGCACAATTGCACTTGGATGGACGACACCTATCCCTCTACTTGATGATTCAGAAGAAATAGACGAACCTTGCTTTGAGCCCTGCTACTGCGAAGTGAAGGAAGGCCTGTTCCACGTTCATTGTGACAGCAAAGGATTTACAAATATTAGCCAAGTCTCACAGTCATGGCTTAGACCATTCAAGCTCTACCTGCAGAAAAACTCGTTACGGAAGCTCTACTTCAACAGTTTTTTGCACTTGAACAATGCAGTGGCCATTAATCTGGGCAATAATGCCCTGCAGGACATCCATGTTGGGGCTTTCAATGGTTTGAGCTCCCTGAAGAGGTTGTACCTTCACGAAAACAAGCTGGAAGTGTTCCGGAATGACACATTTCTCGGACTGGAGAGTTTAGAATACCTTCAGGCAGACTATAATGTTATCAAGAGAATAGACAGTGGGGCGTTCCGAAATCTCCACAAACTCAGAGTGCTCATCCTTAATGACAATTTAATACCCATGCTGCCGGCGTTTCTTTTTAGATCTGTCTCTCTGACGCACCTTGACTTGAGAGGCAACCGACTAAAGACGTTGGCTTATAAAGGGATTTTGGAATATATCGGTCGCAGTCTTATGGAGATCCAGTTGGAGGAGAACCCTTGGAACTGTGTCTGCGATATCATCCAGCTCAAGGCCTGGTTGGAGCGGATTCCGTACACTGCAGTTGTTGGCGAGATCACGTGCGAGTACCCTTTCCACCTCCACGGAAAGGACCTCAGAGAGATCAAACGCGGTGAGCTTTGTCCCTTATTAAATGATGGCGAGATTGATTCAATTCTAGCCGTCCTACACTTACCATTCTACACGGGGAGAGCGAGGCCTACGAAGCCGTCATCTATAGTCTCACCGAATCAAAACACCGTCTCCTCTGTGGAACAAAGAGAAAGACCTCCAAAGCCAACAAAAAGACCCAGGCCCTCAAAGACACCACCAACACCACGCAGTGTGTTCCCTAATCAGCCGCCTGTAGCCGGATACCAGACACGGCCGCCTATACCTATCATTTGCCCCATTGGATGTACCTGTAACTTGCATATTAATGACCTAGGTTTGACAGTCAACTGTAAGGAGAATGGGTTTCGGAACATTTCTGAGTTGATGCCTCGACCCTTGAATGCCAAGAAGCTTTACTTAAGTGGAAATCTCATTCAGAGAATATACAAGTCCGATTTTTGGAATTTCTCCAGTCTTGATTTATTGCACTTGGGAAACAATCAGATATTTTACGTTCAGGAGGGGGCTTTTGTTAATCTCCCTAATTTGAGAAGCCTTTACCTGAACGGTAATAGTATTGTCAAGTTAACTCTTGATATGTTCCATGGTTTGCACAGCCTTGAGTATTTGTATTTTGAGTACAATGAGATACGAGAAATCCAGCCGGCTGCCTTCAGTTTAATGCCCTCCCTGCAGCTTGTTTTTCTCAACAACAACCTCTTGCGAACATTGCCCGTGGGAACATTTGCAGGTAGCTCGCTGACACGCCTGAACCTGCGCAACAACTACTTTCATTGCCTCCCGGTCAGCGGCGTTCTAGAACACCTGCATGCTGTAGTCCAGATCGACCTAAATCAGAACCCCTGGGACTGCTCCTGTGACATCATCCCTCTCAAAGATTGGCTGGACACGCTGAGCTTAGTGGTCATAGTCGGAGAAGTGGTGTGTAAGACCCCCGAGCTGGTCTCAGGAAAAGATTTACGCTCTCTGAATTCTGAAGTGATTTGTCCTGAGCTCCGACAGTCCTCACTGTCTCCTGCCGAAACAGATAGTGGGCTTATCACTACGTATCCCGAGGTGGGGCCGCACCCGCCGAAAGGTGCCATACCCCTCTCTGTTCTCATTCTCAGCCTGCTGGTTCTGTTCGTGTCTGCCTTCTTTGCTGCGGCAGCTCTTTGCGCATATGCTCTTAAAAAGCGTGAAAAGCTTCCCTTTAGGAAGCAAGGGGAAGTGGGCCTGGCAGGCATTCAGATGGAATGTGGGATATTCACAGAACAGCCACCAACCTTACCAGAAACTCCTCCTTCCAATCATGTGTACGATAGCATCGGTGCTCCCTCTTCGCACATGTGCAGCAACCCCGTTTACAAAAGCGGACAGGAGGAGTCAGGGCAGAAGCATCCATTCTCAGAGACAAAAGAGAGCGGTTCACACTACAGAACGCTGGTGGAGAAGGAAAAGGAGTGGACCATGGCCATCTCCAGCTCTCCCATTAACACTATTGTCAGCGTCGGCCCGCCGTGTGGTGACATTGCCGGCTTTCATGAAAACGGAATACTCTGTCCAACTGTCATTGATAGCCAAGGTCCCACGCCCAAGGTGGGATTAGTGGACAGTCTTTTTGGCACGAATCCCCAGTTTAGCAACCTGCCTGACAGACACACACATCCACCCTCAGAGTATCCACATGCCAAACAGGATGCCAGGCAAAAGCAAACGATCACAACCACAGGGACAAGGACAGGATGTCCTAATCAAACCCAAAGTGATTACCCTGAGCTGAGGGCTAGACTCAAAACAAAGATGGATTACATTGATATGCTGGAGAGGTCATACCAATTCTAAGACATGTCAGATATAAGACTGCACATCCAAAATGAAAATGGTAAGATGGAAAAAGAATTCATGATGGTACGGTTTTCCCTCAAGTTGCTCTGGAGGAAATCCCTTGTTCAGATTTTTTTAAAGTGCCTTCATAAGAGCAGCCAGCAATGTTGTAAATGAGTATTTTTGTATCACAGTTTTATTTATCTAAAATACATAGATTTACATTAGAAGGAAAAGGATCAACTGCTGTTTCCAGACTTTGCAATGTTGGTAAACGTGAAGCAAATTATTCGTATGAATGCAGGGCGTGCGGTCTTGGCTTTTAACTCGTTTGCATCAAAAACGTCTGAGATATTTTTTATTTAACTAAAAATTGTCTATCAGCAATAGAGATACTGCAGTTATTGTATAACTGTTAAGTGCTTTGTTGAATCTGTTTTTGCAAATTGAGTAGATTGTCTTTATCTGGACTTATTGAATGGTTTTATGGACCAAGCTAAGGTCAAAACATGTAAAAGATTGGGAACTATTGATCATGTTTAGGGACGTACCTTTCCATGGTCTATCTCACATAGGCAATGACAGATATGTGCATATATTTATTCTTAGATTTCAGTGTTGCAATTATTATTGTTAAACATCATGTTAAATCAGTGTATAATGATTATGCCTCTGGTTTAGCCTTCCTTGAAAAAATAACCCATGAATTCAATAAAGGGTGCTAAACTCAGCCAAGTTCTGCAAACTGTACCATTTTGAGTTGCAGACATGCAGATTTTGGCCTCTGCAGCATACACACACACACACACACAGCATTTTATCCACATGGTTGTAATATGCTTCAAAATAGATTCATTAGAACAAAGTGTTTCAAACGAAACCTTATATGCTGGAAAGAAACTAGAAAATATCAGCGTGAAATTTGTCAGAGATTGTATGATATTGATACAGTCAATTTGCGAAAGACTCTGTCAGGTCACCCACATACCTGGAGGAGAGGAAGCAGAGAATATGTGCAGCATTCTTATAGCATCCTCTGCAGTCTTCAGTCCCCTGAGTGTCCATGGGAGGGCATCCGTTAGATACACCTATTCACCATGCATAAGCTGGCTTAACCTAGTTACGCAGCATTGCGTAAGGGTGAAAAATACCTTTTTTGGCGTCACACTGCAAAAACCTTGAATAAAGTCAAAACTGGAATGAGATGAACCTGAATATTTATGAATATCGGAAGTTCCATCATCCCGTGATTTGACTTTTTATTTATTTATTTTTGATTCCTCACCTCACTTTTTGCTTTTATAATTTCTCATCTCATTTGGATGAAATGCAGTTACAAACCACCACTTAGAGCCAGCTAAACACATATTCCCATTTTAGGCACAAAGAGCTACAGTAAACATTAAAGTAATGGACTGTCTAAAGTATGAAAGTGTGTGCCTGATTGTTTTAGATGCTCACAAAAGGGTTTTGCTATTGGTCCAGCTTCTCCTGATCCAAGGACACGCGTGTGAAAGGAGGGTAACGCCAGAGCCCCGGATGATCTACCCTTATCGCGCTGCCCCTGTTTATTTTTGCTAATGTTGTACTTGGCAGAATCTATCCCTCACAGGCCATCCATCATTTACTCAGTTGGACGTTTATAATGGCATTTCTGCTTCTAGCATACGGACCTGCTTGTCACAGAGAGCAGCTTCCTAACCACCTTTCCTCAGTGATAATTCACAAAGCTTTTGTCCAAAGTATGAGGAGAGATAATCCTCTCAATGCCACTCCAGTAACCCTCATTATACGCCTCTGCTACCCAATCCCACAGACGGCCTGGCCAACTGATCCTGTATGCAGAGAATGCGATCGCAGGGGCAGTCAGCTGCTCTGCTACATAGTGCTCATGTGCCTCGCCAAGACAAAGTGGCATTTAACCAAGAGATCATGAACAGAAAGAAATGGGCAAATGTGAAATGACAGCTTATGTTTAATGGTTGATGCAATCTAACTAACCAGCAGTTACTTTCTTTGAGGGTATTGTGTGACTACAGTATTTTTATGGAAATGCTCCTAACATAAAAAGTGTCATCATTATGAGGTTAATAATTGCTTCTGTAAAATGCTCTCAGAACAGCCATTTAACAAATCACTGTTATTATGAATTCTGAACACGACATATGGCGTTGAATGCGAAAATGTAATGCACCGCACCACGGATAATGTGTTTCCAACACGTAAATGAGCCACAAAGTACCTGCAGAATTTTCAAAGGGATGCAATTAGTCAGCAAACGGCGTGTGTCGTTGCTCTCTGACATTTGCAAGACTGTGGCCTTTTCCTCTGGCTGTCACGCCTGTAATGTGTCTGCTCAGACATGCCGTCAAAACCATTGCCCCTTGAGAAAATTCAGGGACACCATAGTGCAGGCAGTTGTCATTTTACTTAGTTGAAAAGCTGGACAGCTTGGACATGGTTCAAGTGTTCCACTGTCGCCAATGCTGTTCTTTTTTTTTTTTTTTTTTACAAAATTTATCACAGAGCAGAAAAATCGGAAAAACATTTGCACTGGCTTGCATTTAGATGCGCTTCTCTTTAAGAACCAGGCATGCTATTGTTCTGGAAAAAACCTCAGCAAACGCCTTTCTAATACTGATAATACCTTTCTATATCGACCAATATTGCTGCGGTTTTGTGTTGGGTGATATTTGCTGCACGTGGTTTGTGCTTTAACCTTTCAATATATTGAAGTTTTTTTTTTTTTTTTAAGAAAAGAGGAATAAAAAGAATGTGATTGAAAGGGACAGGCAGAGACAGAGAAAAAATGGAAAGTGTCTTTAGAAACCACACACATAGCTTAAGTCGTTAGATATAAGGTTTTACACAGGTCACTATTTTATTGAACCAATTTAATCTCAAACCAATTGAATCCCTAGTGATCACTACACACTATACTAGGTTTATTCAGTGAACATTTTTTATTTGAATAAAATGTAATTGTTTAGATGTTACCACACGAAGAACATTTTTTCTATAGGGATGCAAAATGTATCGACCATACTGGTGCGGCCATTATAATAATTTTCAAGAATTAATGAATATTGGATATTGAATGAATATTTAGTGAGTGTGAGATGATGGCAATGGTTGATCTTTAAAAACACAAATTTAATAACGCTCGTAAATGAATTTTTATTTGTGAATGAATAAATATTCATTCTTCATACTGTACAAGATGCCTAAATTCACTTGTAGAATTGGAAATGATTTTTATTTATTAAGAGACAATAGTAATAATTTTTAATATTAATATTGCCATTTATCAGTTAATATTCCTACTTATTAGAATTGTAATTTTGAAGTGTCCCCATTTAGTATGTTTTCAGTGTGATTTTCTTATACTTTACAACACTACAGTATAATATGTTTCTCTGTGACTAACATCTAGCAGATTGTCAGATCAGCTCAGAAACCCTGACTGAATAATAGAATCTCATTGCTAGTATAGGAAATATTACCTCACACGCACACTTCTTTAAATGTACAGCTGGTGCAAGAACAGGCTCGTGCTTTGTATGCTGTACAGGTTCAATCTCTGTTTGAAGCAGCTTTGACACCATACTGAGAGCTTTGTCTTGGGAAAAGAGAGTAGGATGCTGTCAAACCAGATTTTTTTGTTTTTGTTTCTCCTCCTTTACTTTTCTTTCTTTATCTGGAATTAAACTCTGCCAGCAAGTAGAAAAGTTGTATTTTAGTGTCTGACGAGTGACTTTTTATGCCCAATTTCTTCGTACAGCACGCCGGTGCTGATACAGTAATAGTGTGAGCTGGTTATTCCCTGTCCATGGTGCTGAATTTATTTTGTGCAAAGGATAGAGAAGGTATCAGCAAGGCGTTCTGCGAGGCTCTGTGCTGTGCTGTGCAGCTTTTGCGGTGTGCTATTTCCTGCAGTGGGAGCTGTTTTTGTGCATTTGAGGATGAATCTAGAATCTAGTACACTGTGATGCAGCAATCTGCACCGTCTCTTAAGTCCATCATCTGTTGTAGTTCTTGGACATTAATGGGAGATCTGTCAGTGTAATTGTGTGTTTGTCTTGGCGGGGAGGGCATTGATCTGACCTACGGTATCTGACGGAACACCAGTCACAGTAATTACAGGTATTCATTAAGAAAACTTGATCAGCGTTCAAGGGGGAGACGAAATGAAGACAAAGCAAATTATATGTGGTATTTGTTTATTTGAATTGATTTGAATTTGTATATTTAAAAATTTGAAAGTAATGCTTTTTATCTCTGATATCTGCCAATGGGTTTATGGGAAATCATTACAAAAGAGGCTTCTTGGAACTATAGACAGCACTTTATTTTTAATTAGGCCTATCTGTTATTCTCAATGGAGAATTTAGCTGATGATGATTTTTTTCTTTTCCCAGCAGCTTTTTTCCTGGAAATATCTCTCACCTAGAAAATTCCTAACATCTTTCTTAATCTTATATAAAGGGAGAAAGAGACAGACATGCAAGCACAAAGCGATTGTGTGATTGAGTGATGATTTTTATTATGCTAATAGTAAAATGCTGAAGTCTCCACAGAGATGTTTATGCTTGTGTCAGAGTGAGCTGCTGTGGGGAGGAGGGAACTAAATGTGGAAAGCAAACATAGAAGCAGATGAAAAAATCAAGCAGAAAAAAGCTCAAATGAACAAAGGAAGCTCTTTGTTTTTTAATCTCCTCCACGTTTCATGTCCCACTCAGTCAGTTATGATAGAAAATTATGTTAGAGATCATGTACATGAAACGAGAGAGTGAGTCCTTGATGTGATAGTGTCGACATGGATGACAGCAAATTTAATGCGCAACAGTCGGATTCCGGAAGTATAAATCCCATTATTTCTCCATATAGGGGAATTCATTTTGAACTATGGCTTGCAAACCTTTAAAGACAGATCCACTGTAAACTTCAAGGTTGTTAACTGATGGTATATGCTTTTGTTTTTAAATTGTGTTAAAAAATAGTTTTGTGTTCAGTGGAATTCCTGGTGAAAAACTACAGTTCATTACCCATGATTCTGCAGAGAAATCTCCACCAATCATAGAATCGGGATAAGCAAATCTCTCCAAAAGAACACTTTAGCACCTTCCCACAAACATTCATGGGGACTGTTCTTTCCTTCATTAAAGGAGTCATGAATTGAGAAATCTAATTTTCCTTGATTTTTTTTTTTATAAATAAAACGGAAACGGAGTGTTTGAAAAAGAGATTCAAAACCAGGAGTGAAAATAGCTTATTACTTCTAGGATGTTTTTTGATGTAAAAATAACATTATAAGTGGGCATCAGAGAGCATTAAGAGAGGGATTATTTTTAAATCCCTAAGGGTGTTTTTATGAATAGGAAAAATACTTCCAGAACCCAGGCCACTGGGCACTGTTGCACTCTTTTAAGAAATATGTAAACAGCGTGATTGATCAATCGGAATTAAGTATTCCAGAAAGCTGTTATATGAAATAATATACTGCGATAATGATGGAATTCAATTCATTATATAACACTAGTTTCCATAATAAGCTAATTACAAAAGATTCCACTGAGCTAGATAAGACCATAACTAGCAAAATGTACACAGGGCATAGAGCAATTAATTATTAAATCTCATGTCTGATTGACAGAAATAGTTTCGCTATCTTAATGTTTGTACAAGCTAGGCTATACCTGAAGCTATGTAGTGTTTCTGCATGATAAGACATTACAATAATAAAGAGCTTTTTTATGTTTTTTTTATTGGATGCAACAATATAATTACAAAGATAGCATGATTAGAGTCTTGTGCCCTACCACCTCAAGACTATGCCGCTTCAATTTCTTTTTCAGTCAATCCCAAACCAATCAAAATATCTGCGGAGAGGCATATCCACTCTCTGGTTTTTCTTCCCCCACCATTTTCCTTCGTTTAAATGAGAGTGCTGACCCCATTAGATAAAAAAGAGAAAGAAGAGAAGACAGACTGCGTTCATTTTGAGAAGAGTGATTAATTACAGATGTTACTGAGACAATGAAATATAGATCATACCGACTGGGACTCCAGCCGGGTTTACTCAGTGTCAGGCTCTTCCAATTTTGATCAGAAGGAAAGGAATTTATTGCCGAGCTCTTTGGCACAGGTTTTTGTGATCATTAACATTCTCTTCAAAGGCTTGCAAAAAAGCATACTGACCAAAAAAGAAATAATAATAATAACAAAAAGGGAGAGAAGGAAAGCTGTGACTTAGTGTTATGTGTTGTGGTAGATTTATCTAGATTTTTTTTTTTTTTTTTGCGGTGTTGCAACTCATTTGGAGCTTGTGTGGCTTGTGTAAATGGCGTTCTGAAATGAAATCTCTAAACCAAATCCTTCTGTCTAGAGAACGAAATGGAAACGAGAGGATGTGCAAAGGAAAAAAGGCGAGAGAAGATAGACTTTGCATGGCTGAGATAAAGGACAGATCATTAGTCAGGGCTCTTAATATAACTGCAGGAACAGGAGAGCATGGCACTGCCAGTTCTTAGACATTTGGGATCTATTTCCATTTTATGTGTACTTATTTCATAACCATCTGCAGATGTGAAAGTTTACGTTAATGAAATGTGTAATTTACGTTTACACTGATAACATGACTTGGGTTGAGCTGATTTTATATAAACTTTTTGTTTTATTTCTCCATCTTTTGCTGCACATTTTTAATTTCTCCTGGAAAAACAATGACTAATATCCGAGTCCACCTGCATTTTGGAACATTTCCAGAGAAAACATTATGCCAAAAAAAGCTATTTATTATTATGAAAAAATGCAAATTGTGATAAATACTAGGTATTATTAATCAGATGTAAATGGAATAAGTGTTTTTATTATAAATAGCATACACACAAGTGGACACTTTAAAACAAGCTTCATGCAGGGTTAGCTTTTTTCTTTTTTTCCAAAAAATCATAGATAGATAGATAGATAGATAGATAGATAGATAGATAGATAGATAGATAGATAGATAGATAGATATAAATGTATCAAAGTTTCCACAAAAAAGATTCATAAAAATAATAAATGTTTCTTGAGCAAATCAGCATATTAGAATGATTTCTGAAGGATCATGTGACTGATGATGCTGAAAAATTGTTAAAAAAAATTGTTTAAATTGTAATAATATTTCAAAATATTATTGTTATTATTGTTATATTTTTTGCTCAAATAAATGCAGCCTTGTTGAGCAAAAGATAGTTGCTTCAAAAGCATAAAAAATCTTACAAACCCCAAAACTTTTGAATGATAGTGTATTTTGCAATTTCATGTTTCAGCCACAGATGTCAGTAGAGAGGTCAACGTTCTGGAGTGCATCTTTGAAGAGAAGGGTCACCCTAAAATGTTGTCCCAAAACCTAGTGGGTTGAAGTTGAAGCCTCGCGGGAGGCGCCATTGTAGCAGAACTTCACCTGGTGTTAGGCCGTGTGTCCAACAAAGCGTTTTTCCACGCGCCTGGCATATGTGTTCAATTGTTTTCAATGGGAGCGCAATGTTTTTTAAACGCCATGAGCGTAACGAGGCGCTAAGCGTTTTTTTCACGCTGAAGCGCCCAGCACTTTTTACTGGTCGCCGAGAGTTGGAAAAAGTTCAACTTTGGATAAAACGTAGCTCTCATCACTGTCACTTTTTACCCAGTCGTCCAATCACAGTGGAGGAGGGGCGGGACTAATACCACACCGACCAACTGTCACAACATTCTTTCTGTACAACGACATCAACCCGCAGAGCTAACCGAACAACATAGATGAGAAGTACATTTTTATATGAAACAAATTATCTGAGAAATCAGTTTTAAGTAAACCTCTCAACGGAAAAAACGCTGCGCTGATAAAAACGCTCTCAAACGCCTAAAGCACGACGTCTTCAGCAGAGCGTCTGGCGTTTTCAGCTGGCGAAAAACTGATAAAGTCGAGGGAGAAGCCCAGAGAGTAATAAAGTTGATCCTGCGGCTAGCTCATGGACAGCTAATACTCACTCTCTCCGTCTCTGTGAGATTTGGAAAGGAATTATTTAGATTTCACTCAGCACGGCTACTAGAAGACATACAGGTTGCTCACGTGACAGGCTCAGTTTGAGCCTGCAGTACGCCTGGCGATCAGCTTTTAACGGGCTTCAGTGTTCTTCGTTGAAATCAATGGGGTCGCTGTGTCCATTTCTTTTATTGTCAATGCCCAAACCTCTATGACTTGCATAAAATAAAAAATAATATATTTCTTTTCGCTTGAAGAAATAAAAGTCATACAGGTTTTGGGATAGCTTGAAGGTGAGTAAATAATAACAGAAATTACATTTTTGGATGACCTATCCTTTCAAGGAATCTAGAAAGCTATAAAAATAAAAAAGCTATTTGTGGGTTAGTTTGAGAAGTGTAAAGTCAGCAAGAATACAAACTTGATTATTATTATTTTTAAAAATGTTTATTATTTTTGAATAATTTATCCTTGCACACATCATTTTTTTTTATATGTAAGTAATAAGGTAATGCAACCCCTTCAGCCGTTACTCACTCACAATCCAGCACTTGCCCCGAGTATGCGTTGCACTTATTGCTTTTATAAAACGGTTACCACACAATAAAAATATTAAAGTAAAAAAAAGGATTAAAAAAAAAAGTATTATTGCAACTTTCATGAAGTAAAAGCTAAAAAGCTTTTCTCCCACTAGAAAAAAAATAGTCCCTGACCATGAACAGCAACAACGCTCCAATGTGTAATATGCATGAAAGCTCAAATGAAAACAACATAGGAACTGCAGTGTTGTGCAGTGATAAATTAGACCGTTGAGTGAGGCGGTCATAGCCATGTTTTATCATGAATAAAGCACAGCTATTGACCAATCAGAATCATGGATCGGAACTAAACGTTTTATAATAATATTTAATCAAAAACATTAACCTTTAACCCTAACATTTAACACTTTACAACAACATTTCTTCTCCTATGACGTGTGGAATGACTGGACAATAGACGGGGCAAGGCAGGGAAATAATCTCTCCACTGCAATCTGTCACTCATTTAACACAATTAGCAAATGACAACAATACAACGATCGAATCATTTCCCAATGGATAAAATCCAGGCCTAGATTTTTGTCTTATTTGTGCTTCAGTCGTATATACACAGTAGGGAAGAATTGCAACTTATACAATATAATAAAAGACGATGACTGTTCTTCCTTTTGTAATTCATTGAAAAAAATCCAACCTTGAAATTTCAAGGATAACACAGTATTTTTTAAGTGAATTATAATACTATATTACATTACATACTATAGTGGAATTATGGATTTAAACACCAATTCTTTAAATGTTAAATGCCAGTAAATCTGCTGATGTAATTTATTTTTGCAAGACTATAGTGACACCGTAAAGTAGTTTGCTGGTTGCCTTCAGAATGTTGATGACGGTTTGTTGGTGTCAAGGGATGAGTTAGTCATAATGAGAGTGAGACGATTCACCATACACACATTAGTAGGCTACTGTGGTGAAAGCAAATTTTGTACAGTGGCAAAAAAAAAAAAAAGTGCACAAGTTTGTCCCATAATGCTCCAATAAAAGCTTAATGATTTCCTCAGTTGTAACGCAGGCAGAGTTTAGCGGTCTCCATTATGAGTCTTTTTTTCATTTCCTCAGAGGAGGGCAGGTTATTGTTCACATCATCACTAGTCTCAATTCCAGAACGGTTAGTTTCAGAGAGCCCAGCGGCTTCAGGGAGTCTTCTCCGCTCTTAGGCTCGCTGCCAATCGTCTCTTAACTCTGACTGCTGGAATAACACCCTCACAGTATCAATTATTCCAGTCTATTTCCCAGTCTGACACTCGCCATTATCCTCTCAGATATCATCGCTGTCATTGAAATGGAGCCATAGCGGAAGCGTTTGTCTACCTGGGAATTTGTGCCTGCTCATCCCTGACATGGAATGGATGCACAGATGTCACATTAAAATGATGGCTCATCTTTTGCGGCCCACGTGTTCTATAGCCCGTCTTCTGCAACACAGGCCCCCGTCGTACTACGAAGGGCTTCTACTTAGTCTGGAGTCTCTTGTGAAGACGGAGGAGGAGGGCTCAGATGGCCAAATTGATTTCGCTTCAATAAGGTGCTCACACGCATGTCACAACAGTGATATTCAAATTCTTTTTGAAGTGCTTAGCTCGCAGAAGAAGCTCTGTACCCAACAACGCATTCATTCGCTCACCCGTGAATGTGAAGAAAAAATGGTCCGTGACTAAGCACAATCTCTTTGATTTCAGCGTGGAGGATTCTGGGAATTCACTTAGACCAGATGGATATGCAATGTTTTTTTCTTGAATGATTGAAATTGGGTTCAGATCAATTACAAAGAGAGGCCTTGAATTGATAAGCACTTTTTGCCTTGGTTAAACGTGCACACGATCAAACGTGGGTCTGACCTTGGCTAGCGCACATGAAAGAGAAAATGACAGTGGCGGCTACATGATATGCAGTGGTGCTGTCTTCTGCAGTCTCCTATTTAGGCCTAGTCCCCGAAGTCATTTGCAAGGATAATTAGAGAGGTACATGAATTGTATCTGCAGAGCTTCTCTCCCCGTCCTTAATAAAATATGAAGTTTTTAATGACAGTGTGGTGTTATGCACCATTCATTATTCATCACTTTACGTAACCTTTATGTAAGTCCTAAATTCATCGGAACTTCAATAAGTTTGAGTTGGAATTTTGAAGGTTTCACGGTAGTTATCGATTGCAGGTTCTGATTCGGAATGGGACAGCCCTACGGAAATGAAGAGGGCGAGCAAACATGAAACAGTGCACTAGCACTGTAGCGCATCGTAGATGAAAACGATGAGATCAATCATTCAGTGGTATTTGTTCATGTGCTGGATACATAATCTGTTCCATACAGATTAAAAGAGATTATAGTTGTGGATCGGTCGTGTTTCAAAGCGCTGTACCTGGTTAACGGATTTCATGGCTTTGCAGAGATAGAGAGTGCGAATTTGCATTTCCCTGAAAACAACAACAGGAGAGCATGTTGTTTTAAGGGAATTAACCTTTGATGTTAATGAGGCACATTTCCAAAGCACATTTCAGCTGCCATATCTGAACTCTCCACTGCACGCTATCAGCTAGCATCAGTTGGAGCAAAGCAAACTGATCTCCCTCTCTCTTGTCTCTCTCCACAAGGCCACTAGCCAGGTTTTGTGCCCCATGAGACCAAGAGGGAAGAGTTCACTGAATTATGGATGTTTTACAGTGCCAGGAATTCTGTTGAAATCTTCTGCAAATAAGCTTTAAATCACTGCAGTGTCAACGCAGATTACCTCGAAACCACTGAAATCCTTAAAATGCAGCCAAAAACTCAGCAAACCCAACAAGTACAACAGGGCAATTTTGCAGACAATGCAGCAACGGAGGCAGAAAGGAAGGAACATGGCATGTTCAGATATGTCTTTATATTATGCTAATACTAATTTGTTTGTTTTTCAAGGAACTTAAGGGGGCGTTCACACTGACAGTGATTAAAATGTTGAAGGTCGTCTGAGCTGTTGGTTTCGACTGGGCGTTCCTATTGCCGCGGTACTGTCTGCCTTCCTATTGGTCATTGCCCCGATGCTCGTTTGCATAAAGTTGAGCTCATGAGAATAGATGATGTACGTTTGCTTTGTCTCTGTGAATCACTGTCGATGCGTGGCTGGTTTGCATGGCTCTGTTGACCCTTGCTGGTAGATGTCGTAACTTCATCTTTCTCCATTGATGGCCATTTACGTTTTTGGCCAAATATAAACATACAATAATTTATTATAATAGACATTTTAGTAGTGCCCAATTCATTTTTAGACGTTTGTAATTGGATGTGAAATATTTGTACTATTTATGGCTCTTTAGGTATTAAAGAGCTCCTTAGTTCGCACCAAATAAACCATTAATTGGATAAAAATTAAAGGATTTATTAAAGGGATTATATAAATAGGATTTAATAAAAGGATTTATTGATCAGAAAAAAAGCGAGGGGAAAAGTAAATGAGGTTTGGTTGAACCTTTAACTTGAGCTCCCTGTATTCAAACTCCAAGCTTGCCTCAAATCACTAGAGTAACAGCAGTGATTGTTTGCTAAGGGGAGATAACCCAAAAGCTATACCTCAACCTGAGCTTAGATGTGCTGTCGCTATTGACTTCTGTGGCACATTGTTAGACAGACAGCTACAATCTGTTCCTGCCAAAGGCCAGTTTTTAATTATTCTTATTGGGTTTGGTCTGAGCTCTCTGGGTTACTCCTCTGCATCACTTTTCCTCTCTTGACACACAAAAGTTTCCAGTAAAAGGGATAGTTTAACCCACCCAAAAACTGTCGTATACCCTCAAGCTGTCCCAAACACAGAACAACTTATTTTGAAGAATATGGAAACAGTTGTCTTCTATTAGTATAATACTATGGAAGTCAATGGGACCCATGAAACTGTTTGGTTACTGACATTCTTCATAATATCTCTTTTGTGTTCAGTAGAAGAGAGAATTTAATACAGGTTTGGAACAACTTGATGGTGAGTAAATGATGAGAGAATTTTTCGTTTTTGGTGAACTATTCCTTTAAATCCTAAGAGATGTTTTTAAGGGACATCTCTATGGTGGCCATGAGAGCTCTGCGTGCTGCAACTGAAGAAAACACATGCGAATAGAAAAAGACCAGCAAATTAAGTAAACATCTTTATCAGTTTGACAGGTGCTGCAAATTCTTATGCACAACCAAATACAGAAACACGCTGCAAATGGCACAAAGCTCAACTGCTGTAAAGAACACACATGCAAATTAAGAAAACATCTTCACCAGTTTGACAACACTTGTACTGCATATGCTCACAATGCAACCGAATACAGAAACATGCTATAAATAGCTCAGACATGTTAAGGGGAACCCAACAAGTGACGAACCAGACTGGGAGTGCATATTGAGTGGTGTTGTCGATGACCTAAAAGGTGAGGTTTTTGTTTATTTATTTATTTTATTTAACAGACAGACATACAGACCAAAATAGTGCAGTAACAAACAATCTAGTAATTCCATAATTCCAGAAGTGAAATAAAAGTAAATCTGCATGAGTGTGGGTGTTTGTATGTGTGTGTGAAAGCATAAGCAAAGTAACCATTTATTATTTATTACCACCATCATTACCATCACCACCACCACTCCTCACAACTGCCAACATTGTATTAGTCAAATTTTTTTTAAAAACTTTTATTCTTTTTTTGTTTATTTTAACATCTTGATCAGCACATATGTGTTGTCAAACTGATGAAGATGTTTTCTTAATTTGCATGTGTTTTCTTCAATTGCAGCACATTTCACCTGCCAATCAAATAAGAACAAGCCGAACAGAAACAAAGACCAGAGCACAGATTGGTATGACATTATTTTGTTTTCTAAATTTTGACATCATTAATGACGTCACATTCTTAGATTGTTTGAGATGTTTTCATCTTTATAAAATTATAAGTAGGGTTGCAACAATATTAAAATTCTGTCTGGTATTGATAAGCCATTTTTTTCATATATGGCTGATATCTGATAATTGGCTGATTACTATTTTGTCTAAATAAAAAAAAATGAAAAATGCTATTGGTGAACTTAGTCATCACAAAATTGAATGAAATTTATTTAGATCATTTCTTTAATCATATCTCTGGCATCTAAAATATGACTGAATATGGGCAATAAAGCATTCTGCTGTCAGAGCAGGAACATGGTGCTTGCAAGTAAAAACTTTTTTTTTTTTTCACTGCTGCAATGCAGAGAAAGATCCATCAAGACTGTACTTGATATGTCTGTTTGGTATATTGTTTATGCCTATTTCATCATCATGGCCACCACCACAGTGATTGCATCATATCTTGCGCTGAAACATTTGAACCCCCAGAATCCAGTAGAATTTCCCTTAGGTATTCAACGTGAGTTTGACTGCAGTCCTTATTTCAGTATTTATATTTTTCGATTTCATTTCAACACTCAAACAGATTAGTGAGAGAACGGGAGAGAGATAGTGAGCGTGTGTGAACATCTCATATCATTTGGCTTAATAAATGCAATTCTGTTCCAAAGTTTCAGCCCAGCCGAGTGTCAGAGAGAGAGTGTGCTATTAAGCATTGTGAAGTTCAGAGAATTCCATGAGTTGCTTCACACAATGGCTTTCATCTAGATTAATTGAAAATGACTTCGGCTGAGTACAGCCTTTGCAGACACAATGTCTGCTCGGTGCTGTAATTATTATCCGTTGATTTGGACCATGCTGTACAATTTACTCTTTCTCCTCTCTTTTTTTCTCCTATCCATTATTGTTGTTTGGTAAAGTAGAAATACAATTTCACAGCTCAGAGGCTGGGTCAGGACTGGAATTATGATTAATAATATTCCACTGAAAATGATTCAGTTTTCTGTGTTGGTGAAAACTAATTACTCGTCTTAACTGTACAAAACATTGCCTCACGAGACATGGAATATTAGAGGATAAACAAAAGAAATGTTCAAAGCTATAGCATATTCCCCAAGTTTCGCCGAGCGCTTTGTAATGACCTCTCAAAGGCGTATCGGTAGCGTGCAATTATTGATAATTCAAGAGAAATTCCTATTGAATTATTCAGAAACAGACTCACAGCTTTCATTTAACATCTCAAGCTGTCTGCTTTATGGTCCCGGTTCCCCATTCAGATAATTGAGCCAATCCATTTGGCTTGGTATGGAGATAAAGTCCTCTGTGCTTTCGAGTTCAGTTGCGACACTTGAGTTATTAATTAAGCATCTTAAATTTGGTCATTGACTGTAATGCAAGGCAGTTAAATTGCCAACAGAACCCAGTTGCACATTGTGTCAATTTACATGAAGTTAAAAGACTTTTGTAAATGCATTATCTTTCCAACTTCTGTCCTGTAGCTCATCCCTAGTTATTCTTCCCCTTCGACAATACACTGAGGAAGAATAATCTGATCCTTTACAGAAGGAAGCACCATTTATTTATCACATGACTGCTGTTGCTTGGCAACCCAAAGCCTTCGGTTTACCAGCACAAGTAATAAATCCATTATACAGAAAAGCAAAGTAGCCTCCAACAACAGACTTACAAATCATTCTTCCATTTCATATTTCAACAGAGCCTCTTCATTTATTATTTGATATCAAATTATTCAAATTATTATTCTCTATCGGAATACAAATCGGAATCATGATGCAACAATATGCTAGAATGTTTTACATTTTTTACATACATTTGCACTCCAAATTCCACATGAGGAAGCAAAAAAATCACATTTGTGATAACTTAGCAAATTTATTAAAAAGCAAAAATTGACTATTACCCAAAACTTACAGTAATCGATACTTCAGAAATAATTTTTATGCAGATTATGTGCTCAAGAAACATTTCTTACTATGAACAGTATTGAATGCTACTTACTTTTTTTAGATACCGTAAAAATGATTTTCCCCCCAGAATTCAGTTTGTCTGTCTGTCTGTGCGTACAAATGATGATGTATCCCATTTTACCCATATCCCTATATGAAAGGCCAAAAAATGATAGATAGATAGATAAATAGATATTTATATATTGATGCCCGTCCATATATATATATATATATATATATATATATATATATATATATATATATATAATAATATAATTTTCTATTTTAATATATTTTAAAATGTAATTTGAAAGCTGAATTTTCAACATCATTACTGTTGCTGATTACTCATCAGTTTTCAGTGTCACATGATCCTTCAGAAATCATTTGAATATGCTGATTTTATGTTCAAAAACATAAATTATTATTTTCAATGTTGAAAACAGTCGTGTACCATTTCCCCCCCAAAATTCTAGAAAGTTCAAAAGAACAGCATTTATTTAAAATATAATCTTTTCTAACATTATAAATATCTTTACTGTAACTTTTGACCAATTAAACTCATCCTTGATGAATAAAAGTATTTTCTACTTTCTTTCCCCCCAAAATAAAAAATAAATTCTTACTGACCCCAGACTTTTGAATGGTAGTGATTAATGTTACAAAAGCTTTCCATTTCAGATCAATTCTGTTCTTTTAAACTTTCTATTTATCAAAGAATCCTGAAATAAAAATGTAAAAAACATGGATAATAATCATAAATGTTTATTGAGCATCATATTATAATAATTTCTGTAGTATCATGTGACAATGAAGACTGGAGTAATGATGCTGTAAATTCAGCTTTGATCACAGGAATAAATTACACTTCACTATTCACATAGAAAACTGCTGTTTTAAATTGTAATAACATGAGGTTTATGTTTGACAGTTATTTTGTTGAAAGTTGTAAGATCTCTCTGTAGACAACGAATGAATGTTGTCAATGCAGTTCATCTTATCAAATCAACAAAATCAGTTTTCTGTATAAGAACCTCATAGACACCTGTGAACTTGAGTTCAATCCAGACTCTTCCAATATCTGATAAGTGAGAAACAATAGCTTTCTCTAGATACAATCTCTCTAAAGTGTCCACTGGATTTTTTTAGATTGTCCCTGCGCCGGACTATCTTGAGATCCTGTCACCAAGGTAGGTGCATTGGGGGGGGGGGGGGGGGGGGGAACTGAGGCTATCTAGGTAATAATCTGTAAAAAGAAAATACCTCTGAATGTGGGGTGTGTCTAGTGTTCTGCCACATCAACCACAGAGACAGAGAAAGTGATCCAGCTTTTAATGTTTTAGACTTCCCAGCACATTCTCTTGTACTCGGAGTCGGCTGCACACATTCAGAAATGCGATCGAATGTGACCTTTTTTCCTACACAGAAGTGGGAGTATGTTTTTGAAGAGTTCATCTCAAAGCCTTTGACTTGATTACTCAAGCTGTGCTGTTTGTGCTTGCAGGCATCATAAAAGACAGAGAAACCCAGTTTGAGAGCCGCTATTCATGTTGCAGAAACACAGGTCAATGACAAAGCTAAAATGCTCATCATTGCCGCAGATTGTTTTTTTTTTGTTTTTTTCAAACGTGTTTTATTTGAAATAAAACCATTAAACGGGCTGCCTATGACATCACATGTTAAAAGGTTCTAGTTTTATATTCCTAGCCAGTATTTCTAGCAGGCAATCCTTCAAACATGCAAACTAAGACACTACCCAGACGACCTTGGCACAGAGCGGGCAGAGAGCAGACTCATCTTTGTGTGTGGTCACTGGCTGTGAATGTATTCAAGGTTGGAGGACCAGAGCATCAAGTGTGGTGCTTACAGGAAGGTGCGGGAAGCCCTTAACTGTGACCGAGTATCTACAAAAAGTCTAATTCGAAAGAATGCCTAGCACCTGTATTTCATTTATTGTTTTCCTCTTCCGTAATGATGTGGGCAGACGTCGTCCTCGTGACTGTCTGCCTGCAGTGATTAAAATAATGATCAATCACAGTGTACTGGATGGGCCCTCATCACGCTCACATTCCCACTGGGGCTCGAACACATTGATGAGAGCGGTTGATCCATTCACTAATGATTCAGAGCAGAGTTAGAGTCGAGACTCATTACAATAACAGATGATGTGCTCTTTGATGACAAGGAATTGCTCCAAGGTGTAGTTATCGAAGAAGCCCTCACTAAAATTAACGGTGAGAAGCTGTGTTTTTGCTGGCATAATAGTGCAACCTTGAGATGCAAAGAAAACAAATGCAACACAAAAGCTGTGTGCATTCCCGACTCCACTTATTCTCCGTCACGCATTCAGCCATGAAACTTCCATGCCTGCAGTTTCTTGTTTGTCAAAGGAATAGCCTGTTTCTAATGTTTAGGGATAGGAATGGCAAGTAATTTAACAATTTTTTTATAAAATACCACTGATTTATTGGCCTGGATGCCAACCAAACTTAGCCCCGCCCACAACATTTGAAGTCGGGAAGTTAGGTCTGGACTTGGTCCGTTGTGAAGCAAAGCCCAAACCAATCAAATTGTCTGGGGGGGCTTTATACGATGATGGACAGATAATCAACCGTGACGGAACCATTACTGCAATGCTTTATTTCTTGGTCTGCCCAAAAAAAAAAACTCTTTTACAAATTACAGTGCTCAAAATTCAGCAGCAAGAGTTCTCAACTCCACCAGGCATTCTGCTCACATTACTCCTATGCTTCATGAGCTTCACAGGCTACCCATGGCATCATGTATTCACTTCAAGGTCTTGCTTTAAACGTTTAAGTCATTAAATGGTCTTGCACCCCCATTTCTGTCTGATCTACTTAACACTTACAGCCCTGCCCGGTCCCTTAGATAAGCTGAACTTGTCCATCCCTTGTTTCCGGTTGTCTACTGTGGAAGGTCTTTTGGTAATGCTCCGAAATTATGGAATTCGCTACCCCTTACACTTCGAAATATCACATCTGTGGCGACATTCAAGACTCAGTTAAGAACATATCTATTTCACATGTATTTCGTATAATGTGACATATGTAGGCCGATCCTTTGTGACTGTAATGTGTGTGTGGTTGTGTAAATGTATTGTAATGAACAATGTAAAGCAGCCTTGAGCTACAGAAAGGCGCTAGGCCTATATAAATAAAAGTTATTCTTAATCATCCACGTCACCAAATAGCGCTTGGGTTGAATTTACAACACAGGTGGCTGCTGCTGGAGCATTTAAGAGGGTTTTCACCAACGTCACGTTCTGGGCGGTAACCTGGATGCGCGGCCATTATGGAGGCACTCGGATGTAAAAAACAGCATGGGCTGCACTGTTTATGTACTACACATTGTTACACTAAAAAAACATGGAAAAAACATGTGGTAGGTGCGAAATCATATAGAGAAGGACTTAGTAAGCAAGAGAGAACGCAAACTTTTGACAAATTAAAGTTAATATGTGGTAAAGGTCCGAACGAGCTAGCTTCTCTAGCCGTACTGCAATTCTTCGTTCTATTTCTTATTCCGACATAGGCTACGTTCAGATTGTCATACCAAAAAAGCACATGAAATCCGTTTCAAGTTACATCCATTTGTGGTTTGAAATCCTATTCACGTATCAGGACATGGGCTTCAGTCTGAACGATCAGATTTCGGATGGTATGTGACTTTCACGCCACATAAAATGTAAACGTCAGACGTTGTTAGAGGAAACATGCTGCAAGTTGCTGCCGAAACAATGCTGTGTTGTTGCAAAGTGCCGGACGAGCAGAAAATGATTATTTCTGAAACAAATTTTGAAACCGCACAAACAAGAGCGCTAAAAAAAGCTGTACATACCAGCCTCCTACAGTTCTGCCGCTCAATATGCAGTAGTCTATCGCAGCGGCTACACATTTCTAAGTTGTACAGTTTAAATAAGACAACATCTCTATTGCAAATGCAAACCCTCCATCAACGCAATGTCAGTGCCATATTGCCCAAGAGCTGCATGGACACACAAATCGGATCTGAACAGTTGCGATACACAGTGTGGAGATCAATTTTGATCAGATTCCAATTGGATACAAAGATAATCGGATTTGGACTGACAGTTTGAATGTAGCCATAGTTAACTACGTCAACATTTTAGTCATAGTCAATGCTTCATGTGGCTGATGAGCTGAAGCGGTGCCTCTCTCAACCACAAACGCCTTCTTTGATCAATGTTTTGCACTCTTCTCTTTAACTTTTGGCAGTTTATAGAACTCAAAATGTTTTTCCCGATGCGACCGATACGTACAGACCAAAACTTGACCATTTTTCAACAGATATAGTTAGCCAAATTTGCAAGTCCATTCAGTTCAGTGGCATTGTTTATGTTCAGTGCCTCCAAAATGGCCGACTTTCGGATTGATGACGTGTCGTGAAAACCATCTATAGAAGATGTAGACGCATTGAAAAGAGGAACAGGGAACCGCAATCAAGTCATTTGTCGATCCAATTGAGTGCAGAGGCATATTCTTTCCTGGTTCGGTTGAAACATGCCCTATAATAACAGCCAAAGGAGCGGTATCAGATTTAGCCAGGGTTTCCCCATACTGCCTTTGCGCAGCGCGATTTTATTCACACTGCTAGGCAGTCTGGATGCCATGGACCAAATTTTCGTCTCAGCGAGGGAACCAACCACAGAACAGGGAGGGAACAGCAAGACGATGACAACGTCTATGCGACACACCGAAGCAGTACCTATGCAGTACCTATGATCAAACATGGCAGCAGACGCAAAGTTACCTTTTGAGGAAGACTCATAAATGGTATTAACCCCAGTGACGGGTAGGTTTAGGGACGGGGTTGGGGTAGGTCATATATTTATATCTATACAGTAATGTAATGTTATGTCAACGCCATTCATAAATACGCTGAAAAGTGATTATGCGTGTTGATAGCACACCAAAAATGGAAATATGAATTGGCGTGTCATACACACGCCATGTCATGAGATCAGTCTGTTAAACCTTACGTACAACATAGCCAACTTAAACACCAGTATCCCATCTTAGTTATTTTTCATTATTTATATACTATTATAGTAGCCTATTTATTCATATTTTAAACTAGCTTTTATTATCATTTCACTTTTCATTTTACGATTAGTTTCTTTAACTTAAAAACCCGTAATCCATTTTAGCGGAAGTGAGAGAATTTTTAAAACTTATATCTCCTAAATGTGAATTTTGTCATTGTTTTGGACCACACCAGCTTATTTATAACCTTAGGGCTAACCTATCCCTAAAAGCTAAAACACTTCAAAAATTACCGCCTGGAACACCATTAGAATATTTTAGTACAATTTCCATCTGCATTGAACTGTTTACAGAACTGTTTACAGATCTGAATGTCATGAAAATGATTCGGTGCACTGCATTGTTTTTCTGTGATGGGACTGGCCATCAGTCCATGGTGTCCAGAGAAGCTGAGATAAGCTCCAGCATCCCTGCGACCCTGAAGAGGATAAAGCGCTTTGGAAAATGATTGGATGGATGTATTGTTTTTTTAACGGAACAAGACCCGGTTCTCAGTTTCTAAACTTATTCAGACAACTGATGTTGTTCGATAAATAGCCAGTTCATGTAGAAGGCTGAAATGTGGATGGCCAAATCCGGCCAAAGAAAAAAAAAACTGATAACAGATGTTAATGCATGCTAATGGTAGGCTGAAAGTATGCCTCGTTCATGCACTTTCTACATCAGCATTTCCTTCCAAATTCACTATCACTAGCTCTCTCTTAAGTACTTTTTTTTTAAAAAAAAGAAAGAAATTGCAGGCAAAGTGTGTGGAGCTCTAAGCTCCTCATGGCTGCAGCATATGCAGAACGATAACAAACAAATCTGCTATAAATTCTACAAACCATTTATGAATCACTTTGAAACTACATGTATTAAATAAAACGTTTCCTGTATCAGAGCATTACATAGATAAACCCAGAAATTTACAAACCAACTCTGCCCACAGTCTGAAAAAATGTGTGTGTGTGTATATATATATATATCCACCCTGCTATCTCTCGCTGTTTCGGGGGAAATGCGTTTCTGTGCGTGTACAGCTGTGCAGCTTCTGTTTAGACTTGACTCCAGGGATGTCGCTTGACAGTAATCCTACTCCAGCCCTGATCTTTCAGACACACTACAGCTACAGTGTACGATACAAAAACAAAGAAACGCTACAAACTCAAAATCGATTGTGACTATAAATAACGCTAACTAGCCATGCATAAGTGGAAGACATCCCTCACCTAGCCTGTTCAATCAATAGGCTCTCATTAATGTTATCCATCGTCATTATCATCTTGCAGTTAAGTGCAAGGCTTAACCTCATAACAGGAGCGTGAAGTTCCTCAAGATTGCATATGTTTCAGTCGCATCTCTGCACTTCTGTCATTAGTAATTCATGAGCTTCTCTTTTTTGAATTGAGCTGGGAAAAGGGAGGAAATAAAACCATTTCTCTGCATTTTTCATATTCTGTGTCAAAGTAATTAGGACCATAAAGCAAAAACTTGGTATTACGTCCTCCAGGGACAAACAGAACAAACAGGAAGCATTATGTGTGTGTGCAACTTCCCTATTTATCTCCTTACTATCTGAGCGTTTATGCATTTAAAATAATTAAACTATTTTAATGAAGCTCAGCATGCAATAACAGTCTTGGAGTGTTTAATTATTTTAATAGTTTTGATTCCGCTGTAATTCTTCACAACGTTCATCAATGGTGAATTATATCTTCCATTTATTACAAGCTGTAACTCATTTTGCAGAGTCACAGCGTAACCATAAATAAAGGTCTTCTTATGTTGTTTTTGAGTGTGTTTTAAAAGGCATCCACTGATGTCTACAGGCTTTAGAAAATTAATTTTGTGACGAATAAAGCATCTGCATGCATCCATTCAAAGATAAAAGAACTTTTTTTTTTTTTTTACCTTGGTTCATTAAATCTAGGGCATTATTTTGAATTAATTTGCAGAATCTTACAGGTGTTGAAATATCAGCCAGTAAATATCAGGCGTAATTCAGTTACATATTTAATTATGTATAATGTAAATGAATATGACATAATTATAATGGAAATTTATCCTTAAAGCTGGCAGTCGCTTAGTGGGAAGAGATTTACACCATGACTGCAGCTTAGAGAAACGGGGCTTTAACTATTTTCTGACACAATTATATTGTACTACTTTTTGACATAATAATGTGGGCTATGAGTCATCACTGTTAATTAATGCTTGATAATGGTCGATGTTGTATTGCACCGCGGGACGTCAGAGCATTCATGAGGTATTAGACAAAGCGTTCTCCAAAATACTCACTTTTAAATAAGCATTCATTTGAAACAGATCAAACTGTGAGAGACAGTGAAAAGAGCGAGAGCCACAACTCCAGTGTTGAGGAAAAGGCCTGTTTTGTATGTACAGACACAGAGCTCATTACAGAAGAGGCAGAAGCCAAATCCTTCAGTGCCCGTAGGCAGGGATTTACCGAGGAGGAGATAAAAGCTGGTTCATGATCGCAATAGAAGTACATGCTTGGTCACTGCACTTAAACACTTCATTGTTTTGGCATTCAGTCGAAATAGTGCTTTGACGAAGCTGTGTGCATACAATTGTTTCTGTCAAATTACATCTTTGTTCTCATTATAGAAAGGAGTTTTGCTGTTTCTGCGAAGAAAGTAAAACACATCGGCGGGCTGACTAAGTTGGGAAGCTGTAAGTGGGAATTTTACACGCTTCGAAACGATCGTTGTCAACACCTTCTATGTGGTTCGCAATTGCTTCTAAAATGTGTGACCTCTAGCTGCATGAACACAATTCATTAGCACGATGCAAGGGCATCACTGAAGGCTCTTAAAATAGCAGCAAAATCATTTTGATTCATATTCTTGAGTATGTAGCTGTGCATTCATGTGGGCAAAGTATAACAAGCGATTTTGCAGAACTAACAAATTCAGTCTCTGCAGCACTTCCTTTTCTACTGTAGGCATTGACATCGATTAGATGCATTTGATTTGCTCCCCTTCATTTACTTTAATTGTGCAAGCTGTTTGACATTCCCCAAAGAGTCAAGAATTGTTAGGAATGCGGCGAGAAATGTATCAAGGCTAGACTGCGTACATGACAGATATTCTTGTTTGACTGAGCTGACTTTGTAATCCCGTGAAAGTATAACTACCTGGAGGCTGCACTTCACTTGTGTAGGCTGGTATACATTTTTCTTGAAGTCTGATTACAGAATTAACAATACACTAAAAATCAAACCTCAAGGGGTGCGGATGGGACATGAGCAACAAATAAACAAATATCCTCTTAATAACTTTCTGGGGTTCTGTTGTTTACCAAATTATGTTTAATATCAAGAAGATTGAGTATGCAGATGTATACTGCAGAGAGCAGCCCCAGAATATCGAGTAGTGCTCATTACGTATCCCTCACTAGTAGCGTTTTAAATTGTAAAATGACGAAAATGAAACTGCTCGGTTTCATTAGCTCTATATGTTGCAGCAATAAGAAAGTAATTAAACCACTGCAGGCATTATGATGCTCCAGTTAAGAAAGAGGCCAAGTTTTTTTTTTTTTTTTTTTGTTTGTGCTGTAATGAAAAATGGAAAAAAATGTTGTTTTAGATTGGCAAGAAGATAAGAGCCGTAATGTCGCTTTTCAAACTCTCACAGATTTACAACATTCCCAGTGTTTGTTAAAATACTACATAAATATATGTAATTTTTCTCTTATTTATTCAGTTTGTAAAGAACTTACAAGATTCTTCATCAAACATTTACAAAGCAATGAGAAAGGCAAAAATACAGAAAGAAAGGAAGAAAGAAATGAGGACATGAATTTGTGCTGTGCAAGAACAGTGTATCATATTTCCAAGCAAAGTCTTATTGGTTTGTTTATTGAAGCTGGTGGAAAAACTCATTTTATGGATAGTAATAAACCTCTTTCTTTATTGAATACACAGATCAATTATAGACTGGGGAATCAAAACTGTAATATTTTTTCCCCTCCTGTGAGCACAGACCCACAATTCTGCTTCGGCTTATGACAAAGAAAGAACCTCTGTCCAGATATAAAAGAACTATGATAAAAAATAAATAAAAAATTGTTGAATTGATTCCTTTTTGTCTGTTTGTTTAAAAAGGACCCATTTTTTCATTTTGTGTCACTGTTTCATGTTTTTCATCCATCTGTTGCCAGAGAGCTTTGGCATGCAGCTTTCATCTCTACTCTTCTCTACTTCACTATCATCTACATTTTGTTTTGTCCCCTGCGAGGACAAACGTAAATGAACATACCTTGTTCAGAGAAAAAGAAACATCCTGTTACAATCAGACTTGGAGAGCAGGCGAATTAAAACTATGAGGCATCAATAATAGATTGACAATGAAACAAGCATTAGACTAGTTGGATTGAGAGATATGATAATGACATGACTCATAGGCCGGCAAGGTCACCTGACGTTCTGTTGCTAAAAAAAACAAACACATAAAACAGTGCATGCACACATTCGACAGCTTCCAAAATCAGCTTTGATTAGCTATGATGGCAACTTAGCTTTGTTCAACCCAATGTGCTCTAAATCATGTAAACCCCCTGCTGATGCCTTCCCTGTGAACTCGTAAACAACGGCTGGCTGAATTTTCAAATCTGCCGATTTGATTAACGTCAAAAAACAATAACCATCAATTACTTTCACAGCGACTTCCTGACAGCCAGTTGCCCATGCGCTGCGATATTTGATTTCACATTAACCAACTGCTTATATGAATTGTGGCACATTTCATGCTAGCTGGCAGATCGCTATCTCTTGGTAAATCTGTTTCTTATTAATGTAAATAAGTGGCTATTGTGACATCCTCTGGAGAAAATTAAAACACACTTGTATAGATTTTTATGCTCTTTGAACTGTTAGATTGTTTAAACATTTGTTCAATAAAATATGTGGATAATAATGGATAAGTGTGTGTTGATTTTATTCATTTAGCTGCTGTTTTTATCCAAACATTATTTATTTATTTTCATATATATATATATATATATATATATATATATTATATTCCTCTTTGTCACCATCTCTGTTCAAATTCTGCAATTGCAGTTATTCGCGGAATTATCAACTTAACGTGAGTTCAATACGGCGTGGATGAACACAATGTTTGCGGAGACTGTGGGGCTGTCAGTGGCCATGCCGATGTGGGTATTGTAACTGGCATTCAGAATCACAGATTATTATTTTTGGAAGTGTGACCAACATAAGAATGTTCACCGGAAAATCTCATCTAAGTAATAAACATCCACTTTTGACCTGGTTCTGACATTGCAGTAAATCGATGATTAAATCTAAAAATCGTTTATCGTATCACGCAAAACCGTGCAAATTATACTTTGTTCTCAAATTGTTAATGTTAACAACGTCAGCATTGCATTTACTGCATGTAATGTCCTTCCGATATGTTTTCGCATGGGTCCGGTTGCAGTCTCTTTTTCTCTGTAGTCACTGAAGTCTGAGAGATGTCTTTTGCATTTTACAACGGGTGAATCTCTAGTTGTCACTGGTGATTGTCGTTTGAACCTTTCTGGATCCGCCATCAAATTGATTAGTTTAATTATATCAAGTGTTGTGAGAAAAGGCAATAAATCTCCACCTCCAGCATCATCACTCGCAATATAGCCTACTAGCCGAGACTCCAGATGTGACGTAATGATGCAAAGACATGGAAATCCACCAGTATCACTGGAATTAAAAAAATGATTACAAGCTCACCGCTTTGAATCGAGCTACGGCAAGCAGATAATTTTGAATACTGGCTGGTTATGTATTTTCTCAAATATGTATTTTGGATAATTTTTAACCTCTCATAAAAGCTACGGACTGCAGCTTTAAATTCTAAATTATTTTCCGATGAAATCTGATTAAATGGAAAGATAGTACATTTAATTAACGCCTAGTCAGATAATATTCTTTTTATGAAATCTCTTGTTGGAAATATATATTTGAATATATTTTCTTTTACAAATCTTTCTCTCTTGGAAAAAAACATTCAAAGAGATTGTTGCTCAGTGCACAGTGCCTAATGAAGTTTCCCCATTTTGTTTTTGTATTGTAAGGCTATAACGAAGTTGAACATAAGGAATGAATAAGAGGTATGATTATTGACTATATCTACAAGCAGGTCTTAGACCAGAAAGCTCATCAGCACCTGCCAAGCGGTGCTATAAGAACAGGAGTAAGAACGTCAATGAGAAAGAAAAAAGATAGAAAGAAATGCGGCAAGAGAAAAGAAAGGAGAAAAAGATTAAGAGAGGGTGGGGAGGATGAGGCGGCCACACAAGAATCGACTCTGTAAATCAATTCTTCAGCCAGGTTTCACAACAGTCTGAAATCTTCTATCATCATGATGAAGTATGAAAACACAAAGGAGGAGAAAAAAACAAGACTTTTGTTAAATTTTAAACATCAATATAATATCCGTGCTTCTCCCTAGAAAAGAACGGCAGCATGTTTGTGCAAGAAGTGCATGCTGCCTGAGAAACCACCAAAAACAACACGTTAGCTAAAAGGAATAGAACTTTGTCTTCTGATCAGGGCATTTTTTAAAAAAAAAAAAAAGAAAAAAGAAAATTATTGCATTGTAAATGCTGATCTGTCCAACAGGAAGGTTAAACAAAATCACAGCACTGAATATCATCTCTCTTGCTTTTGGTTTTACACAGCATTGATTCAGGAAGTTCCGACAAAAAACAAATTGACCAGTTAGAATGTGCATTTGTTTTCTCCTTAAAATTCTTCTTTTTTTTCTAAAAGAAGCCAAACCATCATTCTTGCATGGCAACAAGCAATATGCAAACTGAAATAGCATATTTTCTAGGCAAATGTTCGGAAATTACTCCACTCCAGGTTTGTTCCTCATTTGCTGATTCATATGTTACTGTGAGAGAATTGAAAACAGACACTGTAGTTCTCACCACTCACATACTCTGGTCTGAAATATAAAGAACGCATATGAAACTGTATAACTGGATAAACTGCTTGAATAGATAGACCTGACCACTGGTCTATAAGACGAAGAACCTTGGCAAATGAACATTTCAACTCTCAAACACACACTTCTTCCCCCACTGCATCCCCCACTCTTGCAGAGATCACCCACACTCACATAAGAATCTATATGGTTTTAATTTGAATAACTATCATACAGTTTTATACATATGTTTAGTATTATTTGAAATGTCTACAAGTGCGACTGGTTCAAGTGTCCTATTTCCAAATAAGTAAAACGAAAGGTAAATGTAGCTGCGAGCAGCGATTACGAGCCCAAGACGGTGGCACCTGGTGCCTTTAGTTCCTTTACGCCCGTAATCGCTGGTCGTAGCAATATATATATATATATATATATATATATATAGATATATATAGATATAGATAGGTAGAACATATATATACATATATATATATATATTATATTATATTTATAGAAACACACAGAGAATATTACATGCTTTACCTGATTAGAATGCTACCTTGAAAAACAATAATTTAAATAATTTTCAAGAGGCTGGTGGCTGGTTTTGCAAAACATCCACATTCAGACCAAAATAGCCAACTTCCTTTTACATCTATATGTGTACCGAGTTTCATATTATTACATGCAAGTGTGTTTGATTTATGGACCAAATTTTCTGACCAATTTTATGGACCAAGTTAATTTAATTTAAACTAATTATCTAAAACTATTGTCAATGCTCTACAATTAAACTGGTTATATACTTTTATACCTTTACTTTATATATATATATATATATATATATATATATAGTATATATAAACATATTTAAAAATACAAAGCTTAAGACATTTATTTTCTTTTTAATGCAGGCCAAACCACACAGCAGTGAAATGGTTAATCTAGTCATTAGGGACTAAGATATCAATAATCCTTTCACAGGTCTACATCTGGCATGTGTTTACATTATACACATAAAGTTTGAAGCAAATTGGGTAAAAATTAGAGGGTGATTTTAAAGCATTTTGAACGTGACACACTTCCTGCTGCCAGTTGGTGGCGCTATAACTTTGACTCACAATAGTCACATCCATGTGATCGTCCTCTTACAACAAACACACTGCTGAACTTTCATCAAGATCAGTTAATTTATGCTGAAGTTATGACACACTTCCTGTTTCACGTTTCTCGCCATAATTTTGTTTCCTCGCCACGGCCAAACAGTTCGAGATATCAAAAATCCCCTGGCAATTGTTCATCCTCAATGTCTTGACTTCACGCTGACCGAGTTTCGTGGCATCTCGATCAATTGTTTAGCAGGAGTACTTTAAATTCCATTGCATGTGTTTTCCAAACAAACGACTTCCTGTTGGGCTGGCGTAAAACTGGCGTAAACCCCCTGATGAGATTTATAAGTGTACAGTTTCATATTATTACATGCAAGCGTGTTTGATTTATGGAGCAAGTTTTCGGACCCCATTCCAGGGGGCGCTGTCGAGCCCCCCTGACACGCCCGGGTACCAGCTTCAGCCCGTACCTGATGGCCGTGGGTTCTGACCCGTGTGCAAACTTTCCTTGGCCCCAAAAGTGCCAAAGCAGTAGTAAAATAATAATTTTCATATTTTTTCCAAAGGAAAACAACAGGGCCTTCGCTTTTTCAAGGCTTGGGCCCTAATAAGGTTTTTAGATAACATACAAACAAAGGAGGGTGGAAGGGTAAACCCTCCTGCTCTCAGAAGGTGTGAACTCAATGCTAATTTCCACTGTTAGCAAATGTAAATCAACTTCTGTTGCCAGTAAGTCTGGGGGGGTGAACACAGTAAATTTCCACTGTGAACTCATGTTTACATATGAAATGAGGTCTGGCTATATAATGAAATGCAGCGGAAGGATCAGGGCCTTTTCTGTATCTCAGAATGCTGAGTCACCGAGACTCAGCGTTTATGTATTTCATAATGTCGGGTAACAGATTTTCCTCTTTGTTCTAGAACATTTGATGGTGTACATTGATAATCTTTCAATTGATTATGAAATTTGAATAATACATTTACCTGACATAATAAATTGTGATATTCACGTAGATTTAATGATGCACAGAAATCATTGACAAACCTTTTCATTTATGGAGTCAGATGAAATAACGAGTTAATACACAAGATAAAATGTATTGCATTTAATTAAAAATCCCTTTGCCATGAGAAAAGACGGAACAGGTGTGAGACCTTCACCTCTAATCGAATACCGCCATTGGATCGAATTAGACAGTCTTACAAAACAAACAGTGAAAAGTAAGTCCCAGTTTCACTAACTTTTGGAAAGTAGATTGTCCAATCAGAACCGATGGATAAAAGAACAGTTAAAAAAAAAAAATCACACCTTGGAACTGTCTTTGCACCTGTGAATGACTTTATGTAAAAGAAATATTCAGGGAGCTGTGAACATATGCCATAATCCCAAAGCTCAGCATTTTAAACTGCCCCTATCATGCTTCTATGCAAGTTTTACATTTCATGCTGTGTGTAAAATAGCTGGTTTTGAATGTAGGGCTGAGATCTAAAGATCGAAGTGGACAACAAATAAATGTCTCTCTCTCTCTCTCTCTCTCTCTCTCTCTCTCTCTCTCTCTCTCTCTCTCTCTCTCTCTCTCTCTCTCTCTCTCTCTCTCTGAGAATTGAATTAATTCTGAACTGCTGAAACGAGTCGTCAGCAATTCCAGTCTTACTTCCTGTTACAGACCTACATAACCATAGACATCATATAGAGCAAGATGCCTTATTGGCCGCTGATCGCAAGAAATGCGGCCGCCATCTTAAACCAGTCATACTCCTATTGTGTTGCATAGCAGCAGTAGATGCCAGAGCACTGTGCAGCATATTCCTGCTCAAATCGTCGGACTATCGCTCGGGAATTACTTTTCACAGTAAGATTTAAGATTTAACATTACCGTTCTATTGGTTGTATTTTGTGAATAAAATATCCAATGTGTCCTGTATCATAGATACATATGACCTTTGCGTGAAAATCAGTTCGGGATTCAGTGAGATATGATTAATTAAATGCCCTGACAGCTCATTGCTACGGTGGCCCAGTAGTGCACAACACAACGACACTTAAAAAGCAAACACAAGTTCACAACAAAACAAAATTAAGCTAAATTAATCCACAACACAACGTAAATGAGCCACAACACAGCGGAAAATGTACAACACAGCGAAATAAAGCCGCAACACAACAGAAAATGTACAACACAACGGAAATGAGCCACAACACAACAGAAAATGTACAACACAACGAAATAAAGCCGCAACACAACGGAAATGCTACTGACCACTAGAGGGCTCTTGGAGTGTGATAAAGTTAGTTTTCCTTGCCTAGAGTCACCAGCAGTCTAAAGTGTATCAACACCACGATTAGTTTTAACAGTATGTACCATTGTACATCGATATTAATTCGAAATCACATGCATTATAGCTTTGACGCGCTTCCACATCACATGATCCCTAAAGGGAACGTCTGCCAAATCCTCCAAGTTGTTAAAACGTATCATTTGTTTTAATTAAAATCACTTTTAATGTTCAAAATCCAAAGCTTGATTGTATTGACTTCCTACGGCTGATTTTTTTTTTTGTTTACAATACCTTCATATATTTATAGTAAACAATTCTTTATTAGGAAATTTCTGTAATATAATAAACGTTTTTTTTTCATTTGTCATGTTTCAAAGGTTGTAGTTTCTATTAACCAGTCTGACTTACAACAGGTAAAACTGTGCCAATAGCTCCCTACATGCACAGTACACAATTTTTTTTGTTTTTTTTATAAAAAACATTAGGACTACTGTGTTGTGAACTAACTTTGCTTGTGTTTGCTTTTTAAATTTGATTGTGTTGTGCACTACTGGGCCACCGTACATTGCACCTGCCAAACAGATTATACTGATCGGAGCGGGTGAACGGTTTAAGATGGCGGCCCCACGGCTCATCCGTGCCAATAGGCTGTAGCAGTCGATAGGGCGTCTATATCTCTATATGATGTCTATGTACGTAGCAATGTCACATTTGCACATTTGTCTTCATTGGCTGCCCGCAGTGATGTGACCTGTCCTATAGGTGTAGTTGAGGCCTGGAAAATTTTGGTTCGTGTTGTCGACGACAAGTCGAGAAGATGCTGTTTTCAGTGCTACAAATCCACTTTGCATGCGCTTCAAAAGGTTGAGGACTAGCGTTGGATTTGATATGGTAAAAATCTAGAGTATGGCTCCCGTAAAGGAGGGGTTAGAGTTACTGTATTTGAGAAATGAGGAGATGTGCAATGTATATTATGAGAAAATTAAACTGTTTTTTTGACCTTGGATGCATGTAAACCTATTAAATAGGAGCCCTCCATAAATTTGGAACCTTTAAAATAGCATAATAGAGGGCACTTTAAAGAACGTTCATCAATATTTTTGGGAGTTATTTTAAGTTATGGAACACATTAACACATATGGTCAGAAATAAATCATGTTTTAGTGATGCTATTTATATTTTTGCCTGCGCCTCCCTTTTTAGTCAGTCGAGCATCTTGCTTCTGTGATCAGTCCAGCCCTATGTTGTATAATGCTGGATAACACAACTTGGATGTTACGTTGAAAACAACCTCCAAGACAATGAAAGCTTTTGAAAGTTCACACTTTTTGGACAATGTTGTGGCTTTTATTTGGAGCTCTGGGGAAAATCGAATCTATTTCATGAAGATTACTCTCCTGGAGGCTGCAGATGGCTCTCACCGGGTTACATGCTTTTGATAATTGCTACTGCAGAGAGGCCTGAGGTTACAGCAGAGTAACGGAGCATTCCGAATGAGAGCCATCAAAGTGCTTTTCATTAGCCTCCTTCAGTCTCCTTATCAATTAGCTCCTTTAAATCACACATCCACAAAGCTACCCAGACGTTCGGCGAATACGGAACGGAACGTGAATAACTCTATCGTCAAGCGCCATCATCAAGACAACCACCAGACATCTCACCTTTACAGAGGGTTATTCAAGAGGGAGTAGGCCTGTATTCTCAGCCTTTCACTTTGTGGTTGTCTCTAATAGCCGTGATTATGCATTATTAGTTATGCCGGCGTATTGGACGGACTTTATCAGCTCGAAAAACAGTGAGGTGGGAGTTTTCGAATGAGACCCTGTTTTGTCCCCGTCTGACAATGAGGCTGCAATTACTGATTTGCCATTTCCAGTGAGTCCCATGCCTATTGTTTTAAAAGGTGCAGAGGCAATGATTGATGCGGATGTTTTTGCAGCTGTAATAGAAGTCCTGTCACTGACAGTGAAGACGTGATGGCTGCATTGTGTTTTGTGGGGTATCCATCTATCAGATTGTCATGTGGTGGCTTGCTTTGCACCGATAAGCTAATTGCCTTTTATCAAATAAAAGAAAGCTAAAATTCTCCGATCGATAAGACTATCTTTAAAATGGCCTAATTGCTTAAGAAATGGGTGGAGAATGTATGAATGCGGCTATTAGAAAATGTTTGCTGGTATAATTCGCTCATTAAATGCATGCCTTGATCCACAGATGCACTGATACAGTTAGCACTGAAATCCAGCGCTTCAATTCTACATTCACGTCACGCGTGACAGAAGAACATCACAGTCTCAATATGACTCGAGATAACCCCTAACTCGTCTAGCGTATTTAAAATTCAGTTCTAGCACAATAATTCAGTTCTTATAGGCTTCATGATCACAACCAACATGCTACTTATAACAACTCATAAATCATATCCACTGTGATGGCCATACTTTTACATTTGCATAAGGGTCCCTGAGATGAGGGTCATATTTGGTCAAGCATAGTATTTTTTATCTTATAGAAAAATTTATAAATATTATTAATATTTGAAAACTTATGATGAAGCTTGTAGTTACATGTTGTAGTTCTGTATATGAAGAGTTTAGATGCAAAAGCCTCTAAATGCCATTTGAAATGTTCTTCTTTAATGATAATTTTTATCAAACTTGTATATTTAAGTTTAATTTAATTTCATTGCCATTTAAGTGAAATCACTAAACTTAAATGTACAAGCTTGATAAAAATGATAATTCTAGAAGAAAATTTCAAATGGCACTTAGAGGCTTTTGCATCTGAACTCTTCATTTATATATATATATATATATATATATAATCATTCAGATGTGTACACTGACATTTTTCTTCCTTTTTACTTGATGGTTACACCATATGAATTTTTCAAAACGACATGAAACAGTGTTGTAAAACTATAATTCACATAAATTAACTGAAATAAAGTTGAACTAAAATGAATGAATGAAAAGTTTTTTATTTGTAGAAAAAAAAAAAACAGACAAAAAACAAAACAATTTTTTTTTAAAAGGAGTATAAGCATAAGCTTATTCAATTCCTACCCCATCTTCAACTAAATATAACTAATTAACCGGTTGACCGAACATTTTGTTCTATTTGTCTCTACACACCAAAAAACAAAAACAACATACATATCTATCTATGTTTATATACATCTTCAATAAAAATTACATAAGAAAAAATAAATAAAAAATAATGATAATAAAAAGAGAAAAAAAGAAAAAATATAAATAAACTATCACCTAACTAATAACCTTCATTCTCTCTATACCTTGCAAATATCATATTTTTACAATGCTTTTTAAACTGAGTCATACTTGGGCATTGTTTAAGTACTGAACAATAGTACTGTACTATTGTTTAAGTACTGAAATATACGTATTAGATGAAAAAAAAAAACTAAAGCTTGAAAAATTAAAATTGAACTGAAACTAGAGTAAAATTATTACTAAAACTATAACTGAAATAAATATAAATTAAAGCTAAATAGAAATGTTTAAAAAGCATACAACAAAATGACTTAAAATAAATATAATAATTGGCTATATAAATAATATTAATACAAAAAGGACATTTTTAGTTTTATTTTTCTCTTTTAATTATTGACAGTTATATTTAGGCCTGTTATTGCCCAAAAGAATGACCCACAAGCAGAGCAGTTCATTATATAAAGAGCATCTCAGTGCAGCTCATCTCTTTCCGATAGGTGACATTTGGATAATAATGGTTAAATCTGACATAATTATTTCGTCTTAGGCACAGCCTGCTAGTAACGGCTATAAGAAGATGCAGCGATGAACTAATTTACTGTATTGTCAGAGGGCCTATCATGGCATCTTATTAGGCTGCATTGCAAATCCTAAGCTAAATGATCTGTGTCTGGCCTTCCGAGGGAGAAAACAGCATTCTGCAGCACAACTTCCGCCAGCGCAAATGAGATGCAAGATTTGAAAAGAAATCCTCTCCCCCATACAGATATAAAAGCAAGGACGTGCACACAGCCGCCTCCCGATCCAAACATTGACTCATCAACACACGCCACCTGTGAAAACACCAAGAATATTTTCACAAGAATAAAGAGATGCACCAACTTGCACATTTAACTGTTATGTGCCACACTTAATTCCAGCGCAGTTGTGTGCGTGCGTGTGTCCTAAACCTACAATTTATCACATAAATGCCAGATAAACCTAATCACTATGCTAACATTTGCAGCTCCAATTGTGCCAAACATAGACGCGTTAATTAATCTAATGTTCTTGCAGCAGACGCACACAGTCGCACATGCAGTCACGCTGTGGGAGTGATTTGTAAGGCACCATGTGGGGCTCTAATCTGTGGGTTGCAGCGGGATCTTTACAGCCTGCTCACGGGCCCGAGTGGCAGAAATTAGGCCCAAATTCAAGTCCCGGGCCTTTCCTGCAGGCCTCGAGGCGCCTTGGGATGCGAGCTCCATCTGCACGAGGGTAAAGAAAGCTTGCGCTCATGGCGCTGGGGAGTTGTGAGTATTGCAAGCCCCATCTCTCCGCACATTAGTGTCACGGCTAAACTAAATAATGACTAAATAAGGGTTTGAGTGTTTTGACGAGGAGTAATTTAATTTGTGATGTGGTGTTGTAAGTCACAAGGATGAGATGCTGAACTGCATCCGGAAAAGGGTTTATCTCAAGGCAATAGCAGAACAAAAAGAAGTCAAAAAGAAATCCCACCCTGAGATTATATTCAGACAGCGTTCTCTGGATCTCTGAAGCTGGAGCCGAAAAGAAAAAATGGCGGAGCCAAACAGCTCCTATTTTTCGAGTAAGTTAACTTTCATACGGTCATTGTTGAGGGATTTTTGCAGCGGCATCGTGCGCTGAGAGCTCTGTATTAACCGATTGCATCAACTAATCCGCCAACCTATTTGCCGAGGAATATACAGAGCAAGACACTGGAGAACTTGTACGCGTCTGACTTGGTCGTCTGTGAAATTGATAAGCTACAAGAGATCGACCGTTTCTTATGAAATCTGCCAAGCGACAAACATGTATAAAACACTGTGGAACACAGAAGAGCATAGCAGGAGCCATATGCAGTGTACTCAGGTAAATTGTCTGCATATCTCAAATATAATTCATCATCCCCAGCTGCAGTCCTGGCATATTCATTTTTCTCTCCCTCTCTCTCTCTCTCTCTCTCTCTCTCTGCATGCTGAAGGATTGTGGGCGATGTGATAGGGTGCATATAGGTTGTCCCTTGAGGGCAAACTGACATGATTGGAGCATCCCATTAAAACCAGAATGAAAAGTCCTCACAATGGGAGAAACTCTTGGGAGCAAAATCAGCCCTGGAGAACGCATGAATCCCATGGTTTTCATCAGCAGGTGAGAATGCGATCTTGCATACCTTAGTTTGCAGCATTTGTGTTGTTTCAAATTGATTTTGCAAGAGTGATATGTACAAACTGCAAAGTAAAAGAAAAAAAGGTTAGGGCGACATAAAATGAAAAGCTAATCCACAGCCAGATCCTTTCGTGCAAATGGAGTGCAGGTTGTAGGAGCTTTAGCCGCACAATCAGTGCAGGAGTTTGTGATGCAGTGCTCCATAGGGACCTAATTTACAGAGAGAGGTGCTCCACAATACTACAGAGCAAAACCCCAACAAACAAACTACTTACCGATTCATTTATTCCGGCACTCATGCACAGGAGACACAACTATTTTCACTTTTACCTTGTGCTTCAGGAGCCCCGTTTCTAATGCAAAAGGTTTTTTTTTTTTTTCCTCTGCAAAAATCTTTTAAAGAGGGAGAGAAAGTCAGCATTCAAATAATTGTTCAGGTTCTGAGCTGCATACATTCATGCGTATAGATTTAAGGTTTGGGTTCAGTGGGCAATGCAATCTATAACTTTAAATATTCATATCAAGTTTTAAAAGAATGCCTTTAGCTTTAGAGAAAAATACGTCAATGCAGTAGAGCAGTTTTCATGTGACTTCAATTTTAAAGCATAATAAAGGTTGAAGGTTTAAGAAAACATCCAAATTATTTTATTATCATTACAATTTCAAAGAAAACTGAATTAGAAAACGTGAATTTCTCAGTATGCCATATATCCGTGGTGCCTTTTGATTGAATGACCTTGAGCTGACATGCACAAACGATGATTCATGGTTTCCAGCATGGTTTGAGAATGTTCCAAGTGGAAGCATGAAAAATGTGAAAAGGAGTTTACATGCTCAGTGTCTCAAATTTGCTTATTTGATCAGTGACCTAGAAAAAGTGCAACATCTAAGCTATTCTCATTATTACACAGCACTACTGTGGAGTACTTGATTCTGATTGGTCAATTGCAACATTATTTTGCAATATCCGCTGTCCTCCTTGACAAATCTGTATATCTTGGCTAACTGAAAATACTGGCACTATTTCCTTGCATCACACACCCTGGACTCGCTCTCTCTTTTTCTTACAAATGCGTCTGGCATCATCTTACGTTTATTTATTCACATAAATGCCAGATTAATCTTAGTCATTAATCGTAGTTTAAATGGCCTTATACTAATTACTGTAGTTTGTCTGGTTGTTAGGCTGATAGTTTTGTGCATATACTGTATATTTTCTTAGCAAAAGCTTTAAAGGAGAACTCTGACGCAAAATGAACCTTTGGTCTAATAAAACATCTGTACCTGGTCGACTGTTCTCTGAGATTTGTTTTTATGATAATCGAATGTAAAGAGTTGTATCTCTAAAAACTGTTTAGCGTTAATGCTAGTAATGGGGGCATTTACTAAGTAAAAATAAATCGCTAGTTTATACTACTAACAAGGCACAAAATAGCCCCACACTAACACAGTAACATAATGAGGGTCCATATATGCAAACCAAAGCATTGAGAACTTTGTAAGTGTACAGAGTGTACGTTTAATAAGAAGATACGTCATTCACTTCGTGTATACAGACAGGAGCCATCTTGGAAAACAGTCACGGCAAGTCAAACCAACGTCGTGTTGAGTGATCTTAACTGTATGAAGTTCAGCGATCTTCTGAACTGTATGGACGGCATTCGGGGATCGACTTATCGAGACTATTTTCTAAGATGGCTCCTGTCTGCATACACGAAGTGAACTGTCTTTATAAAGTATCTTCTTATTAAACTGTAGGCTACACTTACAAAGTTCTCAATGCTTCGTTTTGCATGTATGGACCCTCATTATGTTACTGTTAGTGTGGGGATATTTTGAGCCTTGTTATTACTTAGTAAATGCCCCCAGTCCTAGCATTATACACTAAACAGTTTTTAGAGATAGAACTCTTTACATTCGATTATCATGAAAACAAATCTCAGAGAACGATTGACTTGGTACCGATGTTTTATTAGACCAAAGGTTCATTTTACGCCAGTGTTCTCCTTTAAGGTTATGGTAAACCTACATTTAAATAATGTCCACATATTTTTTTGGGAATTTGGCGAATAACCCACATCGCTGTTTAAATTGCGATAATGAACATTATACTTAAATTTCTGTGTTTTAATTTGTTCAAAATTCTAAACAAGTTTTTCAACATGACATCTGCATCCGGATGTTTTGTATGCTATCACTCTCTTTTTCTTTCAGATGCTGAATGGAGCATACATTTGACTTCACAGTAAAGCTGTCATTTATAACCACTCTAAGCAAAATAATAGATTGGAAGGTTTGGGAATATTATTCAATTTTACAGCCTGTCGTGAGAGAGGGTTTTTACTTCCCTCACAGATGAATCCGTCTGCCCAATTGCTGTTCCTGGTAATACACAATAAACAATATCAAAAGGCGTTTTTGCAGAACAGGAAGGGCAAGAATTGATCACGCTCTTCCATTACTGGTGCACAGGGAGAAGGAGAGATGAAAGAACATCAATGTGGAGAAAATGTGCGAAGCCACAGAGAAGCACTGCCCGGCATAATGACTCAGCTATAGTGCTCAGGGACCAACAACTTTCTGAAGCATCTCAGACATTAGGCAGAGAGGCGGGATGCTCCTCGCCCAGTGCTCCGGCTGTGGGCGCTGCCTGATGCAATTAAAGAGAGCCCACAGTGCCTGTGCGCAGACGCAGTGAGATGCTTCATTCTACCGAGGTATCACATCAGTGTTGTAGGGCCGACCGGGTCCTAATCTACACTTTTTCAACAGCCGGCACACCATGCATAATTAACTCACATTACTAATTCAAACCTAAAGTGGTTCCCATGTAATCTACTGCAGTTGACTTTAATTAAACACATGTACTCTCGAACGATCTGCAAATGCATATAAATGAATAAAGAACTGCAGTGAACTTGTGGTCAGGTGCAGCCATGGACGCATAAACTGAAAGCGGTGGGATGGGATCGTTTCAGGGAAATAATCATTTGAGATATAGTGTACGAAAAATGTTTTTTGGAAACTGAAATACAAATATAAAAGTGGCATCTCCAAACAAATGGTAACATCTTTTCTCTGAGCTAACTTTTAATGAGTAAAATCAAAAGTAAATCAAAAGGCAATAAAGTTCTTAAGAATATAGAAATATCTTGCACCAAGAAGGGTGTCTTTGAGTTAACACTTTCTGACCATTTGTCATAAATGCAGATTACCACTGTTAGCTGCCCCCAGTAAGTCTGGGGTTGAACACAGTATAACTTTCCACTGTAAACTCATGTTTTACATATCAAAACGATATAAATACTGTTCTTTTTCTCACACAAACCGCTCGTTTCGTGTCTTAGGCCGTCAATGTGTACTTACATTCACAAGTCATTAAATCATGTATAATTTTGACTTCTCTGTGCATGCTCTTTGAGGTGAACCAAGGGTGGACCCCCTAAACCTGCATTATATGACTGACAGACCACAACGGTTTGACCGAAAAATATCAAAATTGAAACTACTGTGGAAACAAAGACACCTACATCTTGGATGCCCTTGAGGTAAGCTAAAACATATCTAAAATTTATTTCAAAGTGAACTATCCTTTTAACAGCCACCGGAATCATTAATAACAAGGGTTTCTGAATTATATACTTAATAACCCCTTTAATTAAAAGACACAAAGAAATTTTTTAATGTGTCTTAAGTGTCCAAATATTTTTTGAGGCAACTGTGTTTTTTAAATCTGCATGACTTTAGGAATTCAAATTCAATACATTTGATTGATCTTGGGAGGTGCATAAATAAAACGAGTTTAAAAGCAAATCCACTATCAGCTGGTGCCCATAAAGTATAGGCTGAAACTCAGTGATTTGTAACCGAGCCATTGGAGATTGCCAGGAGCCAGGCTGAACTTTGACCTCTCCTAAAACACATTATTAAGATAAACCCTTTAAAGAAAAGTCGAGAGACTGGATTTACTCTATTGTGCTTTAAACACAGTAATGGAAACAACCCCAGTGGGCAAGCCTTTGCTGGAAAGTGTTATCAGACAGCTGACCTACTGAAATATCAGTGTTGTGACCCACGCTGCCCCTGCATTAAAAACAACTGTCTCCTCACAGAAACCGGCCGGAATGGAAAACGCATCTTTGGTAAATTTGACAAAGGATCCTCAGTGAACCGAAATTGTGTTTTCAATGCAAATGAATTCATTTCCATCTGTCGTCCTTTACAGTTCAGTTTCTGCACAGGCTCATACACGTTCACGAAAATTCTCAGGCAACACATTGCGAGAGTGTTGAAGGTAAAGTTCAGCGACAAATTGTGGAGGTGTAAGGAAGGCAACAGGAAAATTATACATCTGTTATATTGCTGCTCAAACATGTACTTTGACACAATTACCTTGTGTGAGTGAATTTTCACCCTTCGGCTTGAGAGAGGTATACAGCGTGCTGTTGACAGGTGGGGACGGAGCTAAGGATTGCCTCCAAAGTGCTTCGAGAAATTGACAAGCTGCTGTCATGGGACAGCAGCAGTTGATACTTCACTGCCAACAAACATCTCAACTCAAGCGAAGTGATATGATTGCAGAAGCCATATCACTCTTTTACGGTGCTTACCCGTGTTGTTTATCATACACTGGTAGCATACATATTTAAAATGCTAAATGATTGATCACATAATGGTAATAAAATCACACTTTTTGATTAATTAAAAAAAAAATCCTACTAATAGGGTGCAGTCAGGATCTCAGTCAGTACTATACTGGCATCCAGTGGCTGATATGGGAAGATTTGTGGAAACGGCTATGGTGATTCTACCTCTCTCTACACTGTTACATCACCAAGAAATTACCCTTTTTACATGCATGACCATTCACATTTTTTTTTTTTTTTTGCATACAATGCCATTCCAGCTTAAAAAAGTCTCAATGTTGTTGTGTGTGTTTTGGACATACAATGAAAATCAAAGGGTTCCAGTGTTTTTGTGGATCCCATTTTTTCTTTGAATGGACAAACAGTTCCTCAAAATTATTTTTCTTTGTTCACCGAGAGAAAAAAAAGTCAAAGCGAGTTGATCATGAGGGTGCATGAGCAAATAACAGAATTTAATTTTATTTTTGTCATCTCATGATTAAACGTAGGATTTTACAAAATTCCCCAAAAAAAGGTAACCATAAAGATCCAAACTATGTATAATAAGGTGAAACGAAAGTCAATCGTACCAAAACCAATGCGCCAAACTGTAAAATAGACGATTTTGCCATGAAAGTGCGTTGGTTCTCCTTACGAGTGCAGTTGACGTAAGCTAAAATAAAATCTATCATATGTGATCAAAAATATTACTTTTTTCCAGAGGTGGAAGTAACGAATTACAACTACTCAGATTACTGTAATTAAGTCGTTTTTTCGTGTACTTGTACTTTTATGAGTATATTTTTAAGTCTGTAATTTTCCTTGTACTTGAGTACAAATTAAGTTAAGTAATGTACTTCACTACTTTAAAAATCCCATTAATTACAAAGTACTTGTACAATTTGAATTCAACAAGTATTCAAATCTTTGACCAGCATTTATCCAATGGAAATAACTGATCGTGGGCGGGCCAATAAAAACCCTTGTATAAGGCTTGGGCGTCGTGACGTCATTACTGGCGTGGCGGCCATGTTGGCAGCTTCGCGCATGTAAACATACCAGCAAGTCGAACGAGGAGAAGCAGCAGAGTTGGGATAAAGAAAAGAAAAAAGATGTTAAAATCGCTAAAAGATTGTGGAATTTACCTTGATATGTTAAATAGGGAAGCCAGTGACTGGTGTGGACTAAACCGGCACTTTTAACGGTTTGGACCCATATGAAATTTCCAACAAAGAGTCGGCAAACAGTGGGAACACAGTAATCCGGACAGATAGTTAGTAACATTAGCTGTCAACCCTCACTGTTTTTTCTGTGTCTCCTCTTATACTGTCTATGGGTTTCTCACGTACTTGAGCTCTTTTCCCGCTGTCTTCCCGTTTGAGTATTTTCCTGTAAAATATCCCGTATTTTATTATTCTCATAACATTAACATTAGCACTTTAATCGGAACTGCCAGTCTGTGTTGTCCTGTTAACCTCTTGCTTTAAGCATCGTTTTACTCACTAACTTAAGTTTTGCTTAAAACAGCTAACGTTACTAACTAACTTACACTTTTGAAACACATAGAAGTATGTTACATGTGTGAATGGTTGTTTGCACTGTTCTGTTACTAAACTAGCAGCTAGGTGGAGCGCAGTTTACCTTTGTCCGGATTAAGTTAGCATAAACGTAACTGTGCTCCCACTGTTTTGTTGGAACTTTCCTTTATTTTATTTCTCCAAACTCAGCTGCTTCTCGTCGTTCGACTTTCTGGTATGTTTACATTTGCGAAGTTGTCAACATGGCCGCCACTCCCAAAATGCAACGCGGCCCCCAAGCCCTATTTGGACCGGGAAAAAGGACCGGTTTCTGGAGAGCTATTCGTCCTCGCACGTCCTTCGGTGTGTATTTTAGTGTTATCAAAGAACTTTGCCGTTATGGACATGGAGATTCGAGACGCTGAATTCTTCGAAAATTCCGAAGAATAACGAAAGACGACGAGTGCCCGTGGCCGCACCTGGAGGAGTTGTTCTTAAACAGAGGTAGGAAAGGAGACAGCGTGCGGCTTTATATAAACCTTGTTTGCCTTCTGTAGTGATTTCGGCTTACAAGACTTCAGCCTCTAATCTCAAAAAATACATTATGGTAAATTTATGTGATAATTGTTTTCGTTTTTAATGTTCGGTAGACCTCACGATAATTTGACTAAAAATATCTCGTGAAACATGAGCTTCAGCGTTACTCAGGTGACAAAGCACATATACCGTAAAAAAAGATTTAGCGTTGTAAACTTGCGCTCAAAGTTAGATTGTATGTCATTGTCAACACATTGTTTTAATAATACTTAATCCGAGTTTTAAGCTTAGAATGAAGAGTTTACTAATGACAAAGTTTACTAATGACTAAAACAGTCTCGCCGCGACCCACTGGCATAACACTGCACTGATTGACAGTCTGTCTAGATTGCGCATGTGTCAGTGCTAAATGCTGATAAATTTTGAAATATAATTGGGTACTTTTGGAAATCTTTATTGTAAAAAAAAAAAAAGAATTTTATAAAAAAAAATAACCCAATAAGCTTATTTATTTTGCATTATAATTCATTAATAATGATAATCATATTAGACCGTTTTTATAACTTGGTTTCCATAGAAGTAAATAAATATCACAGGCTAAAAACTACTTTTAATAGTTTGAGAGGGGTACTTTGTACTTTTAGTTACAGTTTTTCTCAGTCATTTTGGTGCATTTCTCACATCACTATTTACATTTGCACTACAGATAGTTCAACCTCCACAACATCTAGTCATTTGTGCACATCATAGTAGCAGTTTCTCATTCCTTCCAACAAACTGCAAATGCTTTTGGACATGCATCAATTGCTTTCATACAACTCACAGCTGTTTTATAACATTTTCATTTGCTTATGTCATATCAGTTCAAATTAACTATACTTGTGAATGCTGAATAGTCAATCCATATAAAACTAATAGTCCTCATTTCATTGCTTGAGTCATCACATACAAAAATGTTAATCTAGTTGTCAAAATCCGCCAAGCAAATTTGACTTTTTTTTTTAATCTTTAAAAAGAAACTTTTTTTATCCTAAATTGAACAATTTCTTGCAGGTGAACCTCAGCTTTCACTGATGAGAAGAGATGTGCATGAATGATTTACAGTATATGTATTTTCTGTTGTATGTTCATTTCCAATATGTACTGTGATATTGTTCACAGTTGAGCACCAATCTACCCAAAGGGAGTTTATGTTTGTTGTAAATAAGGGTGTAATTATTCTTTTGCACAATGCTCTGAACAAATTAGAATTGCAAAGACCATGCAGTAAAAATGTGAAACATACATATTCAGTGTCTTGTACTCGATTACTGTACCTCACTACGTAAATACAGTAATGTGAAACTTTACTGTAGTTTTCAAATGGCTGTGCAAATAGTTTATAGGACTGTCTTGAGCATTTTCAGGTAGTATCACCAAGATCTGACTTTTTTTTGCATTGTCAAACACTTACAGAGTAAACGGTCACAATGAAAACATGACAAAGCCATTTGACTATCTTGTTCATAAACACTGGTGTCAGGACTTTTCATCTTGACGACACTGACACTTTCAATGACATGAATACTTGCTTTTGAGGAATGCGTTATCCATTTTGAGCAAGACAAGTGACACACTTTTGCAGGTTATCAACTATGTTTTGCAGTTTGTACTAATTGTTTTGAGAACTGCATTAACTGTTGTGCAAATGTAAATAGTGATGTGAGAAATGCATCAAGTACATTTTTAACACCAGTACTTTTGCTTGTAATTGAGTATTATTTTAGCAACTTGTGTACAAATTCAGTACTCTTTCCACCTCTGATTTTTTTTTTTCAAGCATCTTCAGTTTAGAATCGCACAATGACTAAAAACATGATTAAACGTATACTGAGTGCTGAGACAGGAAGCAGGAGATGCTACTAACGCTATACTCTGAATGTGCTTACGCTTGTGTATTCAATTACCTCGCCCCAAGTTAATCCATGGTTCAACAACAATTTTAATTTCATGGAAGAGTACACAAATACCTGGGGATTGAAAGATTTCTGCATTTTAATGACCTGGGTTACAGTAGGGCTCTTGCTGGCACTGTCTGCAGACTTTTTGTGCAATGGCGGTGGTTCTGACTGGCGAAAAAATAAACAAATGCTCAGCAATCTATCAATCAAGCGTGTTGCTATGATAACCAACGGTGTGAGGAGGCCAACACTTCTCCGCTTTAAGTGCTCTCAATCAGTAACACCACCAGGGATTCTCTGGCTCTTTATACACCCGTGCAAGAGACACAATCGAGGTATGACTGAACACAGATAACTGACATGAAACGTACCTCTAAAACGACTGAAAGCCTCAGTGCTTGAGTTGAGCACATGTGATTATCTTTTTTTATTGGTGCTATAATGGAAATTAAAGTTGGCATGAATAGCAGAGAAAGTACAATTCTGTGAAACTTACCCTATGTGCATTCAAAGTGTTTTAGAAAGGTTGCATAGCCTAAACTTGGGTGTCTGCTGCTTCAAATTCAGAATACAGATTTGTGACTCTTATCTGCGAGTGCAAAACTCAACAACTTTACTTTGTTTTTGTTTTTACAGTGGAGCGTGTGTGTAAATTTTAGCGTGTAGCCTGTATGAATATATTGTACAAGTTCTCAAATTCACATCTACATCCTCTCCAGGTTTGCTTTTAACACATTTTAGGGGTCCAATCCACCCCTGTTGATTTCCATATAATTATCCCAAAATCAACTTTTAAAGGGTTAGTTCACCCAAAAATGAAAATTCTGTCAGTATTTACCCTCATGTTGTTCCAACCCCGTAAGACCTTCGTTCATCTTCGGAACACAAATTAAGATATTTAAGATATTAAGATCGCTCCTGCATACTAGTCCATAGGCTTCTTGAGGGAATGACTCTTGCTGGCATCGAAAAGTCATTAAAGACATCGTTAAAATAGTCCAAGTGACTACAGTGGCTCAATTTTAACTTTATCAAACGACGAGAATACTTTTTGTGCGCAAAAACAAACAAAAATAACGACTTTATTTCAACTATTCACTTCCTTCTCCATGGGCCTGTAGTCAGTTAACGTAGTGTGATTGCGTAAAGCTACGTCACACGTAGGCTCACTATTGGCCGACGATGGTCATCATGTGTGTGATGCGTGTGTTGTACAATAACAGAAGCTTACGCTATTTAACTAGTAACCTGACTCACGCAGAGGGAGAAATAAACGAATAGTTGAAATAAAGTCGTTATTTTTGTTGTTTTTTTGCGCACAAAAGTGTTCTCGTCGTTTGATAAACTTAAGATTGAGCCCCTGTAGTCACATGGACTATTTTAACGATGTCTTAAATGATTTTTCGAGGACGGCAAGTCATTCCCTCAAGAAGCCTATGGACTAGTATACAGGAGTGATCTTAATATCTTAAATATCTTAATTTGCAGCCCATTCTCACCCCCAAGGCGTCACTTAACTGAGGAAGCTATCCCACTTAACTTGGGAAGCATTTGGACATGCTTTAATATCTGACGCTTTAGGCGCCCTTTAGCGTCAGTTAGATGACGCCCTAGGATCGCGTGTACCCTACCCCCACACCTAAACCTAACCGCGTCCTCTAACTGACGCTTTCCTTTAGCGTCAGTTAGATGACGCCGTAGGATCGCGTCATGTAAGTGACGCTAAAGGGCGCCTAAAACGTCAAATATTGAAGCATGGTCAAAGGTGACGCCTTGGGGTGAGAATGCGTTGTAATTTGTGTTGCGAAGATGAACGAAGGTCTTATGGGGTTGGAACAACATGAGGGTGAGTAAATACTGACAGAATTTTCATTTTTGGGTTTAACAGCAAATAGGCAGGCAAAGGAAACCTTTATTGTAGCTTGCCAAAGGCTAAAATATGAATTCATGAAACAGAATACTTTTACTCAAGTGAAAGTTTACTCAAACGTGAAGATTCATCTACTGAATTATCAAAGGAGGACTTGCTGTTTCACAGAAGAACAAAAATAAATATGAGAAACCCATTCTACACTCACAACAAGGGTTTGAGAACCAGAAAACAAAAAGACTAAAAATAGTATTTACACTAAGTACACGTGTTATAGTTTGATTGTAGTCATTTGCAAATAGTCACAAATAGTAGTTATAACATCAAAGAAAGCTAATTATACAATTTATCCCTAACGCACAGGGAGTTCATTATTTCTCTCTTTTTTTCCAGTCTCTGACAAGCTACAATGGAAGTTTTATGTTTTTACACAAATGGTGGATTATTAATTCTATTAATGATAATATCGGAAGGTTAAGCTCTAATGGAATCGGCATTGACCGTTTTTCATTTCAGATTTTTGACTGGACAGAATTGTGTCAAAATGTGTAAACTTGCTCCGATAATCCAAGAATACAGAAAAAACAAAGCTGTCCCTGGTAGATGCTCATTAAACTCAACTCAGACCATTTTAAATGCTAATTCTGCACTGGCTCGTGGGCATTCTGCATTAATGTCTGCATTTTTTCGGAATCCAGAAGACTAGAGAGCATCACATGAATATCAAACATTGAGTATAAATTAAATTGGAGATTTTGACTGGAATGAGCATCTGATTTAAATTTAAAATTCCAAATGCAAAGCCCACTTTAGAAAATGGAATTTGTACTTCAGAGCCATCAACTCCCTGTTTTTTATTTATTTATTTATTTTTATTCTATAACAAGCACTTATTATAATGAGAGCTATTAAAGGAGGCAGTAGAGGAGACCGTGCCAGCAGTGTCTACAATGTCAAAAGCCCCTGTGAAATGTCCAACTGACAGCCTCTCTCTTCATAAAGAGACTTTTCAGCAGGTTCTGCCAATGCCAAAGGTCAGATTATGCACATAACCGCTATTGCTTTTTTAGCCGCGTGGACAGAGCCCTACCGAACCTCTCACCAAGAAGTGGTGGCCCTCTGTCTCGTATCGACAGGTGGAGGAAAATATTATGAATACAGTCGACGGACACAGCCATGCCTGCTGACATTTCCAATCAATAAGCCTCTATAATTGATCAATCTGCTGCAGCTGCAAACTTCCAAACTGTTTCAACAAATAGCTTCAGACTAAATAGTTTTCACAAGACAAATTGGTGAGCCTAAAAGGGCATCATTAGATATTAAAGCAGAAGCAGCAACTTGTCTGTGCTGGCCTTGGGCGTTCTATTTAGAGTCAGTAATAAATGGTTTGCTCACCAGTATCATCTGTCGCCCTGTCTTGGCAGACACTTACGCTTTTCTCTCGGGGATTTTACCACACACAAATCTACAGCAGAAGGCCTATATTGGCTCAATGAGATGATATTTAAAGGGATAGTTCATCCAAAATTACAATTCTGTCACCATTTACTCACCCTCAAGTTGTTCCAAAAATTCTATGAATTCCTGCTGAACATAAAGAATGATATTTTGTAAAATATGGGTAACTTTTCAGGTAATTATCAGGAACAGCCAAAAAGGCGTAGAATACTGAAGGAGTTGGTAAATAAAATTACTTTGGTGAACTCGAAAAACATGTCAAACAGAAGAGCTCGCACTCGTAATAGAAGAAAATGTAAAAAAAAAAAAAAACCTTCACTGATGACTGTAAAACGAAAATGTTTTGTCTTTCCATTTGGCCTCTAAATATGGTTTTGTTTTGTTTTTCAAAAAATCTATTATGTGTGCATGCTCCTCTCTTTTCTGAACTTTGATAGGTAAATAATAGGATAAAAACAGTTGAAAAAAAGAAAAATCATCCCTCATATTGTTCCAAAACCTCTGTAACATTTTTTTCTGTGAAACAAAAAAAGATTTTTTAAAAAAACAACAAAAACAAATTACTGTTACCTTTGATCAAGTTAAAGACATTTATAATTTTCACATTACATATAATCTAATATATTGTATGTTACATTATACATTTTATATTATTGAAAAAATATTTTCACTTAAAATAAATGCTGTTCTTATTTCACGATGCAAAGATTCCTGGGGTGATTTTTTTTTTTTATCTGATCTCAACAATAATTAAAGATGCAAGCAGCATTTAGCAGTGTTCAAGCAGTTCAGGCCTTTATGGCCTTTAAGCACAAAAGCATCAAAAGACATTAAGTTTTATGTAGCAAGCATTTCACCACTGAGATCATAGATGGAATTGACCATGTTTTAGCATGATTTACCATGATACACCACATTTCAGTGCGATCCAGATTTACCATGATTCTAGCATGATTTACCATAGTTTTGTGCTTGAACACCTAATAAGAATGAGACGTTTTTGTTGGTTCTAGCGCCACCTATAGTCTGATCTTCATGAAATTTCGCATGCTTCTTCTGCATGTTAGGACACATAAGCTCATAAAATTTTTGTGAAGTTCTGAGTTTTCCTTTAGGATTTATAGGCTTTTGGGTGCGTTTTGTCACGAAATGACCCTGTTGTAGCCAACCAAATGGCAAAATTCAACTTTTTTTTCGATAATTATTGATCTATAGGGTCCAGAGAATAGGCCTAGACTGGTTTGGTTCCGATCTGGTAAAAAAAACAAGGACTAGTTCGCAAAAGTAGGTTTTGGACAAAATTCGAGATATACATCTTGTCCGTCTTGAGCCAGGGATTACAGTGGTGTAAAATCCTTGAAGCCAAGTCAAACGGTCTAGGAGTTATGAGCAATTTTGTACTTTTGGTTGCTGTAGCGCCACCTATGGACCAATTGGGCTCATACTCTGATAGGTTCTCCTCAATTTGAGGCCCTACCATCTGCCTCAGTTTCAAGTCAAAAGGCCTTACGGTTTGGGCTGTACGATGCGTTTTAGGGGATTTTTTCTTTTCTTTTTAGCAAATACAATAGGTTTTCAGCACTTCGTGCTTGAACACCTAATAATAAGGAATGTTTCTTGAGCACCATTTCAGAATGATTTACATGATTTTTCCATGAATGATTTGAATGATTCAGAAATGATTTACATGATTTTTTCCATTTAGAATGATTTCATGTGATCATGTGACACTGAAGTAAGGGCTCCTGAAAGTTGTCTGTCACCACAGAAATAAATGACATTTTAAAATATTTTAAAGCAGAAAACAGTAACTGTAAATTTTAGTAATATTTCACAATATTCATTTTTACTGTTTTAAATAAATTTAGCCATAGTGAACATTACAGACTCCTTTCAAAAACATGAAATCTTACCGACCAAATACTTTTGAACAGTAATGTATGTTTGTACATAAAATCAAATACATGTGTTTCAAAACGAATAGCATTATGAGACTATCCTCAGCATCTTTCAGCCCAGGACACCCCCTTCTGTATTTGCTCAGACATTACAGAGCCCATTAAATATCCACTTAAACAGAGATAGCCGAAGAGCTCTTCCATTAACTGTGCTTCTTAATGTACATTACAAAGCAGACTTCATAAAAGTCGTCTTTTTAACGTCCTTGCTGCATCTCAGGAATATATTAAGTGAATAAATTAAAAACCTCCCAAGACCGAGAATATTAAACATTTGGAAACTATTTATTGAACATTTATAACCAAATATCTGTTAAATACATCATTTATTCTTATTCTTTATGCCTGAATAACAAAGAATAGCAATATTTACACTTTGTATATGGAATGTTGCATGACACTTTAAGGCGCAAAGTCTTTTGGCTTTCATTTGATTGGAACAACAGTGAAAATAAAAGGTAATGAAGAGTGAAAAATCATGATTATTCAGCTAAGAGTAAATTAACATGTCTCGAACTCCTCATTTCAAGTTCCTACAAATGAGGCAAAAGTTTATAAATTAGACTTTCAAAAGACAAAAAATCTTTGTATATTCCACACTCCCGCACACACCACAGCTGCGTCTCCTAGGCGACGGTTTTGAAGGTCTGCAGTATCAAGTTAGTTTGGTGGATAAGCCTGTTGGCACTGATAAAGACGTTTATTGCCCTGCGGATGAGAAAGAGAAAAGTCAGTGCTCGGGACATCAAATGACCCATTTTCATTGAGAAATGCACTTTCATAGAAGATCTGTATAACAGATGTCTGCTTGAAACATGAGCACTGCACTTTGAAAAAAACATCCATCACTGTCTGCTTGCTTACTTTCCATCTTTGAAGTATGTTTTCAGCGTATCACTGAAGCTTTTGGAGTACTTCACAAACTCCTTCTTTTGGTGTTCAAGTGCCTGGGTAAAAAGTCTCAATATTAGATTTCATTTGAGTAAAGAAAAAAAAAGTAATATAAGCATGATAATATCTGAACTTTTCAGTAAGTTGAGCTCAATTGACAGCATGTTTATTATGCAAAAAAAGACAACCTTCATCTACTTTATAAAGTATTTTGGGATGGTTTAAAAGCAGAAATGTGAAGCTTATAATTGTATAAAACCATTTACAAAGTTTATAGTTCGGATATAAAAACTGATGTCTACAGCAGAGTTCAAAATAGAGTAAATCACCTTTTGAAAGTAACTTGACACTCCAAATAAGGATTGCATCAATTACCAGTGGCGAGTCGGAGACAAGTGACTGTTAAAAATGTATTTGCCATTGAATCATTCAAAGAGATTCATTAAATGCTGATTCATCTAGTAATGACATGAGTCAATTCAAATGATATATTTTTAAACCTAAACATAGCAATTAACATTTTGTCAGAACCTCTAGTAAATAATGTTTTTTGTTTAGTTGATTAAGAATTGTGGGAGAAAAAAATAGTGATTCTCAATTTATCCAGAATTATGTAGCTCTACAATCAACATTACGAGCTGAGAGTTGAGCTTGTATTTTAAACCCAAAATATATTTTAAAAAACCTCCCAAAATGCTTGTGCAACTTGCTTTTCTGTGAAATAGGAAATACTTACCCTGCGATTCTGATACTGATATTTCTTAAACACATTGTTGACTGTGTCCAGCAGCTCCTTTATAGCACTGGCGATGTCTCTGTGGAAATCAGCGAGAGGTCAGGAGTGATGAATACATTTATGAACAGTGAAGCACTGACTCAGCAGTCAGGCAGTGGAGAATGGCAAGATAATAGAGGCGAGGCCCATTAAAATGTCTACAAATCTTTCACGTTTGAACATCTCCTGAGGTCTATGTATCCATGTTATTGTCAGCTATGTGAGATTGCTTAGTCGATTAATTGCCGGCTGATTGCTTGATTAAAACTAAACCACTAGACTTTAAGCAAGGCTATAAGAGGGGAAAATCTATAGACTCCAAATGATTTCGACTGCAGTTATTGCGTGACCATTACTCTAGTTTGTAGTACGTTAGTTCAACATAAGTATTCATTTAGCGGTCCTCTTTTATGCCAAATGACTTACAGGATGCTTAATACTAGGACAATCCCCCTGGAGTGACTGGAGGTTAAGGGTCATGCTAATTAATGGGCCAGATGTACGCAAGTTACAACTAAGTCAAGTTTTGACATAAAGGGGCCCTAAGTTACAACTTACGCACTACTAAATACTTTTGCATTGCACCAATGCACTTAGATGAAACAGAACTCTATGTACAAACTAAATATTTACAGAAACCTCGACCACGAGTAACAGAATAAAGCAGCAGACTGACTGAATTGCATCCATAAGCTAGTTTACCAGACAGATTACTTGCTACACTTGCTTACATTTTAAAAAAAGAGAACATTATGTGAATGAATTACTTTGTTAGCAGCTCTTCAACACAAACATGTTCCATGTTGTGCATGTCAAATAAAATCAGTCATAATAACAAATAAATGTAATTTCTTATGTTTTTGTATTTATTTATTAATTAATCCTTATCCATTGAAATACAGTTTCTGGGTTTTCTTTACATATAAAAATACAGATTATGTTATTCATGATTAGGTAGTATTATATTTGAATGGCAAATCAGTTTTATTGTTAGTTATTTGAGGCAAAGTAAGTTAGAATCAAGGATACACTGAAATTCACTACATTTCAACAACTTCTGCTCATGTATTTGAACACTGCAATTGGATCATTGATGGTGCGTAATATTATGTGGCTAATTTATGCTACGCCCTTGACACAAGAACTAGTGGCGATAAAAGCTGACAGTGTTGTCGCCTTGCGTTGACTGCGTCTGGGCCAAAAAGCTGCGATTGAACACACACCGCAAAGACCGCAGCCGACTGCCAGCTAGTATGTGCGTTAGGAAATTATGGTCTAAATCATCAAGTATCAGTTTATTTTTGTCATTCAAAAAGAGAAACCGAAACTATGATTGCAGATGTACATAACGTAAACAAAGAAGTGCTTGCTTACATTTTAAATATCAATTATGTTGATCATTTTCTCACGCTCTATTCTCGTATTCTCCGACTAAAGCCGATGTGGAACACACCACAAAAAGTAGCCCGAAAGATGCTTGCCGACTGAATGCAACAAATGGTGTAAAATAATAAAGTAGAGTTAGTTACAAACTAGCTAGTAGTTACTAAGCCTCTAGTGTGGACTTTAGATTCCAGTTTAAGTAGGAACTTATATCCAGATCTTTATACTATGCCATCAAGGTTAAAGTGATAGTTCAACCAAAAATGAAAATTCTGTCATCATTTACTCACCTTCATGTCATTTCAAACCTATAAGACTTTCCTTTACCTTCAGAACACAAATGAAGATATTTTTAATGCTAGCTTTCTGTCCCTCCATTGACAGCTACACAACTACCATCTTGACGCTTCAAAAAGTTAATAAAGAGATTGTAAAACTAATTCATATGACTCATCATGTGGTTTAGTCCAAATTTTCTGAAGAGAATAGATCGCTTCATGTGATCAAAAGATTGAATTTAGGCTTTTATTAACATAAAAACAGTAAATAAGTAAATAATGAGTTTATTTATTGAGTAAATGATGACAGAATTTTCATTTTTGGGTGAACTGACCCTTTAAGACAAGGGACAGGATACTCACTTTATGGTCTGTAGGAAGCGCACTCTGTCGTTGATCTCGTCTGGGATTTTACTCAGGATATGTTTGAGGGCTCGTGCTTTCTCATTCAGGTCCTGAAATTCCTGCTCTGGTCTTTCAATCATATACTCTGTGAAATAGGAGTCAGAAACAAACCTTCTTAGGTTCAGATACAGCAACAAGTGCAGTTTGATATTTACTGGGAAAAACAAAGAGACTTTGATGGCCAATCATAACTTGTATTATTTTGAGTGTTACTGCAGGAAAGATCCAGATATAGGGATTGTACTAGAGGCAAATGACTTTCTTACCCTCCACATCATCTGCAGCCATGCGCAGTAGTGACTCTGTGAAGTTGAGCTCCACGTTCTTCTTCTCCAGTATCTTCATGATGATATCCTGAGTGAGCCCTGGGTTCTCTTTCTCTGCCTTTAGAGGGTGGCATTGATTAAAGAGCATTAAACTCAACATTAGTTAATCTCACATTATGTTAAGCAAGAAATGAATCTTTTTTAAAAACAAAACAAATACATCATCACAATGCTCAGATGAAATGGATAACATGTCAGAAAAATAAATACTGGACTATCAGCATCTGCCAGCTGATAAATGGACACTTTCGTGAACACCTACTTTGATAAATGCTGCCCTCAATGTCTGTGCCGCTGACAGGTTTATCCTCTCCAACTGTCATAATATAAAAGTCAATATCTGATCAGCATTTCATATTCATATACATCATTTATGATAATACATCAACTGCTGAAAGTTACACTACTGTTCAAAAGTTTGGGGTCAGTAAGATTTTTCTAAAAAATAATTTATACTTTTATTCACCAAGGACACATTCAACCGATCAAAAGTGACAGTAAAGACATGTATAAAGTCAATTCAAATATAATGTTAATTTAATATAAGTGCTGTTTTTTTTATATCTATTCATGAAAGAACCATGAGGGGTGGGGGCCCGGGGGTTATTTTTTAGATTATTCAATAATTAATAATATAAAATGGTTTCTTGAGCACCAAATCAGCAATGATTCCTGGAGGAACATGTGACACTGAAGACTGAAACTTTGCCACAACAGGAATAAATTAGATTTACAAAAACATTTAAAAATTTAGAAAACTACAATAATATTTCACAATATGGTATTTTCACTGTATTTTTTTTTTAAATCAAATAATTGCAGCCTTTAAAAAAAATTATTCTTACTGACCCAGTTGGGGCATATTAAACTGCATATTGGCTGCATTGGCTAATTCTGCATAACTGCATATTGGCTAATTCTGAAGTATGTAAATGCAAATACCTCATTGAAGACTGGATACATGACTGCATATAATGTCATAGAGACTATTGAATTTGTCTCGGCTTCATTCTTCATCTCTTCCATTGTCATCCTCAATGGAGGCCCACCACAGGTAAAAATGGGCAGTTGAACTTACTCACAGTTCTCTCAAGCTCACTGCAATGTTTAGAAGGAATATACTGGATTAATGGATATGTTCCAAGAATGTATTCCCAAATAATAACAATCAATAGTAATTCACATATAATAGCATAGTAAAAATGTTTGATAATTTAGCAATGTAATAACACCCCCAAACTGAAAAAAGAGTGATTGTTTCCTTTTGCAAGAAATGTTCTACATTTAAAGGAACATTATTTAATTAAAATAGTTTGTCTAATTAAAGATTGTCCTTACTGAACAATAAAAACATTTATTACACTAGCTAGCTCTTAGGGCTGTGCAAAAATTAATTCCGATTAATCGCATCCAAAATAAAAGTCTGTGTTTACATAATATATTTGTGTGTGCTGTATATAATTATTTTGTATATATAAATACATACACATGCATGTATATATTTAAGAAAATGTGTTATTCATGTATACAATATTTATATTTATATAATATAGATTATGTATTTATATATATATATATACAGAATTTAAGCACAAATAACTCTTAAATATATACATGCATGGATAGGTATTTATATATAAGAAATAATTATATACAGCACACACAAATATATTATGTAAACACAGACTTTTATTTTGGATGCGATTAATCGCAATTAACTTTTGCACAGCCCTACTAGCTCTTGGACTTTTGCTTTAAACACATTATGTATGACAGTTAAAAGTATACATAATAAATTCAGTAATACCTATATTGATACTTGGAGGTCAATGTGAATATTGTTATGACATTAATATTGCACATACACCAATATAGGGGGTGGGGGTATGGGTATGGTCCTCATCCAGTAATTATAATTAGTAAACTTCTCACGTGACAGCAGAGCCTCACCTACAGCACAAAATATCGGACATAATCTAACGTTACTCACCTTATTATCAGTCAAGATCAAAGCCTAGAAAGTCGATGCTATTGAAACTATGGTTATTTCCATTAAAGGACGGGTTAGCAGGTTATGTAGCAAATGTTTTCTAGGCTCTTTATTATTGAACTGTCGCTCGGTTCATATCGATTCAGCTTGGTTGTTTTTAAACCGTCAAAGCCAAATCTAACAGACCTTATTATTCTTGATTTTAGAATTAGCAGCCTAGCTTCCATAGCAAGAGAGTAGCCGGCTGGCTATCAAAGTTAGCAGACAGAACTGCTTATCTCGACGTATGTAACGTTAGACTTATAATATGACCACAACAGTGTCAACTGAAATAAGTTACCTGCTCTCTTCTTCACCAGCACGTCCCACAGTGGATGAGATAAGTACTAAAGTCTTCCTAGACGCTTAGCTAGAAAAATGTATCTGTGTTTGTTTTTTCAACTTCGGAAGTCGGAAGTTTTCTGCGTGAGCTGTGAGAAAGGTGACGACTTCCGTCTCCTCCTGACGAAACCAGACTGCACGATCTATGGGCGATTAAGCTGCTGCTGTTCTCATATTTTATTTTCAATGTAATGTAAAATAATGTTTTTTTTTTTAAATATTTTTATTTTAAAACAATAAACATACAGGAATTGATCTGCATAAAAATACAGATATATAATAAATATATGGGCAGAAGAGGAGTGAAAAAAGGTAAAGAAAAAAATGGACCATGACCAAAATAACCACATAATAACACACACACACACACACACACACACACACACACACACATAAATGCGATTTATCTAAATGTAAGTAATTTTGTCTTCACATATTCAAATTTATTAAGGCTCCTACTGAAAATCATACACCATTCCATATAATTTTAAATGATAATAATAGAATACTATGACAAAGCTCATGTATATCTTTAATATTTAATTATTATGCTTGACAGAGAAAGTCCAGATGTGCAAGATCTCAGATGAAAGTAATATGCAAGACAAAAAAGTACAAATAGTAAAAAGAAACCTTTAAAAAGCATAAAAACATTTAGTTTGTATTTATTTTCCCCCCACTACTTCTTTGATGTAACTTCAATCTCTTACTACATTATTATTAAGAAAAAGATAACTGAAACGTTGTGAAAACATTTATTTAAAAAATCTCAAGTACAAAACTGAGGGAATTATTAAAAATAAATAATAATTACCTAGAAGAAATCCTTTAAATATTGACGTAAGGAATGTTTACTTTGTATTCACAAGGTGCCAGTTCATATATCGCCTTAGAAAGGCCAAGAAGATACAATGCTTTGATTATTTATAAATGCTGAACAAATCCTTACTTGAAAGTATGAGACACTTGCACAAGTAGTCACTTTTAAAAAAAAAGTGATCACAGTTGTAGCACTTCAGTTTTGTGCCAATAGAGAGCCATTCAGTAGACACTATAAGCAGTCATGTTCATATCTCACGCTTTTGATTGCTTTCCTTAAGGTCTTCTTCATCTTCTTTTCATCACTGTTTCTTGGAAGCTCTCTTGCTTTCAGTTTCTGCTTCTGGGTTTTCATTTAGTTATTAAGGCCCTGAAACAATTAATCATTTTATGACATTTAAAATCATCTGTTCTTGAAATGCACTACTTAGCCTATCTAACATTTATAGTGCATGTGCATTCTATAGATATATTGTTATGCATTGCAAGTACAAAGTTAAAATTCTTTCACTCACTAACTGATTGATAGGAAAAGACTTCTTAAGCATTTGGCTGACCCGTGCTCCATTACGCTCACTGTAGGGATCTTCTCTCTCTTCATCCTCTGCTCTCTTCTGTCTGTCATGCACCGAGTCATCAAGAGTCTAATGGATGTTGCAGTGGGGATGATGGGAAAAAGTCATTTTTCATGTACCATTTTGTATCAGTTCCTCAGCACACCAGTCCATCAATGCCTGTATTCCCTCACCTCATCCTCTACATCGTCCTCATACTGCTCATCCGGCTGGTCCTTTTGCGGCTCTGGATTGCCTGCCACCTATTGATATAGTGCATCAGTAATCTGCTTATCATTCCATACCAGTCCAGTGGGTTTACTTCTTCTGCTGCCAAGTGGCAACTACTAACAACTTTGTCAACAGGTTTATAAAATTATATTAAAAATAAAGCATTAAATCTAAAATCCATATGTACAGTATGAAAATGGATGGTAATTTTAAGATTTGCTAAAAGTTATTTATAAGTGTGTGTTAGATGACGGCAGGAGTTAATCTTAATGTAAAATAGAAATTATACAAACTTCCATTGTAAAGTTTGGGGTCGGTAAGGTTTTTTTTTAATCTTTTTGAAATAAGTCCCTCATGTTCACCAAGGCTGTCTTTAAAAAATATATTATATATTATAATTTCAAGTAACTCTTTTCCATTTTTTTAAGTAATTTATTCCCGTGATGGCAAAACTAAATCTTCATCATTACTCCAGTCTTCAGTGTCGCATGCAAAGCATTTCTTATTATTATCATCAATGTTGAAAACAGTTGTGCTCTCTAATATTTTTGTCGAAAGCCTTATAGATTTTTTTCAGGATTCTATGATAAATAGAAAGTTCAAAATAACAAATACATTTTTTTCTATTAAATTTGTAAAAAAAAAAAAAAATTGTAACAATATAAATGTCTTTCCTGTCAATTTTGATCCTTGCTGAATAAAAGTATTTCTTTAATTCCTCAAAAAAGTCCCTAAAAGACTTTATTCCATGATTAATTAAAGATGAGCTAGTCTATACCCTTCTTGTAAACTCACCACAAGCTGCTCATCCACTTCAGGCCTGATTTTGTTCGCATTGGTCTTGTACTCATTTTCTTCTTCAGCCTCTTCAAATTCATCTTCGTTCTGGTTATTGGCCTCATTCTCAATGTTCATGTTTTTTTTCCCAAGGTCCTGTTCAAAAGAGCCATTTTAAGAGAGAATAAGTCATTAATAGAAATCTTAAACTTCAAATAATGTAATTTCCTCTGATAACTTTAAATAAATTGTGATTTGCACTTCAAAGTCAAATATTTGAGCTTTTCAAGAAATAAAACAGAGAAAGTACAGCCATAGTTTTCCCACCACACTGCCTTGATGTTTTTGAATAATTCATTTACGACTCTGCATGCAATTTGTCTTCATTCACGCAGTGTGTATATGGTCCAAATCTTTTTTTTCTGCATGTGACACAGATCTAATTTCTGAAAAGCATCAACACATTGGTCTTTTTAAATCTAATCTGGGCCACTTTAACGTCCGATTATGCAATTCTTACAGCAAAGACACCAACAGCAGATCCAAAAAAAGACAGACATTACTGTATACATAATAACACACGCTGCATTATCATACACACCTTGATATGCTTTTGAGTGTCCTCTACATATTTTGCATCTTCTCGTCCAGCCATAACATGATGTGACTGCACAGCATTTCCTGTATTTCACGAGAAAACAAAACTAGCAACGTACTGTGTGTGTGTGTGTATATATAACTGTATTCTTTAATGGGTTATTTAAGTTGTTTTTTGTTTTCCAATCTCAGCTATACAAGTGCAACATGTTTGCACTTTAGATTTGTGTGCTAGAACCCATAGCTTCATAAAATACAGTAGTATCAGAAAAGGCCAATACCGGCCACAAAAAAATACCCTTCCTTACCAGCAATAACTGTATCCAAAGCCTCAAAGTGTACTTTGGTTCTGTGAAGTGGCTCTGTCTGTGTCTGTTTCTCTGGGCTTTGGCTTAGCGTGTTACGAGGGTTAATGCCCAGCTCTTCTGGGTTTGATAAGGAATGTTCCAGCACTGCCTTTCCCCCCTTATCCTCTCCTCCTCTATCCTTTGATGTGCTTCTCTCCTCTTTCTTGCCGTTTCCCTCAGCAAAAATATCAATTTTCCGAGGCTGCTTCATTGCCACTTTGGTCGCATTGTTATTTTCAATCTCCAACACACCTTGAGGGGATAACCCTTTTCCATTTTCCTCATATCCTTCCACCTGTAAAGGAGAAACATCCGTATGACCAAAGTGTGGTGTGGCCTGATGATAAGACACTTGCATTAGCCACAGTCACACATTTACATTATTAAGTTACATGAGTCATCTCATCCTGAAGTTGACAAACTATAGCCCAAATGGCTTTTGAATATATACTTCAGCTGCAGAAAGAAGTGAGAATAATTTCAAAAAAAAGGATTAAGACTTAAGAGAATCCATTTGAGACCTGAGAGTGTGAACAGCACACATTCATGTCAACAGTAGACTACTCCATAGCCTTTCTTAAAAATATAAGGAAAGAAAAGCCAAATGATGAAAGAGGGAGTCTTTCAACGTTGTATGTTGCATTCCCATCTCTACCTGAATGGGCATATTTTCCAGCTCCTCATTTAGGCGTTCTACTGTCTCTAGTATATAGCTGTGGGTGCGTTCAGTAGCAAATTTATCAATTTTTGCTGCTTGGCCTGCACTAGAGGTTTTATTGCGATTCTCTTTTAATCGCGTCAGCTCTTCTATCTGAAGCTTCATTCAAATATTGGATTAGGATGGAATTAAACATTTCTGATGTGATACTTTGTGATGCATGGACTGGGTAATGAAAGTTAAATAGTATGAGACCTGACGCTATGAGATAAAGATGCTAACTCAGCAGTACAGAGATAATTCAAAACGTAAATTAAATAAACTACCCAGGAGAAAATGTACTGAATTTATAATGCAAGATAACCGCATGTTATATATATTCTATATTCTAACCTTCATAAATATTTTTAATAAAATATATTATTTGAGAATTATCAAATAAGGTTTCAAATAAGGTTTTATTTCATTTGAGAATTAATTTTTATATTACATGCTACTGAAGAGATAAAACCTGCAATGTAAGGTGAGGAAGAGTAATTCAAGTAGTTTAAATGTTAATGTTAGAATGTGGCACATTATATCCAGTCAGACATAGTAATGACAGTATTGAAATGTTAATGGCATGCAAACATGCATCACTCACACAGGGTCAACTGTCAGGGAGGAAACACATCTGTAGTATTTACAGCTAGAACCTGTGGCCTGAGGCATAGAAAAAGATAATATATGAGTCTTCAGACATGCACAAAGACTTTGCTAGACAGGAGTTTCAAATCTGTCTGCACATTTCATCTGCTGTCTTTGTAGGGAGAGATGGCATTCAATGAGATGAGAACATTAGTAGGTTCAAAGGTTTAGGCTCAGTAATATATATATATATATATATATATATATATATATATATATATATATATGAAGACCTTTTCATTGTTACAAAAACGTCAAATAAATGTTGTTCTATTGAACTTTCTATCCATCAAAGAATCCATCAAAGAAGAAAAAAACAGTATCACTGTTTCCACTAAAATGTTAGGCTGTTCCAAAATATATAATAGGAAATGGTTCTTGAGCAGCGTATTAGAATGATTTCTGAAGAAGCACGTGACACTTAAGACTCTAGTAATGCCTCCTAAAAATTCAGCTGCAATCACATGAATACATTACATTTTAAAATATATCAAAATAGAAAACTGTTATTTTAAATTGTTATTATATTTCACAATATTACTGCTTTTCTGTACTTTTTTAATCAAATAAATGTAGCCTTAGTGTGGATAAAAAACTTCTTTCAAAAAATCTTACCGACCTTTATAAACAAAAAATCTTTACCAAACCGCATTTGAACCGCAGTGTATTGGTTTAAACAGTAACTGTAGCTTGATAACAGTCGGCAAATACAAGTTCTGTCATGAAACTCTAGATGGCGTCGGCTGATATGTCCTTAACTATTAACTTAACCATTCTCTTTATGGCACAGCTGATTGGTTCTTGCTGTATCAGTAGCCAATGAGCTTGCTGCTCAACCTTCAAATAATTGGTCAGCATTTGGTGTAGCAATTGCAATGCGCTTTCAAAAATCCTTCACCTTCCCCAGCTCAACCTGTATAGATCTGCCACGGGTAATGCAAGTATGCTATATTGAACAGCAGCAGCATCTCTTACTTGCTAACAGCAGTGTGTAGTTTATGTATTAGCAAGCCCATATTTGGCTGCAGCAACAGCAAGAACCAACAGCAACGACAGCATAGCAGATCAAGACCAAACATAACAACATTGTCATATCTATTACCACGCCAAAGTTGTAATGACAGAATTTTTATTGCTTTCTTACGTTAATAGCAATCAGTAAACGTGTTAAAGCTGCGGTCCGGCGTTTTTCCTTTTTGTCGCCATCTCTGTTCGAAATCTGCAATTGCAGTCATTTGTGGAATTATGAACTTTATGTGAGTTGTATTTCAACTTATTAAGATGATAAGTTTAATTATATCAAGTGTTCAGCCTACTAGCCGAGGCTCCTTCTTTATGTGTACAGATGTGACATAATGATGTGGCAAAGACATGGAAATCCACCAGTACCACTGGAATTAAAAACATTATTACAACCTTAGCCCTTTGAATCGAGCTATGGCAAGCAGATAGTTTTTAACACTGGCTGGTTATGTATTTTCTCCAATATGTATTTTGGATCATTTTTAACCCAAAAAAAATCTACGGACTGCAGCTTTAAGAATTAGTATTAGGAAAGCCATTATTTTAGAATGCAAAATCAAATTACAATTATTCTTTTATTCGTCGATTTGTTCTTGTATTTGTTTAAAACATTGCAGCATGCAGTAGCAGAATGATGTACTTCAAGCAATATATCTAGAATAGGTTCTGGCAAACTTATAGTAGTAGTCATGACTCTTTGTTACCTGAGCTGCAACAAGTGCATTTTTATGGTCTTCTAATGCGAGTGTGAGATGATCTTTTGAAGCTTGCAGGTTCTTGCGCAGTTCCTGAAATGGTGAATGGTGTAATTTCAATGTCCATCTTGAATATTAGGAGTAGTACACACAGAAATAGAGATGTTCAATCACTCCTGATGACAATTTGTATGGCAAACCATAAGCTAATTTGCCATGGGTTCCCTCTGGAATTAAAGGGGTCCTATTATGCCCTTTTAAGAAGTCTTGATTTTGTTTTTGAGGTGTAATAGAATATGATTTCATGCTTGATTGTTCAAAAAATGCATTCTTTTTAACATATTTTACATTATTACAGCACCTCTCTCCCCAGTCTGGCTCGAACATGCATATTTCGATAAAGCCCCTCCTCCCAAAATAGGAAATGTGCTGTGATTGGTTAGCTGGCCTAGTGTGTTGTGATTGGCACCATTTAGCGCTGTGAGTTCTTTTCTAGTGTAAATATGAACAAGGATAGCATCAATTTCAAACCAATTCCAGCCCAATTCAGACCCTGACAATGTTATTGAACAAGAGGATTTTACAATACGTTTCAGAGTGGTATGTTTTTTGTAATTTTCTTATACATAATATAGATACGTTGTTGTTATCCACCATTTAATTGCGATATTTGTCTGAAAACTAAGATAATACAAACAGTAATCGATCACAAAACCAAGGTTCATTTTCTTCCAGGGAAGTGAACCGTCTAACAAAAGCGAGAGCTTACAAACTCAACAGAAAACCAGCTGTTTCATGGACGCTAATTATTTAAATTAGTAACATTGTGACTTTGTCAGATCCGGAAAAAGCGTGTTGTTGTCCAAACAAGCCGATCGTCGTACTTCTTGAAAAGGAGATTCTGTTAAATAAAGTATCTCCCTTTGGAGTGGACTTTGAGCCTTGTACCCTTCCCACATTACACACCATCTATAGTTGAAAAAGTGGAATAACATAGTAGGACCCTTTAAGGTTTAGAACTACAAACTGAATATAGGAATATTATTTATGCAATTTCAAGCTCCCTTTAAACAATAATCACATAATGTATCCCAGAATCCTTTGTAGTTTCTCTGACCTGCATATCAAGTAACTGTGTGTAGATGTCCTGATGAGCTTTCCGCAGCTGTCTGTTCTCCTCGCGAAGGTTGTACACATTCTCTAAAAGTAGAAAAACAGGTGATGAAAGACTCTAGAAAATATGTATGGCCGGGTGGGTCAGGTGCATTTTATATGGATGGAAATGGATTTGGTCTGAGCCTTAAATCTGATGATTCTGAATACATCAACATGAATAAGAGTAGCACTCTGGCTTACCTTTCAGTCTAGATATTTCAACCTCCTTCTCTCTCTGCAGGTTGTCAATTTCCAGCCTGTGCTCATCCAGCACACGTTCATGATCCTGCCCTTGATTCTGGTGCTTCTCTTGAAGTTCGTAGTATTGCATCTTTAAGTCTTCATGCTGGGCCTGATTGGTTGTATGCAAAAGAAGTCGATATCCATAAAATAATTATTCTGTTAATTATTCCATAACTGGAATTACAGAATTACTTTTTAAGAACTCCAATTATGAATGTCATCTGACCTTCAGTATTTGGTGCTCTGTCTGCAGAGCATTCAGTCGATAGGTTGAATCTTGCTGTTAGGTAGAACAAAAGTGCAAGTTATTATGCATCCACAATAGCTGAAACGGCTTTTTACGCTTTACGCATAATTTAAACGTTTACGCATAATTTAGCAATCAAAAACCATACGCTTTAAATTACCTTTTCTTTGTTGAGGGCCTTCTGTGAATCCCGCTTAAACACAAGGAAATCTATGATGTATTGACAATCAATAGAGGCTTTTAAAAACAAACATGAAGCACACGGCTTTCAGCACAACCTGGACTCATTATCATTCATTATCTATCATCATCATTATCAAATCACATACAGATTAAGTGGCTTGTGTGAATCAGGAAATCAATTATTGTGCAAATGAACAGGACATTACCCTCCTCAGCCTTCTTATGCTCGAGTCTTTCTTTCTGGAGGGATTTCTCTAGTTTAGAATGATGCTCGTATACCACTAAAAAGAAAGAGAAAAATATTTTTATTAACATCACAGGTACCTTTTTTTGCATTGTGATATTATTAATCAAGTTATTTTACTCCATAACCATCACTGTAACGCAAAAATCTCATTCTCAATTGTGAAACATGAAAAATAAAGAATAATTATGGATAAATGATTTGTTTTAGTTATACTGTACATCATACTAGTAGCATTATTGTACTGCCATTAATTAAATACAGTAAAACTGCATTTCTTACTGTAATAGATTAATAAAAAATAAAAAAGAGAAACTTTAGAGGGTTAAAGTGGACTTAACTGTCCTGCAAATAATTTCCAAATGCACAATATATTTCACTATTGTTTTGTTTGGGCTGAAATATGATCTGGACATCTTGACAGGTCTCATGATATTCAACAGATATATTATGAACACTGCAATCTGGCACAGAGAGGTGAAAATCCTCAGTGTAGTGTTATGTGTTTGTCAAAGGACTCCATTCAAAAGCCTTTCAAATGAAAGCTAGCAAGTATTCTCAAGCAATGTTGTTCTCAAGAAAAGCTTGATGCTGTTCTGATGCGTGCCATCTACTCCATTATTATGTGCCAACTATTATGATTGGATAAGAGAAATAAACAAACATGCCAAAACATTTTGAATAGAAATCTCCAGAGGCATGCAGCACATATTTCAAAACAATCATGTAAGCCCTAATCAAACATCTAATACACAGTGCATTCACTGTAGGATCTTTTCATTAATTTTCTAAAGTTACCGTGCAGCTGCGCAGAAAGTGACTCTTGATGCTGCTGGTACTTCAAAGCCGTCGCCTCAGTCTTTTTCAGCTCTTTATGCATCTCATATGAGACCATGAAGGCGCACAACGTCCCGCAAACGAAGATGAGAAGTAGGAAAGACTGAAATATTCTTCTCTGTCGTCTCGAACAAATTCCTCTACCCATCTTTTCCTCCTCTTCTTTAGTAGACGGTAAAGACTATGTGCCATCCGATTCTTCAGTAACGTAAATGTTTAGGAGAGCCACAATGATCCGTCTGTTTATTTTTTCCCCCTTGCGATGCTGTGCCTTTAATGGACGCACCAGTTACTTTCTCGTATACCCTACTTTTTAATTTAGCTCTAATTGTAGGCTACTTATACCTTACGGAAAAAAGTCCGACTAATGACAGTAAGTTTGCTTTTTCAAAACGTTCATACGTGTCATTCAGAAAGTACTGTCATTGCGGTCAGTTTGTTCTCGCCAACTCCTCCCTTTTGAGTACAGTGCCACCCAGAGGCTGCGCACACATTCAACATTTATACAGGTCCGAAGACTATATAGATTAAGAAACCAAACGAGACCAGTTTTGTCATTTAACTTTTAACATGTTTGCAAATCAAACCAGATGTTTGTCACAGTGGCCTTTTAGGCTACATCATCTGCATCTTTCTTTAGTATATGTCTGAGTTGTGCAGCTGTGAAATTGTTCATCTAAGGATAGTGCAGTCCTTTGTCTCAATGATCACGATGTTGTGGAACAAGTGGGACTGGGGTCAGGAGGAGAACACAGAAGAGTTCAGAAGCAGAGGAGCTTTTAAAAGGCTGATCCGCCGACCTGGCAGGCGCACTGTGAATAGACGAGAGCTATAGATGCCATTGCCATCTATTGTAAAAATTATTCCAAGTCTGATGCAACCTCTTTCCAGTTTCCTGCTTTTATTGGATCATCATGAGGATGTCGATTAGAAAGTCAGTTAGATGTGATGTTCCCACTGAGTAAGATCTACTTTTTACTCTTGAAGTTCATGAGCTCAAAACCTCAGACTACAAACACTAACAATCTAGATATAAATTAAATCAGTTACAACACACTGTAACTAAAATCATCTCCTTCAGAGATTTGTTCACCGACTTATTGTCACAGATCCTGAAAGCTTCCTGTCTGTGGGATGAATTTGATCATTCATAATGTTATCTTTTATTATTTCAGGTGTTTCAGAGTACATCTGCAGCTAAATTGCAATCATCTTGCATCTGTATTTTTGTCACGTCTCTTCAGAGTTTTATTTTGGGAATGCAGTGTAAAACATGTCTCGCATTAAAATGATCTTGGCTCATCATGGATCTCTCCTGTGCTTTAATAGACTTTCTCATGACCACCCAGTTCACAGTGCTCACATAATATATAATATAATATAATATAATATAATTCAACTGTGAGTCAAGCCCTTGAGAAAAGATCTTTACACTCCCTTTTCACAAACTGTGAATGATAAAATAAATAAAAAACATGAATATAGGCCATTTATAACACTGTATTCTATTCTTACTTTGGCATTAAATTAAAGAAAACCAGTTCACCAGCTGTGAGGGTTTGTAAAAAAAAAAAAAGAGAGAGAATGACTAAAAATGTGACATATTTCTCTCCTCTTGCAATCAATTTCTCAGATTTTTTTTTTTTTTGTCCCTATTGGAAAGTCATATGCATTGTTTCTTTTGCTATTGGGGAAAATTTAAAAAATGATGTTTGTAAGTTTCCATCGTAGTTTACGCAACTGACAACTTCTGCTTCGGAGAACCCTGGAAATGTGAAATATAGGTCCATTCAGCAGTTTTTTTTTCCATTGATATCACAATTTTACTTGGAAAAAAGCACCCTACAATTATTCTGGGACAATGATTAAACAATAAAGTTGACATGTGATTTGGGGGGGAAAAACTTTTTTTGAGGAGTTGGTAAAGTTTCTAATGTGTCCTACAATTATTCTCCTGGGAAAGTGAGTAGAAAAAGCACCCCATTGAAACATTTAATAAGCACATCCATCCTAAATTGACTATTTGGGAATGAGCCTGTTTGCTGGGAATACTTAACATTTATAATATTTAAAGATACAACAGTTTTGCAGTCACATACTGCATCTTAACTGAAATTCATCACTTTGAAATGTGAACTGTAAATCTGTAAAGGATTGCCAAATAATTCTGAGCTCTTTACTGTAAATGTACATATTTTATGAACATTATTTTGAGATACAGTCTATTCAAAAATTATTTCCTTTAAAACCTGTTTTTTTACGATGCCATTGTCATGTTACAAAACCTTTAGAATCAATAGCAATGTTTATAAACATTATTAATGCAGAAACAGCAAGTGAAGACATTTGCAACAGTCATTTATATTGCTGTGTTAGGCCTTTATACTGGTGAAACATTGCCTCTGGTTGACTGGACAAAGTTAGGTCAGTCAACATAAAGGGCTCTGACCTTATACCTCTCACACCTTTGGAAAATACAGCTCATTGAAACAATCATTACACATACACATGTGGGTGTCATTTCAGAGTTACACGCCTTGTTTGGGTTCATTTTATAGCATGTGTGGTCAGACTGGACCAACAATAGTCATATTGGAGCAACACCTATGCAGCAATGAGACAGACACACATTGTAAATGACTAAACCACAAGAGCAGGAAAATCTGTTTTGAATTACTGTTGAACAGTGTGAACAGTCATGTCCAGCATGGTGCTGTAAATAAATCATGGACTTGCCCCACCTTAAGTCATTAAAATTAAACTTTGGTACAACAGAAACAGTTCTGCTATTTGTAGTCCATTAAATTATGCTCACTGAGCCACACCGCTACAGTTTATTAGCTTTTTACTCATTTAACTGGTTTATTTACATGTTAATGCAATTTGCTCTTTCATGTGCTAAAATAAAATAAAAGAATACGCAATATTAAACAATTTTAATTGGATTTATGTACAGTGTTTTACGGTCAAAAAGGATCTTCTCAAGAGTTCCCCAAAATTACAATTCTATCATTATGCTAAACCCTTCATGTTGTCAGAAACCTGCTTGATTTTCTTTCTTCTGTGAAGCACAAAAGAAGATATTTTGAAGATTGTTTCAGCTGTTTTTGATATACCATTAAAATCCGTTGAATTTTTAATTGGGCAAACAATCTTCTTTTGTGCTCCACAGCACAGAACAAGGAATGACATGATATGAGGGTGAGTAAAGTTAATTTTGGGGTATAGATTATCCCTTTAAGCAGTGCTTTTTATTGGAATGAGAAAGAAGAAAATGGCAATCATTGATGATATTCAATAATATACAACATATTGTGATGAATATTGGTAGTCTCAGTTGATATATTGAGCACCACCATGTGGAATGATCTCTGAAACCCCCCATCCAATCACATTCCCGCGGCCATCACAGGATCCGTCGTGATTGGCGTACTCTTTAATCTTCTCTGCTTCCAGCACATGGTCCCACATGTTAACCCCTGTCATTTTACCAGTGAAGGCAACAGATGAGTCCAGATCTCTGTAGATACCCGACCGGCTGCGCTCTTGCCCGAGCAGAAAGAACCCATCACCGGACAATACGTTCCCCTTGGCTATAGGCTCTCTGGCAACATTCTCTCCATTTACCCACAAAGTTGCCAGCCCCTGCTCCGAGCTCCAAGCTGCACAGAAGTGTCCCCACTGCCCATCTGTTACTACGCTGTGAGCTTCCAATAGATGGGTCTCACCGCCCACCGTGAGGAGCACAGAGCTCCTTGCCAAGAGAAGCTGGAGCTCTTGAGGTTTTTTCTTGGTTCCGTAAGAGAAAAGCACTGTTTTATTTAGAGACTGGGTCACTTTGGCCCACAGACAGATGGTGAATGATTGTAGGGTCATGGACATGGAGGGTATTACTTCTGCAAAGATGTGCTTGGAGCGCATTGGGAATAATAAAGCCATTTCACAGCCTTTAAAAAAAAGAGAGAATGAGAGTTAGCATAAAATCGAAGATCAATTATTGCATTAAATCAGCATACAAATACTGACAGGTATTCACAGAAATTAAATATTACAAATGTTAAGCTATTAGGCAACACACTAGCGGACCGGTCAAACATTTGGAATCATTATAATTTTTTGTGGTTTTGGAGATAAACTAATGATTTCAGTTAATAATATTTATAATTTTATCAATGTTTACAATATTTCTGCTGCTTATTGTTTTTGTGATTATATTTTTTCAGGATTTCAGAAAGTTCAAAAGAACAGCATTTATTTGAAATGGAAGTCTTTTGTAACATTATAAATGTTTTTACTGTCACTTTTGAACAATTTTATGCACCCTATGTTCATGCAACGCATTCTCACCCCAAGGCGTCACCTTTGACCATGCTTCAATATTTGACGTTTTAGGTGCCCTTTAGCGTCACTTACATGACGCGATCCTACGGCGTCATTTAACTGACGCTAAAGGAAAGCGTCAGTTAGAGGACGCGGTTAGGTTTAGGTGTGGGGTGGGGGTAGGGTACACGCGATCCTAGGGCGTCATCTAACTGACGCTAAAGGGCGCCTAAAGCGTCAGATATTGAAGCATGTCCAAATGCTTCCCAAGGCGTCAGTTAGGTGACGCCTTGGGAGTGAGAATGGGCTGGTTCATAACACGTATAACGGATTCCACAAATATATTAAGCTGCAAAAATTTTTTTTTAACATTGATAATAATAAGAAATGTTTCTTCAGCACCAAATCAACACATTAGAATGATTTCTGAAGAATCTTGTGACACTGAAGGCTAGAGTAATGGCTGCTGAATATTCTACTTTTTCATCACAATACAGTTTTTAAATAATATGACATTAGAAAACAGTTATTTTAAGTGATTTATAATATTTTACAATATTTGCAGGCCTATTTATCTGTCTGCCTTGTCTGTTCCCTATGCGAAATTGCCCTTTGCAGATTAGCAAAGTGTATTAAATGATGAATTTGTTTTTGTAGTTGAAACATCTACCTGAGGGCAGATAGCGATGTGCCGTTGCTCTTTGGAAAAGGGCCAGCTGGGCATGTACCCTTTGGAGATCTACAGCAGTGGCCATTAGTGCTCTCTCCAATTTCCCGCTATCTCCAATACTTGCTTCTTGTTCCTTTGGATAAGCGGAGAATGACTTCATGGCCACTTGTCCCAGACCTGAGTTGCTCTCGAGTTTGGTGAGACGGGAGGCCTGGTTCCTGCTGAACTGAATGAGCTGCTGCAACGTCTCATTGTTTTGGGCTTGAAACGTATCTGCAACCTCTCTGAACTGCTTCATGGCTTGGTTTAGATTGCGATTCATCTGTTCACTTATACATTTGCAGGTGTTTTCTGAAGCTTGGACGCACGCTTTGTTGTTGTTAAGCTTATGGAGCTTGTTCCATATGGTGTCCATCTCTGCCTTAACCATGTCTTCAGTCTGCTGCTTGAGCATGTCTTGCTTCATCTGTGAGTCCTCCAGCATGATGAAAAGTTTGTCCCAGCGTGAGAGGTCTTGAGGCGGACAGGGAATTTGCGTAGGTCCAGCTGTAAAAAAAAAAATTTTTTTTTTAAATTGTTAAGATTTTAACTGCTCTTGTGCATTTGAACGAAAAGATCATGTATAATTCTAAACAAAATGTACTTTTATTTAAATAAATTTGTTGTAATGTTTTCTTTATCCTAGGGCCACAGATGAATTGCTAAATGCAGCTTTGCTTGTTCCTCAGCACCTGACTTAAATAACAGAGACCAGTTTTCTGAAAATGAATAACCTTATGCTCATAAGCATCCTCTGGTCAATAAGTTCAAGCTCCGGCTTAGGTTTGCTGGAGAGAGTGTCAGTGGAAAGGTATGTAAATGTCAAATGTCATGGAACCTACCAACACTTTTGCTTTTTTATAAGCTATAAGTCATGACTCGTGACGCATTATGCATATCACTGTGCATTACTAATACAAATGAATAATTCAAATACATTTGGGTTGTTGACATAAAACAATTTTCAAATGTTGCCATATCCTCTGGTGTGAAATGTCACATCTAAAAAAACTATAACAACAGTATTTTGCTCCATTATATTTAGGTTATATAATATTTGTTGTTTTCATTTTAAGTTGGAACTCTGTAAGATCATTAAAACTTGTGAAAAGCAAAAATGTTTACAATCTACTACATAAAATATTTGAACTTTTTATATTGTCACACTTCAAGACCATTTTAAAATGGATGGGTTTCATAACAAGAAACAATGACCAGATATACCACCAAATGTAGCCTTTATATAATATCAATATTAACTTCAAGTTAATATTGATATTATATAAAGGCTACATTTGGTGCTATATATGTATATATACATTTGGTGGTATATATATATATATATATATATATATATATATATATATGAAATAAATAGACACACACACACACACACACACACACATATGTGTGTGTGTGTGTGTGTGTGTGTGTTTGTTCACCAACCCATTTACTCAATATTTCTGTTAGTTTACTTTTAAAATAATTTGCCAAGCTATCCGTTAATTTAAGTAGTCAAATGAGAATATAAATTCCAGTACTAAAAAAAATGTATAAATAAAAATGAATAGAATTATGGAATAAAAAAAAAAAACTTACTTTGCAGGCGGTCACCATTGGAGATTTCGTTATAGTAGGAATCAGAGTACTCCTCTCCATAATCATAAGCAAACACATTCCCACTCAAAAAGCAGGGCAGGCAGAGGGCCAACACGGCCCCGGGCACATCCATTCTGATGTTAATGCTGGTGTGTATGTTAGTCTGTCTCTGCATGTAATCAGATTATTTTGAAGTAAATCAGATGTTCCACAGCTACTAAGATCCCTTGTGGGTTTTTTTTCTTCCCTGTGTTGTAACTCAGCCACCGTGCCTCATGCGTGCCTGTAAGCCCACTGAGTGTGCATGAGTCTGAGCAAGCTCTTTTAAACAGCACTCAGAGCAGGGGGCTGTCACACTGTGAGTGTTACACACCCTTAGACACAAGGTCTTTAAAGGGGCAACATTAAGGTCGTGATCAGAAGATGGTGTAATTAAAATGGCAAGAGACGACACGTAACAAGGTAGGCTATTGTGAATGTACTAGTGAAATATTAATGCAAAAGATGAACAATGATAATAATACTAATAATAATGATAATATTATTGTGGACACAAAGAAAAATAAACAAAATATACAGATTGAGAGTTCAAAATAAATAACCCAAGAGTGTAAAGGACATAAATAGTGAGGCCAAATAAAAGAAAAGAACAAAACTAATCCCCAACCTCTTAGCTAAATAATAGTTCTAACAAAAAGAAAAGAGAGTTCTTCAGCACAAAGCGCCCTCTCTCTGATTAATAACAAAACAAAAGGGTGGCATTCACTCTATTACCTGGGGATGTACATATATCGAGTTTGCTAGGTGTTGCTTTTTTGTACATCACGTGACATTTTACCTGTCCAAATTACTCTTGATAACCTCAAAACACGCCACCATGGCAGAACACATTACACTTGGTAATCTCAGAACACGCCGTCATAGGCAGGAGGACACATTACACTTGGTAATCTCAGAACACGCCACCATGGCAGAAAGAACAAAAACAGGACAATGTCTGTAACAGAAAAGAACAAACAAACAAACGACAAGCAGAGCGACAGAAAGAAACAAGGCTGGCATGCGTTCTTCTCCGCTTCTCTTTAAACTCGAATATTAGGACGCAGCTGATGATTGACATCTCTCTCAGCCAACAGCGGACGAGTGGTGACGCAATCCTAAGAAAGTGATAGAGAAAGAAAAACAAAAGAAAACACATATATGCGAGACCACAGGGACGTAACAGTGAGTAATGCTTTGTTGGAGGTGGGCAGCGTTCATGATGTATTCAAATGTCATGGTCTCTACCGCTGTTTGGGCAAGAAATTGTCATGGGGGTGTGGAAAGGAAAATAGGAAAGGGATTGGGTCTCCCCGAATGAAAATTCTGCCTCAAGTCAAAGTGGATAGAGAGATTTGGACAAAAAAAGATGTTTCATGTTATGGCCTGGGAGTAACTAATAACTCCACAGGGAGCGTTCATTGTCCATGACAGTGAAACCAGCAATAAGAAAGATATGAATCAAGACGATAACTTGTAGATAACATTATGAGTTAACTTCTCGATTCATATCTTTCTTATTGCTGTTTAACACATGAATGTGCTTGTTCCACTTTTGTCTCTTAAATGGAAAGTTCACCCACAAATGAGAATTCTGTCATTTTGTCACCCTCATGTCGTTCCAAACCTGTATGACTTTCTTTCTTCTGCAGAACCATGTGCAGAAATAGGATATTCATAAGGATATTGCAACTCTCCATACAATGAAGATCAGTGGGGTCCAAAACAACAAACACCATGAGACATGTTTGTGTTGTACAGATGAAAGAAAGCCATACAGGTTTGGAACAACTACAGAGGATTATAAATGATTGTTGGGTGGGGGGTCATTCTGAACTAAACTATTCTTTTCATATTCAGCTCAAATAATAACAGATTGTGTAAATATTAACTGTGGGTGCATTAGAGCATCAACTCTTTGCTGATTGAAGTTTAACTCATTTGTCAGATTGAAGAGGACTTGGGAATTCAATTACGCAACACAATATTGAGTTAATTGTGTCAAGACCTACATTCATAAATTACCAGCAGATCTTCAGGGAGGTGCAGGACAAACAAGATTGTGTAATATGTGTACTGCTTGGAAACGTGACTATAGGAGATACAAATGCAAGCTTTATCGGGTGCAATCCATAATCATAATCCATTTAACATGCATTGTTTACCTGCCAAAACAACCAGGTAAACAATCAAGCTAAAGACAAAAGTCCAAGGCACAGGCATGGCTATGCAGACCGGCAGAAGAACAAGACCATGACAATGTAAGCAGAAATATCGTTCTGAAATGCAGTGTGGATTTCACAGAGAATGACTGAACGTACAGAACAAGATAATAATACACAGGTGACAGGAATCAGAACATAATGAGTCCAGGCAATGAATCATGGCAAATGCAGTTCATGATACAATCAAGCAGAAAGGACAAGTGCCCTCTGGTGGCTATCATCTGCACTCCAACTGACAGGTGTGACATAGTCCCCCTTTAAGGAGTGGCTTTCACATAAATCCAGGAGAGAGGTGGCACGGAGGTGGAACCGGGGGAGGGACGGACGGCCAGGTCCATGGATAGGAATAAGATTTGGAAATGAGACCAAATGAGACCATGCTATGGAACCGGCAGAGCATGACGGCTGAAGACTCTGGTGTCCATGATGGCTGAAGACTCTGGCATGACGGGCATGACAGCTAAAGACTCTTGCGTGGTGGTCATGACGGCTGAAGACTCTGGCATGACAGGCATGACAGCTGAAGACTCTGGCGTAACGGCCATGACGGCTGAAGACTCTGGCGTAACGGCCATGACGGCTGAAGACTCTGGCGTAACGGCCATGACGGCTGAAGACTCTGGCGTAACGGCCATGGCAACTGAAGACTCTGGCGTAACGGCCATGATGGCTGAAGACTCTTGCGTGGTGGCCATGACGGCTGTAGACTCTGGCATGATGGCTATTACGGCTGAAGGTACTGGCATGACAGCCATGACGGCTGAAGGCTCTGGCATGACGGCCAAGATGGCTGAAGCCTATGGTGTGACGACCATGACGGCTGAAGGCTCTGAAATAACGGCCAAGATGGCTGAAGCCTCTGGTGTGACGACCATGGCGGCCGAAGACTCTGGCTAAATGGCCATGACGGCTGAAGACTCTTGCGTGGTGGCCATGACGGCTGTAGACTCTGGCATGATGGCTATTACGGCTGAAGGTACTGGCATGACAGCCATGATGGCTGAAGACTCTGGCGTAACGGCCATGGCAACTGAAGACTCTGGCGTAACGGCCATGACGGTTGAAGACTCTTGCGTGGTGGCCATGACGGCTGTAGATGGCTATTACGGCTGAAGGTACTGGCATGACAGCCATGACGGCTGAAGGCTCTGGCATGACGGCCAAGATGGCTGAAGCCTATGGTGTGACGACCATGACGGCTGAAGGCTCTGGAATAACGGCCAAGATGGCTGAAGCCTCTGGTGTGACGACCATGGCGGCCGAAGACTCTGGCTAAACGGCCATGACGGCTGAAGACTCTTGCGTGGCGGCCATGACGGCTGAAGACTCTTACATGACGGTCATGATGGCTGTAGACTCTGGCATGATGGCTTACGGCTGAAGGCGCTGGCATGACAGCCATGATGGCTGAAGACTCTGGTGTCAATGACGGCTGAAGACTCTGGTATCAATGACGGCTGAAGACTCTGGCATGACAGCCATGATGGCTGAAGGCTCTGGCATGACGGCCATGATGGCTGAAGACTCTGGTGTCAATGACGGCTGAAGACTCTGGTATCAATGACGGCTGAAGACTCTGGCATGACGGCCAAGATGGCTGAAGCCTCTGGTGTGACGACCAAGATGACTGAAGGCTCTGGCATGATGGCTGAAGACTCTGATGTGACGGCCATGATGGCTGAAGACTCTGATGTGACGGCCATGATGGCTGAAGACTCTGGTGTGACGGCCATGACGGCTGAAGGCTCTGATGTGGTGGCCATTTTGTGATGAGACTCTGGTGGTGCGACATGATGACTGTAGATTCTAAACTTGACTTAGGACTTAGAAGTGTTGTGAGCATTGGACTTAAGATCATCAGACAAGGAATTGCTGAACACCGTGGGCAGGGCAGATCTTTGGCCAAAAAAAAGTGTTTAGGGGAGTCCTCTTGCTTTCCATTCATCCACTGTGAAAGAGGAACCATGTGTACATGTAACACTTGAAGTCGAAGGATTGTGGCTTGAACACTTGAAGTTGATTAGTTTTCCAGCATAAGTATATATTTTTTCAGATCAATCAAACCAGAGCAGTTCTAACCTAATGCTCCACCCACTGCTTTTTTTAGAAACACAGCCAAATAATTTACTGACAACATCTGTTAAATACTCCTTGTCTGGGGTGTGTCTATAGTTTCCAATAGGCTTTTATGAAAGTGACAGAAATAGCATTGTTTAATTGTAGATTAAATCTTTGTCGGCTCTAGTGCTGTACACATGCATTAATCATTATCACGTTCTTAGAGTTTTTCTCCAAATGTGCAACTTATTCTCGTATATTACTATGTTAAAAAAAACTGAACATAATACTTTAGCACACTGAAAATAATTTATTTTAGCAGAACAGGTTTTACTGTTAACTTGCAGTCAAAATTCAGAGAAGGCATTATGACAGCTGTATTTGGTTCCCATTTTAAAATGATATTCTTAAAGAAACATTTAAACAAACCCATCAGAAAGCACTTGCTTTTCCTTATATACACAATGTCTTCAGTTGTTGTCCTTGGCCCACAATTGTAATTCCTTAACCTCGAGTGAATAAAAGTGTAAAACCGTACTAAAATGGGCAGCTCTATCTTTGCAGATTTTTACTCTCAGACAACAACATAGAAAATTCCAAAAGACAGAAATTCTGAGAATCAATCATTAACTAAACATTTATGAAATCTCTCCCTCAGTGATTTATCATCTGCTAGAGCAGTAGTTTCATTCCATTCTGTTTATGGGGATTTTACAGACACACCACATACTGTATTGTGTTACTCAGAAACAGAAATCAGTGATCACGTGTGATTTTGTTCTAAACCGATAGTTAAGCAATCGGTTCACAAGACAGAGGAGCCTCCGTCAGAACAAAATTAAGAACATGTGGAGACGGAAATATTTACACTACTGGAGAAATAGGCCCAGCATGAACAGGCAACTCCAGATCTGGACTGTTTCTATAAATGGGTTTTAGATTTTGAGGTATAACTGAACTTTCATCAGGTGTCCTACACCTATAGTCTCAATAAAGCAATGCAGCTGGTGCAGACTAGGTCAATAACTGTACAACAAGGCACTTGTAATGTATACCATACCAGAGGGGATATAATATATTTACACTTGAATAAAACCCACCTTTGCTTCCCTCCACTGACAACATTAGAGAATGGAAAATGACCTCAGGCCTAGCTCCATCTGAACAGCGTTGAGGAGAGAGGTGAGAGGTTGAGAATGTTTCAAACAACAGCAGTTTGTATGTTTCCCATCAGCTACCAGGTCTCTTTGGCCCTGCTGTATGTAACAGCCACAGGCTTTGGCAAATCATTAGCATGTTAAGAAAATATAGCTGGCTTGGATTTCTAAAAGGAACAAAGTTGGTTCCCCCTGGCGTACGAGCAGCCAATCAAATCTGTTTGAGGTAAAGCTGGGCGGAGACTTCAGAGAACATAGCATTCCTCAGGTTAACATGAAGTCAGACACAGAAACATGCTGATTTATGTCACCTGGTTGTTCATGCCAAACTCACTACGGGGCAACAACTTTTTTCCAATCTTGGGGGGCTGCTTCAAAACTGCCTCATGAAGCGGGGTATTGTTCAGTTTTAACTGTGCAGTACTGCTGATGACATTTCCTTCCTGTGGACTAAGGTTTTAGGCATTTGACTCAATAATGTCTTGTTCACAATGATGGCTCCTGGGTCAATGAAGCTCCTGCACTTTGAAATGAAGGACTCATAGAGAATTAGGCATGATATCATTTTTGGTTTCAAACATCAAATTTTAATTTCATAATTTATGTTAGATATAGAAGTATTAAATTGCCAATACACCCTATAGCAAAGTGTTAGCCCCTCTGAACCTGTGAGGTGAAACCTTTCAGCTCTTTAACCAGATCCCAATATGCCATTCAAGCCAGCATATCTGGAATACATTAAGAATCCCCCCAGTCACTGACAGAAAGGATGAATAATTACCTGATTAAAACGTCTCAGTGACTGATTTATGCAAAAAGAAGCTGCAAGATGTTCCTCCCCTGGGACATGAGGTTTAGTCAGTGCTATCAGCTGCCAGAAATACATTGTATGCATGAGAGAATATGACACTTTGCACTTGCAAGGCTGACATGTAAAGTCATTTAAATGGCTGTCCAACTGAGCTAATTTTCTGTATTTTAGAGTGAAAGCCATGACATAATATAGTCACAAACATGTATCAAACTGTATTTATAAGCAATAAGGATGGATCTTAAATTAAATCTTTTTTGAGCATGCGGTGTACCCTTTTACACAACAGAAGTATTTATTAGTGTTATATAGAGATGTAAGTCAAACAGTGAAACATTTCAAAATAATTCATATACTTGCACCTTTATTTTTCCTTCTATATCAGAATTGTTAATAGGCATTTAATGACATTTTTAGTCATAAAAAGGAAGAAGAAACAGGCTTTTTAAAGTATGTTTCACAGAAGTGTTATTGCAGCAGCAGGATATTTTGTCTACATAGGTTTTGTTTACTGTTGTTCACAGTAACTTGGGACAAGCATTTCGCAAAAAACAACCACAAGCAAGAAAAACCTGTGAAAACACATTGATTAAAAAAATGATTTACTGTTTGCTGGCAGTGACATCAAAATGTTATTTTCACTTAGACTAGGAAAATAGTGTTTTGCACAACTTCTACAAAAAATTTTTTGAGAAAAATGTTGTAATAAGCCCAAGAGATCAAATAATTTAATCCATCTTTTAAAAATTATTTGTTCATCAAAATCTTGTATATTTAATTTTTTTAGACACATTAGGGTTTTAGTTGGCAGAGGTGAGGTGCATGCAAGCAAATGCAATGAGGTCAAAATGAGTATCAATGACAGCTGGCATCTCTCCTACTTCCTGTGTGATGCACAGTAAAGACCAAGATCCTTTACCCTTTTAGCAAATATCCAAATAACCAGAACATTGGTAATGAAGACATTAAAGTGGAACAAAAGTTAATCACTTTCTGGTAACAAATACCAAACCAGCACACAATCAAATAGAAACAGATATATATATGAATACTGTATGTGTGAATGCAAATGCAAAGAGGACTATTGTACTTTATTGCACTGTTAAAGAAAAAAGCCATTTTTTGAAAAAAAAAAAAAAAAGGCATCTGACCCACCAGAGGTCAGATTTTTTTTTTTTTATCCTGGGCTCCTTAACTTATTCCGCCAATTCCGCTAATTCCACTAATTCCACCAATTGATATGAATAGAGGAGCACAAGATTTCCTGAAGTCAACAACCATCTTTTTATGTCTTGTTGACCAGGTGTCAAGCATATCACATCCCCTCTGTGAGCTGTCTCATCATTTCTGTAATGAACCCCCTCACTGTGGTGTAGGTCTCAAATATGATGATATGATTATTTTGGCACTTGGCAACAGTTGTGGACTATAGCACATCCCTGTGGGAACCTGCTGCACAGAGTGCCAGTGCATGAAATCAATCAATCTATCTATCTATCTATCTATCTATCTATCTATCTATCTATCTATCTATCTATCTATCTACCTACCTACCTACCTACCTACCTACCTACCTACCTACCTACCTACCTACCTACCTACCTACCTACCTACCTACCTACCTACCTACCTACCTACCTACCTACCTACCTACCTACCTACCTACCTACCTACCTACCTACCTACCTACCTACCTACCTACCTACCTACCTACCTACCTACCTACCTACCTACCTACCTACCTACCTACCTACCTACCTACCTACCTACCTACCTACCTACCTACCTACCTACCTACCTACCTACCTACCTACCTACCTACCTCCTCCTCCTCCTCCTCCTCCTCCTCCTCCTCCTCCTCCTCCTCCTCCTCCTACCTACCTACCTACCTCCTCCTCCTCCTCCTCCTCCTCCTCCTCCTCCTCCTCCTCCTCCTCCTCCTCCTCCTCCTCCTCCTCCTCCTCCTCCTCCTCCTCCTCCTCCTCCTCCTCCTCCTCCTCCTCCTCCTCCTCCTACCTACCTCCTCCTCCTCCTCCTCCTCCTCCTCCTCCTCCTCCTCCTCCTCCTCCTCCTCCTCCTCCTCCTCCTCCTCCTCCTCCTCCTCCTCCTCCTCCTACCTCCTCCTACCTACCTACCTACCTACCTACCTACCTACCTACCTACCTACCTACCTACCTACCTACCTACCTACCTACCTACCTACCTACCTACCTACCTACCTACCTACCTACCTACCTACCTACCTACCTACCTACCTACCTACCTACCTACCTACCTACCTACCTACCTACCTACCTACCTACCTACCTACCTACCTACCTACCTACCTACCTACCTACCTACCTACCTACCTACCTACCTACCTACCTACCTACCTACCTACCTACCTACCTACCTACCTACCTACCTACCTACCTACCTACCTACCTACCTACCTACCTACCTACCTACCTACCTACCTACCTACCTACCTACCTACCTACCTACCTACCTACCTACCTACCTACCTACCTACCTACCTACCTACCTACCTACCTACCTACCTACCTACCTACCTACCTACCTACCTACCTACCTACCTACCTACCTACCTACCTACCTACCTACCTACCTACCTACCTACCTACCTACCTACCTACCTACCTACCTACCTACCTACCTACCTACCTACCTACCTACCTACCTACCTACCTACCTACCTACCTACCTACCTACCTACCTACCTACCTACCTACCTACCTACCTACCTACCTACCTACCTACCTACCTACCTACCTACCTACCTACCTACCTACCTACCTACCTACCTACCTACCTACCTACCTACCTACCTACCTACCTACCTACCTACCTACCTACCTACCTACCTACCTACCTACCTACCTACCTACCTACCTACCTACCTACCTACCTACCTACCTACCTACCTACCTACCTACCTACCTACCTACCTACCTACCTACCTACCTACCTACCTACCTACCTACCTACCTACCTACCTACCTACCTACCTACCTACCTACCTCCTACCTACCTACCTACCTACCTACCTACCTACCTACCTACCTACCTACCTACCTACCTACCTACCTACCTACCTACCTACCTACCTACCTACCTACCTACCTACCTACCTACCTACCTACCTACCTACCTACCTACCTACCTACCTACCTACCTACCTACCTACCTACCTACCTACCTACCTACCTACCTACCTACCTACCTACCTACCTACCTACCTACCTACCTACCTACCTACCTACCTACCTACCTACCTACCTACCTACCTACCTACCTACCTACCTACCTACCTACCTACCTACCTACCTACCTACCTACCTACCTACCTACCTACCTACCTACCTACCTACCTACCTACCTACCTACCTACCTACCTACCTACCTACCTACCTACCTACCTACCTACCTACCTACCTACCTACCTACCTACCTACCTACCTACCTACCTACCTACCTACCTACCTACCTACCTACCTACCTACCTACCTACCTACCTACCTACCTACCTACCTACCTACCTACCTACCTACCTACCTACCTACCTACCTACCTACCTACCTACCTACCTACCTACCTACCTACCTACCTACCTACCTACCTACCTACCTACCTACCTACCTACCTACCTACCTACCTACCTACCTACCTACCTACCTACCTACCTACCTACCTACGTACCTACGTACCTACGTACCTACGTACCTACGTACCTACGTACCTACGTACCTACGTACCTACGTACCTACGTACCTACGTACCTACGTACCTACGTATCAGCCTTGTCCGTATGGGGAGAAAATATTCATCCAAACAACATAGACCTCATAATACACTGAATAAATAGTACATGTGTTCAGCATTCTGTATCAAATTGTATTTGTTTTAAGTAGTTAAGTAGCCTAAGCAGTATGTATTAAAATGTAGCACATGGATTCGGCAGACATGTGTTCATGATACGAGTCCTCCCTATCCTTTCTTTAAAAATAAGGAAAGCAAAACATATATGGTAATTGCTGAAAAAATCTTATTCTACAATTAATATGTGTGTGTGGGGAGAGGTTATTACATTACCACAAAGTAGGCTACATTCAGAATTACAATAATATAAACAAAAGAAAACGTAGTACAGCCTAGTAGTTGGCTAGTTACAGAAATAATGTAAAGACTTTTTAAAGCTGTACTGTTATCCGAATGGTTTTCTAAATAGGCTATATATTCTGATTATACATTGAAGAACAAAAAGAGAGGTTTGGTTTTACTCTATATTTGCATTTAAGAATATGATATTTAGTGAAAAATGTTTAGACTTCAGTTTTCTCACAAATTAGAAAACGAAATGAATTCAGCCATTTGAAAGACTCAGCTCAAAGGCCGTTTAGCGTCCTCTGGAGGAAGACACCATATCGCATCCTTGCAGGTAATGGCTTGTGTGCATTTGTGAATCAAGCAAATCAAGGCCGCAGAACAAGTCTCAAAAGTCACGTGATTCGCTGTGCATGAAATTACAGGTACAGATAAAGCATTTGTGGATTGTGAGCAAAGCAATGTGAGTAAGGACAATAATGCATGAGTGTGTGTCTCTCGTGTGCATTCGTGGATCGCTGTCTGTGTGGATCTCTCGTTCATTCGCGGATTGCTGTGTGTGTGTGTGTGTGTGTGCGTGTGTGTGTGTGTGTGTGTGTGTGTGCGTGTGTGTGTGTGTGTGTGTGTGTGTGTTGTGTGGATCTCTTGCGTACATCTGTGGATGTGTGTGGATCTGTCGGATTGATTTGCGTGTGTGGATCTGTCGTGTGCATTTGTGGATTGGTTTGCGTGTGTGGATCTGTTGTGTGCACTTGTGGATGGGGGCGCGCGCATGCGGATCTCTCGCGCGCATTTGTGGAAGTTTTTTGAGACTATTTACACTCCATATTTGTCTCAGAGACCAGTGATGATCTATCTCTTCAACGTTACACTTACACTATGACTTTAAAAAAAATGTTCTTTTTGTTTTGTTTTCTTGATTCCATTTTAATGGTTTAATTAACAACCAATGATTTAAAATGTGATGATTTAAGCAAAACTTTCTTCAAATGAAAATGTAACCTCCACACTCTCTGTCCTAATAGACCTGTACATACGTATGTTCGGCACATATCTGTTTCTCTGCCTAACAATTAAAGCCTAACAATAAAAAATGAGATCCTTGTTTTTAAGAGAGATTATTTCTATGCCTTCTGTTCTTTTGAACAGTTGCTTTAATAATGTAAATTGGTCATTACCTCAAAAATTCCTCCTTACTAATAATGTTAAGAAAATCAAATATAAATGAATTCATAGACTTTATCCTAAAGGTATTCCTACAAATTTTTTTTTTTAAATTATAATTGATTTAAAATGTTCTTTCTGTGAATGCTCCACTGAAATAATCTCTAATTTGTTTTGGTCTTGCCAATATACCCAGTATTTTTTGAATAATCTGGAGATTTTCATTGCTGATAATAATATTTTAAAAACATTTCAATTATCTCACAAACATGTGATTTTGGGGTATTATATCAAAGATCGCTCTTTAAGGGATGTTGGTTTTATTATTATTTTATTTCTATGTAAATTTCATAAATGCAAGTTTACAAAAGGCAAACCTCTTTTTATGGTGATTGGAAAAGAGATTAAAATGTATATAGATGTGATGTCAAAATCTACAAATAGTAAAGCAATTAAAGTGATTCATATATGCTCCTCGCCTCCTCCTTTAACATTTTCACATAATAAAATACTATAAAATATAATGAATGATGCTCACCTGTAAAGTATCATTTCTGTATTTAAATTGCATTGACGTATAATGTACTGTATATGGGGGAGCGCGGGACACAATGTAATGCGGGGCTAGTTGTAACACACTTGTTTTAAATACTTACACTTACACACAGCATGACGAGACTTGGTGTATTTACTAGTTGCCATTTCAACACTATAAAAATTTGCGCCAAAATTACGAGATCTTTGTAAGATATCACTGAACATTTATTTATTAGCAAAAGTACATTTCTTAAGTTAATTTTTCATCTCTATTTTTTGTGTTTATTTCTCCAATCTGTTGCTTAACAGTTGCTTCTAAGACACTAGCAGGGTTTAAACCCCAGTTGTGCAGTTTGGGCATGTTGTAACACTGCGTTATAATGTATGCTAGCTATACTATAGAATATAATAGAATATAGAGAAACATGTAAATAAAGACTGAGAGTCAATGTTCAGAAATTATTAATTATTATTTTGTTTTGAAATAATATAGCTGTGTTTTCTGGTGTGTTTGTTGTCAAACTCAAAAATGAGTATATTAATTATTAAAAAATGCCATTATTTTATATGAAAAATTTAATCATTGTATTTTATTAAGAAAATATGTTGGTTTGACTTGTATATTTTTTATTAGATAAGAGAGCATTTTAAGCTGTCATATGGTGATGTTACAATGTACCCCCACCTATGGGGCATGTTGTCACATTTCACTTCCATTCTTTCAGGGTAAATCAAGAAAAAAGTATAGACTGTATTAATAAAACAAAACCACATAATTGTACTAGACATGTGGTAAAAAATTCTCTAAACCCTAAGTAGATTTACACAAATTGACAAAGTCAAAATGTCTGTAAAAATATGCCCCGCTCTCCCCCTATATCTATTTGTAAAATTATGCTAATGTAACCTCTCATCTTTTTATTATTATTTTTGTCCTTGTTGTTGAGGCATGTGACTTATTTTTTTGTTATATGAGATATGACACTGTACATGCTGTTGTTGACAATAAAGGCGTTTATAAAAATAAATAAATAAAATAGGTTTTGACATTAGTTTTATTCTTTCCTCTGATATGTTTTTACAGTCTGGGTTTCACTCACCAGAGCCACCGTTTCACGCAGTTAATTTAACTAATAAGATGTCGCGGTATGTAAGACGATGCGTTTAGCACAGCTAACGTTAGCGCTAGCTAACTTAGCCGTAACCGGCACACTGAAACCGGCGGCCTTTTGTCTGGCAGCGAGATGATTAGCAAATGCCAGCCGGGCCGTCGAATGAATTTAACGTTAGTGTTGTTGTTCAAAACAGATTATTTGTTGTTATACAACAAATGTTGCTTTAACGTTACTGTAAGTAAAGTGAATTGAACGTCGTTAATAATTTGCTATTTTGGTTAGGTGGCGATGGCGACCGGACAAGTCCTCTTTCAACGATTCTTTTACTCGAAGTCCTACATCAAACACAACTTCGAGGTAAGTCAGAAATATAAAAAATGTGTAAACTTATTCGACGCAAGTCATGAAAATAATTAGTGTGGTTTCACTTTAAAACAGATTGTTGCCATGGCCTGTGTAAACTTGGCGTCAAAGATTGAGGAATCGCCTAGACGAGTGAGGGATGTGATCAACGTTTTCCATCACTTGAAACAAGGAAAGGGCAAAAGGTAAGTCGATCCGGTGTTTTTATTCTTAATGCTGTTAAGTATTGGCCGAGTTGTTTTTGAATGTTTTTTTTTTATAGATGTGTAACCGTTTTATTTACCATTAAAACCAATAATGCTTATTAGATACAGGCTGTCATTTCATATCCCTCAAATTGTTGTGTGTAGTATTAATAATTGAAATTGGACATTAAATTACGATCTGTTTGTTTGAAACCATTTTGAGGATGACATTTTTATGTCATAAGTAAGTATAGTTTTCAAAGAGTATTTAAGCAGAGAAAGTGTATGCCATGAAATGTATGTGTATATATATTATATACAACGTAGACCCACAGTGTTCTGGACGGCTGTAAATTTCTACTCACTGTGTTAAACGTACAGTATGCGATTTTTGGCCACCAGGGGCCACCTTATTTAAAATAATAACAAAAGACGTACTTTGATGACGTTGGGAAAGAGCGTGGGCTCACGGGAGTTGTTGTCGCTGTCAATGACAACCAGCTCAGCTCATGGCATGACATCATCGTTTCACAAAATATACGGATATACGCATCTCTCTGTAGATTTAGCTTGTCAAGAAGCTTTAAATGCAACCACAATGTTTACCTGTGTCATGCTTCTCCTGTCCCAAACCCTTCTCGGGTCATATTTTTCACCCGTACGTTTGAGCTTTCCTGAGCTGGCTGTAGCAGCAGAACGTGCAGGCAAAGCGTAATCGTGGTCCATAATACAGACGAATATAAATATTTATATATTACGCTTCAATGAATGACCTATTTTAGTAAATTTTTCATGTATAGGGCGCACCGGATTATAAAGCACATAAGATACTGCGGTCAAACGTTTGACTGGGTTTACATTATGCATCCACTATGTGCTAAAGGGAATGTAGTGAGTGCGCGGCGCCGGAGGTGAGTCGTTTATTTAGTAAGCATGAGCGTTTATTTAAAGAATTTGCAGAAAACTGTCTAGTGTCCGGAATACAGTGAGTCTACGACATATATTTTTTTATGTCTAAAATTAATCTACATGAGCCCGTTTACTTTTTGTGTTCTACCAGGTGCAGCCCTCTTATCCTTGATCAGAATTACATTAACACCAAGAACCAAGTGATTAAATCAGAGCGCCGTATCCTTAAAGAGTTGGGCTTCTGTGTTCACGTCAAACATCCACACAAGGTGAGTTTTGTTTTCTAAAATTTCCAGTTTGTTTCTATCAATTCTCTTATATGAAAATCCTGATAGTGTCCATAATTCAAATCATTAATTTATAATGTTCAACTATTGCAGATCATTGTCATGTACCTACAAGTGCTTGAATGTGAGAAGAATCAGATGCTGGTTCAAACAGCATGGTAAGTGTGCTTTTGTCCTTGAAGCTCATGAAAATGCACTTCAAAATATGACTTGAACATTTTTCCCCTTATAGAGGAGACATTGGATCATGTTTATGGTTGGACTCGTGCTGTGTTTCCACTAGTAGCTGTCATTATTTGCTGTTTAGAGCTTGAACTTGTGAGAGAGCTTGCTACTTAGGCATCAACAGGACTTAGTGGAAACACTGCATTATAAAGTATAATTGCATTGTAGCTTGGTATACCTAAAGGTAAGATAGGCTCACATTCTGGCATCCCACTTTGTTTTCGTAATAAAAATATAGGATTAATCTGTAGGTCATGCATTATTGACTTGTTGCACATCATTGAGGTTCTGGCTTCTGGAGAGCTCTGTTTAACTTTGTCCTTTCTCTACTCTTTGATTAAAGGGTAGCCCATGGTGGTAAGTGTCACAGAAAACACCCGAACTCCTCAGGCACAAGACCCAGGAACCCCTCCCACCTTATTGGCTGGCCTTTTCGAGGCTGCCAGCCAATCCAGTGAGAGCTCTCAGCGGAGGTTGGCTTTGCTGGGGGGTCCAGGATTTGCTTTTTTCTTTTCCTTTTTTTTTTCTAAAAAGTGCTAGTAGTTAGTTGTGCACTTTTTGATCTATAAATACAAATGATTTTTTTAGCAGTGAAAACATTGTTACTTTTTTTTCTCATATGAATCATGTTCATGTGAATTGTCACAGTAAGTTGTCCCCTGATATCCTCCGTGAAGTGATCCTTGCCTCTCCTCACAACTTTTTTTGATATGAGGTTTGAAAAGTTTCGATTTCGCCAAACATGCACGTTTGTTTGAGCATGTTGCTTTAGTTTTGTGATTTGAGATTGTTTTATTGCTCAAATTTAAGATTACACTATTGCCTCCATGGCTACATTTAAAAAAAAAAGTGAGGGAAAGGACAAAGTTAAGAGTCTCCAGAATAAGCCATATATGAGAGAGAGAGAGCATGGCAGGTCTTGCATAGGTGTTTCTTCATGTTTTGCAGGAACTATATGAATGATGCTCTTAGAACCAATGCGTTTGTGCGGTTTGAACCTGAGACCATTGCGTGTGCCTGTATTTACCTCGCTGCTCGAGTGTTACAGGTATGTCCTTGACTTTATTTATCTTCATTTTTTCTATTTCTTTATTTCATTAAATGTTTTTTTGTATTTCCACAGATTCCCCTTCCTTCCAAACCACACTGGTATCTTCTTTTCGGTGCTACTAAGGAGAACATCAAAGAAATATGTATTAACACGATGAAGCTTTATTCTAGGGAGAAGGTAACTTCAGTTTAATCAACTTAAAGATTTGTATTATATTGACTATCTCGTCAATACTTTTCTTAGATACTGTTGTTAATACTATATCCATCTTTCAGCCTATCAGTGAACATCTTGAAAAAGAGGTGGAAAAGAGGAAGGTGGCTCTGGAGGAGGCAAGACTAAAAGCCAAAGGACAGAATCCTAATGTCACACCAGCTCTCGCTGCCATTGGTGGATTTTCCCCAGCATCAAAACCCTGTAAGTTTGTGTTTCTGTTTGTCTATTATTATGCCGGGTACAAGCTGCACAATTTTCACAGTGTCGATGGATCGCTGTTCTTCCAACACTATGCAATTGTCTGCCGTACCATTTAGTTGCTGTTGTGTGCACGTTACACAACAGATAGGCGACGGGGTCATACATTACACAGCATTTCAATAGGAAGAATCGCTGACAACTGTCTGGTCTGCAACATACGTTTCACAACCAAACACGCAAGAAGTGAGACAGGAAATAACGTAAGATCATGCCTGAGGCTTGATTTCTTGTTCAAATTATGCCTGCAAGAAGCTTTGGATTGAAGTTGTCTGTGCTGATTCATGGATCGTTACGTACTCTGGTACAGAAATGTAATCATTAAATATCTAAATTACTAAAATAACACTATCGTGTTCTCTGTATAATTTAAATATAGATTCATCTTTGTTAAAGATGTTTTATTGTTTGGTTAACTTTAATGACTAGGCCTGTGCGGATTTTTGGCTTCCAATGGTTATAAAAACAAGATAATCAAGGTATTGGCAAAATGTCAGAATTAGTACAATAATAACTACATCATGAAAAATCCTAATACTGAACATGTTATTGCATTATCATGAGCCATAGACATTTTGTCAATACCTTGATTATTCCTAACTGTTTTTCAGTTAGGAATATTAACCATGGTTCTATTATAGCAAAAGCAGTGACCCATGTTTTTTTTTTTTTTTTTTTTGGCTGATTGATTACCATTTCTATAACCAGAGTTTTACTTCAAATTCCATGGTTAAACTATGGACAGTATTAGTAAAATTGGGGTTAATTTGTGGTTACCATGGTTTAACTATAGTAACCATAAGCCATTTTTGTAAGGGTTGTGTTATTGTCTTCCCTAGTCTGCTCTAAACCTATTTTAAAATGTTAATATTTTCTGCTAAATTACCACTGTAACTTTACAATAAATAATGTAGGGATGCACCGAATATTCGGCCACCGAAAGACTTATCACCGAAACAATACGGCCGAAATGTTGTGATGACGCAAACAGAAACAGTGACCTGCACGTGCTTGTCTGAAGCAACATGTCTGCGGTGTGACATTTTGTGAAATACGGTGTGGACGTATTTCAGTGTATCTGAACCCGCGATGAGACGGAAACCTTGTTTATCCACCTATTTCTGCTCTAAACAATGCGTGCCGCCATGACTCCGGTTGCGAGCGGGTCAAGAACGGTGCGCGCGCTGTCTGTGGAGACACGCGCTGCGGAGGCAGGCGAAAGTATGAACAAGGCAGCGCGAGTCTCCACAGACAGCGTGCGCACCGCTCTTGACCCGCTCGCAACCGGAGTTGTCGTCATGGCGGCACGCATTGTTTAGAGCAGATATAGGTGGATGAAACAACTAAAAATTATAAATAAGACTCGCGCTGCGGAGGCAGGCGAAAGTAAACAAGGCAGCGCGAGTCTCCACAAACAGCGCGTGCACCGCTCCAAACGGTCGAGGCGTTTATACTTGACGCGGTCTCCGTTGTACTATTCCTTGAAACGACAGGGGACGAATCAAGTAACTGTCCTCTAACAATCAGGAATCGGTGAGAAGAAGACAGATAAATACATGACAATGTTTATTTTTTAGTATTCCACCACCAATACAAAAATAATCATGTAAAACCCAGTAAACCCTGAGATTATTACTTGTGACATTACAAAAAAAATATGTATATGGGAACATGTATGTATAGAACTAAATTAATGCTCTCTTAAAGGGATACTCCACCGGGTTTTCATATTAAACTATGTTATTCCCTTAACTAAGACGAACTGATGCATACCTCTCTCGTCTCAGTGCGTGCACTCTATCGCTCTGTATTGCCGCAAAACTATGTTAGCACTTCGCTTAGCCCAGTGCATTAAATATGGGCCAAAAAGAGAAGCGACAAAACACTTCCTCGTTTTCCCTATTTAAACACAGTTACTCGATTAGTGTAACTCGACCTAGGCTGGTGACACAAAATAAAACGTTGTGTTTTTCTGTGTTTAAATAGGGAAAACGAGCAAGTGTTTTGTCGCTTCTCTTTTTGGCCCATATTTAATGCACTGGGCTAAGCTAAGTGCTAACATAGTTTTGCGGCAATACAGAGCGATAGAGTATGCATCAGCATAGAGTATAGAGGTATCCATCAGCTCGTCTTAATTAAGGGAATAACATAGTTTAATATGAAAATCCGGTGGAGTATCCCTTTAAATATTTTCTACATTCACTAAACATGTTTCATGTACATTTGTATTAAACATGGACCATTGTTCATTTAAAAAGGCTTTTTATGCTATTGTATGCTAAATTTTTAAAATGTAACTAATTTAGACTAGGGTTGTAACGGTATACCGGTATGACGGGTTATCGCGATATTGACATGTACGATTATCATATAGGGTTGTAACGGTATGACGGTTTATCGCGATATTGACATGTACGATTGTCATATCGTGCACATTTGCTTATCCGCGGTTAAAAAAAAAAAAAAAAAAAACAGAATTCACCTGCACTGCCGCATGCAACTTCTTTCAGCTTGACTGCTTACCTGTGCAGCGCTGAAAATGTCCGAGACAGAGGCTGCGAATCTCTATCTCCCGCCGAAAAAATAAATAAAATCTGCAGTATGGGAATATTTTGTACTATATCCGAAAAACGATCGTGGTGTTTTCATTGAAGATGGATATCCAGTTTGCAAGATATGTGGACGAAGAGTGGCTGTAAAAGGAGTAAACACGTCGAACATGTTCTCCCATATTCAGGAACACCTTCCCTCCGTGAAGATAAAGGTTATACATAACTTTTATAATGTAAGGCCATATTATTTCTGTCATGCTGAGGGAATCCCTTTTCGTCTTTTTTCACACCCGTCTTTTTTGCGTTACAAAACAGATGCCACGTAAAATGTGCGATTTAAAAAGATAGATGGATGAATAAATCAAAATATAGCTGTGCAGTAGCCTAAATCAAATCGCGATGTGCGTGTCTGTGAATATACAACGCAAAAAGACTGGTGTGCAAGCCCCTTCTATATTCAGCGCATCTCTGTATGAATGAGCAGCGCCGTTTCGTCTAGTAGATCTAGTACACACTCAAGTATGCATGACGCTCATGGTTTTTAAAGCTGTCTCACCCACTATGTGAAGATGTGAACACATGAACATATCCAGACAGAGAACACTTAATGTGCACTTTATAATTGTTTTTTAAAAGAATAATCATCAAATACACGCCTCGTTTACACTGCATAGTTCAAGTGACCCAAATCCGATTTTTTTTCCTCTCATGTGGCACAGATCGGATATGACCGGTAATCGTGTAAGCAGGAAAAAAACGCATGGATTCCAACTTTCTCAAATTGGATTCAGGCCTCATTCAAATGCGGTAATAAATCGGATATGAATCAGATACGTGCATTTGCGTCTGCCATGTAAGCAGACAAATCGGATATTCCCCAGTAAATGCGAGTCGTACGTCATTAAAAAGTGTGCGATTATAGGCGCGATGGAAGAAAGGATACACACAGTGGAGCAATGCGGAGGATTCATGTCTTTTGAGTGTTTTGGGGTGAAGAGTGCCGGCAAAAATGCAGGGTTGTTAAAGAAATAAATCCGTATTTGAAGACATTTCACGAGAGGCATCGTTTTAAGTGCTCGTGGCAATGTCTCTCCTCTTTTTTTTCTCCACAGTATCCTCAGCAGTGTATAGTGTAAATGCAAAAATTGCATATGGGTCACTTTTAAAAGATAATGTAAGCAGGTCGTCAAAAAAAATCGGATATAGTCAGAAAATCGGATTTGGGCATCAAGACCTGCAGTGTAAATGCAGCCTAACTGAAACTCATAGGTGTTCAGTACAACCTGTAAAAAAAGTTTGGTTTAGCCTATGACTAAAATAATGACTAAAATATATGACTATTGTGTATAGTTTTTTTTTGTCCATGTTTTGATTTAGTTAACCTCTCTTGTGTAGACAAACTAAAGTTGTTACATTTTATCTGATTGCATTTTCAAAAATACATTTTGTATTTAATCACAGAATCCAGACCAGTTATTTCAGACAACCCAGAATTTCTGTGGAAATAATTATACATTTCATAAAGACTCTATTGAAAAAAACTTTGTAAACCATGTTCAACCAAAAACCATATCTGTTTTTATTCATTTAAGGGCCATTGTAGCTGATGATGATTATAATAATGATAGTTTAATATCGTATACCGTGAAACCGTGATATTTTCTGAGACGATTATCATACCGTGAAAATCTCATACCGTTACAACCCTAATTTAGACGTGCAAACTGGGTGCTAGTGTGATGAGAAGTTTGCGCTCGGCTTTGTTTTTGAGAGAACATTTCATTTTTTAAAACCTTTCTGCAGGCCAGTAGATTATTATTTAGTGTACACATGAGTGGGGTCAAGTTAAACATTTTAGTTTGAATTTTATTTTATACTGTGCATTGTGCTAAATAAATATTTGCATAATTTGTAATTGATTTATTCTTTGAAAATGTTATATTAATTTATGCAATTGCAATGCCTTGATTTTAGTAAAGTTTGTACACAGTCATAGCCATAAATGCAATAATACTAAAGATTGGCATAATTTCTTTCGGTGTTTCGGTTTTCGGCCTTGGTTCTCTCTTTTTTGGTTTCGGCCAAGAATTTTCATTTCGGTGCATCCCTAAAATAATGATGTATTTTGAGTGGTAGTAAAGTAACAGTTGCTATCAGTATAATGCTTAACCTAGTAAACAAAGACAAAACTAGCCTATTTTACATTACAGATGAAACTGATGTGCACTTGAAGTCCTGAACAGGTCAGTAGTTTTGCCTCTCTGCTCCACCTAGGCGGTTCCTCTCAAGTCTCTCGCATTGATTACTCTGATCGAAACCGCTGGGGCGGAGGCGAATCGCATTGCGAGTCCAGACTAACCGATTCCTGATTTATTAGAGATTTATTATTGAATGACGAATTTGGAAAATCACATTTGTATATTCGGCAGACAATAATAATGATAAATACAGGGCAGAATTGTCTGCCAGGTCAACGGTAATTCTCCTGGTTCTCCCGATGGGCAGTCCGCCCCTGAAGGGTAGGCGACACATTTGAATTCGAACTTACTTTGTGTCTGTTTAAAAGTATGTTCTATATAGCATAAATGTAATCTAAATCTGGATATACTACTTCTATCATGTTGTCATACTACTTACTACATACTACTATGATGGCATACTGGTTTTCTCATGCTATATAGTAGGGTAGTATTCGATTTTGGATGCAGCGATGGGCATCTGATCACGTCTGTGATAATACACAATACAGGGTCGTCACTCGCGCGAACTATAATTTGCCTCTGATTTTTACAAAACTGTCAGTGAGTAGAAAATCGTGCAGTGTACCCAGCATTATTGTTTTAAGCTTTCTGCAAGTACTCGTTAATTCACAGACATGTGTGAATTGTTTCTTTGTTTTCTTTTCCAGCTTCCCCAAGAGAAGTGAAGGTGGAAGAAAAATCGCCAAACTCTAAACTAGTACAGGGGTCTGAGAACAGACAATTATTTGCCAAAAGCCCATTGAATGGGTAAGTGTTTTAAAATACACCACCTATATCAAGTACAGCTAAAATTATATGTATTTATTTTTAACATTGTACTTCCATTTGGCCTGGGTGGTATGTTTGTATGAATAATACTACATTATACAAATAATACAAATGTCTGTGATGGTTAAAAAAATCATGTATTCCCGTTATATAAATGAAGTATTATGTAATTTCATGTAAAGCTGTTTCCATACTAATGCCAAATTTAATCTTTATTGAATAATTTTACCTTCTGGGATTGAATCATGGAAAATAATATAAATTGAAGTCCCTTTTGGTTGTTTATTGCTGCTATTTTTCAACAAAAGCCAGTATTGTGCATTTTAAGCAAAGTTTTTATTTTAACTTTCTTTTTTTCCAATGTAGTTTTGTGCTTTTTCACATTAAAACAAAAATTATTTTGTAAATATTTTTATTTCGAGTTTTGAGGTTTTGTATTTTTGTATGTAAACTTATTCTACTTTAGATGGTTGCCCTGTCAACATTCTGTCATTCAAGTTTTTTTTTCATCCATTTCATTTAATTCTATTTTTTAAGAATTTCTAATATTTTAGGGAGCAAAAACAACACTGTTCTGCCCCTGTTTTCCTGTACTATACTATATTGTTTGCCATTTTTTGTTTTATTTCCTTATATAGCAGCATGAAAAAGGAGAGAAAAGTGTTTCAGAATGGCAAAAACCATAGCCGGTCTCGCTCAAGATCACGGTCTCAGTCTCGTTCTCCACACCGACAGTAAGTTACAACGTGCAGTTTCACTTCATTAAGGGTTATTTTACACCTGTACACATGACGATTGTTTTTTATTTAAACCGACTTTCATTTTCTGCTGCTGACATGTTTTGGGTTTTTTTATCCTTAGTCGGAGGAGCCACTCAGGAACATACAGCTCTCACAGCAGCCACAGCCCATCTCCACGGCAACACAAAGGTCGCAGAGTTTCGCCAGTTACACAACTCAGGACGGAGCGGGACAGAAAGAGCGAGTCTAGTCGGCGTGGCAACAAAAGGAGGAGATCACGGAGCAGAACTCGCAGCACTTCTCGCGAAAGAGGCCGTGACCGCGACTATGTGAAACACAAGCATGATCGTGCCACCAGTCACCACTGGGACCATCGCGAACGTGAACGCGACCGCTCGCATGATCACGGAAGAAGCAAACACCAGAGCAGGTCACATTCTGGACACAGCAGACACAGTAAATGAGACGCCCGGCACTGCTAAGTGAAACAGAGGGAACTGTGGTGGCAACAGGACTATTAGATTGGACAAATGCTTGCTTCAACACAGTTTTCCAAGTGTTACCCTTAAGAAGTGGATGTTTTCTCAATGTTTTTGTTCTTGCATCTCTGACAGACTCATAGAGTTGATTTAAGCAAGGTAGTGGTGCCTTTTTATGTATTGTGTTTTACCGTAAACTTGAAAGTGAACAGACTGCTAAAAATCTGCCTAAATCAGGGATCACTTTTGCACAGGAAGGAGCAGTCCTGTGTATGTTAAATATTTTTCAAATGCACAACTGTGTTTGTGCACTGTACATATAAAGCTTATTTTTATGATGTCATGAAGACTTTCTATTCATTGCTTCACAAAATAAAAATGTTATCAATTCTTTTACTTTGTTGTTTGTAATGATTTACTTCAAACTGTGAAATGGAATTGCATGTAACACTTATTGAATCTTTTTACAAAAGTATTGGTAAAACAAAACCTGTTAACCAGTGTAACATCTCTTATCTAGACTATGTAGCAGAATCAATGGTAACTACATTAAAGTTCAAATCATTAATCCATTTGCTATGATAATGTGAATGGGGTGGGCCAATCTGACCTGCACCCACCCCTGAGACCCGGATCACCCTTGGGGAGTCGGACGGAACAAGGAGGTCAGACAAGAGGATCGGGTAAAACAAGGTTTTTAATAAAGATAAAATGCAGAGTCAGCTCTGGAAGGGTCTTGAGCCTCCATTGTTGCACTCAGGTCTAAGTCTCATGGCCCTCTATCAGAATCCAGAGTTTTGAGAAGATTGGGGATACTTAATTTTTTGCCCCAAAAAAAAAAAACGCAAGGGGTAACACTCGTTTTTTTTTCGGGTCGAAATTTTGAGATTCGATTTCTCTTCTCTGGAAGGGTCTAGAGCCTCCATTGTTGCACTCAGGGCTAAGTCTCATGGCCATCTATCAGAATCCAGAGTTTTGAGAGGATTGGGGAAACTTAATTTTTCGCCCCAAAAAAAACGTAAGGGGTAACACTGTCATTTTTTTTTCGGGTCGAAATTTTGAGTTTCGATATCTCAGCTCTGGAAGGGTCTAGAGCCTCCATTGTTGCACTCAGGGCTAAGTCTGATAACCCTCTATCAGAATCCAGAGTTTTGGGAAGATTGGAGAAACTTAATTTTTCGCCCAAACAAAAAAAAAACGTAAGGGGTACCACTGTCGTTTTTATTTCGGGCCGAATTTTTGAGTTTTGATATCTCAGCTCTGGAAGGGGCTAGAGCCTCCATTTTTGCACTCAGGTCTAAGTCTCATGGCCCTCTATCAGAATCCAGAGTTTTGGGAAGATTGGAGAAACTTAATTTTTCGCCCAAAAAAAAAAAACGTAAGGGGTACCACTGTCGTTTTTTTTTTCGGGCCGAATTTTTGAGTTTCGATATTTCAGCTCTGGAAGGGGCTAGAGCCTCCATTTTTGCACTCAGGTCTAAGTCTCATGGCCCTCTATCAGAATTTGGGAAGATTGGAGAAACTTAATTTTTCGCCCCAAAAAAAAAACGTAAGGGGTACCACTGTCGTTTTTTTTTTCGGGACGAATTTTTGAGTTTCGATATCTCAGCTCTGGAAGGGGCTAGAGCCTCCATTTTTGCACTCAGGTCTAAGTCTCATGGCCCTCTATCAGAATTTGGGAAGATTGGAGAAACGTAATTTTTCGCCCAAAAAAAAAGAACGTAAGGGGTACCACTGTCTTTTTTTTTTCGGGCTGAATTTTTGAGTTTCGATATCTCAGCTCTGGAAGGGGCTAGAGCCTCCATTTTTGCACTCAGGTCTAAGTCTCATGGCCCTCTATCAGAATCCAGAGTTTTGGGAAGATTGGAGAAACTTAATTTTTCGCCCCCCAAAAAAAAAAAACGTAAGGGGTACCACTGTCGTTTTTTTTTCGGGCCGAATTTTTGAGTTTCGATATCTCAGCTCTGGAAGGGGCTAGAGCCTCCATTTTTGCACTCAGGTCTAAGTCTCATGGCCCTCTATCAGAATTTGGGAAGATTGGAGAAACTTAATTTTTCGCCCAAAAAAAAAAACGTAAGGGGTACTGTCGTTTTTTTTTTCGGGCCGAATTTTTTGAGTTTCGATATCTCAGCTCTGGAAGGGGCTAGAGCCTCCATTTTTGCACTCAGGTCTAAGTCTCATGGCCATCTATCAGAATTTGGGAAGATTGGGGAAACTTAATTTTTCGCCCAAAAAAAACCATAAGGGGTACCACTGTCGTTTTTTTTTCGGGCCGAATTTTTGAGTTTCGATATCTCAGCTCTGGAAGGGGCTAGAGCCTCCATTTTTGCACTCAGGTCTAAGTCTCATGGCCCTCTATCAGAATTTGGCAAGATTGGAGAAACTTAATTTTTCGCCCAAAAAAAAAACGTAAGGGGTACCACTGTCGTTTTTTTTTTCGGGCCGAATTTTTGAGTTTCGATATCTCAGCTCTGAAAGGGGCTAGAGCCTCCATTTTTTGCACTCAGGTCTAAGTCTCATGGCCCTCTATCAGAATTTGGGAAGATTGGAGAAACTTAATTTTTCGCCCAAAAAAAAAAAACGTAAGGGGTACCACTGTCGTTTTTTTTTCGGGCCGAATTTTTGAGTTTCGATATCTCAGCTCTGGAAGGGGCTAGAGCCTCCATTTTTGCACTCAGGTCTAAGTCTCATGGCCCTCTATCAGAATTTGGGAAGATTGGAGAAACGTAATTTTTCGCCCAAAAAAAAAAACGTAAGGGGTACCACTGTCGTTTTTTTTTTCGGGCCGAATTTTTGAGTTTCGATATCTCAGCTCTGGAAGGGGCTAGAGCCTCCATTTTTGCACTCAGGTCTAAGTCTCATGGCCCTCTATCAGAATTTGGCAAGATTGGAGAAACTTAATTTTTCGCCCAAAAAAAAAACGTAAGGGGTACCACTGTCGTTTTTTTTTTCGGGCCGAATTTTTGAGTTTCGATATCTCAGCTCTGAAAGGGGCTAGAGCCTCCATTTTTGCACTCAGGTCTAAGTCTCATGGCCCTCTATCAGAATTTGGGAAGATTGGAGAAACTTAATTTTTCGCCCCAAAAAAAAAAACGTAAGGGGTACCACTGTCGTTTTTTTTTCGGGCCGAATTTTTGAGTTTCGATATCTCAGCTCTGGAAGGGGCTAGAGCCTCCATTTTTGCACTCAGGTCTAAGTCTCTTGGCCCTCTATCAGAATTTGGGAAGATTGGAGAAACTTAATTTTTCGCCCAAAAAAAAAACGTAAGGGGTACCACTGTCGTTTTTTTTTCGGGCCGAATTTTTGAGTTTCGATATCTCAGCTCTGGAAGGGGCTAGAGCCTCCATTTTTGCACTCAGGTCTAAGTCTCATGGCCCTCTATCAGAATTTGGGAAGATTGGAGAAACTTAATTTTTCGCCCCAAAAAAAAAACGTAAGGGGTACCACTGTCGTTTTTTTTTTCGGGCCGAATTTTTGAGTTTCGATATCTCAGCTCTGGAAGGGGCTAGAGCCTCCATTTTTGCACTCAGGTCTAAGTCTCATGGCCCTCTATCAGAATTTGGCAAGATTGGAGAAACTTAATTTTTCGCCCAAAAAAAAAACGTAAGGGGTACCACTGTCGTTTTTTTTTCGGGCCGAATTTTTGAGTTTCGATATCTCAGCTCTGAAAGGGGCTAGAGCCTCCATTTTTTGCACTCAGGTCTAAGTCTCATGGCCCTCTATCAGAATTTGGGAAGATTGGAGAAACTAAATTTTTCGCCCAAAAAAAAAAAAAACGTAAGGGGTACCACTGTCGTTTTTTTTTTCGGGCCGAATTTTTGAGTTTCGATATCTCAGCTCTGGAAGGGGCTAGAGCCTCCATTTTTGCACTCAGGTCTAAGTCTCATGGCCCTCTATCAGAATTTGGGAAGATTGGAGAAACTTAATTTTTCGCCCAAAAAAAAAACGTAAGGGGTACCACTGTCGTTTTTTTTTCGGGCCGAATTTTTGAGTTTCGATATCTCAGCTCTGGAAGGGGCTAGAGCCTCCATTTTTGCACTCAGGTCTAAGTCTCTTGGCCCTCTATCAGAATTTGGGAAGATTGGAGAAACTTAATTTTTCGCCCAAAAAAAAAAACGTAAGGGGTACCACTGTCGTTTTTTTTTCGGGCCGAATTTTTGAGTTTCGATATCTCAGCTCTGGAAGGGGCTAGAGCCTCCATTTTTGCACTCAGGTCTAAGTCTCATGGCCCTCTATCAGAATTTGGGAAGATTGGAGAAACTTAATTTTTCGCCCCCCCAAAAAAACGTAAGGGGTACCACTGTCGTTTTTTTTTTCGGGCCGAATTTTTGAGTTTCGATATCTCAGCTCTGGAAGGGGCTAGAGCCTCCATTTTTGCACTCAGGTCTAAGTCTCATGGCCATCTATCAGAATTTGGGAAGATTGGGGAAACTTAATTTTTCGCCCAAAAAAAAAAAAAACGTAAGGGGTACCACTGTCGTTTTTTTTCGGGCCGAATTTTTGAGTTTCGATATCTCAGCTCTAGAAGGGGCTAGAGCCTCCATTTTTGCACTCAGGTCTAAGTCTCATGGCCCTCTATCAGAATTTGGGAAGATTGGAGAAACTTAATTTTTCGCCCCAAAAAAAAAACGTAAGGGGTACCACTGTCGTTTTTTTTTCGGGCCGAATTTTTGAGTTTCGATATCTCAGCTCTGGAAGGGGCTAGAGCCTCCATTTTTGCACTCAGGTCTAAGTCTCATGGCCCTCTATCAGAATTTGGGAAGATTGGAGAAACTTAATTTTTCGCCCAAAAAAAAAAACGTAAGGGGTACCACTGTCGTTTTTTTTTTCGGGCCGAATTTTTGAGTTTCGATATCTCAGCTCTGGAAGGGGCTAGAGCCTCCATTTTTGCACTCAGGTCTAAGTCTCATGGCCATCTATCAGAATTTGGGAAGAATGGGGAAACTTAATTTTTCGCCCCAAAAAAAAACGTAAGGGGTACCACTGTCGTTTTTTTTTCGGGCCGAATTTTTGAGTTTCGATATCTCAGCTCTGGAAGGGGCTAGAGCCTCCATTTTTGCACTCAGGTCTAAGTCTCATGGCCCTCTATCAGAATTTGGGAAGATTGGAGAAACTTAATTTTTCGCCCAAAAAAAAAACGTAAGGGGTACCACTGTCTTTTTTTTTCAGGCCGAATTTTTGAGTTTCGATATCTCAGCTCTGGAAGGGGCTAGAGCCTCCATTTTTGCACTCAGGTCTAAGTCTCATGGCCCTCTATCAGAATTTGGGAAGATTGGAGAAACTTAATTTTTCGCCCAAAAAAAAAACGTAAGGGGTACCACTGTCTTTTTTTTTCGGGCCGAATTTTTGGGTTTCGATATCTCAGCTCTGGAAGGGTCTAGAGCCTCCATTGTTGCACTCAGGGCTAAGTCTCATAACCCTCTATCAGAATCCAGAGTTTTGGGAAGATTGGAGAAACTTAATTTTTCGCCCAAAAAAAAAAAAACGTAAGGGGTACCACTGTCGTTTTTATTTCGGGCCGAATTTTTGAGTTTTGATATCTCAGCTCTGGAAGGGGCTAGAGCCTCCATTTTTGCACTCAGGTCTAAGTCTCATGGCCCTCTATCAGAATCCAGATTTTTGGGAAGATTGGAGAAACTTAATTTTTCGCCCAAAAAAAAAACGTAAGGGGTACCACTGTCGTTTTTTTTTCGGGCCGAATTTTTGAGTTTCGATATCTCAGCTCTGAAAGGGGCTAGAGCCTCCATTATTTGCACTCAGGTCTAAGTCTCATGGCCCTCTATCAGAATTTGGGAAGATTGGAGAAACTTAATTTTTCGCCCAAAAAAAAAAAACGTAAGGGGTACCACTGTCGTTTTTTTTTTCGGGCCGAATTTTTGAGTTTCGATATCTCAGCTCTGGAAGGGGCTAGAGCCTCCATTTTTGCACTCAGGTCTAAGTCTCATGGCCCTCTATCAGAATTTGGGAAGATTGGAGAAACTTAATTTTTCGCCCAAAAAAAAAAACGTAAGGGGTACCACTGTCGTTTTTTTTTCGGGCCGAATTTTTGAGTTTCGATATCTCAGCTCTGGAAGGGGCTAGAGCCTCCATTTTTGCACTTAGGTCTAAGTCTCTTGGCCCTCTATCAGAATTTGGGAAGATTGGAGAAACTTAATTTTTCGCCCAAAAAAAAAACGTAAGGGGTACCACTGTCGTTTTTTTTTCGGGCCGAATTTTTGAGTTTCGATATCTCAGCTCTGGAAGGGGCTAGAGCCTCCATTTTTGCACTCAGGTCTAAGTCTCATGGCCCTCTATCAGAATTTGGGAAGATTGGAGAAACTTAATTTTTCGCCCCCCCAAAAAAACGTAAGGGGTACCACTGTCGTTTTTTTTTTTTCGGGCCGAATTTTTGAGTTTCGATATCTCAGCTCTGGAAGGGGCTAGAGCCTCCATTTTTGCACTCAGGTCTAAGTCTCATGGCCATCTATCAGAATTTGGGAAGATTGGGGAAACTTAATTTTTCGCCCAAAAAAAAAAAACGTAAGGGGTACCACTGTCGTTTTTTTTCGGGCCGAATTTTTGAGTTTCGATATCTCAGCTCTAGAAGGGGCTAGAGCCTCCATTTTTGCACTCAGGTCTAAGTCTCATGGCCCTCTATCAGAATTTGGGAAGATTGGAGAAACTTAATTTTTCGCCCCAAAAAAAAAACGTAAGGGGTACCACTGTCGTTTTTTTTTCGGGCCGAATTTTTGAGTTTCGATATCTCAGCTCTGGAAGGGGCTAGAGCCTCCATTTTTGCACTCAGGTCTAAGTCTCATGGCCCTCTATCAGAATTTGGGAAGATTGGAGAAACTTAATTTTTCGCCCAAAAAAAAAAAACGTAAGGGGTACCACTGTCGTTTTTTTTTTCGGGCCGAATTTTTGAGTTTCGATATCTCAGCTCTGGAAGGGGCTAGAGCCTCCATTTTTGCACTCAGGTCTAAGTCTCATGGCCATCTATCAGAATTTGGGAAGAATGGGGAAACTTAATTTTTCGCCCAAAAAAAAAACGTAAGGGGTACCACTGTCGTTTTTTTTTCGGGCCGAATTTTTGAGTTTCGATATCTCAGCTCTGGAAGGGGCTAGAGCCTCCATTTTTGCACTCAGGTCTAAGTCTCATGGCCCTCTATCAGAATTTGGGAAGATTGGAGAAACTTAATTTTTCGCCCAAAAAAAAAAACGTAAGGGGTACCACTGTCTTTTATTTTCGGGCCGAATTTTTGAGTTTCGATATCTCAGCTCTGGAAGGGGCTAGAGCCTCCATTTTTGCACTCAGGTCTAAGTCTCATGGCCCTCTATCAGCATTTGGGAAGATTGGAGAAACTTAATTTTTCGCCCCCAAAAAAAACGTAAGGGGTACCACTGTCGTTTTTTTTTCGGGCCGAATTTTTGAGTTTCGATATCTCAGCTCTGGAAGGGGCTAGAGCCTCCATTTTTGCACTCAGGTCTAAGACTCATGGCCCTCTATCAGAATCCAGAGTTTTGGGAAGATTGGAGAAACTTAATTTTTCGCCCAAAAAAAAAAAACCGTAAGGGGTACCACTGTCGTTTTTTTTTCGGGCCGAATTTTTGAGTTTCGATATCTCAGCTCTGGAAGGGGCTAGAGCCTCCATTTTTGCACTCAGGTCTAAGTCTCATGGCCCTCTATCAGAATTTGGCAAGATTGGAGAAACTTAATTTTTCGCCCAAAAAAAAAACGTAAGGAGTACCACTGTCGTTTTTTTTTTCGGGCCGAATTTTTGAGTTTCGATATCTCAGCTCTGGAAGGGGCTAGAGCCTCCATTTTTGCACTCAGGTCTAAGTCTCATGGCCCTCTATCAGAATTTGGGAAGATTGGAGAAACTTAATTTTTCGCCCAAAAAAAAAACGTAAGGGGTACCACTGTCGTTTTTTTTTCGGGCCGAATTTTTGAGTTTCGATATCTCAGCTCTGGAAGGGGCTAGAGCCTCCATTTTTGCACTCAGGTCTAAGTCTCTTGGCCCTCTATCAGAATTTGGGAAGATTGGAGAAACTTAATTTTTCGCCCCAAAAAAAAAAACGTAAGGGGTACCACTGTCGTTTTTTTTTCGGGCCGAATTTTTGAGTTTCGATATCTCAGCTCTGGAAGGGGCTAGAGCCTCCATTTTTGCACTCAGGTCTAAGTCTCATGGCCCTCTATCAGAATTTGGGAAGATTGGAGAAACTTAATTTTTCGCCCAAAAAAAAAACGTAAGGGGTACCACTGTCGTTTTTTTTTCGAGTTTTTGAGAAATTTTTGAGTTTCGATATCTCAGCTTTGGAAGGGGCTAGAGCCTCCATTTTTGCACTCAGGTCTAAGTCTAGTGGCCATCTATCAGAATTTGGGAAGATTGGGGAAACTTAATTTTTCACCCCAAAAAAAAAACGGTAGGGGTACCACTGTCGTTTTTTTTTCGGGCCGAATTTTTGAGTTTCGATATCTCAGCTCTGGAAGGGGCTAGAGCCTCCATTTTTGCACTCAGGTCTAAGTCTCATGGCCCTCTATCAGAATTTGGGAAGATTGGAGAAACTTAATTTTTCGCCCAAAAAAAAAAACGTAAGGGGTACCACTGTCTTTTTTTTTTCGGGCCGAATTTTTGAGTTTCGATATCTCAGCTCTGGAAGGGGCTAGAGCCTCCATTTTTGCACTCAGGTCTAAGTCTCATGGCCCTCTATCAGAATTTGGGAAGATTGGAGAAACTTAATTTTTCGCCCAAAAAAAAAACGTAAGGGGTACCACTGTCGTTTTTTTTTCGGGCCGAATTTTTGAGTTTCGATATCTCAGCTCTGGAAGGGGCTAGAGCCTCCATTTTTGCACTCAGGTCTAAGTCTCTTGGCCCTCTATCAGAATTTGGGAAGATTGGAGAAACTTAATTTTTCGCCCAAAAAAAAAAACGTAAGGGGTACCACTGTCGTTTTTTTTTCGGGCCGAATTTTTGAGTTTCGATATCTCAGCTCTGGAAGGGGCTAGAGCCTCCATTTTTGCACTCAGGTCTAAGTCTCATGGCCCTCTATCAGAATTTGGGAAGATTGGAGAAACTTAATTTTTCGCCCCCCAAAAAAAACGTAAGGGGTACCACTGTCGTTTTTTTTTTCGGGCCGAATTTTTGAGTTTCGATATCTCAGCTCTGGAAGGGGCTAGAGCCTCCATTTTTGCACTCAGGTCTAAGTCTCATGGCCATCTATCAGAATTTGGGAAGATTGGGGAAACTTCATTTTTCGCCCCCAAAAAAAAAACGTAAGGGGTACCACTGTCGTTTTTTTTTCGGGCCGAATTTTTGAGTTTCGATATCTCAGCTCTGAAAGGGGCTAGAGCCTCCATTTTTTGCACTCAGGTCTAAGTCTCATGGCCCTCTATCAGAATTTGGGAAGATTGGAGAAACTTAATTTTTCGCCCAAAAAAAAAAAACGTAAGGGGTACCACTGTCGTTTTTTTTTTCGGGCCGAATTTTTGAGTTTCGATATCTCAGCTCTGGAAGGGGCTAGAGCCTCCATTTTTGCACTCAGGTCTAAGTCTCATGGCCCTCTATCAGAATTTGGGAAGATTGGAGAAACTTAATTTTTCGCCCCAAAAAAAAAACGTAAGGGGTACCACTGTCGTTTTTTTTTTTTGGGCCGAATTTTTGAGTTTCGATATCTCAGCTCTGGAAGGGGCTAGAGCCTCCATTTTTGCACTCAGGTCTAAGTCTCATGGCCCTCTATCAGAATTTGGCAAGATTGGAGAAACTTAATTTTTCGCCCAAAAAAAAACGTAAGGGGTACCACTGTCGTTTTTTTTTCGGGCCGAATTTTTGAGTTTTGATATCTCAGCTCTGGAAGGGGCTAGAGCCTCCATTTTTGCACTCAGGTCTAAGTCTCATGGCCCTCTATCAGAATCCAGATTTTTGGGAAGATTGGAGAAACTTAATTTTTCGCCCAAAAAAAAAACGTAAGGGGTACCACTGTCGTTTTTTTTTCGGGCCGAATTTTTGAGTTTCGATATCTCAGCTCTGAAAGGGGCTAGAGCCTCCATTATTTGCACTCAGGTCTAAGTCTCATGGCCCTCTATCAGAATTTGGGAAGATTGGAGAAACTTAATTTTTCGCCCAAAAAAAAAAAACATAAGGGGTACCACTGTCGTTTTTTTTTTCGGGCCGAATTTTTGAGTTTCGATATCTCAGCTCTGGAAGGGGCTAGAGCCTCCATTTTTGCACTCAGGTGTAAGTCTCATGGCCCTCTATCAGAATTTGGGAAGATTGGAGAAACTTAATTTTTCGCCCAAAAAAAAAACGTAAGGGGTACCACTGTCGTTTTTTTTTCGGGCCGAATTTTTGAGTTTCGATATCTCAGCTCTGGAAGGGGCTAGAGCCTCCATTTTTGCACTTAGGTCTAAGTCTCTTGGCCCTCTATCAGAATTTGGGAAGATTGGAGAAACTTAATTTTTCGCCCAAAAAAAAAAACGTAAGGGGTTCCACTGTCGTTTTTTTTTCGGGCCGAATTTTTGAGTTTCGATATCTCAGCTCTGGAAGGGGCTAGAGCCTCCATTTTTGCACTCAGGTCTAAGTCTCATGGCCCTCTATCAGAATTTGGGAAGATTGGAGAAACTTAATTTTTCGCCCAAAAAAAAAACGTAAGGGGTACCACTGTCGTTTTTTTTTTTCGGGCCGAATTTTTGAGTTTCGATATCTCAGCTCTGGAAGGGGCTAGAGCCTCCATTTTTGCACTCAGGTCTAAGTCTCATGGCCATCTATCAGAATTTGGGAAGATTGGGGAAACTTAATTTTTCGCCCAAAAAAAAAAAACGTAAGGGGTACCACTGTCGTTTTTTTTCGGGCCGAATTTTTGAGTTTCGATATCTCAGCTCTAGAAGGGGCTAGAGCCTCCATTTTTGCACTCAGGTCTAAGTCTCATGGCCCTCTATCAGAATTTGGGAAGATTGGAGAAACTTAATTTTTCGCCCCAAAAAAAAAACGTAAGGGGTACCACTGTCGTTTTTTTTTCGGGCCGAATTTTTGAGTTTCGATATCTCAGCTCTGGAAGGGGCTAGAGCCTCCATTTTTGCACTCAGGTCTAAGTCTCATGGCCCTCTATCAGAATTTGGGAAGATTGGAGAAACTTAATTTTTCGCCCAAAAAAAAAAAACGTAAGGGGTACCACTGTCGTTTTTTTTTTCGGGCCGAATTTTTGAGTTTCGATATCTCAGCTCTGGAAGGGGCTAGAGCCTCCATTTTTGCACTCAGGTCTAAGTCTCATGGCCATCTATCAGAATTTGGGAAGAATGGGGAAACTTAATTTTTCGCCCAAAAAAAAAACGTAAGGGGTACCACTGTCGTTTTTTTTTCGGGCCGAATTTTTGAGTTTCGATATCTCAGCTCTGGAAGGGGCTAGAGCCTCCATTTTTGCACTCAGGTCTAAGTCTCATGGCCCTCTATCAGAATTTGGGAAGATTGGAGAAACTTAATTTTTCGCCCAAAAAAAAAACGTAAGGGGTACCACTGTCTTTTTTTTTCGGGCCGAATTTTTGAGTTTCGATATCTCAGCTCTGGAAGGGGCTAGAGCCTCCATTTTTGCACTCAGGTCTAAGTCTCATGGCCCTCTATCAGAATTTGGGAAGATTGGAGAAACTTAATTTTTCGCCCAAAAAAAAAACGTAAGGGGTACCACTGTCTTTTATTTTCGGGCCGAATTTTTGAGTTTCGATATCTCAGCTCTGGAAGGGGCTAGAGCCTCCATTTTTGCACTCAGGTCTAAGTCTCATGGCCCTCTATCAGCATTTGGGAAGATTGGAGAAACTTAATTTTTCGCCCCCAAAAAAAACGTAAGGGGTACCACTGTCGTTTTTTTTTTCGGGCCGAATTTTTGAGTTTCGATATCTCAGCTCTGGAAGGGGCTAGAGCCTCCATTTTTGCACTCAGGTCTAAGACTCATGGCCCTCTATCAGAATCCAGAGTTTTGGGAAGATTGGAGAAACTTAATTTTTCGCCCAAAAAAAAAAAACCGTAAGGGGTACCACTGTCGTTTTTTTTTCGGGCCGAATTTTTGAGTTTCGATATCTCAGCTCTGGAAGGGGCTAGAGCCTCCATTTTTGCACTCAGGTCTAAATCTCATGGCCCTCTATCAGAATTTGGCAAGATTGGAGAAACTTAATTTTTCGCCCAAAAAAAAAACGTAAGGAGTACCACTGTCGTTTTTTTTTTCGGGCCGAATTTTTGAGTTTCGATATCTCAGCTCTGGAAGGGGCTAGAGCCTCCATTTTTGCACTCAGGTCTAAGTCTCATGGCCCTCTATCAGAATTTGGGAAGATTGGAGAAACTTAATTTTTCGCCCAAAAAAAAAACGTAAGGGGTACCACTGTCGTTTTTTTTTCGGGCCGAATTTTTGAGTTTCGATATCTCAGCTCTGGAAGGGGCTAGAGCCTCCATTTTTGCACTCAGGTCTAAGTCTCTTGGCCCTCTATCAGAATTTGGGAAGATTGGAGAAACTTAATTTTTCGCCCCCAAAAAAAAAACGTAAGGGGTACCACTGTCGTTTTTTTTTCGGGCCGAATTTTTGAGTTTCGATATCTCAGCTCTGGAAGGGGCTAGAGCCTCCATTTTTGCACTCAGGTCTAAGTCTCATGGCCCTCTATCAGAATTTGGGAAGATTGGAGAAACTTAATTTTTCGCCCAAAAAAAAAACGTAAGGGGTACCACTGTCGTTTTTTTTTCGAGTTTTTGAGAATTTTTTGAGTTTCGATATCTCAGCTTTGGAAGGGGCTAGAGCCTCCATTTTTGCACTCAGGTCTAAGTCTAGTGGCCATCTATCAGAATTTGGGAAGATTGGGGAAACTTAATTTTTCACCCCCAAAAAAAAACGGTAGGGGTACCACTGTCGTTTTTTTTTCGGGCCGAATTTTTGAGTTTCGATATCTCAGCTCTGGAAGGGGCTAGAGCCTCCATTTTTGCACTCAGGTCTAAGTCTCATGGCCCTCTATCAGAATTTGGGAAGATTGGAGAAACTTAATTTTTCGCCCAAAAAAAAAAAACGTAAGGGGTACCACTGTCTTTTTTTTTTCGGGCCGAATTTTTGAGTTTCGATATCTCAGCTCTGGAAGGGGCTAGAGCCTCCATTTTTGCACTCAGGTCTAAGTCTCATGGCCCTCTATCAGAATTTGGGAAGATTGGAGAAACTTAATTTTTCGCCCAAAAAAAAAACGTAAGGGGTACCACTGTCGTTTTTTTTTCGGGCCGAATTTTTGAGTTTCGATATCTCAGCTCTGGAAGGGGCTAGAGCCTCCATTTTTGCACTCAGGTCTAAGTCTCTTGGCCCTCTATCAGAATTTGGGAAGATTGGAGAAACTTAATTTTTCGCCCAAAAAAAAAAACGTAAGGGGTACCACTGTCGTTTTTTTTTCGGGCCGAATTTTTGAGTTTCGATATCTCAGCTCTGGAAGGGGCTAGAGCCTCCATTTTTGCACTCAGGTCTAAGTCTCATGGCCCTCTATCAGAATTTGGGAAGATTGGAGAAACTTAATTTTTCGCCCCCCAAAAAAAACGTAAGGGGTACCACTGTCGTTTTTTTTTTCGGGCCGGATTTTTGAGTTTCGATATCTCAGCTCTGGAAGGGGCTAGAGCCTCCATTTTTGCACTCAGGTCTAAGTCTCATGGCCATCTATCAGAATTTGGGAAGATTGGGGAAACTTCATTTTTCGCCCCCCAAAAAAAAACGTAAGGGGTACCACTGTCGTTTTTTTTTCGGGCCGAATTTTTGAGTTTCGATATCTCAGCTCTGAAAGGGGCTAGAGCCTCCATTTTTTGCACTCAGGTCTAAGTCTCATGGCCCTCTATCAGAATTTGGGAAGATTGGAGAAACTTAATTTTTCGCCCAAAAAAAAAAAACGTAAGGGGTACCACTGTCGTTTTTTTTTTCGGGCCGAATTTTTGAGTTTCGATATCTCAGCTCTGGAAGGGGCTAGAGCCTCCATTTTTGCACTCAGGTCTAAGTCTCATGGCCCTCTATCAGAATTTGGGAAGATTGGAGAAACTTAATTTTTCGCCCCCAAAAAAAAACGTAAGGGGTACCACTGTCGTTTTTTTTTTTTGGGCCGAATTTTTGAGTTTCGATATCTCAGCTCTGGAAGGGGCTAGAGCCTCCATTTTTGCACTCAGGTCTAAGTCTCATGGCCCTCTATCAGAATTTGGCAAGATTGGAGAAACTTAATTTTTCGCCCAAAAAAAAACGTAAGGGGTACCACTGTCGTTTTTTTTTCGGGCCGAATTTTTGAGTTTCGATATCTCAGCTCTGAAAGGGGCTAGAGCCTCCATTTTTTGCACTCAGGTCTAAGTCTCATGGCCCTCTATCAGAATTTGGGAAGATTGGAGAAACTTAATTTTTCGCCCAAAAAAAAAAAACGTAAGGGGTACCACTGTCGTTTTTTTTTTTCGGGCCGAATTTTTGAGTTTCGATATCTCAGCTCTGGAAGGGGCTAGAGCCTCCATTTTTGCACTCAGGTCTAAGTCTCATGGCCCTCTATCAGAATTTGGGAAGATTGGGGAAACTTAATTTTTCGCCCAAAAAAAAAAAAACGTAAGGGGTACCACTGTCGTTTTTTTTTCGGTCCGAATTTTTGAGTTTCGATATCTCAGCTCTGGAAGGGGCTAGAGCCTCCATTTTTGCACTCAGGTCTAAGTCTCATGGCCCTCTATCAGAATTTGGGAAGATTGGAGAAACTTAATTTTTCGCCCCAAAAAAAAAAACGTAAGGGGTACCACTGTCGTTTTTTTTTTCGGGCTGAATTTTTGAGTTTCGATATCTCAGCTCTGGATGGGGCTAGAGCCTCCATTTTTGCACTCAGGTCTAAGTCTCATGGCCCTCTATCAGAATTTGGCAAGATTGGAGAAACTTAATTTTTCGCCCAAAAAAAAAACGTAAGGGGTACCACTGTCGTTTTTTTTTTCGGGCCGAATTTTTGAGTTTCGATATCTCAGCTCTGAAAGGGGCTAGAGCCTCCATTTTTTGCACTCAGGTCTAAGTCTCATGGCCCTCTATCAGAATTTGGGAAGATTGGAGAAACTTAATTTTTCGCCCAAAAAAAAAAAACGTAAGGGGTACCACTGTCGTTTTTTTTTCGGGCCGAATTTTTGAGTTTCGATATCTCAGCTCTGGAAGGGGCTAGAGCCTCCATTTTTGCACTCAGGTCTAAGTCTCATGGCCCTCTATCAGAATTTGGGAAGATTGGAGAAACTTAATTTTTCGCCCAAAAAAAAAACGTAAGGGGTACCACTGTCGTTTTTTTTTTCGGGACGAATTTTTGAGTTTCGATATCTCAGCTCTGGAAGGGGCTAGAGCCTCCATTTTTGCACTCAGGTCTAAGTCTCTTGGCCCTCTATCAGAATTTGGGAAGATTGGAGAAACTTAATTTTTCGCCCAAAAACAAAAACGTAAGGGGTACCACTGTCGTTTTTTTTTCGGGCCGAATTTTTGAGTTTCGATATCTCAGCTCTGGAAGGGGCTAGAGCCTCCATTTTTGCACTCAGGTCTAAGTCTCATGGCCATCTATCAGAATTTGGGAAGATTGGGGAAACTTAATTTTTCGCCCAAAAAAAAAAAAACGTAAGGGGTACCACTGTCGTTTTTTTTTTCGGGCCGAATTTTTGAGTTTCGATATCTCAGCTCTGGAAGGGGCTAGAGCCTCAATTTTTGCACTCAGGTCTAAGTCTCATGGCCCTCTATCAGAATTTGGGAAGATTGGAGAAACTTAATTTTTCGCCCAAAAAAAAAAACGTAAGGGGTACCACTGTCGTTTTTTTTTTCGGGCCGAATTTTTGAGTTTCGATATCTCAGCTCTGGAAGGGGCTAGAGCCTCCATTTTTGCACTCAGGTCTAAGTCTCATGGCCATCTATCCGAATTTGGGAAGATTGGGGAAACTTAATTTTTCGCCCAAAAAAAAAAACGTAAGGGGTACCACTGTCGTTTTTTTTTTCGGGCCGAATTTTTGAGTTTCGATATCTCAGTTCTGGAAGGGGCTAGAGCCTCCATTTTTGCACTCAGGTCTAAGTCTCATGGCCCTCTATCAGAATTTGGGAAGATTGGAGAAACTTAATTTTTCGCCCAAAAAAAAAACGTAAGGGGTACCACTGTCGTTTTTTTTTTCGGGCCGAATTTTTGAGTTTCGATATCTCAGCTCTGAAAGGGGCTAGAGCCTCCATTTTTGCACTCAGGTCTAAGTCTCATGGCCCTCTATCAGAATTTGGGAAGATTGGAGAAACTTAATTTTTCGCCCAAAAAAAAAAAACGTAAGGGGTACCACTGTCGTTTTTTTTTCGGGCCGAATTTTTGAGTTTCGATATCTCAGCTCTGGAAGGGGCTAGAGCCTCCATTTTTGCACTCAGGTCTAAGTCTCATGGCCCTCTATCAGAATTTGGGAAGATTGGAGAAACTTAATTTTTCGCCCCAAAAAAAAAACGTAAGGGGTACCACTGTCGTTTTTTTTTTCGGGCCGAATTTTTGAGTTTCGATATCTCAGCTCTGGAAGGGGCTAGAGCCTCCATTTTTGCACTCAGGTCTAAGTCTCATGGCCCTCTATCAGAATTTGGGAAGATTGGAGAAACTTAATTTTTCGCCCCAAAAAAAAACCGTAAGGGGTACCACTGTCGTTTTTTTTTCGGGCCGAATTTTTGAGTTTCGATATCTCAGCTCTGGAAGGGGCTAGAGCCTCCATTTTTGCACTCAGGTCTAAGTCTCATGGCCCTCTATCAGAATTTGGGAAGATTGGAGAAACTTAATTTTTCGCCCCAAAAAAAACCGTAAGGGTTACCACTGTCGTTTTTTTTTCGGGCCGAATTTTTGAGTTTCGATATCTCAGCTCTGGAAGGGGCTAGAGCCTCCATTTTTGCACTCAGGTCTAAGTCTCTTGGTCCTCTATCAGAATTTGGGAAGATTGGAGAAACTTAATTTTTCGCCCAAAAAAAAAACGTAAGGGGTACCACTGTCGTTTTTTTTTCGGGCCGAATTTTTGAGTTTCGATATCTCAGCTCTGGAAGGGGCTAGAGCCTCCATTTTTGCACTCAGGTCTAAGTCTCATGGCCCTCTATCAGAATTTGGGAAGATTGGAGAAACTTAATTTTTCGCCCCCCAAAAAAAACGTAAGGGGTACCACTGTCATTTTTTTTTTTCGGGCCGAATTTTTGAGTTTCGATATCTCAGCTCTGAAAGGGGCTAGAGCCTCCATTTTTTGCACTCAGGTCTAAGTCTCATGGCCCTCTATCAGAATTTGGGAAGATTGGAGAAACTTAATTTTTCGCCCAAAAAAAAAAACGTAAGGGGTACCACTGTCGTTTTTTTTTCGGGCCGAATTTTTGAGTTTCGATATCTCAGCTCTGGAAGGGGCTAGAGCCTCCATTTTTGCACTCAGGTCTAAGTCTCATGGCCCTCTATCAGAATTTGGGAAGATTGGAGAAACTTAATTTTTCGCCCAAAAAAAAAACGTAAGGGGTACCACTGTCGTTTTTTTTTTCGGGCCGAATTTTTGAGTTTCGATATCTCAGCTCTGGAAGGGGCTAGAGCCTCCATTTTTGCACTCAGCTCTAAGTCTCTTGGCCCTCTATCAGAATTTGGGAAGATTGGAGAAACTTAATTTTTCGCCCAAAAAAAAACGTAAGGGGTACCACTGTCGTTTTTTTTTCGGGCCGAATTTTTGAGTTTCGATATCTCAGCTCTGGAAGGGGCTAGAGCCTCCATTTTTGCACTCAGGTCTAAGTCTCATGGCCATCTATCAGAATTTGGGAAGATTGGGGAAACTTAATTTTTCGCCCAAAAAAAAAAAACGTAAGGGGTACCACTGTCGTTTTTTTTCGGGCCGAATTTTTGAGTTTCGATATCTCAGCTCTAGAAGGGGCTAGAGCCTCCATTTTTGCACTCAGGTCTAAGTCTCATGGCCCTCTATCAGAATTTGGGAAGATTGGAGAAACTTAATTTTTCGCCCAAAAATAAAACCGTAAGGGGTACCACTGTCGTTTTTTTTTCGGGCCGAATTTTTGAGTTTCGATATCTCAGCTCTGGAAGGGGCTAGAGCCTCCATTTTTGCACTCAGGTCTAAGTCTCATGGCCCTCTATCAGAATTTGGGAAGATTGGAGAAACTTAATTTTTCGCCCAAAAAAAAAAACGTAAGGGGTACCACTGTCGTTTTTTTTTTCGGGCCGAATTTTTGAGTTTCGATATCTCAGCTCTGGAAGGGGCTAGAGCCTCCATTTTTGCACTTAGGTCTAAGTCTAATGGCCATCTATCAGAATTTGGGAAGATTGGGGAAACTTAATTTTTCGCCCAAAAAAAAAAAACGTAAGGGGTACCACTGTCGTTTTTTTTTTCGGGCCGAATTTTTGAGTTTCGATATCTCAGCTCTGGAAGGGGCTAGAGCCTCCATTTTTGCACTCAGGTCTAAGTCTCATGGCCCTCTATCAGAATTTGGGAAGATTGGAGAAACTTAATTTTTCGCCCAAAAAAAAAACGTAAGGGGTACCACTGTCTTTTTTTTTTCGGGCCGAATTTTTGAGTTTCGATATCTCAGCTCTGGAAGGGGCTAGAGCCTCCATTTTTGCACTCAGGTCTAAGTCTCATGGCCCTCTATCAGAATTTGGCAAGATTGGAGAAACTTAATTTTTCGCCCAAAAAAAAAAACGTAAGGGGTACCACTGTCGTTTTTTTTCGGGCCGAATTTTTGAGTTTCGATATCTCAGCTCTGGAAGGGGCTAGAGCCTCCATTTTTGCACTCAGGTCTAAGTCTCATGGCCCTCTATCAGAATTTGGGAAGATTGGAGAAACTTAATTTTTCGCCCCAAAAAAAAAACGTAAGGGGTACCACTGTCGTTTTTTTTTCGGGCCGAATTTTTGAGTTTCGATATCTCAGCTCTGGAAGGGGCTAGAGCCTCCATTTTTGCACTCAGGTCTAAGACTCATGGCCCTCTATCAGAATCCAGAGTTTTGGGAAGATTGGAGAAACTTAATTTTTCACCCAAAAAAAAAAACGTAAGGGGTACCACTGTCGTTTTTTTTTCGGGCCGAATTTTTGAGTTTCGATATCTCAGCTCTGGAAGGGGCTAGAGCCTCCATTTTTGCACTCAGGTCTAAGTCTCATGGCCCTCTATCAGAATTTGGGAAGATTGGAGAAACTTAACTTTTCGCCCAAAAAAAAAAACGTAAGGGGTACCACTGTCGTTTTTTTTTCCGGGCCGAATTTTTGAGTTTCGATATCTCAGCTCTGGAAGGGGCTAGAGCCTCCATTTTTGCACTCAGGTCTAAGTCTCATGGCCATCTATCAGAATTTGGGAAGATTGGAGAAACTTAATCTTTCGCCCAAAAAAAAAAACGTAAGGGGTACCACTGTCGTTTTTTTTTCGGGCCGAATTTTTGAGTTTCGATATCTCAGCTCTGGAAGGGGCTAGAGCCTCCATTTTTGCACTCAGGTCTAAGTCTCATGGCCCTCTATCAGAATTTGGGAAGATTGGAGAAACTTAATTTTTCGCCCCCCAAAAAAAACGTAAGGGGTACCACTGTCGTTTTTTTTTTCGGGCCGAATTTTTGAGTTTCGATATCTCAGCTCTGAAAGGGGCTAGAGCCTCCATTTTTTGCACTCAGGTCTAAGTCTCATGGCCCTCTATCAGAATTTGGGAAGATTGGAGAAACTTAATTTTTCGCCCAAAAAAAAAAAACGTAAGGGGTACCACTGTCGTTTTTTTTTCGGGCCGAATTTTTGAGTTTCGATATCTCAGCTCTGGAAGGGGCTAGAGCCTCCATTTTTGCACTCAGGTCTAAGTCTCATGGCCCTCTATCAGAATTTGGGAAGATTGGAGAAACTTAATTTTTCGCCCAAAAAAAAAACGTAAGGGGTACCACTGTCGTTTTTTTTTCGGGCCGAATTTTTGAGTTTCGATATCTCAGCTCTGGAAGGGGCTAGAGCCTCCATTTTTGCACTCAGGTCTAAGTCTCATGGCCCTCTATCAGAATTTGGGAAGATTGGAGAAACTTAATTTTTCGCCCAAAAAAAAAACGTAAGGGGTACCACTGTCGTTTTTTTTTCGGGCCGAATTTTTGAGTTTCGATATCTCAGCTCTGGAAGGGGCTAGAGCCTCCATTTTTGCACTCAGGTCTAAGTCTCTTGGCCCTCTATCAGAATTTGGGAAGATTGGAGAAACTTAATTTTTCGCCCAAAAAAAAAAACGTAAGGGGTACCACTGTCGTTTTTTTTTCGGGCCGAATTTTTGAGTTTCGATATCTCAGCTCTGGAAGGGGCTAGAGCCTCCATTTTTGCACTCAGGTCTAAGTCTCATGGCCCTCTATCAGAATTTGGGAAGATTGGAGAAACTTAATTTTTTTTTGCCCCCCAAAAAAAACGTAAGGGGTACCACTGTCGTTTTTTTTTTTCGGGCCGAATTTTTGAGTTTCGATATCTCAGCTCTGGAAGGGGCTAGAGCCTCCATTTTTGCACTCAGGTCTAAGTCTCATGGCCATCTATCAGAATTTGGGAAGATTGGGGAAACTTAATTTTTCGCCCAAAAAAAAAAAACGTAAGGGGTACCACTGTCGGTTTTTTTTCGGGCCGAATTTTTGAGTTTCGATATCTCAGCTCTAGAAGGGGCTAGAGCCTCCATTTTTGCACTCAGGTCTAAGTCTCATGGCCCTCTATCAGAATTTGGGAAGATTGGAGAAACTTAATTTTTCGCCCAAAAAAAAAAAACGTAAGGGGTACCACTGTCGTTTTTTTTTCGGGCCGAATTTTTGAGTTTCGATATCTCAGCTCTGGAAGGGGCTAGAGCCTCCATTTTTGCACTCAGGTCTAAGTCTCATGGCCCTCTATCAGAATTTGGGAAGATTGGAGAAACTTAATTTTTCGCCCAAAAAAAAAAACGTAAGGGGTACCACTGTCGTTTTTTTTTTTCGGGCCGAATTTTTGAGTTTCGATATCTCAGCTCTGGAAGGGGCTAGAGCCTCCATTTTTGCACTCAGGTCTAAGTCTCATGGCCATCTATCAGAATTTGGGAAGATTGGGGAAACTTAATTTTTCAACCCAAAATAAAAAAAAATGAGAGGGGTAGCACTGTCGTTTTTTTTTTCGGGCCGAATTTTTGAGTTTCGATATCTCAGCTCTGGAAGGGGCTAGAGCCTCCATTTTTGCACTCAGGTCTAAGTCTCATGGCCCTCTATCAGAATTTGGGAAGATTGGAGAAACTTAATTTTTCGCCCAAAAAAAAAAAAACGTAAGGGGTACCACTGTCGTTTTTTTTTTCGGGCCGAATTTTTGAGTTTCGATATCTCAGCTCTGGAAGGGGCTAGAGCCTCCATTTTTGCACTCAGGTTTAAGTCTCATGGCCCTCTATCAGAATTTGGGAAGATTGGAGAAACTTAATTTTTCGCCCAAAAAAAAAACGTAAGGGGTACCACTGTCGTTTTTTTTTCGGGCCGAATTTTTGAGTTTCGATATCTCAGCTCTGGAAGGGGCTAGAGCCTCCATTTTTACACTCAGGTCTAAGACTCATGGCCCTCTATCAGAATCCAGAGTTTTGGGAAGATTGGAGAAACTTAATTTTTCGCCCAAAAAAAAAAAAACGTAAGGGGTACCACTGTCGTTTTTTTTTTCGGGCCGAATTTTTGAGTTTCGATATCTCAGCTCTGGAAGGGGCTAGAGCCTCCATTTTTGCACTCAGGTCTAAGTCTCATGGCCCTCTATCAGAATTTGGGAAGATTGGGGAAACTTAATTTTTCGCCCAAAAAAAAAAAAACGTAAGGGGTACCACTGTCGTTTTTTTTCGGGCCGAGTTTTTGAGTTTCGATATCTCAGCTCTGGAAGGGGCTAGAGCCTCCATTTTTGCACTCAGGTCTAAGTCTCATGGCCATCTATCAGAATTTGGGAAGATTGGAGAAACTTAATTTTTCGCCCAAAAAAAAAAACGTAAGGGGTACCACTGTCGTTTTTTTTCGGGCCGAATTTTTGAGTTTCGATATCTCAGCTCTGGAAGGGGCTAGAGCCTCCATTTTTGCACTCAGGTCTAAGTCTCATGGCCCTCTATCAGAATTTGGGAAGATTGGAGAAACTTAATTTTTCGCCCCAAAAAAAAAAACGTAAGGGGTACCACTGTCGTTTTTTTTTCGGGCCGAATTTTTGAGTTTCGATATCTCAGCTCTGGAAGGGGCTAGAGCCTCCATTTTTGCACTCAGGTCTAAGTCTCATGGCCCTCTATCAGAATTTGGGAAGATTGGAGAAACTTAATTTTTCGCCCCAAAAAAAAAACGTAAGGGGTACCACTGTCGTTTTTTTTTTCGGGCCGAATTTTTGAGTTTCGATATCTCAGCTCTGGAAGGGGCTAGAGCCTCCATTTTTGCACTCAGGTCTAAGTCTCATGGCCCTCTATCAGAATTTGGGAAGATTGGAGAAACTTAATTTTTCGCCCAAAAAAAAACGTAAGGGGTACCACTGTCGTTTTTTTTTCGGGCCGAATTTTTGAGTTTCGATATCTCAGCTCTGAAAGGGGCTAGAGCCTCCATTTTTGCACTCAGGTCTAAGTCTCATGGCCCTCTATCAGAATTTGGGAAGATTGGAGAAACTTAATTTTTCGCCCAAAAAAAAAAAACGTAAGGGGTACCACTGTCGTTTTTTTTTCGGGCCGAATTTTTGAGTTTCGATATCTCAGCTCTGGAAGGGGCTAGAGCCTCCATTTTTGCACTCAGGTCTAAGTCTCATGGCCCTCTATCAGAAATTGGGAAGATTGGAGAAACTTAATTTTTCGCCCAAAAAAAAAACGTAAGGGGTACCACTGTCGTTTTTTTTTCGGGCCGAATTTTTGAGTTTCGATATCTCAGCTCTGGAAGGGGCTAGAGCCTCCATTTTTACACTCAGGTCTAAGACTCATGGCCCTCTATCAGAATCCAGAGTTTTGGGAAGATTGGAGAAACTTAATTTTTCGCCCAAAAAAAAAAAAACGTAAGGGGTACCACTGTCGTTTTTTTTTTCGGGCCGAATTTTTGAGTTTCGATATCTCAGCTCTGGAAGGGGCTAGAGCCTCCATTTTTGCACTCAGGTCTAAGTCTCATGGCCCTCTATCAGAATTTGGGAAGATTGGAGAAACTTAATTTTTCGCCCAAAAAAAAAACGTAAGGGGTACCACTGTCGTTTTTTTTTCGGGCCGAATTTTTGAGTTTCGATATCTCAGCTCTGAAAGGGGCTAGAGCCTCCATTTTTGCACTCAGGTCTAAGTCTCATGGCCCTCTATCAGAATTTGGGAAGATTGGAGAAACTTAATTTTTCACCCAAAAAAAAAACGTAAGGGGTACCACTGTCGTTTTTTTTTTCGGGCCGAATTTTTGAGTTTCGATATCTCAGCTCTGAAAGGGGCTAGAGCCTCCATTTTTGCACTCAGGTCTAAGTCTCATGGCCATCTATCAGAATTTGGGAAGATTGGGGAAACTTAATTTTTCGCCCCCAAAAAAAAAACGTAAGGGGTACCACTGTCGTTTTTTTTCGGGCCGAATTTTTGAGTTTCGATATCTCAGCTCTAGAAGGGGCTAGAGCCTCCATTTTTGCACTCAGGTCTAAGTCTCATGGCCCTCTATCAGAATTTGGGAAGATTGGAGAAACTTAATTTTTCGCCCAAAAAAAAAAAACGTAAGGGGTACCACTGTCGTTTTTTTTTCGGGCCGAATTTTTGAGTTTCGATATCTCAGCTCTGGAAGGGGCTAGAGCCTCCATTTTTGCACTCAGGTCTAAGTTTCATGGCCCACTATCAGAATTTGGGAAGATTGGAGAAACTTAATTTTTCGCCCCAAAAAAAAACGTAAGGGGTACCACTGTCGTTTTTTTTCGGGCCGAATTTTTGAGTTTCGATATCTCAGCTCTGGAAGGGGCTAGAGCCTCCATTTTTGCACTCAGGTCTAAGTCTCATGGCCCTCTATCAGAATTTGGGAAGATTGGAGAAACTTAATTTTTCGCCCAAAAAAAAAACGTAAGGGGTACCACTGTCGTTTTTTTTTCGAGTTTTTGAGAAATTTTTGAGTTTCGATATCTCAGCTCTGGAAGGGGCTAGAGCCTCCATTTTTGCACTCAGGTCTAAGTCTAGTGGCCATCTATCAGAATTTGGGAAGATTGGGGAAACTTAATTTTTCGCCCCAAAAAAAAAAACGGTAGGGGTACCACTGTCGTTTTTTTTTTCGGGCCGAATTTTTGAGTTTCGATATCTCAGCTCTGGAAGGGGCTAGAGCCTCCATTTTTGCACTCAGGTCTAAGTCTCATGGCCATCTATCAGAATTTGGGAAGATTGGGGAAACTTAATTTTTCGCCCAAAAAAAAAAACGTAAGGGGTACCACTGTCGTTTTTTTTTCGGGCCGAATTTTTGAGTTTCGATATCTCAGCTCTGGAAGGGGCTAGAGCCTCCATTTTTGCACTCAGGTCTAAGTCTCATGGCCCTCTATCAGAATTTGGGAAGATTGGAGAAACTTAATTTTTCGCCCAAAAAAAAAAACGTAAGGGGTACCACTGTCGTTTTTTTTTCGGGCCGAATTTTTGAGTTTCGATATCTCAGCTCTGGAAGGGGCTAGAGCCTCCATTTTTGCACTCAGGTCTAAGTCTCATGGCCCTCTATCAGAATTTGGGAAGATTGGGGAAACTTAATTTTTCGCCCAAAAAAAAAACGTAAGGGGTACCACTGTCGTTTTTTTTTCGGGCCGAATTTTTGAGTTTCGATATCTCAGCTCTGAAAGGGGCTAGAGCCTCCATTTTTGCACTCAGGTCTAAGTCTCATGGCCCTCTATCAGAATTTGGGAAGATTGGAGAAACTTAATTTTTCGCCCAAAAAAAAAAACGTAAGGGGTACCACTGTCGTTTTTTTTTCCGGGCCGAATTTTTGAGTTTCGATATCTCAGCTCTGGAAGGGGCTAGAGCCTCCATTTTTGCACTCAGGTCTAAGTCTCATGGCCATCTATCAGAATTTGGGAAGATTGGAGAAACTTAATCTTTCGCCCAAAAAAAAAAAACGTAAGGGGTACCACTGTCGTTTTTTTTTCGGGCCGAATTTTTGAGTTTCGATATCTCAGCTCTGGAAGGGGCTAGAGCCTCCATTTTTGCACTCAGGTCTAAGTCTCATGGCCCTCTATCAGAATTTGGGAAGATTGGAGAAACTTAATTTTTCGCCCAAAAAAAAAAACGTAAGGGGTACCACTGTCGTTTTTTTTTTCGGGCCGAATTTTTGAGTTTCGATATCTCAGCTCTGGAAGGGGCTAGAGCCTCCATTTTTGCACTCAGGTCTAAGTCTCATGGCCATCTATCAGAATTTGAGAAGATTGGAGAAACTTAATTTTTCGCCCAAAAAAAAAAAACGTAAGGGGTACCACTGTCGTTTTTTTTTCGGGCCGAATTTTTGAGTTTCGATATCTCAGCTCTGGAAGGGGCTAGAGCCTCCATTTTTGCACTCAGGTCTAAGTCTCATGGCCCTCTATCAGAATTTGGGAAGATTGGAGAAACTTAATTTTTCGCCCCAAAAAAAAAACGTAAGGGGTACCACTGTCGTTTTTTTTTCGGGCCGAATTTTTGAGTTTCGATATCTCAGCTCTGGAAGGGGCTAGAGCCTCCATTTTTGCACTCAGGTCTAAGTCTCTTGGCCCTCTATCAGAATTTGGGAAGATTGGAGAAACTTAATTTTTCGCCCCAAAAAAAACCGTAAGGGGTACCACTGTCGTTTTTTTTTTCGGGCCGAATTTTTGAGTTTCGATATCTCAGCTCTGGAAGGGGCTAGAGCCTCCATTTTTGCACTCAGGTCTAAGTCTCATGGCCCTCTATCAGAATTTGGGAAGATTGGAGAAACTTAATTTTTCGCCCCAAAAAAAAACGTAAGGGGTACCACTGTCGTTTTTTTTTTTCGGGCCGAATTTTTGAGTTTCGATATCTCAGCTCTGGAAGGGGCTAGAGCCTCCATTTTTGCACTCAGGTCTAAGTCTCATGGCCATCTATCAGAATTTGGGAAGATTGGAGAAACTTAATTTTTCGCCCAAAAAAAAAAACGTAAGGGGTACCACTGTCGTTTTTTTTTCGGGCCGAATTTTTGAGTTTCGATATCTCAGCTCTGGAAGGGGCTAGAGCCTCCATTTTTGCACTCAGGTCTAAGTCTCATGGCCATCTATCAGAATTTGGGAAGATTGGAGAAACTTAATTTTTCGCCCAAAAAAAAAAACGTAAGGGGTACCACTGTCGTTTTTTTTTCGGGCCGAATTTTTGAGTTTCGATATCTCAGCTCTGGAAGGGGCTAGAGCCTCCATTTTTGCACTCAGGTCTAAGTCTCATGGCCCTCTATCAGAATTTGGGAAGATTGGAGAAACTTAATTTTTCGCCCCAAAAAAAAAAACGTAAGGGGTACCACTGTCGTTTTTTTTTCGGGCCGAATTTTTGAGTTTCGATATCTCAGCTCTGGAAGGGGCTAGAGCCTCCATTTTTGCACTCAGGTCTAAGTCTCATGGCCCTCTATCAGAATTTGGGAAGATTGGAGAAACTTAATTTTTCGCCCCAAAAAAAAAACGTAAGGGGTACCACTGTCGTTTTTTTTTTCGGGCCGAATTTTTGAGTTTCGATATCTCAGCTCTGGAAGGGGCTAGAGCCTCCATTTTTGCACTCAGGTCTAAGTCTCATGGCCCTCTATCAGAATTTGGGAAGATTGGAGAAACTTAATTTTTCGCCCAAAAAAAAACGTAAGGGGTACCACTGTCGTTTTTTTTTCGGGCCGAATTTTTGAGTTTCGATATCTCAGCTCTGAAAGGGGCTAGAGCCTCCATTTTTGCACTCAGGTCTAAGTCTCATGGCCCTCTATCAGAATTTGGGAAGATTGGAGAAACTTAATTTTTCGCCCAAAAAAAAAAAACGTAAGGGGTACCACTGTCGTTTTTTTTTCGGGCCGAATTTTTGAGTTTCGATATCTCAGCTCTGGAAGGGGCTAGAGCCTCCATTTTTGCACTCAGGTCTAAGTCTCATGGCCCTCTATCAGAAATTGGGAAGATTGGAGAAACTTAATTTTTCGCCCAAAAAAAAAACGTAAGGGGTACCACTGTCGTTTTTTTTTCGGGCCGAATTTTTGAGTTTCGATATCTCAGCTCTGGAAGGGGCTAGAGCCTCCATTTTTACACTCAGGTCTAAGACTCATGGCCCTCTATCAGAATCCAGAGTTTTGGGAAGATTGGAGAAACTTAATTTTTCGCCCAAAAAAAAAAAACGTAAGGGGTACCACTGTCGTTTTTTTTTTCGGGCCGAATTTTTGAGTTTCGATATCTCAGCTCTGGAAGGGGCTAGAGCCTCCATTTTTGCACTCAGGTCTAAGTCTCATGGCCCTCTATCAGAATTTGGGAAGATTGGAGAAACTTAATTTTTCGCCCAAAAAAAAAACGTAAGGGGTACCACTGTCGTTTTTTTTTCGGGCCGAATTTTTGAGTTTCGATATCTCAGCTCTGAAAGGGGCTAGAGCCTCCATTTTTGCACTCAGGTCTAAGTCTCATGGCCCTCTATCAGAATTTGGGAAGATTGGAGAAACTTAATTTTTCGCCCAAAAAAAAAACGTAAGGGGTACCACTGTCGTTTTTTTTTTCGGGCCGAATTTTTGAGTTTCGATATCTCAGCTCTGAAAGGGGCTAGAGCCTCCATTTTTGCACTCAGGTCTAAGTCTCATGGCCCTCTATCAGAATTTGGGAAGATTGGAGAAACTTAATTTTTCGCCCAAAAAAAAAAAACGTAAGGGGTACCACTGTCGTTTTTTTTTCGGGCCGAATTTTTGAGTTTCGATATCTCAGCTCTGGAAGGGGCTAGAGCCTCCATTTTTGCACTCAGGTCTAAGTCTCATGGCCCTCTATCAGAATTTGGGAAGATTGGAGAAACTTAATTTTTCGCCCAAAAAAAAAAACGTAAGGGGTACCACTGTCGTTTTTTTTTTCGGGCCGAATTTTTGAGTTTCGATATCTCAGCTCTGGAAGGGGCTAGAGCCTCCATTTTTGCACTCAGGTCTAAGTCTCATGGCCCTCTATCAGAATTTGGGAAGATTGGAGAAACTTAATTTTTCGCCCAAAAAAAAACGTAAGGGGTACCACTGTCGTTTTTTTTTCGGGCCGAATTTTTGAGTTTCGATATCTCAGCTCTGAAAGGGGCTAGAGCCTCCATTTTTGCACTCAGGTCTAAGTCTCATGGCCCTCTATCAGAATTTGGGAAGATTGGAGAAACTTAATTTTTCGCCCAAAAAAAAAAAACGTAAGGGGTACCACTGTCGTTTTTTTTTCGGGCCGAATTTTTGAGTTTCGATATCTCAGCTCTGGAAGGGGCTAGAGCCTCCATTTTTGCACTCAGGTCTAAGTCTCATGGCCCTCTATCAGAAATTGGGAAGATTGGAGAAACTTAACTTTTCGCCCAAAAAAAAAACGTAAGGGGTACCACTGTCGTTTTTTTTTCGGGCCGAATTTTTGAGTTTCGATATCTCAGCTCTGGAAGGGGCTAGAGCCTCCATTTTTACACTCAGGTCTAAGACTCATGGCCCTCTATCAGAATCCAGAGTTTTGGGAAGATTGGAGAAACTTAATTTTTCGCCCAAAAAAAAAAAACGTAAGGGGTACCACTGTCGTTTTTTTTTTCGGGCCGAATTTTTGAGTTTCGATATCTCAGCTCTGGAAGGGGCTAGAGCCTCCATTTTTGCACTCAGGTCTAAGTCTCATGGCCCTCTATCAGAATTTGGGAAGATTGGAGAAACTTAATTTTTCGCCCAAAAAAAAAAACGTAAGGGGTACCACTGTCGTTTTTTTTTCGGGCCGAATTTTTGAGTTTCGATATCTCAGCTCTGAAAGGGGCTAGAGCCTCCATTTTTGCACTCAGGTCTAAGTCTCATGGCCCTCTATCAGAATTTGGGAAGATTGGAGAAACTTAATTTTTCGCCCAAAAAAAAAACGTAAGGGGTACCACTGTCGTTTTTTTTTTCGGGCCGAATTTTTGAGTTTCGATATCTCAGCTCTGAAAGGGGCTAGAGCCTCCATTTTGCACTCAGGTCTAAGTCTCATGGCCCTCTATCAGAATTTGGGAAGATTGGAGAAACTTAACCCCCTGAGCCCGACGGCGTCGTCGACGATGCCACACGTCACCTCCGATAAATGTTTACATAACTCGATGACAGATTTATCGATTTTCTTACCGTTTTTTCCAGCAGAAAGCTAACGAGCTAGCCATCACGGGGGTGTCTTTCGTGTCTTTCTAGCCTTTACAGAAGGTTTTCTATCCAGCCTGGAACTTGTGCTTCCTTTCAGAGGTTTTCAGCAATAAATCCAAACGCTTTATGTCAAACTTTGATAATCTTGAAGCCCATAATTCATAAATATTCGGTCATTTTTGCCGCTAGCTTGATGCTAGCGGACATCCTGGATATCACGTGATGTTTTCACGTGATGGTTTTTGACCAATTACAGGCTGATCCGTTGTAAACATTGGTGTGCGTCATTACGCATGAACCAAGCGCTGATATAGTGTAGAGAGATAGAGAGACTCACGGAGACGCGCGATTCACAGAGAAACACAGCGAAATGGACGTAAATAAAGCGCTGGTCTATTTTGGTGCATTGCAGGATGAAGGATTTTCAGGAGAACAGAGCTTTTTGACAGATGAGGAACTAGATTACCAGGATAGACCCAGCTGAAGTGCCATTTATTTATTTACTGTAAAAAAGTATTATAGTAGTATAAATGTATTATAAAAGAATAAAAAGAACATAATAAATAAAAGAATAAATAAAATAGAAATGCAAAACCTGTGATGTGGCCCTCTGTGTGATTACTGTTTTGAGGCTTGGCACCAGTGAATTTCATGAGGCCCCAAACGCCTGGACTTCTTTTGGAAAAATGTCAATATTTTTTGTTCTGTACAAGTTATAATGTTTATTCCTGTGCTCCAGGACTCCAAAGACATGAACAAACTATTTTCCAGAGGAAAATTGCTTAGCTTTTATTTATTTGTGTGTGATTTCAATAAATAATTGAGTGATTCCATTTCCGATTTATTTTTTCATTTGTCTTTATGGTCCCATAACTTATTTTACATTCAGGTGACATCAATGTAACACAAATATGCTGAAAGTTCAATTTGTCCTGAAAAAAAAGAGGTGTGTCAATTGTCTGTGCACCAAAGGGTTGATATTTTACAAGCTTTTTTAGTAAATGACACCAGACGGAAAATTTATTGTAAAAATACCCTTAGGTCTCAGAGGGTTAATTTTTCGCCCAAAAAAAAAAAACGTAAGGGGTACCACTGTCGTTTTTTTTTTCGGGCCGAATTTTTGAGTTTCGATATCTCAGCTCTGGAAGGGGCTAGAGCCTCCATTTTTGCACTCAGGTCTAAGTCTCATGGCCCTCTATCAGAATTTGGGAAGATTGGAGAAACTTAATTTTTCGCCCAAAAAAAAAACGTAAGGGGTACCACTGTCGTTTTTTTTTCGGGCCGAATTTTTGAGTTTCGATATCTCAGCTCTGGAAGGGGCTAGAGCCTCCATTTTTGCACTCAGGTTTAAGTCTCATGGCCCTCTATCAGAATTTGGGAAGATTGGAGAAACTTAATTTTTCGCCCAAAAAAAAAACGTAAGGGGTACCACTGTCGTTTTTTTTTCGGGCCGAATTTTTGAGTTTCGATATCTCAGCTCTGGAAGGGGCTAGAGCCTCCATTTTTACACTCAGGTCTAAGACTCATGGCCCTCTATCAGAATCCAGAGTTTTGGGAAGATTGGAGAAACTTAATTTTTCGCCCAAAAAAAAAAAACGTAAGGGGTACCACTGTCGTTTTTTTTTTCGGGCCGAATTTTTGAGTTTCGATATCTCAGCTCTGGAAGGGGCTAGAGCCTCCATTTTTGCACTCAGGTCTAAGTCTCATGGCCCTCTATCAGAATTTGGGAAGATTGGGGAAACTTAATTTTTCGCCCAAAAAAAAAAAAAACGTAAGGGGTACCACTGTCGTTTTTTTTCGGGCCGAGTTTTTGAGTTTCGATATCTCAGCTCTGGAAGGGGCTAGAGCCTCCATTTTTGCACTCAGGTCTAAGTCTCATGGCCATCTATCAGAATTTGGGAAGATTGGAGAAACTTAATTTTTCGCCCAAAAAAAAAAACGTAAGGGGTACCACTGTTGTTTTTTTTTCGGGCCGAATTTTTGAGTTTCGATATCTCAGCTCTGGAAGGGGCTAGAGCCTCCATTTTTGCACTCAGGTCTAAGTCTCATGGCCCTCTATCAGAATTTGGGAAGATTGGAGAAACTTAATTTTTCGCCCCAAAAAAAAAAACGTAAGGGGTACCACTGTCGTTTTTTTTTCGGGCCGAATTTTTGAGTTTCGATATCTCAGCTCTGGAAGGGGCTAGAGCCTCCATTTTTGCACTCAGGTCTAAGTCTCATGGCCCTCTATCAGAATTTGGGAAGATTGGAGAAACTTAATTTTTCGCCCCAAAAAAAAAACGTAAGGGGTACCACTGTCGTTTTTTTTTTCGGGCCGAATTTTTGAGTTTCGATATCTCAGCTCTGGAAGGGGCTAGAGCCTCCATTTTTGCACTCAGGTCTAAGTCTCATGGCCCTCTATCAGAATTTGGGAAGATTGGAGAAACTTAATTTTTCGCCCAAAAAAAAACGTAAGGGGTACCACTGTCGTTTTTTTTTCGGGCCGAATTTTTGAGTTTCGATATCTCAGCTCTGAAAGGGGCTAGAGCCTCCATTTTTGCACTCAGGTCTAAGTCTCATGGCCCTCTATCAGAATTTGGGAAGATTGGAGAAACTTAATTTTTCGCCCAAAAAAAAAAAACGTAAGGGGTACCACTGTCGTTTTTTTTTCGGGCCGAATTTTTGAGTTTCGATATCTCAGCTCTGGAAGGGGCTAGAGCCTCCATTTTTGCACTCAGGTCTAAGTCTCATGGCCCTCTATCAGAAATTGGGAAGATTGGAGAAACTTAATTTTTCGCCCAAAAAAAAAACGTAAGGGGTACCACTGTCGTTTTTTTTTCGGGCCGAATTTTTGAGTTTCGATATCTCAGCTCTGGAAGGGGCTAGAGCCTCCATTTTTACACTCAGGTCTAAGACTCATGGCCCTCTATCAGAATCCAGAGTTTTGGGAAGATTGGAGAAACTTAATTTTTCGCCCAAAAAAAAAAAACGTAAGGGGTACCACTGTCGTTTTTTTTTCGGGCCGAATTTTTGAGTTTCGATATCTCAGCTCTGGAAGGGGCTAGAGCCTCCATTTTTGCACTCAGGTCTAAGTCTCATGGCCCTCTATCAGAATTTGGGAAGATTGGAGAAACTTAATTTTTCGCCCAAAAAAAAAACGTAAGGGGTACCACTGTCGTTTTTTTTTCGGGCCGAATTTTTGAGTTTCGATATCTCAGCTCTGAAAGGGGCTAGAGCCTCCATTTTTGCACTCAGGTCTAAGTCTCATGGCCCTCTATCAGAATTTGGGAAGATTGGAGAAACTTAATTTTTCACCCAAAAAAAAAACGTAAGGGGTACCACTGTCGTTTTTTTTTTCGGGCCGAATTTTTGAGTTTCGATATCTCAGCTCTGAAAGGGGCTAGAGCCTCCATTTTTGCACTCAGGTCTAAGTCTCATGGCCATCTATCAGAATTTGGGAAGATTGGGGAAACTTAATTTTTCGCCCCCAAAAAAAAAACGTAAGGGGTACCACTGTCGTTTTTTTTCGGGCCGAATTTTTGAGTTTCGATATCTCAGCTCTAGAAGGGGCTAGAGCCTCCATTTTTGCACTCAGGTCTAAGTCTCATGGCCCTCTATCAGAATTTGGGAAGATTGGAGAAACTTAATTTTTCGCCCAAAAAAAAAAAACGTAAGGGGTACCACTGTCGTTTTTTTTCGGGCCGAATTTTTGAGTTTCGATATCTCAGCTCTGGAAGGGGCTAGAGCCTCCATTTTTGCACTCAGGTCTAAGTTTCATGGCCCACTATCAGAATTTGGGAAGATTGGAGAAACTTAATTTTTCGCCCCAAAAAAAAACGTAAGGGGTACCACTGTCGTTTTTTTTCGGGCCGAATTTTTGAGTTTCGATATCTCAGCTCTGAAAGGGGCTAGAGCCTCCATTTTTTGCACTCAGGTCTAAGTCTCATGGCCCTCTATCAGAATTTGGGAAGATTGGAGAAACTTAATTTTTCGCCCAAAAAAAAAAAACGTAAGGGGTACCACTGTCGTTTTTTTTTCGGGCCGAATTTTTGAGTTTCGATATCTCAGCTCTGGAAGGGGCTAGAGCCTCCATTTTTGCACTCAGGTCTAAGTCTCATGGCCCTCTATCAGAATTTGGGAAGATTGGAGAAACTTAATTTTTCGCCCAAAAAAAAAAACGTAAGGGGTACCACTGTCGTTTTTTTTTCGAGTTTTTGAGAAATTTTTGAGTTTCGATATCTCAGCTCTGGAAGGGGCTAGAGCCTCCATTTTTGCACTCAGGTCTAAGTCTAGTGGCCATCTATCAGAATTTGGGAAGATTGGGGAAACTTAATTTTTCGCCCCAAAAAAAAAAACGGTAGGGGTACCACTGTCGTTTTTTTTTTCGGGCCGAATTTTTGAGTTTCGATATCTCAGCTCTGGAAGGGGCTAGAGCCTCCATTTTTGCACTCAGGTCTAAGTCTCATGGCCATCTATCAGAATTTGGGAAGATTGGGGAAACTTAATTTTTCGCCCAAAAAAAAAAACGTAAGGGGTACCACTGTCGTTTTTTTTTCGGGCCGAATTTTTGAGTTTCGATATCTCAGCTCTGGAAGGGGCTAGAGCCTCCATTTTTGCACTCAGGTCTAAGTCTCATGGCCCTCTATCAGAATTTGGGAAGATTGGAGAAACTTAATTTTTCGCCCAAAAAAAAAAACGTAAGGGGTACCACTGTCGTTTTTTTTTCGGGCCGAATTTTTGAGTTTCGATATCTCAGCTCTGGAAGGGGCTAGAGCCTCCATTTTTGCACTCAGGTCTAAGTCTCATGGCCCTCTATCAGAATTTGGGAAGATTGGGGAAACTTAATTTTTCGCCCAAAAAAAAAACGTAAGGGGTACCACTGTCGTTTTTTTTTCGGGCCGAATTTTTGAGTTTCGATATCTCAGCTCTGAAAGGGGCTAGAGCCTCCATTTTTGCACTCAGGTCTAAGTCTCATGGCCCTCTATCAGAATTTGGGAAGATTGGAGAAACTTAATTTTTCGCCCAAAAAAAAAAACGTAAGGGGTACCACTGTCGTTTTTTTTTCCGGGCCGAATTTTTGAGTTTCGATATCTCAGCTCTGGAAGGGGCTAGAGCCTCCATTTTTGCACTCAGGTCTAAGTCTCATGGCCATCTATCAGAATTTGGGAAGATTGGAGAAACTTAATCTTTCGCCCAAAAAAAAAAAACGTAAGGGGTACCACTGTCGTTTTTTTTTCGGGCCGAATTTTTGAGTTTCGATATCTCAGCTCTGGAAGGGGCTAGAGCCTCCATTTTTGCACTCAGGTCTAAGTCTCATGGCCCTCTATCAGAATTTGGGAAGATTGGAGAAACTTAATTTTTCGCCCAAAAAAAAAAACGTAAGGGGTACCACTGTCGTTTTTTTTTTCGGGCCGAATTTTTGAGTTTCGATATCTCAGCTCTGGAAGGGGCTAGAGCCTCCATTTTTGCACTCAGGTCTAAGTCTCATGGCCATCTATCAGAATTTGAGAAGATTGGAGAAACTTAATTTTTCGCCCAAAAAAAAAAACGTAAGGGGTACCACTGTCGTTTTTTTTTCGGGCCGAATTTTTGAGTTTCGATATCTCAGCTCTGGAAGGGGCTAGAGCCTCCATTTTTGCACTCAGGTCTAAGTCTCATGGCCCTCTATCAGAATTTGGGAAGATTGGAGAAACTTAATTTTTCGCCCCAAAAAAAAAACGTAAGGGGTACCACTGTCGTTTTTTTTTCGGGCCGAATTTTTGAGTTTCGATATCTCAGCTCTGGAAGGGGCTAGAGCCTCCATTTTTGCACTCAGGTCTAAGTCTCTTGGCCCTCTATCAGAATTTGGGAAGATTGGAGAAACTTAATTTTTCGCCCCAAAAAAAACCGTAAGGGGTACCACTGTCGTTTTTTTTTTCGGGCCGAATTTTTGAGTTTCGATATCTCAGCTCTGGAAGGGGCTAGAGCCTCCATTTTTGCACTCAGGTCTAAGTCTCATGGCCCTCTATCAGAATTTGGGAAGATTGGAGAAACTTAATTTTTCGCCCCAAAAAAAAACGTAAGGGGTACCACTGTCGTTTTTTTTTTCGGGCCGAATTTTTGAGTTTCGATATCTCAGCTCTGGAAGGGGCTAGAGCCTCCATTTTTGCACTCAGGTCTAAGTCTCATGGCCATCTATCAGAATTTGGGAAGATTGGAGAAACTTAATTTTTCGCCCAAAAAAAAAAACGTAAGGGGTACCACTGTCGTTTTTTTTTCGGGCCGAATTTTTGAGTTTCGATATCTCAGCTCTGGAAGGGGCTAGAGCCTCCATTTTTGCACTCAGGTCTAAGTCTCATGGCCATCTATCAGAATTTGGGAAGATTGGAGAAACTTAATTTTTCGCCCAAAAAAAAAAACGTAAGGGGTACCACTGTCGTTTTTTTTTCGGGCCGAATTTTTGAGTTTCGATATCTCAGCTCTGGAAGGGGCTAGAGCCTCCATTTTTGCACTCAGGTCTAAGTCTCATGGCCCTCTATCAGAATTTGGGAAGATTGGAGAAACTTAATTTTTCGCCCCAAAAAAAAAAAACGTAAGGGGTACCACTGTCGTTTTTTTTTCGGGCCGAATTTTTGAGTTTCGATATCTCAGCTCTGGAAGGGGCTAGAGCCTCCATTTTTGCACTCAGGTCTAAGTCTCATGGCCCTCTATCAGAATTTGGGAAGATTGGAGAAACTTAATTTTTCGCCCCAAAAAAAAAACGTAAGGGGTACCACTGTCGTTTTTTTTTTCGGGCCGAATTTTTGAGTTTCGATATCTCAGCTCTGGAAGGGGCTAGAGCCTCCATTTTTGCACTCAGGTCTAAGTCTCATGGCCCTCTATCAGAATTTGGGAAGATTGGAGAAACTTAATTTTTCGCCCAAAAAAAAACGTAAGGGGTACCACTGTCGTTTTTTTTTCGGGCCGAATTTTTGAGTTTCGATATCTCAGCTCTGAAAGGGGCTAGAGCCTCCATTTTTGCACTCAGGTCTAAGTCTCATGGCCCTCTATCAGAATTTGGGAAGATTGGAGAAACTTAATTTTTCGCCCAAAAAAAAAAAACGTAAGGGGTACCACTGTCGTTTTTTTTTCGGGCCGAATTTTTGAGTTTCGATATCTCAGCTCTGGAAGGGGCTAGAGCCTCCATTTTTGCACTCAGGTCTAAGTCTCATGGCCCTCTATCAGAAATTGGGAAGATTGGAGAAACTTAATTTTTCGCCCAAAAAAAAAACGTAAGGGGTACCACTGTCGTTTTTTTTTCGGGCCGAATTTTTGAGTTTCGATATCTCAGCTCTGGAAGGGGCTAGAGCCTCCATTTTTACACTCAGGTCTAAGACTCATGGCCCTCTATCAGAATCCAGAGTTTTGGGAAGATTGGAGAAACTTAATTTTTCGCCCAAAAAAAAAAAACGTAAGGGGTACCACTGTCGTTTTTTTTTTCGGGCCGAATTTTTGAGTTTCGATATCTCAGCTCTGGAAGGGGCTAGAGCCTCCATTTTTGCACTCAGGTCTAAGTCTCATGGCCCTCTATCAGAATTTGGGAAGATTGGAGAAACTTAATTTTTCGCCCAAAAAAAAAACGTAAGGGGTACCACTGTCGTTTTTTTTTCGGGCCGAATTTTTGAGTTTCGATATCTCAGCTCTGAAAGGGGCTAGAGCCTCCATTTTTGCACTCAGGTCTAAGTCTCATGGCCCTCTATCAGAATTTGGGAAGATTGGAGAAACTTAATTTTTCGCCCAAAAAAAAAACGTAAGGGGTACCACTGTCGTTTTTTTTTTCGGGCCGAATTTTTGAGTTTCGATATCTCAGCTCTGAAAGGGGCTAGAGCCTCCATTTTTGCACTCAGGTCTAAGACTCATGGCCCTCTATCAGAATTTGGGAAGATTGGAGAAACTTAATTTTTCGCCCAAAAAAAAAAAACGTAAGGGGTACCACTGTCGTTTTTTTTTCGGGCCGAATTTTTGAGTTTCGATATCTCCGCTCTGGAAGGGGCTAGAGCCTCCATTTTTGCACTCAGGTCTAAGTCTCATGGCCCTCTATCAGAATTTGGGAAGATTGGAGAAACTTAATTTTTCGCCCAAAAAAAAAAACGTAAGGGGTACCACTGTCGTTTTTTTTTCGGGCCGAATTTTTGAGTTTCGATATCTCAGCTCTGAAAGGGGCTAGAGCCTCCATTTTTGCACTCAGGTCTAAGTCTCATGGCCCTCTATCAGAATTTGGGAAGATTGGAGAAACTTAATTTTTCGCCCAAAAAAAAAACGTAAGGGGTACCACTGTCGTTTTTTTTTTCGGGCCGAATTTTTGAGTTTCGATATCTCAGCTCTGAAAGGGGCTAGAGCCTCCATTTTGCACTCAGGTCTAAGTCTCATGGCCCTCTATCAGAATTTGGGAAGATTGGAGAAACTTAACCCCCTGAGCCCGACGGCGTCGTCGACGATGCCACACGTCACCTCCGATAAATGTTTACATAACTCGATGACAGATTTATCGATTTTCTTACCGTTTTTTCCAGCAGAAAGCTAACGAGCTAGCCATCACGGGGGTGTCTTTCGTGTCTTTCTAGCCTTTACAGAAGGTTTTCTATCCAGCCTGGAACTTGTGCTTCCTTTCAGAGGTTTTCAGCAATAAATCCAAACGCTTTATGTCAAACTTTGATAATCTTGAAGCCCATAATTCATAAATATTCGGTCATTTTTGCCGCTAGCTTGATGCTAGCGGACATCCTGGATATCACGTGATGTTTTCACGTGATGGTTTTTGACCAATTACAGGCTGATCCGTTGTAAACATTGGTGTGCGTCATTACGCATGAACCAAGCGCTGATATAGTGTAGAGAGATAGAGAGACTCACGGAGACGCGCGATTCACAGAGAAACACAGCGAAATGGACGTAAATAAAGCGCTGGTCTATTTTGGTGCATTGCAGGATGAAGGATTTTCAGGAGAACAGAGCTTTTTGACAGATGAGGAACTAGATTACCAGGATAGACCCAGCTGAAGTGCCATTTATTTATTTACTGTAAAAAAGTATTATAGTAGTATAAATGTATTATAAAAGAATAAAAAGAACATAATAAATAAAAGAATAAATAAAATAGAAATGCAAAACCTGTGATGTGGCCCTCTGTGTGATTACTGTTTTGAGGCTTGGCACCAGTGAATTTCATGAGGCCCCAAACGCCTGGACTTCTTTTGGAAAAATGTCAATATTTTTTGTTCTGTACAAGTTATAATGTTTATTCCTGTGCTCCAGGACTCCAAAGACATGAACAAACTATTTTCCAGAGGAAAATTGCTTAGCTTTTATTTATTTGTGTGTGATTTCAATAAATAATTGAGTGATTCCATTTCCGATTTATTTTTTCATTTGTCTTTATGGTCCCATAACTTATTTTACATTCAGGTGACATCAATGTAACACAAATATGCTGAAAGTTCAATTTGTCCTGAAAAAAAAGAGGTGTGTCAATTGTCTGTGCACCAAAGGGTTGATATTTTACAAGCTTTTTTAGTAAATGACACCAGACGGAAAATTTATTGTAAAAATACCCTTAGGTCTCAGAGGGTTAATTTTTCGCCCAAAAAAAAAAAACGTAAGGGGTACCACTGTCGTTTTTTTTTCGGGCCGAATTTTTGAGTTTCGATATCTCAGCTCTGGAAGGGGCTAGAGCCTCCATTTTTGCACTCAGGTCTAAGTCTCATGGCCCTCTATCAGAATTTGGGAAGATTGGAGAAACTTAATTTTTCGCCCAAAAAAAAAACGTAAGGGGTACCACTGTCGTTTTTTTTTCGGGCCGAATTTTTGAGTTTCGATATCTCAGCTCTGGAAGGGGCTAGAGCCTCCATTTTTACACTCAGGTCTAAGACTCATGGCCCTCTATCAGAATCCAGAGTTTTGGGAAGATTGGAGAAACTTAATTTTTCGCCCAAAAAAAAAAAAACGTAAGGGGTACCACTGTCGTTTTTTTTTTTTCGGGCCGAATTTTTGAGTTTCGATATCTCAGCTCTGGAAGGGGCTAGAGCCTCCATTTTTGCACTCAGGTCTAAGTCTCATGGCCCTCTATCAGAATTTGGCAAGATTGGAGAAACTTAATTTTTCGCCCAAAAAAAAAACGTAAGGGGTACCACTGTCGTTTTTTTTTCGGGCCGAATTTTTGAGTTTCGATACCTCAGCTCTGAAAGGGGCTAGAGCCTCCATTTTTTGCACTCAGGTCTAAGTCTCTTGGCCCTCTATCAGAATTTGGGAAGATTGGAGAAACTTAATTTTTCGCCCAAAAAAAAACGTAAGGGGTACCACTGTGTTTTTTTTTTTCGGGCCGAATTTTTGAGTTTCGATATCTCAGCTCTGGAAGGGGCTAGAGCCTCCATTTTTGCACTCAGGTCTAAGTCTCATGGCCCTCTATCAGAATTTGGGAAGATTGGAGAAACTTAATTTTTCGCCCCAAAAAAAAAACGTAAGGGGTACCACTGTCGTTTTTTTTTTTCGGGCCGAATTTTTGAGTTTCGATATCTCAGCTCTGGAAGGGGCTAGAGCCTCCATTTTTGCACTCAGGTCTAAGTCTCTTGGCCCTCTATCAGAATTTGGGAAGATTGGAGAAACTTAATTTTTCGCCCAAAAAAAAAAACGTAAGGGGTACCACTGTCGTTTTTTTTTCGGGCCGAATTTTTGAGTTTCGATATCTCAGCTCTGGAAGGGGCTAGAGCCTCCATTTTTGCACTCAGGTCTAAGTCTCATGGCCCTCTATCAGAATTTGGGAAGATTGGAGAAACTTAATTTTTCGCCCCAAAAAAAAAACGTAAGGGGTACCACTGTCGTTTTTTTTTTTCGGGCCGAATTTTTGAGTTTCGATATCTCAGCTCTGGAAGGGGCTAGAGCCTCCATTTTTGCACTCAGGTCTAAGTCTCATGGCCCTCTATCAGAATTTGGCAAGATTGGAGAAACTTAATTTTTCGCCCAAAAAAAAAAACGTAAGGGGTACCACTGTCGTTTTTTTTTCGGGCCGAATTTTTGAGTTTCGATATCTCAGCTCTGAAAGGGTCTAGAGCCTCCATTTTTTGCACTCAGGTCTAAGTCTCATGGCCCTCTATCAGAATTTGGGAAGATTGGAGAAACTTAATTTTTCGCCCAAAAAAAAAAAACGCAAGGGGTACCACTGTCGTTTTTTTTTCGGGCCGAATTTTTGAGTTTCGATATCTCAGCTCTGGAAGGGGCTAGAGCCTCCATTTTTGCACTCAGGTCTAAGTCTCATGGCCCTCTATCAGAATTTGGGAAGATTGGAGAAACTTAATTTTTCGCCCAAAAAAAAAACGTAAGGGGTACCACTGTCGTTTTTTTTTCGGGCCGAATTTTTGAGTTTCGATATCTCAGCTCTGGAAGGGGCTAGAGCCTCCATTTTTGCACTCAGGTCTAAGTCTCTTGGCCCTCTATCAGAATTTGGGAAGATTGGAGAAACTTAATTTTTCGCCCAAAAAAAAAACGTAAGGGGTACCACTGTCGTTTTTTTTTCGGGCCGAATTTTTGAGTTTCGATATCTCAGCTCTGGAAGGGACTAGAGCCTCCATTTTTGCACTCAGGTCTAAGTCTCATGGCCCTCTATCAGAATTTGGGAAGATTGGAGAAACTAAATTTTTCGCCCCAAAAAAAAAACGTAAGGGGTACCACTGTCGTTTTTTTTTTCGGGCCGAATTTTTGAGTTTCGATATCTCAGCTCTGGAAGGGGCTAGAGCCTCCATTTTTGCACTCAGGTCTAAGTCTCATGGCCCTCTATCAGAATTTGGGAAGATTGGGGAAACTTAATTTTTCGCCCAAAAAAAAAAACGTAAGGGGTACCACTGTCGTTTTTTTTCGGGCCGAATTTTTGAGTTTCGATATCTCAGCTCTGGAAGGGGCTAGAGCCTCCATTTTTGCACTCAGGTCTAAGTCTCATGGCCCTCTATCAGAATTTGGGAAGATTTGAGAAACTTAATTTTTCGCCCAAAAAAAAAAAACGTAAGGGGTACCACTGTCGTTTTTTTTTCGGGCCGAATTTTTGAGTTTCGATATCTCAGCTCTGGAAGGGGCTAGAGCCTCCATTTTTGCACTCAGGTCTAAGTCTCATGGCCCTCTATCAGAATTTGGGAAGATTGGAGAAAATTAATTTTTCGCCCAAAAAAAAAAACGTAAGGGGTACCACTGTCGTTTTTTTTTTCGGGCCGAATTTTTGAGTTTCGATATCTCAGCTCTGGAAGGGGCTAGAGCCTCCATTTTTGCACTCAGGTCTAAGTCTCATGGCCCTCTATCAGAATTTGGGAAGATTGGAGAAACTTAATTTTTCGCCTAAAAAAAAAACGTAAGGGGTACCACTGTGGTTTTTTTTTTCGGGCCGAATTTTTGAGTTTCGATATCTCAGCTCTGGAAGGGGCTAGAGCCTCCATTTTTGCACTCAGGTCTAAGTCTCATGGCCATCTATCAGAATTTGGGAAGATTGGGGAAACTTAATTTTTCGCCCAAAAAAAAAAAAAACGTAAGGGGTACCACTGTCATTTTTTTTCGGGCCGAATTTTTGAGTTTCGATATCTCAGCTCTAGAAGGGGCTAGAGCCTCCATTTTTGCACTCAGGTCTAAGTCTCATGGCCCTCTATCAGAATTTGGGAAGATTGGAGAAACTTAATTTTTCGCCCAAAAAAAAAAAACGTAAGGGGTACCACTGTCGTTTTTTTTTCGGGCCGAATTTTTGAGTTTCGATATCTCAGCTCTGGAAGGGGCTAGAGCCTCCATTTTTGCACTCAGGTCTAAGTCTCTTGGCCCTCTATCAGAATTTGGGAAGATTGGAGAAACTTAATTTTTCGCCCAAAAAAAAAACGTAAGGGGTACCACTGTCGTTTTTTTTTCGGGCCGAATTTTTGAGTTTCGATATCTCAGCTCTGGAAGGGACTAGAGCCTCCATTTTTGCACTCAGGTCTAAGTCTCATGGCCCTCTATCAGAATTTGGGAAGATTGGAGAAACTTAATTTTTCGCCCCAAAAAAAAACGTAAGGGGTACCACTGTCGTTTTTTTTTTCGGGCCGAATTTTTGAGTTTCGATATCTCAGCTCTGGAAGGGGCTAGAGCCTCCATTTTTGCACTCAGGTCTAAGTCTCATGGCCCTCTATCAGAATTTGGGGAGATTGGGGAAACTTAATTTTTCGTCCAAAAAAAAAAAACGTAAGGGGTACCACTGTCGTTTTTTTTCGGGCCGAATTTTTGAGTTTCGATATCTCAGCTCTAGAAGGGGCTAGAGCCTCCATTTTTGCACTCAGGTCTAAGTCTCATGGCCCTCTATCAGAATTTGGGAAGATTGGAGAAACTTAATTTTTCGCCCAAAAAAAAAAACGTAAGGGGTACCACTGTCGTTTTTTTTTCGGGCCGAATTTTTGAGTTTCGATATCTCAGCTCTGGAAGGGGCTAGAGCCTCCATTTTTGCACTCAGGTCTAAGTCTCATGGCCCTCTATCAGAATTTGGGAAGATTGGAGAAAATTAATTTTTCGCCCAAAAAAAAAAAACGTAAGGGGTACCACTGTCGTTTTTTTTTTCGGGCCGAATTTTTGAGTTTCGATATCTCAGCTCTGGAAGGGGCTAGAGCCTCCATTTTTGCACTCAGGTCTAAGTCTCATGGCCCTCTATCAGAATTTGGGAAGATTGGAGAAACTTAATTTTTCGCCCCAAAAAAAAACGTAAGGGGTACCACTGTCGTTTTTTTTTTCGGGCCGAATTTTTGAGTTTCGATATCTCAGCTCTGGAAGGGGCTAGAGCCTCCATTTTTGCACTCAGGTCTAAATCTCATGGCCATCTATCAGAATTTGGGAAGATTGGGGAAACTTAATTTTTCGCCCAAAAAAAAAAAACGTAAGGGGTACCACTGTCATTTTTTTTCGGGCCGAATTTTTGAGTTTCGATATCTCAGCTCTAGAAGGGGCTAGAGCCTCCATTTTTGCACTCAGGTCTAAGTCTCATGGCCCTCTATCAGAATTTGGGAAGATTGGAGAAACTTAATTTTTCGCCCAAAAAAAAAAAACGTAAGGGGTACCACTGTCGTTTTTTTTTTCGGGCCGAATTTTTGAGTTTCGATATCTCAGCTCTGGAAGGGGCTAGAGCCTCCATTTTTGCACTCAGGTCTAAGTCTCATGGCCATCTATCAGAATTTGGGAAGATTGGGGAAACTTAATTTTTCGCCCAAAAAAAAAACGTAAGGGGTACCACTGTCGTTTTTTTTTTCGGGCCGAATTTTTGAGTTTCGATATCTCAGCTCTGGAAGGGGCTAGAGCCTCCATTTTTACACTCAGGTCTAAGACTCATGGCCCTCTATCAGAATCCAGAGTTTTGGGAAGATTGGAGAAACTTAATTTTTCGCCCAAAAAAAAAAAACGTAAGGGGTACCACTGTCGTTTTTTTTTTCGGGCCGAATTTTTGAGTTTCGATATCTCAGCTCTGGAAGGGGCTAAAGCCTCCATTTTTGCACTCAGGTCTAAGTCTCATGGCCCTCTATCAGAATTTGGGAAGATTGGAGAAACTTAATTTTTCGCCCAAAAAAAAAAAAACGTAAGGGGTACCACTGTCGTTTTTTTTTCGGGCCGAATTTTTGAGTTTCGATATCTCAGCTCTGAAAGGGGCTAGAGCCTCCATTTTTGCACTCAGGTCTAAGTCTCATGGCCCTCTATCAGAATTTGGGAAGATTGGAGAAACTTAATTTTTCGCCCAAAAAAAAACCGTAAGGGGTACCACTGTCGTTTTTTTTTCGGGCCGAATTTTTGAGTTTCGATATCTCAGCTCTGGAAGGGGCTAGAGCCTCCATTTTTGCACTCAGGTCTAAGTCTCATGGCCCTCTATCAGAATTTGGGAAGATTGGAGAAACTTAATTTTTCGCCCCAAAAAAAAACGTAAGGGGTACCACTGTCGTTTTTTTTTTTCGGGCCGAATTTTTGAGTTTCGATATCTCAGCTCTGGAAGGGGCTAGAGCCTCCATTTTTGCACTCAGGTCTAAGTCTCATGGCCCTCTATCAGAATTTGGGAAGATTGGGGAAACTTAATTTTTCGCCCAAAAAAAAAAAACGTAAGGGGTACCACTGTCGTTTTTTTTCGGGCCGAATTTTTGAGTTTCGATATCTCAGCTCTAGAAGGGGCTAGAGCCTCCATTTTTGCACTCAGGTCTAAGTCTCATGGCCCTCTATCAGAATTTGGGAAGATTGGAGAAACTTAATTTTTCGCCCAAAAAAAAAAAACGTAAGGGGTACCACTGTCGTTTTTTTTTCGGGCCGAATTTTTGAGTTTCGATATCTCAGCTCTGGAAGGGGCTAGAGCCTCCATTTTTACACTCAGGTCTAAGACTCATGGCCCTCTATCAGAATCCAGAGTTTTGGGAAGATTGGAGAAACTTAATTTTTCGCCCAAAAAAAAAAAACGTAAGGGGTACCACTGTCGTTTTTTTTTTCGGGCCGAATTTTTGAGTTTCGATATCTCAGCTCTGGAAGGGGCTAGAGCCTCCATTTTTGCACTCAGGTCTAAGTCTCATGGCCCTCTATCAGAATTTGGGAAGATTGGAGAAACTTAATTTTTCGCCCAAAAAAAAAAACGTAAGGGGTACCACTGTCGTTTTTTTTTCGGGCCGAATTTTTGAGTTTCGATATCTCAGCTCTGAAAGGGGCTAGAGCCTCCATTTTTGCACTCAGGTCTAAGTCTCATGGCCCTCTATCAGAATTTGGGAAGATTGGAGAAACTTAATTTTTCGCCCAAAAAAAAAACGTAAGGGGTACCACTGTCGTTTTTTTTTTCGGGCCGAATTTTTGAGTTTCGATATCTCAGCTCTGAAAGGGGCTAGAGCCTCCATTTTGCACTCAGGTCTAAGTCTCATGGCCCTCTATCAGAATTTGGGAAGATTGGAGAAACTTAATTTTTCGCCCAAAAAAAAAAAAACGTAAGGGGTACCACTGTCGTTTTTTTTCGGGCCGAATTTTTGAGTTTCGATATCTCAACTCTGGAAGGGGCTAGAGCCTCCATTTTTGCACTCAGGTCTAAGTCTCATGGCCCTCTATCAGAATTTGGGAAGATTGGAGAAACTTAATTTTTCGCCCAAAAAAAAAACGTAAGGGGTACCACTGTCGTTTTTTTTTCGGGCCGAATTTTTGAGTTTCGATATCTCAGCTCTGGAAGGGGCTAGAGCCTCCATTTTTACACTCAGGTCTAAGACTCATGGCCCTCTATCAGAATCCAGAGTTTTGGGAAGATTGGAGAAACTTAATTTTTCGCCCAAAAAAAAAAAAACGTAAGGGGTACCACTGTCGTTTTTTTTTTTTCGGGCCGAATTTTTGAGTTTCGATATCTCAGCTCTGGAAGGGGCTAGAGCCTCCATTTTTGCACTCAGGTCTAAGTCTCATGGCCCTCTATCAGAATTTGGCAAGATTGGAGAAACTTAATTTTTCGCCCAAAAAAAAAACGTAAGGGGTACCACTGTCGTTTTTTTTTCGGGCCGAATTTTTGAGTTTCGATATCTCAGCTCTGGAAGGGGCTAGAGCCTCCATTTTTGCACTCAGGTCTAAGTCTCTTGGCCCTCTATCAGAATTTGGGAAGATTGGAGAAACTTAATTTTTCGCCCAAAAAAAAAACGTAAGGGGTACCACTGTCGTTTTTTTTTCGGGCCGAATTTTTGAGTTTCGATATCTCAGCTCTGGAAGGGACTAGAGCCTCCATTTTTGCACTCAGGTCTAAGTCTCATGGCCCTCTATCAGAATTTGGGAAGATTGGAGAAACTTAATTTTTCGCCCCAAAAAAAAACGTAAGGGGTACCACTGTCGTTTTTTTTTTCGGGCCGAATTTTTGAGTTTCGATATCTCAGCTCTGGAAGGGGCTAGAGCCTCCATTTTTGCACTCAGGTCTAAGTCTCATGGCCCTCTATCAGAATTTGGGAAGATTGGGGAAACTTAATTTTTCGTCCAAAAAAAAAAAACGTAAGGGGTACCACTGTCGTTTTTTTTCGGGCCGAATTTTTGAGTTTCGATATCTCAGCTCTAGAAGGGGCTAGAGCCTCCATTTTTGCACTCAGGTCTAAGTCTCATGGCCCTCTATCAGAATTTGGGAAGATTGGAGAAACTTAATTTTTCGCCCAAAAAAAAAAAACGTAAGGGGTACCACTGTCGTTTTTTTTTCGGGCCGAATTTTTGAGTTTCGATATCTCAGCTCTGGAAGGGGCTAGAGCCTCCATTTTTGCACTCAGGTCTAAGTCTCATGGCCCTCTATCAGAATTTGGGAAGATTGGAGAAAATTAATTTTTCGCCCAAAAAAAAAAAACGTAAGGGGTACCACTGTCGTTTTTTTTTTCGGGCCGAATTTTTGAGTTTCGATATCTCAGCTCTGGAAGGGGCTAGAGCCTCCATTTTTGCACTCAGGTCTAAGTCTCATGGCCCTCTATCAGAATTTGGGAAGATTGGAGAAACTTAATTTTTCGCCCCAAAAAAAAACGTAAGGGGTACCACTGTCGTTTTTTTTTTCGGGCCGAATTTTTGAGTTTCGATATCTCAGCTCTGGAAGGGGCTAGAGCCTCCATTTTTGCACTCAGGTCTAAATCTCATGGCCATCTATCAGAATTTGGGAAGATTGGGGAAACTTAATTTTTCGCCCAAAAAAAAAAAACGTAAGGGGTACCACTGTCATTTTTTTTCGGGCCGAATTTTTGAGTTTCGATATCTCAGCTCTAGAAGGGGCTAGAGCCTCCATTTTTGCACTCAGGTCTAAGTCTCATGGCCCTCTATCAGAATTTGGGAAGATTGGAGAAACTTAATTTTTCGCCCAAAAAAAAAAAACGTAAGGGGTACCACTGTCGTTTTTTTTTTCGGGCCGAATTTTTGAGTTTCGATATCTCAGCTCTGGAAGGGGCTAGAGCCTCCATTTTTGCACTCAGGTCTAAGTCTCATGGCCATCTATCAGAATTTGGGAAGATTGGGGAAACTTAATTTTTCGCCCAAAAAAAAAACGTAAGGGGTACCACTGTCGTTTTTTTTTTCGGGCCGAATTTTTGAGTTTCGATATCTCAGCTCTGGAAGGGGCTAGAGCCTCCATTTTTACACTCAGGTCTAAGACTCATGGCCCTCTATCAGAATCCAGAGTTTTGGGAAGATTGGAGAAACTTAATTTTTCGCCCAAAAAAAAAAAACGTAAGGGGTACCACTGTCGTTTTTTTTTTCGGGCCGAATTTTTGAGTTTCGATATCTCAGCTCTGGAAGGGGCTAGAGCCTCCATTTTTGCACTCAGGTCTAAGTCTCATGGCCCTCTATCAGAATTTGGGAAGATTGGAGAAACTTAATTTTTCGCCCAAAAAAAAAAAAACGTAAGGGGTACCACTGTCGTTTTTTTTTCGGGCCGAATTTTTGAGTTTCGATATCTCAGCTCTGAAAGGGGCTAGAGCCTCCATTTTTGCACTCAGGTCTAAGTCTCATGGCCCTCTATCAGAATTTGGGAAGATTGGAGAAACTTAATTTTTCGCCCAAAAAAAAACCGTAAGGGGTACCACTGTCGTTTTTTTTTCGGGCCGAATTTTTGAGTTTCGATATCTCAGCTCTGGAAGGGGCTAGAGCCTCCATTTTTGCACTCAGGTCTAAGTCTCATGGCCCTCTATCAGAATTTGGGAAGATTGGAGAAACTTAATTTTTCGCCCCAAAAAAAAACGTAAGGGGTACCACTGTCGTTTTTTTTTTTCGGGCCGAATTTTTGAGTTTCGATATCTCAGCTCTGGAAGGGGCTAGAGCCTCCATTTTTGCACTCAGGTCTAAGTCTCATGGCCCTCTATCAGAATTTGGGAAGATTGGGGAAACTTAATTTTTCGCCCAAAAAAAAAAAACGTAAGGGGTACCACTGTCGTTTTTTTTCGGGCCGAATTTTTGAGTTTCGATATCTCAGCTCTAGAAGGGGCTAGAGCCTCCATTTTTGCACTCAGGTCTAAGTCTCATGGCCCTCTATCAGAATTTGGGAAGATTGGAGAAACTTAATTTTTCGCCCAAAAAAAAAAAACGTAAGGGGTACCACTGTCGTTTTTTTTTCGGGCCGAATTTTTGAGTTTCGATATCTCAGCTCTGGAAGGGGCTAGAGCCTCCATTTTTACACTCAGGTCTAAGACTCATGGCCCTCTATCAGAATCCAGAGTTTTGGGAAGATTGGAGAAACTTAATTTTTCGCCCAAAAAAAAAAAACGTAAGGGGTACCACTGTCGTTTTTTTTTTCGGGCCGAATTTTTGAGTTTCGATATCTCAGCTCTGGAAGGGGCTAGAGCCTCCATTTTTGCACTCAGGTCTAAGTCTCATGGCCCTCTATCAGAATTTGGGAAGATTGGAGAAACTTAATTTTTCGCCCAAAAAAAAAAACGTAAGGGGTACCACTGTCGTTTTTTTTTCGGGCCGAATTTTTGAGTTTCGATATCTCAGCTCTGAAAGGGGCTAGAGCCTCCATTTTTGCACTCAGGTCTAAGTCTCATGGCCCTCTATCAGAATTTGGGAAGATTGGAGAAACTTAATTTTTCGCCCAAAAAAAAAACGTAAGGGGTACCACTGTCGTTTTTTTTTTCGGGCCGAATTTTTGAGTTTCGATATCTCAGCTCTGAAAGGGGCTAGAGCCTCCATTTTGCACTCAGGTCTAAGTCTCATGGCCCTCTATCAGAATTTGGGAAGATTGGAGAAACTTAACCCCCTGAGCCCGACGGCGTCGTCGACGATGCCACACGTCACCTCCGATAAATGTTTACATAACTCGATGACAGATTTATCGATTTTCTTACCGTTTTTTCCAGCAGAAAGCTAACGAGCTAGCCATCACGGGGGTGTCTTTCGTGTCTTTCTAGCCTTTACAGAAGGTTTTCTATCCAGCCTGGAACTTGTGCTTCCTTTCAGAGGTTTTCAGCAATAAATCCAAACGCTTTATGTCAAACTTTGATAATCTTGAAGCCCATAATTCATAAATATTCGGTCATTTTTGCCGCTAGCTTGATGCTAGCGGACATCCTGGATATCACGTGATGTTTTCACGTGATGGTTTTTGACCAATTACAGGCTGATCCGTTGTAAACATTGGTGTGCGTCATTACGCATGAACCAAGCGCTGATATAGTGTAGAGAGATAGAGAGACTCACGGAGACGCGCGATTCACAGAGAAACACAGCGAAATGGACGTAAATAAAGCGCTGGTCTATTTTGGTGCATTGCAGGATGAAGGATTTTCAGGAGAACAGAGCTTTTTGACAGATGAGGAACTAGATTACCAGGATAGACCCAGCTGAAGTGCCATTTATTTATTTACTGTAAAAAAGTATTATAGTAGTATAAATGTATTATAAAAGAATAAAAAGAACATAATAAATAAAAGAATAAATAAAATAGAAATGCAAAACCTGTGATGTGGCCCTCTGTGTGATTACTGTTTTGAGGCTTGGCACCAGTGAATTTCATGAGGCCCCAAACGCCTGGACTTCTTTTGGAAAAATGTCAATATTTTTTGTTCTGTACAAGTTATAATGTTTATTCCTGTGCTCCAGGACTCCAAAGACATGAACAAACTATTTTCCAGAGGAAAATTGCTTAGCTTTTATTTATTTGTGTGTGATTTCAATAAATAATTGAGTGATTCCATTTCCGATTTATTTTTTCATTTGTCTTTATGGTCCCATAACTTATTTTACATTCAGGTGACATCAATGTAACACAAATATGCTGAAAGTTCAATTTGTCCTGAAAAAAAAGAGGTGTGTCAATTGTCTGTGCACCAAAGGGTTGATATTTTACAAGCTTTTTTAGTAAATGACACCAGACGGAAAATTTATTGTAAAAATACCCTTAGGTCTCAGAGGGTTAATTTTTCGCCCAAAAAAAAAAAACGTAAGGGGTACCACTGTCGTTTTTTTTTCGGGCCGAATTTTTGAGTTTCGATATCTCAGCTCTGGAAGGGGCTAGAGCCTCCATTTTTGCACTCAGGTCTAAGTCTCATGGCCCTCTATCAGAATTTGGGAAGATTGGAGAAACTTAATTTTTCGCCCAAAAAAAAAACGTAAGGGGTACCACTGTCGTTTTTTTTTCGGGCCGAATTTTTGAGTTTCGATATCTCAGCTCTGGAAGGGGCTAGAGCCTCCATTTTTACACTCAGGTCTAAGACTCATGGCCCTCTATCAGAATCCAGAGTTTTGGGAAGATTGGAGAAACTTAATTTTTCGCCCAAAAAAAAAAAAACGTAAGGGGTACCACTGTCGTTTTTTTTTTTTCGGGCCGAATTTTTGAGTTTCGATATCTCAGCTCTGGAAGGGGCTAGAGCCTCCATTTTTGCACTCAGGTCTAAGTCTCATGGCCCTCTATCAGAATTTGGCAAGATTGGAGAAACTTAATTTTTCGCCCAAAAAAAAAACGTAAGGGGTACCACTGTCGTTTTTTTTTCGGGCCGAATTTTTGAGTTTCGATACCTCAGCTCTGAAAGGGGCTAGAGCCTCCATTTTTTGCACTCAGGTCTAAGTCTCTTGGCCCTCTATCAGAATTTGGGAAGATTGGAGAAACTTAATTTTTCGCCCAAAAAAAAACGTAAGGGGTACCACTGTGTTTTTTTTTTCGGGCCGAATTTTTGAGTTTCGATATCTCAGCTCTGGAAGGGGCTAGAGCCTCCATTTTTGCACTCAGGTCTAAGTCTCATGGCCCTCTATCAGAATTTGGGAAGATTGGAGAAACTTAATTTTTCGCCCCAAAAAAAAAACGTAAGGGGTACCACTGTCGTTTTTTTTTTTCGGGCCGAATTTTTGAGTTTCGATATCTCAGCTCTGGAAGGGGCTAGAGCCTCCATTTTTGCACTCAGGTCTAAGTCTCTTGGCCCTCTATCAGAATTTGGGAAGATTGGAGAAACTTAATTTTTCGCCCAAAAAAAAAAACGTAAGGGGTACCACTGTCGTTTTTTTTTCGGGCCGAATTTTTGAGTTTCGATATCTCAGCTCTGGAAGGGGCTAGAGCCTCCATTTTTGCACTCAGGTCTAAGTCTCATGGCCCTCTATCAGAATTTGGGAAGATTGGAGAAACTTAATTTTTCGCCCCAAAAAAAAAACGTAAGGGGTACCACTGTCGTTTTTTTTTTTCGGGCCGAATTTTTGAGTTTCGATATCTCAGCTCTGGAAGGGGCTAGAGCCTCCATTTTTGCACTCAGGTCTAAGTCTCATGGCCCTCTATCAGAATTTGGCAAGATTGGAGAAACTTAATTTTTCGCCCAAAAAAAAAAACGTAAGGGGTACCACTGTCGTTTTTTTTTCGGGCCGAATTTTTGAGTTTCGATATCTCAGCTCTGAAAGGGTCTAGAGCCTCCATTTTTTGCACTCAGGTCTAAGTCTCATGGCCCTCTATCAGAATTTGGGAAGATTGGAGAAACTTAATTTTTCGCCCAAAAAAAAAAAACGCAAGGGGTACCACTGTCGTTTTTTTTTCGGGCCGAATTTTTGAGTTTCGATATCTCAGCTCTGGAAGGGGCTAGAGCCTCCATTTTTGCACTCAGGTCTAAGTCTCATGGCCCTCTATCAGAATTTGGGAAGATTGGAGAAACTTAATTTTTCGCCCAAAAAAAAAACGTAAGGGGTACCACTGTCGTTTTTTTTTCGGGCCGAATTTTTGAGTTTCGATATCTCAGCTCTGGAAGGGGCTAGAGCCTCCATTTTTGCACTCAGGTCTAAGTCTCTTGGCCCTCTATCAGAATTTGGGAAGATTGGAGAAACTTAATTTTTCGCCCAAAAAAAAAACGTAAGGGGTACCACTGTCGTTTTTTTTTCGGGCCGAATTTTTGAGTTTCGATATCTCAGCTCTGGAAGGGACTAGAGCCTCCATTTTTGCACTCAGGTCTAAGTCTCATGGCCCTCTATCAGAATTTGGGAAGATTGGAGAAACTAAATTTTTCGCCCCAAAAAAAAAACGTAAGGGGTACCACTGTCGTTTTTTTTTTCGGGCCGAATTTTTGAGTTTCGATATCTCAGCTCTGGAAGGGGCTAGAGCCTCCATTTTTGCACTCAGGTCTAAGTCTCATGGCCCTCTATCAGAATTTGGGAAGATTGGGGAAACTTAATTTTTCGCCCAAAAAAAAAAACGTAAGGGGTACCACTGTCGTTTTTTTTCGGGCCGAATTTTTGAGTTTCGATATCTCAGCTCTGGAAGGGGCTAGAGCCTCCATTTTTGCACTCAGGTCTAAGTCTCATGGCCCTCTATCAGAATTTGGGAAGATTTGAGAAACTTAATTTTTCGCCCAAAAAAAAAAAACGTAAGGGGTACCACTGTCGTTTTTTTTTCGGGCCGAATTTTTGAGTTTCGATATCTCAGCTCTGGAAGGGGCTAGAGCCTCCATTTTTGCACTCAGGTCTAAGTCTCATGGCCCTCTATCAGAATTTGGGAAGATTGGAGAAAATTAATTTTTCGCCCAAAAAAAAAAACGTAAGGGGTACCACTGTCGTTTTTTTTTTCGGGCCGAATTTTTGAGTTTCGATATCTCAGCTCTGGAAGGGGCTAGAGCCTCCATTTTTGCACTCAGGTCTAAGTCTCATGGCCCTCTATCAGAATTTGGGAAGATTGGAGAAACTTAATTTTTCGCCTAAAAAAAAAACGTAAGGGGTACCACTGTGGTTTTTTTTTTCGGGCCGAATTTTTGAGTTTCGATATCTCAGCTCTGGAAGGGGCTAGAGCCTCCATTTTTGCACTCAGGTCTAAGTCTCATGGCCATCTATCAGAATTTGGGAAGATTGGGGAAACTTAATTTTTCGCCCAAAAAAAAAAAAAACGTAAGGGGTACCACTGTCATTTTTTTTCGGGCCGAATTTTTGAGTTTCGATATCTCAGCTCTAGAAGGGGCTAGAGCCTCCATTTTTGCACTCAGGTCTAAGTCTCATGGCCCTCTATCAGAATTTGGGAAGATTGGAGAAACTTAATTTTTCGCCCAAAAAAAAAAAACGTAAGGGGTACCACTGTCGTTTTTTTTTCGGGCCGAATTTTTGAGTTTCGATATCTCAGCTCTGGAAGGGGCTAGAGCCTCCATTTTTGCACTCAGGTCTAAGTCTCTTGGCCCTCTATCAGAATTTGGGAAGATTGGAGAAACTTAATTTTTCGCCCAAAAAAAAAACGTAAGGGGTACCACTGTCGTTTTTTTTTCGGGCCGAATTTTTGAGTTTCGATATCTCAGCTCTGGAAGGGACTAGAGCCTCCATTTTTGCACTCAGGTCTAAGTCTCATGGCCCTCTATCAGAATTTGGGAAGATTGGAGAAACTTAATTTTTCGCCCCAAAAAAAAACGTAAGGGGTACCACTGTCGTTTTTTTTTTCGGGCCGAATTTTTGAGTTTCGATATCTCAGCTCTGGAAGGGGCTAGAGCCTCCATTTTTGCACTCAGGTCTAAGTCTCATGGCCCTCTATCAGAATTTGGGAAGATTGGGGAAACTTAATTTTTCGTCCAAAAAAAAAAAACGTAAGGGGTACCACTGTCGTTTTTTTTCGGGCCGAATTTTTGAGTTTCGATATCTCAGCTCTAGAAGGGGCTAGAGCCTCCATTTTTGCACTCAGGTCTAAGTCTCATGGCCCTCTATCAGAATTTGGGAAGATTGGAGAAACTTAATTTTTCGCCCAAAAAAAAAAACGTAAGGGGTACCACTGTCGTTTTTTTTTCGGGCCGAATTTTTGAGTTTCGATATCTCAGCTCTGGAAGGGGCTAGAGCCTCCATTTTTGCACTCAGGTCTAAGTCTCATGGCCCTCTATCAGAATTTGGGAAGATTGGAGAAAATTAATTTTTCGCCCAAAAAAAAAAACGTAAGGGGTACCACTGTCGTTTTTTTTTTCGGGCCGAATTTTTGAGTTTCGATATCTCAGCTCTGGAAGGGGCTAGAGCCTCCATTTTTGCACTCAGGTCTAAGTCTCATGGCCCTCTATCAGAATTTGGGAAGATTGGAGAAACTTAATTTTTCGCCCCAAAAAAAAACGTAAGGGGTACCACTGTCGTTTTTTTTTTCGGGCCGAATTTTTGAGTTTCGATATCTCAGCTCTGGAAGGGGCTAGAGCCTCCATTTTTGCACTCAGGTCTAAATCTCATGGCCATCTATCAGAATTTGGGAAGATTGGGGAAACTTAATTTTTCGCCCAAAAAAAAAAAAACGTAAGGGGTACCACTGTCATTTTTTTTCGGGCCGAATTTTTGAGTTTCGATATCTCAGCTCTAGAAGGGGCTAGAGCCTCCATTTTTGCACTCAGGTCTAAGTCTCATGGCCCTCTATCAGAATTTGGGAAGATTGGAGAAACTTAATTTTTCGCCCAAAAAAAAAAAACGTAAGGGGTACCACTGTCGTTTTTTTTTTCGGGCCGAATTTTTGAGTTTCGATATCTCAGCTCTGGAAGGGGCTAGAGCCTCCATTTTTGCACTCAGGTCTAAGTCTCATGGCCATCTATCAGAATTTGGGAAGATTGGGGAAACTTAATTTTTCGCCCAAAAAAAAAACGTAAGGGGTACCACTGTCGTTTTTTTTTTCGGGCCGAATTTTTGAGTTTCGATATCTCAGCTCTGGAAGGGGCTAGAGCCTCCATTTTTACACTCAGGTCTAAGACTCATGGCCCTCTATCAGAATCCAGAGTTTTGGGAAGATTGGAGAAACTTAATTTTTCGCCCAAAAAAAAAAAACGTAAGGGGTACCACTGTCGTTTTTTTTTTCGGGCCGAATTTTTGAGTTTCGATATCTCAGCTCTGGAAGGGGCTAGAGCCTCCATTTTTGCACTCAGGTCTAAGTCTCATGGCCCTCTATCAGAATTTGGGAAGATTGGAGAAACTTAATTTTTCGCCCAAAAAAAAAAAAACGTAAGGGGTACCACTGTCGTTTTTTTTTCGGGCCGAATTTTTGAGTTTCGATATCTCAGCTCTGAAAGGGGCTAGAGCCTCCATTTTTGCACTCAGGTCTAAGTCTCATGGCCCTCTATCAGAATTTGGGAAGATTGGAGAAACTTAATTTTTCGCCCAAAAAAAAACCGTAAGGGGTACCACTGTCGTTTTTTTTTCGGGCCGAATTTTTGAGTTTCGATATCTCAGCTCTGGAAGGGGCTAGAGCCTCCATTTTTGCACTCAGGTCTAAGTCTCATGGCCCTCTATCAGAATTTGGGAAGATTGGAGAAACTTAATTTTTCGCCCCAAAAAAAAACGTAAGGGGTACCACTGTCGTTTTTTTTTTTCGGGCCGAATTTTTGAGTTTCGATATCTCAGCTCTGGAAGGGGCTAGAGCCTCCATTTTTGCACTCAGGTCTAAGTCTCATGGCCCTCTATCAGAATTTGGGAAGATTGGGGAAACTTAATTTTTCGCCCAAAAAAAAAAAACGTAAGGGGTACCACTGTCGTTTTTTTTCGGGCCGAATTTTTGAGTTTCGATATCTCAGCTCTAGAAGGGGCTAGAGCCTCCATTTTTGCACTCAGGTCTAAGTCTCATGGCCCTCTATCAGAATTTGGGAAGATTGGAGAAACTTAATTTTTCGCCCAAAAAAAAAAAACGTAAGGGGTACCACTGTCGTTTTTTTTTCGGGCCGAATTTTTGAGTTTCGATATCTCAGCTCTGGAAGGGGCTAGAGCCTCCATTTTTACACTCAGGTCTAAGACTCATGGCCCTCTATCAGAATCCAGAGTTTTGGGAAGATTGGAGAAACTTAATTTTTCGCCCAAAAAAAAAAAACGTAAGGGGTACCACTGTCGTTTTTTTTTTCGGGCCGAATTTTTGAGTTTCGATATCTCAGCTCTGGAAGGGGCTAGAGCCTCCATTTTTGCACTCAGGTCTAAGTCTCATGGCCCTCTATCAGAATTTGGGAAGATTGGAGAAACTTAATTTTTCGCCCAAAAAAAAAAACGTAAGGGGTACCACTGTCGTTTTTTTTTCGGGCCGAATTTTTGAGTTTCGATATCTCAGCTCTGAAAGGGGCTAGAGCCTCCATTTTTGCACTCAGGTCTAAGTCTCATGGCCCTCTATCAGAATTTGGGAAGATTGGAGAAACTTAATTTTTCGCCCAAAAAAAAAACGTAAGGGGTACCACTGTCGTTTTTTTTTTCGGGCCGAATTTTTGAGTTTCGATATCTCAGCTCTGAAAGGGGCTAGAGCCTCCATTTTGCACTCAGGTCTAAGTCTCATGGCCCTCTATCAGAATTTGGGAAGATTGGAGAAACTTAACCCCCTGAGCCCGACGGCGTCGTCGACGATGCCACACGTCACCTCCGATAAATGTTTACATAACTCGATGACAGATTTATCGATTTTCTTACCGTTTTTTCCAGCAGAAAGCTAACGAGCTAGCCATCACGGGGGTGTCTTTCGTGTCTTTCTAGCCTTTACAGAAGGTTTTCTATCCAGCCTGGAACTTGTGCTTCCTTTCAGAGGTTTTCAGCAATAAATCCAAACGCTTTATGTCAAACTTTGATAATCTTGAAGCCCATAATTCATAAATATTCGGTCATTTTTGCCGCTAGCTTGATGCTAGCGGACATCCTGGATATCACGTGATGTTTTCACGTGATGGTTTTTGACCAATTACAGGCTGATCCGTTGTAAACATTGGTGTGCGTCATTACGCATGAACCAAGCGCTGATATAGTGTAGAGAGATAGAGAGACTCACGGAGACGCGCGATTCACAGAGAAACACAGCGAAATGGACGTAAATAAAGCGCTGGTCTATTTTGGTGCATTGCAGGATGAAGGATTTTCAGGAGAACAGAGCTTTTTGACAGATGAGGAACTAGATTACCAGGATAGACCCAGCTGAAGTGCCATTTATTTATTTACTGTAAAAAAGTATTATAGTAGTATAAATGTATTATAAAAGAATAAAAAGAACATAATAAATAAAAGAATAAATAAAATAGAAATGCAAAACCTGTGATGTGGCCCTCTGTGTGATTACTGTTTTGAGGCTTGGCACCAGTGAATTTCATGAGGCCCCAAACGCCTGGACTTCTTTTGGAAAAATGTCAATATTTTTTGTTCTGTACAAGTTATAATGTTTATTCCTGTGCTCCAGGACTCCAAAGACATGAACAAACTATTTTCCAGAGGAAAATTGCTTAGCTTTTATTTATTTGTGTGTGATTTCAATAAATAATTGAGTGATTCCATTTCCGATTTATTTTTTCATTTGTCTTTATGGTCCCATAACTTATTTTACATTCAGGTGACATCAATGTAACACAAATATGCTGAAAGTTCAATTTGTCCTGAAAAAAAAGAGGTGTGTCAATTGTCTGTGCACCAAAGGGTTGATATTTTACAAGCTTTTTTAGTAAATGACACCAGACGGAAAATTTATTGTAAAAATACCCTTAGGTCTCAGAGGGTTAATTTTTCGCCCAAAAAAAAAAAACGTAAGGGGTACCACTGTCGTTTTTTTTTCGGGCCGAATTTTTGAGTTTCGATATCTCAGCTCTGGAAGGGGCTAGAGCCTCCATTTTTGCACTCAGGTCTAAGTCTCATGGCCCTCTATCAGAATTTGGGAAGATTGGAGAAACTTAATTTTTCGCCCAAAAAAAAAACGTAAGGGGTACCACTGTCGTTTTTTTTTCGGGCCGAATTTTTGAGTTTCGATATCTCAGCTCTGGAAGGGGCTAGAGCCTCCATTTTTACACTCAGGTCTAAGACTCATGGCCCTCTATCAGAATCCAGAGTTTTGGGAAGATTGGAGAAACTTAATTTTTCGCCCAAAAAAAAAAAAAACGTAAGGGGTACCACTGTCGTTTTTTTTTTTTCGGGCCGAATTTTTGAGTTTCGATATCTCAGCTCTGGAAGGGGCTAGAGCCTCCATTTTTGCACTCAGGTCTAAGTCTCATGGCCCTCTATCAGAATTTGGCAAGATTGGAGAAACTTAATTTTTCGCCCAAAAAAAAAACGTAAGGGGTACCACTGTCGTTTTTTTTTCGGGCCGAATTTTTGAGTTTCGATACCTCAGCTCTGAAAGGGGCTAGAGCCTCCATTTTTTGCACTCAGGTCTAAGTCTCTTGGCCCTCTATCAGAATTTGGGAAGATTGGAGAAACTTAATTTTTCGCCCAAAAAAAAACGTAAGGGGTACCACTGTGTTTTTTTTTTCGGGCCGAATTTTTGAGTTTCGATATCTCAGCTCTGGAAGGGGCTAGAGCCTCCATTTTTGCACTCAGGTCTAAGTCTCATGGCCCTCTATCAGAATTTGGGAAGATTGGAGAAACTTAATTTTTCGCCCCAAAAAAAAAACGTAAGGGGTACCACTGTCGTTTTTTTTTTTCGGGCCGAATTTTTGAGTTTCGATATCTCAGCTCTGGAAGGGGCTAGAGCCTCCATTTTTGCACTCAGGTCTAAGTCTCTTGGCCCTCTATCAGAATTTGGGAAGATTGGAGAAACTTAATTTTTCGCCCAAAAAAAAAAACGTAAGGGGTACCACTGTCGTTTTTTTTTCGGGCCGAATTTTTGAGTTTCGATATCTCAGCTCTGGAAGGGGCTAGAGCCTCCATTTTTGCACTCAGGTCTAAGTCTCATGGCCCTCTATCAGAATTTGGGAAGATTGGAGAAACTTAATTTTTCGCCCCAAAAAAAAACGTAAGGGGTACCACTGCGCTCTTTTTTTTCGGGCCGAATTTTTGAGTTTCTGGGAAACATTTCAATAATCTGAATAAAGATACTTTTGTGCAATGAAACGGATCCATGGATTTAAAATGTTCTTGGATTAAATAAAGTATTTTTTAGGTTTATCAATATGCCTGAAAAAGTCAAACAAGTGCAATAAAACTCTTGATAACTTACTTATACTTGTATATCTGACGGGCTTCTTGACATTATTTGCTTTGGTGCAGAGCGGCGTCGATAGAGGAACTTTCCAACCAGAATCGTCCAACCAATGGAACTGAATTAAAGACACACAAAGTCATATAATTTGCAGCAGAGAATTCTGCAATACTGCAATCTTTACATTAGCTGATATTTGAACATTATTTGTAGAGATTTGAGCAAAGCTGTACAAACTCTTGTATGAGAGATTTCAGTAATTTCCACAAATTTAAAACTAACTTATTTCTGAATACTGAATTATTTTCCATGCTGCAAATCAAAATGGTAGGTGTCACAATTGTATGGGTTTTGTTACATTTTTGTTAATAATTAAAATTATATTATTATTTACAATGGATGTGCAGTGCAACAGTTTATGGAAAAAATAATACTTTACGCCTTTACTGATTTGAAAAAAATTACAAGGTAGGAATCTTTAACACAGCTGAGTTAAGGCTGCTCTCTCTGTGCCTGCTCAAAACTCTGTGTAGACGCAATGCAGCATAAAAGCCAGAATAAATTATGTCCAAAAGACAGTTTCAGGAATCACAGAACAAATCTTTTTTCGTGTCATTAGGTTCATTCAACGAACGAAATGAACGAGTTGACTTGGGAAAAGATTCGTTCATACTGATGAACGAGTTTGAATAGGACAGTCACGAATGCGCATCACAGGATAAAACTTACTTTGTTAACTTAAAAATAAGTGATCGTTTCGCTTGATAAGACCCTTATTCATCGTCTGGAATCGTTTAAAGCCCTTTTTGCACCGAAACTGTCTTTTGGACCTTGTTTGGTTCCCATTGAAGTCCATTATATGGAGAAAAATTCCAGAATGTTTTCATCAAAAACCTTAATTTCTTTTCGACTGAAGAAAGAAAGACATATATATCTTGGATGACATGGGGGTGAGTAAATTATCAGCAAAAGTTTTTTTTTTTTTTTAAGTGAACTACTCTTTTAAGAAGCGCTTCTGTGTCACCTTTGCAGTGTTGCGTTCAACTTTAGTGACAGACAGTAATGAACATGTACCTTCTTCAAAACCCTCAAACGCCAAACTCTCTGGAAGGACATAATTGCGAACATCCCTCAGAAGTCAACACTTGAAGGCTCCTTTTATGGCGGAGAGAATAAACAGTTACAGAATGAAGACAGTGAACG